>NC_047043.1:47417481-48655459 GCF_011762595.2 Tursiops truncatus | reverse complement strand
CTCTCTCAGATCCAGAGCACCTAAATGATGGTGATTGAGGGTGTGATCATCGTTTCTGTTCATGGCTCCATCCCTGAAGATCTCTAAATGCTTCAAGATGTCACTGGTTGTTCTGCTTGGAGAATTTCTTGTGGGAGAGTGGTGGAGTGGGGTACATGTCTTCACACTGGATGAGTTCTGCCAAATCCTGAGTCTCAACTTCACTCAAAGGCATCCTTGGAGATGCTTTTGTAGACAGCTCCCCCATCACCCCCGTCCCACTGCTGCCTGTGCAGAACAATGGAGCCTACTCCGACCTGAACATCTTCATTACATGTCACTCTTGCTAGATGTCATGAGAATATCACAGCACCCTTGGCAAAACAGTGCAAATCAGGGTTATAGATGCTTCAATATTTTTAGAGATTTTACTAGAGGCGGGGGAACCACAAGTATCAATGCAGGAAAATACAATGCTGGGATTATGCTACAGAAGGCAAGTAATTATAAATGTTAGGACTAGAATGGTTCATGGAGAAGGATCTTCATGGCAATTTTAGGCATACAGCGGATTCACCACTGTTGATGACTTCTCTTCCTGACATCAAGTGGCAGAGTTCTCACAATCAACAGCATATGCTTCTTTTGTACCAGGGACCGATTATTCTGTCACAACAGACTGGAAGCCTTCAGCAGGTGACATCATGTCCTTGGAGCATCAGTGGCTCACAATTGCTAGAACCAGCCTGATGGGAATGACAGCCACAAAGCTAAGGCAGGGCCCTTACTGGCACACCTGCTGCTTCGTTGAAGGATCAGTGAAAACTCAACCAGGAGCCCTCCCTCTCCTGTTTTCCGGTAGTAAACCTGAAATTACCACCATTCCTTATGCTAATAGCAACACCAACTGTGTGGTGTTACCATCACCCTTGTTCTCAAATCTAAATAACAACACTAATTCCTGAATCTCAGTCCATCCTTCCCACAACCTTGTGACATAACTGTGCTATGATAATGCTTCTCTGTGAATTAAGGTTTGCATAGGGATTATAAATAAAAGGAAATGAATGGGAGGATATGGAGTGATTCAACGTAGGAGATGGCTAAAGAAAACGCAAAGGGTAAAACAAACTATAATTATTCACAAGAAAAATAAACTCTGCTAAATTTTTACGTTAACGAAATTCCATTTTTTAAAGCTTATGTGCAATTTCTTATGCTTTCACTCTTTGTGCTTAAGTGCTACACTCTCTTATCCTCTGGAGGAACTTCTCTGATTCTGGCAAATGTAGTGCTCCTAAAACATGTGACTGCTTGTTACAAGAGTCAAGAAACAGGAGAAAGTGAACTTTATTTGTATAATGGGCTACTCTTAAAAACCGTACCCTGGTGGAATTAACATATACACAACTACTATATATGAAACAGATAACCTACAAGGACCTACTATATAGCACAGGGAACTATACTTAATATTTTGGAATAACCAATAAGGGAAAAGAATCTGAAAAAAGAATACATACGTGTGTAACTTTGCTGTACACCTGAAACTAAAACAACACTGTAAATCAACTACACTTCATTAAAATAAATAAATAAATAAAATTCTAAAAAATGCCCTGATCCGAAGGAAAAATGGGGGGATTTACCCCATATAGTTTTTTGTCCTCATGAAAATTATTTTTTAAGCTTTATACAAGATACTAGATTTAAATAACCCACTGTGATTTAAATGATCACAGCTGCTAGGAAATCTCTCACCTCCTTACCCTTCAGCTGACTCAAAGGCAAGAGGACTGCCATTCACTCCGGATATGACTGAGGAAGCTGTATCTTTATTTGCTGAGTTGAACAGCCCCTAGTCGCAACCTACTGTCTAGTAGCAAACACATGAGACTTGACACCAGGAAACGTGTCTCCTTGGAAAACTGTGGGGTCACATTTTAATTAAACCAACAGTCATGTGACAAGAGTCTTGCTCACTTTCTTTTTTTTTACATCTTTATTGGAGTATAATTGCTTCACAGTGGTGTGTTAGTTTCTGCTTTATACCAAAGTGAATCAGTTATACATATACATATATCCCCACATCTCTTCCCACTTGCATCTCCCTCCCTCCCACCCTCCCTATCCCACTCCTCTAGGTGGTCACAAAGCACCGAGCTGATCTCCCTGTGCTATGCGGCTGCTTCCCACTAGCTAGCTATTTTACATATGGTAGTGTACATATGTCCATGCCACTCTCTCACTTTGTCCCAGCTTACCCATCCCCCTCCCCATGTCCTCAAGTCCATTCTCTATGTCTGCATCTTTATTCCTGTCCTGCCCCTATGTTCTTCAGAACCTTTTTTTTTTCTTATATTCCATATATATGTGTTAGCATACGGTATTTGTTTTTCTCTTTCTGACTTACTTCACTCTGTATGACAGTCTCTAGGTCCATCCACCTCACTACAAATAACTCAATTTTGTTTCTTTTTATGACTGAGTAATATTCCATTGTATATATGTGCCACATGTTCTTTATACAATCATCTGTCGATGGGCACTTAGGTTGCTTCCATGTCCTGGCTATTGTAAATAGAACTGCAATGAACACTGTGGTACATGAAGAGTCTTGCTAACTTTCTAAATTTAGAATTAGGACCTAGCCTTGCCAAGCAATGGTCAAAGCTAATAAATGCCAAGCTGGCCTCTTTTATGAAAAAGATATATTTCATCTTAACAGGTAAACTCTGCTAACTCTTGAGTAGAGATAAAGTACAGTGGCATATTTGTATATTCCTCTCAAAAATCTAAATTCTTCACTGAGATCTGTTTTTTAGTAATGATTTCATTCAGAAAGCTTGTAATCAGCACAGCAATTTGAAAAGTAATCTCAGCATTTTAAAATAATGACAATGCAACTCTAACTGCCAAGGAAGAAAAAAAAAGTACCAATCTTAAATTGGTTGGATACCCACTAGGTGCCAACCACTTTACATGTATTTTCTCACAATATTCCTGCAAAATAGGCATAATTATTGTCATTTTACAGATGAGGAAATGGGGACTTCAAGAGGATAAGTCACTTGCCCAAGCTGGCAGAAATGGGTTGCTTCTGTTGCTCTTGGCGACCTGTTTTTACCTTTTGAAAAACGGTGAGGCATTTAAAAGAAAATGTGGTAAGTGCCAAAATGCATCTGTATTTCTATACTGGAAACACTTAGTCAATAACTAGCTCTATATATGCCAATTCTTTCCGGGAGCATACACACGTATTTTATTTTATTTTAATGTTTAAAGGTTATACAGGTCTTTTGGGCTCTGACTGGGAATCTGGAATCTTGACTCTCAATCTTCTAAATGTATCCTAATGAGGTGAGTTTCTACCTACTTTAATATTGATTAACTTGCTAGACATGGAATGATGAAAAATAATACCTTGCTATAACATGGCACTACCTGGGTAGAACTTTAAGCCAACCATCTGTACACATATTCTGGGCATGGTAGAAATGTTAGCATACATGTACCCATGTACCTACCTACATGAACCAAGATAGAAAGTTCCTACTCATAATACTTCCCAGGTGACAACCAGATGCCGCTCTTAAATAGCATTCATTAAGTATCTGATCTCATCAGAATGTTTGCTATAGTCAATGTTTTTTATAATTTCACCAGCCTTTGTGTCAAGTCCCTTCTCCCCCACTGAATTAGAATAATATGTACACATATTAACCAACTTCAAGCAATAGAGCTATGCCTGCTTACTTCATCATAGTCTCCATGGAGGTGCATACACCCAGTAGTGAAGTGAGTGAACCTTGGGACCAAACCACCTGAGTTCAGGTCATGCTTCTAGAACTGTGTAGTTCTACAGCTGCAGAAGTGTAATTCAACCACATTTTGATGCAGCGTACTTACTGTAAGTGGGGATGATGATAGTAAACATATACACCTCAACAGGTTGTTTGGAGTGTTAAATAATACATTTAAAATGTCTCAAAATAGCGCTAGCACTGACATAAACACTCATAAATGTTAGTCATAAATGTTAGTCATTATTAAACTCTCCAGGGCTCTGAATCAGTCTTTTCATCCTTCACATGTGCTAATCAGGAATTCATTCTTCAAGTTGCAGTGAGTGGCTTTTGTTTAAGGTTTTTGTGTCTTTTGGTGGGGAGGAGGGGACAGGTTGACATTCCCTACCTAAAATTTTTTTAACAGTTCCCCATAGTCTTAAGAATTAAGTTCAAAGGTTTCAGCTGGCCCTGACTTACCTCTACAACTTCTTCATCCTCCTTAACAACATGATGCCTCCATTCCCAGCACGTGAGTGCACACAGACACACACAGACACACACATTCATGATCTCCCCTGGTATCCGCAAGACCAGATTACTTGAAGTTCCCAATTTGCCTTTTCCCCCTTCTTTCTCTTTTGAACCTTTAAACCTTCCCACAAGATATTCCCTCCTTCCAGGACCCCCTCTCTTTTTTCCCCCTTGGCTAATTATACCTTGTCTTCACTTTTCCTGGAAAAAAAATCTACAATAGTGAATTATGATTCCCTCTTCTGTGCCTACTTATAACTTACTATGACATTTACCATCCATAAAGCTCTATAATTACCAAGTATCTCGCCTGTCTGACCTCCTAAACTCTAAGATCCTTTAGAACAGGTATATTTGCTATTCACAGTTGTATTCCTAGAACCAGGCAGCCAAATATTAGGAAAATAAAAATCTGGGAACATGGGCCTTGCAAGAGATGTAGAAAACATGTATTCCGGGGAAATTCTGAAGTCTCATCAGATCTTGTCCCACCACCTGCCTCACTGGAAGGGCCTCAAACACAACACAGTTTGGGGTTAACTCAACAACACATGAACAGAATGAGAAAGCAGTCCTTACTATCCCTGCCTTCACAGGAAGAGGTTACCCCCTAGCTTATCACAGTAAAGAACCTCCATATTTTTATGTTGAACTATAACACATCTAAAATAGGCCTAAGGGCAGAAAAGGCAGACAAAAGTGTCCCTGGGGTTAAAGGTCTCAGAAGGAAGAAAGAACATCCAGAGGTCACACTGTCCAGTAGTATGACTTTATTTAGAATTTGGCTAAAATACCCTAAAATGAGTTTTTATCGTGAAGGTATCTTAGAAACTCAGTAAATAAACTCAACTCTAATTACACCTGCTAAGTCCAGCCCCCTTGTTCAGTCTTAGAGGAAGTAAAATAAATAAATTACTGGGCCATCATCATCCTTTATACAAGTGCTGTTTGAAATACTATTCAAGGGCCAGCAGCATTGGTTCACCTGGGCATTTGTTAGGAATGTAGAATCTCAGGTTCTGTCCCAGATCTACTGAATTACAATCAGAGTTACAGTCTCCTGGACAGGTAGCATAGGTACCATGCACTGATGTTTAGACTACAAATCAGAATGTCTTTCCTTAATTGTAACAGAGCAATATGTATCAGAAGGTGTCATGTGTCTACATATTATGGAAAAGTTGTTAAGGTAATTACAATATGATACTATGCAGACATTAAGATAATGTTTATGGAGAATTGTTTTTGACATAGGTAATACTTAAACCACAATGTTGACTGAAAAAAAGGCTACAGGAATCTATATATATCTTAGTCTCCTGTGCTCTTAGGGTTGTGGGTCTTTGAAAACAGAACAAAAGCTGGAAGGACGAGGTTAATAGTAATTATCTCTGTGTGTTTTTAATACACAGAAATTTGGCTATAAATCTCCATTGGGGTATACACCTTAGGGAAAATAAAAAAGAACTGCAAACGTATTTTATACTTTCAATATCAGAGCAAAACTTTATTGTTATTTTAAGGCTCATTTTACAAATGAGTAATAAGCTAATGGTCACCTTAAAAACAAAGATTTTTGATATAAAGAAAAGGAATACAGATATAAAATCAATGAGGCTAAAAAAAGCCAATAATCCTGAATTTGAGTCGGAAGTGTATTTATAAAATCATAATATATTTTATCTTGGAAAAAAATCCTGTTTCTGTCCATTGAAAATGCCTAGAAATAAGGACCAAAACAAAAGCAATGAGCACTCTTAGTGCCTAGATTTTGGCTTTTAATGACCATTTCCCACTAAAAGGAGCCAGAGCTCCTTGAAAAATTAGCTGACTCCAGTGCTGGGATAGGAAAAGTGTAAAATGAGCTTGGATTATCTTACCTGAAAGCAAAGAAACTGAGACTCCTAAGATTGTGTCAAAATGACTGCTATGCACTAAACTGTGCCCTAATGTGATGGAATTTGGAAAAGAGGCCTTTGGGAGGTAACTAGGTTCAGATGAGGTCACGAGGGTGGAGCTCTTGTGTTTTTCTCTCCCCCTGCCACATGAGGACATAGTGTGAAAAGTGGTCATCAACAAGCCAGGAAGCGGGCTCTCACCAGAACCCAAGCATGCTGGCACCCAGATCTCAGACTCCAAGCCTCCAGAACTGTGAGAAGCAAATGTTGTGTAAGTCACCTAGGCTATACTATTTTGTTATGTCAGCCTGAGCCGACTAAGATGAAGACTCAGAAGCCAATTTGCAGAGGTTCTCGCTGATCTCTCAAGTGGGACAATTTAAGCATCATTAAGAAAATATAACTAGAATGGATAGAAACATAGTAAATTTAGTTATTTCTGTGAGTTCATAATGATCTTTAAAACAAAATAGAACAAAACATAACCAAAAGAAACTTTACTGGTCACCATCACAAAATGTTAGGGAAAGAAACTGTTATATTTGATTACAAAGAAAAAGAATTAAGCCTTTATCTTGCCTTTCCTATACAAATGATCTTGATCTTACAGAGTCACTGAATAGTGGAAACACGGCCTTTACACAAGCATCCCAGCTAATAAACAAGACAGGAATAACAGAACTGGAATATCACCATTTTGCCATTCCTAATGGATCAATGGAACTTGACAATAAACATCAGACTGTCACTTCACAAGAAATTTGGATAACCAGACATTACATCCCTCCTGACACCACATATGAAGGAATCTTTCCAAACCGCAAAGTCCACTTAACAATCCACAGGAAACACAGGGTCGGAGGAGCATATTAAATGTCACCACATGGATGCTATAGCAAAATCCAGCTTATAGCAAACTCTACAGGACAAATAACTTGGTTTCTTCTAAAAAAAATTCAGGGGGGGAAAAAAGAGAGATGAGATGACCTACAAGTAAAACAAGATTTAAGAAATATTTCATCTAATCACATGTAGAGACATTCTTTGGAAGCTGATTCAAACAAACTGAAACTTTTAAGAGATGATCTGAATATTGAACATTTAATTGTTATTAATGGACTATTAATTTAGGCTTTAATTTTGGCATTGGGGCTTTATATTTTAGAAATACATGCAGAAATATTTACAGATGTTATAATAAATTTCTAATTTGCTTCAAAATTACTTGGAAGGAACAGGAATGATTGGAATTATAAATGAAACTTGTTGGGTGATGGAGACCAAAGTCTTCATTATACTACACTCACTGCCTTTGAATGTTTGACATTTTTATAATAAAAATGGAAGACACATAAAAAACCAATAAAAAAGTGAAATGAGCAACTTGTAGAATCAAAATGGCTAATTCACATATTTTAGAAGATTAATACCAGTATACAGAAAAGTATAAATTAAAACCAGAACTTATTTTTCACCTATAAGATTAATATAAATAAAAAAGGAGAAAGGTTTCAAAGCTAGGTTCTGTGTTACTTAATCTACTAGCCTAAGATACAAAAACAAAACAAAATCTCAGTTTTTTCTATGATACACGTGCTGTAGCAAGCTGCTTCTGAATGAAGACCTAAAGGCCTCATTGGGATGGAAATAACCAGTATCATGAATATGGTTCTGAGTGACTGTCCACTCCACCACAAATATAAGTCCTGAAATAGCCACCAAGTCCCTCTCCAGGGTCCCCTTTTTAAGTGTTACTTTACATAATTGGCCAGCTTTAACTCAAACTTGCTGAAAATGGGATATTTTTCTTTTCGTTGCTTCATGAGGAATGACTTGATTCTGAAGGCTTCTAAGATGATGTAATGAACAGAAATATGAACTAGCCATACTACAATATTGGAGACAGAGAGTGAGAGACAAAGAGAAATTTAAATAATGTTGAACTCTTAATCTTTCTCAAAGAGCTACCAGAGCACAGACAGCCCAGCCACAGATCCACGGGCCAATGGGATTCAAAGAATCAATCACAATCATTCTTGTGAACGATGGAGTTTTTTCATTGGTTGGTTGCATTTATAGGTATGTCAAGGTCATTTCATTATATTCTATCAGGCTACATCCCATTGTATAGCGTATCTTGAAAGTTCAACTCTTATAATCCCTAAGCCAAATACAGTAGCAACTGAAGACAGAAGTTTCATAATATTCTTTAATATGGTTATGTAATTCTATAAATTTTTCTTACAACAAAGATATGTAATTACATTTAAACGGTCAAAACAATAATTAAGAGTAGGTTCTATATATTAAGCAAAATGTCCCCTCCTTAATAAGCCTTAAGAACAGCATAGTCCATATGGAGTACTTCTAAAGTTCTTAATATGGTGAAAAAAATGAATGGGAAGACAGTAACAGTAAATGTTTGTACTCATTTTTCCTTAATGTTTCGGTAGACATACACAAATTCTCTTCCCACTCACATGAAATACTGTTCCATTTAAGCCCACATCTTGACCAACCATCCATAAAAACAGGCATATTTCAATGAATAAACAAAGAAGGAAAGAGTGTTGAGAAGTCAAGTTTTCTCTGAAAAACTGTAATTCTCCGTTTGCCAATTTCATGACAATGCCCATTATATCCTGGCTATGGAATTTACATGAAAACAAAATCTAGTTTACAGCACTTTCAGACACAAACTGCTCCAGTTTTATTATTCCAATAAAAGCAACGGACTGTTGATTCTGTTTTTCTCTCTCACCAGGGATTACATTTTGCCAAGGCTGCATTTGCTGTGTATGTAGAATTCTGTGCATTACTCAGAACTTTCTGGACACTTGTAACACTGAAGCCCTGTGGCTATAAATAGAATAAGAGGTGTCTGAAGAAGGAACATTAATTTCACAGGAATGTGGACACAGCCACAAGCCTGTCACTTCAGGTAGCCCACAAAAAATGAAGCACCAGGTATGATGATTTCTGTGTTGCTTTTGCTTCCGTAGTTTTTAGGACTGAGGTGCACATGGTACACGTCAGAGGAATAACAATTATCAGCAATATAACAAAAGGACAGAAACTGGCAGAATCTGCAAGTGAATGCACTACCAGGTGGATCAGGTAGTAGAGCAGTTATCTAAGTTTCTGTGTTAATAAGTTTCCTCCTTTGTGAAGCAGAATAATAGATGAAATAAACCGTACCCTGCCAGTTCATGGATAACATATTGATATGCAAAGTAGTTAAGAAGGGTAGAAAAGAGAATGAAAAGAAAGGGAACTTGTATGAAGCTCTGGTCATGTTCCCCCAAAGTTTCAGAGGGATCAAGCATGTGAAGTAAAACTGATAAAGATGATGGTGCAGTGGGTCCAGCAAGTGCTCAAGGATTGATGGTTTGGAAGAAATTGTCTAAAATTCCGTAGGCATGTTATAGCTTTTCTTTATGCAAACTACATGTGTTTCTAAATCAAACGTCAATATAAACCTACTGTATCCTCAAAAATATATATTCAGGAAGGTTCTCATTAAAACCTTATACAAATAAGTAATTGAAACAGATGCTTTTGGTGCCCATTTATATGCCCTTGTTTTTCCCACCACAGGGCACACAGACCCTGCATATCTTTATATAAGGACTTCCCTGGCTGGCCAGAGCTACATTGTCCCCCTTTGTAGCAATCTAGAAGAGCTGGAGAACTAACAAACCACTAGGTGTGACCCTTAATTGGTGACTCTCACGGGTTGGTGTATAAATACCCCAGTTCCCTCGCCCCTAAATGTGATGACAGTGAGACGTGTCATGGAGTTGCCCTAGTGGGATTAAGCTCCCATCACGCACAGTGGTGGCTAGCTTGATGAGGTATTCTTCCTTGTCACATTCCCCCATTCCATCTCTGATGTTTCCTTTATTTCCCAGATGAACACTTGTTTTTGAATCTTTATTTCAGGGTCTGCTTCTTGGGGAGCCCAAGCTAACAAAATAAAACCATCAACTCTCAAGTATTATTAATGAAGTTGTTTTGTGAACACCTAACTTTCCATCTTCTCCCAGCATCTGTTCAGAAAGGAGGAGCTGGCAGTCACCTGTGATGCAGTGTGGCTGATATAACAAAAGATCCCTCCTTCCACGCTCTGATACCATGTGTAACATGCTTCGTAAGGGTCTTTCCACAATGAAAGCTTAATTGCTGAATAGTTTCAATGATTGCCATAAATTAGCTCACAATAGCAGGTATCATCTATCTAGTACTTACTATGCTCCATTCTGTATACTAAGATAGTTTATTTTACTTATAAGACAGGAATTATTATAGTCCTATTTTAAAGATGAAAAAAAGTGAGAGCCTAACTCATGGGAAGCCACACAGCCAGTAAGGGGCAGAGCTGTGCCTAAAGGCAGGACTGGTTGAGTTGGATGCCTACAAGCTTCCATAATCAAGGATCACCATCAGTCACTATTGGGTCAAGATTCTAAGGGACTTGTTTAATGGAGAACAAGGAGAATTCTAAAAACACCAGTGCCTAGGGGATCTTTATCTAAGGCAAATAGGAGGAAAGAAATACTGAAATCCTAGAGACTGGTCTTGGTTTAGGGGAAACACCGCAGCGAGTGACCCCTGGACCCTACTGTTCGTCCCATGACCATCTTGCTGCTCAATCTGATGAGCTCAATCAACAGAGAAATGGACAACAAATAAAAATCAAACTGGAAATGGGTAAAATTTTTGCTATGGGAACTGGCTTATATTTTGGGGTAAAATTAAGTTTGGGTTTGTTTGGGAAATTAAATTAAGCAAGAGCTGGCAATGTATACAAGCAGAGTTTGTTCTCTACTGTTGCCTACAAACAATTTCCTAATAATAAAAAGAAAATTAATCATCTGTCAGTAACAGCGAAGTTTCATAACTTCCTGGCATTACTTTGATAGGACATTATTGTTAATTTTTCACATGAAATTGTTACCTGAAGACTGAGGGTTTGCTTAAAATTTTGCACTGGGGAAAAAAAAAGAGAAGGGAAGACAGGGAATCCAGCAGAATAAAAACTCTGGAAGAGAAGGACTAACATTCAAGAGTCAAAATAATAATAAAGAGTAAGCTCTACACATGGAGTAAAATGCTTCCTACTTCATGGACATTAGGAATAGCATAGTTGACACAGGGTTCTAAGAAGTTAGATAAGAACATGCACTTATAGAATGCCTTCTATGTGTCCAGCCAATTGCCCACATTATTTTACTGAACCCTTGTGGGAATCCACTAAAGTCGGTAGGACTAACCATCTTTTATAATAAAGAAAAGGCCACATATCTAAGTGCTAGAGCTGTGTTATTTTTGACTTCTACAAGTTTGTTTTATTTACTCTTTTTTACACTAAACTTTTGCACAGCTGGAGCAAGAATTCATTCCTCCTATACCATCCAGAATCCCAATATGAACAAAGTCTACTTTGGTACTAGTCACAGTAAAACTCAAAAAAGGAATTTTCTGTTTCCTTTGAGCAAAGGTACTGTTTCAAACAAACTGCCAAACTTGCTCTCGAAGTGGAGGGGTAAGTGAGCAGGTGGCAAAAATCACCGTGGGCACAGAGAGGCTCCCAACCACTGAAAGGGCAGGGACAAACAGCAGGCATGCGTAGGTCATGACAACCACACCAGGAAGTGCTACCCATATACTCTATGCGTCCAACGATTGTTACAAGAATATAAAGTCAACTGCTATGTTTTCTTTTTTTGTTTGTTTTTTGTATGCATCTTTTTCACTTTACTAGATATTTTTAATTCAGGGGTTTGGGGTGGGCAGAAACTTTTTTTCTTTTAATACTTCCTCTTCTGTAGCCACAGCATCTAGGGCAGTAACTTGCATAGAGAATTAGTTTGAAAGACAACTGAACTGTAACATCATGAAAATCCTGCATTGCCTAGAAATTCAGAAACCACCCATATTCATTAGAATTTTTAAAACTCAAGCAGGAAGATACTTTGGCCACTTGCATTTATACACAGATTTCCAGGCTTTGCTAACAATGCGTCCCAATTAACCCAGAACAGAGTACCTCTCTCTAACTAGTTCTACAGTCATAACTTCTTAATAAGATTAACTAAGTCAGCCCTACAAAATATTTCTAAGGTAGTTTTTATTTTTTTCTCATGGATTAACAGTGGTAAGAGATTTGCCTACTTATGGTATGAAGCTGTCTCTCCTAATCTGTAGAAGTTTGTTATAAAGACGAAGGCTTCTGTGAATGATTTTGGGGGATGGGAGTTAGAAATGAAAAACAAATATAGTTTTACATTTGAGTTAAAATGTATGTGACAAACAGGTGAAATAATTAATCAAAATTTATGGAAAACTGGATATCAGAAGCAGAGGTTACCCGGACAGCTATGACAACCCAAGGACCTTTTCTCTGCTCTCCAAAGGCTGTCTTGGCTTACTGAGTCATTGATTTCACCTTTTTCTCCACCAAGAAGGGAAGATTTATAAAGCGAAGTGAATATACAAGTGAAGTATGTTAGGCTTCCATATATGTTAATATCAGTTAATCCTTGCACTAATCTTGCGAAGTAACACGTGTAGTCTATTCTATACATAAGGAAACACAGATCCAAGAAAACAAAGTCATTTGTATAAGATCACAGTCAATAAATGACTTAACAGAAAAAAATCTGTGTCTTTTTCTTGTCCCCCACCCTTATTATTGGACACTTATTTGCTCATGACTTGGGCTATCCGTTAGATTTAGGACTGCAAATGGTGGTTATATACAACCTGATCACAGATGAAGGACCAAGGATTCAACCATTTGAAGCACGTGAATGAATTGACTAAAAATTATTCTTTGACCTAAATACTCCTCGATATACTTTTGAAACAAAAGTAATTAGACTCTTCTGTGTAGACCATCTCTAATAGTTTCAACATCTCATGTCAAAGAGCTAACATTTGTACTCATTTATATAGAGCTACACATAGATAAGCATCCCCACAGAGGCACTCACGTGTGTATATGTGAAGATGCAATCAATAAATGCCATTATTCCTCAGGCATTAAACCACCTTAAAATATCTAACTATCCAGAGAAAATTATATTCATGAATCTGAGATCCATGTATTAGTCTGAATTTGCCATCAAACATTACCATCATGCATTCTTAATAAACGTTTTCTGGTGAATAGATGTCTTTAATTCATTATAAATTTGGGGAAAATGGAAAAGAAGGGCCTTGTGTTTTTATCAGATAACAGAATTCTGATTTGTCATGGAGGAAAGCGTCTCAGCAGAAGATCACTTTAGTCTCAAGATGATTATAGGGAAGTGTTTTAGCCATTAAACAGAATGAGTTATGGTATATGCTTATGAAAATATACAGGTAAATCATGATCTCTAGTCGGTGATTTAAAAAATATTGAATGAAGTGATCTTCTAAAGCATCTTTCCATGCCAAAAAAATAAATGAGCACAATGCACTTTTTATAAAGCAAATATTAAGTATTGAATCTGAACATTCATCACTTACCCTAAAGAAAAGAGAGCATAATTACTCTCAGTGTTATATTATGTTGTCTGCTTTGCAAAAGATCCATCTTAACATTTGTCCCGTTTGGAGTTACTAGTATATTAGTTTCTATTATGCAGAAGCAATATAGCTATTTGCATTTGCATGTGCTTCGCAACAGTATTACTAGGTGGTCTGTGTAGAGGATCAGAGAAATTATACTATTATATACTGTTTTCTCTCCTCCTGTCTCCCCACTGAGGGAAGGATTGAAAAGGACGCTAAGGATCACATTGATTAATGTCTAAGAAATGACAGGAGGGGATCACAAACAGCCAGTTCTTTAATTAGGCTACCAAACAAGTTCTCTTAGTGTAGAGGCTGCATGAATACTTGAGATGGTTCTGGTATAATTCCTCTGTTCTGTTGTCCCATTTTTAGTTTCAGCAAGTCAGGACATTCAAACATATTCATACTTGATTCATTAAAGCTTTTAATGCTTATTGCTATACCTCATTGCAAATTAGACCCAGACAATAAATACTGGCAAGAGGTACCAGAGAGTAAAAATTATACCTTGTTAAGTTTTAGTAAAGTTAAAATAGAAACATGGCATTTTAAAGAGTATAACTAAGGGTCACACATAAATAAGACTTTTTTTAAACTTGTTTGATCACTACCAGCATTTGGTGGCTATCCACAGAAACTCCTAGGTGAAAATCCACACTGATTTGTGTTGGGGAGAAGACAGTTTCTACAGATAAAAACAAGCCATTTACTTTCTCTTTTTAAAAATTTATTTATTTATTTATATTTGGCTGCGTTGGGTCTTCGTTGCTGCACGCAGTCTTTCTCTAGTTGTGGCGAGCAGGGGCTACTCTTCATTGCAGTGCGTGTGCTTCTCATTGCCGTGGCTTCTCTTGTGGAGCATGGGCTCTAGGCATGCAGGCTTCAGTAGTTGTGGCTCGCAGGCTCTACAGTGCAGGCTCAGTAGTTGTGGCGCACGGGCTTAGTTGCTCCGCAGCATGTGGGATCTTCCCGGACCAGGGCTCAAACCCGTGTTCCCTGCATTGGCAGGCAGATTCTTAACCACTGAACCACCAGGGAAGTCCCAAGCCATTTACTTTCAATAGGTGTCTTTTCCATTAGATTTAACTCTAGGGCAGAAGTATGAATCTCTGTCAGAGAAACCAGACCAGAAATAAAAATTTAACCTGGCACTTATCCTTCTTACATGACAGATGAAAGGAGACTCTCCTTTCATCACAAGTGACACAAATTCTTGACACTTAAATCACAAGTGTCAAGAATTCAGCCATTTTGTTTGGTTTTGTTTATTTCCTTTTGGGTATTTCTGCAGGACTTCTAGAGTTTTCTTCCCTAGATGAGTAGAAATAAAGAACCCACTAAATAAATGGCTGGCTATTATAAAGAACTGCTTGATTGGTGTGGCCAGAAACCCACAAACAAGTCATGAGAAGTAACAAGGGCAGGTGTGATTACTTCTTAATAGGAGAGCAGATAGAGAGGTCACCTTCGAGCTGTATTTTGGGCCAATCTTACAAGGCGAGAAAGTCATTCCTCAGGTCAAGGGCAGGTGTTTTGGGAGGAGGTACAGAACACCTAACCATCTGGTCCATTTTATTCTTGGTGCTTTTGTGACCTAGAAGACTCAGTCTAAATACAAGAGAAAACTTTTCCTCTGCACAACACTTACAGGAACTTATGTGTCAAGATTAAGGTTTTATTGTCTCATGTTTTGATTGAAGTGTCAACACAAGACTCTGATGTCAAAATATGATTGGCTTATTTGTGTAATGTCTCTTCCTGCCTGCAATTCTGTAGAGTTAAACTTGCCTTTCAAATCACAAGATAACAGAACGCCCTCTGGTAGACTGTATTTTCTGCTACCCAATCCTCTACACATATATAAACTTTGCTAAACATTGCACATGAAGAACACAGAAACCCTTTAAAGTAGATGCAAATTCTGAAATTTAAAAAACTATATATTCCCATTCTTTTGGATTGAGAAATGAGAGAGATGTTTAGTTTAATGAGTTATAGTGACATAAAAATTCCTAAAAGAACATCATTTTCTAGTCAACATGCACGTGTTAAAAAATTAGCCCAGATAATCAAACTGTAGCAAAGAGGCAGAAAAATATACACAGAAGTTTAATGACAGGGCACAAAAGTCAAAGTGCTTAGATGAAACAAAAACAAAAAATTCAAATACTGGTATGGAAAGTACAGAAATTGAAAGAGGATTCTGGGTTTCTAACATTTCTGATCAGGATAGCACTAACTAGTGGCAATGACTTTCAAAACTTTTTGGCAATGTGAACAGAGATAATTTGGTACTTGAATATTGTAAAAAATGAGCCATAAATATACATAATCAATTGCAAAGATAGAGCAAACAAACAAACAAAAAAATCAATTCATTAAAGATTCCTAGGAGGTGAAAGGCAATCTGAATCAAAATTTATAAAAACAAAATTAACAAAATAAAAAAAAAACATGTCATTTTACTTTCCCTTAAACATCTCTACTAATATCTTATAAATATATCACTTATGTTGTTCTATATATAGTGAGAGACATGAAAAATAAAATTTATACTCCCAAAAGGCGCCATAAAATCAACATCTTAAGCAATGTGTCATTTCTTTTGGGTAGCTAGCAGCTAGATTGTCAAAGACGCAGTCATCCTGTACCACTTCCCTTTAAAGAGATTCTTATAAACATGTAAAATGTGCATGCAAAGATTGCTCTGTAATAAAAGTGATTTTTTTTTGCAATCAAGTTAATCAGGATGTGTAAACAAACTCTATTGAGGGCTCCATTTTGCCAGTGTAGGATAAACCCTGTATATATTCCACCCTGCTTCCCTGGTAAAACTTCCCTAATGAAATGTTGTAAAACTCATAAACCATCAATTCTCACCATATGAGTAAAATTAAACCCCTGAGAATATCTACTGCTTTTTTTTATTAGCCCGATTTTGAATATTCAAAATGTATGGGTCATAAAATTAAGCCTAAGGCTATGTTTTCACGTAAGTTAATTTGTGTATTTTAAAACCATTAAAAAAAGAATCCTAAATAATTTCCACCTAAATCTTTCTCTGTAGTCATGGAGAGCACAGAAGCAATGACAGAAACAAGATGTCGGTTCTCCTTCAAAATTATGCATTTTGCTGTAAGACAAGAAGAATATCCAAGGGGGATTCTAATATATAAGTTTAAATAACTAAAGCAATTCATCCTCTAAAAAAAACATTCCTTTACCAAACTCACAAACTCTAAGAGAGACAGGAAACCAATATAAATAAAAACAAAAAGATCAGCTCTAGGAATTTTGGTATAGGGTTCATAGACCACAGAGCTGTGAGTCTGTCCCATGTAAAGACTGAATCATGATCACCCCTTCACAAATTCTCAGTTCTCTGATTTCCCTTTAAAGAGCAGATCTTCCTATAAATCTTCATCTAGAAACATCCTGTGACTTCCTGTGCCTGATTTGACTATCTCCATTAATCCATATGGAAAAATGTAAATATATCAAACTAAAGATTAAATTTAAAATGTGGAAACATGTACTCTTCCAGAGTGTAAGCAGCCTTCTAAAGCATTACAATTTGAAGACAGGAAAATGTCTCCTCTGTCCTCTTCCAAACTGACAAAAGAACTCCTATCAACAAGAATGCATTATGTCCTTCACATTGCAGTAAGAATTTTAGGAAACTACCAAAGAAGCAAATGATTTCTCTATCCTCAAGAAAATGGGGAAATGAAATGAATTCATATGAAATCATTGGAAGACTATTCATAAAGCAAAAAAAAACCCAAATAAACAAGTGAAGCCTGAAGAAACCATCTTATTAAATGGAAAGATGGTCCTTGTTCTGGGAAAAA
The DNA here is from genome assembly GCF_011762595.2 of Tursiops truncatus. Classification (NCBI taxonomy): domain Eukaryota; kingdom Metazoa; phylum Chordata; class Mammalia; order Artiodactyla; family Delphinidae; genus Tursiops; species Tursiops truncatus. Next base: position 48,637,849 of record NC_047043.1, on the reverse strand, counting down.
CATTGCATAGCAACGGTGGAGCTGAGTGAAAACCAAATCCATTTGGATATTCCATGAAACTGACGGTACTTATATTTTCTACTCCATGCAGTTTTCTCAAGCACCATTAAATAGTAATGTGACTGTTGTCTTTTCTGGCAAGAAAATATTAAAACACCTTTAATCTGGAAATGTTCTGATATGCGTAATTACTAATCAACATTCTACAGACTTGACTTCAGTTCATGGAGCTAATAAGCCCTTCAAGGCTAGTTGTCACCACAATTAAAAAGGTAGCATATCATTTTATCATCTTTCACAACTTATTTCTAGCAAATCACAATTGTGAAAAATTGGTATTTTTTTCCGGCAGCCCAAAAAATGGGAATGCAAAGTTTGATAGCCTCATTTTTTTCCCTCAAATCCCTTATAATGTTTTACATTTAAAAAGAAGAAACACTTTCCCACAAATGCCAACACGGTATTCTTCCAAAGCATTTGTGTCTAATTGTCAGTTGTTATTTATCGTTTATTTCTCAAAAAATAATTAGCTCAGTGCCTTTTTAATGAAGTAAAATGGGGATTAAATTGAGACACTTCATGTCACATAGGAAACAGACATTCTTTGCTCTACAAATCTGAACTAAATGTCTCTATGTTGAAAGAAAAATAATTCCTGTAGATAATAATGTTCAAATGCCTAGATGACTTTGTCAAAGCTCACTAAATAACATAATACATATTGCCTATGGACTGGATTCTTTAAAGATTCTACCCTTTTGATTACTTGCAGATGATTGTATGGCTTTACATATTAGGGACATGAGATACATTCTGAAGGGACTGAATTAAACAGAAAGCTAGCTGTTCTGCGGACTTAGAAAAATCCCTTTATGCTTGGTGGCTTTTAAAATCACTTATATTATCTGTAACCATGTCCTCAATAGATGCAATGTATAAGATTCTGCATAAAGGTATAAGTGAGACCTAAAAAGGAAAAGAAAAAAATCAGACTCAAAAAGAAGCCATGCATAAAGAAAATCCACGAAATATGCTGCACTTTCAAAACGTATGACCTCATTCTTTCCTAGTACTATGTGGAATGCAAAACAAAACCGATGACATGTATTAGTAGAGGGGAACACCTAGGCAGAGCCTGCCATTTTATCTCAGAGAAGGAAAGATAATAGCCAGGTTTACTAAGGACAGCAGGCCCCTACTCCTTAAACAAAAGAATGAGTCCATTTCTCCTAAACCCTAGAATTTTGTTGCACACAGAAATTGAAGAAAAAATAAAGAAATGGAAGAAAAAAGTAAATAATAAACATTACAAATTAAGCTGCTTAAAGTTACACCCTATTATTTTGGAGTTTGTATGTACCAAGAAGGCTGTGTAAAATAAAAGGAAGGTATATGTACTAATGTAAGCAATCATGTTTTTATATTTAATTTGTTATCTATTCTTTTTCATATTTTTACTTAAAATATTAGAATTGTCCATAACATTCTATCCAAGAATAGATATGTATACCAGCCCACTCACAGACACAAGGAACTTGAAAAGATGGAATGAAATATTTCTTGATATGGAGGGACTCAAGGAAATATTTTCATTGGGAGACATGCAAACAATTGGATTAAAATGTGCTCTTTAAGGTAACAGAAATATAGTCAAGATGGGCAAACGAGAGCTCAAAGGAAAAATCTCTTTTGTCTGCCTAAGTAACCAGAGAAAGGCTTGCGATGAGAGCCCTCCTGAATATGTACTAAGTCCCAGTTGGCGATCACCTTTCAGATCTGCCTATCTGAGGGCAAGAGTGCTTGCCATGGCATAGTACCTGCCTCCACTTCCAAATGAAGCTCCAGGCAGGGACAGCAATGCCATCCAGTTCAAAGTTGGGACCACTAACCCCCTTTGGAAGGACTGTCAGTAAAGTACATCGGACGGAAAACCCACATTAGAAGTCTTCCTTAGTCACCCAGCTGCAGGAGTGGGGTGATGGTGATGGTGCTAGTGGTGCAGGTGGGGGTGAAGTGGGGGTAACCGTGCCCACTGAAGACTGCCAGGAAAGGTCACTGGAGTTCTTATCAAAATGAAGATGCAGGCAAGACTTAGATAAGTCTTAAAATAATGCATAAAACCTCTTAAAGAAAGCTCACTTAAGGAACCTAAATTTTTCCTGGCCATTATGCCTGCTTGTTCAAGATCCAGTCCTATGGTTCATGCCTGTTTTTGTGAACTATTTCTTTCTAAATATATGTATATACCTCTTGCTCTGTCTATTTCCATGACTGAGATGGCTAAAATAATGGCTAAAGAATGGTTGCAACTAATGCTTTTTCCTTTTTTAGAGAACAGAATAAAAAAACCTGGGTTTTGTTTGTGTGAACTCCCATGGGGGTGGGGAAAGTAAACTTGGAATAGAGTTTAAGTAGTTGAGTATTTTATCAAACGTATAGAAGAAAAACAACAGAAAAACTCATATCAAACATATTAAACCTTCCTTTCCAAAAAAATGCCAGTTGTTTTTACCACTGAAAGATATAAACAGTTAGATGAACACATATACACACACGCAATAAAAGAAAAACCGAAGTCTAAGAAAATAAAACTTGGAAAATAAATGAAAGAGAATTGTATTTGGTTTTATCAGGAAACAGTAAGAAAAAGAACTGTTATTCCTCAAAGTACATAAAAACCAGCCTACTTACCTCATTGGGGGTGTGCGTGCGTGCGTGCATGCGTGTGTGTGTGTGTGTGTGTGTGTGTGTGTGTGTGTGTGTGTAATGAACCCTGAATTTTAGCTGTTCGAATTTTGGTCCACAGCTGTACCTCTCTAAATTTTTCTGATATCCTCTGGTATCAGAAGCCATGTAGGATAATGACATTCAAATTCTGTATAACAGGCAATATTTTAAAAAATGTTACCCTATGATAATAAAAATAGAAGGGAGAAATCATATGTGAAAAGAATCTAATATCCCAGAATTTATGAAAAAAACCTTTGTTCAAAGTGCCTTTATCTAATAATAGAAAACAGAAAGCTAACAATGCATTCCAGGAAAAATGGCCATCCTACAACTCTCTAATGTAATTTTATACATAGTTAAAGAAATCTACTAGAAGTGATCTTTTACCAGGCACAGTTAGTTTTATTTGATTCTATAATGTTTTAACCATGTGATAAAACTTATCATAAGCTACTCACAAAAATACATTGATATACCTCACTTTACAGAGCTGTATGTTTTTGAAAACCTCTACTATTTTAAGACATTAAAGTGCATTCTAATATGGCACTTGAAATTCTTCAAGGTGTCAAGAAAACAGACTATCAAAAGTCAAAATTTAAACACTGGGACTCATCTTCTAGGAATGAGGATTGCATTGATTTTATTTTATTTTTGAGTTTTACTTTGCAGACTACCCAGCAGAGCACCCTACTATTAGAATGTTTGTCTGCCATGTTACTAAGTGTATCTTTGAATGCATTGAGAAAATTCTGTGTCGTGCACTATTCAAAACAGAAAATGAACCATACTTTGACCATGTTGATATGGCTAATTAATTGGCTTCTCATAAGAACATACTGTGTGGCTCCTTTTGTTTATTACACTATTCACACCTTTCCTGGAGCAAAGAGTCCTCTGCTTACAGAGCCACTTATATCTAGAGAGGAACAAATAGCCTCCATCTGTGATAGACAAGGAAACTGTCAAGCCAGCAGCTCTGGGGATAGTCATTTTCCAGAACTGCTTAGTCATCCCTGTCTAGCCCTGGGATGCCCACGTATCAGCTGCTGAGAAGCCATATCATGAAATGTTAATTTGGCTCTTAAAGATAACATGCTTTTAAGAAGTGATAAGAAAGAAAAGTTGAGCTGGGTTCAGACAGACTGTCTCTGTTCCCAAGTTCTGAAAATGCACTCCCAGAAATATTTTCTGTAGCCTTATCATCAGCAGCATTCCTCAGCAATCCTGATGAAATAAGAATGTTCTCCCTTCAAGGAGGTGGAGTGTCTGTGTGTTTCCCCTCCTGTGTATTTCTGGTCAGGCGTTCACAGGAGACTTGGTAAGAAAACCTACCCTCCAAGTATGTCCCTTAAACTTCACACCTTGCTAAAATGGTTCTTTTAACTTTGCTCTCATCTGAGCCCTCCCTCCCCAGCCCCGCATCCCTTCCCCTCTGCTGTTGTTCAGTTTGGTAGCGCGCTATGGATGTAATCTTTATAGGACCTGCCAGTCAACATAAACTCACACTCTGTCTCAGCATCCTCCCTTCTCTCATCTATCCCCCTTGGAAAAATGTGATAACCTTTGTTTTCGAAAGTACTACTGACTTATGTGGGTGTATTTGCTTTGAAAATTGAGTCTTCAAAAAATGCTTCTGAGCCAAGCAACTCACACGTGGGGAACACTGCTGTGAAGAGGGATAGCACGGAGGCTAAGAGCAACAAAACACATTGTCTTGACATCTGCTGAGGTGTTACAAATAAAGCTGACGACGAAAGCAAAGCTGGATTCCTCACCTTACTTTCCTGACCCACACACACAAAGAATAATCTTGACTGGCCCCATATCTATTTGCTTCTTAGAGAAAAGCAGAAAAGTTGAACTGGGCATTATGATCCCACAGTAGCAGTGATTCAAATAGTTCACTACTTAGAAGTTTATACTTTGCATAAGAAGGGTGATTCCTGGAGTATATCAGCCTTAAGGCAAATAGTGACACATTTTCATGCTTAGAATGATAGAACACATCGGTCCCTGCCTTTCCCTCTCTCTTTTTCCCCTGCCTTATTTGTTTTTTTGGCTGCGCCACAGGGCTTATGGGATCTTAATTCCCCAACCAGGGATCAAACCCAGCAGTGAGAACTTGGCGTCTTAACCACTAGACCGCCAGGGAATTCCCCCCGCCTTGTATTTTTAAACCCGATTTAGACATCCTGTTTGTGGGTAGAACTGTTTCAAAGCAACACTGATTATTTTAATAAGATACAAATATGAACTAGGACAGATGTTTTAGACTGGCATTCAGTGTCCTTCTGCCCTTTTCAGTTGCCTGGTTCAATCTAGACATGTTTTCGGATGGTTACATGGAATAGTCCAGGAGCTCACACAAGTCTAGTATGTAAAAGAGATGACACATCTGCTGTTGCTTCCCAGCCCCAGCTTCTACCTGTGGCAGACAGCACTAAGCAATTGTGGTACATTCTCACTAAGTATAGACAGAGCCTCAGGATCCTTCCTAACACAGCACTCCCAGCAACCAGCAGTCATTGACAATTAACCAGAATTGGTTTAAAAAATAACAACAGATTGCCTTCCTGCATCTGGCCCTCCTTCCTGAGGAGCAATGAGCATGGAGAAAGCTGTGGATCAATTAGCATGAGTCTATTTACTTTTACTGGAGGTGGCTGGTGAGGGGAGGAAGCTGAATAAAGTTAACTCACGTAGCTTGGCATTCTTCTATTAATTCTGATGAACATTAGAAAATTAAACCATGAGCTAAGTGTAGGATATGTAGGATGGCAATTAGACTGAGTAGCATGTCATTTTCATTAAGTAAGAGAGTAGAGAAAGATAGCAGAGAAGATAAACACGTCAGCCCCCAGAGTTTCCATGTGAAGCCCTAGGGGAGCCTCATTAAATTAAGAAAAGTGTCAGAGGTCTAGCAGTATGTATACATCAATTCAGAACACATACATTAATTAATTTTTAGGGTAGTGAGCAATATTCTATATGTGGATAGGGTTTGGATTACGCAGATGGATATGTTTGGCAAAGCACTTTGAATGACATACTTAAGGTCAGTGTATTTCATTTTATGAAAGTTTCACCCAAAACCAAAAAAACAAGTATTGAACTCTAGTTAATGACATGCATGCTGAGCATTTAGAATTGAAGTGTACTGCTGTCTGCAACTGATGTCTTATTGAAAAACATAAGATAGACTGATGACTGAATAGAGGGATGAGTGTACAGTAAAGCAAGTTCAGTAAAAGATAAATTGTAGAATCTAGAATAGTGAGTTCACTATAAGCTGATTTCCATTTTTCCATATGTTTGAACATTTTCATAATAAAATATTGGCGAAAAACTACAACACATACCTTATCTTATTCTCAATAGTGTGCAATCTAGCTGTCCTTTCTCCTGTTTCTTTCTGATTAGAAGCAAGAAACAGCCAAGTCTGCACAAGATGCAATTACATGGAATGATGTGTTACTGAAATGTCTTGACTGTCTTCATAAAGAAGAATTTGGATGTACCCACGTAACTCTAGCCAGGGGAGAAGAAGAAGACACACAATTTTACTTAGACTCTGCTATCCTCGTCACACCTAGAGCAATGGAAGTGGTCCACTACACTGCATCCTAATCCAGCATTTTTGATAGGCAAAGCATCACTGAAATGCAAATTTCCCACCCTGATTAGAACATCGCCGACCTTTTCTGTTCATCTTTTTCTCAGAGTGAGCATTGATGCTGACTTGGCAAACCATGGTTGATAAACTGCTGCTCTGTTAAACCTAGCCTGGAGATTTCAGGGTCTAAAAGATGGACATCGTGGGGCACAAAGTATTCAGAGTTCGAGCTTGTATAAAACAAGTGCAAAGAGCTCAGTGAAAACCTATCACCACTGGTAGAATGGAGGGGGCAACAAAAATGGTCCTTCACCAGCAGTGGCCATCATCAGATTTACATGAAATGTCTCCCAATTCTCAATCACACTTCTCCCCAGTCTAGTGGTTTGAGGGCAGCTGGACATGGCATGCTAAAACAGGGCACTTTTTAACAAACATAATCAAGAACAGAATGTTTAACCTATTCTATTAATTCTCATAGCAATGTGTACACTAATATGCCTGGCAATAATTTGTAACCCTTGACCGAAAAAAGATATTGCTATCTTTTTTACCCCACTTGTTCTAGTCTAGTTTTGGGAACTACAAGTCCCAAGGAACAGGATGATATTGAGATAATACAGCTAATGAGAATAAGTGGGCACACTGCAGTATGCTTCAAAGGGTCACTGCTCAGTCTATGATTCCATACTTTTTAATTTCTTTGTACAAGCAGGGAACTGAAAAATAGGAAAATGCATTTGGCTGGTCTGAGCTACAAATTAAATCCTTGATTAAATTTAGGCAATTATATCTCCAGGTTGTTTCCATTTAAACATTTTAAATACATTTGAATAAGCTTCTTAATCATGATCTTGGCAATCTATCGTATGGCAAAATGGACTCTAAGAAATACTATTAAAAGGTTAGCTGACAAATAAAACAATGTAAGGATCCTGCAAAGAAATACTTTACCCTGCTTTTAACTTGTTTGCATGTGTTGCCAGGAGGTGGAAAATAAACACAAGAAGCTCACATGGGTTCTTAACCAGTAAAGAGCAATCAAATTCAGTCATTCTCAAATTTTATCATGTATAAAAATCACCTAAAGAGCTTGTTAAAATGCCGAATCCTGGGACTCCAACCCTAGAGACACTGATTGAGCAGGTCTGGGCTGTGCCCATGAATCTGCACTTCTCACCAGCTCCCAGGCAATGCTGATGCTGTGACCACAGGACCACTTGGAGCAGAGCTTAATGTGTGCAAGCACAGTGAAGTGGCTGTCAGAAAGTTCAGGAAATACCGTAAGGTAACCATAATCATTTGTCCAGCTTTTAAAGATATCCAGAAAGGTGACTCATCATCCCACCCAAAAGTCAATAGCTAATAGCTCCTGTGGAGGGTCGGGTCGCAATAAAATGGAGAGGCAGGTGGGCCCCCAGACTCCCCTAGGAGGTAATGTAAATTTCTTCCCACTTGAAGAACCCAGTATCTTATTACCTCTCCAGTAGCCATTCTCAGTCTCCCCATATCCCAAGGGGGTGGTCCCTCCCTACAAGGAAGCCTAACCTTGCTTTCGCTGTCTGGAGATTATCATCATGCAACTAAAATCAATTTTCATCTGCCCCATTATCAATGGAGACAAAGAATCTCAGCTGGCTATTAATCTCACCTGTATCACAAGTGGTAGAGTATGAAATCTCCCCGCTGACTTTCTTCTCCAAGGAAAATCCTATTAGCTTCTTCAGTGTTTGGTAAAAGAATGGCTTCCTAACCCCTAGTGATATTTATAAATCGCCTTTGAATCCTCTCAAAATTGACTGCATCCAAGTACTTGAAAGTCAAGTTCCAATGTGATATATTTTTTAAAACCTTTCTCTCTACCTCTCTCCCACCATCCCCAATCCAACAGAATACTTTCTACCAACCAGAGCTGCAATGAATCATGTTTTGGCAGGGGATGAAGAACAGGAAAAGAGAACTTCCAAACAGACCTAAAAGGAGCTGAGCACACTGGAAGGATTGCTGTCTGGTCCTGCACGGATGGATCTTACTTCCTATAGCCTGATGGTTGCTTTTCAATAAATACGATAATAGTAGCTTGCACTTCTACTTATAGTGGGTATACAGGTAACTTCCTCATAACTTCAGGTAGGTTGCTTATTTAATCCTCAAGACAACCTTGTAAGGAAGCAGAGATTCAGAGAGTTTTGGTTGTCTAATGGGGGCCACAGAGCTGGTGTGTGACTGACAGAGCCCTGGTTCAACCTGGGCCTGACTCCCACTCTGGGGCTGGGCTATTCCCCACACTAACCCAAAAGTATGACAACTCTTACAGGATTACCCTTCATTAGATATAATTTTCAGGTAAACCATCCCAGACTGCCTGTAGAAAAATAAGCATCTTTTCCAGAAAACCCAATGAAATGAAAATGATAAGAAAAATCTGAGAAGCTGAGGCTATACAACAAGACTGGGAAAATGCTAAAACTCCAGACAACAGATGTTGAGGTATATCTGCCAAATACAGAGAAATTTGGAATGAGAAGTGGAGTAGATATTTCCGAAAACCAAGTCACAGATCTGCTGGAAAGGCTTTGGGGAAATCCACCTAACAAAAATATTCAAGGTTTAACTAAATGTTTCTAAAAAAACAAATAAAGACTTTCATAAACCTACATCAAAATGGAATATCACATTTTAGGAAAAATTTGTTACAAAACAAGCAATAACAAATGAATTTCAGGGATAGAAAGAATACTTGAGGCATCCATACTGAAAAATAAATTTAGCTATCAGGTAGAAAATCAGGATTACTTTAGCAACACCAATATTGGGAAAAAAAAACAAACAACAAAGCAAACGAAAACAAAACAAAGAATTGCAGTGCCACGAGTTTTAAAAGGGGAAAGTGACATGAATTTTATACCCTATGTATCGGTGTCATTTACATATGAATGTAAAATATAGACATTCTGACATATGCACAGACATTGTACTATAACACTCACAATGGCTTCTCTAAAAACTACCGGTTTATGAAATTCAGAAAAATGTGATATAAATTAAAAATGCAAATTCAAGAATTGCATAGCCATATTATAAAATGATTGAAAATGAATACTGATTTTGTTTAAATGCAGACCTAAAGTTGAATAATTTTAATTATGTTATATAACAAAATGTAAATATTATGAAGCTGGATATAAAAACAGTAATATGAATAAACAAATTTGGAAACTGGAGAAGAGAGGAAACAGCTAGAAAAGGAAGTTTGCTAACTTTTCAACTCTCTAAATAACAAATGTATCTATATTATTTAATTTTAAAAAGCAATGTACACAAGAGTTAAAAAAAACTTACAAATGATCAGAATAAGCAAGAATAACAACAAAAATAAAAATAATACATAATACAAAATAAATTAAAGGCTTTTAAAAACAGGATATATAAGCATGAAGACATACATAAAAATTGAGCTGTTCTATTGAAAAACAACATCCTGGAGTAGAACTTTACTAAATAAAATGAGTTTCGTATATGATGTAGGTAGGAGGAGAGATGAATTCAGGCCTCTTTTTTTTTTTTTAACATCTTTATTGGAGTATAATTGCTTTACAATGGTGTGTTAGTTTCTGCTGTATAAAAAAGTGAATCAGCTATACATAAACAGATATACCCATATCTCCCCCATCTTGCGAATCCCTCCCACCCCCCCATCCCACCCCTCTAGGTGGTCACAAAACACTGAGCTGATCTCCAGGTGCTATGTGGCTGCTTCCCACTAGCTATCTATTTTACATTTGGTAGTGTGTGTATATGTTCATGCCACTCTCTCACTTTGTCCCATTTGACCCTTCCCCCTCCCCGTGTCCTCAAGTCCATTCTCTAAGTCTGTGACTTTATTCCTGTCCTGCCCCTAGGTTCTTCAGAACCTTTTTTTTAGATTCCATATATATGTGTTAGCATACAGTTTTTGTTTTTTCTCTTTCTGACTTCACTCTGTATGACAGTCCATACAGCCTATTTGTAGTGAGGTGCATGAGGTCCATCCATCTCACTATAAATAACTCACTTTTGTTTCTTTTTATGGCTGAGTAATATTCCATTGTATATATGTGCCACACCTTCTTTAACCATTCATCTGTCGATGGACACTTAGGTTGCTTCCATGTCCTGGCTATTGTAAATAGAGCTGCAATGGACATTTTGGTACATGACTCTCTTTGAATTATGGTTTTCCCGGGGTATATGCCCAGTAGTGGGATTGCTCGGTCATAAGGTAGTTCTACTTTCAGTTTTTTAAGGAACCTCCATACTGTTCTCCATAGTGGTTGTATCAATTTACATTCCCACCAACAGTGCAAGAGGGTTCCCTTTCCTCCACACCCTCTCCAGCATTTATTGTTCGTAGATTTTTTTGATGATGGCCATTCTGACCGGCGTGAGGTGATACCTCATTGTAGTTTTTGTGTGTGTGTGTGTGTTATGCGGGCCTCTCACCGTCGCGGCCTCTCCCGTTGCGGAGCACAGGCTCCGGACACGCAGGCTCAGCGGCCATGGCTCACGGGCCCAGCCGCTCCGCGGCATGTGGGATCTTCCCGGACCGGGACACGAACTTGCATCCCCTGCATTGGCAGGCAGACTCTCAACCACTGTGCCACCAGGGAAGCCGTCATTGTAGTTTTGATTTGCATTTCTCTAATGATTAGTGATGTTGAGCATCCTTTCATGTGTTTGCTGGCAATCTGTATATCTTCATTGGAGAAATGTCTATTTAGGTCTTCTGCCCATTATTGGATTGGGTTGTTTGTTTTTTTGATATTGAGCTGCATGAGCTGCTTGTATATTTTGGAGATTAATCATGTGTCAGTTGCTCTGTTTGCAAATATTTTCTCCCATTCTGAGGGTTCTCTTTTCACCTTGTTTATGGTTTCCTTTGCTGTGCAAAAGCTTTGAAGTTTCATTAGGTCCCATTTGTTTATTTTTGTTTTTATTTCCATTTCTCTAGGAGGTGGGTCAAAAAGGATCCTGCTTTGATGTATGCCATAGAGTGTTCTGCCTATGTTTTCCTCTAAGAGTTTTATAGTGTCTGGGCTTACATTTAAGTCTTTAATCCATTTTGAGTTTATTTTTGTGTATGGTGCTAGGGAGTGTTCTAATTTCATTCTTTTAAATGTAGCCGTCCAGTTTTCCCAGCACCACTTACTGAAGATGCTGTCTTGTCTCCACTGTATATTCTTGCCTCCTTTATCAAAGATAAGGTGACCATATGTGCATGGGTTTACCTCTGGGCTTTCTATCCTGTTCCAGGGATCCATATTTCTGTTTTTGTGCCAGTACCATACTGTCTTGATTACTGTAGCTTTGTAGTACAGTCTGAAGACCAGGAGCCTGATTCCTCCAGCTCTGTTTTTCTTTCTCAAGATTGCTTTGGCTATTTGGGGTCTTCTGTGTTTCCATACAAATTGTGAAATTTTTTGTTCTAGTTCTGTGAAAAATGCCGCTGGTAGTTTGATAGGGATTGCAATGAATCTGTAGATTGCTTGGGCAGTACAGTCTTCTTCACAATGTTGATTCTTCCAGTCCAAGAACATGGTATGTCTCTCCATCTGTTTATACCATCTTTAATTTCTTTCATCATTGTCATATGGTTTTCTGCATACAGGTCTTTTGTCTCCATAGGTAGGTTTATTCCCAGGTATTTTATTCTTTTTGTTGCAATGGTAAATGGGAGTGTGTCATTATTTTCTCTTTCAGGTTTTTCATCATTAGTATATAGGAATGCAAGAGATTTCTGTGCATTAATTTCCTATCCTGCTACTTTACCAAATTCATTGATTAGCTCTAGTAGTTTTCTGGTAGCATCTTTAGGATCCTCTATGTATAGTATCATGTCATCTACAAACATTGACAGCTTTAATTCTTCTTTTCCAATTTGGATTCCTTTTATTTCTTTTTCTCCTCTGATTGCTGTGGCTAAAACTTCCAAACTATGTTGAATAATTCTGGTTCAAGTGGACAATCTTGTCTTGTTCCTGATCGTAGAGGAAACAGTTTCAGTTTTTAACCATTGAGAACAATGTTGGGTGTAGGTTTGTCATATTTAGCCTTTATTATGTTCAGGTAAGTTCCCTCTATGCCTACCTTCTGGAGAGTTTTTATAATAAAAGGGTGTTGAATTTTGTCAAAAGCTTTTTCTGCATCTATTGAGATGATCATATGGTTTTTCTCCTTCAGTTTGTTAATACGTTTTATCACATTGATTGATTTGCATATACTGAAGAATCCTTGCATTCCTGGGATAAACCCCACTTGATCATGGTGTATGATCCTTTTAATGTGCTGTTGGATTCTGTTTGCTAGTATTTTGTTGAGGATTTTTGCATCTATATTCATTAGTGATATTGGCCTATAGTTTTCCTTCTTTGTGACATCTTTGTCTGGTTTTGGTATCAGCATGATGGTGGCCTCGTAGAATGAGTTTCGGAGTATTCCTCCCTCAGTGATATTTTGGAAGAGTTTGAGAAGGATAGGTGTTAGCTGTTCTCTAAATGTTTGATAGAATTCACCTGTGAAGCCATCTGGTCCTGGGCTTTTGTTTGCTGGATGATTTCTAATCACAGTTTCAATTTCAGTGCTTCTGATTGGTCTTTTTATATTCTGTATTTCTTCCTGGTTCAGTATCAGAAGGTTGTGCTTTTCTAAGAATTTGTCCATTTCTTCCAGGTTGTCCAATTTATTGGCATAGAGTTGCTTGTAGTAATCTCTCATGATCCTTTGTATTTCTGCAGTGTCAGTTGTTACTTCTCCTTTTTCATTTCTAATTCTACAGATTTGAGCCTTCTCCCTTTTTTTCCTGATCAGTCTGGCTAATGGTTTATCAATTTTGTTTATCTCCTCAAAGAACCAGCTTTTACTTCTAGTGATCTTTGCTATTGTTTCCTTCATTTGTTTTTCATTTATTTCTGATCTGATCTTTGTGATTTCTTTCCTTCTGCTAACTTTGGGGTTTTTTGTTCTTCTTTCTCTAATTGCTTTAGGTGTAAGGTTAGGTTGTTTATTTGAGATGTTTCTTATTTCTTGGGATATGACTGTATTGCTAAAAACTTCCCTCTTAGAACTGTTTTGCTGCATCCCATAGGTTGTAGGTCGTCGTGTTTTCATTGTCATTTGTTTCTAGGTATTTTTTGGTTTCCTCTTTGATTTCTTCAGTGATCTCCTGTTTATTTAGTAGTGTATTGTTTAGCTTCCATGTGTTTGTATTTTTTACAGACTTTTTCCTGTAATAGATATCTAGTCTCATAGCCTTGTGGTTGGAAAAGGTACTTGATACAATTTCAATTTTCATAAATTTACCAAGGCTTGATTTGTGATCCAAGATATGATCTATCCTGGAGAATGTTCTATGAGCACTGAGAAGAAAGTGTATTCTGTTATTTTTGGATGGAACATCCTATAAATATCAATTAAGTCCATCTTGTTTAATGTATCATTTAAAGCTTGTGTTTCCTTATTTATTTTCATTTTGGATGATCTGTCCATTGGTGAAAGTGGGGTGTTAAAGTCCCCTAGTATGACTGTGTTACTGTCGATTTCCCCTTTTATGGCTGTTAGCATCTGCCTTATGTATTGAGGTGCTCCTATGTTGGATGCATAAATATTTACAATTGTTATATCTTCTTCTTGGATCGATCCCTTGATCATTATGTAGTGTCCTTCTTTGTCTCTTGTAATAGTCTTTATTTTAAAGTCTATTTTGTCTGATATGAGAATTGCTACTCCAGCTTTCTTTTGATTTCCATTTGCATGGGATATCTTTTTCCATCCCCTCACTTTCAGTCTGTATGTGTCCCTAAGTCTGAAGTGGGCTCCTTTAGAAAGCATATATATGGGTCTTGTTTTTGTATCCATTCAGCCAGTCTCTGTCATTTGGTTGGAGCATTTAATCCATTTACATTTAAGGTAGTTATCCGTATGTGTGTTCCTATTAACAAACCCAAAACAATTAAGAAAACGGTATTGTAAGTGTTTTTCTTCTCTTGTGTTCCCTGCCTAGAGAAGTTCCTTTAGCATTTGTTGTAAAGCTGGTTTGGTGGTGATGAATTGTCTTAGCTTTTGCTTGTCTGCAATGGTTTTAATTTCTCTGTTGAATTTGAATGAGATCCTTGTTGAGTAGAGTAATCTTGGTTGTAGGTTTTTCTCTTTTATCACTTTAAATATGTCCTGCCACTCTCTTTTGGCTTGCAGAGTTTCTGCTGAAAGGTCAGCTGTTAACCTTATGGGGATTCCCTTATATGTTATTTGTTGCTTTTCCCTTGCTGCTTTTAGTGCTTTTCCTTTGTAGTTAATTTTTGATAGTTTAATTAGTAAGTGTCTTGGCATGTTTCTGCTTGGACTTATCCTGTATGGGACTCTCTGTGCTTCCTGGACTTGACTATTTCCATTCTCGTATTAGGGAAGTTTTCAACTATAATGTCTTCAAATGTTTTCTCAGTCCATTTCTTTTTCTCTTCTTCCGGGATCCCTATAATTTGAATGTTGGTGCATTTAATGTTGTCCCAGAGGTCTCTGAGACTGTCCTCAATTCTCTTCATTCTTTTTCTTTATTGTGCTCTGCAGTGGTTATTTCCACTATTTTATCTTCCAGGTCACTTATCCGTTTTCTGCCTCTGTTATTCTGCTATTCTTCTAGAGAATTTTTAATTTCATTTTTGTGTTGTTCATCATTGTTTGTTTGCTCTTTAGTTCTTCTAGGTCCTTGTTAAACATTTCTTGTATTTTCTCCATTCTATTTTCAAGATTTTGGATCATCTTTACCATCATTACTCTGAATTCTTTTTCAGGTAGACTGCCTATTTCCTCTTCATTTGTTAGGTCTGGTGGGTTTTTATCTTGCTCCTTCATCTGCTGTGTGTTTCTCTGTCTTCTCATTTTGCTTAACTTCCTGTGTTTGGGGTCTCCTTTTCACAGGCTGCAGGTTCGTAATTCCCATTGTTTTTGGTGACTGCCCCCAGTGGGTAAGGTTGGTTCAGTGGGTTGTGTAGGCTTCCTGGTGGAGGGGACTGGTGCCTGTGTTCTGGTGGATGAGGCTGGATCTTGTCTTTCTGGTGGGCAGGACCACGTCTGGTGGTGTGTTTTGGGGTGTCTGTGAGCTTATTATGATTTCAGGCAGTCTCTCTGCTAATGGGTGGGGTTGTGTTCCTGTCTTGCTAGTTGTTTGGCATAGGGTTTCCTGCACTGTAGCTTGCTGGTCGTTGAGTGGAGCTGGGTCTTCGTGTTGAGATGGCGATCTGAGAGCTTTGGATGTTTGATATTACATGGGGCAGGGAGGTCTCTGGTGGACCAATGTTCTGAACTTGGCTCTCCCACCTCAGAGACTCAGGCCTTCCACCCAGCCGGAGCACCAAGACCCTGTCAGCCACATGGCTCACAAGAAAAGGGAAAAGAAAGAAAGGAAGAAAGCAAGGAAGGAAGGAAGGAAGGAAGGAAGGAAGGGAGGGAAGGAGGGAGAGAGCGAGAGAGAGAGAAAGAAAGAAAGAGAGAGAGGAAGGGAGGGAGGGAGGGAGGGAGAGAGAGAGGGAGGGAGAAAGAAAGAAAGAAAGAGAAAGAAAGAAAGAAAGAAAGAAAGAAAGAAAGAAAGAAAGAAAGAAAGAAAGAAAGAAAAAATAAAGTTATTAAAATAAAAAATATATTATTAAAAATAAAAAATAAACATGTAATAAAAAAAAGAAAGAAAGAAGAGAGCAACCAAACCAAAAAACAAATCCACCAATGAAAACAAGAACCAAAAACTACACTAAAACAAACAAACAAAAAATACAGACAGCACCCTAGGACAAATGGTAAAATCAAAGCTTTTGGGAAGTCTGAGGTCTTCTGCCAGCATTCAGTAGGTGTTCTGTAGGAGTTGTTCCACATGTAGATGTATTTTTGATGTATTTGTGGGGAGGTCGGTGATCTCCATGTCTTACTCCTCCACCATCTTGAAGCTCTAGCCCCAGCCCTGTTTTCTAGGGCTATCATAATGAGGTATCACAAATTGTATGGCTTAAACAACAGGAATGTATTGTTATGGAGGCTAGAAGTTAAAGATCAAGGTGTCAGCAGGGTTGGCTATTCCTGAGGGTTCTGAGGGCAAATCTGTTCCCTGCCTCTGCTCTTGGGTGCTGCTGGCAATCTTTGCCATTCCTTGGGTTTGTAGAAGTATCACCCCAATCTCTGCCTTCATTTTCACATGGTGTTTTTCCTGTGTGCATGGCTGTTTCCAAATGCCCCCCTTTTATAAAAACATCAGTCATATTGGATTAAGGGCCTGCCCAATTCCAGCACGACCTCACACTAACTTAACTAATTATGTCTGTAACAACCCTATTCACAAGTAAGGTCACATTCTGAGATACTGGGAAGTCAGAATTTCAACATATGAATTTTAAGGTGACACAATTCACCCATAATAAGGTCCCTTTCAGTCTTTTATGCAGTTGGAAATATATTAAATACTATTTACTGTGAATGAAAGCTTTTGGCCATCACCAGAGACCAAGGAGCAGTTGCCAGCAATGACTGTATGGTCCTTCTATGTTAGAACAGGTCAGAAGCTGACAAAACAAAACAAAAAACCCCTGACAAATGGCAGGTTAAACGGCCTTTTATAAGACCCTGTAATTTGAAGCTTGGCAAGGAAAACCCTTGCAGAATGTCTTCAGAAAGACAGTGAGACATGATACTATGAAGGAGCCCTCGCCATCTGACTCCATGTGAAAGTGCTGGACGAAAGGAGATTGATGTGTCCAGTCAGCTTCAGAAAGAGGCCTGCTCTCCATTCTTTGGCACAGGTGGTTTAAAAACTAACACTGAGTGTGGGAAGAAAATAAAAAGGAGGAAGAAAGTGGAATGAGGGGAGAATCTAGAATCATGTCAAGGCTTAACAAATCACCCACAGAACCCTGGAAATGGTCTGGGAGTCACTAATACCCTAGTGAGATCTCTGTTATTAAATTGTTAGTTTTTATCTACCAGCTGTTCTGGACTCCCACTTTGGTGGGGCCTAAGGGAAATTACAAAAATAGTCAAAGTGGTTGTGAATTGTTTAATTTTTCTGAAAACAGTAACAGGGACTACTGGGTCAGTCACTACAGTGACCCCAGGATCAGAACATCAGGTTTATTCCCACTCAGATACATGGCTTCCTGGGACTCACTCTGCCAACTCAAGTGCAGCTCAAAGATGAGGGTGAAGAGAAGAGTATGGGCAATGTCTTAGGGTAGGGTTAGGGTTAGGATTAGGTTGTGTCCCTAGATGCAGTCCTGAGGCAGGAATCCAGGCGCACATGATTTACTGAGGGGCTGATGCAACAAGGGAAGTGAAACAGGAGAGGAGATAAGGAGGAGCCGGGTACAGCTGTGGGCTCAGGCGAAGTCTGGCCCCGGTTTCTTCCATGGAGGGCTCTGGAGCATCTTCCACACCACTGGGCTTGTCCTGCCTTGATACGAGTGGATGGCTTTTTGTACACCTTATCAACTGGTTACAGCAGTAGGCTCCCATAGTAGCAGGCGGGAGGCCACACTCTGGCCCAGGGCAATGCTCCAGAGAATAGGGCAGTCCTGAGCCAGTAGCAAGCAGCACTGCCAGCCACGAGAGGAGGGTGTCCTAGCCTGGCAGAGAGATGGAGAACAACCCATTTCAGGTAGGGAGCTCATCTTCTAACACCATCTTTTGCCACAGTTTTGCCTTTACTTTGTAATGAACAAGTCCGCAGATTTCCTTTCAAACCCTCAGTTTTGTAGCTAAAAATTATTTGAAAAAAAAACACGTGCAAAAGAATGCCAAGAGTCCCTGAAGCTCTGAAACTCTGTGATTCCATGAGTTCCACGTGATTGTTTTAAGATGTATCCTCATGTCTGGGCAGGTCATTTGCCCCCTTTCTTTAAGCTTCATGCCCCCCTTTTGTGTATTATTTAGTATCCCAGATGCTAGGACCTTGAAAACTATATTTCCTGGATTTTCCAGCTGACTTCTGGTTAGGATGGCCCATAGGAGGGACTGGTGGGAGATTGGAGGAGAGGAGAAAGGGAAAGTGCACTTTCTCTTGGCTTTAGGAGGTGTCACCAGTGTTGGCAGGCAGCTACATGTTCCAGCAACTTTAGAAGTTCTGGTTCAGCTGCTAGCTCCAGCACTATTGCTGGAAATGGCATGGCTGGCCAGGCTAGCAGTAGTGTCTGGCAGCTCTCGCAGTGGGATTGGTGGCCCTTTCAACAGAAGTAGGGTCTTCTAGCAGTGTTAGGGACCAGTGTGCCCTGTCATCTGGTGACACCACTCCTCGGTTTTGTTTGGCCAGCCTGAGGGGTATCAGCAGTTTCTTGTTATCATTAATCTCTGTGTTACTGTGTCCTCCTCCTCTAGTTTCTTCTTCAGTCCTTCTAACATTTTGTAAACAATTCCTGTATTAAAGGCCCTCAGTTGGAAATACCTAGAGTGGTTTCTATTTTTCTTGTCTGGATAAACAGGATAGGATTCCCTATCCACAAAGAAGCTAATATGGTTTGCAATAAGAATGACATCAAAGACACCGCGCAGGTGGTTAGTTGCAGAGCTCAGAAACAATAAAGGGAGTGTCTTGGGAGGGGTGGTATCTGCTATCCTTATTCTAATAGGTTACTCCTTGCCCCACTTCCTGAGTCAAAACTTATATAGATGTCATTAAAAACGAATACTGCTTTTGTTTTGAGTTATAATTTTCCATGAATATAATTTGCTATCCATATAAGATTACTTAAACTTTTCTGTTTAATTTAACACTCTTCCACTTTACAAATTAAAAATTACAAATGTGGACTTAATTTCTGCAGACAAAAACAAAACCAAATATCAGAGAAAGACCACGTCAAGCTGTGGATCTCCACCAAGACTTTCCATGTGTGCCAGTCCAGACACTTCAGAAGACTTTCATCAGAGGCTTGCCAGTTAGTGTCTTCAGCATAATTTCCTCTGTGGGAGAATGTGCGTTTTGCATCTTTATTGCCCCACCACACACAGGGTATTATTTTTTTCTTTTCCATAACGGTTTTTACAGGATATTGAATCAGTGTTTTCTATATAATAACGGCTCTATACATATTAACCAAATAGGATCAATCAGCATTTCTCAAACTAGCTGCATCGGAATCACCTCAAAGAAAAAACTGATTTTGAGTGATTGGGGCCCACACTCAGAGGTCTGGGATGGGGCCTGAGAATTGACACTTCAAACAAGTTCACAGGAATACTGATGTTGTTGGTCCATGCTTCACTTTGGGAACCACTGGGACAGATTACAGAACCCTCTGAGAGTTAAACATATCCAAGTGATGAGTTCTTACCCAAGACAAATGGATATTTCCAGCCTATGTCAGTGCCAACCTGATAATAGGCACAAGCTCTATTATTTCAAAACTATATTCCATCATATACAGGTTGCCAGACCTCAGCCATTTATCACTGATGTTTTCTACTTGTTTTACCTTCTCAATTCCTTTGAGAGCGGAGAGGGACAAGCACATTGTCTCCCTGAGTTTTTGAGGCAAGGGAAATGTTTGGTTAAATATTAAACATTAATTTACATGTTCAGATAATTTCAAAAACTGACTTACTGAGTGCAAGATGGGGCATTAAAATCTTATTTGTTCTGTTCAGTGCAAGCAGGATAATCCTTGATCTTAGTAGATTATTAAATTGGACAGGTCAGTAGAGTTTAGGTGAAATATTGAACTTCAAAGCTAAAGAATGTTTTGAGAGCTAATAATTAATAATTATGATGGATTAATTTCTACTTATACAAGAATGCTAAATATTAAAAGTATTTTTATACCAAGTAACTAACTTGAAAAAATATTCTTTTGGCAGATTTATATAGCTATTAATAAAAAGTTATGAAATTAATGCCAGTGAGGTAAATAACACCATATTCAATTATAGTAATATTCAAAAATAGAGAATGATTAAAAGATAGTATTGGCTTTACAGAATCATATACTTGCTTATGTGACATTCCTCTCCATTCAGGTTATAAAAAGGAGTTGACCTTTTTCTCTAGTCCACCTATTTGCCATATAAGATTCTAGAACTAAAAAATACACATTTCTACTGACATGCTGAATAAGTTCAAGAGCCCTGTAGAAATATAAAATGCAGTAAATATAAATTTATTCATTCATTGAAGAAATATCTAAACAAATACTGGATACCCACTAGATTCCAGGCACTGTTCTGTCCCCTGGGCATACAGCAGTGCTAATCACAAATGCCCTTAGCAAGGTTTCATTCTAGTAGGTGGAAATAAACAAGTAAAAAGTAAATTAGTTAATACATTACAAATGCTTTGAAGAAAAATAAAGTGGAAGTAAGGATGGGGAGTAGGGAATTATAATTTCCAAAAGGGCATTCAGGGAACACCTTATTAAGAAGGTGACATGTGAACAAACACTTGATAGAGAAAAAGAAGGCAAATGAATATTTGGGAGAATATGGGTCCAGGAAGAGGAAGTGCTGTGTATTCAGGCCCTGATGCCAGCATATACTTATGGAGCAACCAAGTGAGGGAAGACAGTGGGAGAGATGAGGAGAGGGTTAACTATGGACCAGCGATATTCCAAGGTCTTGTAGATTATTCTAAAGACTGGCTTTTACTCTGAGTGAGATGGACAGCCATTGAAGGGAATTTTATTAACCATGAGATATAACTGGTAGTTTCAGATAATGGCATTGGTATTTAATTAAGATTAGAAACTTTATCTGTGCCGTACAGTTGGAAAGTTTCGTATAGAATCCCTACCACAGTACCAGATGTGAATGATAATTAATAATTTTTTTTCTTCTTTGAGCATACAAAACATACAAAATGAAAAAGATCAGACTGTTTATAACTGGTTACCAACAAGTTGTACTCAAAATGAAATATGTTCTAAGATATAAAACCTAAAAGAGAAACATTGATGAACTTCAAGGCTTACTTATTTAGAGCAACTGTTTACATTGCCATCAGTTCTGTTTGTGAAGAAGAGGGCTATTATTAGAAAGATTATGTTCACAATATCATTCCTGAAAAACTGACTAATTTAGGCTGGTAGGGGAAGAAAGGGACAGAGGATGGAAAGGGGAGGAGGAAAAGGAATCCTAAGATACTGAAATATTTCTTTGGCATAAAATAATAGAATCATCAAATCTAGCTAAGGCTAAAATATGCAAACTATTTCACTTTCAAAATATATTAACGTTTTACAAAGAACAAATGAGAGAATTCAGTTATTACATGAGTCACTGATATATAATGTGTTGTGTTTTTCTTGGGGGCAATATAGAATTTATTTATTCTTCAGTGGCCTCAAGTTTAAAAAACACCATTAAAAATAGTAAAGAAGAGGTCCAATCTACCTAGATTCTCACACGTGAAATAATATCACTAAATATTTATCTTTCAGAAATCTGGTAACAACTGGTTTCCAAAAGTCTGGATATGCCTAATTTCAGCCACTAGCATCTTCATCATTTATTCTATGCATTTCCTTAGCTGGTACAACCTGGAGAACTGGAATGTTATTTTCACTAAGCATTATTCCTCAAAATTATTTTCACTCTTCCTACTTAGACTGGGGCTTTGAATATTATTCCCTTCTTTTTCTTCTAGCCATCTCAAATAGCAGTTTCCTTTCTTTTTTCTTTCTTATTCTTCCTACCCAGTTAGTTGTTACATTGTACAGAAATATGGAATGATTGTCAATGCGGCCTCTATGAACTCTTTCTTATTTGGTGCTCAGAGATGAACCCCAT
The DNA here is from genome assembly GCF_011762595.2 of Tursiops truncatus. Classification (NCBI taxonomy): domain Eukaryota; kingdom Metazoa; phylum Chordata; class Mammalia; order Artiodactyla; family Delphinidae; genus Tursiops; species Tursiops truncatus. The sequence goes on along the minus strand of NC_047043.1, from coordinate 48,615,717 downwards.
TAACCTGGAAGTGTTCTAAAGGATGCTTCAATCCACATATACAGCTCGGCTTCAATTAGCAAGATTATTGTTCAAAATGTTTAAGTATCTTCTAAAGATGCTTTTAGCTTAAAGTCTGGCTCCGAAGAAACATAAAATATTTTCTTCTCATCTGAGCCTATTATTTGTTGATATTTGGTAAGACAGTCTTTCCTGGCTGGATTCTGTTTCTCTGGATAATGCTGTATCATCCCAATTCGATTGGACTGCTAACATATTTATAAAGAATCATTGCCTCAACTTCAGAAAAAAATGACAAGTTATAATAAACATATAGGCTAAGAATAACCTTGATGAACAAATGCAGGTGGCATCCAATCCCCTTAAATATCAAATTTCTGAATCCGAATTAGAGACATTATCCTCTTTCTGTCTTAAAAGTGGTGAAATCCATGGTCAAAGAGAGTTCTAGATAATTTCATCATTTTCAAGGGGATTTATGTTTACTTATAGATCAATTCAATTGCCGTATTTAGTAGAAAACAATTTTAACAGATTTTAAAAGTTTATCAAAATTAGGAAGATGAAGCCATAGAAATTATCCAATTGAGTAATTAATTCATTAATTCATCCAAAATATGTATTGAGCTCCTACTTTTCCGAGTACACTCTAGGCACTGGGAACACAGCCTTAAACCAATTAAGAGTTTCCTCCCAAGGAACTAACCAAAACCTTAATATTCTCTTTATCTTAAATACCAGTTTTTAAAAAGAAATAACCTATGACTATCACTGACCATAAACTATTGTGAGGAGCTCCCCATGGTGTTGTCAGACTAATCACAAGAGTTCTTAGGTAGTATTGACCTCTTGAGGCCACTGGACCCCTTACATCTCCCAAGATTGCCTCTGGTGACTACCCAACATTTAGTCCATCAATTAACTGCTCAGGGCTGTTGCATTATTCCAGGCCCCAAGAGAGAGGGAATTTTTGTTGTTGTTGTTCCCTTCTGGAAAAATGCCATAATATTATTAGGAGAATCAGAAAAAATGTTTCATTAAAGGCAGCAAAAATATCTTCATAGCCACTCTACTAACCAAAACTATAGAAAAATTGCTTTTCTTCATATACCCCCAAAAATGGCACTACTGATAATCCAGAGTAGAAATCTTCAATGTGCAAAAAATTAATTACAGTTTTTGGAATATGTTATCTTTGGCTACTAAGGAATTTTAGAAGCCATCAGCCATTTGTGTACTTCATAGGGATGATAGGCATTAAATCTATCTCCCTCTTTCTCTTTTTCTCTCTCTCTCTCTCTCTCTCTGTCTCTCTCTCCCTCTCTCTCTCTCTCTCATGAAATGTTCACGGACACGATTCAAAACTAGAGACTATTTTTTATTTATTACATTATAAATCACAGGGAAAAGTGTGGTGAGACAACATTAATTCAATCCACATTTTTTTGAGTTCCTACTCTATGAGAGGCATTGTATGACCAAGGCTGTTAAAATAAGGCACAGCTTTCATCTCCAAAGAACTATCCATCAGGCAGGAACCTCTGCTCAGAAAGACCCCACTGTCTTCCATCTTGGTAGATAGCAAACTTATACCAACAAAAACCCCAGACATTTATTAGAGCTAGGTCAGATTTATAGTCACAGCTAAAGATATTCTTGGAAGGATCAGATGTTTTATAACATTTATACTAATAAATAAAGTATAAAGCTGGTGTCTTAGCAGCACAAGCTTTGTATGGCCAACCCATTGGTGGATTACCCCTTTTCTTGAAATATCTTATCATTGCCATGTCTTTCATTCCTGGCTTCCCAAGGAGAGGAAACCTCAAGATGCACAATTTGAGAAGTGAGAAGAATCATATGGGTAGAAGTCAGAGATAACAATCATTTAGAGATGGGCAGGGCCATCAAACAAACTAGTGTGGTCAGAGAACTGTGGGGGATGAAAAATTTACTTACAACCCCAGTTCTCTCCTGGTGTTGGACTTCAGCCTGTTCACAGTTTATGTTGACAGCTTGGACCCATCATCAACTTCTGGTCACTTGGGGAACGACTGCTTATTTTCATTGTCAAATTTTGTACCCCAAGGATCTGGGTTTCCTTTACTATATACATTTGAAATGGGCTAAGTTAATATATATAAGGCATTGCCTGTTACTCCAGAAAAAATAAAACGTTTATTTATTGTCAGTTAATCTTAATGTTCTCTGTTTCTTTCTAATACTTAGACATAGGTAATATAAATTGGTACTATTGTTGAAAATACAAGAACATGTCCAAGTATATAATTAGGCTCTCTTTCAATGCTTTCAATTAAAAAAAAGTCACGACTCATAAATCTACACATACATGGCTAATTCTAATCACATTTATCACATGCCTTTTCTTTTTTCCCATATGTTGTATTTTTAACAGAACAATCCCACATAATAAACCCTTAAGTATAGAAGGATGCAAATGCTGTTGCAAGATGTGTAGACCACTCAGTTGATAATTATGTAAAGTAATAAATACAATAGTTGGCTGTAAAGACAGAAAATATGTACACTGAGGGTACACAGTAGCCACAGGGCCTTGTAACAGGCAGTAGGGACTGAGATTTTTATCAGATGAGTGCTCTGGATTCCTAGCTCCTGGGAGCTTCCTTGTTCATCTCTGAGTTATAGGCTTGTACCATTTGACACGGTAATATGGCAGAAGGACAGATGCAAGGAGAGCAAAGGGAAAAGTGGTAATTCAACCCTCTGTATAGGGTCTTCAAAGTCCAGCAGCAGGTCATTGCCAATATCACCAAAAATCTTGACTCAGCTGTACAATTCAATTAAAATAACGATAAAGGGAGAGAGGAAAAATGGAATATCTAGAATGATGACCAACAGATATGAAAAAGTTCAGAGTCTGAATAAAGGAGAACCCTTAACAATGACATACATGAAGCAGGATAATGCATTACTAAGTGGACAATTAAGGGAAAAAGATGATGTTAATGGAAAGAGTAGTGATCTAAATTAAGTAATCTAGCAGGAATCCCAAGACACTGCTCTGAAAAAGAATGTAACAAACTTTACCAGAAACAAGAGCCAAAAAACACTAGACAAACTTAGAAGTCAATTATTGTCTTCCATTTAAATTTTTAGTCTTTTCTTTAGCATATTGAAGAAATAATAATGCCAGATCAGCCAATGGTAGACAATAGCCCAAGGGAATCATGTTTAAAAAACCCAACAAATCAGAACAGCAAAAAGTCTCATCAACGTTGAAGTCCATCAACCCTGTATCATTGACTCTTAAGACAACATTTCGGGGCCATAAAAATTCCTGACACAAAATGTGACATATATGAAATTTTGGATTACTTCTTTTGCTCCTCAGGCATCTCATTCAACAGCATCTCTTGTGCATTTATGGGTGCTTTTCAGATATTTTACACCATGAAGGGAAATTTCTCTTTCTCATCATATACCAGGAATCAATTTATCACATTCCTAGATAAACAACAGACAACTCAAAATTTAGGTAAGGATATAACTATAAAGTTTAATTCTTTATATTTAAAGCATAGTCCGTGGACGAGCAAAGTCAATGTAATTTAGAAACTTGTAAAATATACATCATCTCAGGCTCCTTGACAGACCTAATGAACCAGAATCTCCATAGTAACTTGATATTTAGGTACTGGTATGCCCATGACATTTTGAGAAGTATTGTTTTAAACCATTTTTCTCTGTAAGAAGATGCTTTTTTTTTTCTCTGTGTGCTTGTAACAACTAACCTTAGCAAGTGCTTCCTACTTGCCATAATCTCTTCACAAACATCCTCTTATTGATTCTTGCTAAAACATCATGAGTTCCATTTTTGTTACCTTCATTTTACAAAAGAAGAAACAGAGTTTTTTGCAGAGAAATTCAGATAGGATCTGGTATGCCTAGGATTGAAACCTGGGGAGTCTGTTCCTAGAGCTCTTAACCCCTATACTCAATTGCCTCCAGATATATAATTACTAGAGTTTTTGTTTTTGTTTTGTTTTGTTTTTTTTTGCGGTACGCGGGCCTCTCACTGTTGTGGCTTCTCCCGCTGCGGAGCACAGCCTCCGGACACGCAGGCTCAGCGGCCATGGCTCACGGGCGCAGCCGCTCCGTGGCATGTGGGATCTTCCTGGACCGGGGCACGAACCCGTGTCCCCTGCATCGGCAGGGGGACTCTCAACCACTGTGCCACCAGGGAAGCCCTAGAGGATATTTTTTGTTGGTTATTTACCTTTCAGTATCTTGAAGCTTTCCATTTTCATGAATTTTGAAGAGAAGCTCTGTCAAGGGTTAATTAAACCTATGTTTTTCATAGATACTTAGATTCTCAGTCCTCATAACATTCACCAGCTTGGATGAATATGTGTCTATCTTCTTTTCCTTTATCATTTATCAACCATTAACAGCTACATTGTGCTAAAAGAGCAAGACCATTTGTATTGTTTTGTGTGCATTGATTAGTATTGACTGCTTACACTAATCAAAGTCACTGTATAATTTCACAATATTCAATCATTTTATTTTTACATTACACATCACTCAAAACAGAACCCTGCCTCCCATGACAGTCTCAGAATCAAACACTAAAAATAACAAACATGTATTTTTATTTCTACCCAAGAATCAACAACTTCCACCAGGAGCCATAGCTAAGGACAGCAGACAGTAGCAGGCTATGTGAGTGGCTGCCAACGCTTCCTGACAACACAGGTATTCAAATTCAGCACTCAACTCTCAATGGAGAAGAAACCTCCCTCTTAAGCAATAAGATGAAGAATGAAGTTAGTAGATGGAAAGAACAGAAGGGTTAAAACAGAACAAAACAAAAGCCTACATGACAGTGTACAAACGGTGTTTGGTTTAACAGAAAACCGAAAAGCCAGTATGCTAGCTGCAGAACTGCAACAGAATAAAGGGAAAACCAGACTCTATCTCCAGTGTCTTGTGTTAAAGGAAGCAACAGTATATTCAGCAGGTGATAAAATGGGAGGACAAATGTCTGAAAACATTTCAAGCTTGGCAGTGACTGTGGACAGTCACAGAAATTTCCTCTTCTTTGGGGGAATGTGACGACACTTCCCAACCTTCCTTGTGCGGCAATGTGACTGAGTTCTAGCCAAGGGGATGTGAGCCGAAACGGCACGTGCTCTTTTCAGGTGTGGCTCATAATCATCATCCACATGTAACACACTGCACTCTGACTCCATTTGCCAGCTAGTGGGGAAGCCCAGAGGATGGAGAGCCATAGGATAGAAGGGCGTTGGTTTTCTGAATCATTATGTGAAATGCCACCCACCAACTGGGAGTATCTCAGAGAAACATCCGCTATCATTGGGTTAATACAGTGATATGCTGGGGCTTGTTTCAGTAGTTAGTCTACCCTAGCTACGTAGGAGGGAGGGAGGGAGCAATAAAAAGACAATTTGATTAGAACATAAAAAAGGATTGTGAGCCAGAGCCTTAGGTAGACAGTTCACCTGCATTTGCTCACACTTCCAACAGATAACAAAGTCACAAACTCACATAGTGAGAGTTTTGCTCTCTTCAGCTTACACTGCATTGTCTACAGTACCATGCGGACAAAGTCTCAGCATCCCCAATGCCATTTCGTAGTTCCCCCCAGGAGGTAGTCATGAAGAAGTGTTTCCAGCCTCTTCCTCCCTGGTTTCCTCTCTTATAACTCCCTGCAGAGGGGGAGCTAAATGGTCCAACTCTCTTTCCATGAAAGCTCACATAATTCAAATGCTGTTAGTATTCATAAGCCATCCTTCTTCCACCCAGCAAGGAGCGCTTAACCAAATGACCTCATTCATCTTCCCAGGTGCTGTGGTCCTTGATTTTTTGGAGGCAGAAAAACAAATGCTCTTACCCCTAATTCACAGATCAAGACACTGAGGAAGAAGGAGTGTGAGGCAAAGGCTCAGAATAAAACAAAAGGGCTGCAGTTTAGTGGCTACAGGAAGTAAAGCAGGTGGAGCTAGAGGCAAAATTCCAATCTTCTGAGTCCACAGTCAATGAGGTCAGGTTTGGGGGGACTAGTACTGCCTTAACAAAATGGTTGTTAATGCTTAGAAATCACACACACACACACACACACACACACACACACACCCCAGTTTATGTATTTTGACTTCTCTTAGAAGATGGGACCACACCCCAATTTATGTATTTTGACTTCTCTTAGAAAATCAGAAGATGGGGTCACACCCAACCCATATTCCTACATCTCAGGGTCCCTTACAGTGCTCCCCTGTCCTCCAGGTTTACTCTCTTTGATTTGCTGCAGTGTCCACATGACAACCTGTGGCCCATAATTACTGGTGACCCTGAAGACATATGAGTCTGTGCCCCTATATTTACTACACGTCATTAAAAAGGTAAGAAATCTCGATTCTTCCATCACTATTTCCCTCCCTTACTACATGCAAGTTTTATCATTTGAAAAATGGGTTTAAAATGATCAGAAGTGGGGTTATGTGCAGTGTCTCTTCTGTCAATCTTTCCCCCCTTTTTCCTTTTTTAAAAAATTTTTATTGGAGTATAGTTGACTTAAAATGTTGTGTTAGTTTCAGATATATAGCAAAATGATTCAGTTATACATATACAAATATCCACTCTTTTTTAGATTCCTTTCCCATGTAGATCCTTACAGAGTATTGAGTAGAGTTTCCCGTGCTATACAGTAGGTTCTTATCATTTGTCTATTTTATATATATTACAGTAGTGTGTATGTGTCAATGCCAATCTTACACTTTATCCCTTCCCCCCTACCTGCTGGTAACCATAAGTTTGTTTTCTACATCTGTAACTCTATTTCTGTTTTGTAGATAAGTTCATGTGTACCCTTTTTTAAGATTCCACATATAAGCGATATCATGTGATACTTGTCTTTCTCTGACTTAGTGTCTACACCTAGCAGAGGTAGCAGCTAAGTGGCACCTACAAATGGACTCAATGCCAATCTTTGTTCCTTGCAAAGAAGGAGCGGGGAGGAAGGCCACTCACAAGGGATGCAAAACACTACAGGAATTCTTGAGCACAGAACAGTAAACATGCACCAAATAAGTGAACACATAACAAGGTTTATGAAGACACTGAAAATGGGGCCTGACCAAGCATACCTTGCAGTTGAAGACTGAACAACTTCTGTTTTATGGAAAACATTAGACCTTCCCAAGCATGGTATCGTGGTCAAGAAATCTGACTCATGGCCAGGTCACAACAGGTAGAATTATAACAGGATGATTACCAGAGATACATAATGGCGTTTGATATTGGTGGTTTGGAGAAGTAGCTACCAGGCTTCTTAGGTGAAAAAATATACCCCCAAATGATATGTGCAAATACCACAATGAAAGTGTTATCACTATGAAAGGATGATTATGTTAGTTAAGATTTAGGCACAAAGACTGTTATCACCTAGAAGCCCATAAACACATTCTCATCCTGGTCCATGGCTTGGAATCCTTTAGCTACAGGGAAACAAGACTAGTCCTGAAATTACTGCATCTCTGGCCTTGAGTAGTAAAACATGCTTCAGAGATGTCTGCCTTCAGCTCTGTAACATCTTTTAGATTTGAAACAGAATTATGCCTCTCCAGTGATGATGAAGAGGAGGATAAGTTATAACTTAGTCTTTTCCAGGTTTTACATTAAAATTTGCTATTCGATATCAGTAGTCTTCAGAACAACCATGAAATGTAAGTATACTTATCCCAATTTTACAGATGGGGACATGTCACTTCAGAGAGTTTAAGTAGCTTATCTGAGATCTCACAGCTAATAAGCAACAGATCTGGAATTAAACGTCAGGTCTGTAAGGATCTAAAGTTTTGTCACGATGTTGCTATCACAAAGATTTCTAAGCAAATCTGAACAAGTAATTTTTATGAGGGCTTTTATTTTTCTTTTTCCAATTAATGACTCTTTTCTAACCAATATCTCCAAATATCTGTCCTCTTCTTAATCCACTCCTTCCTATGGAATTTGACTATACAGGCTGTTTCTAGTCCACCTGCCCACCTACATGAATCCTGCTGCTGTCCATTTCCTTACTTCCTACAAATTCACTCTTCTAACCTTCACATATGTTCAGACCAAAGGGAATAAAATAGCCTTTGGGATTTAGAGGTCAGCCTCTAGGAGCAGAAAATACGATGAAGTTTGCATTTCCATTGAGTTCAGAAATTCACAAGAGAGCATTTGACTTGGTAAAGAGGTTCCCTTGACACCTCTGAGATACGAGGGCACCATCACAGGACAGACACTGGAAATATTTGAGAAACAAATTCCAAATATTTTGCTTGTTAAACACCATTAAGCCCCTTTTTGTTCACCTGTATTAATCTAGACACTTCCCAAAAGACCTTCCTTTGAGAAATTTTAGTTTTGTCTCTTGTTTCATGTATGTGAGCAATAAAATTCTGCCGCACCTTCTTAGTGAATTCCTCCTCAAATGCACGTCAGGCATGTAATTATAAGATCATTAACAGGAGAGCCAAAACCCATTGATTTGTGATTAAATATTAAATGGCTGAAGGAAGTCATAGACATTTAAACTACTTTTTGATTTCTTACTTAATCTTCAGTGTTTATCTGGGCTCCATACACTTTGACAAGCACCCTAGGTGATATTTTAGGTAATTGCCATTTATATGTGTTTTTGGCTTTCTCTTCACATCATCTCCCAACTCCCTACAAGGATACAAAATTGTGGGAAAATCTACAGGTTTGGGTAAAAAAAAATTACAATGAGAATTTATATTTATAAAAACTAAACAGGATAGAATCACAGCAAGGAAATTATGGCCACGTCCATCCCTATGTGTGTCACATGTTTAGGAAGACGGGAATTTGCCAATACATTGAAATGTCCATATTTCTCGATTGTTTGGAATCAAGGATGTCCTAGTTAGCTAAAGTAAAACAAGAATGTGCTTATATGAGTTAAAAATTCCATGTGTTAGAATTTGGTGACATAGTTTGATTTGTTAACATGGCCTTTGCGTAACTCCAAATGGAGATAAGCCATATAACAAGATTCCCTGGACTTCAGGAGGGAAATTATCTTAATGATGGTCAGGATGAGAAGGAGATACTTCTTTACATTTACTGCCATGTGAACATATTACCTATTCAAAAAGTAAATAAAATATCAATTCAAAATTAATTAAAAGTAAAGAAAAAATAATGTGGCAACAGAAGGGAGGAAGGAAAGGAGAGAATGAGGGAGGAACAGACTTTGAGAACCTTGGACGAAAGAAGTTATGTTTATTTAAAATCACAATTAGTTCTGAAGTTGGAGATGAGTATAAGTCACCCTGTTAGTTGTGCCAAAAGGCCTCAGGGCACCTTTTAATACTCTCAAAACAAGTGGTGAAGTTCCATGGTTCCTAGGGGATTTTCCTAAAGCTGAGAAGAATGAGACTGTTTGTTCTTCTGTACTGGGTGTTTCAGTGACATGAATTAACTCATTTGCAATTGAAAAATAAGAGACTGATGTAAGGACAACATGGAAGTGTGTTGGCTCCTCTGAGATTCTTCCAAGCATGCTCATGTTTTGAAGTGAGCAGAGGTAAGCTTTCTTACAAGTAAAAAAATAAAAGAAAACAAAACAAAACAAAGCAAAACAAGCAACCAAAAATATATAGTAGACATCTCCAGATGTTTAGGGAAAAGCTTCAGAATTCTGCAAAATTGCCTTCCTTTCATGCAGGATGGTTCAGAAGCTTCAAGAACCTCTCTGCTTTCTACTCTGCTAATATATCTGACAAAGCTGTGAATGCAGGTCAAGAAGCTGCAAAGACATTTCTCTCATGTTAAAACAATTGATTAATAAAATGCAGCTGAATTTAGTTTTTAAAATTGTATCATAAAGAGTCTCTAGGAGAACTGAATGCCCTCCCACACCTACATCCAGAAGGAGCAAGTACTTACTTCAGGGTGTAAACTTGCATTGCTAGTATTTTTTGTAAGTGTTGGGGTTATGAATTTTCATAGGTTTTGTGGAGTCTGCACTATCTTTATTTTTTCCACAAGTTTCATTATTTTTAGTGCATGATTTTGCAGAGCATGAAATCCTTAAGGAACTCATATGTGCTGTTAGAGTAGAAAACCCTCTGTATGACTTTCCATTCAGTAGATCCAGTGGATTTCAGCCATCCTTATATAAATCCTCACAGTGGAGACTGACTCATTCATTCAGTCTTCAACTAATATTCACATCCCTCTCCCCATGTAGCTACTGCACCAAAGATATGAAAACCAGTAAGACATGGAAACCGGTCATTGGAACTGAATGGGGAAGTGCAGTCATAGGTAGTATCAGGACTCAATGCTTAGCGCGTCTGGGATTGGCTGGGCCAGGGGGGTGTCTGGTAAGGAGCTTCTGACGTGACTGCCAAAGGCCCCTCCCTCTCGGTCTTTGTGTAATGCCCTCCCCGTGAGTGTGGGCTAGAACTAGTGACTTGTTTCTAATGAATAGAATGCAGAAGAGATAGGATGTCCTTGTCAAGATCAGGTTATAAAAGGCTGTGATCCTGTCTTCTTTACATTTTCTCTGGCTCTGCACACTTGCAATGCTGTAAGCTGCCCTATGGACAAGCCCATGTGCCAAGAATCTGAGGCCTCGGTAAAACAGCCCACGAGGAACTGAGTCGTTCCAACAACTCAGGATGCAGCTCCTCCCCTGAGTGCAGTCCTGGACAACACTCTGAGTACTGCCTTGTGAGACACCCTAAGCCAGAGGGCCTAGCCCAGCCACCCAAGGATTCCTGACCCAGTGAGACTGTGAGATCAAAAATGTTGTCGTAAGCCCCTAAGTGCTGGGGTCATTTGTCATGGAGCAATGGACAGCTAATCCAGGGGTGGTGGCACTTCACTAAAGATGGAGCATCTGAGCAAAGGTAAGTGATGAGTCCAAGCTCTCCAGGCAGCTGATGGGTGCATTCTACTGGTATTTAGAGTGAAAGCAGGTACACAGCTTGCTCCGGGAGCTGCAGTAGACTAAATATCACTAAAAGATGAGGTGCTTATGGAGAGAGGTAGCAGGTAAGACAGTAAAGGTAAGCAGTAGGACATTCACAAAAGACTTGAGGATTTAAAAAACATATGTAATAACCTTTATATTTTCAGAGAAATGGGTGTGATCAGTTAAAAAATTATGGCAAGAATTCAGTTTAAAAACTCATATATCGGGGCTTCCCTGGTGGCGCAGTGGTTGAGAGTCCGCCTGCCGATGCAGGGGACACGGGTTCGTGCCCTGGTCCGGGAGGATCCCACATGCCGCGGAGCGGCTGGGCCCATGAGCCATGGCCGCTGAGCCTGCGCTTCCGGAGCCTGTGCTCCCGGAGCCTGTGCTCCGCAACGGGAGAGGCCACAACAGTGCGAGGCCCCCGTACCGCAAAAAACAAAAAAAAACAAAAAACTCATATATCTATATCAGAGAGCTATGAATTCCCCAAATCCTACCGTTTTAGGATTGTCAAAGCATGTTTCTGGAAGAGGTTACCTCCAGCAATGAATACACAGTCTGGTCCAAATACAATATACTCCTAATCATCTCAAGATCTTCAAAATCCTAAGCTTTTGAAGACACTAGGGAGTAACATAACTTCTTTTATTTTGTGCATTTGTTCCACACTGAATTACTGTTATGAATTTCCCCTTCTACTTAGAAACCTGACAATGGAACATTTAGTCTTCTTTCTTGTGATCGTTTCATGGGAAAACTTTGACCAGTTTTTTGGAGTTTGATGAGTCCCAGCTTTCAAGGAGAACAAGTGTCTACAGAGAGTGAGGACACTTCGGGGCAGGGGCCACCACAACCCCACAGGCATTCAGGGTCTAGCACTTGATAGAAGAGAAGAAGGATATTTCAGAAGCCTGATGTTTGCTCCCAGATAATTCTACCTATGTACACACACATTCAGAAGGAGGATGGGAGTGCAAAAGATAGTTGACTTGCCTCAAAGCCTTTTCCACTTAAACCAAGTGAGAGATTCCAAAAACAGAATATCTACTTTAAAAGACACATTTAAGTCTCCTCCCTTTCTTCCCTCTGATAACTAAACATCATCAAGGCAGAATTGCGGGAACAAGGCAAGACCAGGGAAAGGGAAGAAGAGGAAAAATGAGCCCTTGGCTGGTGTGGGATAGAGGTGACTTTGAATGAACAGAAAACAAAAGCATCTCTAAGAAGCCTTAACCACTATTTGAAAGTGGACATATTTGTAAGAGTCCTTAGGTGACAGGCTAACAGTAGTGAAATAAAAAGACAAAGCTGTCAAGCGGCTGTTGGTCCTGTTCCTTTTAAAGAATGAATAAAACCAACATTTGAATGATTTCTTATAATTGCAACGAGAACTCATGATGAGGTGTAATTACACATGTGTTCCTTTGAGAGTCTCAGCTACTTGTATTGACTTTGCTGCTTCTGGTATTGAACCTGGAATTGTCTGGCCACACTTGCTCTCTGCCTATGAGTCAATGTAGGCCTCTCTTCTGGCAGTCTGTCAACCACAATGATGGAAATATTCTGTATCTGCCTGTCCAGTCGGGAAGCCACTACTTACACAGCGTTCTTGAGCACTTGAAATGTGACTAGTGCAACTGAGAAATTGAATTTTTAATTTTCTAAAATTGAAATTAATTTAATTTCATGGCACATGTGGCAAACTCTTACTCTATTGGACAGCACAGATATAAGGGAATGTCGTGAAGAGAGCAGAATTGTGTGCTACCAACATAAAGTATGAGGCACACCCAGCAAATTGTACCCAGCATACTCAACAGATGAAAAGTAATGTGGGGCTTTGCAAGAATCCCCAAATGTAAGCCATGCCAAGGTGCACATAAGTAGACAATATAAACTTAAAAGACTATATTTTGTGGAGGAGGAGAAGGGCTTGGATAACAGCCAGCAATAATTCACCCAAACTGCAGACTTTTTAAATCTCATCAAAGTCATTGAACGATTCCTATACGGGTAGTATGCCTTTCATGTTGCAAAACACCAAATATCACCTTGCAAATTTCTAACTGTGTAGGGAAGTACAACAATCACCAGCTTGAAGTAGATTTTGACTCAAAGCTAAAACATGTTAAATGAATTGACTTCTAAAAAAAGAAACCAAAACAAATGTGATGGGGAATAAACAGTAGTAAAAATGATACAGTGAAATGTAAGATCCCCGTACATGGGATCAAAACGTGAAATAATTGCCTCATCTTGATTTAACTAAAGTTCAAAATCTAACTTGATTGAGGGCAGGCTGATAATTCATATACGGTAATAAAGGAATTTATTATTGTTCTTTATATAAAGACCCTTCTGTCCTGGGACATTCCTTAGACAGCATCAGACACCCTAGCAAGGAATGAATAAAACACAAAGCTGAACTTTTACAAAGCCAAACTCATTCAGCAGATATTAATTTGAACAGAGGAATCAACAATGTATACTGATTTCCAGATAACAATCACTTGTGTAATTCAAGATCTAGTGTTTAAAGCAGAGAAAAGAGTGCCACATTAGCAAATACCTAGAGGTTCCATTGCTCAGATAAGCTCTTAATATTGCAGTCTCCTTTGTGAGTCTCCTGCATTCCCGAGTCATTTTAACTTGTACTGAGAAATAGCCTTCAGAAAAAGAACCACTGTTCTTTTATTTGTGCCAATTATACACTGAGATGTGGGATCATTACAAGTCATGCTATAAAATATTTTTTTTCTCATTTTCATTCTGTAAGAAGTAAGCAACATTTCTGTAAGGATTAACCCATGCCATTAATTTCTCATGAATGCTTTCACATTTTCAGATGAAAGTTGTTATACAAAGTAATACAGAATTGACATGTTTAAATTATTGTGTAAATATTTCAATTAGTGACCTAGAGAATACATTTCATCTGGATGGAAACACACATTCTGACTCATGGAAGTATTTATATAAATGCCTGGCATGAACTACTCTTCAGATGTAGTAACCCTACTTTCATCTGTACTTTGGAGTCAAACAATTATAGTACTTGCAATCAGAGACTAAAATGTGCATATTATATTAGATAAGAGTCCCTAACTAGGGTTTATTTATAGTTTGAGTGAACTCTTTAGATAAACTCACAGTGACAGTTTTTGTGGAATCTACACCCAAAACTAAAGAAGAGATGACATCCTTAGGAGCAGAATGATGGGTACTGAGATCAGTCTGCATGCTCCATCCCAGACACACCAGCCTCCAGGCCCACACGCTTCAGACTCTAGGCCCAAATATACCTGTGATTCAGCAACAGTTTCTGTGTGTACATAGAGGCACATCCAAACAACCGACCCCTAGGGGCCTATACCACCTACAATTACAGAAATAAAAACACTTTTAACTCCATAAAAAATTGAAAGCGAGAAAGTACAAACTGTGGTTGAAACCTGTTCAAAATTACAACCAACAACTGAACACAGCATTTTACATTTCCTCTTTTTCGTGTCCACATAATATGTTGTGTTATGACTGCTAGAGGCTTTTTGGGAAGCCCGTTTATCATGGATAACTTGGGGGAAATTACTACATTATAAACCTATTAGTGCCTGGAATTCCCCTCTATTAGACTCAAATGTTTGGATTCAGAATGACCAAGCAGTGATTATGCAAAGTTGGAGAAATGTTCAAAACACAGGAGTAGAAGAAAAGAGGTCTGGTGCTAGTATAATGATTTTTCAGAGACACCTCAGTTTTTAGAGTGTCAGAAGGCCATGCACTGGAAAAACATTCTGATTTACGGGAATACTATGAAATTATCCTAACTGAGGGTTTTCAGAGAAAGAAAATTGGCAGGGTATTAATTACTGTGGCGACACAAGTTCCCCTGCTCAGTGGATGAGTTTTCTTCTCTCCCTTTTTTTCAGTCTTCACATTCTGTATTAAAATTGTGATGATGGAAATGATTCATGATCGATATTGCCTAGAGCTTGACATTCAGAGTCACTGACATACTAAATATCTGCTCACTGTCTCTTTTCTCCATAAAACCTATCTCCAAAATTGCCCACATCAATAGAGAAATGACATGCAGAAGAGTTCACAAGCCACAGTGCTTTCCTTGTAGAAAAAGAACTTTTTCATCTTTCTTTTTCTCCTCTGAAAATTGCATAGCATCCTTCATTTATCCCTGCACAAGGAAAGAAGCAAGTGGACCTGAGAGTCAGACCCCTTCCCTATGACATTCAGAAAGGAAGGTCTTGTCCAACTTAGAACTTTAGGCTAAACTAAGACCATCTTAGCCATGAAGGGGAGGAGTAAGGAGGAGAAAAACAGCAACAACAACAACAATAGCAAACCAACCTGAAGAACCCAGTTTGGGGGAGGGTGACAAAGAAATCTCACCACAGTGAAGCCCATGCAGGCCCCAAACTTTGTTCCTGAAAGCTCCCCATGAGTGGCTGCCAACGCCTGGGCAATGTGATTAGCTGCCTGAGAAAGGCCCAGAATTACTCCCGTCCTGACTAGATTACTGAGTAATTAGATTGGGAGCACTCTTCCCTGACTGGAGCTGTCAGATTAAATCTGGCTGGTTCTCTTCAGATAACTGTCATGTCCTGCAAAAACAAACAGAGGCTGACACAGTGAGGATCTTTTTTTAAAATGTTCAAAGAATCCAAGTCTCTATTTTCTCCATAATAAAATATGAGAAATGTTCCCTGGACATAAGGGTTTATTCAAATTGTCATTATATTTGATGAAGAAAATGCTACCAGACAAAGCCTGGCCACACAGGCTTAACCTGTGCTGGTAACTGCAAGTCACCATGCTGGACCAGCCACATCTGGGATCTTCGGATGGAAAGAAGCCTGAATTACCCAGAGAACGAAGCCACTGGTTCTGTTTTGATGCTCTGAGTCTCTAGGCCTTTGTTCAAAGGAAGTTAAACAGGGTGTGTTGAGCACCTTCTCCCAGCAGGAGCAGAACCTCTGGGGCCCTTCTTTCTTCTCCTCTGAGACAAGCACACTCACCCTTCACACTGTAAAGATGTCTCCCCAGTTCCTCCCAGACCACACGGAACAGAACAAGAACAAAGAAACCAGTAGGAGAAAGGCAAGGTCCCCGGCAGGAGGTACGAGGAGGGGATGGAGGGGTAAGATGATTTTAGGTAGTACACGTGAAAGCGTATATTTTTATTTATGTTATTTATATGCAGTAAAAATTATTAATATTCCCTTTATGATAGAAATAGAAAGTTTCCTTTAAAAACATTTTCAAAAATAAATATGAGATCAACTTAAGGAAGAGGAGCATACAGCTACAGCAAAACTCACAAATGTACCAAAGACTGAAGGTTGAGAACCCAGGTGTAAATGAGAGTGGAGCGCTGGGAGTCACAGCTGATGGTGAACCCAGCACATCCACTTGACATTGCAAGCTCTTGGGCGAGTTAACTCACTTCACTGGCAGCTCGCAGGCATTATCCCCCACGCATTATCCCCATTCTGATTACAGGTGGTAGTAAAATATCAGCAGTACGCCTGTCACAGTACACAGGTTCAACAGATGAAAGCAGTTATGGTTTTTAGTAAGGGAAATTGGATGTTTTCTCTCTATGAAAAATGCTCTAGAAATGTCAGTTCCCTTTGACCCCCTACACTGCTGCTGGGAATTTAAACTGTTTCAGCCACTATGGAAAACAGTACGGAGGTTCCTCAAAGAACTAAAAATAGAGCTACCATATGATCCTACAATCCCACTCCTGGGCATATATCCAGAGAAAACTCTAATTAGAAAAGATACATGCACCCCAATGTTCATAGAAGCACTATTGACAATAGCCAAAACACAGAAGCAACCTAAATGTCCATCGACAGATGAATGGATAAAGAAGATGTGGTACATATATACAATGGAATATTACTCAGCCATAAAAGAGAATGAAATCATGCCATTTGCAGAAACATGGATGGACCTAGAGATTATCATACTAAGTGAAGGAAGTCAGACAGATAAAGACAAATATCATATGATATCACTTATATCTGGAAACTAAAAAACTGATACAAATGAATTTATTTACAAAACAGAAACAGACTCACAGACATAGAAAACAATCTTATGGTTACCAAAGGGGAAGGGGGAGGGATAAATCAGGAGCTTGGGATGAACATACACACTCTACTATATACAAGACAGATAACCAACAAAGACCTACTGTAGAGCACAGGGAACTCTACTCAATATTCTGGGATAACCTATATGAGAAAAGAATCTGAAAAAGAATGAATGTATGTATACGTATAACTGAATCACTTTGCTGTACACCTGAAACTAACATTACATTGTAAATCAACTCTACTTCAAAAAAAAAAAAAAAGTCAATTCCCTTTGGGTGGGACTTGTCAAACTTCCCTGTTCTAGATTCTCCAAGAGGGATCCCTTCGCTTCTAAAGGCTGATACGCATCTCCAAGGCCACAGAGGTCCCAGGCATGGTGCAGTGGGCCCTTGCTCCCCTTAGATACCATGACTCAGCACTAGCATCCTGGTGTGTCTGCTGCCCACCCCGCAGAGCGCCCACTTTCAGTGGGTGCTCAACTAGTGTCTCCTTGGTGAGTGTGACAATTTAGGAAGTAAAACATTTTAAAAGTCTCAAATATTTGTGTATATTCGCGAAAGTCTGGCACAGACTTTCTGGAAGGCATGTTAGCAACATATAATAAACATGTATTAAACACATATTAAAAATATACCATTTTATTCAGTAATTCTAATTCTAGAAATTGATTCTAAGGTAATAATCATGGATATGCACAAGTATTTAGTTTTGAGGAGAGTCAGTGCAGCTTTCTTAAAATATCAATGAAACAGCCATTATGTCCAACAATATGATATTTAAATAAAGTATAATGCTTCCTTACAAAGTGAAAGTAATATTTTGGAAGCATATTTAATAAGACAGAAAATGAGTTAGTTTATATAAAGTTAGCAGTCAGATTATATTAGAATATATATGAGAGGGTCCATTTTTGTATTTTTTGTTTAAACAAAGGAGGAAGATAAAAAGTCACTAAAATGATGGTACCTCTTGCCTTGGATTTAAGAATTTAGATCATATTTATTTCCTTCTTAATGTTTTTCCTCCTAAAGTTTCTATTATGAGCAAACACCAATTCTAATTAATTTATTTTGCACAATTGGCTGCAGAGTATGGTCAGCCCTTCACATGCATTAACTCATGTGATCCTCACAAATGTCCTACGAAGTAAGAGGCATCATTATTTCTATTCACAGGTAAACACAGCTGCAGAGAGAGGAAACAACTCATCCAAGGTCACACAGGAGTAGGGGTAGAGGTAGCTTTCAAACTCAGTTTAACTGACAGCACAAACTACATGCTTATGGGCTATATACAATATTGTTTCATAAGTATTATTTTCTAAATAGAGAAAAAGTTATCTTTAAAAGAAGGAAAAGGAGCCACGCATCACTGTATGATTGACAGCAAAAAGAACTGTACAGATGAATATAAAATCATTAAAATGTTTTCCCCACTTTGAACCAGTGGAATCCATGCATGATGCAATAGTTCAGTGTAAATTATTTTGCGTAGCACGTCAGATTTTGAGAACTCAGGAGTTAGATTTTATTTATGACAGACCAATGTAGGTCGTTCTAAAATGTTAGCTAGTGTAGCATAGCTCTTGGCACTGCAGGATTTTAAATTAGGAATTAGATTTGGCTGATTTTCTATCACATTTAGAACTTTTTTGTTGAAAGACTTCTAAAAATTATCAGTATTTACCGAAGTTTAACCACTTTTTCCTTTGTTATATAGATCATAGATCATATATGTCCAGTGGAGGACAGCAACAAAACAAGATATGAAGCAATTTTAATCTCAACATGCAGATAACACTTCTACCTTTTGCTGTCTGTTGTTTAGTTCTTTCTTGTGTGTGTGTGTGTATGTGTGTGTGTGTGTGTGTATAACCAATATGTCAACTTCATGGGACTACCTAGGCCTTCCAGATTTCTGGTGTCACTCTTATATTTGGGGAAATCATTAAGATGCCTAACATGTCTGCATCTATCCCTGTGTCATCCTGATTTGTCAGTGTTCTCTTCCTCCTGCCCTGCATCCACATATCTGTGGGTTATAGCAGTGCCTTTTCTCTTAAATCTCCCCAGTGCGTGCTTCCCGAAGGTCAGGGTATAAGAGGGGATTCCATGAAGGTTCAGGACAGTGCTGTACAGCAAAGAGTTTAAATTGCAGTAATGGGCATCCCTGGTGCTGTGTCTTGGTTATCCTCAGAATCTGGAATAACTCATTGACTCATTAACTCATCTGTCTCTTCAGTCTTTAATCTCTTGTTCAGCCTCCCTTTCTTTTCCTTTTAGACATATCTGTTCTAAAAATCCCTGCCCCTTTTCTGCAACCTTTTTGGTTGTGCTTTGTCTCATGCTGGTCCTTCTCTCAAGCACATCCACATCTGGGTATCTTCCTGAATGAAAAGTGGACACCTGAGGCCAGCTTTTACAATGACACTTTTTATTTACTCTGGGCTGCATTCTGATCATAATCGCTATATAGTTTTATATATAGACTAGTTTATTTTTTGTCATTATGTATTTTATTGTGAATATTTCCTCATGTTCTTACAAATTCTTCAGAAGCAGAATCTAGTGGTCAAATAATATTCTACCTTACAAACGTAATAGTGTGATGTTTCCAAAGTTTGCATAAATGTAAGAATAACCAGGGGTATTTATAAAAACGACAATTTCCAGAAACTTCCCTTGGGATACTTTTATTTGCTAGTCTGAAATAGAATCTAGGAGTTTGTACTTTTCAATAAGTGCCTCCAAATTATCTTTCCTGTGTATGACCATTTCCTTTCTTTTAGACACGAAGATCGTTTCCAAATTTTTGCAAAAGCAGATAAATAATAATGAATTCTATAGCCTTTCATGCAGAGATTAAGTTAAATCACTTTGGAATTCAGCTGTGGTAGAACATCTAAACATGTCCCAAGTCTCATCCAGGCCCCTTTTCCCAAATTGGACTAGTCCTTACAATGGCACTTTTGCATCTTTATAAATCAACTGGAGTAAATGACTTGAAAGGAAATCTATAAGACTTCAGAATAAAAGACAATAAAATAAAATTTTAACTCTTGGGCCAGAGGTTGTTCTGATCATACAGAAATATGACAGTGTTTTCCAATTTCTGAAATTAAAAAAATGTGGTCTTATTTTACACTGATATACATTAAGAAAATTTCCAAGTTTGAAGCAACAAACTTGGGGTTAATTTGTAACAAGAGACATGAACAACCAAATAGTCTAGCCTTATTCAGCTCAAAATTGACCTAATTTAGAAATGTCTAAAAAATAACACAGCTTTCAACTTTTCTTACCATATTTCAAGTCAAGAAATGTCAAGAAATTTTAGAGTAGGAGAAACTCTGGAATGTGTTGGCCTGTCTCTTCCTTGCAGATTTTTGCAGATTTCAAATGCTTCACAAATCATTCACTTGAAAGGCGATTGAATATTTAAGGACTGATGCTATCTTTTGGTAGTTCCAGAATGAGGAATAAATTGGGAATTATAGTCCAGTAGTGACTATGAGACACCCATCAACAGCTTCTGAGATGTGTGAGGTAACAGAGTACGATGACAGATAAACTAACAAGTAATTTTGCAGCTGTGTGGGAAAATCTTATAAGCCACATGATCCAGAGAGATTACATGAAATTCTCAGGATAATATCAGAGTACAAAAATTATGAGTTACAGCCTTGGTGGATTAGTGATTTTAAATAGGTATCCATCACGTACTATAAGATAGGCTCATAGTCTATTGTTAACTTGGATTTAATTTTAATACATGGTTTTACTCCAGGAGTATCACATGCTTCACGATACTGTCCTGGCAAGTTTTCCAAGAAGTTATAACATGCAGGATATTGACTACTGTGAAACTTAGCAGCATACTGTTTGTAGTCATATTAAAACTGTGTTTAGGCTCTGGTATCTTTTTGTTTGGTAGGAGTGGAAGGTGGCTACTCTATCTCCCTGTGCTTTCCAGGAACACAATCCCAAGCTGCTTACATACCCATATGCACCTTTCCCTATGGGTCCTAATAAAAAAAACCCAGCTCTCTAAGAAAAGGTATCCTTCCAAAACTCACAATTCCTCTGAATGGTATGAATGTTTCAAACAGTTGGTTTTTTCCTAGTGGCAAAGAACAAAGAAGATGGCATCTAACTATCACCAGTGGTTTCTTAGGGGCCTTTAAATACTTGCGGAGTTTGGCATTGTTAGGAAAGTTTCTGTATTGCTCTTAAAGCTATTCCATTTTTTGAAGAGAGAAATGGTCCACTCCGGTGCCCATGTTGTTAAGAGTGCTAAATGCTTTATAAATGTATTCCAGTAATAAATACTGCATAATGAGGAAACAAGGGACTTTTAAAGATAATCCTAAACTTAGTGTTTTTAAGTCTAAGTTGCATCATACTCATTCATAAAAGAGGAGCCTTCTTCAACTTGCCTTGATGGTAAGAACAACCAGAAATACTTGTTAGAAGTATACCACCCAGGCCTTAAAGAACAGAATTTCCAAGGGAAGAATTTTTTTTAAGTATTTACACATCCATTTCACATTTATTTATCATAACAATTCTGTAAGAAAGTATTATTATGCACTTTTTACAGTGAGGAAACGGAGGCTCATAAAAGAGGTATCATGGCTCATCATGTTATATCTTCCATTTGGAATCCCATTTCTTTAATTTTGTTTTTGTCCCATTTCCTCAAGATCTAGCTGAAATACCACCTGCCCCAGAAGCTTCTCCCTTTCTCCCCAAGTCCTAATAGTATCATTTTCTTCTTCATCTCTAATCTACAGCACATTTTATATACCTCCCTAATGGTTTTTATTTATTTATTTAATTTTATTTTTTAACATCTTTATTGGAGTATAATTGCTTTACAATGGTGTGTTAGTTTCTGCTGTATAACAAAGTGAATCAGCTATACATATACATTTATCCCCATTTCTCCTCCTTCTTGCGTCTCCCTCCCACCCTCCCTATCCCACCCCTCTAAGTGGACACAAAGCATTGAGCTGATCTCCCTGTGCCATGCGGCTGCTTCCCACTAGCTATCTATTTTGTATTTGGTAGTGTATATATGTCCATGCCACTCTCTCACTTCATCCCAGCTTACCCTTCCTGCTCCCCGTGTCCTCAAGTCCATTCTCTACATCTGCCTCTTTATTCCTGTCCTGCTCCTATGTTCTTCAGAACAAGTTTTTTCTATTTTTTTTTAGATTCCAAGGGAAGAATCTTAAATGTACATTTTTTTACCAAGCATGTATCTCTTATAATCAGGCAACTTTAGAAGCACTGAGATATAGAAAAAATTGAGGTCCTGAAAACATTGTATTTGAGAAAGCCACAGTGAAAAAGAATCCGTTAATATCTTCTAACCAACCTTAATGAAATTAACTTGACTGCTTTGTCTTTTGCGGGGTGGTGGTGAGCAGAAGGTACCAACCAAGGTTTCAGGAGGGTTTTTAAATTTCTGCCTCCAGAAACGTAAAGTCACCAAGAATTCCAGCAAACACAGAGCTCCTGCTTGCTGCCTTCTTCTGCCAGGTACCAATAGGAAACTGTAGTGCCCAGGGATGTCAATCTGGCATCTCTTTGGATCAGCAAATTAAGTAGGAATAAACCCACAAATGAGCAACAAGAAGAAAAAGTGCTACTTCCTGCTGAAACAAACTTTGATTTGTAAATGAAAGGCAGGAATGCACCAATGAGAGAAAGCTTCCCCATACTCGCTGTAACCTCCTCACTGCTTTAAGTTGGGACTGAAATGAGTTACATTTTACACATACACACTATGTTGCTTGATACTTCCTTGAAATGACCTGTTTGCTGCTTTACATAAGTTGGACAAGAGGTGCCTGCTATTTCTGCACAGATGAATCATTCATGCTTGGTTTGGCCAGTAACTTTATTCATTAAAGAAAATAAAAGCTAATTAAAATGAGGATCCGTATACCAATTCAGAAAATCGCCTGTCAGGGCAGAAAGACTGAAGTAAGAAACTGTGTTTGTTTACCTGGTGAGGCCCTGCTGTACTGATACATGGGAGGTGACACTCACATTTTAAGTATTTCCAACACAAATGTTCACACAAAATATCTTTGCTTCTAATATTCCACCTGACAACCAGAAGAAACCCATTAAATGCTTTACATTTTATTTCCAAGGTGAAAACTTGTTAGACATTCTATAACTCAAAAGCCAAAACAAAACCAGACCAAAAAACAACGAAATTCTAAACACGCCCCAATCCCTCGCACCCATCCGTTCACATACACATTAGTAGTTCTAGTGACAGAGTATTCATTTACGAGTCTTAGTGAGTTTGATTTCCTTTAGGAAAATTTTTATTTTCACTTTACAACTATCATTAACTTCAAAGGATACTGACAGTTCTCAAGTTATTAAGTTAAAAGGCAGCCAACTTTCCGCTGGAGTCACTGAAAATTAATTCTGTCTTACAAGGCCACATTGGGTCATTTCCTGAGCCAATGGTAATAAATAGCCCTTATTCTAATATAAAAACAAGTGAGTGTAGTAATGCTTTTCTGATTAAAATGGGCAGGACCTAGACCCAGTGTAAACCACAGGTAATTTTATACCAGCTATGGTAGAAAGTACTTAGTTATCTACACAGTATACATTCTCCCTTTCTTTTTCTTTTTTTTCCCCTCTCCCTTTCTTCTTAACTGACAAAAAAAGAAAAAAAAAAACCCAAAACACCTGATTTTCTTCATGGCAGCAACATACCTTTCTAAACCCTTGCATTTCCCAGCATCCTTTACAGGTAGGGTGGCCAAATGACAGTGTTTAGCCAATGAGGAGCAAGCCAAAAGGTTATGGTATTTTTCCAAGAGTTGTCCTCTCTAGCTTTGGGAATGAATTTTCTTTGCTTTTCCTTTTTTTTTCCCAGCCTGAACCACAGATAGGAGGTTTGATACACAGGATAGTGGAGAAAAAAGCTGAGATATATAATTAATTAGGATAATACCGTTAAAACACTACACTTTAAAAGCTACTAGAAGCTAAGTTTCAAGAGGATAGGAACCATATGTTTCTTGTTCAGTGTTCATCCCCAAGGCCTAGAACATTGCAGACACAGACCAAACGCTTAGAAATATCTGTTGAGTGAATACGATGATTGATTAATTAATTCATGTGACAGTAGTGACGTGAAAGATGGGAAAAGTAGTAAAGATGAGGGTCAGGGAGATATGAGCAACTCCTCAAGTCAGCCCTTATGGCCCCTGTAAGGATGCTGGCTTTTATCCTGAGTGAGAGGGGGATCCCTTGATTGGCTTTTTGCAGCTGGGGGCCATGATCTGACCTAACAGTTTTAAAGGAACTCTGTCTCCTGTATTGAGAAAACAGAGAAGAAGGAAGAGCAAGAAGCAGGGGGAACAACCAGGAGGCGTAGCAATCTGGGTCAACATAAGGTTGGCTCATGCTAGAATTTTACCTGTAGAGAGGGTGAGAAGTGGTCAAATTTGGAATATATTTTGAAGTTAGGGACATGAGGATTTCCTAATGGGCTAGAGGTGAATTGTGAGGGGGAAAGTTGATAAATCAAGGATATTTCCAAAGTTTTAGGTCTAAGAAATAAAAGGAATGGAGCTGCCATCATTGAAATGGGAAAGGCTGCAGAATGAGCAGGTTTGTAGGGGGAGACCAGGGGTTCAGCTCTGACATTTTGAACTTGAAATGTCTGACAGACATCCAAGTGCAGATGTCAAGTAAGCAGTGGTGCCCAAAAGACTGGCATTTGAGACAGGTTCCATATGGAGATATAATTATTGGGTGTCAGTGGCATACAGATATTGAAAGCCATAAACCTGGATCATATCACTATAGTAGTGAGTGTAGGAGCCTCTGAAGATTCTCAAATGCTGGGACCATGCAACTAATAGATGATAAGTAAAACCTGTCTGGCAGTGGTTTTCAAGACTATCTGAAGGTATAAAAGCTGGAAGTAGAAACTCCGGTTAAAATACTGCTGCAGTAATCCACGCATACATGGAAGGAGACCATAACTGGTGTACTGTGGCAAGGTGAACTCACCATGCAAATATTAGTGATGAGTTGAATAGGGAGCACGGGGAAGGAAGGAAATGGTGAGGTCTTGGAAGAACTCTCATTCTTTCACCTAAATGAACAGGTTGTATTGGAAAAGACTATTATCTTGTTTAGGGTTCCCCCAGAAACAGAGTCTGAGACAAGGATGTAAGTACAAGTAGATGAATTGGGAGGTGAAACCAGGAAACACCTATCAGAGGTAGGGGATGAAAATCAGGCAAGGAAAGGAAGTCAATAAAAAGTACATTATCAAGCGAGTCACCACTCTGAGAAACTGGGGAGCTCTGGGACTTGGTATAGAACACATGTCTGAGAATAGTCCCAAAGTAGGTCTGAGTCTTTACTTACCTGTTCCCCATTTGTTAGTGACTGAGGGTTACTGATTCCAGGGGAAAAGTCTGCAGGTGGAGAGGTATGTGCAGAAAGCTGCCTACGGTGTACAGAGAAAAAAGACAAGGTATAGATAAAGCACCAGCAGTGCCTGCTAGGTTGCTAAACTGCAGAAAAAGAAGGGAAATTTGGTTGATGAAGGTACCCCATGATCTCTCTTCTAGGTGAGAAAAGTGTCTGCGTTAACAAGGGCAATTACACATAATATGCTTCTGCATATTAAAGCAATTCCATTAGTGGGACAAATTGCTATATACCCAAACGTCAGCTAGTAAAAAGCCACCTCAAAAAGAGCAGCATCAAAGAAAGAATGTATCTTTCTCCCTCTTTTGTACCCCGACAATGACTAAGACAATGCTAAAACACTGTTGGTGATTACCTATTAGACCATTTGATATTAGTTATTCTGGTGATATAGACATCTTGCTTTGTCAGAGACAATTAATACTGTAGGTATTAAAACACTGCTATGAAATTTACTTATGAGATATTAGCAGGTTAGTTGTCTCCATTTTGCCAATGCTCTTGTAAGAAAAACAAATGAGATTATTGAGTGGGAAAACTGATATCTTTGGATCCTGAGAGCTATTAATATTCAGCAGATAAAATGTGGATTGGGAGTCAGAAACCATTGTGTCCAATCTCCATTCAGCCAGGAAATCAGCCAAAAGTACAAGCTGGATTTTTCGTCTGATTATAGGAATGTGGCAGGGACTTGGGGTACTCATCTGTGGATTCATCTTTCTCCCTCTGCTCCAGGGAACTCGAGAAGAGAAAGAATTCTCCCTCTACTTGCACTCTGAGTAGGAGATCTATGGCTCCAGGCACTTTTCGGGTCAGAATCAAGTTTCTGCATTGGCCAATCCAGCAACTGCTCAAGAAAAAACAATTTGGAAACCCAAAAAATATCCTTTGGTGGTTTACAACACTGAGCAAAAATAGCAAAATGGTATCCAGATGCCCGAGATAGTAGTAAACTTGTATTTAGCACTAATTTTGTTTCTGGATTTCAAAAGACAAGACACTGGAAAGGAAACAGTAATATTATATTAGGTAAAAATAATTTAGTATGCTATAATCCTACCATCCAAACTCTACCACTATTATCTAGAGGAGATATGAAGTATAATGTCTTCTGCCTACTCTATTTATTTTCCTGCTATTGTCCAACTGCATTTTTTCCTGTAGAACAGATAACTCCCTTGAGAAGGTTATCTGTAGGTTAAGTAGAAAACTGGAATAAAGGTGTATTTCTAAATCTGACCACGAGTTTCAAGGAGAAAACTGACTTTTATTTCTTCCATCTTGAACCTTTGAATTTTTAGACAGCCACACAGAAATTTCATTTTTTGGTGATTTGACACAAGGGGGTGAAAGTAGCTGCTATTGTCTGAATGTCTGTGACCTCCCTGCCCTCAAATTCATATGTTGAAATACTAATGCCCCATGTGATGGTATTAGGAGGAGTGGCCTTTGGAAAGTGCTTTGGTCATGAGGGTGAACCCCCCCTGAATAGGATTAGTGCCCTTATAAAAGAGACCCCACGGGGCTCTCTAGCCTCCTCTGCACAGGCTACGAACAAGGAAAAGAGCCCGCAGTGGAATGAGACCATGCTGGTGCCTTGATCTCGGAACTCCAAGCCACCAGAACTGTGAGATATTAATTTCTATTTTTTATCAGCTACCCAGTCTGTGGTGTTTTGTTATAGCAGCTCAAATGGACTGAAACAATAGCTATGGATAAGTGGATATCATGAATATGGATAAGAAGCAGAGGCAGAGATCATGCTTTAGCAAGATGAGTACAGTGAAAACCTGTAACATTTCCCTGGAATGTCTTCCAGTATGATTTATAGAAACACAGTATAAGATTTGCTTGGAGATCTTTATAAAATTGCTTTTAGCACACCGTAAATCTCATTGGAATAAAAATAAAAACAGTTACGTCAGTTATTCATAAGAAAATAAAAAGTGTCATTAGAAACTACAATAAGGTATTGGGGAATCAGCAGAAGAGAAAAATCCACAGCTTTGTTCTTATATTGTCCAGAGAAAACCTCTTAAATTCAATGTTGGGAAGAATGCACATAAAGATCCATTCTTTGCTTATTAAGCTTTATACATTCATAAATCTCATTTTAGAGAAGTTACCTTGCAATGTCTTGAAAATGAGCAAAGACCCACTTAATCATTTCCCCTGGCTTTTGGATAGCAAAATGCTATTTACAGCACTGAGTATTTTTAAAGCCATGACAAAATCCTCTTAACAATTATCATCAAAAATCCTAGCCACGGGCTTCCCTGGTGGCGCAGTGGTCGAGAGTCCGCCTGCCGATGCAGGGGACACGGGTTCATGCCCCGGTCCGGGAAGATCCCACATGACGCAGAGCGGCTGGGCCCGTGAGCCATGGCCGCTAGGCCTGTGCGTCCGGAGCCTGTGCTCCGCAACGGGAGAGGTCACGTCAGTGAGAGGCCCACGTACCACCAAAAAAAAAAAAAAAAAAAAAAAAAAATCCTAGCCACACTCCATAAGAGAAGAACAGAATTCTCAAATTCCAAGATACTCAAGTGCCCAAGTGTCTAGCAGTTCTCAGTTTTGAAATGAAAGACAGAATTCGAAGACTCTATATTATGTCAGTTAAAAAAGATAACGTCATCATCAACCAATAAATCTTAAAAAACTATAAGCATATTCCGTTGCAAACATTAAGACCTTCTCTATTTTTCTTAGTCTCTTCTCCCACTAAGACTATTAAGGAAATTTACTAACACGAACACAAGAAGCAATGCAGAACAAAGGTAATTCCATGAAAGATCAAAATTTGTATTTCTCATACTGGGTGAATTCTCATACTATTAAATGATCAATAGTCTTGGGAAAGCTGCTAACTCCTTGGATCCTCAGTGCCTCCATCTATGCAAAATTTGGCTAATGTGGAATTTTAATCTACCGGAATTATTTTGGGAAAAATCTCATCAAAGCACATGCTCAGGGTCTGAACTGAAGCAGCTCCAGAGAGAAATAGAACAGACACCAGGCTGTACAGGATCAAGAGAGCATCTTATCTAATTGCTAGTCTTTTGCAAGGAGGTATTGTGAACAGACTTTCCTTCTCACCCACTTGCTCTTCTGGGTGGCATGTGCATGTGTGTGTCTGTATCTGTTGTTCTTCTCTGTGGCTTAGAAGTTTTTTGGGGGGTGAGGGAGTGGGAATGTTGTTGGTAGGGACGGAGGAGCGTCATAGGATGATTGCCTCTTGCTTACCATTCACCCAGTGTAAAGAAGTTTTGCCTCTCCTTGCCTCTCCTCTCCTTTACTGTTTAATTTGCACAGATCATTAGCAAGTAAAAGGTGCTCGGCAAACAGAACAAAATAGGTTTTTAGATAGGCAAATAGTGATTTACAAGGACTAGATAAACGACGTTCAAACTGGGCTATTCATTGCAGAAAATCTCATTATAAATAAAGCAATGAGCCACTCATGATACAGGACACGTGTGATTATTTTGGTTATGATCAATCTTTGTTCTAGTGGGATTCTGGTGTTTGACCTATGGTGGATCAGCATGCCTTACTGAGAGAAAGTAATAATATTCCAAAACTACTGGAAAAGATCTCTCCTTATAGTTATACAAATGTTAAGCAAAATCTTATGTGGGAATTTGAACCTCTTATTTCCTCTGTGATTAAGCAATCAGGTCACTCAATAATGTTTATAATACTATTTATAGTAGTATTTATAATGCTATTTATAATAGTATTTATAATGCTTTATCTGATGCAGACCCTAATAATA
This sequence comes from Tursiops truncatus, assembly GCF_011762595.2. Classification (NCBI taxonomy): domain Eukaryota; kingdom Metazoa; phylum Chordata; class Mammalia; order Artiodactyla; family Delphinidae; genus Tursiops; species Tursiops truncatus. The sequence continues at coordinate 48,586,341 of NC_047043.1, read as the reverse complement.
ACAGAGAGAAGCAGTTAGAGACAAAATGGTGGTACCAAAGTTGTATGTGTCTGGGGACAGAAACATACACAAATAGAGCTTGGCAAGGTGACTATGCCATCTATCACACTGCAATGAAGAGCTGTTACCAAGTAGAGCCTTAAGGAATGTTCTCATTTTTATGTGATCATATCTATTTATGTTATTTTAAAATAATTTCTTATTATTTATTATCTGTACAGTAATAGGTATAATATGATTAGCATATAGAAAAAGTTTTGACTTTCTGAATCACTTCTCTGAATCAATAACCATTTAACTCCTTTTAAAAATACTCAGGTTCCTAAGCACTGGAGAATATTAGGTCCTCAGATAAGGATAAAATTGAATGTTTTTCTGCTGCCTGATGAGAAAGAATAGAGAACTCAGGAAGAAGAGTAAAATGATGGTTTGGGAACCAAGCTTAAAACAAGGAAACTCCCTCCCCAATCATTTTGCTGCCCAGTACCACATTTCCATGCCCCTAATTCTACACTGGTCTGAAATGAATCATAATTTATTTTATCAACTTAAGCAAATTAAAAAAAATATGATCATCCTTCAGTATTTAAAAAAATTGCCTCAGCATTAAGAGTGATGATTATGAGTTACAGATTTCCAAGGCTTGATCTTGAGGATTTGGATTCAGTGGGCCTGGGGTGGGGCTCAAGAATCATTTCTAACCACAAATTCAGGTGATGGTACACATGATTAAGCAGTTGCTTTGCCCTACTGGTGAGATTCAGAAAGAATTCAAGAATATTCTCTGAATAGCTAATTGCCTCTCTCTTCTATTTCCCGTCCTATTCTTACTAATTTTCTTGACAGGGAATAAGAATTACTAAATGCCTGATGCATGGCAGGCCTGAACTAGGCGCTGGGGGAAGCTGACAGTGAATCTGTATCAAACCCTTGCTTCTAGATTGCTCATTGCCTATTCTAGGAATGATAAAAACTGACAGCACAATAAAATGCATGTGAATCAATGATGCTAAAGTCCATTTCTCCAAAATTCTCTCAACTTGAACAGTAGCTGTCAGTGACTATAAGGACATTCACCAGCTTGTCTATCCCAGGAGACAGAAGACAAACAAAACGAAGATGGTGCTCAACTTAAGTCCGACTTTATATTTTATGAAGGAAACTAGAACCTGTGCCTTGCTCTATGGAAAATGAGATGCTTTTTCCAGATTCTTCAGGTGTTGGCAAGATGAAGAAGCAACAGAAATCAGGAAGAAAAATAAAAACGCCAAGGTTAGCCAGTGGCTCCCAAGTTTTAGTCACCTCCTGGGAGAAGCCATATACTGCTTTTAGTTTCTTCCTTCCTATCCTTTTCTGTTTCATAAAATGAGAAAGATGATTTCCTGCAACCTACTATGAATTTAATACAGAATTATCACCAGGAATGAGAATACTAATTCTTCAATTTGAATTTTCAAGCTGTGTACTGGAGGTAACATGTATCTCCTAGCATTGCACTAGGAGATACATGTTAGTGTCAAATAGATAACAGCCTTAGCAGGTCAACTGGATATTAAACCATGTCTCCGAGTTAACATTTAACAGCTGGACTGAAAATGGGTAGAGGAGAAAGAATAAAATCAAGTCTTTGACCTACTGCTGATTCAATATTTGACCTCAGCCAAAATTCAAATTCTTGATAGGAGGAATTTAAAAAATTGACAACACAACCATGGATGGGTTCTCTGTTAAGTGAGATATGTTACAAACCGAGGTATCTGAATATGCCCTTCATCTTCAAAAAGTAACCAATTCATTATTTCTTTTTTTTTAATTTTTAACTTTTTAAATTAATTAATTTATTTATTGACTTTTGGCTGCATTGGGTCTTCGTTGCTGCACATGGGCTTTCTCTAGTTGTGGTGAGCAGGGGCTACTCTTCATTGCGGTGTGCAGGCTTCTCATTGCGGTGGCTTCTCTTGTTGCAGAGCATGGGCTCTAGGCGTGCGGGCTTCAGTAGTTGTGACTCACGGGCTGTAGAGCACAGGCTTAGTAGCTGTGGCACATGGGCTTAGTCACTCCACGGCATGTGGGATTTTCCCACACCAGGTATCGAACCTGTGTCCCCCGCACTGGCAGGCGGATTCTTAACCACTGTGCCACCACGGAAGTCCCCCAATTCATTATTAAGACATAACTACTTTACCCATTTTAGCAATTTCAATCTGGAAACGTCACATACAAAAGGTTCAAATGCAGTGAAAACACCAGTTTAAGCTCTTGTTTCACGGAAAGAAGAGAATATATTTTTGTATAACTACTTAGGGCAAGGAGGTCTATTTATATTTATTATCTCCAATAAATATAATCTTTAAGACAAGGTTTACAGATGAGGAGACAGACTTGGAGAAGTTAAATAATTTGCCCTCATTACAACAGCCACTAGACAGAGGAATATGAACCCAGCTCTGGCTCTAACACTTATGTACTTTCCACTCTGAATTTTGTCACATTTTTAAAGTAGAAAGAAGACAGTTCTCATCATTAAGGTGTGAATTACTTATTTCATCAATTCTAAAATGCACATTTTTTCATATCTTAATGGCTCTGAAATTAGGATCCTTCTTAAAGTAGTTGTCAGCCATGTACAATCAGGCTGCAACCATTTTTGCCCATGTGTGAACTTCGAAAGGTGCAGGATTGGTGACTTAGAAGAGAGGACATCAGAGAAGCACCCTTCTAAGCAATGCTATGTCACCAGTGCTCTTGATGGCAGACAGGAGCATGCTGTGTGGGGCAAAACATGGGATATGACAATTCTCAACCATAAAGTCATTCAGAGTTAGATGAGGATTGTGAACAACTGTTTAAAACAACTTAAACAGTTTAATTTACTTATATTTTCCTTTTTATGAATGCACAAGAATGATTTTTTTTAAATCTACATTTAAATAAGTCTGAAGAGTCATATGAAAATAATCTATATTATAAGATAGTGTTGTCACCTTAAAAGGTATGCTTTTTCTTTCCTTGTGGTATATGAAATAATGATCTCTATTAAACTACTAATGAAATACATTAATCAGACTCTTTAAGTCCTTAAATACAGAGGGTTTAGGGAGAGATGCTAGTGCATTTAAGTTCTCGGTACCCTTTGATGGCTGGGATATGAAAGCACCATCTCCCTAGAGAGACCACAGGCCCCTCTCAAGTTCATCCCCACTGAGGTCCATTCTGAAAGGTGGGTGGAGACACTAGTCTGAGGAGAGAATCACTAACATACCCAGCTCTGTGTGAGGAGAACCTCAGTCCTTCCCTTTCTCTGGGAATAAATGTTCCAATTGTATCGACATGGACTGTGGACTTCAGCACATTTTTTTAAATTGTTGTTTTGATAGAAACATGGACTCATGGAATAGCTGAGGCAGCCCCTGCATTTCATCTTGCTGGTGAGCATTAATCCAGCAACGACGGTTGAGCTATGCTGGGAGTTCCCTCATAAAATATGTGCTACTCCCTGAACATCCCTCCAAAACAAGGGCTGCTTCCAGGTTCTGCTCTGTCCTATCCAGGGATAGGACGTGTCTCAGAGGACTGATGCTCATGTAACAACAATGGGCCAGGTTTCTTGCAGAAGTTGGGCCTCTCCTGGGAGTAAATGGAGGGCTTGGCTCTGCACATTAACTCCTCAGGAACCTAGTTACCCCTGCATCTCTGGCACATCAGTGGGCCCGGAAAGGTATGCAATGGATGTTAGACAATGTCAGAACCAACATCCCATTTTCCAGATGAAAAAACAGAGACGAGATAGACTAAGTGACTCCTTCAGGAATCCTAATTAGTGCCATGGCCAGATCATATACCTGTCATCCATCCTTCCTCCCCTCCTCTCCTTTCCCCTCCCTCCTCCTCTCCCTCCCTCCCTCCCTCCCTTTCTGACTTCCTTCAACAAATATGCGATAGTACCTACTATGTAGAACCAATGGTGAGAAAGACACAATTCCTGGCCAGAATAAACTTCCAGTCCATAGGGGGATATGGATAAGTAAATGGGTAATTATGATACAAAGTCAACAATTATCTGGAGATGTACATTCATGAACACAACAGGAGAGACCATAATGGATGCCCAGGAATGCTTTCTGGAGGCAGTGGCATCTGAACAATGCTTGAGAGCAGTGATTCTCAGTTGGGGGTGATTTTGCCTCACAGGGGATACTCAGGAAAGTCCGGACACATTTTTACAGGTGAGATGTGCATACGTGGGGAGGGGTGGCTAACACTGCAAGGAGCACTTTACTAAAAGTTACTGCAGTAAATGTTAAAAAAAAATTAAAATTAAAAAACAACAACTCCTGACACGTGATTAGTTCCTGAAAACTATAATGCAGTTGAGGGTACATTATCCCATTCAATTTTTCAGAATGAGAGAGGTAAATCTTCTTATTACCATTTTTTTCAGATAAAGAGGTTGAGACTCAGAGAAAGAAGTGGCAGAACTAGGGTAGCAGCCCGGGCTTTTTTATTCTCTACAATAGCAATGAGACAGCCAACTCTTTCCTGTGTGTTAGGAACTGTTCCGGGCACTTTGCATGTATTAACTTACAAAGTTCCATTAGTGTTCCCATTTATACATATAAAGACACTGAGACACAGAAAGCTAAGTAGCATGATCCCTGGTTCAGTTAGTGGTGAAGCTGGTGTATCAGATGCTCCGGCTCCAGGGTTTATCCCCTTCATCTCAACACCACACCCTTGCTCTGGTCACTGTTTTCCTCTTGGTGACATTTATTAAACATTGGCACTGACATCCAGACCTACTGATACTGCAGATGCTTTGTGTTTTATACTCCTCATACTGATGTTACTATTAGGATGTTTGTATATTCACATCTTACTGCTCAGTGATTACCAAACAAGAATGGTCAAAATACCATTCATAACTAACAGTAAATCTGCTTGACCACTACTTTGGGTAAAGGATTATTTTCTAATGTCTTAGATGTAGGTCACCTGCAAGACTCACACTTCAAATTGTATCTCCCATGGGCTAATACAGGTTTCCCCCTCTATCTCAAGGTAGAGCATTCCTATGAAACCATTCATAAGCCAAAATGACATAAAGCGAAGAAGCAATTACCTTAGGACACATCTTGCTAAGGGTGCACAATATCGATTGAGATCAAGCACAGATGCTTAGAGACACAGTTCAAAGCTATGGTAGTAGTTTGATGCTGAGACGCTGAGTGTAGTTCCCAGGAAGGAGCTTAGTGGGGCCATTCTCACTGCTAGGGGAGTGGGTGGGTGGCTGCCTCTGTAAAAGCTCCCTGCAAAACAAATGCTGAAGGATATTTTCGCTTTCTGCCCTTTTCCATAAAAGCAAAAATCCTCTTTGGATTTCTTTTGGTTAGCAAAAAGTAGGTATTAATGTAGGTCTTTCGTAAAAGCGAAGCGGCATAAAGAGAATTTTCGAAAAGTGGGGGAGACCTGTATTGATGTCTAGGCTTAAGAGAGCTTGATCACGTTTTGTCAAAATCCAAAGGTTTTTACTTTCAAGCAGAAATTACTGACTTTTATGTCTTCTGTGATTTTTACCCTCACGTTCTTTCTTCTTGGAACTACACATAAATTTTTGAGAGGGGAGTAGGCCAAACATTAGTCTTTTCATTTTACCAATACCCTGGAACTCAGAGTTTGACTTATCCAAGAGCAAATAGCTAGGTGATGGAAGGGCTGCTCAGCCTGGTTTACATTGCACCACACCAAGATATACATGCAAAGTGCCTGGAACAGTTCCTAACGCACACGAAAGAGTTGGCTGTCTCATTGCTATTGTAGAGAATAAATCATCATGTGATTTAAGCACAGACGTAGGAAGGCACCCAATACACGTACACTATTATATTTTTAAGGGCTTTCTGTTGCTGCTTATCACTAAAATCTGTAATTAAACGATTCTCTTCCCAATGACTTGGGGTGGGGGAACATATCCCAGGATGGCTGTCTTCTTGTATCTCAGCCAATGAACTGGTTTGGTGACCTTCTTAACACCTGGGTAGCATATTTGCAGTTCTGAAAGAGTTTACACTCTATAGATTAAGAAGAGATTATTGGCCATAGATCACCGAAAGCTGTCAAAGCTGATGAATGGTGGGTCTACGGAGGTGTCACCAAGAAAACGTCTTGTATCAAATTGTCTTCCCCAAGGATCAAAGGTTTTGCTTACACTTGTTTTAAGTTGGTTCCACGGGGTCCATTACACAAATACCATAAAAATTTTGAAAAAAAAGAAAACCAAAAACCACTGTGTTCAGTAGTGCTACAGTTTGCCTTAAGTGCTGAGAAATTTACATAATCTGTAGTCAACATTCTAAGCCAAGGGAATTCCTGATGGGACCAGGAAATATATTCTTTTCTGTCAAAAGATATCATCATACACTGAACATTTTTGGGGAATCAAGAGAATATGTTCCTATTTATTTATGCTCATATATGTGCTCCTTTTATTTTTCTAAGTTTTTCTATTTATCTTTAAATTTTTAAATGGAGATAAGAGATATGAAACCATCAGAAACAAAAATGGATGGTAGCCCACTGGGTCTCTTGGCTTCTTATATTGTCCCTTTCTCTCACCTCCCTCCTCTTCCCAGTAGTCAGAGTAAGAATTTAAAACATAATACTAAAACCTAGTAAGAGGAAGAGAAAGGGAATCTGGCCAGTCAAGGTTAATGGATGTTTACAGGCTCTATTTTCAGAATATTCAAAAACAAATTTTCAGTAACTACCCTCTGCAAAATTAATTTACCAGGCATATCACATAAAAGCATCGATTTGTTACAGCAGTAACATCCTTCATTCTCACTGTACAGCCCACTCTCCTCCATCCACCCGTCCGACACACCACTGGCACCCACCACCAAGCAAGCATTCCATTTTCCAATAAGGTGATGAAGGGCATTTGGGTTATTTTTCCTCTAGGTGGAGTTTTCATTGTTTTCTCCAGCATAACTCATTTGCTTTGAACACAGCCTTTCAAAAAATGACTTGTGTTAACGTAGAAGGTCATTGTGGAAGGAGGGAAAAAGAGAACTGACTTCTATAATGTTTATTCATTGTCTAGTATTCAATGCATAATTAAGGGTAGTGATTTTATTACGTTAGGACCAGCTTAAAATTAAATATATTAAAATAGGATAATAATAATAAAAGATTCCCTAAAATAGTAGATTACCCTATTAATCCCCATAGCAACTTTATAGACTAGGGGCTACTCTTTAACTCCGTTTTACACATGAGGATACTGAAACACAGGAAAATGAAGTAATTTGCCTAACTTTCCATAGTAAATGGTAGAGCTGGAATGTGAACTTGAGTGTTCTGGCTCCGTAATCGGTGCTCTACGTCACGATCCATGGATTCTCTGTGGTCAGTGATGCTCTGATGGTACATATTATTTATTTAAGCTTTAGGTTCCATCCTAGGCACTTGCTAATTTTTTACACTTTGGATGTTTCTATGATGTGAGGCAGAGAGGTTAACAGGTCAATTTCACTGCACACTGCAGCTGATATAAGATTGTTCTACTGGATAATATGTGTGAGCCCAATATTTAAAGCTGTCTCCCAATACGTCTTGATGCGTTTATTGTATGAACGGTATTTAGATTCTATATTATGAAACTAACTGCATATGCACACTCTCAACATCACCTTGCCTTCTGAGCTCTGTTCTGATAATACACATAGCTCTCCCAGGCACTACCATGTCATTCTATGTGCTTCTGTTACTTCACTGAGTTATTACTCCCTGGAATTATACTTTGTTTACTTTTTTCAGGTTCTGTCTGCTTCCTCAGATGTAAGCCATTCTCTGTCTTGTTCACCCCATCACCAGTACCTACAGCACAATTGCTAAATCATAATAAACATTTGTAGAAAGAATAAATGAACATATTCATTGATTTTTACATAGAACATCAGAGCTGGAAGCATGTAGAGATCATCAGATTCTTTCATTTTATGAATGAAGGAACTATGTTCTGGTAAATAAAGAACATGAAAGGTGTATCTTAGTTTTTACTTTATCTCTAGGATCCTGTACAGTGCCTGGCACAAGATAGGTGTTCTATAAATGTATTCACATTTAACTATGGCAAAGCCAAAGCTAAATCAAGGGTCCCAACTTCAAGACTGGAACTAATTCCATAAAGTACATTTTCTATTTTTCACAGGTACATGATGTTTTTTCAGTCAGGATTTCCTCTGTTATCTGACAGATTTTCTTTCTTTCTTTTAAAAATGGCACAGGGCATACTTTTTACTGCCGCAACAAAGTAAAATGCTTGAATCAGGCAACCTTAATCTTGGCCAAAACAAATATTATTCTCACTCCAGAACTAGACGGTAAGTTGTCAGAAGACTTTTCTGATAGGTTAAAATTTGTCCTTCCTAGTGAATGGACGTAAAACTCTAGTCAAGTTTACTAAAGAGTTTAACACAAAATACTATAGGCTTTCTATAGATACAACCCCTACCTTTCTGTTTATTATTTTATTAATGACATAAAGACCATCAAAATGAATCTACAGCCTTCACGACAGTCAGTAGCCTCCATCTTTCCCACTGATGCCGGAGCATCCTTCTGAAATGGAGACTATTTAAATTGTCTAAAGTTCAGCATTTATAACTACATGAGTACCTACAGATTTATGTTTCCATTCCAGCCTCTGCAATGAGTTTGGAGTATGCAAGGGTTTGAAATTCCACTCCACTATGTGTTACATCAGTTACATTTTAAAGAGACAGAATTAACATGCTCTCTTTCACCCAATAGAAGCATAAGGAAACAGGCATTTGGAGTAAGGTGACATGAATAAATAACCACAGGCAGCTTACCAGGACAAGGACCAGAGTTTCAGGGACACGATACTGGACTCTCATGTGGGCCAGCATTTTCCAGCATCCTATGACAGCTGTGGGTCCCTGGGTATATTTGTGGGGTATCGGAGGGAGCACTCCGTTTAAAAATAAGTACTGTTAGACTTCTTAGACTTAATAGACACATTCGAATATTTTAGAAAATTGATATGTGTTTTACCACAATTAAAAATAATAATAATACTGAAATAATTGGTTCATTGCAGTATTTTAATTATCAGTAAAGCCACCCAATTTAATTCCCTAAAATAGCAGTCCCCAACCAATTTTTGGCACCAAAAAGGGACTGGTTTCATGGAAGACAATTTTTCCACAGACCAGGGGTGGGGTGATGGTTTCGGGATGATTCAAGTGCGTTATATTTTATTGTGCACTTTATTTCTATTATTATTACATCACCTCCACCTCAGATCATCAGGCATTAGATCCTGGAGGCTGGGGACCCCTGCCCTAAAACAATTACCTTTTTAAAAAGGGTAAACCGGTGGCTTTAGATTACTGAGAAAAAGCAATTCAAAATAGCCAGGGACTGGCTCCTAGGATGACCTGTTAACAAACATCTCTAGGAAAAAGGTTAATTAAGGACCTTTATTCCTCCTAAATGAAAGTCCTTTTAAGAATGTTAAAGTTAGAGAGACCTTCAACATGGTGGAGGAGCAAGATGTGGAGATCACCTGCCTCCCCACAAATACATCAGAAATACATCTACATGTGGAGTAACTCCTACAGAACACCTAACGAATGCTGGCAGAAGACCTTAGACTTCCCCAAAGGCAAGAAACTCCCCACGCACCTGGGTAGGGTAAAAGAAAAAAGAAAAAACAGAGACAAAAGAATAGGGATGGGGCCAGCACCTCTGGGAGGGAGCTGTGAAGGAAGAAAAGTTTCCACACATTAGGAAGTCCCTTCACTGGTGGAAACGGGGGGTGGCGGGGGGGAAAGCTTTGGAGCCATGGAGGAGAGCACAGCAATAGGGGTGCAGAGGGCAAAGCGGAGAGATTCCCACACAGATGATTGGTGCCGACCAGCACTCACCAGCCTAAGAGCCTTGTCTGCTCACCCGCCGGGGCGGGTGAGGGCTGGAAGCTGAGGCTCAGGCTTCGGAGGTCAGATCCCAGGGAGAGGACTGGGGTTGGATGCGTGAACACAGCCTGGAGGGGGCTAGTGCACCACAGCTAGCAGGGAGGGAGTCTGGGCAAAAGGCTGGACCTGCCTAAGAGGCAAGAGACCATTGTTTCAGGGAGAACGAGGAGAGGGTATTCAGAGCACCTCCTAAACGAGCTCCAGAGATGGGCATGAGCCGCAGCTATCAGCGCGGACACCATAGACGGGCATGAGATGCTAAGGCTGCTGCTGCAGCCACCAAGAAGCCTGTGTACGAGCACAGCTCACCATCCACACCTCTCCTCCCGGGAGCCTGTGCAGCCCGCCACTGCCAGGGTCCCGCGATACAGGGACAATTTCCCCAGGAGAACACACAGCGCGCCTCAGGCTGTTGCAACGTCACGCCAGCCTCTGCCGCCGCAGGCTCGCCCCGCATCCGTACCCCTCCCTCCCACAGGCCTGAGTGAGCCAGAGCCCCCAAATCAGCTGCTACTTTAACCCTGTCCTGTCTGAGCGAAGAAAAGACACCAGAGGGCGGCCTACATGCAGAGGCGGGGGCAAAATCCAAAGCAGAACCCCAGGAGCTGCGCGAACAAAGAAGAGAAAAGGAAATCTCTCCCAGCAGCCTCAGGAGCAGCAGATTAAATCTCCACAATTAACTTGATGTACCCTGCATCTGTGGAATACCCGAATAGACAATGAATCATTCCAAAATTGAGGCAGTGAACTTTGGGAGCAACTGTAGACTTGGGGTTTGATCTCTGCGTCTAATTTGTTTCTGGTCTTATGTTTATCTTGGTTTAGTATTTAGAGTTTATCATAATTGGTAGATTTGTTTATTGATTGGTTGCTCTCTTCCTTTTTTTTAAAATATATATATATAATATATATATTTTTCCTTTTCCTCTTTTTGTGAGTGTGTATGCTTCTTTGTGTGATTTTGTCTGTATAGCTTTGCTTTCACCATTTGTCCTAGGGTTCTGTCTGTCCATTTTTTTTGTTTGTTTTTGGTTCTGTTCAGTATAGCTTTTAGTGCTTGTTATCAATGGTGGATTTGTTTTTTGGTTTGGTTGCTCTCTTCCTTCTTTCTTTTCTTAAATTACTTTCCAATTTTTAAATTTTTTTTATGCTTTAACTTTTATATTAGATTTGCTTCTAATTACATACTTAGTACAGACAACCTGGAAAATATTTTTAAGAAAGAAAAATTTGTATAATTCCATCACCAAATATACATTTAACTCCAGTTGCCTTCCAGTTTTTTTATATACGTAAATATTTTGTTTATAAAAGTATACCACACTATTTTGTAGCATAATTTGTAAATACAAACATTTTTTAAATAACTTTCTTTTCTTTTCTCCCTCCCTTCCTTCCTCCCTTCCTCCCTTCGTCCCTTCCTTCCTTCCTTTCTTTTTTCTTCTGGGCTGTGTGGCTGACAGGGTCTTCATGCTCCAGCCAGGTGTCAGGCCTCTCTGAGGTGAGAGAGCCGAGCTCAGAACATTGGTCCACGAGAGACCTCCCGGTCCCACATAATATCAAACAGCGAAAGCTCTCCCAGAGATCTCCCTCTCAACGTTAAGACGCAGCTCCACTCAATGACCAGCAAGCTACAATGCTGGACACCCTATGACAAACAACTACCAAGACAGGAACACAACCACACCCATTAGCAGAGAGGCTGCCGAAAGTCATAAGTTCACAGACACCCTAAAAAACACCACCGGACGTGGTCCTGCCCACCAGAAAGACAAGATCTAGCCTCATCCAACAGAACACAGGCACTAGTCCCCTCCACCAGGAAGCCTACACAACCCACTGAACTAACCTTACCTACTGGGTGCAGACACCAAAAACAACAGGAACTACAAATCTGCAGCGGGAGAAAATGAGACCCCAAACACAGTAAGTTAAGCAAAATGAGAAGACAGAGAAACACACAGTAGATGAAGGAGCAAGGTAAAACCCACCAGACCTAACAAATGAAGAGGAAATAGGCAGTCTACCTGAAAAAGAATTCAGAGTAACAATAGTAAAGATGATCCAAAATCTTGGAAATAGAATGGAGAAAATACAAGAAATGTTTAATAGGGACCTAGAAGAACTAATAAAGAGCAAACAAACAATGATGAACAACACAATAAATGAAGCTAAATATTCTCTAGAAGGAATCAATAGCAGAATAACTGAGGTAGAAGAACGGATAAGTGACCTGGAAGATAAAACAGTGGAAATAACCACTGCAGAGCAGAATAAAGAAAAAAGAAAGAAAAGAATTGAGGACAGTCTCAGAAACCTCTGGGACAACATTAAACGCACCAACATTTGAATTACAGGGGTGCCAGAAGAAGAAGACAAAAAGAAACAGATTGAGAAAATATTTGAAGAGATTATAGCTGAAAATTTCCCTAATATGGGAAAGGAAATAGTCATTCAAGTCCAGGAAGCACAGAGAGGCCAGAAAGGATAAATCCAAGGAGAAACATGCCAAGCCAATATTGATCAAACTATCAAAAATTAGATACAAACAAAAAATTTTAAAAGCAGCAAGGGAATAACAACAAACAACATACAAGGGAATCCCCATAAGGTTAACAGCTGATCTTTCAGCAGAAACTCTGCAAGCCAGAAGGGACTGGCAGAACATATTTAAAGTGATGAAAGGGAAAAACCTACAACCAAGATTACCCTGCCCAGCAACACTCTCATGCAGATTCGACAGAGAAATTAAAACCTTTAAAGACAAGCAAAATCTAAGAGAATTCAGTACCACCAAACCAGCTTTACAACAAATGCTAAAGGAACTTCTTTAGGCAGGAAACACAAGAGAAGGAAAAGACCTACAATAACAAACCCAAAACAATTAAGAAAATGGTAATATGAACACACATATCGATAACTACCTTATATGTAAATGGATTAAATGCTCCAACCAAAAGACATAGACAGGCTGAATGGATACAAAAACAAGACGCATATATATGCTGTCTACAAGAGACCCACTTCAGACTCAGGGACACATACAGACTGAAAGTGGGGGGATGGAAAAAGATATTCCACGTAAAGGGAAATCAAAAGAAAGCTGGAGTAGCAATTCTCGTATCAGACAAAATAGACTACCACATAAAGAGTATTACAAAAGACAAAGAAGGACACTACATAATGATCAGGGACCAATCCAAGAAAAAGATATAACAATTGTAAATATTTATGCACCCAACATAGGAGCACCTCAATACATAAGGCAAATGCTAACTGCCATAAAAGGGGAAACTGACAGTAACACAATCATAGTAGGGGACTTTAACACCTCACTTTCACCAATGGACAGATCATCAAAGATGAAAATAAATAAGGAAGCATAAGCTTTAAATGACACATTAAACAAGATGGACTTAATTGATATTTATAGGACATTCCATCCAAAAACAACAGAATTCTTCTCAAGTGCTCATGGAACATACTCCAGGATAGATCATATGCTGGGTCACAAATCAAGCCTTGGTAAATTTAAGAAAATTGAAATCATATCAAATACCTTTTCTGACCACAACGCTATGGGACTAGATATCAATTACAAGAAAAAATCTGTAACAAATACAAATACATGGAAGCGAAACAATACACCACCAAATAACCAAGAGATCACTGAAGAACTCAAAGAGGAAATCAAAAATTACCTACAAACAAATGACAATGAAAACACGATGACCCAAAACCTACGGGATACAGCAAAAGCAGTTCTAAGAGGGAAGTTTATAGCAATACAATCCTACCTCAAGAAACAATAAAAATCTCAAATAAACAACCTAACCTTACACATAAAGAAATTAGAGAAAGCAGAACAAAAAATGCCCAAAGTTAGCAGAAGAAATCATAAAGACCAAATCAGAAATAAATGAAAAATAAATAAAGGAAACAATAGCAAAGATCAATAAAACTAAAAGCTGGTTCTTTGAGAAGATAAACAAAATTGATAAACCATTAGCCAGACTGATCAAGAAAAATAGGGAGAAGACTCAAGTCAACAGAATTAGAAATGAAAAAGGAGAAGTAACAACTGACACTGCAGAAATAAAAAGGATCATGAGATTACTCTAAGCAACTCTATGCCAATAAAATGGACAACCTGGAAGAAATGGACAAATTCTTAGAAAAGCACAACCTTCTGAGACTGAACCAAGAAGAAACAGAAAATAGGAACAGACCAATCAGAAGCACTGAAATTGAAACTATGATTAAAAATCTTCCAACAAACAAAAGCCCAGGAGCAGATAGCTTCACAGGAGAATTCTATCAAACATTTAGAGAACAGGGCTTCCCTGGTCGCACAGTGGTTGAGAGTCCGCCTGCCGATGCAGGGGAAACGGGTTCGTGCCCTGGTCAGGGAAGATCCCACATGCCGCGGAGCAGCTGGGCCCATGAGCCATGGCCGCTGAGCCTGCGCGTCCGGAGCCTGTGCTCCGCAACGGGAGAGGCCACAACAGTGAGAGGCCCGCATACCGCAAAAAAACAAAAACAAAAACATTTAGAGAACAGCTAACACCTATCCTTCTCAAACTCTTCCAAAATATAGCAGAGGGAGGAACACTCCCAAACTCATTCTATGAGGCCACCATCACCATGATACCAAAACCAGACAAAGATGTCACAAAGAAAGAAAGCTACAGGCCAATATCACTGATGAACATAGATGCAAATATCCTCAACAAAATACTAGCAATCAGAATCCAACAGCTCATTAAAAGGATCATACACCATGATCAAGTGGGGTTTACCCCAGAAATGCAAGGATTCTTCAATATACGCAAATCAATCAACGTGATAAAATGTATTAACAAATTGAAGGACAAAAACCATATGATCATCTCAATAGATGCAGAAAAATCTTTCAACAAAATTCAACATCCATTTATGACATAAACCCTCCAGAAGGTAGGCACAGAGGGAACTTATCACAACATAATAAAGGGCATATATGACAAACTCACAGCCAACATTATTCTCAATGGTGAAAAACTGAAATCATTTCCTCTAATATCAGGAACAAGACAAAGTTGCCTACTCTTATTCAACATAGTTTTGGAAGTCTTAGCAACAGCAAACAGAGAAGAAAACGAAATAAAAGGAATTCAAATTGGAAAAGAAGAAGTAAAACTGTCACTGTTTGTAGATGACATGATACTATACATAGAGAATCCTAAAGATGCTACCAGAAAACTACTAGAGCTAATCAATGAATTTGGTAAAGTAGCAGGATACAAAATTAACGCACAGAAATCTCTTGCATTCCTATATACTAATGATGAAAAATCTGAAAGAGAAATTAAGGAAACACTCCCATTTACTATTGCAACAAAAAGAATAAAATATCTAGGAATAAACCTACCTAAGGAGACAGAAGACCTGTATGCAGAAAACCATAAGACGCTAATGAAAGAAATTAAAGATAACACAAATAGATGGAGAAATATACCATGTTCTTGGATTGGAAGAATCAACATTGTGAAAATAACTATACTATCCAAAGAATCTACAGATTCAATGCAATCCCTATCAAACTACCAATGGCACTTTTCCCAGAACTAGAACAAAAAATTCCACAATTTGTATGGAAACACGAAAGACCCTGAATAGCCAAAGCAATCTGGACAAAGAAAAACGGAGCTGAAGGAATTAGGCCCCCGGCCTTCAGACTATACTACAAAGCTACAGTAATCAAGACAGTATGGTACTGGAACAAAAACAGAAATATACATCCCTGAAACAGGATAGAAAGCCCAGAGATAAACCCACACACATATGGTCACCTTATTTTTGATAAAGGAGGCAAGATTATGTAATGGAGAAAAGACAGCCTCTTCAATAAGTGCTCCTGGGAAAAGTGGACAGCTACATTTAAAAGAATAAAATTAGAACAGTCCCTAACACCATACACAAAAATAAACTCAAAATGGATTAAAGACCTAAATGTAGGATCAGACACTATAAAACTCTTAGAGGAAAACATAGGCAGAACACTCTATGACATACATCACAGCAAGACCCTTTTTGACCCACCTCCTAGAGAAATGGAAATAAAAACAAAAATAAACAAATGGGACCTAATGAAACTTAAAAGCTTTTACACAGGAAAGGAAACCATAAACAAGATGAAAACACAACCCTCAGAATGGGAGAAAATATTTGCAAATGAAGCAACTGACAAAGGATTAATCTCTTAAATATACAGGCAGCTCATGCAGCTCAATATCCAAAATACAAACAACCCAATCCAAAAATGGGAAGAAGATCTAAATAGACATTTCTCCAAAGAAGATATACAGACTGCCAACAAACACATGAAAGGATGCTCAACATCACTAATCATTAGAGAAATGCAAATCAAAAGTACAATGAGGTATCACCTCACACCAGTCAGAATGGCCATCATCAAAAAATCTACGAACAATAAATGCTGGAGAGGGTGTGGAGAAAAGGGAACCCTCTTGCACTGGTGGTGGAATGTAAATTGATACAACCACTATGGGGAACAGTATGGAGGTCCCTTAAAAAACTAAAAATAAAACTACCATATGACCCAGAAATCCCACTACTGGGCATATACCCTGAGAAAACCATAATTCAGAAAGAGTCATGTACCACAGTGTTCATTGCAGCTCTATTTACAATAGCCAGGACATGGAAGCAACCTAAGTGTCCACTGACAGATGAATGGATAAAGAAGATGTGGCATATATATACAATGGAATATTACTCAGCCATTAAAGAAACCAAATTGAGTTATTTGTAGTGAGGTGGATGGACCTAGAGACTGTCATACACAGTGAAATAATTCAGAAAGAGAAAAACAAATACCATATGCTAACACATATATATGGAATCTAAAAAAAAAAGAATGGTTTTGAACAACACAGGGGCAACACAGGAATAAAGATGCAGACATGGAGAACAGACTTGAGGATATGGGGAGGGGGAAGGGTAAGCTAGGACGCAGTGAGAGAGTGGCATGGACATGTATACACTACCAAATGTAAAATAGATAGCTAGTGGGAAGCAGCTGTATAGCACAGTGAGATCAGCTCGGTGCTCTGTGACCACCTAGGGGTACGGAGTACAGAGGATGGGAGGGAGATGCAAGAGGGAGGATATATGGGGATATATGTATATGTATAGCTAATTCACTTTGTTATAAAGCAGAAACTAACACACCATTGTAAAGCAATTATACTCCAATGAAGATGTTAAAAAAAATAGAATGCTAAAGTTTACTTATACATTTGTCAAAAAATTTTTTAAGTCACACTGTGTTTTAAATGCAGATATGGAAATCAAGTACACAAAGATAATACACTTACAATTTTTTTCTGTTAATTGATTTTTTACAGCATTTATACTGTAGGCAGCCCACCGCAGTTAAAGAACAAAGGCCTATGTCACATGAACTTTATCCTAATGATAGCCTATAAAATTGTTTTTTACTATGACTCAGGGTAACTGGTGACATCCGCCTGGCTTCAGTGGAAAGTAAGATGTAAGCTGTAAACTTGAATATATGAACGAGAAGTCATTCGTAGCAAGAGTAAAAACTTTTTCAAAAATAATACAAAGAAGTCATTGGAAGATAGCTGATCACATGAAACAGGAAATTCCGAATGTATGAAAACCTTTGCTTTACACCCTACAATTCTTAATAAGGGGCACGTATATGAATATCAATAAAAATAAGAATGATGACCTACAAATCTTACTACTAAAGGGCCCAATTTAGGAGATAAAATTTCATGGTGTTGAAAAAAGTTATAAAATTCACTCTTGCCATTGGCATACTCAGCATTTTCATATTTTTTTTGGAATCATTAAATCTCTCTTCACCATTATTCAGTCTTATTTTAACTTACAGCAAAATTTTCTCAGGGCTCCAAGCATTTGTAAGTTTATTCTCCTATGTTCAGTTTTCATTTTCTAAGATCCAGTGTTCACAGGCTTTTAATAAATACAACTCAGTATACCACAGTTTCTTGGGAGTTTAAAACATTCAACAGATGATATTCAGGAAGGCAATCAGGAAGGCAAGAATAAACAGTCTCAAGTGCAAAAACACTTCACTGTACCAGAATATACTACATTTAACAATTTAACCTTAAATTGGATACATAATCCAAAGGGGTCTGTGAAAGGTGGTTATCAAACGTTAAACTTTGCTTTATTAATAATATCATCCAGAAGCAAAATTCCCTTTTACCAAATCTTCCAGCATGGAAATTTTGGAGTATTCAACTGAATCAAGTGAGTTGTATTTTATAACTGACAGAGGTTAATTAGAGCAATGTGCCCATCATATGGATGGGTAAACTGAGGCCTGATGAGATGAGAAACTGGCCCAGGTCAGCACAGAGAGGTTCCTTCTTCACCCCCTGCTTTCTTCTTTGCCACGCAGCCCATCTGGTCTTCATAGGGATCTCCCTACTATATGCCTCTGTCTGTACTAGCAGGGACACAAAAGAAATAAAAAACATGGTCCTCACCATCACAAAGTGAGAATGTCTGTCATTGTGATTGTAAGCAATTGACAACTATCCCCCATCTTAATAAGTATGTCACAATTTTTTGAAGGAATTTTTTTCCCTGAAAACTATGTTTGTGCTTTCAGACTCTTGCTTCCCTATCCTTTTCAAAGTATAATGTAAAAAATTATTTACATGTGCATTTTCCTTCTCACATACTTTCCTACACACTTTACAATAAGATCTTGAAAAGTGTTTTCTCTTCATCATTCTTTCCCTATCTAATTTTGTTTGGGCTTGGAAGGAATCACCACTCCTCTAGCAGACACTACTCTGAGTTAATTGTTGTCATGTTCTTGCTGGGAAAGGAGGGAAAGAAAGTAACTTCAAGCAGCATCCAGCTGCTGGCTATAGACTGCAATGGTAGGTAATCGCTAAAATTATTGTGGTATTTAAAAATGCTTGGTAAGTTAACTGATGCGAATAGAAATTCCTAGAAATCAACATATTTCTGGTAATAGTATGGATCACAGGAAAAGAAGCCTTTATTTTATGGCTAAAAGTTGATTTTTTGGACTAGAGAACCTTAGATGTCTTATCATCATGCTATCACCCAATCCCTTATCACCAAGGACCTATAGAGAAATGAAAAGGTGGGGAAACTTGGGCTTAAATCTGTGATATTTTAAAAAATGTATTTAATTTCCTAATTAGCTAACACATTTATATACTTTAAAAATTAATAATAGGAGATGCTGTACTGCAGAAATTAATGCAACATTGTAAATCAGCTATACTCTAATAAAAATTTTTAAAAAATAAGTAATAGGAGATATTCTGTGTAAAACCCTCCACCCTCATCTTCCATCTCCCCACCCCAAACAGTAACCAGTACACTTTTTAAAAATCATTTCTGAGGGAGTTTTACAGCATCCTACAAGAAAAT
Source organism: Tursiops truncatus (assembly GCF_011762595.2). Classification (NCBI taxonomy): domain Eukaryota; kingdom Metazoa; phylum Chordata; class Mammalia; order Artiodactyla; family Delphinidae; genus Tursiops; species Tursiops truncatus. Next base: position 48,566,869 of record NC_047043.1, on the reverse strand, counting down.
GTGAATATCTCCTTCCTGCCCTTACTAACATAAAAAAGTGGCTTGTATCATTTAAGTAATGGATACACACACACACACACACACACACACACACACACACTCACACACACTCACACATGACTACCCCCCAGATGAAAAACAGGACATTATCAGTGACCCAGAAGCCTCTGTGCTCCTTCCTAGTTATCACGCTCCACCCAAAGGTGGCACCTATTGACTGCCATCATCATAGCTCAGTGTTGGTTGTTTTTCAGCTTAATATATACAGAAATCATAATGTATATTCTTTTTTGTGTCTGACTTATTCTAACTTCTTAAAGTGTATGATCTCGTTTAATTCTTAAACCAACCCCACAACATTGATAATATCATTCCCATTTTAAAAATCACAGAAATGAAGTTCAACAAGGTTGAAAAAAGGGACTATGTCATGATACACCAGTGTTGGAGTTGGCACTAAAATCTGGGTTTCCCCAGCTCTAAACCTATGTCATTACCAGGCAGCATAGTCATACAAGAACATTCTCCAGCTCCTCAGTTTTGAAATTACTACCTGATGTGGTCTCCCCTGGCCTTCTACCTTCCTTCTTTCTGCCATCTACCCATATTTCCTTCCATTTAGTGACCCACGCTCCCCCCACCCCTCCCTCCACCCTTGGACATGCACTACAGGGAAATGAAAATGACTTTCACTCCTGACAGACCTGCAGGAATCCGAGAGCTATCGTTTAAAAATTGGTCTTCCTGGGACTTCTCCATCTGTATATTTTCCCCATATATCAGCTTGGATTTTGCAGAGTAAACCTAGTTTTTTGGCTTTACTATTGCACATTCAAAATTTTGAATATTGTTTCTTGTACATAATTGTTTTTAATTATTAAATAAAGTTGGCTAATTAACTATAAAATATATTCTATTTTTCCAGGAATATAGAGAGAAAATACAGTTATTTAAGCTAACACACCATTGTAAAACAATTATACTCCAATAAAGATGTTAAAAAAAAACAAACATATTAAAAAATAAAATAAACCATAATAAATGTCAAAAAAAAAGTCTCTAAGGAAACGTAGCAGATAAGCTTATTTGGGGATATAGGAAGAGGTATGATCAGGCTGCAAGGCTCCGGTCCTGGTGGGCAGCTGTGGCCCCTCAGCGACGGGGATGGGCTGCAGAAGCCCATCTGTGAGTGAGAGAAGGCCCTGAGCCCTGCATGACTGTGGGGCTGCCTCACAGTTGTACACACCTATCAAAACACATGGCTTTGTACATTTCCAATGGATGCAGTTTGTTGTACATAAATTATACTTCACAAAAGTTGACTTTAAGAAAGAAAATTGGAAGAGCAGAGAACAAGGTCAATTTTCCTACACTTCCCTCCTTTAAAGGCCTCTCATTTTCTCCTTGCCTGGTCAACTCATCCCGAACACTGAAAAGAACCAGGGTTCCTACAGCTGCTCCATCTCTCTTTCCTCAGCCAAAGCTGCTTTAGTTCCCTAAACCCTCACTTTGAAAATCCCCAAAGCTAGTACTTCTATTGCTCATTTTGAACATTATTGTTTTCTCCCATCATTCTATTGCTCTTAAAATTCTAACAAGCCACAAGTAAAGACACAAGACAGACTTCTCATTTATATGAGGAAGTGGTAAAAGAAAATAAGAATTGATTTTGGTTCTCATGAGTTTTCCTGTTGCCCATCGCTGGGTCAAGTAGGACGGAATTCAGAAAGACGGAACTCTGTGTTCATTGCTAAAGATGACAATGAACTCAATGTAGTCCAAATACCTACTTTACAACAATGCCACGGTTTTTGAATAAAAATTCTCATAACCTTCATGGGTGATCCAATATTCAACACTTGAACAATCACTCTGGGACTCAGTTTTCTCACTTATAAATGAAGATTCTGGAATAAATAATCTATACTGTCTTTTACTGTAATAAAAAAACATCCTAAAGAAAATGCTGTGACCCCCTAAGCATAGGTTCTTTGTCCAGCAGCTCAATGTCATGTGAGTCGACTGATATTCTGTTCATCCAACATAATACTGCTGTAGGGAAGTTAATATATTACACATATTCTAAAATGTCAGTCAAACATGGTAATTTAAAGCTAATTCAGTTGTGTATTTTTTATAGTATCTTAACATTATTAATCCAAATGCACCCACTATTATACACTGTGATAAAACCAGAAATTTATAATTCAGTGCATCTTTTCATTTGTTTACCCCAGACTTATCAGATATATTATTAAAACCATAAAATTTTATTTAAAATACATCTGTCCTACTGTATTATACCAATAAAATGTATGAAAATCCATTTATATGAAACATTTTTTTGGCTTCTTTATTATTATTTTTTTGCTCTGACCATGGCTCAGGTTCTTCATAGATAATCTCATTTAGTCTTAAAAATGTTCTATAACATAGGTTTTATTATCATTTTACCATCAAGAAAGTCAAACTCAGAGATGCTCTCAAGGGCTAAAGGTCACAGGGTTCAGGCTTTGAAGCCAAGTAGTCTAATTCCAGGATTTGAGCAGGTCTCCTCTTCCATAGCTATTTAGAAAATCCATGTTTAATTGATTTTGATTTCTCTATCAGGTGGAGAACCCAATCATGGAATATTATTGTGGCAATTGCCTGCAATTAGAACCATTTATCAAAATGTGGAAGAAAAATCTGGACTGGGAAAGAAGGAGAAGGTGGGAACACCAACTCAACAGTTCAAGTTCAGGATCAGTTAGTGAGGTCAGTGTCATTGAACACAAGTATTAAACTTGCCTGAGCTTCAGTTTTGTTGCTAAATTGGGATTACCAGGCAATTAGATCTCTAAAGTATACATCATCAGTGCAAAATAAGCAACTTCCCATTTGACCTAACACTTCGCATGGAAAAATACTTCTGTCTGTGTTTAGTGAAATTCTACCACAGCCTTACAGGATATGCATTTATATAAATGCAAGGCATTTTTACTATTCAGAAAATAAGATCCCTTTGAATTAGACCTGTATCAAAGTCTCATTCATAATTATTTTCTCAGAGCTCTATATCAGACATTTGGCTGACGTCCTGTTAGACACTGCATCTTCTCAGAAATAAGGCATGAGCACAACTGTGTGGCATTTCCCAACAGACAAACAAATATACTGTGTGTCAACTCAGCCAGCCTAATTAACAGAGAATTTAATTATTGCTCACCAAGACCAGCTATATAATTTGTGGGACCCAGTGCAAAATGAACATATGTGGTCCCTTGTTCAAAAACTGTGAAGAATTTCAAGATGGAGACAATAGAGTGTCAACCTTGCATGGGGACCTACTCAGCATGGGGTCCTATGTGTTTCTACAGGTCTACACAGCCATGGAGGGGGCTTTGGTGCTAATAAGGTTAATAAGAGGAGGGCATGAAATTGATTTGGCTCAAATTTCATATTAATTACAATAATTACATTGTGAAACTAATCTGATCATTTACTATATAATTTCAAAATAAGATTATAAAAATTGTTGGCAATATTTCTTTTAGAATTCAATAAAGTTGTATTTTTGGACTGTAATTCTTTACTTCATGTTTGGTTTATGATATGTGACTACTGGTCAAAAAAGCAAAAGCTACCTGCTACCAATTAAACCATTTTTGTCAACTCCAGTGGAGTGCCTTTTATCTTCGTGTCTCTTTCATGGGTTTTTTTTTTTTTTTTTTTAAAGATTCGGCCCTAAATAGAGAGTCTTCAAAACATTTCCCTTACAATGACAACTTCCTTATCTTGCTAGTAGAAGAAAAGCTTGGCAAAATTTTGCAGTATATTTGTCATTGACTACCAATATTTTAAATGTGAATGTTCTCAAGCCAACCTTCATCCATTTATCCTATAAATAATGTTTTATAAGAACACAATCATATACAAACAAATCTGCTATGACAACATTGTTCATAGCACAGGACTGGAATAAATCAGAATCTCTATCAATAGAGGACTCATAAATTAATTACAGTATATCCATGAAATAGAATTCTATACAGTGATTAGAAACAAACCTTTATATATATATTAACATGACAATGTGTCCAAGATATATGCCAAACAGTGTGTACAGGAAGACATTGTACAGATATGAAAAAATATACGCAAGTATCTATTTACATACATATATGTCATGCTCATTCTTTTGATTTAAATAGATATTAAATTTTTATTCATAATAATAACAAACATAATCAACAGTTAAATTTGAAAGCTTCTTCAATAAGACAGATGCTCTTCTAAGCTTAAAATACCAGTTAATCCTCAAGCGTATGACACAGGTACTATAATCATCCTAAAATTACAAGGGAGGAAATGAGGAAATTGAGGGGAAGAAAGCTACACTGCCTCTCAGGTGTATACACTGCAGAGGGTAGAGGGTACACCTGCGCTTGAATACACACAGGAAATGTCTGGATGTATATATGGGACCTCTTAAGAGTGATCACCTCTCGGGATGGATGAGGAATCAGAGCTTACTTTATATTTCACACTTTACGGAACTTCAATTCTTTTATGTTGAAAATGCACTCCCTAAAAACATACTTTAATGTACAATATGTGTTAACACTTCTGGTTTTCGACCCTGAAACCTCAATTGCAGAAATTTAAAAGTTGCCCAAGAGTGTAGGGCTTTCTAGTGCCAGCCTGGAAAGATTAACGTGAAGATTCTTTGATTTACTCAATACTTAGATTCTTCTAGTGCATAAGATTGACTTTTTACTGCTTTGTAGAGTATGCAATTTCATAAAATACACATCAAACTCATCCAAATAGCCAGTTATTTAGCTGTCTATGTGGTGTACTTATGCATTCTGTCATATACTGTGAACAAAATACAGCTGAATTTGATCAGCCTGTTTATAGTTTAAGACAGGGACCTCTAAATGACTCTTCTTTGGTATGTTTCTGGAAAGGTCAGGCACCAATGTGTTTTACCAAATAAAACTCAGGTTTGAAGAACATGCCTTCGAAACTGATTTTTACTACCTGAACTATAAGTTTTACAGGGCTTCTTTGTTAAACTTCCCTGACAATTTCCATTTCCAGTTGCTTCAATCATATTAACAGAAGGTAAAGTTCACAAATAGTAAAATACGTCATTGCACTGCACTTGGTTTTCGGAAATAGATCACACAAATGACAAACACATAAGACATCATATTTGGTGTTCCAATTCGTGTTTGGGTTGGCATATCTCACGTGGGGCAGGACAAGATGTCCTACCACAAACAGAAGCATCTCATTACTCAGGAAATAAAACATGTCTGCACCCAAGACTTGACAAATCCCATTAAATATACAAAAAGAATACGGGATTTTTTTTTCCTGAAAGATACACAGAAAGGTCAGGGAGGTAGGGTAGAAAATATCTGCATAAGAACATTAGTTCTTAAAAAGGTTTAAAAATATATGTGTAGAATTCCACCAGAATGCAGGAATTCTTTACAGAATCATTTCTCCTTCCAAAATACGATGCCATGCTCTATTGCAGGGAGTGTTTTCTAGGAAATTAAAATAAGACTGCTTGGTTTCTGAATGTTCATTAAGACATCGACAATCTATTGTTTATTTTATGAGTCAGCATCTATTTCTTGAGCCCCTACATGCCAGACATGAGGCTAATACTATGGGAGAGATCAGAAGTAAAGAGCCAGTGTCCAATGTTTTAGTCACTTGACAGGATAATTATAGGAGGCTGGAAAGACTCGAGGAAGGGACATATAACTAAAGATGGGTGGAGGCACTGTTCATCAAAGTGGTTCTGAAAGAAGTGTCATCTACCTTGAGATCTGAAAAACGGTTTTATATTACTTCACCAAGGAGGGGTGGGTGGTAAGAGTGGATGGTGAGAGAAAATCTGATGCATAACTCAGGACTTGAGAAAGAACACGACAAATTGTGGTGACTGCTGTATAAAATCTAATTCTTGTGGGCATTTAGCCTTATATTACTTTGTCCCTGTTCTCTAGCTGATGTGTATATATTAATCTGTCATTTCCATTCTAGAATGTACATGTGTTAATGATTGAGTCCTCACGTATTTTGTACCCACCTTCATCAGTTAACATTCCATACCCACCTCGGTGGCTGTTCTCAAATAAAGAAAATACATCATCTAGAAAATACTTCAAGTTTTAAAAATAACTTCATTTAGAATAGCTCTTGAGTCAAAGTCAACGTGATTTTTTACAATGAAAATTTCTACTTATGAGAAGAAAGCCAAATTGTTACAGCTGCAAACATGCAATTAGGATGAGGTCATGTAAAGAGACAAGCTCCATGTGAGCTCAAACCAAAAGTGCACTAAGGATTCTTTGATTTGGACATGGGTTCCCAAATGATCCATGCCCCTTTTTCGTGTGTGTGCTTAGGCCCTGATACATCTAATTAGAAAGAAATTAGATGTCCCTGCATGCCCTGAAATTGACATACACACATCTTATCTTGGTGTCTGAATTACCATTAATACAAACTTTAAAGGAGAAGTGTTTCTTCCACAAACCTCATTCAATCAGTCACCCATTCACTAAACACATGTGTACCATCATCTACTACGTGATGACGGGACCAATAGGTACTGACAAGGTTTGCGTTTGGTTACACTGGTTGTTAAAGTATTGGAATACTGCCATGACTCCCAGAAAACAGTTTCTTACTGAACCTCCCCACCCCAGCCTTGACAAGTTTTACCCAGACTCCCTGGTTACCCTGACTCTTCTTCCAGGATCCTTAGAATAATCTCGCAATCCAGTTAAAACCTGGTACAGATAAGGGGGCATCCAGGACGCCTCTCCAGGCCTTTGGCTGGGGTCTGGGCTTGCTGGTCAGTAACAGTGCCATACTGGCAGTTCAATACTATGACTGTCACAATACAGTCCAGTTTGCAGACTAGGGCCACAACACAAAATGTTTGCTACTTGTCTGAGAAGAGGTAAGGAACAAAAATGTAGACTACGCTTTTAAAACCTTACAACAATTTATCCCACTCCTGGGCATGCACCTGGACAAAACTATAATTCAAAAAGATACATGCACCCCAGCGTTCATAGCAGCACTATTCACAATAGCCAAAACACGGAAACAACCTAAATGTCCACTGACAGATGAATGGATAAAGCAGAGGTGGTACATATATATACAATGGAATACTATTCGGCCATTAAAAAGCACAAAATAATGCCATTTGCGGAAACATGGATGGACCTAGAGATTATCAGACTAAGTGAAGTAAGTCAGAAAGAGAAAGACAAATATCATATGGTAACACTTATATATGGAATCTAAAATCTGACACAAATGAACCTATCTACAAAACAGAAACAGACTCACAGACACAGAGAACAGAATTGTGGTTGTCAAGGGTGAGGGGGAAAAGTGAGAGGGACCGACTGGGAATTTGGGGTTGGTAGATGCAAACTACTACATTTAGAAAGGATAAACACCATGGTCCTACTGTATAACACAGGGAACTATATCCAGGCTCCTGGGATAAACCATAATGGAAAAGAATATTTTAAAAAGAATGTATATATATGTAAAACTGAGCCACATTGCTCTACAGCAGAGATTGTCACAACACTGTAAATCAACTATACGTCAATAAAATTTTTTAAAAAAGAAAAAACTTACAGCAATTTGACAAACTAGTTTTATATATGTTAAAACTAATTAATAATAATAATAAAATGGGGTTTGTATTTTGTCTCTGCTTTCTTTTATTTCATTTTTCTGAATTCATTTTTATTATATTTTACAAAAGCATCAATCCACAGCAGGTTTGAAATAAACACCATGGGTCCTGAAATATACAGAGTACTTTTGAGAAGCAAGTACTCTGCTAATACCAACACTGCAGTGAATGTTACATGTAAAGAATATGAATGAAACACATAACACACAATCCAAGCATTCTATTAGCACACGAGAAGAATCCTGGCTGCTCTCTAATGTTCTCCCCTAGCCAAGCAAGGAAGACCGAAGAGAGACATGTACACACTGAATCTCTACACTGGTTCAGGAAACATTTGGACCTTCTGCCTCTCAGCTGTTCTGGTTAAAGTGTAATTAAGCAGTGCTCTCCCTAAACAGTTTTGGTGAATATATTCAACCATTCTTGCCTTGACCACATTCTTCTAGTCTTAGCAGTTTATATATATAAAAAAACATGTATACAACTTAGGTGAGTGATACATGTAAGTGACAGAGAACATCCTCTCATCTAAACAATAGCACAGAAGAACTAAAACACCCACCCCAAGGGGATTAGCCTGGGAAGTTTTCTGCAAAATCGTATAGTCTTGACAGTTAAGCAGCATATGACTCAGAAACAATGAAGCTAAGAATTTGAGACGAAATATATCCTGCCTTATCCTTTAATATTCCATTAGCATTATTACATTTAGTTTTAAGTCATTTCTTTCCAGATAATTCTCAATTATTTTGTTGGAAAGATTTAAATTTGATTTTAACTGAGAGCACCCTATCAAATGTATTAAAATATTTCCACAAAAATTAAAACAGCTTTTAAAAAATAGCTCATTCAGGAGTAGTTTCATGAGTATATACAAATCCTCAGCTGGTAGAGGTAAATGGTGAAATATTTAGAGATAACCTGATATGATGTCTGGGACGTGATCTAGTGGTGTGAGGAAACTGAGAAAGCTTGGATGGAATAGGACTGACAGTAGGAGAAACGCTGTAGTTAGGGGATGAACACGTTAAGGCTCCTTATACCAAATTATTATACTATTTTCTCTGCATTTGTGTATCTTCTGAGGAATTCTAAAATAAAGGTGAAAATACATAAAATATTTGTAGGCATATTTTTTCAACAAAGTTTATTTTTCCTATGAAACCAGCAGCAAGGAATTAATATCATAAATAAATGATAAACTAAAATTTATGAGTACAATATTTAAAACCATTAATGAATTTTTATAAATTTCAGTTTTAATATAATGTGATTGGTAACCTCAGGCACAGAAAGATGTGAAAAATACAAGAGTAAGATATGAATTTTCTGAAAGTGGAGTAAAAATGTAAAGTGCTTAAATTTTCTTTATTTCTTTACGAAAAGGTGTTTGGGAAAAACTTCAAAATCCAGAAAACTAAAAATAGGCAATCTTTTTTTGCCAATTGTATAGCAAATAAAATGGGACCTTGAAATTAAATTTAAATTTAATGAAAATTTTAATGGTTTACCATTTACATCTTCTACTCATAAACATCTCATGAATATCTAAAACTTGTAATAAATTGACAAGTTAAATTTACAGTATCTTGAAAATGTATCAAATACAGCAATTCTGGAATCCCAAATAGGATGGTTGCTGTTTTCCAAAACATCTTACCACACAGACTTTAACAGAATACTTAATGTTGAGTCAAGCTGTGAAAAAGAATGTTCTTTTTTTCTTTCAGATTTTTAAAAATTATTGTATCTTGTATTATTTGTCATTGCTTGGATTGAATATTATGGAAAAGTTGTGTTTCACGTGAAAGAATTCTGCTCTCCATTGATATAGTGAAGATTATTTTCCCAATTTAAAGAAAAATAGTACAATTTAAAGAAAAAATGGATAGAACGTTTCTCCCCATGTATTTTTCTTAAACATTGGCATTAGCAACATTTGTCTGCAAGTGAGCTCTAGAAGATGAAAGAATAAATAAACAAGTAGAAAAGGAATAGTAAAGAAAAAGTCAGAAACAGATGTGAACGTTTAATCTGGCTGCTGGTTTTTCTCACGTCCACTGATGACGAGTTGTGATTTTAGATTGCATACATACAACATAGTCGTATGTTCTGCTTATAAAATCAACCTGAGTTATAAGAAATTACACATGGCAGCTTCTCATAGATGCTTTGTACTCTGAGAGTCTGAGGAAAGATTCTTATGATATGAGCAAACCATCCCCTGCTCTAGCTCTGATGCAAGAGTCTGTGGGTTACTGAATACTCTGGGTACTCTGGGCTCCAGGAAGATTTACGTTGATGATCTAAGGAAGTTAAACACACTTAAACACCCCTGAGAAGAAAACTCTTTGGTGTGAAAAATGACCTGGCTAGAATGTCTACCAATTTGTAAGCCAAGCCCTGATACATTTTGTTTTTGGGGTTTTTTTTTTTTTTGATGTGGACAATATATTTTAAAGTCTTTATTGAATATGTTACAATATTGCTTCTTTTCTATGTTTTGGTTTTTTGGCCACGAGGCACATGGGATCTTAGCTCTCCGACCAGGGATCGAACCCGCACCCCCTGCATTGGAAGGCGAAGTTTTAACCACTAGACTGCCATGGAAGTCCCTGGAAATGTTTTGTATCTTGAATATTTTTTTAAATCTGGGTGGTGGTCACACGGGTTTCGTTTTCACTGTGGGTTCTTCCCTGACTTTGGACTTTGGCATGATTTTTTTTTTTATTTATTTTTGGCTGCGTTGCATCTTCGTTGCTGTGCATGGGCTTTCTCTAGTTGCGGCGAGCAGGAGCTAGTCTTCGTTGAGGTGCGTAGGCTTCTCACTGTGGTGGCTTCTCTTGTTGAGGAGCATGGGCTCTAGGCACGCGGGCTTCAGTAGTTGTGACATACAGGCTTCAGTAGTTGTGTCTCGCAGGGTCTAGAGTGCAGGCTCAGTAGCTGTGGCACACGGGCTTAGTTGCTCCACGGCATGTGGGATCTTCCCAGACCAGGGCTCGAACCCATGACCCCTGCATTGGCAGGCAGATTCTTAACCACTGCACCACCAGGGGAGTCCCTGATCCATTTATATTTGCACACGCCTTGTTGTGAGTCAGATCCCAACAAAACAGTCTTTAACCATCAATTACACAGCCACCCAAAAGGTGTGTTATAAGACCACTGAGTTTGTGTTGAACAAAAACTAGTAGTGAGAAAAGACAGTCATCTGTGATCTAATTTATCATTGTACAACTCAAAGATAGTAGAGACAGGTAATTCACAACTTCATAGTATTGACGCACATGCACAAATCAACAAAATTCCTACTTAGCAATAGCTTTAGTAAGTCGGAAACTGAAAATTGTGAGTTTCACCAAAGCTAGTATCTTAACTCCTAAGATACCTACAAGCAGCAAAAAGGAAACCTGCCTTGTTTCACACCTTAACAAAACCAAGAAGAGGGGCAAACAGCAAGAAGACCATATAACACACCTAACTTGCTATAGCAGACCAGCTCCTAACTAGTTATTACAAAATCTTTGGAAGTGCAATGACCATGTTAGCTGTATTAGTGTGAAAGGACATAAGTCACTGGAGTCTGCAGGAGACACACACATTATGTCCACCCATTAAAATCAAATTAGGGAGAATATGGAAAAGGAATCAGAAAGCTGTACCGTTTTTTCCCCTTGCAGAATTTGAACTGCCGAGACCAAGGCTAAGAGACATCCATGATTTATTTTTGTTAGTTCATCAACTTGTGAAGAAATGTTATATCTTATCTCACTTCTATTTTCTCTATATTCTTCTTGGATAACCCTTGTTATCTGCATCCCATCTCAACCCCACTTCCTCTTCTACGAGGGTCTGCCATGAAGTACACGAGGTACAATGATGATTCCCCAATCCATGCTATAATTAGGAATCATCAGTGTTAAGAGGAACTCAGAGCTTTTATGAATTCATTTAGAATTCTGGAAAATGCAAAGGAATCCCTATAAAATTACACATTATTATCCTGTCGATTGAAATGTACAACAGTCTAGAGGTGGGGACTTGTCTATATTAAAAACTCTTCAACCTTATGCTGGTGCATTGACCTTTTTACCACCACATCAATGTCATTAACAATAAACATTTGTAGTGCTTTTTTTTTTCCTTCAGCTTAAATATTTATATCCTGTATAGCTGCCCCACTTAATCCACAATGTGTTTTTCAGGTTGTATTTTAAAGAAGAAAAAGTAAATGAGGATAAACAATTTACAAAAATATAAGCAGAATGTAAGTATTACACTAAAAATATTTAGAGAAGAAACAGAATCATCATCTTCAATGCAAGTTATAAAAACCAGCTATGGGAAAGTTGTAGTGCCTGCACAGAGGGGAAAAAAATCTCAAAATCAAGTTATCAACGTGAAAGTAAAAAGGAAATAAAATCATTATATGGTTTATTTTTGCTTTATTTTGGGAGAGTATGTCAGCATAACCGATATGCCAAAATATATCTGAAAGCACCTGAATTTTAATTAATCATCATTTTCTATCCTTTTTAAAAGGACATGCTGACAGGCAAATGTCAATCAAATTTCAACTCTTCTAGTGGTCTACCCCTGAAGGAAAATGAATGATCTCCAACAAATAAGATGGATCTTAAAAAATAAAGAAACAGAGGCATTTCCTGAAAAAAATTCTAACATTCAGAGCATGTTATCCAGAAGGAGCTTAATCATATGTGACTTCAGAATCCTAACTGAAAGAATTTTTAGTGATCAAAAATTTCTTATGTGGGCCCATTTGCAGGTACTACAGTATAGTAAGTATTTTAATCCATTGATCTCTACTTTTTAGTAGACTTAATTGTTCAGCCTCTCCAAGAGAATTAACTGGTGTGCCGTTTTCCAATAAAAAATTTGAAAGCCCACCATGAGGGAAATATGAAGAGTGAATCAAACACGGACTCTGGCCTCAAGAAAGAGTGTGGTCATAGAACTAGACTAAAAATGGAAGTGCCATAGAGGATTAAGATTGGACTGTGATAGAAATTAAAAAGGAAGGGGTATGATCAATTATTATTAAGTATGATATATCATTAAAGATATTAAAATTTTAATTTTCCATTAAGTAATCACATAGTTTCCCATCACTTATAAGATGAAAAGTCATAGATGATGACTAGATAGATAGATACTATTTTACTGCCAACTGCAACTTAGAAAAATATTGAGGACAACAAAATTAAGTTGGATTTTAAAAATGTAGTGATGACATCACAATGACCTAGCATTATCATTCTAAAAGAGGATTTCTCAACCTCAACCCTATTGATATCTTGGACCAAATAATTCCTTGTTGTGTGTATGTACTGGGGGGGGGGTGAGGTAATGTTCCACGCACTGTAGCATGTTTAGCAGCAACCCTAGCCTATACCTACCCTTTAGATACTATAGCAACCCCTCACCACAACTGTGACCCCCCAAAATTTTCTAGAAATTGCCGTTGAGAACCATTTCTCTAAATCATCCTTTAGACATTAGCTTAGATGTTACTTTTTCCAGGAGAGCAATGTTGTCTCCACTATGTGCCACTGTATGTACCTCTAGATAACTGTTTACCACATATGATAATTACCTATTCACTTATCTGCAATTCTCTATAGACCGTTAAGTTTACTTTCATCTGGAACTGTGTTTTATTCACCATTGGTTCTCCACATACCAATAAGCCTAGGCAAATATGTTGAGTAAATCAATGAAGAAGGAAGAAAGGCAGAAGGTAGGTAGCTGAAGAGGCCAATGCAGAGGGGAGCGGCCCTTTCCTGCACCATAGGACACCAGTAGATCCTGGCAGCACCCTTGCCCTGAGTTGTGACAACTGGCAACATCTTCAGACATCACCAGATGGTCCCTGTGGGTGAAAAGTTGTCTCTAGCTGAGAATCAGTGCTCTAAAAGACTATACAAAGAAGTGGTAAATATTTAATAAAGTTCAGTTTTGATACAAAAAGCAAATAGATTTTGTAGTGCTTTCAGTGTCCTACTCAATCAAAAAAACTCTGATGCACTAATGGTTGTATGACTTTGGTTAAGTTAAATTTTTGAGCTTTAATTTCTTCACTTGTAAAACCCAAATAATGATAACCCCACATAGTTCTTTCATTCAACAAATGTTTACTATTCTGTGCTATCTGCTGGACAGATGCTGTGCAATGGTGGCACTTTTATGGTCTTTGCCCCCATGAATTTTATACTCTGGGTGGCAAAGGGACTGTATCCAACTATCTCCCATATAAGACTTAAATTACAAATTGTGAACATAGAGTCTATGAAGCTGAACACGGTTCTATGAAAACATATAAAAAGACTAGGGTGTCATTAGGATTTCCCGAGGAGCTAGCCCTTGAACTGTGGCTTGAGGGAAATGTGAATGCTGACTATGAAAGGGGGGCAGAAAGAGAAGGGTAGGAAGATTAAATGAGATGATATGAACATGAAAACATAGGTCATGAGGCTGGCCTGATGCTCTGTAGAAAATCAATGAATGCAAACAATGGATTATAAATAATCAGCACCATCACTGACAAAACGAACAGACAGGAATAGGACATTAAGCAAAGTGACATCTGATTTAATACCTTTCTCACAACTAAACAATATTCATGATTCATTTTACAGAATTTTAAACTAAGAAAACCATGTGACAAGAAAACTATGATAATAGTAGGGTTAAAATAAAAAGGTCCTTTTTGAGTATAGAATGTTGGTGCCTTTAACACCTTGACTAGGTATACAGTTTCCCATTGTGTTGGATATGATGGTAAAATTCTTCAATCAGGGAAAAACAAGGATTAGCACATAGTCCGGTTAATAAAGCCCTACTATTCCACTTTGCTAACAGTTCCTATGAGAACTCTAGCCATCAGTTAAACAAATCATTTGGCTGGGAACAGAGCATTTACCATATGCACGAGTTACTAATTTCCTGGACATTATCAGCCATTAGCTGGTTTCCTGTGTCCCAGCAAAGGCTGAGGTGAGCCTTGATTGCCAAAATTGCACATTGCAGACATTAATCCATGGACCATTTCCTCCACCTAAGATATAATAACTCTCTATCTGTAGTTCTTTTGTCAAATACATATGAGAAAGGGTCAGAAAGTTCAAGTGAAGGGAAGTGTGTAAAAAAGGAAAGCTAACAGTGTACTAGTGTAATTATGCTGGTGAAACTATTAAAATTTTGGGAACTTAGAGCAGTATGGAACAGAACAAATCACCAAAGAGCTTTTACACAGCATTTTTGGATTTCTTTAGAACTCAGAGTGTGTTTCTCTTAAGATTAAATATGCTTCAAAAATACCATTTTAGTAGATGAATTACAGGTTTGCTATAACCTATTAAACCACTATTCTACAAAGACTATGTCTACCACAATTATTCTCGGCTATTTGAGATCATCCAAATTTTTCACACTTAAAATTATTTCTACAATAGGTCTTGGTCTGCATGTTGTATTATTTTAAAGCTAGATTTCTAGAAGGAAATGAATAGGTCAAACTCAACAAAGTAATTTCTGGAAAACTCAGACCAATTTGCATGTCAACAATTAGTAACTTTGCCAAAATATGATACTTTTATTTGTTTTAATCACTGTAAATTTGATAATAAAAATATCTTATTTTTATTTATATTTCTTTTATTACTAGTAATATTTATGATTATTTTTAACATTATTGTCCATGTATATTTCACCTGTGACTTGTCAGCTCATGTCTTTTCTTATTTACTAAATTTGAATTTAAGAATATTTATGAAGTGAGGTAATCACTATGTATATTAAGAAGATCAGCTTTACACTTCAACTAGATAGTGTTTCTGTGGCTTCATTTAGAAGACTGAATATATAATTTTGTGGTCTTACCTCCAACAGTAAGTAATCATTACTCCATTGTCTCCTGATTTTTAGCCTCATAGTAAATATGTAAAAAGGGCTAATTTTTTTTTAAATTTACTTTTTTTTAAATTATATTTGGCTGCATTGGGTCTTCGTTGCTGTGCATGGGCTTTCTCTAGTTGCAGCGAGTAGGGGCTACTCTTGGTTGTGGTGTGCGGGCTTCTCATTGCGGTGGCTTCTCTTGATGTGGAGCATGGGCTCTAGGCGTGCGGGCTTCAGTAATTGTGGCACACGGGCTCTAGAGTACAGGCTCAGTAGTTGTGGTGCACGGGCTTGGTTGCTCCGCGGCATGTGGGATCTTCCCAGACCAGGGCTCGAACCCGTGTCCCCTGCATTGGTAGGTGGATTCTTAACCACTGCGCCACCAAGAAAGCCCAAAAGGAGCTAATTTTTGTGCCCTTTTTAGGTAACCACGGTTTTCCCCCTGCATGGATGTATGTACATTTAAAATACTTTATTTAACTGTTTAAATGATCCCAAAATATCTATAGCTATTATGTCTTTTCATTTTGCTTGGAATTTTTTCAATTCTTTCAATCTCCATGAAAGGATGCATCAGCTCTGGAAAGATGGCTTCAATTGACATATTGGGCTATTGCTTCTGTTTCAGCTTATTTCTCCTTCTGGATGATATGCTGGCTGTTACATTGGATCTCCACCCTCTACCCTCCATGCATATCATATTCTCTCTCATTTTTCCAAAAATTTGACAATTTTGTTTTTCTGCATACTGGGAGAGCTTCTTTAATCAAATCTTCAAGACAGACTTAATTTTCTATGGTGTCAACTCTGTCCCTAAGTACCACCAGTATGGAATCTAATTCTGTTAATGCACTCTTTTCTTTGTAATATTTCTTCAGTTCACTAAGTTCCTTTTTCTCCATAGCTTAATGTTTCTGGATTTTGTCCTATTGAATTTGGACTCAAACTTTTCCAATCCTTGTAGATTTTTGGTCCTTTGCACATTTTAAATCTTCTAGAGAGGTTGATCACAAATATGGTTAACCTTCAGAATTACTGAAGAAACATTTTAAAAATACACATTCCCAGATTCTGCTTTTAGATACTCTTTATTGAAAACATAAAAAGAATGAAAAAAATCTCCTCAGATGAATATGATGCTCAGCAAGGACAATCAAAATAGAAGATGCTGGTATTTGACAACATGCTGTGTGTGATGTGGGCTTGTTTGTGTGTTTGCATGTAATATCTTCTTCTAGCAGCTAAGCAAGGAGAGAACCAAGGAAAACTAGACTTAGTTGTATAAACTAATTAATAATAAGGTAGTGGGGTGTTAAGAATCTCAATTCTGCTCCAAGGTGTCAGTATTGAATATGGTATTCTTGAGTGTTTCTAGAAATTTGTTTTCTGTTAATCTTGGTTTTTCAAAGTTATGTATTGGTTATTTTTTCCTCTATCTTGTATATTTCATGGGAGAATTTAGAGTAGCTACTTCAGGGATTATGAAACCGAACTGGGTAGATACTTTGAATGACTTCCACATTAGTAAATCAGAATTTTTATTTTCTGGAAGTTTAGAATACAGACTTTTGTGTGTTGTATTCAACACCAAAGTATTCTCCAACAAGAATACTCTTATTTTGTTTGATATTGTATCTTTAAAAATTGGTGTAATTTCTTACACAAATAACTGACCAGCGTTCCTTCTAAAGCCAGATCCCTACGAATATATATGTGAATGTCAGTATCCCTAAAATATGCCATTATTCTTATAGAATATGAATTATATTTTTGAATAACAATAATTTCAGCAAAGTCTATCACCTCTCAAGCAATTTACCTTCAAATTAGTAAATATCTTTATGTAAAATTCCTTTTGCACTGGGCTTATCAAGCAGTTCTCTTCAATTATCTTAAATGTAAATAACAGGGAAGATAGTCTATGTCTGACATAAAAATATTATTACCAAATGGATCCTAAAAGCTAAAGTCTTTCAGCAGTATGAGAAAAAAAAGGATAAAAGTTATTTTTTAAAAATTTATTTATTTTTGTGGTACGCGGGCCTCTCACTGTTGTGGCCTCTCCCATTGCGGGGCACAGGCTCCGGATGCGCAGGCTCAGTGGCCATGGCTCACAGGCCCAGCCTCTCCGCGGCATGTGGGATCTTCCTGGACCGGGGCACAAACCCGTGTCCCCTGCATCGGCAGGCAGACTCTCAACCACTGCGTCACCAGGGAAGCCCCAGGATAAAAGTTATTTATCAGTATAAAAAAATAGCCCTTAGTATCGCTTCACCTAAAAGTGTCTTGCACGAAAAGTTGCGTAAGTCACTTTTCCAGAGATATTAAGAGAAAAAAAAAAGAATTTCAGTAGGGAAAGAAAGTCTGTATTTGTTTTGAATTTCACCATTTTCCTGAAGTTGAACATTTCCTTTTTGTTTGGAATATTTCTTAGATATATATGGAGCATGAGCAGATGTGCTCACGTAGTTGGAATGTCAACCCCAACTGATTTGGCCAGGAGACCCTGAGTTTCATGGTGTGGTTGATTAATTCAAGTAGTGGGTAAAATGTGTGTCCTGGAGTTGTGGGGGAAGGAGTCCAGCTGGATATGATGCTAGCTCACTCACAACACTCAAATTTCTATCTCTCCCCTGTGTAATGCATTCATGAATAGTTCCCATAAATATTGAAGTGATTCAACTCATGTGATGCACAGAAAATCAGAGATTGCAGAGGCCTATTATTTAATTTTGTTATTACTTAACTTTAAGCTCCACTTTCAAGCAAAGGGTAGACAGGCTGTGAAGCTGTCAAATATTTTTGTATTTATTGAGTAATTGCATGGGAAAATGATGTTAATTAAACATCTTTAGGATCAGCTCGGCGCTTTGTGACCACCTAGAGGGGTGGGATAGGGAGGGTATGAGGGAGATGCAAGAGGGAGGAGATATGGGGATATATGTATAGCTGATTCACTTTGTTATAAAGCAGAAACTAACACACCATTGTAAATCCAATAAAGATGTTAAAAAAATAAAAATAAATATTTTGTAGATGTATGTATGTGCACGCATGTATGCATATGCAACTGCATACCCAATTTCCTTAAGGTTTTTAAAATGTAAGAGCTATTCATCATCATTTTCAAATCCCTGGCATATATCTTCTTAAGAAACAAACATGTCCATCGTATCCAATAAACACCATCACCCCCAATCCATAGTTGGAATGATTACCTCAAACCATTTTTGGTGAACTCAGGAATTACGTCCTCCCAGATAACTGGTTGGGAAATGAATTAAAGGAATATTCCAGAGCAAAAGTTAGTTCAAGGTCACAAGGATTTATCAGAGTTGAAAATTATTATAATAAACAACACTGGTTATTCATTTGTTCATTCATTCATTCCTTCATTCAAAAAAATTCATTAAGTTACTACTATGTAAGTCAGAAACTCTAAAAGACTCAGAAGTCCACTGCATTAATGATTTTTGTCCAGTCTGCTTTTTCACTTTAGAAATTAAATAGCCAGAGAGTGACGTCACAACATGACCAAGTAAGATATCCCTCACCCATATCACCCTCTCAACAACAATTTGGCATCCATCCACAGACAAAAGTGCCTTTGCAGGAGCTGTGGGATCCAGCAAAGGACCTGAAAGGAGTCTCACACAGCTCTGCATCAGGTAATAGGAATACAGAGCCCAATCCCAGCTGCAGATGCTGCAGGGGCTCATGAACTGGCACCAGTCCCTCTCAGCTATAGTCCTGGAGCCCCTGAGAACAATGTCTTAGACAATCACTCATGAATGAGAGAGCCTTTATTGAAGTCCAGGTTTCTAGTCGAAAAGTTACAGCACACAGTTGGAGCCAAATAATACAAGTTTGGATGTACTGGAGAGGGTGAGAAAAAAAATTTGACTTTACTCATGCCAGTCTTCCCCCAAGGTGGCACAGTTTAGTGCCAAGAGAGACCATCTTGCCCTGCGATTTCACCCAAGAAGGAGGATGAGCATGCGTGTGAATGCCCAGCTTCCCCAGCTGTGGGGGACACTACATTTCTCCTTGTCACATCCAGATTATTGAGCTGCATGACTGGGGTGTGAAAGAGGCTGGGAAAGTGGCAGATAGGAATTTCAAAGGGTGTTAAAAGGGATGAGGATCCTACTAACGGCACTGTGAACTCCATCAAAAGTCCACTTGCAAGGCACTAGGGACACCCTGCCTGGCCCATAACTCTGAGTGTCTCAGCCACCCCCACCCCCACACTGTGCACTCCTGGTGGTGATAACAGTGAGTTTTGGAAAATGGCTAGTGAGCACACATGGAAAGTAAACCTGAACCTGCAGGCCAGGAAGACACCACAGACTTGAGTTTTAGCCTCACACTGGAGAAAGCAAAAGAGAGGATGTCAGCACCCAGGTAGTGTGCTGTAGGATCAAAAGAAGGCAACAAGCTTGAGAGCTCTGCCAAAAGAGGGAGCAAGAAGCATGGGCAGGTATATCCACAGAAAGTCCAAAAAAGCCTCAGAATCCCTAGCAGGGCTGAGGGAATGTACTTCTCTCCCATAATCAGACAGTAAAGACTAGAGGAGGTGACCGCCACTTCAAATGCAAAGACAGCAGTAGACAACATCAAGGAACATGAGAAATCCAGGAAACATGACGTCACTAAAGGGTCACAATAATCTCCAATCCCAACAATATGTACATCTGCAATCTACCCAATAAAAAATTCAAAATAGCTCTTTTAAAGAAGATCAATGATCCAAAAGAAAACACAGAAAGACAATTAAGTGAAATCTGGAAAATAATACATGAACAAAATGAGAAAACAAAGATATAGAAACCACTTAAAAAGAACCAAACAGAAATTCTGGAGTTGAAGAATACAATAAATTAAATGAAATGCAGCTGAGACTACCAGCAGCAGAATGCGTCAAGCAGAAGAAAGAATCTGTGAAATTGAACTGTGAATTACACAAGACTTGTGAAATTATCCAGGAGAAGAAAGAAAAAAGACTAAAAAGTAAAGATGGAATAAGTGAACAATGGATTACCATCAAGAAAAACAATCTGCAAGTTACTGAAGTTCCAGAAGGAGAAGAGAGGGAGAAGGAGGCAGAAAGCTTATTCAAAGAAGTAATGATGGAGAGATTGGTTCAAGATGGCAGAGTGGAAGGACATGCTCTCACTCCCTGCGAGAGCACCAGAATCACAACTAACTGCTGAACAATCATCAATAGGAAGACACTGGAACTCACCAAAAAAGATACCCCACATACAAAGACGAAGGAGAAGCCACAATGAGATGGTAGGAGGGGTGCAATGACAGTAAAATCAAGCCCTATAACTGCTGGGTGGGTGACTCACAAAATGGAGAACACTTATACCACAGAAGCCCACCCACTGGAGTGAAGGTTCTGAGCCCCACGTCAGGCTTCCCAACCTGGGGGTCCAACAACAGGAGGACGAATTCCTAGAGAATCAGACTTTGAAGGCTGGCGGGATTTGATTGCAGGACTTAGACAGGACTGGGGGAAACAGAGACTCCACTCTTGGAGGGCACACTCAAAGTACTGTGTGCATCAGGACCCAGGGAAAGGAGCAGTGACCCCATAGGAGACTGAACCACCTACCTGCTAGTGTTGGAGGGTCTCCTGCAGAGGCGGGGGGTGGCTATGCCTCACCAGGAGGACAAGGACACTGGCAACAGGAGTTCTGGGAAGTATTCCTTGGCGTGAGCCCTCCCAGAGTCTGCCATTAGCCCCACCAAAGAACCCAGGTAGGCTCCAATGTTGGGTAGCCTCAGGCCAAACAACCAACAGGGAGAAAAACCCAGCCCCACCCATCAGCAGACAAGTGGATTATAGTTTTACTGAGCTCTCCCCACCAGAGCAACAGCCAGCTCTACCCACCACAAGTCCCTCCCTCAGGAAACCTGCTGAAGCCTCTTAGATAGCCTCATCCACCAGAGGGCAGACAGCAAAAGCAAAAACAACTACAATCCTGCAGCCTGTGGCACAAAAACCACATTCACAGAAAGATAGACAAGATGAAAAGGCAGAGGTCTATGTAACAGATGAAGGAACACAATAAAACCCCAGAAAAACAACCAAATGAAGTGGAGATAGGTAACCTTCCAGAAAAAGAATTCAGAATAATGATAGTGAAGATGATCCAGGACCTCAGAAATACAATGGAGGCAAAAATCGATAAGATACAAGGAATGTTTAACAAAGAACTAGAAGAATGAAAGAACAAATAAACAGAGATGAACAATACAATAACTGAAATGAAAAATACACTAGAAGGAATCAGTAGCAGAATTACAGAGGCAGAAGAACGGATAAGTGACCTGGAAGACAGAATGATGGAATTCATTGCTGTGGAACAGAATAAAGAAAAGAGAATGAAAAGAAAGGAAGACAGCCTAAGATACCTCTGGGACCACATTAAACACTCCAACATTTGCATTACAGGGGTCCCAGAAGGAGAAGAGGGAGAGAAAGGACCTGAGAAAGAGATTATAGTCGAAAACTTCCCTAACATGATAAAGGAAATAGCCACCCAAGTCCAGGAAGTGCAGAGAGTCCCATACAGGATAAACCAAAGGAGAAACATGCTGAGACACAAAGTAATCAAATTGGTAAAAATTAAAGAAAAAGAAAAATTACTGAAAGCAGCAAGGGAAAAACTACAAATAACATACAAGGGAACTCCCATAAGGTTAACAGCTGATTTCTCAGAAGAAACTCTACAAGCCAGAAGGGAGTGGCATGATATATTTAAAGTGATGAAAGGCAAAAACCTACAACCAAGATTACTCTACCCGGCAAGGATCTCATTCATTCGATGCAGACATCAAAAGCTTTACAGACAAGCAAAAGCTAAGAGAATTCAGCACCCACAAACCAGTTCTACAACAAATGCTAAAGGAACTTCTCTAAGCGGGAAACACAAGAGAAGAAAAGGACCTACAAAAACAAACCCAAAACAATTAAGAAAATGGTCATAGGAACATACATATCTATAATCAACTTAAACGTGAATGGCTTAGATGCTCCAACCAAAAGACACAGGCTCTCTGAATGGATACAAAACCAAGACCCATACATATGCTGTCTACAAGAGACCCACTTCAGACCTACGGATACATACAGACTGAAAGTGAGAGGATGGAAAAAGATATTCCACGCAAATGGAAATCACAAGAAAGCTGGAGGAGCAATACTCATATCAGATAAAATAGAATTTAAAATAAAGAATGTTACAAGAGGGCATCCCTGGTGGCGCAGTGGTTGAGAGTCCGCCTGCCAATGCAGGGGACACGGGTTCGTGCCCTGGTCTGGGAAGATCCCACATGCCGCAGAGAGGCTGGGCCCGTGAGCCATGGCCGCTGAGCCTGCGCGTCCGGAGCCTGTGCGCCGCAACAGAAGAGGCCACAACAGTGAGAGGCCCGCGTAACACACACACAAAAAAAATGTTACAAGAGACAAGGAAGGACACTAAATAATGATCAAGGGATCGATCCAAGAAGAAGATATAACAAGTATAAATATTTATGCACCCAACATAGGAGCACCTCAATTCATAAGGCAACTGTTAACAGCTATAAAAGAGGAAATCGACAGTAACACAATAATAGTGAGGGACTTTAACACCTCACTTACACCAGTGGACAGATCACTCAGACAGAAAATTAATAAAGAAACACAAGCTTTAAATGACACAATAGACCACATAGATTTAATTGATAGTTATAGGACATTCCATCCAAAAACAGCATATTATACTTTCTTCTCAAGAGCGCATGGAACATTCTCCAGGATAGATCAAATCTTGGGTCACAAATC
Organism: Tursiops truncatus; assembly: GCF_011762595.2. Taxonomy (NCBI): domain Eukaryota; kingdom Metazoa; phylum Chordata; class Mammalia; order Artiodactyla; family Delphinidae; genus Tursiops; species Tursiops truncatus. The sequence goes on along the minus strand of NC_047043.1, from coordinate 48,543,389 downwards.
AAGCCTTAGTAAATTTAAGAAAACTGAAATCATATCAAGCATTTTTTCTGACCACAATGCTATGAGATTAGAAATCCATTACAGGGGAAAAAATGTAAAAAAAAAAAAACACATAGAGGCTAAACAATACATTACAAAATAACAAAGAGATCACTGAAGAAATCAAAGAGGAAATCAAAAAATACCTAGAGACAAGTGACAATGAAAACACGATGATCCAAAACCTATGGGATGCAGCAAAAGCAGTTCTAAGAGGGAAGTTTAGAGCAATACAATCCTACCTCAAGAAACAACAAACATCTCAAATAAACCATCTAACCTTACACGTAAAGGAACTAGAGAAAGAAGAACAAACAAAACACAAAGTTAGTAGAAGGAAGGAAATCATAAAGATCAGAGCAGAAATAAATGAAATAGAAACAAAGAAAACAATAGCAAAGATCAATAAAACTAAAGCTGGTTCTTCGAGAAGATAAACAAAATTGGTGAACCATTAGCCAGACTCATCAAGAAAAAGAGGGAGAGGACTCAAATCCATAAAATTAGAAATGAAAAAGGAGAAGTTACAACAGATACCACAGAAATACAAAGCATGCTAAGACACTACTACAAGCAACTATATGCCAATAAAATGGACGACCTCGAAGAAATGGACAAATTCTTAGAAAGGTATAACCTTCCAAGACTGAACCAGGAAGAAATAGAAAATATGAACAGACCAATCACAAGTAATGAAATTGAAACTGTGATTAAAAATCTTTCAACAAACAAAAGTCCAGGACCAGATGACTTCACAGGTGAATTCTATCAAACATTTAGAGAAGAGTTAACGCCACCTTTCTCAAACTCTTCCAAAGAATTGCAGAGGAAGGACCACTCCCTAACTCATTCTATGAGGCTACCATCACCCTGATACCAAAACCAGACAAAGATACTAAAAAAGAAATTAACAGACCAATATCACTCATGAATATAAATGTAAAAATCCTCAAGAAAATACTAGCAAACAGAATTCAACAACACATTAAAAGGATCATACACCATCGTCAAGTGGGATTTATCCCAGGGATGCAAAGATTCTTCAATATACCCAAATCCATCAATGTGATACACCATATTAACTAATTGAAGAATAAAAACCATATGATCATCTCAATAGATGCAGAAAAAGCTTTTGACAAAATTCAACACCCATTTATGATAAAAACTCGCCAAAAAGTGGGCATAGAGGGAACCTACCTTAACAAAATAAATGCCATATACGACAAACCCACAGTAAACATCATTCTCAATGGTGAAAAACTGAAATCATTTCTTCTAAGATCAGGAACAAGACAAGGATGTCCACTCTCACCACTATTATTCAACATAGTTTTGGAAGTCCTAGCCATGGCAATCAGAGAAGAAAAAGAAATAAAAGGAATTCAAATTGGAAAAGAAGTAAAACCGTCACTGTTTGCACATGACATGATACTATACATAGAGAATCCTAAAGATGCCACCAGAAAACTACTAGAACTAATCAATGAATTTGGTAAAGTTGCAGGATACAAAATTAATGCACAGAAATCTCTTGCATTCCTATACAGTAATGATGAAAAATCTGAAAAAGAAATTAAGGAAACACTCCCATTTACCAATGCAACAAAAAGAATAAAATACCTAGGAATAAAAGTACCTAGGGAGACAAAAGACCTGTAGACAGGTAACTATAAGACACTGAAGAAAGAAATTAAAGGTGATACAAACAGATGGAGAGATATACCATATTCCTGGATTGGAAGAATCAATATTGTGAAAATTACTCTACTACCCAAAGCAATCTACATATTCAATGCAATCCCTATCAAACTGTCAATGGCATTTTTTACAGAACTAGGACAAAAACTCTTAAAATTGGTATGGAGACACAAAAGACCCTGAAGAGCCAAAGCAATCTTGAGGGAAAAAAGGAGCTGGAGGAATCAGACTATCTGACTTCAGACTATACTACAAAGCTACAGTAATCAAGACAATATGGTACTGGCACAAAAACAGAAATGTAGATAAATGGAACAGGATAGAAAGCCCAGAGGTAAACCCACACACCTATGGTCAACTAATCTATAACAAAGGAGGCAAGGATACACAATGGAGAAAAGACAGTCTCTTCAATAAGTGGTGCTGGGAAAACTGGACAGCTACATGTAAAAGAATGAAATTAGAACACTCCCTAACACCATATACAAAAATAAACTCAACATGGATTAGAGACCTAAACGTAAGACTGGACACTATAAAACCCTTAGAGGAAAACATAGGAAGAACAATCTTTCACATAAATCACAGCAAGATCTTTTGATCCACCTCCTAGAGTAAAGGAAATAAAAACAAAAATAAACAAATGGGACCTAATGAAACTTCAATGCTTTTGCACAGCAAAGGAAACTACAAACTAGACGAAAAGACAACCCTCAGAATGGGTGAAAATATTTGCAAGCAAATCAACGGTCAAAGGGTTAATCCCCAAAATATATGAACAGCTCACGCAGCTCAATATTAAAAAAACAAACAACCCAAAAATGGGCAGAAGACCTAAACAGACATTTCTCCAAAGAAGAAATACAGATGGCCAAGAAGCACATGAAAAGCTGCTCAACATCACTAATTATTAGAGAAATGCAAATCAAAACTACAATGAGGTATCACCTCACACCAGTTAGAATGGGCATCATCAAAAAAATCTACAAACAACAAATGCTGGAGAGAGTGTGGAGAAAAGGGAACCTTCGTGCACTGTTGGTGGGAATGTAAATTGATACAGCTGCTATGGAGAACAGTATAGAGGTTCCTTAAAAAACTAAAAATAGAATTACCACATGACCCAGCAATCCCACTACCAGGCATATACCCAGAGAAAACCATAATTCAAAAAGACACATGCACCCCAATGTTCATTGCGGCACTATTTCCAATAGCCAGGACATGGAAGCAACCTAAATACCCACTGACAGACGAATGGTTAAAGATGTGGTACATATATATAATGGAATATTACTCAGCCATAAAAATGAATGAAATTGAGTCATTTGTAGAGACGTGGATGGATCTACAGACTGACATACAGAGTGAAGTAAGTCAGAAAAAGAAAAACATATATCATATATTAACACATATATGTGGAACCTAGAAAAATGGTACAGATGAAATGGTTTGCAGGGCAGGAATTGAGACACAGATGTAGAGAACAAACAAACGTATGGACACTAAAGGGGGAAAGTGGCAGGGGTGGTGGTGGTGTGATGAATTGGGAGTTTGGGATTGACATATATACACTAATATGTATAAAATGGATAACTAATAAGAACCTGCTGTACAAAAAAATAAATAAAATAAAATTCAAAAAAAAAAGAAAGAATGATGGAGACCTCCCCAAATCTGAGGACAGATTTGGATACTCAAGTTCATGAAGCTCATAGGTCACCGAACAAACTTAACTTAAAAGATCTTCTCTAAGACCATTTAATGAAACTGTCAAAAATCAAAGACAAAGAGAACCTTAAAAGCAGAAAGAAAAAAGAATCTTGTAATTTACAGGGTAACCCTGATAAGGCTATCGGCAAATTTCTCAGTAGGAATCTTATAGGCCAGGAGAGAGAAGGAAAATATATTCAAAGCAGTAAAAGAAATAAAAACCTGCCAGTCAAGAATACTCTATACTGGCAAAGTTCTCTTTTGGAAATGAAAGAGAGATAAAGATTTTCCTCACAAAATAAAGCTGAGGGAGTTCATCATTACTAGACTTGTCTTTCAATAAATGCACAAAGGGGTTCTTCAAGCTGAAATGAAAGTAGCATGAAAACATATGAATATATACACTGCACTGGTAAAAGTAAGCATATAGTCAAATTTAGAATAATACTATAATATGGTGGTGTGTTAACCACTTCACTCTAGTATAAAAGTCAAAGAACAAAGGTATTAAAAACATCTATATCTATAGTAATTTCTTAACGAATACACCATATAAAAAGAGGTAAATTGTGACATCAAAAATATAAAAGGAAGTGAGAAGAAGTTTTTGTGTGCAAGTGAGGTTAAGTTGTTATCAGGATAAAGTAGACTATTATAAGATATTTTATGTAAGCTTCAAAGCAAAGCAAAACCTACAGTAGATATACAAAAGATAAAGAAAAGGGAATCAAAACATACCACTACAGGTAATCATCAATTCACAAAGGAAGGCAACAAGAGAAGAAGAAAGGAACAAGGGCACTACAAAACAGCTAGAACAATTAATAAGATGACAGTAAGTCCTTACCTATCAATAATTACTATAAATGTACATGGTTTAAATTCTCTAATCAAAGGGCATAGAGTGGCTGGCTGGATTAAAAGACCTAGCTAACTGCTGCCTACAAGAGATTCATTTCAATTTTAAGGACACACATACTCTCAAAGTGCAGGGATGGAAAAATATATTTGATGCAAGTGAAATCAAGAGAACAGGAATACCTATACTTATGCCAGACAAAGTAAACTTTAAGTCAAAAATAGTAACAGGAGACAAAGAAGGTCATTGTATAATGATAAATAGGGGTCAATTCATCAAGGATATGTAACAATCATGAATATATATGCATTGACATCAAAGCACCAACATTATATTAAGCAAATCCTAATTTCTGAAGGGAGAAATAGGTACAATACCATAATAGTAGGGGACTATATTATCCCACTTTCAACAACAAATAGATCATCCAAACAGAAAATCAATAAGGAAACACTGAATTAAAGTATACCTTAGTCCAAATGGACCTAAAAGACAAATATAGAAAAAATATATTCCATCTAACAGCAGCAGAATACACATTCTTCTCGAGCACACAAGAAACATTCTGTAGGATACGTCAGATAAAAAAATAAATCTAAGCAAATTTAAGAAAACTGAAATCATACCAAGTATATTTTTCAACTACAGTGTTATGAAACTAGAAGTCAGTAATTGAAGGAAAACTGAAAAATTCACAAATATGAGGAAATTAAACAACATACTCCTGAAAAATCAATGGGTCAAAGAAGAAATCAAAAGTAGAAAAATATATCTTGAAAAAAACTGGAAGAGAAACACAGCATGCCAAAACTCAATGGATGCAAAAAAAGCAGTTCTAAGAGAAGTTTATAGCAATAATAACAAAATACACATCCTTTCATGGCAAACTCTAAACAAATTAGGTATAGGAGGAACATACTTCAACATAATAAGGGTCATATATGACAAGCCCACTGCTAACATCATACTCAATGATAAAGGTTCAAAGTTTTTCCTTTAAGATCAGGAAAAAGACACAGGTGGGCACGCTCACCACTATTCTTGAACACAGTGCTGGAAGTCCTAGACAGAGCAATTAGGCAAGAAAAAGAAAAGGCATCCAAATTGGAAAGGAACGAGTTAAACTGTCTTTGTTTACAGATGATATGATGTTATATACAGAAATCCCTAAGACTCCACTAAAAAACTGTTTGAACTAATAAATGACTTCAGTAAAGTTGCAGGATACAAAATCAACATATAGAAATCAGTTGTTTTTCTATACACTGACAATAAAATAGCTGAAAAAGAAATAAGGAAAACAATCCCATTCACATCAAAGAGAATGCAATACTTAGGAATAAATAAAATGTATTGATTGACTATTCCACCCAGTCACAGGAAGCAACATCTTCCATGGTTACTAAAATTTCCCTTGAACAATGCCTCTCTCCTTCGTACGTGAAAGCCTTTGAGAAATTTCCTTGTTTTGCTGGTTTACCAGCAGGTCCCACCAATGTAGTGATCCCTGGACATCAAATAGCCTTCTTACTCTCATATACCTGGAAATGATAAAAGCCAAGCAATAAAACCAGAGTAAAAGCAATATTATTATTGTCATAGGCCGAAAGAGTCTGGCTGAGGAAGCCTGGTATGTGCCTCTACATTCAGAAGAGTAGCTTTGATAGACAACATCATGAGGCTAGTGGTTGAACTTCAGAAAAAAAGTCTAGAATATTCTATGGAATAGGTCCTTCTTTCATTAGCTAAAATTCTCCTACTGGAATATAACTGTTAGGACTCCACAGAAGTGATGCATTTTAAAAAATTAATTGTATGCATACACATATTTGAATTTACAGAATTTATTTTCCTATATTCATTGATTTTTTTTAATGATCTCTTCTGATCTCAAAATAAATGATTTTTTCCCCCAAAAGAACTATGATTAAGGTCACTGATTTATAAAAAAGAATTCCTTTACTCTGGTACCAATCTGGTTCGCTACAATGGTTGACATGGTATTATTTTATTATCCTAATGGTTGACACAATGTCTTTATATTATTTCCGATGGTCTGAAATCCTCTTGGATACTTGGTCTCTTTGGTGATCATTTAACTTTGATTTCTTCTACATATACCACAGTGGAATGAACCACCGTTAGTGACTGGAATGTCGGTCTTTGTTGTAGACCTGATAAAGCCTTATCTAAAGGCCCTGAGGAGGGGGTGACTCCTTCCCTGCAGGGGAAAGAGATGTGTTCTGTTTTCTCATGCTTGGAATTGACAGAAAGCAAATAAGAAAGAGGCCTGCTAAGCCTGAGGTTACTCAAGGCTTGGCTGGTGATAATTGGTGACTGTGGAGCCATTCCAGAGCCTCCAAATTTACATCCAGAAAAACTCAGTTTCTAAAACTATGCAGCCCTCCAGGGAGGCCACCATGAGACCCTGGGGGATAGTGGGCAAGGAAGACCCATCTGAATGGCAGACATGGGTGATGCAACTGGTTAACCAAGGAACATCCTACACTGACAAACCAAGAATTCTACTCCTGCCCAGCAGAATTTGATATGTATTAGTATCAGTGATTTCTGTTTGTTTTCCATTCTCTCTATTCCCAAGTGGTAGTTTTCCCTTGGATTCATGCTTCCTGTTGTTTCTCTGTCGTTCTATATCGTGGGAGTACAGACAGATAACTTGTTTTTTAAAGCTATGAGTTGCTAAGCCAAGAGGAGCATCTGAGTCTGGGTCTGATGGAGATGATGTCATCCCCAGATGTGGTCACAGGGTGAGGCTTTGAGGTGGGCTCCCTTCAGGAAAGAATGAATGCATGTCACCCAAAATGTATAAATGGGAAGAACGGGTTTGTGTATGTTGGAGAGCCAGGGAGATAAATGACCCTTAATTTTCTCTACTATAGGCCAAGAAGCTAAAATGCTCATCATCCTAGAATCTCTTGCAGCTAAGGGGGAAACCATATGACTCAGTTTTGGCCATTGAGATGTAAACATAAGTTCCTGAGCTAGGATTCTGGAAAAGCTTTTAAAACTTCAGAATCAGCCTTATGATTCTTCAGCCTTTTGCCCTTTTCTTTTTCCTGGCTTAAATGTGGATATAATAAGTGGTACTTTAGAAAAGAACATGTAAATGTACGGATGAAAGCCACATATAAAGAATCACAGAGCAGCCTTGACCCTTGATGGCACCCAAAACATTTTGCCCTTCATTGCTTATCTACAGCTTTCTTAATGAGTAAAATAAACACCTACAAGGTAAGCTATCGTTAGTTGGTTTTTCTCAGCTCTTTTCCTTTTATGCTTGAGACATATTCCTTGGCAAATGACTATCTTTTAAATCCCCTAAAATTGGCAAGAGTAGCAACAACCAATATTTTTAATCCAGAGCTGTAGCAATCCCAGGAGATAAATTATATGCTGAAAATCCAGAATAAGAAAGCAGTTTTATTCAGTGTTGATTCTCCAACACCTAGCACAGTGCCTGGCACTTAGCAAGCAATAAAAATGTTTGTCCGTTGATCCTACTGATTGTATATTTCAGAAAACTTTTTAAATAAAGTAACACTTAAAGCATATATCAGGATTTACAGAAAGTTCAGTAACAAATTTGAATTTAATGCATAACAATATTTATTGAATAATTAACATGTATTGAATTGTAATCTAAACACTATACTAAATTCTTTGTGTTTATTTTTAGTTAATTTTCACAGCAGTCCTATAAACTAAGTATTATTATTGGAGAATTTCAGAGGTATTTAAATAAGTTAGACAAGGTCACACAGCCAGGTGGTATGAGAGCCAGGATTCAAGGCCAAGTATATCTCCCTCCAAACCTATGCTCTTAATCACTATGTATTAATAAAATATTTTAAATCTGCTCTCCTAAAAGAAACACCCTTTGATCCCTAAAAACCCTTTCTGGCAGAACAGCAAGTACACAGAAAATGTCAGTCTATGTTAATGGCTATACATTATTAATCAATTACCACTTACTGGATGAGTTATTAATTCCTCCTTGTTGACAAATCAGTTGACTATTTCATATGCACACATTGGAGTAAGTTAGCTAAATAAAGTGATTCACTTGGAGCATTTCATGTTTGCTCCAGGTTGCTATTGGGAACCTCGGTTATTTGTGGCATTTTTGCTCAAAAATCCTGGAGTTATTAAAATCTGGCCCCACAGACTGCAGAGTAGGATATTGATAAGAACAAGGATGCAGGTGGCAATTCAGTAGATACTTAAACGGCAAAAAATGTAGTGCAAGTTTCCCACACCTTGCAGACTGCAGGTTTATATGATAATAAACAATTATCACCAGGGGATAAGGCCATGAAATCCAATAGCACAGTGAGAAATCTACTAATACAGGTGGTCAAGCTTGTTCCATTTCATTGTCAAAGGGAGGCTATTTACTTGCTTCCAGTAGTTCAATTACAGAGTCATTTACTGCTGAAAGTTTTCCAGTAGGCAGATGTAGATCTACAGCTCTGGGCTTTACATTCAAAATCAGTGAGGAAAAAGGGAATAAGAATCTCCTCCACAGACAGCATAATTGATAAGGTAGAGATCTGTAAGCAACTCCAGAAATAAAATAAGTGCCTTTAAGCATCCCAGTTGGAATCTCCTTACTGTGTATAGTGGGCATGGGGAAGGGTCAAGATGCTGACTATAATTACTGATTTTTTAGAAGCTCTTTAAAATATTTTCCCTTTGATAGTTTTCTGTCTAGATGAGATACCAGTGGTTGGTGTGTGTGTGTGTATGTGAAAAATAAAGAGAGAGAGAGAGAGAGAGATTCCTTGTGTACCAAAATGCTCAGAAACAGAGGGAAAATATTCACAATGGATCCTCAGTAGTTATAAAATCAAAGACAACTTTCTTTTCCTCTTGCGCAAGATAAAAGTGGTTTTTATCCAACAAATAACACTATGTGTGTGTGTGTGTGTGTGTGTGTGTGTGTGTTCTGAGGACATTTGAAACAGTGGAGATTATACAGACTGTAATCATTATTTCTAAACTGCCACAATCTAGCAATTTCCAAAATTTGGCAGTGTATCTATAGACTAGATCAAAGATATGTCAATAACAAGGGTTTTTCTTGAGCATGTTTTTCATCATTTTCTTGTCAATAGGTTCTGCCTTTCAGTTGAAATTCAATTTATATTTTGCATACACCTAACCACTGTAATTTTATCACTTGTTTGCTGGGCATAAGAAGCCACTACTTAAGTGGCCAAGTAACTTGACTCTTGTCAAGTAACCTTTAAACCAAGACACGTATGTAATTCCCTTATTAATTACAAAGATTAACTTCATCAATCTTAGTTCATGACCAAATTCAAAACTTCCAGGCACAATCATGATAAGAAATACACAGCTGAAAGATTTTAAATTCTAATTTATCCCACCTTGAAAAACAATTAAGGTGTCATAAAGGGCAATGAGTCCACCAAAGTAATCTCCACGGGAAGTGACCCACAACAAAAGGTTAACAGATAGGGGACGGTATCAGCTTGCTAGAAGACAACTGAAGATGAAGAAAACCAAATATACCACCTCTAGTTATTGGATGCTGAAATTGGAAAATGTCATCAGAGAATTTTAGCAATGATAATAAAATCCAAATGACCAAAAATTTGACAACTTAGTCAATATAACTCAGCTCTCTGTGGGAATAGTTAAGAGTAAGTGTATACATAAATATGGCATAAAAGCATTAGATCAGGATTTCAAGATCTATTGGCTTTTCTACCTAACTTTTGAGAATCCAAAGATCAACACATTCACTGGTAGTAATCAGAAAACTTAAGTTGCATGTGAATAATTAATGGTCCAAAATGACCATTATTTTAAAACAAATATGTACCAAGCATCCCTATGCTATAACTAATTTTTTAAACTTTTTATTTGGAAATAATCATAGATTTACAGGACGATAGTATAGAGAGATCCCCTGTACCCTCCACCCAGTTTCCTCAAAGGTTATATCTTACATAATTTTAGTACAATATCAAAACCAGGAAGTTGACATTGTGTGCACAATATGTGTGCATGTCACTTTTATCATGTCTGTAGATTCTTGTATTTACCACTTCAATCAGGATACAAAACTATTATAAATGATTTTATTTGTTTTCTTGAATATAAAAGTGCATTATAATTTCAGGTAGAAAGTTCCAAACTACTTGTTTTACAAAACAATCACAGCATATTGAAAATGATTAATATTTAGGAAATTATTATCTAAGAAAACTCTATTTATAACGGCCGAAGTGAAATTCTAGCAATACAGACAACATACATTTGTGTTAAACTTATCTCCCTGCACAGATTAGACCACCCCATCATTCAGCGATTGGCTCTCCGCAGCATGAGAGTGAGGGAGTTTTCAACACGTAGTTTATCAAAGACATCTTACTGAGAACTGTACTCCTCCAAAACTGTTTACTGGTGAAAGCCCCAGATACACACATACGTATACACACACCGCTCTGGTCTGGGGTAAAACAGAGCACTTCACAAGTGCCTTTAAATCACTAATAAAGTTACTATAATAAAGGAGAACATTAATAAATATATACAAAGAATTAATGAAATAAACTAGCCAGATTCTTCCAAGCCAAGGCTATCATGGGGTTTCTTATTTTCCCTAACAAGTAAACATAATCCAAATTGTTGCAAACTCCAATTCGATTCAGCTCATGGCAGTGGAAAAATATATGATCACAAAAGAAAAAAAAATCAGAATCGAAACACCATTCTTACCTTGGCCATTTGTGCCTGCACGCCATTTGCCTTGAGAGACGCTACCGCTTTCTGTGCAGCTGCCGGACTGTCAAAATCTACAAAACCATACCCTGTGAAAACACAAAGACCCTGGTTAGTACTCACAAATAGCTGCATCTCTGTCACACCAATAGAATGTGTGTTTGTGGTCAAACTTGCACTCATGACCCTGCTTGAACCATAGACCTCAATCTATGGCCCTTAACATGTCAGGAAAGATACCACAATATCGTTCAACATAAAATAGTCACTCGCTTATTTTCTAGAGGTTGCTTTTGATATTGGTTATGTAATCAGCAAGCTGATTTAGACTAATTTGGTGAGTAAGGTAATATATTATTTAACCATGTTCTTCTTTCTTCAGTGGATTTGCTGCAAGAATGAGGAACACAAAATGCTGAAAAATAAAGAGAAGTTTATCTCGAAAGTTAATTTTCAAAAAAAAAAGTTAGTTTTCAAAACAACTGACGGTAATAAAAGCCATGATAGAACCAGCATGTAGTACAAGCAACCTCAACAGTTTCTGGTATTCAGTAGGCATTCAATAAATGCATGTTGACTACATGAACGAATGAAGGTTATGAATGAGTCCAGGGAGGTTTGAAACTAGTTCCAGTTGATTTCCAAGCTTGTGTTAAGTCATTACAGACCTCGTTTCTCTCAAACATAACATCCTAAATAAACGATTTGACTGTTAAGGAACATGTGATAAAGAGTGAGTAAATACAGAAATATTCAAGCGTCTTTTAAAAATAAGAAACAAAGACCCATGTCACATATTTGTTACTTAAGTATAATCTGAAAAGGGTACAAGAGTTGCCTATACTGTTCTCTGATTGTGTGCCTGTGTGTGTGTGTGTGTGTGTGTGTGTGTGTGTGTGTGTGTGTGTGTACAGAGTGAGGCCAAAGAAACAGCCAGTAAAACAGAATAAATGAAAAGGGGATTTTGCATACCCATAAAATAGCTGATATTAGTTCAGGACTTAGCCTAACAGTAATTTCAGCTGCCAAGGATATTTCAAAATAAAAATGCTCAAGAATGAGTGTTTGGCACTCAGTGCCCACCATACGTATCCTGCTCCTCTCCTCAGCTGTCAGGCAGGGATTTGCTCTGTATTCCAATATTTTTCTCATTTAGAAGTTTTGAGGGGAACTGCTAAGGCAAACCTACTAACCATGCACTGTGACCATGCCCGCCCCCCACTACTAAAATAAACCAAAGAGTGAAAGGGAATTCAATTACCAAGTTGTTTCTTGTAATTAACTTTTTAATTTTCTCCCCTTGAATCTCTTCTTCTTTTTCTCCCTCCCAGCATGTTAACCTAAAATGAACTTGTTACACATCAGCGTACCATCAAATGCTCTTGAAAAGCTGGGCAGAGAAACTGGGAAATTTGTATTTCGAATCCAAAAGGAAGCCTGCTCTGTCAGTATTGCTAATTCCTTTCTTCCCACAAAATTCAAACTATGTGACTAATATGAGTATTACCACCCACTAAGATGAGTAAGATGAGGGAAAAAGCAGAAAGAAAAAGAGGAAAAAGAACAAAATACGTCAAGAAGTAGAGTTAGAGGGAGAGGAAGATAAAACTAAAATGCAGACTTTATCTCCTATGTTCCAGCAACTGCCCTGAGTGGGTGATGTGTTGACACCTGATGAAATGATAATAATACATGTACTACTGTCCTGCCTGTTCACGTATATAAATAGAGAAACTGAAGCTTAAGCCAGGCGACAAGACTGGTCCCAAATCACGAGCTGCTTAATCAGTAGAGCCAGGATGTGAAGCAAGGCCCTTTCCAAATATACTGTACTATGAACTGCTTTATAATCTTATTTTGCAAACTATTTCTAGAAGCCCCTGAAACCCACCAGAAAGAGGACACAATTCTTGAAAATCCCTTAGACTCTGAGGTTAGCACATGAAATAAAACAATCCCGTAAAAGAATTCAACCCAGCTCATTCAGTCAGTACACTTATTCATGGAGTGGTTGAGTTCTCAGCAGAACGGGCTACATAAGGTTTGACAAGGCACCCCTCCCACCTCATGCTTTGGTCAGTCTTCCTCATCTGTTTGCAGGCTCATTCTTTCATTCAATAAGGAAATTCTATGTCAGGCATTTTGCCAGGTACAGGGTATAGAGTAGTGAAAAAAAAAAAAAAAAACCCAGTTCCCACCCTTACGCAGCTTATAGTTGAGTTGGGAGATGGACATAAAACAAATAACCATACAAATGAATCTATAATTACAAATCGGTATGCCTTCCCTGAAAGTAAATGAGATCATATACCACAGAATCTGATGATTGATTGTTCATTATTGAAAGTTTTAAGGAAGCAGTGCCATGGGATGACCTGCATTTCTTAAACTATCACTCTAGCTGGCTTGTCTTAAAGATGGTATTGGTTTTGGGGGAGGCAGGTAGCAAGAGTGGAATCAGGGAGATAACTTAGGGGCTATTACAGCAATCTGAACAAATGACAGCTGGCTATGAAATGGACAGGATGCAATGGATGGTCTGAGTTACATTCTGGAGGCAGAATTAACAGGACCCAGTGATGGATGGACTGGGTGGGAGTAGGGGAGATACAGGCGACAAGGATTACTACAGCTTTTTCAGCATAAGCCAATGGCTGGGTGGAGATGTGATCTATAGAAATGGGGAGCTGGGAGGAGGAACAAACAGGGGAGAGGGAAAATTAAAATATTGGTTTGAGGCATGGTGAGCCACAAATGCCTGTGAGACATCTAAGTAAAAATGTCAAATAGCAGCTGGATATATTAGGCTGGTTCTCAGAAAAGGGAATAAGATTGGAAATATAAACTAGGAGATCAACAGCATGAAGATATGATTTACAGAAACAGAAAAAGACAAAAGTGCCTGGTGTAAGTAGAAACAAAGAGCCCAGGTTTGGAGCTGAACTTCACCACTGACGTGTCAGATAGGAAAATGAGATTGCAAAGGAGGCTGAAGGAGAATCAGAGGGAAAGAAGGAAATACAAAGGGAATAAGATGTCTCATAGCCAAGGTAAGAAAGCTTCCCAAGCAGGACAGAGAGACTGACGGTGTCAAATGCCACTGAGAGTGAGAGCAAGATGGGAGCTTGAGAGACCCAATGTTTCAGGAGCATGGACTTCTTTATTTAACTAGAGTTGATTTATAATGTTGTGTTAGTTTCAGGTGTACAGCTTCAGATTCTTTTCCATTATAGGCCATTACAAGACACTGTGATGTATAGTTCCCTGTGCTATAGATAGGTCTTTGTTGTTTATTTTATATACAGTAGTGTATATCATGGACTTCTTTTCATGCTTGGCTACAGGCCAGTGGAGGCGACTGAAGTCTGCTTGAGTAGTTGAAGAGCAAGACTAAGGGAGGTAAAGAGTGTTTACAGTCTGCTTTGCTATTATGCTGCTGGGAAGGAGAATTAATAGCCAGCTTTAGCTCGAGGGGGATATGAGGTCAAAGGAGCTATTTGTGTTCGTTGGTTTTAAGATAGGAGATGCTATGGTTTTCAACCTTCGCTGCATGCTAGATGCACTTCGGGAGCTAAAAGAATGACCAATGCTCACTTCTCACCCCCAGGAAAATGAAATCAGTGTCTTTGGGAATGTGGCCAAGGTGTTTGCACACACACGTGTGTGTCTATTCCCCGGGTGGTTTCAGTGTGAAGCCAGGGTACAGTACTGCTGAATATTCATTCAAGTTATTCAACAAATATTTATTTGTTGCCCCTACTATGAGATAGATACTGTTCTTGGCACTTTTGAATGTTGATAAGAAAGATCAAGCAGAAGTCAAGAGATTAAAGCTTCAGGCAGAGAAGGGGATAATTTATAGGGCAATGTTCCTGAGAAGGTGGAAGTGTGAGGGGTTCTAGAACATGAATGAAGTGCTATCCTTTGCTAAAAGAGGGACTTTGCCCTTGGCCCATTGTAACTGGAAGGAAGAAAAAAAGAGCAGTCTCGATTACCAGGTGTTATTTCTTTGTATATCTTTGTTTCTGGGACATAGCCTGAGCTTAATAAACATTTGTCGAAATTAATTGAAACCATGTTTAAAAGATGCTAAGTTACTTCATGGGACTACAGTGGAGATTAACCAATAAAAATGTCTGTTAATACATTTTGACTCTAAAGAGTCAAATGCCAAGCAGCCAGGGCTCTGGCTTAGCCACGTTGCCACCCAGTGACGCCACCAAGGATTTCATGACTCTCGGCCTCTATCACAGTGTGGCTTCCTCCATTTTTTCCACTACACACATCACACAGGATATTACAAAATCAAGATGCTGTTCTCCAGGGCTGAACTCCAATCCAAACAGAAGAAATCCTTGTGAGGGCAGGAGACACCCTGAGCCTTGTCTGAATTGGGGAAGTTATGGGTGAACTTCGAGAAGAGTGTCTTTCCAAAGAGCCATCATGCCAGCAAGAAGAGAGGCCCCTAAGTGCAAAATATCTCCTCTCCTGAAGGCTCCTGGGAAGCAAAGTTATAAATAAAGAATAAACGTTTCACTGAGTTCTGTGTTTTTCATACAAACTTACTTTCACCAATTAAAATGAACAAGCAGAGGTAAAATGTCTCAAGCACCACCCCCCAAAAAAACACACCACAATTCTGGAAATAAACATTGCATTCTTGACTCTTATGTGACAGCATATACTACATCGCAATCAGAAAGGAACAAAATTAAATACGAAGCTGCCCCTAGAGAATAATGATGCCTTTACGAAGGAATAAAGCAACTCCAATTTGGTTTCAATTTGCTTTCCTTAACTACAAATCATCAAGCCCGGGAACAGAAACCTCTGTACCTACATCTGGTGAGAGGCAGGGTAGGGAGATTAGTTCAGCTCCAGCTAATAATGCTTTATGGTAACTGCTAAAATCCTCCATAAAATGGGACCCATTGGAAACACCAGCCCCAGTGACTGAAAGGCCATTGGTCTCCCTCAATTACATAATTAAGCTTGGCAGCAGGTTCAAATGAATGAAAACTGAATGTCACTGTTTTCTCCACACACCCCTGTACTTGTTTTCCTTCCTTGTCGGGGGACAAGGCCAGCAGTTCTGCAATTAGCAGGAAGCAGAGAGCAGCAAGAAAGAACCATCTCCATGCTAATTAGGTCATTCACCAAATGCACCCACTCCATTGGCAGAGCTAATCAATACTTTCCCGAAATGCTTCAAACTTGGTGTGTTAATTTAAAGTTTTGTTATTTTTATTGCACTATAAGCCTGGTGACTTTATAAAAAGAAGAAAAAATATATATATTAAGAAATTATGACAGAGTTCTACAAACAATGGTACTGCCAGAGCGTTTTGTTTTTGTTTCTTCAGTGTTATCTGTAAGCAGCTTCTCTGTGACCTTTGCCATTCAGCTGGACCCCTGTGTGACAATTCATTTGAATTTTGTTAAAAGTCTCTTTATCATCTTTTTTAAAATTTAATTTTTATTTTACATTGGAGTATAGTTGATTTACAATGTTGTGCTAGTTTCAGGTGTATAGCAAAGTGATTCAGTTATACATATACGTATACCCATTCTCTTTCAGATTCTTTTCCCATATAGGTTATTACAGAATATTGAGTAGAGTTCCCTGTGCTATACAGTAGGTCCTTGTTGGTTATCTACTTTATATATATTAGTGTGTGTAGGTTAATCCCAAATGCCTAATTTATCCCTCCCCCACATTTCCCCTTTGGTATCATCTTTATCATCTTTAACAGTTAATTTTATACTTCTGTGTTGCAACTGGATCCTTAAATTCTCTATGTAAACTGCTTACATATTTACCAACTTTGGATGGTTCTTTATGTGGGGCAAATGATACAAACCAGAATTCCTGGTTCAGATGTGTGGTGGCATGAGCCGAGTGAGACTCGCTCTCAGAGTGTAATCTCACACGACATTTCATATTTCTGCAGAATGACTGTCATAAAAGCCCACTTGAAACACAGATGGCTTGATGTTAACACCCAACTTCCTTCAAAGACGATCCAGATGTGAGTCAAATACGATTTTTAAACAGAAGTGAACACTTTGTCTAGGAATCACAGGTTCCACTGAAGTTCCACTCATATTTAACAGCTGAAGATGTTTAAGAATCGCCCTTCCATAAATCCCCCCTCTTTCTACTTAGGCTTAAGAATATTCTGCGGCTGTCATCTGAGCTCAGAGCACGGAGAGAAGGTGGCCTGCAGGAAGGAAAGAGTGATTTGCAGGCTTCCTGGAAGTCTGCTGGACTCAAGGCTGCCTCCAGGCATCTGTATTTCGATTTTTTTGTACATCCCTAAACTGTTGAATGACTGCCAAATGTCTGCTCTTATTATTGGATTTCCTAGTTCGCTGCATTATGTTGATCAAAGGAGGTAGTTGAAGGACAGCACTGATAAATTCTTTGCTACATGTATGCTTGTAAAACCAAACTAACAAGGAAACCCAATCATTTCTTCAGTATTTCCTTTCGCACTGATGTCCTGTGACTGACCATTACAATGAAGCAAGGATGCTACAATGCAATAGCCCTGCAGCCTAACTTACATGTGTGGAAAAAAAAAAAAAAAAAAGGCAAAAGACAAATCCTGCTAGAAAGCAGAGGCCAAAGACAAGAGTGCTCATTTTGAGGAAAAGAATCCAAACCATTAAAATCTGAAATGACCTCCACTTTGAAGCATCTTTGGAAAAAGGATGGAACCATTTTATACAGAAAAGAACAGTGTCTGTACTTATGCAAAGGGCTGCAGCCTTCACACTTAGCAAACAGAGGCAAATAAGGTGGGTAACAGGGTCCACAATACAGGAAACAGATTGCTCCATTCTCTTCCCCTGACTTCTGAGCTTAATTACCTAAACATTCTGATATTCTAGTGCCAGGAACACTAAAATAAGACATCAGTTTTTGGAATAGAATTGACCTGTTTATATGGGACACTTTTGAACCATGATGTGACTTTCCTATTATTATTATTTAATCTTAATTTTATTTTATATTTTTAAATTTTTATTATTTTTAAATTGAAATATAGTTGATTTACAATGTTATGTTAGTTTCAGGTGTACAGCAAAGTAATTCAGAATATATATATTCTGAATATATATACCTTTATAGTTTATTACAGAATACTGAATATAGTTCCCTGTGCTATACAATAGGTCCTTGTTGTTTACCTATTTTATATATAGTAGTTTGTATCTGCTAATCCCAAACTCCTAATTTATCCCTCCTCCATCCCCTTCTCCTCTGGTAACTATAAGTTTGTTTTCTATGTCTGTGAGTCTGTTTCTCTTTTGTAAATAAGTTCATTTGTATCACTGTTTTAGATTCCACATATAAGTGATATCATATGGTATTTGTCTTTCTCTTTCTGACTTACTTCACTTAGTATGATCATCTCTAGGTCCATCCATGTTGCTGCACATGGCATTATTTCATTCTTTTTTATGGCTGAGTAATAGTCCATTGTATAAAGACGATGTGGTATATATTACTATTACTTAATTTACTAAACATCTACTCTGTGCAAAGAAGATAGTGTGTTCGATGCTGCAGGGAAAACCAAGATACTCTGACATGGCCCTTCCTGTCAGGGAGTTTATGGTCTAGTAGGATAGATAAAGACATTTAAATACAGTGGTGGGTCCTCTTATGCATGGGGTTACGTCAGTGAGCATATGCAAAATGGCATGTTTTCATTGAGTATAATATGCATGGTTTTGTGTGCACAGCTCTGCTCATCAGAGCTGAATACCTGAGTCAGGTCCCTTCTCATTGAGCAGCATGATGGTAAAACTATCCACATTCTACATTTATGTGTGCATTAGTCTATCTTTCTGTTTTCCTGTTTTTGTGCATAATAGAAACACATTAAGTTAAATACAAAATATAGGGAGGAATTAGTATCACATAAAAGGTGAAAAGAAAGTGCTAGTGTTCTAAGATAGCAAATATTTCTTCCAGGTGGGGGCAAACTCAGTACACTTTGAGAGCAAACGACAAAAGTGAGGACTAGGGAAAAAAACTTAGGTCCCAAGTGGCATTTCCCTGCAGAATAAGACAATTACAAAAGACACGACGAATTTAGGGAGCAACATACTTAGTGGAATGCCGCTTGAAAATGGGACGCTTCTTATTCCAGTTATGGTGCACAGAGAGTCTTATTAAACCAAACACAAATTCAAAACCCAAAACTCACTTCCCTTGTCACCCTGTTCAAATGATTTTTAAATGAGAGAAATTGCTTCTTTCTACTGAATAAAGTCAAAATTAGGATGAGGATCATTATTTAATGGGCTTAGAAAGATCATTATGCTTTACTGAAATTAAAGAAACTCACTGATTTGTCAAGGTTTTCAACTAAACCAGCCATGATTTTATTATAATATTGTAGAAATTAAGGGAGCAGTCTGCTTGGCTGTAAATGGATAGATTAACCTCTGTGAATCATCTTGCAAAGTTTTCCTTTCCTTTGTTCAAGGACACATATAAAATATATGTCTCATGTGAACCTTTGGTCCTAAGTGTCTCTGCCATCAACAGCAGTGGGATGTGTAAGTGTATAATGCATTGTGGCCGCAGGAGCAGGCCAGGGTATTGATATAACAATTCCACTGAGTCTGTAAGTATGATGGAAGCAAGCTGTATCTGAATACTCTAATTACAGCTCTGCAATCCTAGCCCACAGTAGGCAAAACTATGGTTTTATTCCTGGGTGCCCATCTTTCCTCCCCTCTCTTTGCTCTGGCCTTACAGGCAGGTAAAACTGTAAACTATTCCTCCATCAGAAGAGCAGAGTTGATGGCCTCAGTGTGTGAGGATCAATGGAAGAACAATCTCCCCTTCCCCGCCCCCCCACAAGTACTTTAATCCACACTCACTCAATGCCTCCAGCCAATGGCCTGGAAAGCATATCTGTAGTCTTACACATCCTTCTACAGCAGAGACATCTCCTGCCCTATGGCACATTCACCTTTAGAGGGTGGACACCGTAGTGCAACTAGGTAAGCACCCAGAAGGATGCATTAAGCAGCTCACTGCAAGAAGGAAGGAAGAGAAAGTGAATCCTACATACAGGTAACCCTTTGAAGAGGCATGCGCACCTGTGTACCTTTGTTTTTGTTACAGTCTACAATCTAGCTAGTCCCTCCACAGACTTGTCAATCCATCTCTATTTCTGTACCAAGCCCTGGGTCCCTTTGAACACCATTATTTTCCTGGGAAAGGGTTCCATCCATGATTTCCTACTTCCAAATCTTTGACAAAACTCACTTTGAAACCCTCGGGAAGCTTCTGTCTAATAAGTCATGCATTTCCTAACATATACCCATGTTTTACTGGAAACAGTCTTCAGTCACATATTTATATGCCAAATTCCAAATATTTAAAATAAATGTCCACAAGTACTGTCTCTGTCACTATAAGTGGTGGCTTTGACATCCTCTTGGACCCTAAATTACTTCTCTCCAACCCACTTGACATACCAAATACAATTCTAGTTTTGTATTAGAATCTAGAAAACAAAGAAACTTAAATGTACATGTAGGCAACTGAAAATAACACATGCATGTGATTAAAAAGATTAAAAATAAAGTATAAAAATCATGCCAAACAAAACATTATTCAATGAAATGAAATTTCTTTTCTACCTAGACCTTAATGCTCTGGTCCAACTTCCCAAGAAATTGTCCAATGAGTCCGTCTGTGTTCTAACTTGAAAAAACAACTAGAACTAATTCTTGAGCTCTTACTTTTGTATGTATTAGAAGCACTTAGGGATTTATATAGAAATAAAATAATTTCTGCTATTAAAAATCATGAAATGAAAAACAGTTGTAAGATTTTGTAAATGGCTCCACAATTGTCCATTTTCCCTTAAAAATAAATAGGAGTCTTGTTTTCTTTTAATTTTAAAAGTCATACAATTTTATTGGAAATTTCAGTTGATATGGAGAAAAATTAGCCATGATGCCACCTCCTAAAGCTAAGTAAATTGTTACCTTATTTTTTCCTTTATTTTTAACCAAAATGGTGCCACTTTATACACACATTTTTATGGTTTTTTTTTCTCTTAATAACACATGTGGCTACATTTCCTGGTCGATAAATGTGGATCTCTAAAATACCATTAATCTCTTATTTTCAGCATCCCAATTGACAAACTCTTTCTTAAAGATTTCTGAGCTCTACATTATGCCTCAGCCAAATGTTTCCTACTTTGCAAAACTGATTTTATTCCAATATTTTGAAAGATTTTAATTAATAAAATAGTAATAGGCAATATTTTCAAAGCCTCCTAGACTTTAGAGAGTGGTTTTTCTTAAGTGTTTCGATTCTTTCAAAGATGTTTCAAAGAAAGACCCGTAGGCATTACAAACCAAAGATATCAGAAAACAGTCAAATCAAATTCAAACGATACCCTCCTGAAATATAGGGACTGGAAGCCCGTTTTCTTTCTCATTGCAATTAAGTTGGATCTATCTCAAAGGAATTTTGGAAATATATCAGGATCTTGCGAGGCAAAATTACAGCTCTGTGATTCAGAAAGGATGCCAAGAGTTTGAATAGTCATGCCATTATACTCATGACTGCACATTCATTTATAAGTTGAAAGTGAAATCTTTTTCAACAATCAAAGACATGTTTTTCCCAAGGTAATTTGACCGTAATTTGTAAATTGGTACAGTAGCTGATTGCACCAACTCTTTTGAATCCCTCTGATAGCTGGTGATCCATGACTTACAGCTGAGGTCTTTCCTCTTACAGGCAGAGCCTGCTGGAAGAATCCTGGTTGTCTAAAGAAACTAGGATTTCATGATCCTAGAAGATGCTGGTTGAGATGCAATTTAGGGAACAGTGACTACAATATAAAATGGTCCTAAGTAGGATCAGAACGTGGATCACTAGGGAAGTGGCTCTACAAGCAGACCCAGAGTGGCCTCCCATGAGAGGTTTCCTTTATTTTTTTTTAATTTATTTTTTTTATACAGCAAGTTCTTATTAGTTACCTATATTGTACATATTACTGTATATATGTCAATCCCAATCTCCTAATTCATCCCACCACCACCACCCCCTTTCCCCCCTCGGGGTCCATACATTTGTTCTCTTCATCTGTGTCTCTATTTCTGCCTTGCAAAGCAGTTCATCTGTACCATTTTTCTAGATTCCACATATATGTGCTAATATATGATATTTTTTTGTCTCTTTCTGACATACTTCACTTTGTATGACAGTCTCTAGGTCCATCCATGTCTCTACAAATGACCCAATTTCGTTCCTTTTTATAGCTGAGTAATATTCCATTATATATATGTACCACATCTTCCTTATCCATTCGTCAATGGACATTTAGGTTGCTTCCATGACCTGGCTATTGTAAATAGTGCTGCAATGAATGTTCGGGTACATGTGTCTTTTTGAATTATGCTTTTCTTTGGATATGCCCAGTAGTCGGATTGCTGGGTCATATGGTAATTCTATTTTTAGTTTTTTAAGGAACCTCCATATTGTTCTCCATAGTGGCTGTATCAATTTACATTGCCACCAACAGTGCAAGAGGGTTCCCTTTTCTCCACACCCTCTCCAGCTTTGTTGTTTATAGATTTTCTGATGATATCCATTCTAACTGCTGTGAGGTGATACCTCATTGTAGTTTTCACTTGCATTTCTCTAATAATTAGTGATGTTGAGCAGCTTTTCATGTGCCTCTTGGCCATCTGTATGTCTTCTTTGGCGAAATGTCTATTTAGGTCTTCTGCCCTTTTATGATTAGGTTTTTTTTTTTAATATTGAGCTGCATGAGCTGCTTATATATTTTGGAGATTAATCCTTTGTCCGTTGATTTGCTTGCAAATATTTTCTCCCATTCTGAATGTTGTCTTTTCATCTTGTTTAGAGTTTCCTTTGCTGTGCAAAAGCTATTAAGTTTCATTAGGTCCCATTTGTTTATTTTGTTTTTACTTCCATTACTCTAGGAGGTGGGTCAAAAGATCTTGCTATGATGTATGTCAAAGAGTGTTCTTCCTATGATTTCCCCTAAGAGTTTTATAGTGTCCAGTCTTACATTTAGGTCTTTAACCCATTTTGAGTTTATTTTTGTGTATGGTGTTAGGGATTTCATTCTTTTACATGTAGCTGTCCAGTTTTCCCAGCACCAATTATTGAAGAGACTGTCTTTTCTACATTGTATATCCTTGCCTCCTTTGTCATAGATTAGTTGACCATAGGTGCGTAGGTTTATCTCTGGGCTTTCTATCCTCTTCCATTGATCTACATTTCAGTTTTTGTGCCAGTACTATATTGTCTTGATTACTGTAGCTTTGTAGTATAGTCTGAAGTCAGATAGTCTGATTCCTCCAGCTCCACTTTTTTCCCCTCAAGATTGCTTTGGTTATTCGGGGTCTTTTCTGTCTCCACACAAATTTTAAGATTTTTTTGTTCTAGTTCTGTGAAAAATGCCATTGGTAATTTGATAGAGATTGCACTGAATCTATAGATTGCTTTGGGTAGAATAGTAATTTTCACAGTACTGATTCTTCCAACCCAAGAACATCGTATATCTCTCCATGTGTTTGTGTCATCTTTGGTTTCTTTCATCAGTGTCTTATACTTTTCTGAGTACAGGTCTTTTACCTACTTAGGTAGGTTTATTCCTAAGTATTTTACTCTTTTTGTTGCAATGATGAATGGGATTGTTTCCTCAACTTCTCCTTCTGATTTTTTGTTGTTAGTGCATAGAAATGCAAGAGATTTCTGTGCATTAATTTTGTATCTTGCAACTTTATCAAATTCATTGATTAGATCTAGTAGTTTTCTGGTGGCATCTTTAGGATTCTCTATGTATAGTATCATGTCATCTGCAAACAGTGAAACTTTAACTTTTTCTTTTCCAATTTGGATTCCTTTTATTTCTTTTTCTTCTCTGATTGCCGTGGCTAGGACTTCCAAAACTATGTTGAATAATAGTGGTGAGAGTGGACATCCTTGTCTCGTTCCTGATCTTAGAGGAAATGCTTTCAGTTTTTCACCATGGAGAATGATGGTGCTGTGGGTTTGTCATATATGGTGTTTATTATGTTGAGGTAGGTTCCCTCTATGTCCACTTTCTGGAGAGTCTTTATCATAAATGGGTGTTGAATTTTGTCAAAAGCTTTTTCTGCATCTATTGAGATGATCATATGGGTTTTTTTCTTCAATTTGTTAATATGGTGTATCACATTGATGGATTTGGGTATACTGAAGAATCCTTGCATCCCTGGGATAAATCCCACTTGATCACAGTGTATGATCCTTTTAATGTGCTGTTGCATTCTCTTGCTAGTATTTTGTTGAGGATTTTTCCATCTATATTCATCAGTGATATTGGTCTGTAATTTTCTTTTTTTGTAGTATCTTTGTCTGGTTTTGGCATCAGCGTGATGGTGGCCTCATAGAATGAGTTTGGGAGTGTTCCTTTCTCTGCAATTTTTTGGAAGAGTTTGAGAAGGATTGGTGTTAGCTCTTCTCTAAATGTTTTATAGAATTCACCTGTGAAGCCATCTGGCCCTGGACTTTTGTTTGTCGGAAGATTTTTAATCACAGTTTCAATTTCATTACCTGTGATTGGTCTGTTCATATTTTCTATTTCTTCCTGGTTCAGTCTTGGAAGGTTATACCTTTCTAAGAATTTGTCCATTTTTTCCAGGTTGTCCATTTTATTGGCATATAGTTGCTTGCAGTAGTCTCTTAGGATGCTTCGTATTTCTGCGCTGTGTGTTGCAACTTCTCCTTTTTCGTTTCTAATTTTATTGATTTGAGTCCTTTCCCTATTTTTCTTGATGAGTCTGGCTAATAGTTTATCAATTTTGCTTATCTACTCAAAGAACCAGTTTTTAGTTTTATTGATCTTTGCTATTGTTTTCTTTGTTTCTATTTCATTTATTTCTGCTCTGATCTTTATGATTTCTTTCCCTCTACTAACTTTGGGTTTTGTTTGTTCTTCTTTCTCTAGTTCTTCTAGGTGTAAGGTTAGATTGTTTACTTGAGATTTTTCTTGTTTCTTGAGATAGGACTGTATTGCTATAAACTTCCCTCTTAGAACTGCTTTTGCTGCATCACATAGGTTTTGGATTGTCATGTTTTCATTGCCATTTCTCTCTAGGTATTTTTTTAATTCCTCTTTGATTTCTTCAGTGATCTCTTGGTTATTTAATAATGCATTGTTTAGCCTCATGTGTGTGTGTTTTTTACATATTTTTTCCCGTAATTTATTTCTAATCTCATAGCATTGTAGTTAGAAAAGATGTTTGATATGATTTCAATTTTCTTGAATTTACCGAGTCTTGATTTGTGATCCAGGATGTGATCTCTCCTGGAGAATGTTCCATGTGCACTTGAGAACAAAGTGTAATATGCTGTTTTTGGATGGAATGTCCTACAAATATCAATTGAATCTATGTGGTCTATTGTGTCATTTAAAGCTTGTGTTTCCTGATTAATTTTCTATCTGGATGACCTGTCCATTGGTGTAAGTGAGGTGTTGAAGTCCCTCACTATTATTGTGTTATTATAGATTTCCTCTTTTATAGCAGTTAACGTTTGCTTTATGTGTTCAGGTGCTCCTATGTTGGGTCCATATATATTTATAATTGCTATATCTTTCCTTGGATTGATCCCTTGATCATTATGTAGTGTCCTTCCTTGTCTCTTGTAACATTTTTATTTTAACGTCTATTTTATCTGGCATGAGTATTGCTACTCCAGCTTTCTTGTGATTTCCATTTGCATGGAATATCTTTTTCCATCCCCTCACTTTCAGTCTGTATGTGTCCCTAGGTCTGAAGTGGGTCTCTTGTAGACAGCATATAGATGGGTCTTGTTTTTGTATCCATTCAGCAAGCCTGTGTCTTTTGGTTGGAGCATTTAATCCATTCACGTTTAAGGTAATTATCAATATGCATGTTCCTATGACCATTTTCTTAATTGTTTTGGGTTTGTTTTTGTAGATCCTTTTCTTCTTTTGTGTTTCCCACTTAGAGAAGTTCCTTTAGCATTTGTTCCTTTAGCTGGTTTGGTGGTGCTGAATTCTCTTAGCTTTTGCTTGTCTGTAAAGCTTTTGATTTCTCCATCAAATCTGAATGAGATCCTTGCCAGGTAGAGTAACCTTGGTTGTAGGTTCTTCCCTTACATCACTTTAAGTATATCATGCCACTCCCTTCTGGCTTGTAGTGTTTCTGCTGAGAAATGAGCTGTTAACCTTATGGGAGTTCCCTTGTATGTTATTTTTCATTTTTCCCTTTCAATAATACTCCTTGTCTTTAATTTTTGCCAATTTGATTACTATGTGTCTTGGCATGTTTCTCCTTGGGTTTATCCTGTATGGGACTCGCTGCGCTTCCTGGACATGGGTGGCTATTTCTTTTCCCATGTTAGGGAAGTTTTTGACTATAATCTCTTCAGATATTTTCTCTGCTCCTTTCTCTCTCTCTTCTCCTTCTGGGACCCCTGTAATGCAAATGTTGGTGGGTTTAATGTTGTCCCAGAGGTGTCTTAGGCTGTCTTCCTTTCTTTTCATTCTTTTTTCTTTATTCTCTTCCACGGCGGTGAATTCCACTCTTCTGTCTTCCAGGTCACTTATCTGTTCTTCTGCCTTGGTGATTCTGCTATTGATTCCTTCTAGTGTATTTTTCATTTCATTTATTGTATTGTTCATGTCTGTTTGTTTGTTCTTTAATTCTTCTATGTGTTTGTCTTTAATTCTTCTAGGTCTTTGTTAAACATTTCTTGCATCTTCTTGATATTTGCCTCCGTTCTTTTTCTGAAGTCCTGGATCATCTTCACTATCATTATTCTGAATTCTTTTTCTGGAAGGTTGCCTATTTCCACTTCATTTAGTTGTTTTTCTGGGGCTTTATCTTGTTCCTTCATCTGGTATATAGTCCTCTGCCTTTTCATTTTGTCTGTCTTTCTGTGAATGTGGTTTTTGTTCCATAGGCTGCAGAATCATAGTTCCTTTTGCTTCTGCTGTCTACCCTCTGGTGGATGAGGTTATCTAAGAGCTTGCTAGAGGCTATCTATCAAGCTCTCTGATGGGAGGGACTGGTGGTGGGTAGAGCTGGGTGTTGCTCTGGTGGGCAGAGCTCAGTAAAACTTTAATTCACTTGTTTGTTGATGGGTGGGGCTGAGTTCCCTCCTTGTTGGCTGTTTGGCCTGAGGCGACCCAGCACTGAAGCCTACAGGCCCTCTGGTGGGGCTAATGGCAGACCCCAGGAGGGCTCACACCAAGGAGTACTTCCTAGAACTTCTGTTGCCAGTGTCCTTGTCCCTGCAGTGAGCCACATCCACCCCCCACCTCTGCAGGAGACCCTCTAACACTGGCAGGTAGGTCTGGTTCTGTCTTCTATAGGGTCACTGCTCCTTCCCCCTCAGCCCTGATGTGCACATTACTTTGTGTGTGCCCTCCAAGAGTGGAGTCTGTGTTTCCCCCAGGCCTGTCAAAGTCTTGCAATCAAATCCTACTAGCCTTTAAAATCCGATTCTCCGGGAATTCTTCCTCCTGTTGCTGGACCCTCAGGTTGGGAAGCCTGACATAGGGCTCAGAACTTTCACTCCAGTGGGTGGACTTCTGTTGTATAAGTGTTCTCCAGTTTGTGAGTCACCCACCCAGCAATTATGGGATTTGATTTTATTGTGATTGCACCCTTCCTACCATCTCACTGTGGCTTCCCTTTGTCTTTGGATGTGGGATATCCTTTTTGGTGAGTTCCAATGTCTTCCTGTCAATGACTGTCCAGCAGTTGGTTGTGATTATGCTGCCTTTGCAAGAGGGAGTGAGCACACATCCTTCTACTCCGCCAACTTCAACCTGCCCCGTGAGAGGTTTTCTACTTTGCTACTCTACTTGGGATCTGAGGACCAGCAGCAACGACATCACTTAGGAGTTTGTCAGAAATCAGAACGTCAGGCCCATCCTGGAGCTACTAAATCAGGCTTTACATGTTGACAAGATCTCCAGGTACCTGAATGCACATCAAAGACCGAGATACCCAGGACTTCCCTGGCAGTCCAGTAGTTAAGACTCTGTGCTTCCAATGCAAGGGGCACGGTTTCGATCCCTGGTTGGGGAACCAAGATTCCATGTGCTGTGTGGTGGCACAGCAAAAAAAAAGACAAAGAAAAAACGACTGAGACACCCTGGTCTGCAACCAGCCACTGGTCAAGTCAGGACTGCACACACCATTCTCATAAAATGGAAGAAAACGGGGATCATCTCATCCACCTCTACTTAATCTTCAAATATGCTATGTGATAGCACTGAGTCCAAAGGCACAGAACACACAACCAAAATTAAGGTTAATAATAATATTACCTTAATTAAATGTTGGCTCTGGGAACTGAATAAATTTAAATGCCTTTAAAGCATCTGGCCTACTGCCTAAGCATCCTCTCTCTCCAACGCCCTCACCTTCTCAGACTGTGCTGAAATCTGCATGCTGATTTAATCCACTCGCCTTAAATACATTCTAAGACACAAGCCCGGCAGGTGTATTACATTTTCCACATAACATTTTTTTATATTTTTAAAGACAGCAATGCTGCCCCTGCTTATATTTGTAAAATGAATATTCGAAAATATAGGATTGGGGCTATTTTTATATAATAACCATGTTCAGCACAACTGCATGCCCTCCCTCTCTCTCCCATATATTTGTCCTTCAGAGATATACTTAATTCTGTTCAGTTACAAAGTTCAAATTGGCCCTACATTAATATATTCCCTTAAAAAGTACTGTTCATTTGAAGAAGCAGGTAACCAATGTGAAGAGTGATTATACAATAAATGTATTATGCAAATTCCAGTGAACATTTTATGCACACTGGATAAAGAATCAAATTAAAGTCTCATAACCCTTGGAAAATTAGAGTTAGCAAGCACAGAGGTTGATTTGCCCTTGAACACAAAAACTGCTAAGAGCAGACATTCCTCCATCATTTCCACAAAACTGAACCATTTTGGAAGGTTTCAGATTAAAATAAGAAATCCCCCAGGAGTCATAAAGATCAGCTATTTTTACAGGAATAATTTGGAGTCACAATTTTAAAGTGTTATGAGTTGGAAGGAATGGGTGAACTTCTGTGTCACATTTTGAAAAGCTAATATTCCAGGTTATCAGCCAGTTTGGAACACCAAAAATTGCACAAGGAGAGGGGAAGTGGGAAGGGGAAAAGATTTCTGAAGAATGAGCACAGGAGGGCTGACTTAAGAGCTTTCCCCATAACAACCCAAGTGGCAGCTCTGTGACAGACCACATGCTCCTTCAATTACCCTTCACTCGATGTAATAATGGGACATAATAGCTCTCTTCCTATTATACTGTCGTGTCCACTCTGTGCCGCTTGCCAACACTGATTCTACAACTGGACTCTCCGAAGAGGAATAATGGACCATTAAGAAGCATAATGCAGACAGTCAACACAGCACTTACCTACTGGAGGACAGAGAAGCCGTCACAAGCATCTCACTAAATCAATAAGCAAGTACGGGTGTGAAGAAGGTGAGTCGAATACCCATTATGCCCCTAATTTTTACACATGGAGCCAGGATGTGGGCTCCAGCCCATCCATTCATCAACCCCTGGAAATCAGTTTTGTTTTCTGTTCATCCTTTTTAGGAACTAGGCAGGACTTAAATATGAAAATTTTGCTATTGATTGACCAAGTGTTCAGTGAGGTCCTCTTCTGAGTTCCGAGGAAGGTGATATGAGGAGAAAAAGACAAACAAGATGCAGATTCTCTCCTAAGGGGACAAGCAAGCCCAAAGGAGAACCAGCTTGTGTGACACCCCAATACTCCTTAAGGGCTGTACGTGGTGTGTGTATCAAAGCACAAAAACCTATGGCACACAGCACGGTGCTGGAGGGAAAGGAAAGCTTATTTCTGAGGGGAGAGACAAGGGAGATGGAATTGGAGCTTTTTAATACCTTCCTTTTTCTTACTTTATAACTTCTTACTCAACTTTATTGAAGTATAATTTACATATGATAAATGCCCATTTCAGTGTACAGTTTGATGAGTTTTGACAAATACTTTCACCTGTATAACCACCATAACAATCAAGATTCAGCACTTTCCTCATCCCCCAAAGTTCCCCTTTCCCCCTTATAGTCACCCCTCCCCAGCTGCCAGCCTCCCAAACACTGATCTGCTTCCTGTCAGTAGAGATGAATGGTGCCTCTCCCAGCATCTCATACAAACAGAGTCACAAGTGTGTACCCTTTTTTCTGTTTTTGTTTTTTGCTCAGCATAATGAAAACATTTAGAGATGAGAAGGAAAGGGCATTCTAGTTTGAGCAAAGATTTGGAGCCAGGTAAGTAAAGGGTGAGTTCAATAACTTTTCTGGGACTGCTAACATAGACCAAAGAGGAGGGGCTCGGGAAGGAGCTGCGTGAATGAATGATCTGACCTTGCACAGCCTGGAACCTCTGAACAATTTTACACCAACTTCATGCCCTCTCATGATAGTCGGGCCATGCTGCCTCAGGGTCTTTGAACCTGCTGTTCCCGCTGGCTGGAATGCTCCTCTCCTAGACTGTACATACCTGGATTCTCCCTCTCCTCCATAAGCCTCTATCACCACATGCTGTTAAAGTCCTTCGCTGTGCTGGACACAATCTGTGGATTTCTTTATTTGTGTATTTTATCCTAATAGACTGTTAGGGACAAGATAATAGAGAACAGGATGGTTCTGCTCATAACTGGACAAATCACCAAGACTTGGGACACTTTCTGGTTCAGATTAGCCACTGAAAAAATGAGGAAATGAGTGAGTGAAAGAATGAATGGTAAATTCATACAAATTAAATACCTCTGCTTTCACCAATCACCGCAATGAGAAGCCCACACACTGCAATGCAGGGTAGCCCCTGCTCGCCGCAACTAGAGAAGGCCCGTGCAGCAACAAAGACCCAACACAGCCAAAAATAAATAATAAATAAATAAATTTATTAAAAATAAATAAATAAAATGCCGTTTCATCATTATATAATTTAAAAGCAACAGAGTCTTGTAAATTTGCCACACCAACCCCCAAATGGCAGCACTGGCCTGATCTGTGTTTATGCATTTGGGGGCAACAAGACAAAATATTTAACTTCCAGAAAGACCTGGAAGATGCTGGATGTCAAAGTCACCATGACTAAAAAGAGCTATTATTATTATCGTAATAAGGTAGGGTTCTCTTTTCTAATTATGTCCAAAGTGACCTGAAAACAGGACGGAAGTGTTTTGGTGTTAATGCTTTGGCTGTTTTTGAGGAACTGAAGTTTTGTGCTCTAGGATTTTAAGGTGAGGTGAGACAAGTGCTGTTTTCAAATCAATAAACGACTTAGTGTCACGGGCCTGCTGGTTGCTCACCTCGTTTACTGTGACTTAACAAAAGGGCCCAGGAAAAATACTGCTCAGCAGAAGGAAAAAAAGTGAACTGATGGCTCATCTGAAGGAACCAAGAAACACCAAGACCAGTGATGTCCACAAAGAAGTGCAGCTGAGAGGCTATCAGAACCCGCACTGAAGCAGGACCATGGTGAAGGTAGTGAAATAACTGTTTTCAAGTCCTGCTCTAAGAAACTTGACCTTGAAAATGTTCTCAAAAATTCACAAACTGTGGCACAAGCCAGAAACATTTTTATTTTTTCTTTCTGACACAGTAATACTACAATAAGAACTCATTTTCTATAAGCTTCTAAAAGCTTTCCTTTCCCTGTACCCTAAGGTCCTCTAGCCATTCAACAAATACCACATACGAGGTAAATAAATGTTTGGGGACATAATTTAAGTTTCCTTTCCCAAACCGCTGGTGAGGGGAGAATACATTTCCCTCTTCTTCATTTTGTATCAATTTCTTCTGCAAATGAACAGGAAGCTTTGAATTCCTCTGGGCTTCAAATACACATGGAAAAAACACACAAAGATTGACCTAAGAGAGCTTGCTTTCTATCTGTATGAAGAAGGAAAGGATGAAAAAAAAAACTACAGGAAATTCCTGTTGCCCAAAGCACCCTTTTCTAGGAAGTGAAGCAGCGACAGTTTCAGTAACATCAGATATTTTAAGATTGATTTTTGAAAGATATTCTTTTCTTGGAAATGATAGAGTTGACTTGTATCTAGATCCAAGCTGATAGCATTGTCTTTCTAGAAGCTGACTTGCCCAGCTGACAATACATTACAGAGGGTGACTTCCATCCTAGAATATAAAAAGTGGGGCTGGAGAGTAGTAGTGAGGCAGGTGATAGCTGGGCCCCAGGCTGAGCAGCTGCAGTCTCCTGTTGACACTCAAGATAAAGATAACGACAGGAGCAGAGCTCTGCTTGAATAAAAGATAAGGGAGACCACATTTTTCTCATTCTTGTGGTCAAGGAGACCTCCCAGACCACACATGTACAAAAGAGATCCTGGGGGTTCAGCACCAGCCCCTAATATGTCCTCCCAACCTCCCAGAAACCCTTGTGCTGGAATCCATCTTGGCTGAAAGATGCACCTGCACACGGGAGAGGGCCCTGCGTCAGACCAAATGTGGGCACAAGCAGGATGACTGGCCAGAGGGCACCCAGAAAACTGCCACCATATAAGCAATTTTATCCACCCCTATTGGAGCGACTCACTCTGAGTCTGCCCGTGTGTTCTTCCATGAGGACCTTGCCTCTAATAAATGCTTTATTTGCTTCATACTCTCTGTCTCTTTGCTGAATTCTTTCTTGAGAGAAGACAAGGACTAAGGTCCTGTTTCAAGCTGCCACATCCCACAGACCTCCAAGATCAGTGGTCCACCTCTTTCCTCTGGCAAGTTCTGGAGGGTGGTTTAAACCTCCTCAATTAAAGAAACACTACAATGTCCAAAATATACATATCAAAATTTACATAATAATAAAAAGAAAAACTGCATACTCTGTGCTGTGCACAGCATTAAGTTTTTTTGTTTGTTTGTTTGTTTTGTGGTACGTGGGCCTCTCACTGCTGTGGCCTCTCCTGCCACGGAGCACAGGCTCCGGACGCGCAAGCTCAGTGGCCATGGCCCATGGGCGCAGCCGCCCCGTGGCATGTGGGACCCTCCCGGACCGGGGCACGAACCTGCGTCCCCTGCATCGGCAGGTGGACTCTCAACCACTGCGCCACCAGGGAAGCCCAGCATTAAGGTTTTTTTCACAGTTTACCTCAGGAAAATCTCCCAACACTTTCTAAGTTCAGTATCACGGCTCCTATTTTGCACACGAGGTGACCTAGTCTCGGTGAGCAGAAATGTTCTCATTATCACATAAATGAGTTGCATAAGAATCCTGAAGTTGTGCAGCAGGGTTTCTGTGTAATAGATATATTTTTTTTAAGTAACAACCATAAAGTCAGAAACATTTTATAGGAAATGTGCTTCAATTATAATACTTATACATGACATATTCAAGGATTTTTTAAAAAATTCATCCATTGGTCAACAATGTCTAGTTTGGGATTAACATATACACACTACTATATGTAAAATAAATAACCAACAAGGACCTACTGTACAGCACAGGGAACTACACTCAATATTTTGTAATAACCTATAAGGGAAAATAATCTGAAAAAGAATAGATATGCACATATGTATAACTGAATCACTTTGCTATACACCTGAAACTAACACAACATTGTAAACCAACTATACTTCGATAATATATATATAAATTGAAAAAATGAGTGAAAATATGACATTAAAATATTTTTTTCTTGTGTAATTGTGCCAGAGGCTCCCCCTGTAGTAATGAAGATTAAAGATGTGAGAATTTCCTACTGATATATCCTGGCTGAGGGTTCAGCTAGGTGTGGGTTTCCTACAATATCCTCACCCCTGCAGGGATGTGACAGTCACTCGAGAAACATCGATTGCATAAATGAACTAATGAATGACCCTCGAAAGGGTAAAAGAGACAGACACAGGATGGTCACCAGGCATTCTGGATAATTGGCAGTAGGTTAAAGCATGGAATCCCGGAGAGTTTTAAGAGGGCATTTTATCGTTTGATATGTCTCTTTCCTCCTCTACATCTTTCAAAGTAGCAGGCATAGTCCTGGCTCAGATGTACAAATCGACAGCATTCCTTCCTGTAGACCTGTAGGTTCATTTCCAAGAAGCCTTCCAGGAATGGGAAAGAGGAGAGATTATTAATGGAAAAAGGGGTCCTCTACAAGGATCTGCTCCTCTAGAGGTTTATCTGATCACCTCCTATAGGAGACCTGGTGCTGTACTATCTCTCTTGGATCAAACTGTAAAATCAACAACATTATGAACCCCTTGATTTGTTTCTTCTGGTTCTTTTTTCCCCCTCTCTTCTACGTTTTTCTTCAAGAAATGTCTCCACCCTCCAGTTCTTTAAGGCACATCTTTAAGCCCAAATCACAAATGAAACTATCTAGGTAAGTTGTAGAAATCTCAAGAGTGGCTTCCCTGAAGGAACGCTATTTGTAACATGGGATGATTTTCCCTAGAAAATGATTTGGTGTTTTATTCAAAGGTGGCCCATGCTCATGATGGGGGAGCATGGGTTAGCAGAGGATAGAGCTGAGCTGGAATATTTTTACAAAGTAAAATCTATGGAGAAAGAGGGATGCAGAAAGACCCTCCTTGCATTGAAAGTTCTAACATTATATGTGAAATTCTGTACCCAAAGCAACCTTACACCAAGTAGTATAAGGTAGATTGAATGGGGAAAATAGTTCCTTGGTTGTGTGGAGAGGGATAGAGAAGTGGTTCAGGCAAGCTTCTGCAACATCCCCACAGGGAACAAGTCACCACTTCACACACTTGGCTCCACAATCGACATCACAACTTCCTCCGTACTGACTAGTGCCAGTCCAGGGAAGTGATTTCTTTGAGTTGCTCTGTTTCTAATATTTTTTTAAAATTCATTTAGTTCATTGCAGTATGTTTTCCAACTTGAGTTATTTCAGATAAGAATCAGATTTTTCAGCTTCTCTTTAATAATCAGAAGACTGGGCAGCACTGGATTTGTGTGAAAACAGTTAACTGCCAGCTTCTTTAGTTTGGTCATGATTGCATCCATTTTCCACAGTGCCCATCTAGCCACACTTCCTTCCACTTACTGTACTTCCATGTCTTGCCTGGAACACTTCTGGCTGATGCCAACAAACAAAAATTAGTCCAAAAGTTGGATTTCTGATATTCAAATGCCTCCAGCTCATAAAATTAAGAATAACTGAATCATGTTCAAGAAGAAAAGGAACTTTACACAGACTTCTCTTTTTTATCAGTTGATAATACACCATCCTCCCCATGCACTGGGTCAATCTATTTTATAGGAGTAGTATTCGTGGATTTCAATTTCTTGCCCAAATACATATATATCACTGTTTGAGAAACAACCAGCAGAGCAGCCCAGTTAAGCACTGGCACTCAGTCCAGAAGATGTGGTGTCAAATCCTCATTATCAATCTCTGAATCTCCATTTCCTCATCAGAAAATGAAGATAATCACAGTACCTATCTACAATTCACTACACTGTTGTAAAAGATTAAATGAATTAATATATGTAAGTCACCTAAAATAGTGCCTGACATGTTGTTAAAATAAGCAATCAATTATTATTTTTGTCAGTAAAGACCTCAAATGTTGTTGATTAAAAGCCATATTTTTAATGACTTTCTCAACTACAGAGAGGTGTGGCCCAAGACAGTGATGCTTGTGTTGACATATCAACATATCAAGACCAGTATTTATGCACATGAGCAGACAGTCAGCTCAACTGTACTCTCTTCTCTTCTAATTCACTGAGTGATCTTGATCTTCACTCTAAACCTACTGGGGCTATGTTTTATTTTTTACATTTATTAAAGGAAGATAGTCATGTTTTAAAAGTGTCTGATTGTTTTAAGCATGGCATTCCATATTAAAATATTTGGTTTTCCTCATCTCATTATAGGGGAAGTGTTTGTACTCACTAAGACATTTTAAATAGGGTTGGCCAAAAAAGTTCATTTGGGTTTTCCCATAAGATGTTATGGAATAGATACATTAAATAAATAAATAAATAAATAAATATATATTTTTTTATATATATATATATAAATATATATATATATATTTTTTTTCTCTCTCTTTAGATTAGATTCTCTCTCTTTCCCTTTCAAAATCACAACATCTTTTAATTCTGAGCATGAACAAACTATTCTGGGGCACTTGCCATATATGCAGCATTGAGGGAAAGCATTCTGCAATCCTCACATGAAAATAACAAATTTAAATTTTATGACTGATTTTTCCCTTCTTTCAGATATTTTTGTTTCCACTTTTTGTTTTTGGTGATATGTGTATGTGTGCTGGGAAGCTTACTGTTTATACGTGAGTACATTTCATACTATTTTCATTGCTAAGTTACCAAGTATTTCCAAACATTTTTGCATATTTTTATATAACTCATATAATTGCAAAACATAAAGAGCTATAAATAATCCCATAATCTAAGGTACTAATAGGATGGAATGTAGCCATTGCAGAAGAAAAAAAATTCTTAGGCACAGAAAATAATTAATTATAAAGTACAGATGGGTTCTTATTTTTGGCATACGATATTTGTTTGGAAAGACAGTGTCATCCACTTTCAAAAAGCAGGAAACTCCATCTGGTATTTGTACTTTTCTTTGAGA
This sequence comes from Tursiops truncatus, assembly GCF_011762595.2. Classification (NCBI taxonomy): domain Eukaryota; kingdom Metazoa; phylum Chordata; class Mammalia; order Artiodactyla; family Delphinidae; genus Tursiops; species Tursiops truncatus. The sequence continues at coordinate 48,506,612 of NC_047043.1, read as the reverse complement.
GGATGCTTGGATTCTCCCATTGTCGTTTTAACTCATATTGAATGAAATTCTCACTGTTGGTTAAATTTAAATAATAATCATGTAGATATACAATCAACTATGAAAAGTGACTTAAATATTTTTGAAGGCTGGGATATGTGAAGAAATAGTGAATTAATACTGGGCTGAGATCTGACCATGTAAAATATACCTTTGCATGTCACAGGGTGCCTTGCACCCATTAGGCAATTTATAAAGTTTGTTGAGTTAAGTACCTAGAGAATTTGAAGTTTAAGTACATATAAATTAAAATGCTAATGGCCTTTGAAAGAACACTCTGAGTTTAGGTTCACCCCTTGGAAAAATATTAATAAGTAACATATTAGCCAATAATCCATTGATTCATTGATTTCATCCATTTATTCAATAAATGGCAAAGAGTTGCTAATGCCACTGTGTGGACCATTTATTCTTGAGAACAGTAATAGATGTTCTGCACTGCTCTATGGACAAATATGTTTGGAAAATCCTGAAGTAAATGATATTAAGGGTTTTTTTAAACATTGAGACATTTCAGAGCCTTTAAAAATGCTAATGTGCATAGCCAGTTTTTAATGAATGACATAAAGGTGATGAATGCTTTCAGGAGGTGCTGACAGAAGAATTCACAGATGGCATTCAGATGAGGGCTGGTGGGAGCTTTACCAAGAAGTCAACATTTGAACTAGGACTTTGGGGGGAGTTATTTTCCTTTTTCTCAACATAAAATTAATGTATATTCATTTAGAAAATACAGAAAGCTATAAAGATGAAAATAAAAATTAACTATTAAGGACATGGCCTAGAGAGAATCTCTATTAACTAGTTTTGAAATTCCTGACAATCTGTTTGACACCTACCTCTTCCATTTTAACTGTATCCTTTATATAAAGAACATGGTATATGCATTTTTTATGCTGACTTTATGCAGAACTGTAATGTTGGGATTTTTCTACAGCATTGAATAATCTTCAAAAACTATTTCAGCAACTACAGCTATGTAATCATTCCAAGGCAGCTGAACATTTTTGTTATTTTCCTTCCCAAATTCCAGTTAATATAAATCAGTGGTTCTTGACGTGTGGTTCCTGGACCAGCTACATCAGTATCTAGTAGGAACTTCTTAGAAATGCAAATTATTGGGACTTACCTGTGACCTACTGAATCAGAAACTCCAGGGGGAGAGCTCAGTGTATAAATCACTTTGAAGATTATAGCTTTACATAAGCCTTTGAATGTAATTGTGATGATCAATTATTTTTGATTCCATACAAGGATCATTTCAGGTTATAAACATAATTTTATTTTCAGTATCTAACACAATGCTAGACACATAGTAGGAGCATACTATTTTCTAAATAAGTGAATTAAAGGACAGCTTCCCTAAAGTTGCTTCATCATCCTTTGAAATTTTGTGATGCAAATAACTCTATGGGGCCAAACTAATATTAATTCCTTTAGAGATAACCTGCATTTTTCTTCTGGTTGTTTGTCAGTTTTTCTCTTTGTAATTTAAAAATATATTAGAAGGGGGAGGAGGGTGGGTGAGGGAAAGAGTAGGAATTTGGGATTAGCAGAGGCAAACTATTGTACATAGGATGGATAAACAACAAGGTCCTACTGTAGAGCACAAGGAACTATATTCAATATCCTGTAATAAACCATAATGGAAAATAAAAATAGATAAAAATATACCAGGATATGTGTCTAATTATTTAAATTTTGCCTGGATTATGGCAAACTTCTGTCATCTGCATCTCTAGCCACCCCCTTTCCTCCCAACCCCCCAGCTTTGAGGAGGGTCCTTTAATTGTGACTTTTCCAAATAATCTAGTTTGCTTCCAGAACACTTATTCTGAGTTTGTATCTTCTCCTTTATCCTGTATAACTTTCACTTCATCTAACATCATTTTCTTCCGTTCTTCTCTATGCTGTGATGGGCTCCGTGTGTGTGGAGCGCCGACTCCAGCGTGGTTTTAATTTTGAAGTTCTTGTTCTGGCCTCCACGTGCTCCTCCTTCATCTCACCAGGCTCCCATCCCATCCTGGCTTGTTTCTTTGCCCTCACATCCTGTCCTCTCTTCATTTCATCCTGTTGTCCCTTCATCTCAGCTTATTCTATTTTGTGGCTTTCTTTTCCTGTTTACCAAAGGCGATGTCTTCTGAAATCAGATTAAGTAAGACAAATAGTCTTCTGAAGTTTTTCTGGTTCCTGTTATAAACGGTGCTCAGAGGTCTGCTCTTCCTCTGGTTTTCAGGGTCATTTCTGCCACAGGATCATTCTTGTAGGTGACATTTTTGCTGCTGACCCAAAAGAAGGAGACAATTACCCACATTTTGTGTTTATAAATAGAGTTAGTGGATTTCCCTTGCTTCATGGTTATTTTTAAAATATCTGGGTTAAAATCCCAATCAGATCTGTAGTTGGACTCCAGCTGGACAACCCTGGTGTCTAACAGTCGGTCTTTGTAAGTGTCCTGGGCAGAGGTGAGCTCATCCACCCTCTGCTGTTCATCAGGGTCTCTGAACTCATCAAACACACTAAAATCTTTAGTTCCCAGGATGCCTTGTACGACTGCTCCCTTTCTTCTTCCTACCTACAGCATCCTACTTCTGGGAACTGGTTTCCAGCCAGAGCTTGGTCTCAGCAGCTCTTTCTGCATTTTGCAATTACAACCATTGTTTGGATGTAGAAAGAACAAGGTTGGTAGAAATAGCCACAAGTGCCTTGGGTACCACAAAAAGCAAATTCCACATAGGCAACTGTTTTTTTTTTTTTATTTCTGTAAATCCTGGTTACTGAATCTATACACCACTTCAGATGATAGGGAATGCTCTGTTTCATTATACTTAACTTTGTCAGGGTTATATGTACAACTGAGAGGATGTATTAACCCAGAATACATCTCTAAAAGGTGGACTATAGGAAAGAGATGCTTTATACAGAAGCACTATCTTCAACTTCCCTAGAGGTATACTCTAGGACAAATCTTTATAGGAAAGTTGTTTATTAAGGAAGCACTCCCAGGCAATCCTGTTTTGGAGTGATAGAAGCAGACAAAGGAGAAGAAACTGAGCAAGTATACGATTTCAGACAAAGTTTTATGAAAGGTAACATCAGCCTAACCCTGCAGGGGATTTCTGGAGCGTAAGTTACACCTCGGCGTTGTCCTAACCCAAGCCAAGGGAGCTGGGCTTTCATATTCAGACAGCAGATAGGCATTGGGTATGAGCCCCTGGGGGGGAAGGGGGCCTCTCGGATGTCCAGGCACTTGGCTTGTGCACCTGCAGGCAAAGCAGCTCGAGTAGCCTCAGGGCCACAGCAGCGAGGAGAGTCAGAGACGCAGTTGGAAATAAGCACACCCAAGTCTGGGGAGATGCGTGAGAACAGAGAAAAGGGAGCCAGGGGGATGGGCCAAGCACTGACAGTGTCCTGTCTAAACACTTTGCCAATTTCAATTTGCTCCTTACCTACACCCACCCCACCCCACCAGGGATATAGGAAGCTAACCATACCAACCCAAAGGTTGCTAACTCCTGCCTCAAACCATCAAGCAACAGTTCATTGATTAAAGGATGGTACCCGAGATATAATTTTGTCCTCTGAAAGCAGAAGATCTTTTACCTGATGATAAGCTTTTTCTTGATTTAAGTTTATATTAGCTGACAGACAACTTCTGATTGTGGAAGAATCATAAAATGCCTATTTGGAAATCTGTAATGTAAGTAATGACTTTCAACATGTTTTCACAAATGATACATTTCAAGTGTAATCTGGTTTTATCTTTCTTATATTTTATCAAGCACTCGATGGAGCCATAATAGGTAATGTATAAATAAGACTTAATTACTATGATTACATTAGCTCTGAAAAAGGTTTTGGAAAATATGTCTTGTCCTCGTAAACAAAGCATTTTTCTTTAGAGCAGTGGCTCATCTGTGAGTATGAAATCTAAGTGATGCAGTAACCACAGCCTGGTATCACGGTGTGTGCCTGATTGAGAGCAAGGTTGAGGGCAACCCACAGTGGGGAGGGGCGGGGAAGGACCAAAGCCTTCCTGCTGTGTGCAACAGCAGTGTTAAAATGCAGGGTGGCGGGCTTCCCTGGTGGCGCAGTGGTTAAGAGTCTGCCTGCCGATGCAGGGGACACGGGTTCGTGCCCCGGTCCGGGAAGATCCCACATGCTGTGGAGCGGCTAGGCCCGTGAGCCATGGCCACTGAGCCTGCACGTCCGGAGCCTGTGCTCCACAACGGGAGAGGCCACAACAGTGAGAGGCCCGTGTACCACAAAAAAAAAAAAAAAAAAAAAAAAAATGCAGGGTGGCATCTCAAAGCCCTGGATTTTTCACAGAAGTGAGAATGTCCCCAAAACTCAGGAAACTAACATAAAATATTTCAAGGTATTCTAATTCCTCCTGACCCCCAAAGAGCCAGATGACTTGGCCTGTGTATTGTTTTATTTGAGTTTGGATTTTGCTTCTCTGTGTGTAGACTGAGGAGAAAATATGGGAGAACAGAGTGATCCATTGTCTCTTCAAGAGTCAGGATGAAGCATCATTTAGAAAGTCCATCTCATCTCCTCTGTGGAATGGTACTTGGTGAGAACTTCAGTGTTCTCTTCATATTGCTAATATGACAGCCTATAATCACCTAATGTGATGCCCTATTCACAACCCGGCTGAGAACTCAAGTTGAAGGTTTGAGATGAATTCAGCTCTGACTACCCTTTTTCCACAAAGTAGGCTCTCAAGTCGTATTTGTTGGGTGAATGTACAATTTTAAATAGATCTTGATCTGTATTCTAATAGTCCCAGCCCTAACAGCCTGGAAGGTGATTATATATTCATGAATTATGAATGAATGAAGGAAAGAAAAAAATGCAAGAAGAAGTTAGTAAACTTTCCTTGAATTAGTGCAATATCGTCCCACCTGGGATGTGAGTCTCCTGTCAACATCTCTCACTAGTTCGTACTTCCTGTTAGCGCCATGTACCTGGAATACATGACTCTAAATGATCTTTTCCATCACATTTTCATCTTTTATTTATTTATTTATTTTTTTTGCGGTACGTGGGCCTCTCACTGTTGTGGCCTCTCCCGTTGTGGAGCACAGGCTCCGGACGCGCAGGCTCAGTGGCCATGGCTCACGGGCCCAGCCACTCCGCGGCATGCGGGATCTTCCCAGACCGGGGCACAAACCCGTGTCCCCTGCATCGGCAGGCGGACTCTCAACCACTGCGCCACCAGGGAAGCCCCACATTTTCATCTTTTAAAAGTCACCATCCCAGATGACTCACAGTTCCTTATATTCATACATTACTTTCACATCTTTCCTTCGCTGTTACTTTTCTTTTAACTTAAAACATCCTAATCATTTTTTCCCCTTGTCTAAATTTTACTTTTCCTGCAAAGCCTAGCTTAAAATCCTCCTCTTCTATGAATCTTTCCCTCCTACACAGTTAGAAATCATCACTCCTGTCTCTTCTCCACTGCGTCACTGGCTACGTACGTTTTATTCTGTGCCTACTCCTTTATATGACTGGACCACACTTTCATCCCTAAACTGTTTCCAGGTGCAGATTGAGTATCGTCATTGTTATAACTGCCCTTTAACACAAGTCAGCATCGACCATGACTGTTTACTTAATTGAAATGATTTGCTAAGTTCAGAATTTTATAATTTATAGAATGATTTGAAAGGGAAAACCTGGAATAAAGCTGAAAGCCAAACAATTTACAATACAGTGACTTACAGTATAGCGTTTCTCATTACTATGTACTTCTCATTACTAAACCTACAGTATGGTTTCGCATTAGAAACCTGTTTCTATTACATTATAATTGTGAAAATGACTAGCTACATGAAGATATTTATACTGCAATGTTAAGTTAAAGAAAAAAAAGATAATGAAAAATATAGACCTACCATAAATAGGCTGATGTAAAATACATTTGCATATTAGGAGGGATAATGTGGCAATTCGAAAAAAATAAATACAGCTGATATTCTTAGTATGGAATAATGATGGGTACATTTAAAATCTCCTTCGTTTTTCTTATAATGCGATTAATGCCATGGAAATGAAAACAAAAAGCGCATAGTGAACTAGGTTTGCAAGAAGATTATAATAATTCTAAAATGTTCAAACATTACTTACAAACTCAACTGTATCTATACTATAACAAGATGACAAGTTGAAACATCGAAATTCACAGGGTGAATTTTCAGGTTATAAAGAAACAAGTGCCTGGGGGGAAATGTTATTTTTCATTAAATTAGTTAGTTATTTGGTATTCGAAAATTACTTTCCATTATTCTCAATCTGAGCATGCAAGGTCTATATTCAAGCAAATTAAGACACTGGTGACATGAAAATATGAATATTACAATGCACACATGGTGGCTGTAGTGGTCACTTGATGGTGCTTCAAGACTGTGGAGGCGCCCCTCTTTTGGTGACTGCCAGCTACCAGGTGAGTCACTCTCAGCCCAAAAGAGCCACCTGGCTCGAGATGAGGTCATGTCCCCTCCCCTGCAGAGCAGGTCTGCATTCAAGGACTCCTCAGTGTGAAGGGATGTACAAGGGCCTGGTTGCCTCTCTGCAAACTGGGACAACCTGGAGGACCATTCCAGCTCTAGAACTTACTTCCCTGAGACCCAGGTGCTGGCCAGGTCCTGTGACCTGCTCTTCTGCCTGTTCCTGCTTCCTTCACTCCCCACTATCATTGATCCCCAGGCCACCCCATAACAACCTTATGCCTGCAAATCTCCACTTCATAACCTCTTTCCCAGGAAACTTGGCCTGCCTTTGTCATTAAATCAGCCTAAAACCTAGAACACTGGAAATAGTCAGATATAAACAAAATATATTCTGTGAGATGTTCTTTAGTCTTTTGTAAATAAAAGCAATATTCTTTCATATTTTCTAAGAACTTACAAGCAAGGCACAGTGAGTGCCACACATTTCACAGATATTAACATATTAAATGCCCACAGTAACCCTAGGAGGCTGATCCTATTCCCTATCAGACCTATTTGCAGATGAGAAAGTGAGTCCTAGAATCGTGAGTTTACCTGCCTAAGAGCTACTTAGTGGAAGAACTCGGGCATGTAAGCTTGAGCTTCTACCCTGTGCTATGCATTGAGCGTGGTGCCCTAAGAAACTGAACACGCAAAAGAAATCATAGATTTCCCTTTCCCATTTGGTGTCACGACCACCTAGAAATAAACAACATCCTTCAGCTTTGAGATGTTGAGCAGTGGGATTTTTTATTCTTTTCTTCAGACAATATAGAATAAAAATTGTAAGGGAGGAAAGATTCAAAGCAAAACCATTAGAACAACACTACTGCTATTCACTTTTTGCTTAGAGATGACTATTGTTGCATTTTATTACCAGCTGACTTTATTCTTGGTATGCTTTAAAAAGAAATAAAACAGTTCCTCTGCCGGCTTCAGGGATTGCAAAAATCAGGTGAAAAGAAGACCGGGCCATTTTCAGAGTCATGCTGCAAGGAAGATTCTAGAGTACAAATCTTTTCATTAACATATGTCTTTTTTTTTTTTTTTTTTTTTTTTAATGCATGCCCTGACTATGGATGCCTAGTTAGGAAGGGTGAGTAGAGCAATTTAGAGCTTACAGCAAACCTCCTGAGACTTTGGAATAATAACTCTAGCTTCCAAAAAGGACAGGAATGTGAAACATTGAGATAACATGGTCCTGAGTAGAGAAGTATGCTTTCTCATGATGTTCTGACCAGACTTGTCCACTAACCTTAGCATGAGTAAACATTCCTTTCCTTCCCCAAAGCCATGGTGTGCTGTGTCAAGATTTTGATTTTCAGTTCTGATATTCAGAATCTCAAAAATTTACCCCTGAAATGTACTCACCATTACAATTTGGCTCCCAAAGCTAGAAGCAAATCTGTCATACAGTGTTTCATTTTTTTTTTCTTTATGGACTTGAACAATTTTTTATTTGAGGATATTGCAAATGTATCTCATTAAAGCAAACTAACAGTTTTAAGTACTGAGTGTGCAATAGTGAATGGGAATCAAAATCTTTCTGTCTTTTCCAGAAGCAAAGAGCTTATTTTTTATCATAAAGATAAAAATCTTTATGATTTTTAAAGCATCTATCCAAAACTTCCAGAAGCTTTAGATTTCTTAATATGACAAGATCTTCTCTTGTTCTTATAGACAGAACTATAAGCTAATCATGTAATTTGAGGATTTACCATCTAATTTTATTTGTTATATAGGGCCACTCTCTAAGCAAATGTGCCCATAATCCACATCCCTCTTTCTGTCCAGTTTTTCTGATCATCTTCATAGGATATCATGTATCAATTTAAAATTAAATCCTCTTTTTAATAAGGTAAGAATAGGGATGATGGACAAACTTGAGAGATCTATATGCTAATCAAAGTGTGACCAGTAGAACAGTGTCAACTTCATCTCCTTTATGCTCTGGCTTTCTTACCTCCATGGTAATGTTTATGCTGTTTTGCTCATAAAATGCCCTTTTACTTCTCTCTATGTGCCCATCAAGACTCAGGTTAGATTCCATCTCCAATATGGCACTCCCAGGTGAAAGAGATTGTTCATTCCGTTAACTGCCCACAGTATTTCCAGAGCCCTCTACTGCTATGTAATCATCCTTTTGGCTTCACTGATACACAAGTATTATCATTGGGTGAATACAACAGAGCCCTTAGTGGTCATCAATTATCCATGAGCCATCCTCGACTCCCAGTCTCCATTGCAGTCAAATTGACACCATGTGATGGGTTCTGGCCAATAGACTGTGAGCAGAAATGATGCGTGTTACTTCCAGGCCAAAAAGATAAAGCTCCAGGGATGCCCTCCATTTATTTCTTCTCCTGGCTGCTATCACCTTGGATGGCATTTGCTGAAATGTGCAGGGTTGCCAGACAATGTACAGGACTCTCATTTAAACTTAAATTTCAGAAAAATTGTTAACAATTTTTCACGTAAGTATGTCCCAAATATTGCATGGGACATACTTAAACTAAAATTATTATACAAAATTATTATTCTATTGAATATTATACTGTAAATTATCTACTCTATACATCCATAGTACTATAATACTATACAAAATATGTTATACACTATATGCTAAGTTATTATACTATTATGCTATTTCTGTTTGGATACTGAAAACATATACTATTATTGTACTAATTTTTTTCTAAAATATTGAACTTCAGATAAAAAGAAAATACTTTTTAGTGTAACTATGTGCCAAGTATTGCATGGGACATACTTATACGAAAGGAAGGAAGGAAGGAAGGAAGGAAGGAAAGAAGGGAGGAAGGAAGGGAGGGAGGGAGGGAGGGAGGGAAGGGAAGGGAGAATGAAAGAAAGAACACGTCTGAAGTAATGCATAGCAGCATTTTCTGTGACAAGGCAGAGATTTAACTAAGTGTTTTAGGGTCTTTTTACTTCTTTGATAAATATAAATTGTCATATCATATGTGATTTTTTTTCCAAAAGACATTCTAAACTGTTTAAGGATTGTGGATTTTGTTAGCCCTTTTATATTGCTTCATAGTTTTCTTTTCTGTTTTTACTTCAAACTGAGTTCAGAAAATGTCAACTTTTGCCTAGTACGTGCAGCAGGACTTTGGTTTATCTTTTGATAGTAACACTCAGCTCTAATCCAGAGCTTGACAGACACGCCTCTCAGAGATCCAGGAAAAACGTGGTTTTAAACCTGTTTGTTCCCCTCCTGCCACGTGGTGGATTATCTCAGAAACTCTCCAACACCCAGAGGCGGGATATTGCCCAGAGGATTCTTTCTCACCATGACCATACTGAAGCTTTATCATTTTTCTTAAACTTGAATCATTTAAAAATATTTTGATTGCTTCTGAAAATTCTTATTATTAAATTTTACCTTTACCAAAGATGGTGAATGGTATTTTATACATGACTTAAGAGATTCTCTGATCTTTTTATAAAAGGCAAGAAAAGAAGCTAGTCTTTGACATAAATGCCCCTCAGGAATGGTAAAATAAGAGGAAGAGAGAATTATTCAAACATTACAACTAACTGTCAGCCAACCTAGAAATGGCTCAACACTTATTAGAGGGAACAGAGTGGTTACCAGGGAGAAAACTGTCACCTCTCTTGCCATGTAAAAATCGGGTATGTTAATTCCTGATTTTGGGCAAAGAATACCACCTACTTATTAGAGTAAGTGACAGGCAGTTGGCTAGGTGAGGCTGCACTTTTAGGGATCTGAGCTGAGAATACATTTTTGTAAGTTTTTCGCATTTGGGTGGTACTTAAAGCCACATTTTATATTCATTTGGTGCTTAGCAGTATGAAATTTAAGCCCACCCACTTAAAGCAAGTACAGGTAAACTTGGGGGTAAATATGGGGGTAAACTTGGTCAGGCAATGTTCATGTCCCTGCAAGCACAAAACTATGTAGTTTTCTATCTGTTTCCCAGCTCATTTCCCTGAGACCATGGGCAAGAGCAGGCAAATGAGGGGAGATCAGTTGCTGGAATTTGCATTAGAGTAATAATGCAATTTGGCATAGTAGGGAAACACTTCCGAGAAACTTCACAGATTGTGAAGAAACTGATCTCTATGGCAAATGGAGATGAGCCCAAGTCTGCACCTCTACTGCTTCTGAAAGAAATATTATGGGTGTGGATAGAAGCTTTCTGCTCCCAGGCATCAACCCCAGACCATGGCCCTGTGTAAGTGTACTGCCATGAAGAGTGCTGTTGGTGGAAATGTAAACTGGTGCAGCCACTATGGAGAACAGTACATGGAGGTTCCTCAAAAAAATAAAAATTGAGCTACCATATGATCCAGCAATTCTACTCCTGGGCATACCTGAAGAAAACCGTAACTCAAAAAGATACATGTCCCACAGTGTTCACAGCAGCACTATTTACAATAGCCAAGACATGGAAGGAACCTAAATATCCATCAACAGAGGAATGGATAAAGAAGATGTGTATATATATACAATGGAATATTACTCGGCCATCAAAAAGAATGAAATAATGACATTTGTGGCAACATAGATGGACCTAGAGATTATCATACTAAGTGAAGTAGGCCAAAGACAGATATCATATGATATTGCTCATATGTAGAATCTAAAAATAAAAAATGATACAAACGGACTTATATACAAAACAGAAATAGACTCACAGACATAGAAGATAAACTTACGTTTACCAAAAGGGAAATGGGGGAGGAGAAGGGATAAATTAGGAGTTTGGGATTAACATATACACACTACTATATATAAAAGAGATAACCAACAAGGACCTACTGTATAGCACAAGGAACTCTATTCAATATTTTGTAATAACGTATAAGGGAAAAGAATCTGAAAAAACAGATATATAGGTATGTATATCTGAATCACTTTGCTGTACACCTGCAACTAACACAACATTGTAAGTCAACTACACTTCAAATAAAAAAAAGTCCACCCTGCCTGCATACAATTCTGGTTCACAGGTCTACCAGCTCAGCAGTCTCCAACCTTTTTGGCACCAGGGACCGGTTTCATGGAAGACAATTTTTCCCCGGACTGGGATGAGGGGATGGTTTTGGGATGATTCAAGCACATTACATTTACTGTGCACTTTATTTCTATTATTATTACATTGTAATATATAATGAAATAATTATACAACTCACCATAATGCAGAATCAGTGGGAGCCCTGAGCTTGTTTTCACTTGCCACTCACTGATAGGGGTTTGATATGAGTCTGCAAACAACTGATTTATTGTGGTCTCTGTGCAGTCAAACCTCTCTGCTTATGATAATCTGTATCTGCAGCCACTCCCCAGCGCTAGCATCACCACCTCAGCTCCATCTCAGGTCATCAGGCATTAGATTCTCATAAGGAGCACGCAACCTAGATCCCTCACATGCGCAGTTCACAGTAGGGTTCCTGCTCCTATGAGAGTAACGCCGCTGCTGATCTGACAGGAGGCGGAGCTCAGGTGGTAATGTGAGTGACGGGGAGCGACTGTAAATACAGATGAAACTTTGCTTGCTAGCTCACCTCCTGCTGTGCAGCCCGGTTCCTAACAGGGGGTTGGGGACCCCTGTACTAGCTGACTGAGGCAAGTAACTTAACTTCCCCAGCCTCGGTTTTCTCATCTGTAAAGTGAGGATTATAACTTTATGTGTCAAAGAGTTATGATGGAGCTATACGAGATCATGTGTGTGAAGTCTTGCTCCTAGAAGTCAGGGCAGATTAGGAGCACAATAAATGTCAGCTAGTAGATCTGATAGTAGCATTCTAGATACTACTCAACGTGTTACAGACAAAACAGAAAGATTAGGTGGAACTACTGATTGTTAACAAACAAATGTGGTGCAGAACACAGAGTCAAATAGTGGAGTCAAAGGAAAAGAAGTAAATTAACTGCCTAATGGGAACTTCAATAAAGGTGGTACATAACCAAATTAAAGAAAGAGAAAATTCTGTGGTCATATATATCAGAGAAAGTATAAAGCAAAGCTCTCCTTCCAGTTTGTCATGTGGGAAGCACTTATTCCTGTTTCTAGTCACTTTATCTTTAAGGAATAATGGAAATAAAAATATCCCCTTTGCAATGTACTAGGAACTATGGCCTATGGACACGGAAATATTTAAATATAATTTAGCTGAAATGAAGACTCAAACTTTAAGGTATTTAAAAGTTAATTTAAAATACTTGAGTAGTTGTTTTAGAATGTTTTTTCTTTTCACTGTGAATGAAACCCAAAGAAAAAAGACAGAGGCATGCGGGTGAGACAAAGGGAGGCTGCTTGAAGGATGAGTGTGGCTAAACCTTGGACCACACCTACAGAGAAGAAGATGAAGTTTCCCTCCCTCAAACTCTTTAAGGAATAAACAATTACCTCTTGTGAATAATTCCAAAGGAAACCTGAGAAAAGGTCTGTGATTCTCCATTAGCAAATATAACTGAACAGTCAAGTATTCAAGAATTTTAATGACTTTGAACTTTGGGCATGTGTGGCATTCCCAAGGTCTTGTCATTTTTGATAACACTTGGAGAAAACAGAGTAACATTTCACTTTCCAGAACACAGTGTAAACCAGCAATTAAATCAAAAGGAGCTCCAAGGAACTAAAAGACAAGGCACAGAGTTCATGTATAAAAACCCAGGTACTTGATACCTAGATGACCAGATTCTATTTATTCTTATTCTACTCAAAGTTAAAATGAGCTTTGATTATCTGATTTTCAAATCCTGAGCAGATTAGATGTCATGAATTAGAAGGAGATCAAGGGGCCACAAGGCTGGTAAAAGGAACAGATTCCAAATGCCCAGGAGGCTGGAGCTCCTTGTGTAGGACAAACATTCCAATGACCACAAAGCCCCCCAGAGTTAGCCTTGTATTAAAGCAGAATAAAGTCTAATAATCCTAAATCGCTCTGAGAGTTTATTTTTATTTGGCATATTCACTTTTAAAAAGCAATCCAATTTGAGAAAGATTTTCATTATGAATAGTTAACTTTATTGTTTGAAACAATAGTATGTTTTGTTCCCAAAAGGGTAGACCCATAGCTTTGGAAGCCCACGTATCCATAATAATTCACTTCCTGCAAGTCCCAAGTAACTATAGCATTGACTGCCGAATAGAACTACCCGAGTCAGTTATAATTTCTGTGACGATACTCATTTTTTGTGTAACATACTCCTCAATTATGAAAGTGAAAATTATTGACCAGTTGGAAAGCACAAAAAATGAGGAAAATATATACTTTTATTTTTAGCATCAATGTTTGAGACAGTACTATGGCAATCTTAGATTTTTTAGATCTATTTTCTCATGAATCTCAATAACCATGCAATTTAACATTTTTATTTTATAGATGGAAGAAAACCCAGAAGGTAACAGAGGTCACAGAACTTGACCAAGGATACAAAGCTGGGTACGAATCCAGGTTGGCGGGAACTGCTCTGCCTCCCGGTCAACCTGCGCCTCTACTGACCACAGGGACAAAGTCGACCAGAGTGAACCACCTGCTACTTATTTTCCTCTTTCTAATATGACATTTATCAAAGTAATACTGAAAAAACCCAAAGCTTGTAATTTGGAAATATAAATCTACCCAGAGTACTGTTTTTAACCACCAAATTCAAACTTGCTGGCTTCTAAGCTCCACTAAGTAAATTAAGAACATTTCTTCTAGAATTTTCTGCCAGAAAAAACTCTGGCCTCTCCCAAGGAGCTTCCTCAGTTGGAATAAGGATAAGGATGTCCCTTATTTGCGTCCCTTTCTGTTTGGGTTACCAGGCAGCTTAGCATTCAATAGTAGTCTACACTTCTTTCCACTTCCTGTCAACGCTCTTGGTTTTTCTATTTCTAGTTCAAGTTTATTCTATTCATTGTAAAGCATTTTTTTTTGCAAGTCACCTCAAATCTTTTATGGGAAAATCCTGGGTACATCATTGTACAGAGGTTGAGACAGTTTATGTGTCCGTGTACTTGACTGAACATAAATGCTCCAGTACCTGGTTGGCTATCTATGAATTCACGTTTATCTGTATTCACCTTCCTCAAGTAACACCCAAGCATTTATAAGGGGTTAACATCATAGGTACAGCCTATTTTCCTAAGTATCATAGATCTTAAGTATCACAGAGCCTAAGTATCACAGATATCATAATCATCTGCCCCCTGATTTTCAAATGTTGTAAAACTTTGATACATACACACAAATACACAAACCAAACAGAAGACTTGAAACACTTGCCAATGTGATGTGTTCACAGCCAGTCATGACTTGTGATGTGAAGATGAAAACAGAAAAAGATTCAAACTCATAGTGTGAGAGGCACACTTTGTTTTTATGAGGGCTCCTGAGTATTCCTGAGAAGATGGTACAAGACTTTCTGGAAACAACTTTCATCCAAGAAATTTAGTTTAAGGTATTTTGGTAACTTCTTAGGATTTCACTGTATTCACTAGCATACACTGACTTGAAATTGCTGTTGCCAAGAGGTCAGATTTGGAAGCCAGAATGTTCTTCTATTAAAATACTTATTCTTTCCAAGTACAATAAAATAGTATTTCACCTAGTAAACAGCCTTTGGGCCCAAAGTTAAGGTCCTGATAAACCATTTCAAATTCCACTTGAAATGAAAACATGCCAGTGGTCCACTCTGCCAACTTAAATATATTTTCAAATTGGGAAAAAGAGAAATTATTTGCAAATGTTACAGGGATAGTGATTCAGTGATGAATAATCTAGACACTTCATCTTTTTACTAGAAAAGCTGTCACTTTCCACCTGTGTCAGTTTTGTCTTTCTTACCTCTTATCCTGTTCTCCCCTCAGCAAAGGATCTAGAAACACCTTTTTAAATTAATACAATATCTAATCCAAATCTATTTGGAAAAATAATTTGAAAAATTTAGGAAAGCTGTCATTCCTTGTGTTTCCAAGAAAGGAAGTACATAGTATAACAAGTATGAAATAAGAATTATTTTCCTTTTCCCTGCCTTTTAGCGTTATGGACTGCATGTTTGTATCCCCCCAAAATTCCTATGTGATAGCCCTAAGCCCCAATGGGATGGTATTAGGAGATAGTGTCTTTGGGGTATAATTAGGTCACGATGAGGTCATGAGGGTGGAGCCCCCATGATGGGAATTAGCATCCTTTTAAGAAGAGAAAGAGGCTAGAGCCAGCTGTCTCTGCCACGTGAGGACACACCAGAAGACAGCCACCTGCAATCCAGGAAGAGTTCTCTTACCAGACGCCAAATCCACCAGTACCCTGACCTTGGGCTTTATAGCCTCTAGAAATGTCAGAAATAAATGCCTGTTGTTTAAGCCACCCAGTCTATGGTATCTTTGTTATAGTAGCCCAATCTGACAAGGACGAATACTCTTTCCGGAACCTACAGGTTGTGAAAGTGTTGGTACAATACTTTTAAAGTCATTTCACACTGAATCTCTGAGATACACTGACCAATACCTTTGAGTCCAGCCCAATCCTCATATTCCTGATGAGCACCTGGACTCAGGGGAGAAACTGCTTTTTTCATTCTAAGTGGTAAGAGAGGCAGGTGCAGAACACGACGGTTCATTTTCTCTCTCTTTCTATGGCAATTCAGGGTGGCATCACAGTGAGGTTAACAAATTGACCTGACCAGAGAGCACATCACTCACACACTCTGGGCTGCTTGGAGTATGCAGCTCACTTCTGCAGCACAGCTGGGCAGCCCCTAATGTATGAGGCTGGGAAGCTCTTCTGACACAGCTCCAAGGCTTCCTAAGCCCTTGCAAGGTCACAGTGGTGAAATATGACAGAGATCGTGGCACAGTTAAACCAGCATATGTTCCAAATCAGTGACTATCAGAACAGAACATGTAACTACAACAAAACTGACACAACATGTGGTGCAAATGCTGAGAAAAGTAAAGGGAAGCAATATTAATGATCAGTCAGTAATCCTGGAAGAGATTCTTTTTTTGGTGGCTAGTCTGAAAAAATTAAATATGCCAATCTAGCATATTGTAAAAGTTAGTGTCACTCAGTTGTTGAAACACACACACACACACACACATACACAGACACACAACTTCTTTCCCTTAAATGCCATACTTCCTATTAATGAGATTACCATAATGACTGCCTAGATCCTATTCTGTGTGTGTGCATGCCTACCAAGAGATTTGTGGCATTGCCAGTTGCAGATATTCTCTATTTGGGAAAGTAATACAAATCAGAAAGAAATTTGAGACTACCAATGATGTTAACTGTTCAGGTCTTTTGTTCCCACTTGTTAAGAGGTTCGGAGGTCATTCCTTGGCAGGACTATTTATGTCTAGCTAATTCTGTAGTAATTCCAAACTTCAGATGAGAATTAAAGAGGAATAAGATTAGTACACTTTGGAAACTATTAGAGCAACTATTTGTTGCTTATTATCAAAGGTTTATAATCAAACGTTGCTGATACGTCAAACCAGTATACTACATATAAACCAGAAGTAGATCACTTTGCTAATCCAAGAGAAATAACTCAGTAGAATCCTTCTTTGGATTTTAAATCAGCTCATCAGATGAGTCATGCAATCCAAACCCACCACACTGGATACCTCTTGATCAGTTGCAATTCAACTGCTATTTACTAGAAATAAATTTTAAAAAAAAGAGCAATGACATCAACCATTAATTTTATACCTAAATGCCTTATTAGATATGCATCTGTTTTATGGGGCCACGAATGCTTTTGCCTAGAGCATCAAGGGAAAGGTTGTGGAAGGAACAAGGATATAGACTAGGTTTGTCAAAGTTCAGCTCTGAGGACTCCAGATCTGAAGAAATGCCATTATCCTGAATCTTCAGAGATCTCCAGAGGATAGAAAAAGCTAACCAGAAGAACTGCATATTCAAAGGGCAAAATGAACTTACTGGAGATGGCATTTAGTTCCTCTTTAACCATTGCCAAAGAATTTTAACAGTGTCATGCAATGAAATGCTTTTAATGGAAGTGATCTTAAGATTCAGCAAATGAGATTACAGAGTGATACATTTACAGTCATGAGAACAAATTGTCAACATGAAAACAATCATTCAGTGACACTTGTAAAATCAGGATATTCTCATCGTCATCTAGAAAACAAATATCTTTGCTATATAAAGAGGATGTGTTTTATTGCTTAAATTCAAAATTGCTCTGAAAACCCCTAAGGAAAGTTAGCAAAATGTATGAACCCCTTTGTCTGATAATGAAATGTCCTTAATAGGGAATCACTAGGTAAATGATCTTGTACGTTGTGTGCTAAATTGCTTCATTATTTGCAGTCAGTTTCATTCATAGGAATAAAATACACCTTTGATATTTAGTTTGGCAGTTTCCATAACATCAGCTGCCAACATACATCATCATGTTGACCGGATTTTTATTTTCTCAATTTGTGCTGGGCTGTCTTTTCTTCAAATACTTCCACTGAATCAATAATCCCTCTCATCAAAAAACTTTTAACTAATTAAAGTATTACAGTTATAATTCTTCACCAAGTTTGCCTGATGACATATAATATGAATGAATAATATGTCAACTGTACTGCTAAAAGCCCTGGAACCATACTCAAAGGGTGATGGATAATCAAGTCTTGTTTACAGTATAATTAATTTGTCACCACCTAGAAAATTTGAAATAAATTCTTCTAAATTCCCAGTGCTAAATATCTTCACGATCCAAGAGGTTAAACTCATTCCAGCAAAATCTATAAAACTGAAATTAGTCATCTAAAATCTCTTAATGCTAATTCAAGATGCACAGAATCTTTAGAAAACATGTTCTCACATTGAACAGATGTGGGTCATCTCCCACCTATGACACGTCTATAAGAAAGACAACATTTACATTGTTTTTTCCCTATTACGGAGTATGAACTTATATGTAATTACAAAATGAGATATTTCGTAAAAGGAGGTGAACTCGTGGCCTTGTTTCACTGAGCCACTTCTTAGTTGCCCACTTTGTGAGACACAGGGATCCAGCCAGACTTTCCTTTCTGTCTGCAGAAACTTCAGATTTCTTGTTTAAAGATAATCAGTTGGGTTCAAAAGTAGAATGTGCTGCTATTTACAACAGCCAAGACATGGAAGCAACCTAAATGCCCATCAACAGATGAATGGATAAAGAAGATGTGGTACACATATACAATGGAATATTACTCAGCCATAAAAGAGAATGAAATAATGCCATTGGCAGCAACATGGACAAATCTAGAGATTATCATACTAAATCAAGTAAGTCAGACAGAAAAAGACAAATATCACGTATCACTTATATGTGGAATCTAAAAATTGATACAAATGAACTTATTTACAAAACAGAAACATACTCACAGACTTAGAAAACACACTTATGGTTACCAAAGGGGAAAGGTGGGTGAGAAGGATAAATTAGGAGTTTGGGATTAACAGATACACACTACTATATATAAAATAATCAACAAGGACCTACTGTGTAGTACAGGGAACTCTACTCAATATTCTGTAATAAACCTAAACGGGAAAAGAATTTGAAAAAAGAATAGATATACATATATGTATAACTGAGTCACTTTGCTGTACACCTGAAACTAACACAACATTGTAAATCAACTATACTTCAATGTAAAATAAAAATTAAAAAGTAGAATGTGCTGGCGGGTAAAAGCTTGCTAAGGGTGTGGATGGACAATGACCTTTGTCCCCAGACAGGGCAACATGTGCTGCGTCTACAGTTGACAGGTGATATTATGTGAAGATGGATCATATCATGGTAAGATAGGAAACAAAACTCCAAGGTCCAAGGACAGTGGCCCGGTCTCTTCTTAATTTAAGACCTGGAGTTAACTGCTCTTCCATTGACATCCCCACCAAAAAATAAAAAATAAAAAACATGAAAGTATAGCACATATGAGAGACCTAAAGAATGACCCATAATGTTTATCAAGAAACCCTTGGTAAATACTTGCTTGGGGTTTTAATCACAGGACATAGAATGCTCGACAGAACGAATAGATTAGAAACAGATTTTTTAAATCTCCATAGTGAGAACTGAGCAAAAGTAGAAGCTCCAAAAGGGGTATTTAATAGATGATAGTAGTTGTAAAAAAAAACTGCATAAAATGATACTGGTATGAGGATATCTCATCCAACCACACGGGCCTAAATGTTTCCAGCATGGAGTGACTTCATGATTGACTGGCATAAAATACAACCATTTAAAAACTCAAAATCAGACAAAGGCACCTGAGAGAAAAGTAATCATCAGAAGCCTTCAAGGTAGTAACTTTTAAAATAAAATCTAAATAGAAGTCCCCAAATCCGGAGAGCAAACTTGTATAGGTAACCAGTGACTTAATTCACACAAAATATTTTTAGGAGCCATGCTTCTCTGGTTTTTGTCATGGCACAATGTGAAATCTAGAAGGTCATAGACAAAATGCACTTTATTACTTCCCATTAGAGTGACACTGATGTGCTGCGCACTATCAATTATTTTTATTTCTTACAGGATCACACTCATTTTTTAAGAGCTTCGAAATTTTTCTCAATAAAAATTTTATGAAGAAATATAGTACATACAGTAGGTACAGGGGACCCAGTGCCAAAAACAGGGAGCCTGGACCCCCTACCCTCAGCTTCCCTGGATGAAGAATGGCACTAAGGCACCTCCATCAAAGCCGGAGCCCAAGCGATGCTTCTCTCAGGATGGATCAGCCTGAAAAGCATGAATTTTCTGTATAGAGATTGTCTTTCAGTATAAATCTTATTTTGTAGATGAGGAAAATGCAAGCTGAAAGAGCTAAGTAGTACCTCAAAGTCCTATATCTAACTATTAATAATAAGAGAAAGAGGGAAATGATCTAACATTTATTGAAAGCCTGCAACATTAGCAGGCACAGTACCAGCAGGCCTACTGAGACTCAGAATGGTACTCTTTCTGCTATTCCAAGGAATATAGTAAACAGATTGGAGACCAAAATAGTCTGTGGACCAAGCTTCTACAAGAATGGACAAGCAATAGAAAAAGAGGAAAAATAGTAGGGAATTGCTACGTGACCAGAGACAATTTGCAATGGTCCCCCAATGAGCTCACCGGGCTGAGTTCAGACTCTAGTGGTCCAAGTTCTATTTTAGTTCCTAAAGTTTGTGTCCAAATTTGATAAATGCTGAGAGGCACAGAGACTTAGCATCATATTCATTACCAGGACGACATCCTGCACAAGCACAGAACTGCATTTTCCTTGCTGCCTCAGCAAGAACACTTGAGATGCTCAAACACCAAGGGAAGGACACTTATTAACAACAAAAACATCAGAAGCTGAAACAGAGGATGCGTGGAACACTGGCATCCCTTATTCTATAAATATCCTGGTAAAGAAAATTCAGCTCCAAGAGACATCACAGGTTTTCTTTTCAAATTACATTATGTCCTAAATGAAGTGGAAAAGAGAACAAATGAAGAACAAAAGACGTATCCCTTTGTACAAGCATAAAGGTGAGTGGTGTCACCATGCAGTCTGTAGTTTTAAACAAACTAATGAAAACAATCCAGGTAGAGCCCATAGTTGAAGCCTGTCTGATGAAGCATTAGAACAGACTAGTGCTTCTCAAATTTTAACGTGCATGTGCATCATATAGGGACCTGGTTAAAATGCAGATTCTGATTCTGGAGCTTTAGTTTGGTACTAAGATTTTGCATTTCTGGCAAGCCCCAGGATGATGCCATGGCTGCTGGTTTTTAGACCACACTTTGAGTAGCAAGAGAATGGAACACATTCCCCAGATAATGGACACAAAATACTCAGCATTCTTCTCTTAGTGGGATGGTGATTAAGGTTAAATTTTCATTTTGTTAAATTCTTAAAATTTAAACTTTGAGTTCCACAAAAATAGTAGGCCAATAAAACGGAAAACCTAGAAGAAATGGATAAATTCTTAGGAATGTACAATCTCTCAAGACTGAATCAGGTAGAAACAGAAAATATGAACAGACCAATTACTACAAATGAAATTGAATCAGTAATCAAAAACTCCCAACACACAAAAGTCCAGGACTGGCTAGCTTCACAGGTGGAGTCTACCAAATATTTAAACAGTTAACACCTATACTACTCAAACTATTCCAAAAAATTGAATAGGAAGGAATGCTTCCAAACTCATTCTACAAAGTCAGCATTATTTTGATACCAAAACCAGGCAAAGACACCACACCCACACCCACCCACCCCCCACCCTCCACACACATACAAATTACAGGCCAATATCACTGAGGAACATAGATGCAAAAATTCTCAATGAAATATTAGCAAACCAAATTCAACAATACATTAAAAGGATCATACACCATGATCAACTGGGATTTATCCCAGGGATGCATGGATGTTTCAATATCTGTAAATCAATCAATGTAATATATTACATTAACAAATTGAGGAATAGAAATCACATTATCATCTCAATAGATACAGGAAAAGCTTTTGACAAAAGTCAACATCCATCTACGATTAAAAATCCTTTACAAAATGGGTACATAGGAATATACCTCAACATAATAAAGCCCATATACAAAAAGCCCACAGGTAACACCACACTCAACAGTGAAAAGCTGAAATAATTTCTTCTGAGATCAGGAACAAGACAAGGATGACTACTCTTGCTACCTTTATTGAACATAATATTGGAAGTCCTAGCCACAGCAATCAGACAAGAAAAAGAAATAAAAGGAATCCAAATTGAAAAGGAAGAAGTTACTGTTTGCAGATGACATGATACTGTATATAGAAAATCCTAAAGGAAACACCAAAAACTATTAGAAATAGTAAATAATTTCAGTAAATTGCAGGATGAAAAATTAACCCATATATAAATCTGTTGTGTTTCTGTATGCTAACAATGAACTATCAGAAAGAGAAATGAAGAAAACAGTCCCATTTACAACTGCATCAAGAAGCACTGAACACCTAGGAATAAATCTAACCAAAGAGGTAAAAGACTTGTACTCTGAAAACTATAAGAAATTGATGACAGAAACTGGAAGTGACACAAACAATGGAAATATCTATCGCGCTCATGTATTATCATGGAATTATATATCAAGATCATGGAAGAATTAATATTGTTAAAATGACCATACTACCCAAGGCAATCCACAGATTCAATGCAATCCTCATTAAAATACCAAAGACATTTTTCACAGAACTAGAACAAATAATTCTAAAGTTTGTACAGAAACACAAAGACCCTGTACAGACAAAGCAACCTTGAGAAAGAAGAATAAATCTGGAGGTATGATATGCCCTGATTTCAAACTATATAACAAAGCTACAGTAATAACAACAGTAAGGTACTGGCACAAAAATAGACATATAGATCAATAGAACAGAATAGAGAGCCCAGAAATAAACCCATGCACCTATGGTCAATTAGTTTATGACAAAGGAAGCAAGAGTATACAGTGGGGAAAAGACAACTTCTTCAATAAATGCTTTTGGGAAAACTGGACAGCTATATGCAAAAGAATCAAACTGGAGAACTTTCTCACACCATATACAAAAAATAAACTCAAAATGGATTAAAACTTAAATGTAATCCTAAAACCATACATCAAACATAGACAGTATGTGCTTTGACATTGGTCTCAGCAATATTTTTTTAGATCTGTCTTCTCAGGTAAAGGAAACAGAAGCAAAAATAATCAAATGGGACTATATCAGACTAAAAAGCTTTTGCACTGTGAACAAAACTAGCAGCAAGACATAAAGGCCTCCTACTGAATGGGAGAAGATATTTTCAAATGATATATCTGATAAGGGGATAATATCCAAAATATACAAAGAATTCATAAAACTCAACACTGAAAAAACAAACAACTTGATTAAAAAAATGGAGAGAGGGCCTGAATAGACATTTTTCCAAAACAGACATACAGATGGCTACCAGGCACCTAAAAAGATGCTCAACATCACTAATCATCAGGGTAATATAAATTAAATCCACAAAGAGTTACAACCTCACACCTGTCAGAATGGCTACTATCAAAACAATAACAAATAACATGTGGGTGAGGATTCAGAGAAAAGGGAACCCTCCTGCATTGCTTGTGCGATTGCAAATTGGTGCATCTACTATGGAAAACAGTATGGAGCTTCCTTAAAAAATTAAAAATTGAACTACAAAGGATCCAACAAAATCACTTCTGATATGCACCTGAATAAAATAAAAACATGAATTAGAAAAGATACATGCAGACTGATGTTCATTGTAACGTTATTCACAACAGCCAAGATCTGGAAGCAACCTAAGTGTCCACTGATAGATGAATGGACAAAGAAGATGTGCTATATACACACAAAGGAATATTACTCAGCCATAAAAGTGAGATATTGCCGTTTGTGACAACATGAACGGTCCTTGAGGATATTATGCTAAGTGAAGTAAGTCAGAAAGAGAAAGACAAATACTGTAAGATCTCACTTGCATGTGGAATCTAGCAAAACAAAGAAACAAACAAAACAAAATGAAAGCAGGCTCACAGACACAGAGAATGCTGATACTCCTCACACCCACTGAGCCCCCTGTTTTTACTCCACCTACTGATGACTGTGTGGAACAATAATGCCACTCTCTGGATCCTCCTGGACGTGGTGGCCAGGTAGCCTCCAGGAGGGTGCTGGGAACAGTTCAGAGTCAGCAGTTGCATCTTTGTCTTTGTTCCACAGTCCAAAAAAAAAACCCTGTAATTCTCTACAAACACATACAATAAATATACTTACTGATACATCTCATGGAATGTTATATATATTACATCCCATTTTACACAACATATCTTCAGAGAAACTGGACATCCAGAGTCCATTAGTGAGACAGTAATAATTATGGTTGACAAATGTGGAAAGCAGGCAAGGTAAGGAACAATAGAAAATCTACTTAGCATGAAAAGAGATAAGAGGGGAGGGATATAGAGCAAGTGGGTAGAAACCAATAAAAGAGAGAGGATGAGAGACAGAGAAAGAGAGACAAAGAATAGGGATGAGAAACAGGTTAGTTATCTTCAACTATTTGAAAGGTTAGATTAGACCTATTCTGTTTGCTCTAAAGAGAAGAAATAAGGTCTAAGTGTGGAAATCACAAGGAGGCAGAGTTCAGCTCTCCAATAATTCTTGCAAAAGTGACATCCCTATTATTGGAAGTGATCAAAAGAGATTGGAAAACCCCTCACAGGACTGCTTACAAGATGCGTTTGAAGTGTGGATCTGGGCCAAACTTGAAAGATTTTCAAACTTTAATTTGCATAGGAAGCACTGGGGGGTCTTGAGAAAATGCAGATTCTGGGCAGCAGATCTGGGGTGATGCTAAGATTGAATATTTCTACCAAGCCCCGGGAGATGCTCACGCTGCTTCTGTGTGGACACACATTGAGTCACTAGAGAACAGATGATACTTAAGGTGCCTTCTCACTGAAACTACTGTGTTTCCTTGGTCAGGTAGTGACATAAAAGAAATCAAGAAAATCACAAGTCAAGTGTTAGCGACACTACATGCTCAAATTTCACCGATAAAATAGCTAAACGACCCTGTCTTTCTAGAGGCAGAAAATAGCTGAAAAACAACACTTCCAGAGATAATAACATAAGCACTGAGATGATACTAAAATGCCCTCAAAGAAAATTGGCAGCAGTGTCAGATTCATACGCAGCGTAGACAACTGTGAGGACCTTGAAACTGAATGGAACTGCTAATACTGAAACTGGACCCTGCCAGCTAATAGCATGTTCATACAAGCCGGTGTTTAGGGGATGAAGATGGGAGATTGAAGGATTCCTTGAGGAGATGGGCATGGGAACGGATTGCATTACTGAGCCCTCATGAGCGTGGAATTACCAACCAACACACTGCACTGCTCTGTCTTCCTTTTGACCTTTGGACTCAAGCAAACCCAGAAAGGAAAGAGAATTGGCATTTTGGTTGCATCTCATGCTCCTTTTTATCAGCTGGATGATCTTGCTGCCCTGGAGAACACTGCTCCCTATTCTGTGCGGACAGCTTGACCACGGGCCAGCGGAAGGGCTGTCACGGGGTCAACAGGAAGTGAGGCTGGACAAAAGGTCCAAGTTTAGGAATGCCTCTCTGGATTTTCTTTGGATTCAGAACCTAGTCAAACTCAGTTCCTGCAGCCAGAGTCAGAATAAAAATGTGCTCACAGGCTAACTGTGGGCTTTTTAAAATATATTTTTAAAGTCACAGTTCCCCATAATAGTCATACACAGAAATCCAACTGGAAGAAAGGCCAGAAGAAAGACAAGGATGTGAATGCCTCAATTAAAGGACTTGCCCATTATTAAAACAGATGCTTATTTAGGTTTTGCTCACTAAAAGAAATCCATTCTTCAGGTACTTTCTTCTGTGGCTGGTGGTCACAAGAGGTCATTGTTAAGAAGTAGAGGCCGGGCCTTCCCTGGTGGTCCAGTGGTTAAGACTCTGCGCTTCCACCACAGGGGTCACAGGTTCAATCCCTAGCTGGGGAACTAAGATCCCGCATGCCACGCTACACGGCCAAAAAAAATTTTTTTTTTTTTTTTGTGGTACGCGGGCCTCTCACCGTTGTGGCCTCTCCCGTTGCGGAGCACAGGCTCCGGACGCGCAGGCTGAACGGCCATGGCTCACGGGCCCAGCCACTCCGCGGCATGTGGGATCTTCCCAGACCGGGGCACGAACGTCCCCTGCATCAGCAGGCGGACTCTCAACCACTGTGTCACCAGAGAAGCCCCCCCCAAATTTTTTTTTTAAGTTAAAATTGTTTTTTAAAAGTGAAAAAGAAATTCCCTTAAAAAAAAAAAGTAAAGGCCATCTTTTCCAGGCCTAAATGTTTTATGAAATCAGTGTACAGCATGTGCTTTCTAAAGGTGCATCCACATTCCTCAGGCATCAGAAGGAGCATCTGCATATCCTTCAACCCCTTCATCCCTGTGTGCTTTCATTTTGTATGGGATTGTGTGTCATCACTGAAACCTTTAGTTCTGTACTGGACGGATACGGTTCAAATCCCCTTTCTGCTGCTAACTGGGTGTGACCCCTGAGTCTGAGTTTCCTCATCTTGAAATGTCCTCATATTGAAACTGAACATGATTATAGTGGAAAAAGAACAGGTAACAAATAAGGATGCAAAATAAAGGCACTGGAAAATTTTATCAGAATGCTCACAGGGTTGCCATGTGCATTAAAGACGATCATGTATGTGAAGCTTCTTAAGTACAGTAAGTCAGCAATGGCAGACTGATAAATAGAAAGCAGCTGTTGTAAGAGTTTTGCCTCATCAGAGTTCACTTTCCAGGAATCAAACTGATTATGTTCCCAAGAATGTGGTTTATAACACTGGAGAACTCTAAAGAAGATATCTCTGGATATCTGACCCCAGAAATTTGCTTTCCAGAAAATAACATGCAGTTGTGGAGATGAGAAAGCACAGGACGATTAGACTACGGGAGATGAGACTACTGAAATGTAAAAAACAAAGGAAATAACAATTTGAAAAACAAACCAACCCATATGATTATAAAAGTTAAGAATCTAAGTGATTACTATGTAGTAGTAAAATCAGGAAATTATTTTTCAAATGCGTTCTTAATGAGTCCCTGCTTCATGCAGAGCCCTGCACTAGATGCTCAGGAACTAGAACAGCAGGAACCTTGAGAGGCAGAGGAGTGTGGTGTTAAGAGAATGCACATTGAAGCTGGACAGCCTGGAGTGGAATCCAGGTTCTGTCACTTACTATGCAATGCTGGGGAGTTACTGTGCCTCAGTTTCCCCATCTGGAAAATGGGGATGATGGTTTGCTTACTCTATAGGGCTCTTTTGAGGGTAGAGCGGAGTTGCTGTGTGAACAGCACTTAACAACAGTGCTGTACGTAATAATACATAATAGATAGTACAACAGTGTACCACAGCGCTGTACTAAGCTAACATCTATTATGCCTCTACCACAAAAGAGGAAAGGTTTATTACCTTATTGGGCCGTGGGAGCTCTGACGTCAGAGGACACCTAATGTGTCCGGGTCAATTGCCTGTTGGCCGGCAGATTATCCTTCTGCTCTGTATCCTTAGAAACTACACTTCCCAGGCTCCTTTGCCAACTATGTTCCGGTAGGCTTGGCCAATGGGAGGCCCTGGCAGAAGAATAGGCAGCAGAGGAGAATACAATGCATTTCTGCTACTGTGTCTCCTCCTGGCTCAGCTCCCACCAGGTAGCCCTTCTGTAGTCCTAGTTTTCACTGTATGGCCCGATTTCTGGTTATGGTAACACCAGCTTCCCCCTCTCTCCCTCCAGACCTGGATGTGCTGGCAGTTCCCTGCTGTCCTCACCTCTGGGTTCCCCCGTAGGCTGTGTTCAGCTTCTTGGCTCTTCCATCTCTATGCAAACAATCCCTCTTTCTGAACAGCCTAGAGGCATGGCCGTTTTCCTGACTGGCCCAGATTTTACAGTATGCTTAGTCTTGTACAATGGGTAAGACTGGGTTACGCTAAGATGGAGATGAAGAGCATTCCAAACTAACATCGCGCCCAAACCAGAAGAAACAACTTGGGATCTTAAACTTCACGGGAGAGGTAAACAGTAGTTTTATTTTGGTTAGCTGCATCGACCTTAGGTATCGGGTTGTTAAAACATCCTGGAGCCTTTCCTTGCCTCAGTGTCCTCATCTGAAAAAATGAGGGTAAGAATAGCACTGGTGTTACAGTGAGGATAACTGAGTTCATCCACATGAAGAGCTGAGAACTGGCCACCCCCGTGCAAAGTAAGTGACCCATATTTTGTTGATTCCATTAAAAATTAGCAAACAAATTTGTCAGCATAGATCGATACATCATGAACTCAATTATCTGGCACTTCAGTTCAAAAAGGAAGCTTAAAACCATTGAGATTGAGATTGTTCCCAGGAAGCAAGCTTGCTGAGGGGTGGAGCTCTGGCTCCACGAATTCGACTGTATTCTTGGCAGCTATTATGTGCCTGACTCAGTGTAGGAGCCCCACAGGAGGAAGTGAGGGAGCAGAGATCCAGGAGCGGTGTTGCTGACTTCCAAAGTGCGGAAGGCCATTCAAACTTGGTTTCTGACATATCAACAAGTTATTAAATAACAAGGAACAAGAAGAAATAGACGTACTAGGAAATATCAGAAAGCCACAGGATCACAGCCCCCCTACTTATGACCCAGGCACTATTCTAGGCTCTGCGGATACTGCAGTAAACAATTTTGCCATCATGAAGCTTTATGCTAGTTGGGAGGACAGAAAGTAATATACACTACTTAAAACAATTTAAAATCTTCAGTACTATGAGGGATGGGATGAAATAAAATAGAATCCCAGTGTTACAAACAAGATAAAGTGTGTAAGCACGAGAAACTGAAAGGGTACATCTCCATCTCAGATAATACTGTCACGGGAGGCCTTCTTGAACAGATGACATTTTAGCAGAGACCTAACACAGTAAGGACTGACCCAGGGGCTCTCTGCAAAGTACGATACAGGCAGATGGAACAGTTAATATTAGTTTTGGCATGAACCTTGACCTCAGTAGGTAATACCTTGTGATTCCTTCCAAATTTTGATGTCTGTGTTATGAGTCTCTGACTTCACTGGATAGAATTAAACACCAATGAGTTATAGTGAACTCCCTGGGGAAAGACTGCATTGTATCATTGAAGTTACAGAGAAATCAGCACTTTCAGTGTTTTGCTGAGAAACAGCAATAAAGTATAACACCCTTTCTATTAATTTGTGCAGAGTACATATGCATCCACTGATATGAACTGTTTATCAAATCCAACTACTTTCACCAACATGAAGATATATTCTCATTTTTCTCACTTGACTTTGGCTAGGTGTGTTTTGCATAAATCTTGTACTACTTTCATTCAGCCTACTCTGCTGATAGTATTTATTTGGCTTCTTGGAAATATCTTCTGCAAAACAGCTAAAAACCAGAATTTCCTCCAGGCCTAGAAAATCAGTACTGCCCAACTGAAATCTAATGTATGTCACAAGTGTAATTGTAAACTTTCTAGTAGCCACATTAATAAAAGTAAAAGAAACTGGTGAAATTAATTTTAATATATTTTATTGAACCCAACCTATCCGAAGTGGTATCATCTCCACATTTAATCAATATTGAAATTATTAATGAAGTACTTTCATTCTTTTTTAATGCTAGGTCTTCACAACCTAGTGTGTACTTTACACTCACAGCATATCTCAATGTGGACGAGCCACATTTCAAGTGCTCAGGTGTCACATCTGGCCAGTGGCTGTTGCCACTAGGTCTCCACATTAGAATGAAAGTAACTTCTTAATATTGAGACTAAGCTGCCAGATTTATCAAAGAAAACACCACGATGTCCAATTCAATTTGAATTTCAGATGAAGAGTGAAAAATTATATGGGACATATACTAAAAATGCATATACTAAAAAAATGCATATACTAAACATATTTATATTAAAATGTATTTGTTGGTTATTTGAAATTCAAATTTAGCTGGAGCGTCTATATTTTATCTGGCAACTCTGATTAGAACAGAAGGGTCAAACAAATGAACCCATCTATGAAACAGAAACGGACCCACAACCAGAGGACAGACTTGTTGCCAAGGAGGAGGGGTGGGGAAGGAGGGATGAATTGGGAGTTTGGGATGAGCAGATACAAACTATTATGTATAGAATGGATAACTAACAAGGTCCCACTACTGTACAGCACAGGGGACTATATTCAATATCCTGTGATAAACCATAAGAGAAAAGAATATAAAAAATAATGTACATATTATAACTGAATCACTCTGCTATACAGCAGAAATTAACACAACATTGTAAATCAACTACACTTCAATTTAAAAAAAAGAACAAAAGGGTCAAACTTTTGGCCATTCACTCAATAAATCACAGAAAAAGTTATCATCAAATACACAAAAAAACAACAAGAGCAACAACAACAAAAAAACCATACCTTAGAATGCATTGTAAAACTTCCATTGTAATAACAATACAGCAGTTTGATAGCATTTGGGGGGATAAATTAGGTCCAAGTTTGGGATTGCAGCAGTAAAATCTACCCCATAAACCCATCCTAACTGATCTAGCTGACAGAAAGTGTGAAGGCAAAGGAGGAAATTTTCAGATAGAAACCAAAGGGCCGAAAAACAGCCAGCCTCACAGTTCAACTGATTCGATTTGAGTTCTGTTGGTTGACCTCTGAGTTTCACACCCTCATCTGAGGAGAAAAGCATAGACTGAGTGGTTTTCCAACTGTGGTCCTCACCTAAGGGATAAGGGAAGTACTTGGGACGGGGTGGGGGTGGGGGGATGGGAAGCTGGGAAGAAAAAGGCGTATAGATTCTCTGCAAATCTTCAAGTAATGGTGTTCCATCTCTATTTGTTTCAGATATGCTCTGTCTGTCCATCTAAACTTTTACTTCATTAAATACAAAGCTTTAAAAATCACTAGTTTCTAAGAACACTCCTCAACTTCATAACTCTACAGCAACGTGCAGGTTAAATGTATGAATGCTCTCAAGTTACTCTTGTTGCACAAATATAGTAAAAATAGTATTAAGAGCAAATGAAAGAAAGCATTTTCATCATCCTACCACCCATTCAAATTACAATATTTTCATTTTTTATCTCCATCTAGTCCTTGTCCTTATGAATATAAACTATAATCATGGCAGTGATGTATTTCACTCTCATTTTTTACTTAATGTTATAAGAATTTTCCCAAGATACAACACAGTCCTCACAATGATTACTATGTATTAGTATCCCATTCTAAATATATTTTTACTTCTTTGTTGGGTTGCTTCCCAATGACCACTTATGACTTCCAAATCTATGTCTCTAGCCTGGATATCTTCTAATCCCAGACCTGTTTTTGTTTGTTTGTTTGTTTGTTTATGTCTACTCAGCATCTTTGTCACACAGACCTTTCAAATGCAACAGTACTCAATGCAAACCCTGGGTAACCCTTCTAGTATGTTTTTCTGCTTGTGTATTTTGTTTCTAAATGAGTGAGCTAAGACAGCTGACCGAGTCTGAAACCTCCAAGGTCATTCTAGTCTCTCTCTTCTTCTTCACCTTCCTACCCTCCACTCATCCCCTCCATCACCCGACTAGGTCAAACTGACCTTCTAACACTTCCTGAATCTCTTACATCTTCTCCATTCTCAAAGCCCTTGCCTTATTCAGCTTTCATAATTTCTCATTTTTAGTTTTCAGGTGACTTTCTTCTCTTGGATTAATTTCTGTCCCAAGATTAGTTCCCAGTAGTATAAATGCTGAGGTAATATACATAAGGGCCTGAAACTTACGGACAAATTGCTTTCTAGAAGAGTTGTACCGATGTACTTTGCAACTATCGATAAAAGCTATGGCAATTTCCCTACAACACTGCCAGTTTAGGCTATTATTTAGGGAACATAGAAATATAGGTAAGGCGTATGTAAGGCAACCTCTCCATTCCCACCTCTCCACCCCAGTCCCCCATCAACCTTGCTCACATAGGTTAGGTACCCCTAACATTCTCTGTTTGGTTTGTGTGTTTGTAAATATCATAATAAATTCCTTAAGGAAGAACTGAATACTTTATTCGTTGAGACACCAAATTAAAATGTCATCTTTTCCACCTTGTAACACACAGTGTATAAGTGGACCCCTGCCTTCAGCGAATTACGAACTGTGAATGAGCTTACAAACTCTTACTGATTTTGAAAGACGAACAAACCAAGTGGTATGAAGTGTGTTCATGAGATGAAAATGGTCACTTAAACTTTAGACATATCCTGCTAAGGTGAAAAAAGAGTTGCCCCTGAAAACTATAAATGTTTTCATACTCATCTCTGTTAAAGGATACATCTTTAATCATGGCCTTCTCAGGCTTCCCTGGTGGTGCAGTGGTTGAGAGTCCGCCTGCCGAGGCAGGGGACACGGGTTCGTGCCCCGGTCCGGAAAGATCCCACATGCCACGGAGCCGCTGGACACGTGAGCCATGGCCGCTGAGCCTGCGCGTCCGGAGCCTGTGCTCCGCAACGGGAGAGGCCACAACAGTGAGAGGCCCGCGTACCGCAAAAAAAAAAAAAAAAAAAAAAAATCATGGCCTTCTCTTGCGATGGAAGAGGTCATACACATTATTAACAACAGAATCTTTCTGTATTTTTCCTGAGGTATTTGCATTACTTGCATGTGTCCATGCATGGAGGTGGCTACTTTATAGCCTAAAACAAGAAATGGATATAGCAGTTTGATAGCCAGGAGATGCATGAGATGGTGCCCAATACCATGATATGATAACTCATAAGACAATGGTTGTTCTATCTTTAAAATTCAAAGAAGAACTCATTTCTAAGTGGCTGTGGGTCCACGTAAGAAAAGTAGACATGTGTCTAGTATTTCTCAGAAATGATCTACAATGAGTCTGACTGAGTCACCCATAATGTTGGTGCAGGCAGACACAGGATGGTCACTCAGCACACACCATGGACGCATGGATTAAGAGCCCTGCATTCAGAAAGAGATAAGAGGCAAGCACTATTTTAAAATGTAAGCATTGCAAGTTATTTTGACTTATGCACAACAGGCTTGCTTTCTGCCCTTTTAGTTACCCCAAATGTTCTACAAGTCACAGCTTTCAAAAGCTGCAAAAATGGGTGTTTAGCAGCTCATTCAACTCAACAGCAACAACAAAAAAACCCAGTCAAATGAATGGGCAGAAGACCTAAAAAGACATTTCTCCAAAGAAGAAATACAGATGGCCGATAGGCACATGAAAAGATGTTCAACATTGCTAATTATTAGGGAAATGCAAATCAAAACTACAATGAGGTTCCACCTCATGCCAATCAGAATGCCCATCATTAAAAAGTCTACAAATAACAAATGCTGAAGAGGGTGTGGAGAAAAGGGAACCCTCCTGCACTGTTGGTGGGAATGTAAGTTGGTGCAGCCACTGTGGAAAACAGTATGGAGCGTCCTCAGAAAACTAAAAATACAATTACCATATGACCCAGCAATCCCACTCCTGGACAAAACTCTAATTAAAAAAGATACATGCACCCCAATGCTCAAAGCAGTGCTATTCACAACAGCCAAAACATGGGAACAACCTAAATGTCCATTGACAGATGAAGGAATAAAGAAGATGTGGTACACATATACAATGGAGTATTACTCAGCCATAAAAAGAATGAAATAATGCCATTTGCAGAAACATGGATGGACCTAGAGATTATCATACTAAGTGAAGTAAGTCAGAAAGATAAAGACAAATACCATACAATATAATTTATATGTGGAATCTAAAATATGATACAAATGAACCTATCGATAAAACAGAAACATAATCAGGGACATAGAGAATAGACTGGTGGTTGCTAAGGAAGGGGGTTGGGAGAGGGATGGATTGGGAGTTTGGGATTAGCAGAGGCAAACTGGTATACATAGAATGGATAACAACAAGGTCCTACTGTATAGCACAGGGAACTATATTCAATACCCTGTGAAAAACCATAATGGAAAAGAATATGAAAAAGAAAGTATATATATGTATGTATATATATATATATATATATATATGACTGTACAGCAGCAATTAACACATTGTAAATCACTATACTTCAATTAAAAAAACTAAAAATGTGGGTGTTTAGAAAAAAAACTGGGGCACGTAGGATTTAAGAAAGAAATAAAGTATAAAATTAAATGTTTTCACTTGAACTTAACTTGTGGAAGGTGCCCATATTTCCTTGATGTTTCCTATCCCCTAACACCATTTTGGATCTGCCTTGACTTCTGTGTGATTTCTTCTCTAAACACAGCTAGTCCCTGAAAGAATATGAAATCAACCTACATACAAAGTTAAGAAGTGTATGTATTAATATACTTATTTTTTCAACATTTGTTGAACACTAATAATGACCTAATTGCCGACCCAATATCTTCTTTGCAGTCTGGCATCTTCAAGGTACTCAACACTGCTGAGCATCTCTTTTTAGAAATGCTGTTCTTTGCTTTTATGGCATTACACCCTGTCTGTTTCCCTGAGTTTTTCTGCTTGCCCTTAAAGAGTTCCTCTCCTTGGTCTTGTGCTATCTGCCATCCCATTCAGTCTGCTTAGGTGATTTAATCAGCTGCTGTGGTTTAGATGACCTGACACCCATCTCATCATCTCCTGAACTTTAGGTCCATTTACAGCAACTTACCAAATTTTTCACAAGATGTCCCAGTGCTATATCCAACTCAATATATCTGAATCACATGTATTACTTTGTCCATAAAACTAATCTTTCTTTATTCTCCCCATCTCAGTTAAAACCATTATTACTGACCCAGTTGCCAAAGTCAGAAACTACAGCATCTTCCTTGATGCCTTCCGGTCCCTAGCCTGCCTTATCTTATTAGTACCTGGGTCTTCTGGATTCTCACCCATAAAATTTCTCCACTTAACCTTTTCTATTCCCAAAGCTCCTCACCCATCCTTCTCAAATTATTTCAAAAAATTGAAGAGGAATGAATGCTTCTGAACTTATTCTATGAGGCCAGCAACAACCCTAATATCAAAACTAGACAAAGGGGACTTCCTTGGAGGTCCAGTGGCTAAGACTTCACCTTCCAATGCAGGGGGCTGCAGGTTCAATCCCTGATCAGGGAGCTAAGATCCCACATGCCTCGGGGCCAAAAAATCGAAATATAAAGCAGAAGCAATATTGTAACAAATTCAATAAAGACTTTAAAAATGGTCCACATCCAAAAAAAATCTTAAAAAAAAAAAAACTAGACAAAGACATCACAGAAAAAGAAAAATAAAGGCCAATATCACTGATGAATATGATGCAAAATTCCTCAATAAAATATGGAGATTAGAAACCAAATTCAACAATACATTAAAATAATCATACACAATGGTCAAATCTGCAAATCAATCTATGTGATACACTACATTAACAAATTGAAAAACAAAAATCATATGACCATCTCAATAAATGCAGAAAAAGCTTTTGACAAAATTCAACATCCGCTTATGATAAAAAAAAAAAAGGGTCTCAACAAAGTGGGTATAAAGAGAACATATTTAAAAAAAAAAAACCCTCACACAGACAACTGTAATATCCACTCTGAAAGAATTCTCTTCCTACCAGCACTCTATTTATCAATGGCTGGCAATGTGCCTAGCTATAGAACTACAATTTCCAGCCTCACCTGAGTATCCTGCACCCATGACTGTGTTACAGTCTGGGGCCAATGACACATAAGGGAAAACTCTTGAACAAAGACACACTCAGCTGTCACTTATCCTTTGCCCTTCAGCCCTGTCATTCTTCCTGTTTGAAATGCAAATATGGAATGCAAAGTGGAAGGGGGGAGGTCTGCAACCACAGGCGAAAGGCTTGAAGATAAGAGTCACAAGCCAAGGACAGGTTCCTAATGATGGAGTCTCCGTATTGTCTCTGGGTTCCCATCTTCCTTCAGCCTTCGCCTTATGCTGTGGAGAAACACAGCTTACATCCCTGTTCAGCCATATTTTCTGTTGCCAGGAGATGAATGCAAGGGAAAGGATCCATCCACCTGTGCTCCTGCATCTAGCTGTCATCTTCTCTCATCCCCAATTCTTTTGCTAGAACTGACTTTC
This sequence comes from Tursiops truncatus, assembly GCF_011762595.2. Taxonomy (NCBI): domain Eukaryota; kingdom Metazoa; phylum Chordata; class Mammalia; order Artiodactyla; family Delphinidae; genus Tursiops; species Tursiops truncatus. The sequence goes on along the minus strand of NC_047043.1, from coordinate 48,470,393 downwards.
CAAAAGATAGCTCTGACCACATTATTTTCCTCTACCTATAAATCTCTTTGGTCCCCACTGCCTTTGTAATAGTTTCTTGTCTCAAGCTTTTACAAAAAACCTTCCAAATAAGACTTGAGCTTGCATTTCAGGTTATATCGCTTCCTGTTTTCATACACGCAAGCACTGAACTTTTAAGCCATCAGAATACACCATGCTCTTCTACAGCTTTTGGCCTTTGCCAGGTCTTTCCTGTTCCAGGTAAATCTCTCTCTGCCATTTCTGCTGCATAAACTCCCAATCACTCTTTGGAGTCAAGCTCAACTATCACGTCCTCCCTGAAGCTTTCCTGTTTCCTGTGTGCCTTTTCTAAACTGAAGGGAAATGTAACCATTTCCTCATTTTTGCCTAAGAGCACTCTAGTTGTAGCACTATGGTGTGGCAGGTGAGAGCATATATTTTGGAACTATCTGGACTCAGGCTCTGTGGGTAGGAGGTTGAGTGATCTTGAGAAGAGTGCCGGGCTATCCTCACCTGTGAAATGCTAATGACCCTTACACCTACCTTATGGAGTCATTGGGAGGATTAAATGAACTCAGATAAGTGGATTTATTAGAAGATCTGACATGTATAAAGCGCTCACTGGCCATTACATATTATTATCAGCTATTGTTTTCATCTTATCTTTTAGTTTTATATATACATGTATATAGCATCTGTGTTTCCTACCCTCTGAGTACTTGACTATAGGCAATACACCTTCCCTATTTCTTACTCCAGTGCCAAGCATAGTATCTATCAAAAATACGTATTTGAAGTATAGTCAGCCACAAAAAGAATGAAATAATGCCACTGGCAGCAACACGGATGGACCTAGAGATGATCATACTAAGTGAAGTAAGCCAGACAGAGAAAGGCAAATATATGATATTGCTTATATGTGGAATCTAAAAACATGATATGAATGAACTTATTTACAAAACAGAAATAGGCCCACAGACTTAGGAGACAAATTTATGTTTATTAAAGGGGAAAGGGAGGGAGGGATAAATTAGGAGTTTGAGATTAACATATACACACTACTATATATAAAACATAAACAACAAGGACCTACTGTATAGCACAGGGAACCATACTCAGTATTATGTAATAACTTATAAGGGAAAATAATGTGAAAAAGAATATATATATATAAAACTGAATCACTGTGCTGTACACCTGAAACTAACACAACATTGTAAATCAACTATACTTCAAGGAAAAATGCAAAAGAAAACCATATTTGACAAATTTTGGTTCAAATCAAATTAGACTGAGTAACTAGGGGTTTATAAACCCCATTTAATACTAAATGTCAGTCTACTAAAGTTCATTTTAATAAAGTATCTTGTATGTTAAATAAGCACTACCACTAGTCCCCAACAAATCCGAAGACTTCTTAGGAAAAGAACTACTGCAATGAGGAACAACTACCTCCGTGAAGGTCTGAGTGGCTTTAAGTTGGTATAAAATTGTCTATGCTGGCAAGGGAGTGTCTGCCATATAGCTTCCCATGGAGTAGATAAGATACAGGCAAGAACTAAGCATTTTTAGAAGAACAGAGAATTGTATCCACTGCTATTCTCTCAGCACAGTTTTTAATTCAGAGAACAGTTCCTAACTTTGTAAAGTATGTCATAAATCCCTCTGTTACCTACTCTATGCATCCTGATGCCATGACACACTGCCCACTCGAACCTACTTTGTAAATATGTCTGAATGCTTAGAACATGTCAGCACTATGCTGGTCACCAGAAGTGCAAAGATGAGTCAGATCCCAGGACCGGGTAGGGAGGCTGAGGGTACAGCATATTTTATAGAGTGATGAATACCTTTCTCTTTCCCCGGGGCAGGATCATGTCAAAGGAAGTTATGGGTGTTGAATTTTGAAGCCTCATCCAGCATTGCCTTATTTTCAGATATGGAAAAGCAAAGCAAGAAGAAAAGTGTAGAATGACATCAGGGAAGGAAGAAAGCACATTTTTATAAGCTTGACTGTGGCCTGGCAATATTTTATTTCAAATGGAAGGCAAGGGAAATGAGCAAAACGTGTGGTGTCTCACAAAGAGAAATTTTACAGACACCCTGCACTTCTCTCACAAAGTCTGCTTCCTCCTCCCAAAAGAAGTGGAAAAAAAAAAATGATAGAGGTCACTAAAAGAACTGCAGAAATCCTGGCAAGGTAATTAACGAATGACAGGTCAGTTACCCATGTGAAAAAATAAAATGTGGCATGAAATCATGGCTTTGTCAAGAACTTTGAGGTTTTGTAGACTGGAAGCAATTTGTCCAAGGACTATTTTGACCATACCACTTCCTAATCTCAGTACCCATAAAGTTTGGGTGGGGGCCAACTGGAAAAGTTTGTCTCAGCTGCACAGATATCGTCCACAGAGGAAATAAAAGGATTTTCAACACTGGAGTCATTTCCTTTGGTTCTCAGCTCTTTGAGGAAAAAAAAAAAAATTCCTTTTGGTTAGTGATATCTTCAGCTCAATTCCTACAGCCTGGCTTAGAAAAATAACAAAATCTGTTCCCCGAAACACTTTCCAATCAGACAAGGGACAGGTTTCAACTCAAAGCATTAAGTCCAATAAAAGACCTTCCTGGTCCAGAATGTTCTAGGAAGACGCACACCTTTTTAAGGTTCAGACTGCTTCCTAACGCATTCCATAAAAATGTGCAACCAGTGTAAATGTCAGATGTGAAAGATGTGTTCAGGAGAGGGACCTGGATAATCAAATCTCGGGCCCGCTCCTTTGGAACTGCTGCTAAGGGGTCTTGTGGAAAATAATAGGGTCCATTTATGAATCACAGCACACATGGTAATGTTACCAAAAGTGGGGTCTGGCTGCTCGCCACTCTGAAGCCAATAAAGAAGCAAGGCTGGTGGAAAGGAAAATTTGCTTTATGTCAGAGGCCAGCAACTAGGGGGAGGGGGAGATGCTATGTTTTTATTTCAAAGCCATGATAAGAGTTAACTTCAAGCCTTCTCCTAGAAATATTTTTCTTCTCTCAGGGTCAGAATTCTGAAAAAAACATTTTATCAAGCTAGCTTTCTCTAACTGCATATGCAAAAAGAACCAGTTTTGGTGTTTTAAAAGAGTTTCATCTTAACCAATTTTTTCAGAGTTTGAAGAAGAATTGAACCTGAATTTCTCATTTTACAAAAGGCAACAAGAATACCAATCACACAAATGGAATACACACTCACACACCAGAAGACAGAACTGTCACAAACCCTCTGAGAGGATGACCTATACGGAGTCCCAAACAAACACTCCCCAACACAAACGGGCCTCGATGTCAGACACAGGTCAGAACCAGTTGGCAAAATGCCTAAATGACACTCAGTGTTCATAAAGGGTGCTCAACGTCAGAAACACATCAGAAACCATTGGCAGAATGCCCAAATAGGACTTTGTACCCAAAAGAGAAGTTTTCCAGGTGCACACTGGTGGACTTACTTGGTCTTGGAGCTCATCACCTCTTCCAGAGGCATCTTTCCGTTCCACCAAGGAAAAGCGTACGTTGGCAGCCAGTGCCTTGCAGGGGAGAAACAGGGAGAACCCCCGAAACAAATGTTTTGGGCATCTGTTAGGAATGTCCCCGCCAAATCCCCTCCCGGGGCCAGCGAGCCACGAGCAGCAGTCTCCTTGCAGCCATCCCAGCGTGTCATCAAGGCGGAGGCTCTGCTCCGGAAAACCCACCCCCGGGAGCCAGATATCGCGAGAGCCCAGCCTCACGTTGGGAGCCAAAATCTGTTTGCGAAAGTGGGTCCAGGTGCTCACCGCTCAAGAGGCAAGGTTGGTGGAAAGGAAAGTTTAATTTATTTTGGAGGCCAGCAGCTGGGGGCGTGGGGAGGGGCAGATTCCTATCCAAAGGCCAACTCCCCCCAGTGACAACCAGTGGGCAAGCGCTTTTATAGGCAGAGGGAGGGAGCTACATGCAGAAACAGCACAGCCAGCTCTGACGCTCATCTTGAAATTGGTCATGTGGTGGTCTGACTAGCGTCATCTTGATTTTTATAAGTGCTGTTAATCGTCAGTTCCAGGGTCGGTTTTTTCCCATTTCATTTAGGCCAATTCTTGGAACATTGGCAGTTTCCATCATGGCTACAGTCTGGTCATCGTGTAGTTAAACTTCCTCCACCTGGTGGGAGTTTTAGTCTGTATAAGACAGCTCACAGGATATGGGTCATAGTGTTATCTATAGCCCATGAAGAGGAACTAAAGGCCCTTGACTATGCTTAATGATTAAACTATTATTATTTAGTCTTGTTGAAATGTTTTCATTTGTTTCTGCATTTTCTCCCTTCTCTGATTAAACTTATTCTTTGGCTAAAGTTTTTCTACAGACAAAAGGCAGGTGGAGGACATTGTGGGGACGGACCACAGGGTCCTGCTCCGTTTCAGTAATAGCAGGTTGCCTCTGAAGTGGTACCTTGGCAGCTTTGGAATGGTTACCCGAATGTGTCGAGAGCAGAAAAGCAGCACTTTCCAAATCTATCCTCCAGCTAAGGACTTTTGGAACTGCTACATAGATTATAAAGAAAAGATAGATTGTCAGAATACCCTTCTGTTCATATACATGCATTCTAAATGCTAAAGTTGAAAGCCCATGCATGCAGCATGGTTCACATGCCACACCATTTGAAATATTAGACAGCCTTTGTCCAAGATGGATCTGCAAGGGAGTATTACAGCTCTCTTCACCACCGCTTGTTGTTTTGTTTAGTGTGTTCCCCTGCAAGGTCCTTGGTGTTAATTCTCAAGTCTTTGGGTCAGTTTCTTGGTGAAACCGTAAAGCAGTTGGATCAAATATCAAATGGAAAATGTAAAGAAATGAAATTACCTTTATATCTTGACATCAAATCTTAAAGTTTTAAGACTATTTAAGTTCCTTATTCCAGGAATTCTCATGGACAGTCTTATAAATTTTAATTATCTCCTTTAAGAAGGAATCATGCAATATTTATAGTCTCTAGATAATAATTTAATTCTAACTGTAATATCAGGTGAATCAAAATCCCCTTTCCGCACTCATCACCATGCTGCAGCTAAAGAATAAATTATTTTTCTTACTTTTTTTCAAATGCTCATATCCCAAACTTAGAAATATGTGAGGTATTTATTTACTATCCAGCATAATGTAAAGTGACAGGGCAATCCTCCACTTGCTGAAAAATATAATGACTATCTCTTGAGAGATAGGGAAGGTGCAGACTTTTCCATTTTTTTCTTTCTCTTGCCTTTTATTTTTAATTATCTTAATGAATTGTTAGAAATTATAGCAAAAGGGAGGCTTTTGCTACATGTATCTAAAACAGCTAATGTTTCTGAAACCAAAAAAAGAAAAAATATTAGTACCATAAGAATTTTAATTGCAGGTAAATTTAAACCAAATGTTACTGGAAAAGCTCGCCATTTCCTTTTCAACTTCTGTTCTCCAAGGAATTCCAAACTCAGGAGGCACAGTGTCAGTGAAGTGACTGAACATGACCAGATATGAAATTTCTGTTTTCAGTTAGTCTTGTGACACATGTGTTTTCATTCTTTCCTAAGACACAGTGGGACCCCTCAACTTTTAAGTCATAATATGAAAATCCCATTTTGTTATTACTCTTATAAACAGTGAAATGATGGAGGCGTATTCCCCAAATAAAGTCAAAAGGGTGTTTTCTTTATATATGATGGTCTTATGAGGAGGGCCCAAGGTTTCTTTCATTTTTTGCCTACCCATTCAAACTTGTTTCCCAGGTTTCCCTTTATAACCAACAGTAGACATTGGCCAAATGTTGGGCTAAATATAGGGTTGAGGTCTTTTGACATGGGGTGGTCAGTAGACCAAACATAGCAACTCACAGAGGCACCAACAGCTATCAGAGGAGAGTAAAAACTGTTCTCCACATATGTTACATACTAAATATTAAAGTCACACAAGACACCCAAGCACAAAACTAGTTTCATGGTCTCATCTGTTCACATACAACAGTGTATCATTAGAATCCCTCTCAAATCACAAATTTGAGAGTCAAACTTATTTTTAGAACGCAACTTTTGACTTTAATCAATTCTCTCTATTGAAAGACTTTCTCCTTTGTCATTAACCAAAGGGAAACTCAAATCTTTTCCTAATAAAGTGTTCATAAAGTGTGCAAAATAGATTCTAGCCCATAGTGGGAACTGAATATCTTGTAGTTTGAAACAACAGAAGAGATATGTGGTATCTGTTAATAATTTTGCAGGGACAACAATGCTGGCATAACTAAAGCATTGCTGAAAATAGTCACTGATATTATTAAGTGGTAAATTATCCGACAGAAGCAAAGAGAATTCGTAGAAAAGAGACTTTACCAAGAGCTAAAGTAGATAGGAAAGCTTCCATCTAGTAAGTAGAATTTTAATTTACCAATAATCTAAGTCTGGTTTAGAATCGAAGAAGAGTCCAGATGTACTCTGGAGAAGGGGGATGAGTTGAGTAAAGACCCCAAGGTGGTGCAAACATGATGTGTTGGGAGAGTAAAGTGACTGGCCTGCTTAGCCCGACAGGTATATGTTGAAACAGAATGAAAAATACTGTGAGTTGATTCATATTAGGAGGCCCTTTAAAGCCATCCTGAGGAATTCAGACTTGATAGGAAATGAAATAACAGGTCATGGACAGGTTTTAACCAGGCAAGGGGCATGATTAAAGCACTGTTTAAAGAACGCAATGAATCTGCAAAAGTACTCTGAGTCCAAATGTTCTTAACAAGACCCTGAGCTTAGTGCAGCTGGATGATAAATGGCTACAATTTTATCCCGGTTTCTAATCACAACCAAAATCACATGCATGATGATTTCTTGGTGCAACATCCATGTATTAAGAACCTAAGATGTGGTTCAGCCATTCATTATCTTATTCTTCCAGCCATTCTTGGGATAACTACTTCATGTGTCAAGCATATGCTAAGTACAAGTGAACAAGATACAGTTATTTTTGTTTTTGTTTTTTTTCCTGAATAAGTGTAAAATACTTGCCCATGATAAGCCCACCATGTAAGAGGTACAAAAAAAAAATCACTGATTATATCCAGTTTTCTAAGTGCTGGGGAGACTTTTGGGGAAACAAAGAGCTTTATTAAGGGAGACAGAGGAAGGGTGTCTAGATTGGCTCGGGCATGGGTGGAGGGAGAAAGAAAGCTTTGAAGACTTGGTTCTTATCAGCTGAGTCACCCAAGTCAAGGAAGAGCACAGGCAGCACAGGAGAGGGATGTGAGAGATTAAGTGGTTGGGCTTTAGAACAAAGCAGCCCTGAATTTACATCCCACATCTGCTATTTCGTGGTTGTGGAGACGTGGGCAAGTTCCTTGTCTCTCACACCTATAAGATAGAGATAATAATTATAACAATTTGAAAAACACTGCCATCATGTATATAAAGCTCTCAGTATAATTTCTGTACATAGTAAGTGCTCAATAAATACAAGACTTTATTATCAAATAAGAGGTATAATGATTGTTCCAAGCAAAGGGAATAGGCACCAAAGTGCCTTTACATGTGGCGTGTTAGTAGTTGGGGATGATTAGATACATGGTAAGAGATAAGAACTGACCAGGGTCATCAGTATGGCTGCCTAAGTTGCTCATTACACCAGTGGGGCTGTTCATGGGAACTACAATGTGAGTGCTCCCCAATCCCAGAGCTTGGCAGGACTCACATTTTACAAAAAGTGCAGTAGCCCCAAGTGTTAGAGAGTACAGTCCACACCATGAAAGGCTGTGTATTCTACGATAGGTAGTTAGAAGTTTATCACTTAATGACATCTCATTCAAATGAGAGATATTCCAAAATGTACACATATAACTGAATTTTAATGAAGATGCATATCTTTAAACTCTCTCATTATCGAATAAATGAACGTTTTCTTCTTGTGGCATTTCAATACTGGTAAGTTATGCTGACACTAGTCGACTCTTTTTTTTCTAGATAGCACATTAAAAAAATATATATATATATACACACATACATATAAAATGGAGATTTGAAAATCAATATATCACCATACAGAGAATCCTTGTAATCGCTGCTCCATGATATCTTCAAGTTCTTAGCCTTTTAAGTATTATTTTTACAGAATTATATTCAGATTTTAGATACAGTTTTATAATTTGCTTTTCCTGGCTATCTTTTAATGGATTAACTGAGAAATACTGATTAGCCCTTATTATATGCTAGGTCTTGGTTTTGCAGATATAGGAAAATGTGATCCCTCCCTCAAAGAATTCACAATTCAGAGAAGACATAAATGTCAACCAGTACTTACACCTACCAAGCAAAACTATCTTCAATAATCACCATGCATCATCTTTTGACCTAGTTATTAGCAGAGCATAGAGAGACTTTTCTATTTTTCTTTTTCCCATTTTACGTCATACTATAGCTAGTTTCCTATGCGGCCTCAAAGTCTTAAAAATTCTCTTTTTAAATGGTTGTAAAATACTCCGTTGCTTTAACCAGAGTTTTAGTCATTCTCCGTTTTTGCATATTTAGATTATTTCCAAATTTTCAGTAATACAATGCAAAGATTACATCTTTAGGAAAAAATGACAAGACTGAGTTTATTTTGCTGAAAGGGCTGGAAAGTTTAGTGACTCTTGAAATGCAGCCATCAAAGAATAAAACAAACAACTTTTGCTTTTAAACAAGGCTGATAAAAATGAGATATCTCTATGGCCCCTTTAAATTAATTTTTTTCTTGGTTAACTTTTCACAGATAAATTATCAATAATTTCACCAATTATCAGTCATTTCCACTTTGTTTGGGTCCATTTTTTATGACTTAAAAGAATCCTACAGGTCTACGCTCTTAAAGTGAGCTACCGTCCACTGGATCAAGGACATGGTCAAGTCGTAATGACGCACGTATTACCCGGGAGGTCATTTTTTTCCCTGCTGGCTGGGACAGCTCAGATGTCTATGTGACCTGGGCAGAGCATCAGTCCCAGTTCCTGGCTAGAGAGAGGGAAGCATTTCTTCTCTAAACTTAGAGGCCACGTTTGTATTTCCGGAGTGGATCTGAAGGTCACAGCCTCTGTGTTTCCACATGTGTGCAGTTAGCTAATGAGGGCTGGGAATTCAGAACACAACCATCTATCTACAAATTGTTCAGAGAACAAAGCCTGAATAAAACCACTGGCAGCACAGAGCTTCAGGCAGTGCTTTAATTCTTGAGTTAAATCCAAATGAGAAAGCTTTTCCTTTTTCTCCCATTGTCCAAAAAATTCAAGGAACTCTGGCGATGTCCAAGGTGACTGGTTATTATGGAAGAACACAGATGCCATGCCAAGGTAGGACGTTATAGTTTCCAGTGCATGAGGACTTCCTGTTTGCCTATTATAACAATCTTCAGCTTGACAAGAAACCCCACAAAACACATTCATGCCCTGCCTCAGAATGATTTAATTTTGGTTACAAATAGGAAAGGGCTACCCTTCCTGCAAAAAATCCCAGCAGCAAAAACAGACTAAGTGCAGATGATGGTGTTAGAGAAGTGGAATAATTCTCTCAACAGTTCCAGTAAGTAGGATCTAGTTATAAAGTCAGCACCTGGAAGGAGAACATCAGGCCTGAGACATGTAACCCTCAAGGACTAGACCAGAAAGAAACAGAGTTACAATCCAAACATTATAAAAATTCAGACTCAAATTTGGGCAGGGGATTCTAAAGTGAGGTTAAAAGCACGTACCAGAAGAGTTGACAAAACTGGGCGATGCTCAAGACGAGGCAGCCTCTGGGTGGAGGTGGAGACTTGAAGGCAACTTAAGACAATAGGAAGCTATGCGGATGGGGGAAGAATCTTTGGAGAAAAACCAGCTTGAAAAAGGAAAGACTGACGTGAGCAGGCATTTGGGTGTTTTGCTGCAAGAGTTGGTTCATGGATAAATTCAAAATATTAATAGTCTTTTTGATTAAACTTGATCGTACCTTTAGAATCCAAATAGAAAATAGTTGTTTATCCCTGGGTTCATCCATCAAAGAGCTAATGACACCAAAACGCTCTCTACAACTAAGTGCAAGCTATTTAAAGAAAAGAAGGGAGGCTGGGTAAGTAATTGGGACGGAGTGGCCTCTTCAGAGGTCTTAACCTTATCCCCGTGAGCAAACATGGGAGGCCAGCCAAACAGAACTTAAACAAGATGAAAGAGAATGTTTGCTGTGAAACTCTACCACATGGGCCCTTTAAGGAAGCACATGCCTCATTCTGAATCCTGAGAGTAAAAGAAATTATCAACAGCACTGTGCCTGCCTACCACCATCCATAATTCTGTGATATTTCCCCACTTAAAACTGATTAAACTGCTACTCGCATTGAAGTCAACACAGATGAAAGGCTAGACGTTGGTCAATATCACTTAAGTGCAAAATTGAAGTGAACAGAAAATGGTTCCCAAAATATATTAAAAAAAAGAAAATAGCTCTAAATGAAACAAAATGATCAAAATATTTTCAAAAGGTACTATGCTTTCAAGGCACAACCTGCAGGTTCTTTTACATCTATATTAGCTGACATAACAGAGCTATAATCCCCATCAATACTGTTGTAATGGGATGCAAGGGGGTGGGTGAGAACCACGGTGTGTTTCTTTCGAACTGTTCGCCTCACGCAAACTTAAAACACTGTGCTTGCGTCTGCTTGTCATTACTACCATCCAGGATCTGTCCTCTAGTCTTACTTATGGGGATTATTTTGAGGGAGGAATTGCAAATAATGGGGAGCAAAGCTTTGACAGACTATGACCGGATGCTGGCAATAGTGGTCGACAAGTTGTCCACCATCTCCAGGTTCATTTCCTCTGCAGTAAAATGGAGATAATAATAATTCTGAGTTACTTGATATCCACTCAACAGGCTATTAAAAATTGAAGCCATGCGTGCCTTCTGGGGCCAAGCAGGTACACAAGTGAGTGAAGTGGGCTGCTTTTATGAAAACAGCAGAGTGGTTTAGGCACCACTAAAAAGTATTCACATCTAAATACTTTTAAGCAGTATTGTAGCCAAACAACAATCCTTCACTAGACAGATTTGCCCTGTTGATGACTTACAGGAATGTTCTAAGAGATTTCTAGCCTCTGGGATGCTGAACAACTATTTGACCAAGGCTGAGTTGCACAGCGTATTAGTACAAATACATCTCCTGCCCCACAGCCACCGTTTACCATACTTCTGAGGATCCCACAGGGCATCATGAACTCGCCAGCTCACTCTGTAAAGCAGGGTTTCCTTCCTGGACAAACAGATCAAAGACGCCATTCCTGACCCTTGTCACTGGGATTCACTTTTCACTTCCTTTTTTTTTCTGTCTTAGTCCTTTAGTCTGTTTTATTTGGTTTACTCATTGATTGGTTGGTGGGAAATAGGCTGAAGACTTTACTTCCTACCCTTAAGGGAATTCAGATGAGATACACAAGAAAAAAATATTGGTGAATGCTGATAGGTCTGATAGCCCTTGACACTACAAGAGACCATGGGTTCATAGAGAAACCGTATGTCTTCCTCACCACACAGACCAACTACCCTTCAGTTTGCTATCATGGCTGATGTTTTCACCCATGCATGGACAATACGGGCTTTTGATTTTCCACAGAAGGTCACTTATAAATTGGAACTGCCTTATCTGGAAAGTTATACTTCATATAATTTTAAAAAATAATTTCCCTAACAAGAAGCAGAGCCAAGGGACTGGCTCCAGATGAGTAACTTTAAAAAGACATTGAGAGAGGAAAGATAGGCTGACTTGGACAACATAATAGGATGTGTTATTTGTATTAACAGTCCATGTTAATAGGACATAATAGGTGGAAATACAATGATGTAAGTAGAAATGTTAAACTTTTACACAGATTTCACCCTAACCCTAACATATACACATTGTATCAATGCTTGATCAAGATTTTTGATCATTGTATAAGCAATGTTGATACCTTATAACTTGTCATATTATCTTCTCACAATAGAAGAAAATCGCAAAGCACCTGATCACTATCTAAGGCATAACAACTTCCCCTGGACTTCTTTGGTTTATGTAACACAGCAGATGCTTACTTACAAAGAATGGTGAGGATTTCGCTTCAAGCTTCTTTTAAGAAAATTATGTTCTACTAAACTACAACAAACTTTGATGTAAATCTTTGTAGAATGATTTTTAAAACTCTCTTAGGATACAAGTGTCTCATAAATATTTTTCCCTGTCTTACACACACACACACACACACACACTCTAACATACATATATCATAATATGTATAATAAATATATAAATAAATATATTAATACATATAAAAGTTGTATGTGTACATACATATTTCACTTGGAGTTATTCTCATTTGTTTAACACAATGGTTAAAATTGAGTAACACTGGGCTTCCCTGGTGGCGCAGTGGTTGAGAGTCCACCTGCCGATGCGGGGAACATGGGTTTGTGCCCTGGTCCAGGAAGATCCCACATGCCGCGGAGCGGCTGGGCCCGTGAGCCATGGCCGCTGAGCCTGTGCATCCGGAGCCTGTGCTCCGCAACGGGAGAGGCCACAACAGTGAGAGGCTGCAACAGTGACAGGCCCGCATACCGAAATAAAAAAAAAAAAAAAATTGAGTAACACTGAAGGAAATTCTACTTTTCACATGGACGTCTTTGATTTGTTAAGTTTTCCTTTAGTTGGCAGAAAATATTTGCAAATCATATATCTGATAAAGTTCGTTAATATCCCAGTTATATAAGGGACTCATACAACTCAATAGCAAACCAAAAAACAAAAACAACCCTATTAACAAATGGGTGAAGGACCAAAGGATATGAATAAATATTTTCCCAAAGAAGATACACAAATGGCCAAAGATAATGAAAAGATGTTCAACAACACTAATCATCAGGGAGACGCAAACCAAAACCACAATGAGGTATCACCTCACACCTGTTAAGACAACTATTATCAAAAAGATATGAAATGTTGGCAAGGATGTAGAAAAAAGGGATCCCTAGTGCACTGCTGGTGGGAATGCAAATTGGTACAGCCACTGTGGGAAAACAGTATGAAGGTTTCTCAGAAACCTAGAAATATAACTACCATATGATATTCAGCAGTACCTCTTCTGGGTATTCATCTGAAGGGAAAGAAATCAGTACCTCAAAGAGTTACCTGCAACCCCTTGTTCACTGCAGTATTATTCACAATAGCCAAGACATGTAAACAACCTAAGTGTCTGTCAACAAATGAATAAGGAAAATGTGGTGTATATATATGTACATATATATACAATGGAATAATATTCAGCCTTAAAAAAGGAGATCCTGCCATTTGCAACAACATAGATGAATATGGAGAACATTATGCTAAATGAAATGTCAGACACAGAAAGACAAATACTGCATGATATCACTTATATGTGGAACTTAAAAAATCAAATATACAGGAGCAGAGAGTAGAAAGGTGGGGGAAATGGGGAGATGCTAGTCTAAGGTTACAAAATTGCTGCTACGTAGGTTGACCATGTCTAGAGATCTAATGGGCAGCATGGTGAGCATAGTTAATACTGCAGAACTGAATCCAGGAAATGTGCTAAGAGAGTGGATTTCAGGCACCCTCATCACACACACACACAAACACACACACACACACACACACACACACACACACACACAAATGGTAACTCTGTGAGGTAATGTTAATTAGCTTGACTACAGTAATCATTTCGCTGTGTACATGTGTATCAAATCACCATGCTGTCCACCTTAAACACATGCAATTTTTATTTAAAAAACAAAATTTTAAGTTTTCCCCTACTCAAGTTATTCTCAATTTCATCACCTGCTTCTCTATGAAAAATATAGTATTAGCCATAATTTCTTTATATTGTATATATGAAATTAGAGATTTTCTGATATTTAACCTCTTGTTACTCAAAAATATCTCATGAGAACCTTTGAGAAACTCTTTAATCACAGTTTTTAACAGTATTTTTTTAGTGAGCTTCTAAATTCTACCTCACATAATTCTCTTTTTTAAGAAAAAAATTTCTTTTCTTTCACTCTTCAATAAAAAGCTACAATTTTCACTTTAATTATCTATTATAATAAAAGTACTCCAAAGACATAAACTCCAATGCCTTGTAGTCCATGTCTCATGGGATTTTGCCACTTGGTTTCATTTAGTACAATCTCAAACATGGTTATTTTTCACATCACCTTTAAGCCCAAAGCCTAGTGTGTTTTTGAGCAGTTGCTTCCCTAAAATCTTTTGTTGCAACTCTTGCTTTTCCCAGCGTGGACAAGCCCCAAGGATGTGAAAAGTTGTTATAGCTGCAGCTTAAGCGTTTTATTATCTCTTCTTGAGAGAAACTATATCTTTAAAAGCGGCACAGAGAAGGTGTCCCAAAGATACTCCATGAATACAGGTTTCTTCCAACTCAGGGCTGACGTCAGCTTAATGACCAATAGGTCTATTCTATTCTAAAATAAACTGACCTTTTAAGAGAAGTAGTACAAATTAAATGTGAACCTTGCTATTTTCTCTTATTTCACAACACAATGGGGAAACCAAGCTGGTTTTTAAAATGATCATATGAAATACAGACCTTATATCACTAATATTTTATGGATAAAGGGACATGTGAGCCCACTTACAGCCACTTACAATTATAACAAATGATACATTCATCCTTCAAATTCAATTTTGGCTTTTATAGTTTGAGTTTTTTTTTTTTCAGTCATGTGCATGAGTTTTTCTCTTTCATATGCCAGAGTTCTCATTTCTTAACTAAAGGAAAGGAAAAATAGCTATTTTAAGAGCAGCATGAATAACCAATAAGTCGATAAGAACAAGCATCAAATCATATGACTTTTCACCAAGCCTTAAACAAAATATGCTTTTACTATGGTTTCAAAGCTAAGGAAGCAAGAATCTTTAGGCTTTTTTTCCTTTTACCTTTGAACCTGTAAAACAATGTTATGGAGTGAACATCATGACAAAGGGTGAACGAAGGGGCACTTTTTTCTTTCTTTCCGAACCTACCCAACTCAGAATGAATTCCACCACCTGCCACTGTGATGGAATGCACTTTTCTTCAAAGACATCAAGTTTATAGGCCTTGAAAAATCCTGAGGGCTATCTTATAGCCAACACAAAAACGTATGAAAAAAAGTCCTTTAAATACTTTTTGCTATTAACAAAGCCAGTCTCATGAATAAACAACAAGGTCCTACTGTATAGCATAGGAAACTAAATTCAATATCCTAGGATAAGCCATAATGGAAAAGAATATAAAAAAGAATGTATATATGTGTATAACTGAATCATTTTGCTGTACAGCAGAAATTAATACAACATTGTAAATCAACTATACTTCAATTAAATAAGTAAATAAATAAAATTAAATTAAAAAACAAAGCCAGTCTCAATAAACACATGTCAATTCATGAAATACACATTCCTTGAACACTTCAAAAGTACTCATAACTGCATTAAATTGTGTAAGATATAATGGTGCTCTAGACAAGATGGTTCCTACAAGAAGAAATCCAAGTGCAAGACCACAGAAAAATTTACCTGACAGATGTGCCAGACACATTACAAACAGGGTTCCATGTAATTTTGAAAATACTTTTTTTCATTGTAGGTATAAATAACCTCATTTGACAGTTAAGGAAACAGATGTTTAGAGACATTATGTAACTTGTCCAAGAAAACTAAGATTATTACTTAGAAATTGTCTCAGTGTAGACTTCATCTGAAAACTCCTTGAAGGACTAAGAGGGTTATTTTGGGGGAAAAAAATCTATATTTTTTTCAAGTCCTATATTTGAAAGGATATGTATTTACATGGTGTTGCAAGTTTACATGAATTTTAGTAAACTGGACACACACCAATATAATATTTATCCATTCTATGTCATTACAGTTCATATATTATTTAAAAGAAATATTACTATATTGGATTTCCCATATATTTATGAAATCATTGATGAATGAAGATAGATAACTTCAAACAAGTCAAAGGGATAATTACACACTAATAAATATTGTCAGTTATAAGTGCTTACCTTTAAAGAATAACTGGGAAATGTATGTATACTATGTCTCTGGTACCCTTGGCGGTTTTACAGGCCTTTGGAACATATACCCAGCCATGTTTGTTCTTTCTACTGATGTGACATCAAAGGCTCCCAGAGAGAAAGATAAAGCCCGTGGAATCTAAGACCCCTCTGAACCATCCTGTTTCCTCAACACTTTGACAGTAGAAAATAAGGTCCATGAGAAGGCTGAGGAGTTTATAATCTAGATGAAGACACACACTAATCACAAAAGCCCAAGAGATAAGGGGGTGTAAGATCTTTGCTCCCAGATGACGCTCAGAGGAGGTGCTGTTGTAAAATGTATAAATAGGATGAGGAGAGTCTACTCAGGACTTCTTGGGAGGGTGAATTCTGGAAGAAATCATTAACAGACTAGCAGAGTTTAGAAGAGTGAGCATTTTATATATATTTTAACAAACTCTAAACATAGGGAGTTGAAGGACAGGAGCAGGAGAACAAACAGGATATCTGGACAAAAGGATTTCTGTGAAGTTAGAAGACATGCGTTAGCAAAAGTCACATTCAGATTATGGCTGAGAGCAACATAACTCTACCATTTTATTTTTTAAATTTTATTTTATATTGAAGTATAGTTGATTAACAATGCTGTGTTAGTTTCAGGTGTACAGCAAAGTGGTTCAGTTATACATATACATGTATCTATTCTTTTTCAAATTCTTTTTCTTTAGATTTTTTGGGATGTGGACCATTTTTAAAGTCTTTATTGAATTTGTTACAACATTTCTTCTGTTCTATGTTTTGGTTTTTTTGGCCATGCGGCATGTGGGATCTTAGTTCCCTGACCAGGGATCAAACCCACACCCCCTGCATTGGAAGGCAAAGTCTTAACCACTGGACTGCCAGGGAAGTCCCCTCTTTTTCAAATTCTTTTCACATTTAGGCTACCATTTTATTTTTAAATGATTTTAAACTCCACACAAATTATTTATATTTTTTTCTAATAAAATAATCTCTTCACACGCAAAAGAGCTAGGGAGATAGGTTATAGTATTAAATGATGTCAAATATACATTTATGCTTTAAAACAGCAATGTTGGGACTTCCCTGGCTGTCCAGTGGTTAAGACTTCACCTTCCAATGCAGGGGGTGCAGGTTCAATCCCTGGTTGGGGAGCTAAGAGCCCACATGCATCGCAGCCAAAAAACTAAAACATAAAGCAAAAGCAATATTGTAACAAATTCAATAAAGACTTTAAAAATGGTCCACATCAAAAAAAAAAAAAACCTTAAAAAAAAAAAGCACTGTTACCTATTAAATTTAATGTTGGTGGAGAGTTTTACTTTTGCCTAATGTGTATATTCACAGTGATTACAAGCAAATACTGAGTAAATATAGAGCTATAAGACACTCTTGAAGAAAAATGTGCAGTTGTATGACTCCCAGAACATGAGTAGATATTTTGTTTTACATTTATCTCAACGTCTTCTCAAAGTTAACTCAGCACCATTGCATCATCATCATCATCTTCATAAAAGAACCGTCTAAAATACTGAATATACTGAACTGAGAAAAACAGTTTCGAAAGGATTATCTTTGACAGGAGAAGTGTCTTTAGCTGCAGTTGTATGGCTGAGTTGGAGACAACACGTGGCGACCATTTACCTTCAAAGTCAGTGTTCTTTCCTAACTCTGGCTATAAGACTATAAACACTGGAGTTTTCTCAAAAGAGGCCCAGGATGAAAATTTCATGTAAAAGGTACCTACAGGACAATTCTGACTGAAGTTACCGAAGTTCCTACACAAACTAACTGTTTCTGAAATGAAAACAAAACTCAGTATCAATACCAAAGGAAGCAAATATATGTTTATATATTGATCACCTGTGCCTAGCTGCAAAATTAATACTGTACCAGATTAGAGAAAAATTCACAAAAGAAGTTCAGGGAAAAATCACACACTTCATACCGCAAAGGGAAATGGGAAATTTAGTTGTCTAAACAGAACTGTTTTCATCTTTTCTTTTTGGTAACCTAATTCCAGTATTTGAAAATTAAATAAATGTGTTTTTCAAGTCTCATTGCGTCTTGGGCTCCTTGCACTAGAGGCTGTGAGCCCAGCTGGGGGAGGAGCCTATTCCTCTCAAAATGTAATTCCTCAGACTCATAAATTTCACAGAATATTTATTTTAGTTTTCACTGATTTGGGGAAATAACAGGTATTGAAAAGAGGCTTTTCATGGTGTTTAGTTTCTTCCTTTACCTGCTTAGTTTCCTTGTGGACTAGGCCCGGATAGGTATGCTATTTTCTGGAAACCAAATGGTTCTACTTATACACACATTCTGCCCGGGTACATGTCAGTGTCACGTACTAGGATTGGTCTGTAGGTAGGGGCTACTGCATACCCTGCAAAGACTACAGAAAAATATGACAAACTAGAGTATCCATCCCTCCCTCCAGGTTCATGGGATTTAATACAGAAATCCACACTTTCCTCACTTGCTATTTAAATGCTCCCGGTTAGTGACTAAAGGAGAAAATTAAATAATAAATAAAATGGATTAATTCCAAGTTTGTCTAAGTGTACCACCTCCTACTTAGTTACCCAGAAATACTTTAAAAAAGCATATAACAGGGCCATGAATCTAGAACTGCTAAATGGATTCATTCACACCCCTCCATGAAGCAATCTAGGCGGGTTCTATCCCTCTCTATAAAAATGAATCTAGTATGCAGAATTATTTCTCTTAGAGAAGAATAACAATTTATGGTTTCATTTAATAAAGAATTAATGATACCCTTCATGGAGGATCTCAGAACTTTTGGATCCTTGTCTTCAACTTTGATTTTAGGGGTCCAATGAAATGGTAAGGGCAACATAATCTTCCATAAATATAATTCAAGCAGCCTGTGACAACAAAGGCAAGAAGGGAGTATTTCAAGATCTTAGAAGTCGGTATGCTTGGCACACTCTAATGGCTCTTATATCCTTTG
Organism: Tursiops truncatus; assembly: GCF_011762595.2. Lineage (NCBI taxonomy): Eukaryota > Metazoa > Chordata > Mammalia > Artiodactyla > Delphinidae > Tursiops > Tursiops truncatus. The sequence continues at coordinate 48,451,313 of NC_047043.1, read as the reverse complement.
GCTGTTAAGCATGGAAACTTTCTATGGAATATCCATTACTCATTCCCTCTGCTCTAAACTCATAGCCTGTCAGAAAAAAATGGCTGGCGGGGGTGGGAGGTGGTACAGAGGAAGCCAAACTTAAAAAGCAGGAAAAGGCAGAGACAAGTCAATTCATCGAAGATTTACACCTTGTTTTCAATGGCTTCTTTCATTTCATTTCCCCTGACTTTTTAAAATTAGCAAATACACTGGACCCAGGAGGAAAACACATGGGGAAAAACAAAACAACAAAAACAAAGCAGTGCAAATCTCTGTGACTTGTACAATAGCTCTTACTGGGTCCTGGTGTTTGAGTGGCTGAATGAACTGCGGTCTGTTTTTCATTACTCTCCATCTGGAGCTGCGGCCTGCTTTGTTCAGCAATTTCTGGTCATTTGGGCCTGCTGGTGACTGTTTTGTTTTATGTTGCCATATTATACAGAATGAAAGCTGCCGCAGCCACCACCCAAGAAAGAACAATCCTGAAAACGAGAGGTTATGTTGAAAGAGCTCCCCACGACCCCTTCCGGAATAGAGAGTGAGTGTGTTTATCCGGGCCTGCCTACCATACAGACTTAGAGGCCTGGGGGTGGGGTGGGGTGCAGGAGGGAACAAAAGCCCTTCCTTCAGATGCTAAGACCCAGGAAGTGTCCAGAGTTGGGTTAATTCTGACGCCTTTTCACCTCTAAGGAGACTAGCGCATGTACTTTCTCATACCTCACTTGCAACAGCTCCTGAAAAACTGAACTCATATCATGTCTCTAAAAACAAAATCAATAAATCCTGTCTTCATAATATTTGGTTTCAATTGCATAGCCTTAGTCCAGAGGCCACATTGCAAATGATTCAAAAGCAAGTGTCTCCAAGAAGACCGAATCCAATTTTCATTCTTTAATGACAGGCTCAATGCCCTTAGTGATTTTGTTTAAAAAAGCCACCTCAGACACCGTTTCCATTTCCCTCCTTAAGAAAGCAATGGTCAAGAAGAACTCTCTTCTACCTTTTCGTTAAAGAAGCAAAGGGTAACATTCTCTCTTAATTCATTGCTATTTTCAGCTAACTTTAATTTACAAAAACAAAGAAACATAGGCAGGTGCTACTAAGGTTTAACAGAAAGAACAGCCAAAATATAAATATAATTGAAACCACTTTAGTTTTTCCAAGAGCTGTTTTGCCTTTTTTTTTTTTTTTTTTTCCCTAGAAAAGACAATATAACAAGTTGGGAGAAATGTAAAGTTAATAATAATCTATCACCTTAACACAAAGATTTTCCCTGCTTAATATTGCCATTTTATACAGTCAGCATGAGGTATTGTTGAGCATTACCTATGTATTAACTCATTTAATTATCAAGTCAGGCCCTATTATTATCATTTTTTAGATGGGGAAACTGAGGCACCCAGCAAAGTTAAGGGATTGACCACAGGTCACACATCTATGAAGTGGAAAGGCAGTGTTTGCACCAAGCATCCTGGCCACCCACAGACATAACGATGAGCACTCCTGACTGTCAAATATTTCCATAGCTCCATGTTTATGGTACACATGATTTTATATTCTTCCATACTCACTGAACTTCCTCTAATAAACAATCCCATGGTTTGTCGTAGTTTAGTCCTCTCGACTATCATGGTAATGGCTGTATAACAGTGCTACCCATATAGAGAATAAAGTGGTGCTAAGCGTGAGCATATAAAACACTTTAAAAATATGTCTGAATAAAATCTCTCAGTAGAATTAGTAGCATCATAGTACATTCCCGATTGCTCTTTTCATAATGACTTTTTTTTTCTTTTACATTTTGATATTTATTAACAAAAATGGTCCAGAAAAGTCCTGGGTCAACATTACAGTGATAAGCATTAAAATAAAAATTCTTAGTTGTACTGTTTCTAGGGGACAGTAACCAATCCAGAAAGCTGTTTTATCTCCTAAAACGGAACTTAAATCACACTATTCAAGCGTTAGATTTCAAAAGAAATTCTTCCTCTTCTCTTTTGTCAAAGCAAAATATACCAGAGGTCTTTGTTTTTACCTGCAAGGCTGCCTTCCCGAGAAGCTCATGCATATGTGGATGGATGAAGGGGGGTCGGGTGGAGGGAGAAGGCAGACAAAAAAGAAAAAGATAAAATCGTAAAGTAGGAAATAAAAGCTAGTGAGGAAGACAGGCTACCAACTGCCCAGGGATTGTTCACTGAAGTAAATCCTCTAGTCCCTCCAGATCCATTTCCAGAGAGGAGTTGAGTGAGGCCAGAGCAGATGACGCATCCTTGCTTCTCTGGACACTTGGTTTGGGTTGGGGCGTTTCTGGTTGGACAGATTCCTTCTTGATGTCTTTACCTCCACTGAGGACCCACTGGCTCTCAAAAAAGAACTGGTTTGGATGACTCAAAGAAAAGCCACAATCATCTACATTATGTGTCATCTTGAAGAACTTCTGACAGGCTACCTGGTAATGTGTCCCTTTTACTAAATCCAAAATCTGGTTGATCCCTGAGGGAGGGATCTTGTACACTTGCATCTTCTGCCTCAGCAGTTGAGGATCACTGTGCCAGAAAGGGCACCCCTGATAATCCCCGTGGCTTGGTGGATTGGTCAGGATAATCTTCAGGCAACTGTAAAGTGTGTAGTCTGTCCTCTTGCCTTCCTTTCCAAAGCTATGACGGATATTGTAAGAGTAGCCTTTATCAGATTTATCTGGATCCATCTTTCCTCTGATAAATGTCTGCTTCCAGAACTGCCACGCCTGTTCCAAGGTTAGGCCAATGTCCTTCAGGAAGAGGCTGTACTGCGTGAGGCCCCCATGACGAAGATGGTGGGGCTTTATGTAGCTGATCTATGCAAGGTGGGAAGGATTTGGTAGAAAGCGAATCGATCTGATCTAAAGAAACCTTCCCAACATTTGCCTGTGTACTGTAGTCTTGACCAGTGTACGAATGACTGAGGTGGCTGAGCAGTGGCTGGAGTCTCTCACCTGACTGCACAGCAGGCAAGGACCTGGCTGTTAAAGACAAAACCTTGGACAGTTTGGTTTTAAATTCATTCAGGATGATCGCCGCAACGTCCTTGAGTTGTACATAAGCAAAGCCATTTTCCAAATAGACTTTCCTTCCTCGGAACAAATCCAGAGCATCAGCAAAAGGGCCCTCATAAACTGACTCCAACTGAACCCCACCTATTGTGTGATGAAGCCACAATATCCTGTTCTCGCAGAGTCTTCTCTTCATCACTTATAGCCTCAAACTGCAAATGGCTATCCTTTAAGAAACTCTGAATTTTGTCCTTGGGTAATATACTGAATTGAAATAGAAGGAGATTCATTTCTTGTTGAATGAACCAGCGCCTAAGCTCTTCAGACTGGCAGTAAGCAAGGTGTAAAATAAAGTGAGAAACGTGATCTCTTCTTCGGGGTTCATATTCATCTTCCAAGTTTTCTCTGTAGGAAAACTTAAGCTTCTGAAGCTCAGCCTCCAGCTTTCTCTGGTACTGCTCGGTTCCTTTCACATAGCTCACACCAAGACTCTTAACTGCTTTCAGCAATTTAACTCTATCGTAGCCAAGTTTTCAAATTCTATCAAAGATATGTTTCCAGAAGGCGGCTGCAAGTAAAACAGAAGGCTATGTGGGTAGCAAGCATTCCTCTGGTCATCTGCCAACCTCAGTTTCCTCCGATTTCCTCCAAGAAACTGCATCTTGTTACGTCCAGCCACACCAGACGTGAAAACAGACAAACCCCGGCAAGCATTTTCCCCGGGGAGTGGGGGGGTGGGGGGCGGGAGAGTTCGTACAGGACCCCATATTGACTTTTAAAAGGCTCTACCAAATTAGCATGGTCCTAATGAAGAAGGGGTGAATTAGTTTCACAGTAACCAGCCTTGGAAGGCCCACATGTTACGTCTGCATCCTGAGTGGATATAAACTATCACTGCAAGTTGCTTCCATTTGCATGTTTCCAATCATTAACTGATTTATTCTGGGGACACTGGGCCTTTGTAGCCCTCCCAAGTGTGTTTTTCCCCCTACCATCCCTTCTCCCACTGGACGTGTAAGTGGGGAGTCCTCCTTGCTCCTAACTCCATATGGCTTCCCTCCTACCTAAAATCTCCAATGTAAATCTCACCTCACAACATTTTATAATCAATGCACCTTCATTTTCACCATGGTCTACAGATTCCTGGTATCATTCTTCCTATTTCCCCACAAATACCTTCTGCATCAGTCCATTTTTCCAGTACTACCCCTGCTCCAATTCTTGGCTATTTAAAACAATACTTCAATGCTGCTCTGGTGCCTGGTCCCATCAGCTCCTTGAATTCACAGTGACCTTCTTTCCAACTTCGGCAACTTGCTCACACACTCATCAATGACTATAAACAACTTTCCATAAATGAAATTGCTCTCTCTTCCCAACTGTATGGAGTTTCTACCTATAACTACTTCAGGGGCCGTTTTTCTGAAGAAGATAATAATACTCTAAATAGGACTTAAAGTATCATTAAAGTAGTATTTTTCCCCAGACATGGAAGTGGCAGTAGTATCTCTCTGACGACGAGGGCTTACTTTTAGGGTACCCGCTCCATATGCTTGGTGAAAGATGTGATTCAGTCACTACTGCCATCCACAGGCTCCAAACGCTGAGGCCAGAAAATGCCATTGGAGGCTTTTATTAGTGTGAAATGACCGTGTGATCACCTGCCTCTTTGACATGAGCCTCAAGGCAAAAAGTCTAACAGCCCTCTGCCCTCCCATAAGATCATCCTTAACTGCCTTTCCTTCAATGATGTCCCGAGGGGGTTCTGTGGTCCCTCCCTCCCTTTATTTCTCCTTATCTTTCTTCCCTCCTTCCCTCCCTCCACTTTCTCCTTCCAAATTTATCAGTGCTTATTACGTTTGAGACCAGTAGTCTCCAAACTACTTTTTATATCCATATTATTATGAATAAAAATATCTTAGAGCAGCAAACTCAATATTTATACATGTATGTGTTTAAAACATGAGCATTTATAAAACTATACCAACAGGTACATTATAAAACACACATATAAAACACACAGAAACTTGACATCAAAACAGAGATATGTTCTAATATTTTCTTCGAGTATTTCCAATAGACAGTCAAGCATTCCCCTGCAACTCCCTTCTCTGAAGATACATTTTCTAGATTACACAGGTCCTGTCTTCACTGAGTCTAAAGGTTTCTTTGGAGAGAGAGAGGAAATTAAATAAGCAGTTACAAGAAGATGTGGACAGGAGTGTTAGGGGTTGAGGTAAGTATACCCACCACATCTGTCCAGATCAGCACCCCACTGTTAAGAGATAATTGCTTATGGAAACTCTCACAAGCCGTTTCAGCTACATCCCCTTCCTCTTCAAGCCTTATGATTATAGTCTAAGATACAGCTTTTCCAGGTTAGCAATGGACCCTTTTGGTTTCACCAGTGTTGTACAGTGACAAGAGATACTTGCATTCCCGAGCAAACCTTTGCCTAGTGGAGGGTCCCTCCATATGGACCACTCCAAGGATCAGGCAGGTCATGGGACCCACTGAGGTTCACAGGGCTTGCTTGTCTGTGAAGCATCTGCCTTTGTGACTGGGGCTCAATCAATATTACTGACTGCCTGAGTTGGGTGCCTCAATTGTCTCTGGTTGCTCCTGTAGATATTTTTACCCCAAACTTTGGGAATCGGTCAGGCATGTCTGGAAGTGACAGAATTAATAGTCTAAAGCTTCTCACACACCACATGCTTCCCACGGGCTGAGAGTGAAGAATATCTCACAGTCATGGCCCAACGTTTTTCGTATATGTCCTCCAAGGTTCAGTTTTCAGCTGCCTACCCTAATGGACCCTACTCCACCAGCTCCCCTACAAGTTATCCTTAATGTTATTATCTGCTCCCTTGGTTATGGCCATCATCGTAGCTCTGAGCTTTCTTGTAGCTCCACTTTGACCTTGCCCACAGGGATGCTACACCAGGGTCTCTAGCTCAGGATGTCAGATACATAACTCACCACCTCTCCCCAAAACCCACCACTACTACTTCTGGACTTCCTACTTCAGTCAATGACACAGCCCTCTTCCCCAACAATGACAGCTCAACATGTGGGTTTCATTGCCCGCGTCCTTTCACCTTTATAGAAAATATCTAATTCTACCTTTGAAAACTCACGTGACCCCCTTTCCATTTTTCTAACAGTGCCTGAGGGATTTTCCTCATTTTCCTTGTGATCTGTGGATTTCAAATGTGCATTGCTTTTTTTTCTGCCTCTAGTTTCTTCCCCCCTGTAACTCAGTTTCACCCACTTTGGCAAAATAACTTTTCTAAAACACAGGTAGAATCATATCATTTCTGCTCAACAAAACATATAAGGGCTGTGTACAGAATTAAGTTCAAAATATCCAGGATAACTTTATAAATGCCTCCAAAATCTTGGCCCCTTCCTTCTTTCTACCGATATCCTTACCTGGGCATTTTTTCTATTCTAGTTATATGGGTCTGCTCAATTACCTTCTGAAATTCTTTCTCCTGAACACCAACCTTTCCCAAGGCCATCCATTCTGCCTTGCCTTTACAAACTTCATTCCCCAAAAGGGAATCTCCATATTCTCCTCCCATAGTATTTTGTGGATCCCCGTATTATAGACACCACTGTTACACTCTCACATATATTAGGCTGATATAATGATCCTAACACATATATTAAGATTAGTTTCTTGGTTTTCTTGGTGGTTTCCTTTTAAACTAGAAATTGAACTATTAGATGACAGAAATGATGTCTTATTAATTTTTGTCTTGTAGTAGCTAAATACCTGGGGGAATTGTGAGTTTACAGGACACAGGGAATGTTGTTTTTTCCCTTAATTGCTGAATTGAATCTGACCATTACCCAATTAAGCCAGGATATATTCTCAGTGTATAAGTGTTCCGAAAACATGCACGCATTATATTTGTACATGAAATAGGGGCAGTGTTTAGAATGATCTTGGCTCTACCATATTTCTTGATGTTGGTATTATAAAAACGACTGGATTAGAGAAACAACAAATAACACATGTTACAAAAAGGATTTCAATTTTCCAGTATGAACTCAGTCATGCAAGAGAGCCCATATAGATTTCACAAATAAATGAATGCAGCCCTTAAAAGAGTACTGGATTCCGAGACATGAAAAAAACATGAGCCACAGATATAGCCAAATAACTTCAGAAATATTTCCAGGAAAAAAAAGGAAGCCTCGATAAGATACAAATTCTGAGATCCTGTGAGATGCTTACAGCTGAAACTGAGACACAATGGGCCCATCAGTAAATTCATTCCTAGTCAACCAATGTAGATAAAGCTTTAAACAACAGATAAATGAGAACGTGTTTTGCATGGGAAAGTTCTCCCCAGAGTTCCTCATTTTTATGTAGGAAATCAATTTGCATCACTGATGATATCATTCAAATCAGACAACCCAAAGTTGTTAGGAGGTAATTTAGTTTTATGCTGAAGCAATTTGATACTTGTTCTGATTTGTGATTTTCATTTTGTTTGTTAATGAAAAAAAATTAATGAGCAATGTTACTAGAAATACAACTCATCAAAGCCTCGGCGTGCTTAAAAAGGTTGCCATATACTGTACATTGGGATCGCTGTGCAGCTGGTGCCTGGGCCTCGCCTAGGAGGAGCCATCAGTGGAACACACAGGAGCAAGCTCAGGTATCAAGGCCCTGACACATACCTTTGCATTGATTTGTGTTTTTGTCAAGGATTGCCTTTGTGGATACGATTTTTCCATACCTGAAAGAGAGAGAGAGAGAGGAAAAAAAGAAAAAAATCCATGTTATTGTAGCCCAATGAAGACACTTAAAACACCGTAATAAACATCGGTGCACACACAACTGAGCAGGAATAAACCAAGAAAACAAGCTCTGAATCCCCATTTCACAGCTGGATGACCTCTTTTCACCAGCTCCTCTTTATAACTAGAGAATGGGCTTCCTTCCCTACATAATCACTGGGTTGAGCCTTTGAAAATAAACCCGTCAGGCTGTCATAGGTGGCTAAGAGGGGATTGTGTGTGATTGTGATCAAAGTAAATCACACTCTGTGGATTCATGGAAAAATGCACAGGCCTTGGAGCCAGGCTGATCAGGGCCTGCGTCTAGCTCGGGCACTTACCTAGCGCTGTAACTCTGAGCAGTTCAGCACGACTTATCCAAGCCCATTTTCTCATTTGTAAAAATGAGAATTGGAACAATCACTTTTCATGATTTGGGAGAGGGTTAAATTGAAATGTTGCGATTTCCTAGCAGGTTGTAGGATAAATAGGACTTTGTTTTTGCTACTAAAAAGGTATTAGTTATACTGTAAGTTAATTGAGGATAAGGACTGAGTTTTGTATTCTCCATGCCTAACACCACCGGTAATAGAAGCTAAATAAAAGTTTGCTGTAAATAATCAATGATATAGGTTATCCACGGTGCTTCCTCTACAATAAAATTTCTACCATAATATATCTATATATTTACATCATAAATGTGTTAATTATTTTATCATCTCTTGCAGAAGACCTAGTCTAGGTTTTTTTTTCAAAGATGGGTCACATGGAGAATGAAATAATTTTGTTGAGCCTATTTATGAGGTATAAATGATAGGACTGAAGAAGATAAGTCCTAAGACCCTGTCCTTCTTTAGGATTCCATGAAGCATGCTTCTAGATCAACATAAGTACATGGAGAAGTTATAATGCAAATTTAACTACCAAATTTATTAACAACTCATCTTATGTTCAAGATTTCAGCTATGGTCACAAAATATTTGGCAAGTTTTCCTTTAATTCTATGTTCCTAAGGAAGTATAAGAACATAGGATAAATATTAAACATTCTGTGTATTAATGAACTAGGTTCCCTACCACCAATGTTTCTTTTCCATTTGTAATCACCTTGTACTATACCACTAATTCTTTGGAGCATTAAATTCTTGGAGTGGTCATTTATTAAAATTCTAGTGTTGAAAATAGCATAGTGCTAGATGCCTTTGCTTCTTCTTTTTCCCCAATGGAATAGCTATCATTATATTAATATCACCTACAGCCTTGAAAATCATTCCAGTAGGAGCTGAGCTATTGGTAGGTCACAATAGAAACAGGAATAATTGTATGAGATCAGTGGAAGGAGTCTGAGATGACTCCCACCTATACGCTCCGCGCTTCTTAAGTCTGCCGAACTGGGCTGGAGCTGTCCAAAGCTGAACTGGGCAGATTTCACCAGCATAAACCTGACGCTTCAGCTACTTGCATCTTTAGTACACCTGCCCTTCCTGCACCACTACAATGATAACCCTACAGTAAACAAAATCGAAGAGAGCTAGGGTTGAAAGTGTCTCTTACTATTTTGCAGATGAAGAAAGTATGTTCTAAAAGATCATTAACTTGATCAAAATCGTATAATTTGTGAAACTTCCAATAGGAACTTGAATATGGGATTTTTGAGTTTGGTGCAGTGCTTAACTAATATAGCATGCAGCCTCTAAAATAGAAAAGCTACATATATCAAGTCGTCTTGTTCAATCAACCTTCACGTCTTTGGGGATCCATGTATTTGATCTCCAGGGCAATGCAATGTAGTCATTAAAAGAATATATTGTGGCAATAAACTTCCATGGCTCAAATCTCAGTTCAACCAGGGTATATTTGATTAACTAAGTCTTATGTGCTCTTTGCGTCATTTCACCATCTATAATGATATAAATCTATTTTTATATTGATTTAGATGATATTTATTTAAAATTGTGTACATCTACTTGTAAACCTATAAAATGATGATAACAGTCTCTACCTCATAAGGTTGTGGGGTTCACCTAGAGTGCTGATAACACTGGCTGGCATAGAGAAAGTGCTCATTTAATATTAGCTTTTCTTACAATCACTTTTTTGCTGTTATCTGCTACATAAAATTGTCTCCAGTCCTTGGCATTCTCTGAGGTAGATAAGAAGTGGAAAGGGGGTTAAGGTTCTGTCCCAAATCCCAGCTTAAAACACTACTACTTAGACTGTCAAAATCTTCCACTAAGAAACTTGGAAGGTAACGTTATTTGCTAAAAGGATAATTTGCATTTATAATTTATATTGTTATTTTTAATGTTTGGAATTTTATTAACTATATTCTCACTGTATTTAATCATACAATTACCCATAGGTTCAAATCTTTTCATGGTTTATTTAGTATGACAAACTGTCTGTTGCCTCATTTTATTTTAACTTGTAGATTTTTATTGAGCAGAGATGCAAATAATTTCTGTCCAGTGGAAAAGATAACCCTAAAGTTACAGCTTATTGCCATGTCCAACATTAATTAGTTTTGTATCTAAACTGACATTCATATCCTAATGTTCCTTTATAAGTTGCCTGCAGATATCTAGCTTTTCAAATGCTCTTTGAACTAGTTTTAACACCTTGTATATACAAGCCCACTCTCCCCCAAATTCTTCCTCCTTCCACATTCCCCTACCCCCAGGACATACATAAGCCTCTCTTTAGAGCTCTATTTCATCCCAAGAGTTTCTCTTTTAGGAAAATAACCAGTACAATAATATATTTGAACAGTGTGTTCAGTAGACAATGTTTAAAGGTACCTATAACCATACCCATTAACTACAGTGATGTTTGCTAGGTTTGGACTATTCAGGCAAGTAAACATTTGCAAAATTATATGGATCTTAGAGAAGAAAACAAAAAGAGAGAAAACAGGGAATATCTGCTGAAACATTTTTCCCCACACAAAGCACCCATCAATACAATATGGAAGAAGTAACAACCAGAGGAAGAAAAAGAATTTAGAACATTTATAACCATCTCACATCAGGCACATAAACCCTTAAGACAAAAATCCTTCTTTTGTTTCTAAAGCCACTCCTGACATTTTTCCATAAGTTCCTTCTAAATTAAAATTTAGCTCTGTCTCTTAAAGAGGAAATTGAAAATTACTGTATCTCATAGTGAATTCTGTCTCACAATGGGACTCTTAACCTATGGTGTCCATGTTGTCCTACTGTATCACTGTTACGAGGATTTCTTCTTCATAAAATTCAGTATATGCAAAAGATCACTATCAGTCTTTTAACAGCCAAAAAAGTGAAATGCTTTCTTGTAGAAAACATTTGTGACTACTTTAGCAAGCAACATTTTTCTTAAAAAAATTATTTTATTATTCAGAAAGTATTACAATACTACTATACATGGAAAAATCACACACACACACACACACACACACACACACACACATGCCAAAAAGCAAAGTATGCTGTTTCTTGACTTCCCTATTCCTAATTACTCTCTAGGCGAGACTTTCCAATGGTCCAGAATCACAAAACCATAGAACACAACTTGTTAGTTCAGCCTCTACTCTGGCTGGAGCTACAGGAATTTCAGTCCTTGGCTCAGTTACAAGATTCTGCATTAAAAATTATTTCACAAAGCTAGAATATGCTTTAAACAACAAGAGAAGGTATTTAATGGGCCATTGGTTCTAATTCATGTCTGAACTCTCACGATGACAAACAGGGACTTTCTGCATGACTGGTGCTGTATCCTCCCTGCCCTGCTAAGTCAGCCACTGATGTAGGTAAATCAAGCTTAGACTTTTTTTTTGAAAAGACCTAAGACCACCATAAAGACAAAAACCACCCATATAATGTACCTGTGAAGAATTGTATTAAATTTCTCTTATGTCTTGTCAAAGTAGAGTAAAGCTACTGACTAAAGTTATTTTTTTAATATATTCTAAAGAAAAAAAATATTTCTCAGGTAAAATTATTCCTAAACTTACATTATATTACTTATTTACTCTTCCCTTTTTTGGAGTTTAGATCAAGACCTTAAGTGTTCAGAAAGCTTTTTTTCTTTTTTTTTATGCCACCCACAAGTGGAAAGCAAAGTCTAATATTAGAGGAAAATATGTGACCCAATTACTGAACAATGCCTGGAAATAGACACCTCAGCGGGGTCCCCAATTCTCTCTTCTCTGTTTTCACTTCCTGAAGCTAGAAGAGATAAAATATCACCCACAGTCAACTTCCTGGGGGTGTTTCAACTTCTTGGGGGAAACAAATAAATGAACACATTTTTTTTAACCATAATTCTTTCCATCTGGGTTCAGTGCCTTCTCCAGCCAGTATGAGAAGCACGTAAGACAGCATTGCTAGGGCACTTTTCTATATAAAAATAAACAATTCCATGTCATATCTACAAAGTCACCAACTATCCTGAGTGCCCATAAATTCTCCAAACACAGCCCGGTTCCCAATAACATTGTCTTTATAGTCTAAGAGGACTTTGTGATCACAAACAGAAGCCAATGCACAATAACCACCCACTTACTACATTTTGAGTTTTCACAACTGAGTTTTATAATTCATGTGTTGTCTATCAACTCTAAAAAATACGCTTACCTGAGCTTGTCAATAAAATATTTACATTTAATTTTTTAAAGAAATAGTCAATTCTTTCTGACATTTATTCTTATTCTTAAATAGCATCTGAGTCATTTGTTGATACCCTTAATTATTCCACATACAAGCCTTATTTAAACTAATGGAATCTTTTATTTTCCAAAACTGAGGAGAAAATAGAGCAATTATGGGTCTACTCTTCATCAATTATGAAGACATCAATTTGGTGGGATTTTTCTATAAAGAATTTCTTTTTAAAGCCTTTTACTGAATCACCCACTGTATATATTAATTCAGGTAATACAGGCAGAGACTGAAAATAGTTCCTGTAGTCAATCAACTCCCAGCTAACTCATTTTTCACATGCCTTCTATACTGATACCAAGACAAGAACAAAGGTATTAGATTTATTTAATGGATGGACTATTATCCTTTTAGCCAATGTGGTTGTTTGCCTACTTCTAGAATGCTCATTCATTCTTTGGCACTTGGGGATGCTAATGGGGTATATCTATGGCTTTTGAGATCCAGTAGGAATGTGGTGGGACTATCTCTTTGAGGGACCACATCATCCAGGTTCCATCTACAAGAGAACAAGTCTACAGCCCATTAACATTCTGAGTCATTAACAAATTCATTCTACAAACAAGTGGTCAAAGCCAGGAATAACTATTGTGGGCAGAACTATGTCCCCTCAAATTTCATATGTTGAGGCTTAACACCAACACCTCAAAATGTAACCATATTTGGGCAGATAGCCTTTAAAGAGGTAAGGTATACTCTATAGTAGCACAGGGAACTCTGCTCAATATTATATAACAATCTAAGTGGGAAAAGAATTTGATAAAGAATGGATATATGAAAAAAAAAATAAAGAGGTAAGGTAAAACCAAGTCCTATGCATGGGCCCTAATCGAATATGACTGACATCCTTATAAATTAGGACAAAGGCACAGAGGAAAGACCACAAGGCACAGAGGGAAGAGATGGCCATTTACAAGCCAAGAGAGAGGCCTCAGAAGAAATCACACTTCTGACACCTTCATCTCATATTTCTAGCTTCCAGAACTGTGAGAAAATAAATTTCTGTTGCTTAAGTGGTACTTGGTTATGGCAGCCCTAGCAAACTAACACAATAACCTCTTATTCAAGGTCTGGTGAGCTTTGATAAAGGGAATGAAGATGAGACCTCCTTAAATTCTTGACACAGTGATTTGGCAGTGGGTCCCACCAAGCCCTCACCTAACACCTCCAAGTTCTCTGTCACCCACGTGTGTGTGTGACAACAGAGGCCAATAAGTATCACCCAGAACAGACAACTAATACTCTAGAACCTGGTTCTTGGCCTTGTAGTTTGGGCATTCTTTTTATCCCCCCAGAGATAATCATACTCTTGAATCCACACCAAGTAAATGTCACAAGTTTATTGCACAAACAGAAATGTCCTTTTTTTTTTTTTTTTTTTTTTTTTTTTTGTGGTACGCGGGCCTCTCACTGCTGTGGCCTCTCCTGTTGCGGAGCACAGGCTCCGGATGCGCAGGCTCAGTGGCCATGGCTCACGGGCCCAGCCGCTCCGGGGCATGTGGGATCTTCCTGGACCGAGGCACGAACCCGTGTCCCCTGCATTGGCAGGCAGACTCTCAACCACTGCACCACCAGGGAAGCCCGAAATGTCCTTTTTAATTTACAACTTCGGACTAGCACACTCCAAAGAAAACAAAATAAGAGTTTCTAGCTGGGAGAATTGAAGAAACTTTCAAGGAGGAGGAAGTGTTTAAAGAAGGGGTAACATGTTGACAATCAGAAATGTTTTTTATACTTCTTAGGGATAAGAAAAACAATTCTAAAAAAAAAATTCTTTTTTAGACACATGTATTACTCTTTAGTACATTACTGTTTTCACACTACAAATAGGTTCACCATGATCCTAGGGCTGTCATGCTGCATTTACAATCTGACCAACCCTAAGACAATGGTTCTCAGACTTTGATGTGCCCCAGAATCTCTTGGAGGCCTTATTAACACACGGAATGCTGGGCCCAACTCCCAGAAATACAGACTCTGCAGGTAAGAGGTGGGTCTGAAGGATTTGCAGCTCTAATAAGATCCCAGGTGATGCTGATGTTGTTGATAGTGTTATGAGAACCACCACTTCAAGAAAGAGAATGACATACGAACACCAAAGCATGTATGGTTTGTTACCTACAAAATTCACAGTCTGAGGGAACTTTCTATAGCCACGGAGAACTACTTTCAAAACTGCAAACAGCATTTGCTTTTGTTCAAATGATATTCTATGTTGAAAAAGATGGACTACAAATTTTTTCAGAGTTTTTGCTTAATAATATTTTTTCATTTACCTAATATAATGACAACTTACAACTCAAAGACAGCTGCTTTGAAATTTTTGTCAGGGACTTTTTAGAAAGTCCAAAGAAAACACATGGACAATATCTATGTAACTCTCTTCCTTCATCTGAAATAACTAGTTGCTAGTTCCTAGTTTGATTGAATTAGAGTACTAATATGAAAAAAATAACTGGCAGGCAAATAACAATTAGTAACTGTTAGTGTCTTTGCTGGTTCTTTAATGAGAAATGGATGTAAAGCTGGAATGAATATACTAGACTGAAAATGAATACTTTCAAATTCTGAAACAAAACAAAACAAAAATCACTAACTTGCTAACTCTTGGGTTACATTTTAGGTTATGTATTTATGTTACATAGTTAGGGTATATAGCCTGTCATCTTAGAGAAAGCTTGTGAGAAAGAGATTTCCATGCAAACAAATGGGATGGCAAATCACATCCTTTTCGGTACTTTATACAACCAATCATAGCACATTTCAGCATGCTTAACATCCTTTAATATTTGTTCTGCTAATGAGGAAAGAGAATAGGCTTTGGAATCAATTAATATGGACTTGAGAATTTGAAAAAGAATAGATACATGTATATGTATGACTGAATCACTTTGCTGTACACCTGAAACTAACACAACCTTGTTAATCAACTATAGTCCAATATAAAATAAGAAGTTAAAAAAAACTATGGACTTGAATCTGACCTGTACCACCCATAGGATGTGAAACAAACAAACTACTCAACACCTTGGTACCTCAGTTTGCTGATCTGTATAGTGTAATCACTAGGCCTGCTTTTTTAGTGGCTGTAAAGATGAAATAAAATAGCGTGTGCTAAACTTCCTAGTACAATGGGTGACCCGTTGAAATTTCTTCCATTGTCTTACTAAAGCCTACCTTACGCTTTATTATCTATACATTTACCATGTAGCATACAAATGTCCATGTATAACTTGGACAACAATATCTCTTGACTATTTGATAGAGCCAGTCTCCGTGCTGGCAGAGGCCCCTTAGGAAGCATAGGCTTTGACACTCATATGACCTCTCATTTATACTCCAAGTCAATTCACAGTTTCTCCTCCACTCACACAGTTTCCTCCTGGCAACATCTAACTCCTTGCTCAGTCTGATCTCAAAGTTCAGCCCCTTCCATGCAGCCCCCACTACCTTTCCATATGCATCTGCCTTCTAACCTCCCACCAGTACCCACTGCTCCAGTTACTACCACAGGCCCACTCATTCTCAAGTTCCCCCTCTCCCAGCCAGCAGCCAACAAGTCATGGTACTTGGTGGACCACATCTTGACCCTGGCCCTCCTTGGTTCTCACTGCTGTCCACTTCTAGTACATCCATGCATGGTTGACTGTCAATAGCATCCCACTCCAAGGCCGTTTGGTCTTCAAGGGCCCAATCCTGGTCTTCTGTAAGTGGATTTTAGATTTCAGAGATTTTAAATACCTCTCTTACCAAAAGCAAAGGATCCTATCAGGATTCATGGGTCCTCCCTTCAAAACCTCTCTAATGTCCATCCCTATTTGTTTTATTTAGTTGAAACTTTTACAACACTTTTATGGGCCAGCCCCTCTTCTAGGCTCCCTATGTATATCCGCTCTTGTTAGTCATCACAACAAGCCCTGGATGTGGTCACTAGCTGTGTTACGGACAAGAACACTGATACAGAAACACCTGAAGTAACTTTCTCAAGGTCACATAACTAGGAAGTAGCAAAAGCAAAATCCCGGGCTGTCTGGCCTCAGAGCATGGGGCCTGCCTCTCAGCTCTAGTGCCTCCTGCCAACCTCCTGTCTCAAAAAGGAAGCCATTGCTTCTCCTTTTCTCTCTTCCAACTCCCATTCATCCCTGCCATGTCTGTGCCCTTGTTTCCCTATATATCACCTATGTTTTCTGAAACTTAATCTTTTTTCCCCAGCACCAGGGCTCTTTCCCCTCTGCCTGCCCTTGAACATTTGTAGATCATTTCTTCCTATACATTGGCTATCATCAAGTTTCTCTCTTTTCATTCCTTGACAGAGTGGTCTTGATTGATTGCTCTGCTCATTCTACTTCTTTCTTCTTAATTTCTAATTACATCCTAAATACTGACTTCTATTATTGGAACATAACTAAAAATTAACTAGTAACTTCTTAATAAGTAAAAAAATCAGTTATCATCATCCTTGACTTCTCACTACCATTTAACCCCCTGGAAAACCTTCATTTTGAAACATTCTTCCCTTGGGTTCCATGCAGCACACTAACCTGGTCCTTATCTTCCTTTCTTGCAGACAAGTTATCCCTTTATCTCTTTCACTTGGCTCTTCTTCTCCTCTAGATTCCTAAAAGTGGGTGCACCTCAAGCGTAATCCTTAGCCCACTTTTGTTTTAGTGCTACAATATCCGTGAGACAGCTAATTCCCAGAAAGGACATGTATCAGAATCAGCTGGATGACTTCTTACAACTCTGGGCTCCAACCTCAGAGTTTTGATTGTTTGGGATGAGGTACAAGAAAGTGAATGTCTAACAAGCTCACAAATTAGAACCAAGAACCACACTGTGAGAACCATTGATTAGAAATCTCCTTCATTATCACATTTTGAATTTCCATTTCTTTGTGTTTCCATCTCATATTTCTTTCTCTAGATCTGCCTCCACCCTCAAACCTCAGTCTAGAATCTACAATTAGAGTTATTGGATATTTAGAGTTATTAATTATTTCCCTTTGGAAAAATTAGAATTATCGGATATTTCCCTTTGGATGGAATGGTCATCTCAAAATGCAAAATGCAACATCTCAAAAATGCAGCAAAGTTGAACTGGCTGTTTTCCCCTTTCTCCCTTCTCTGAAAACATCTCTGGGGCAGAAGCTAGTTGGGTAGTAACAAGTGTACAGGGAGGAGACTCTGACAACCTGGACAACTCAAGCCCCAGCTGGAGGGGCTCTGCATCCTGTCTCTGGCCATTGTTACCACAAAGGAATGGGATCCAAATGTTGCAAGGCCTTCTGATTGTTTCTGAAAGAAATCTGGATTTTCAGGCAATATTTCTCAATTTTGCAAGATTGTCTTAGAGTTTTTATAAAACAATGTGAAAACACTCTTTTAGGCAGACTGAGCTTGATGGCTGCCAGTTTGTGACGTTGCCCTGATGTCCTCCAGCTGCCCCTTCTCATTCTAAATAACATAGATCCTTCCAGGGCAATATGTATGTTCTGACCCATTGTCTGCCAGCTATTTCTCCCAAATCTGCATAGCTGTTGTGCTCATGGCCTGCATAAAATCATCTAGCATTATTATTTTTTTTTCCTGTTTTATGGTATTATTTGTTTGTTCCCCATGAGATTGTCTCTTCAACCAGACCTTGATTTTTCAGGGGTCTATATAATGCTTTATGCTTCTGTGGACATCCCTGAAATATCCAGGACAGAGTTGGATGAATAATAAATGTCTATGCAAATCTGCTCATTTTTAAGTAAATTTTATGAACCTGACAACTTTTTTCACATCAGAAACACCTACTAATGACTGAACTACACTTACACACAAACAAATATGTATATACCATTAATTGAGCACTTGCTATATGCTGGTCACTACACACAGTGCATTAGGTATTTTATTCCAAATTCTCACAACTACCTAATAAGCTGATATTATTATTCTCATTTTTTAAGGATGAAGAATTAAACTTAGATACCTTAAGTGACTTGCCCAAGTTGACACAGCTATTGAGTTACATTGCTTATATTTGAACTCAGGTGCATTTGGCTACAAAATCCCTACTCTTTCCTTGATAATCACACTGTCCTTAAAGCATAATGAATAAACTTGGGTAAAAGTCAGTCCCCTGGCCAGTCCTGGGGTCACAGAAACATTTGCAAGTCTTTTGTACACGTTGGACATGACTGCAGCTCCAAAAGGCACAAAAATGACCAAAAGTCATTGGACATGGTATAGCTGGACATTCATCATAGATTGTTAGAACTCACTTCTAGAGAAACTTCTTTCTTAAAGAAGCTTCTGATTTCACAACATGTAGCCCATTCTAGTACATCTGTGACTCTAATGTGAACTGTATGCATAATGTAAAACATAGCTTCACAGCAGAATTGACATTTGCTATTTGGGGAAGACATCAGACCTCAGATTCTGAAAATTCTGACATCATCTATTGACTCAACACTATTAAAAAAAAACTGCATCAAATATGTAGCATATGTGACCATTTTGAGAGCCGTGTTTTAGTAGCAGTGGAATCAGCTGTTCAGAGCACATGCTCAGTTTCCATGATACCCCTCAGTACCAAAGCACATAATCAGGTTCTCAGGAAAGTCCTGTGATGGAGTTGTTACTAATAAAGTAGTAGCTCCCAATCCTCGCTTAGGCTACTTAGTTTCCTTCTAATTCCCACCCAGATTTTCTTTGTCACTACCCTTCCTCCTCCAGCTCAACTGGCATCTTCTCTCTGATGCCTTTTCTCTCTTCCCCAAGTAGCTCATTTCAGTTCTGGTTATGATCCAACATGGCATTGAGCATATCTCTATTAGAAAGTGCATTGTATCATCAATTGTGTCAACGACAAAAATGCAATACTTTATCAATACTGCATTGTACTGTGCTGTACTATACCTTTGACCATCCTAATACTGAAGATGAGTTCTTCAAGGGTAGGGCATAGGTGTTATTTATTTTATATCCCTAGCCTTACATGCAGGGCTCACTCAATAATTGTTTGTTGGATGAATGAATAAATAAGTGAATACCATATATCACATCCCCAACATCAGAATGTAAATTCTGATGCAAAGCTATTTTTGCATTATGCATACAGTTCACATTAGAGTCACAGTTGTACAAGAATGGACTAAAGGTTGTGAAATCAGAGAAGACAATCAGAGTGTCAATGAGAGTAAGTATATCTAGGCACAGATATATCTTCCACTTGGCAATGTGACAAAGTGCATATCCTACTGACAGTGATACATCACGTTTTAGATCTTATATTGAGCACATTCACTTCATTTCATTCAAAAGGAGAGTGAGTTATAACATCATTAAAGAGCCAAAGTATGAAATAGTTGTAAAGTCTTTGTTGTAAAATGTTTTACGGCATTATGTTATTTTAAATTGACAAAGACACTCAAGAAAAAGAACTGACATAATATATTGAATGAGGAATTTCGTATAGTAGAGCAGCTACTCTAAGCTTTTTTTAATACAAGAATGCCACTGCTTCATTTGAAAGAATCAGAACTTGCAGTGGGAAAAATAGACAAAACCATGTCATGTAGAGAGAAGTGGTCCCATGAAGCTCACACATACCAGAAGCAGAAAAGATGAAAATCAAGCCCAACTTTTAAATCTCATATCTTTAATTTCAAAACTTATAAAACAAGGTACCCAAGTGGATGAGAACACAGCCATTTTTGTCAACACATCAATCTCTTCACATAAAATGTTGAGGAAGTTATAAACTTTCCAATATAAATACAAAATATTGGATAAAGCTCTTCTGTATCACTCCAAAAGATTCAGTCCTTGTGTTACCATAGCAGAAAGCTCACTGTCCAATGGATATTCAAACAATTCATAACATAAATCAATGATGCAGTCCATTTACCTCTGTGAAGATTATTTGTTTTATAGATTGTCTGTATTAGTCATAGTATTTTAAAAATTGTATGTAAAAATATATAACTATCACACCAGGTAAGTGAGAAGACAATAAAAGAATGCATGTTAAGCATTCCAGCTTAGTAATAAGCTTATAGCAGTTGATTCTCCAAAACAGTAGTTGCTGGAGTGATGTTCAATCTTTCAATTACGTAATAGTCAGACAATTTAAGCTTATATTATAAATACATTCTGAAAAACATAATTAAGAAAGTGAGTAGACTGCAAAATGTGTGCAGTGCTGTCTCCATTCAGTTATCAGTGGCTGCTTGTTCATTTGTCTTAACCCTTCCCACTATCACTGCAGGTGTACACACACCTCTGAGTGCTTTCCTTTCTTTCCACTGGGAAAATGTTTTGCATGACAAGGTACACATCTCTGAGACTTTTTTAGTCCATTCCACTTGGGGAGGTTCAGGGCTAAAGGAAAAATGCAAGGAAAATTCAATATGCTCCCCATATCAGGAAGACTATCATGTCTTCTTATAGATTCTTTTTACCTGATCAACTCTTATTTAATAAAGCTTGAATATATGGTCTCTAATGTCCACTATAAGGTCCCTTAAGATGCTCTCAGTGTAACATAATATCTATACTATCACAACCAAAGCCTTGTTTGCATACTTTCTTGAAAAACCTATGACTATGAATTTTGTGTGTAAGCACAGATCATGTCTCATAATACTGAAGGGGAGACTCCATGTTTTATACACACTCATGGTGCAGACCATCTACACCTAGTAGTAACACAGTAAACAACTGATGATGTGATAATGTTCCTCCAGGAATGATAAAAGCAGCTGTTCTAAACTGTGGTGCAAATTAAAAAAGGAAAAACTTATCAAAGTTAATCACTTACTGGCAAATGCATTGTGCTTGATTAACTATTCTTACTCCCTGTGTTTACTTGTGCCTTAAGAATCCATTACAGACACTACTCACACCAAAATAAACTCTTCACTTTCATTATATTATATGTATAATGTTACTCAACTGGGTTGCAGTATCACCTCAGTAAAAAAATCCAAGAATAATTTTGTGCTCAACAGTTCTTTGCCCCACAGTGCTTTACATATCTCATTTCTACTACATCCGTCAGGGAAGACAGCCAGCTCAGTTTCTCTTTCTGGTCTCCAATCTCATCATCTCCCAGTGTGAGCCCCCAAATCCAACCAAAGTTGACTCCTGGAAGGTTCCAGAATGTTCACTGCTAAAATGCAATTCCGCCAGCCAAGAATTGTCTTCCTTTCCCCCTGCCTCTCTACTCACAACTTCCTTTGCCTGCTATCGGTGTGTCTCCTCCAGAAAGACTTCCGTCATCATCTGTTCTTTTAGCTGAATTAGGAGCATCCCCTCTCCCAGGGGGCCTGGTGCTTTCTCCTTGTAGCTCTGTTCCCACTGCACATAAGCACAGGCTTATTCCTGAGAGTTACTTGAGAACAGAAACCATCCTCCTTGTTTGTATCACCCAGCCATCATATGGAAGACAGCAGAGAATAGATGCTCAAGAAAAGTGGTTGAATAGACAATGATGAGGATATTAATTCCTATGTAAAAAATCAGCTTACAAGAAAACAAAGTTGAAACTTTTTTTTTGTAAGACCCACAACATATGAAATTAGTAGGGAAGCTGTGTTTCTTCTTCCTTGTATTAAAAATGGTTTATAACAATATAATGGATAATATATTGGATTTATTCAAACGATAAAATACTACACCGTGATGCGAATGACAAACAATGGCCATAAGCAACAATAAGGAGGAATCTCCAACGATGAGCAACATGAAGCAGACAGGCAAAAGCACATATTAAAAGATTCTACTTATATAAGTTTATGTATTAGAAATCAGGATGGGGGTTATCCTTGGAAGGAGTTAGTAACTAGAAGCGGCATGTAGGTTTGCAGTGCTGGTCACATCCTGCTCTGTGAGTTGGCTGCTGGTGACATGGGTGTGTTCAGTTTGTGAAAACACACCAAGAAGCTGTACACTGACGATTACTGCACTTTTCTACTAGAGAGCGTTTTTCAATAAAACATTCAGAAAATAATAGCATGGTGGCAGAAGTTAATGATATTTCTAAGGAAAAGGAGCCACACAGACATGGAGCAGCAAATAATACTTCCCATCCATCCATTTTCTGAGGGAATTTTACTGTTTTCTTTCGAGTCTCTAAGAGCCTTAGTTTAGAACCATTTGGCATAAGCTGAATAAAGAAGAAATATACAAACAGAATACAAATAGAGGTGCTAATAAATCATCGGCAACATATTGATTTTTATTGTGTAAAGAGACTTTTACCTATATCATAGCATAGTAATTTGGAAAAAAACAAAACAAAACACAAACTAAGGCCCCTGACATAAAATTCATTATAGCAATAAAAATAGTAGTTTTGAGAAGAAAATATTATAACATATGCCCTGTATCCCCACATACATATATTTATGTCTTGCAAATAAGCCTGATTCTATTGCCAGGTGGATTCCTTTTGAAGCTACATGATTTTTCCCAATTGGATTAGTGTGGGTTTCGTTGTACCCTGCTTACAGATGTGTGTTACTCAATAGAAATTCACCCACAAAGAGGAAGTAATATATTCTGCTCAGGAGGTGGCCTCTTGTCCCCTTTGTCTTAAAGTTAACCACTGGTAAACCAAAGTAAAAGTTGATGTGTTTAGATGGTATGAGCTTTCATGTGCCATGGGAACATAATTGGTTCCACTTTCCTTCACATTAAATGTAATGAAAAGCCACATTTCACGCCCATAAGATTGAAATTCTACTAACAGTCTTCAGCCCACTCCTCACTTGAGCACTGACATTTTAATAAGTGATTATTTTTTCCATTATAGAGGGGCTATATCTCATAAAATCAGATTTGGAAAATGTAGAAAAAAATAGAAAGACAGAAATTATTCATAATCTCACCGCACAAACTCTTGCTAGGTAGGTTAATTTCCTCTCCTACATATGGGTTTTCTTGTTTATGGGTTTCACATATCACACCACTTACATAATTCCTTATCCAGCACTAACACTTTCAAAGACTTTCTATATGACTATTAAGTATAAGCAATGCCAAAATCAATGTAGTATATAACATAAAAATTATTTCAGTACTGTTGGAACAGTGTAAGCCACACACACAAACAAGCAAGTACGTAAAAGTAGTGATCTTCATCAGGTTGTTTACAATGTACACACTTATAAAGGCATCTTTATTATTATTATTACTATTATTATTATTACTATTAAATTAATTAACTAATTATCTAATTTTTAGTGAATGTTACCAAGTACCAAAGGATGTCCTCAGGAATGTAAGGGTTACAGTTCACTTACTGCATTTCTACTGCCTTTTTTAATTTCAAGTATATCATCATTTCAGGGTATGTCATCATATCAAGGAACTTCAAAAGAATAAAGGTGTGGATGGCTGACACCTGCCGATATATGTGTCTCCTGGCTATTTTATTTTATTTATTTTTCATTTTTTTTATGTTTTGGCTGTGCCACGTGGCATGTGCGATCTTAGTTCCCTGACCAAGGATCAAACACGTGCCCGCTGCATTGGATCTCCTGCCTATTTTAGAACTGATTTTCCTACACGTATCTTTTGAGTTAACATTTACTGCTTCCTCCTGGAAATTACAGGCTTCTCAAAAAAATAGCAACATTAGAAAGCATACAGATCTGTGTGTTTCTATGTGTGTCTTTGTGTACATGCACTTATAGAGAGGTCTCTTCCTACAGCCCCTACAGCAGAGTCCCTAAGAGAAAAGATTTAATCTTGTTTGAGCGATAGCTAATATTTCTACTTCAAGTTGTCGCTATGCTGAGAAAATTCATTCACTGCACATAAGGGACAGGCCTTCCAAACACTCAAAAGAATCTTTGAAACCATGAAGTTTCAATTTCCTATTCTATGATAGCTGAGTATTTTAAAGTATTTACTATCAAACTGCAGTTTAAAGACAAACAGACATTTCTAACACTTAAAAAATGCATTGCTTTTTGATATTTTCTATATTTTACTCAAAAGGTAAAAGTTTGGGGATAGTCACGAATTTTTTTTTAATATTAGTTTATTTATAACCCTGTCTTGTTTTGTTTGTGTTAGAATTCAGAATACTGAATTTTTAATAATTCAGATTGAAAATAATAAATGTGTTTATTTTAATTATACATTGAATTACATAATATTATATATATCTGTTATTATATATTATTTTATATATATAAATATATTAATTATATGTTAATTTATATAAATACATTAATAAGTATTTATATATAAATGAGTATTGAATATGTGAGATTATTTATAACATGGAAAAGATGTAAAAACTTTTTAGATAAACATATATCACAGAGCTGAAGAAATAAATTATTGCTTATAATTGTCAAATACTTTGTTTCCCTCTTTCTAACCCCATTTCCTGCACTTACTTCTATAGATAACCACTCCCCTGTATTCTCTAATAAAGTACCCCTTGTTTTTCTCTACTGTTTTATCATATTATATGATATATATTGGTTGTTTTACTCATGTTAGAACTTTACTTCAATGAATTATAGTTTACATGTTTTACTGCACCTCATTTATTTCACATTTTAAATCATCAATTCAATCAAGCTGGTGCAAGGGACTGGGATTCTTTTATTTTCAGAGTAGAGTGTTCCTTTGAACAGTAGAGTGTTCCTTTGAACAGGTAATTCACAATTGTTTATCACAGTTCCTATCTATTTTCACTTAGGTTTATCCATACACATCCCTTCATTTTTGACACTATGAACACTGCTATCATTAATATTTTCATATTCACTGGTGCAGATGTTCGGGAGGGGAACAGCTGAGGCATGTAGAACACATGTTGTTTCCCAAAGTGGTGTATCGCCCGCAGAATACTGGTTTCTCCACAACCCTACCAATGTTTCATGTTGCAGGCTTCTCTAATATTTCTCAAACTATTGATTTTAAAATATTATCATTCTTTATGAGTAAAATGTCTAAGTTTTACAGATTAGTAAACAGTGCCTTAATGAAACGTGATGGACTAAATTAGGCCAGGTTTCCAGGCATGCCTTCCTGCTATTTATGAGAAATCAATATACTGTAACTTTATTGCGTCATGAACTACATCCAACTCATGGTCTGATTTTTAAAAGAGGTAAATGTTTGTAATGTTCTGTCTCACTATGTCTCTATAATTCACCATGATTTGAAGTAGGATCTTGAATCTGTGTGTATGTGTGTGTGTATGTATGTATATGTGTTTGTGTGTGTGTGTGTCTTGAATATAAAACAGGCATGCCAGCAACTCAAAATGACGTTATCTAGAGAGCATTCATGTTTCCAAATACTGCATAGAAGGTTCTGTCTCCAGAAGACTTTGGTCAATTTGAGGCAGTTTACATTAGGTCTGGAGAAGACTCTTGTAGCTTAGAAAACTGATGCCCTACAAAATAAACTACTTAAGAGGGTTTTCAAATAATCCCAGTAGTAAGTAGTTGACAGTCAAAATAAAACTAAGTCTTCTGGTGTTACCACAGAGACAAAACTACGAGCTGAAGTAAATGTTCCTCTTATTTCCAGTCATCTCTCAAATATTACATAAGCTATTAAAGTACTTTCTATACTGAAAAGCCCAAAACCCAAGTCCTACAAAGTTACTGTATTTCACCCAGTTCTCAGGATCAGCCATTTAGGTTATTCCAGATTAGGTTAATGCCACGTGATGTTTTCCAAATGTAATGCCATATAAAAAGCCAAGGCTTCGGGAGGTAACACATGGGTCTTGTGTGTGGTTATCTAAACAAGCTTATGTTTTATCAAGTCACAAGCCTTCTGGGGCATCTGGCACCACAGAAGCCAAAGAACATGCAGATTTCTGGTCCACCCCTCCCTTCTGAAGGATGGAAAATTTCAAGAACATCAACAATGTAGCATGCAGACTGCTGGCCAACTCAAGCTCATTTTAAAATAAAAACTCAGCAAAAGCAACCCAATTTATGGGATCTTTTATGACCCTCAAGTCGCTTCCACTGTCATACCTATTTCTGTATTATACAGGTACAAGGCCACATTAATGTAGAGAAACAAAATAGCTGAAGGTATGCATAGCATTCCTTGAAAGGTTAAACTTTAGCTAAAAGGCAAAGAGGTAAAACAATATTTATTCCTCTTCCTTGATAAAAGCCCTACTAGACTCTCAGTTCCTTAAGTTAATAGTCTCACATCTGTACATATTTTTGAAGCCTAATTCTTCACCTACCAAAGATGTCACATGCTTAATTCTCCTGACTTGAGACCTTGCTGTTCAAAGTACAGTCTATGGAACACGGCACAGACATCACCTTCAGCTTCTTAAAAATGCAAAACATGAGGCCCAGCTCCAGATCTACTGAATCAGAATTTGCATTTTAACTAGATCCCCAAGGATTTCATATACACATCACTGTCGTAAACACACAGTTTAATGACATCCACACACAAAAGTCATGAAATTCCATGCATTTTTGTTGAACCTAGGAGTTAAAAGAAATTAACTTTCTATTAAGACTCAAGGTAACTTTTCCAGTTACCAAAACTCTGCCTTTGCCAAAGCTGACTAGTTGAAAAAGGTAGATTTGAACTTTATTTGAGGCTCTGGTTTTCTTCTCCTTTTGCAAGATTTTGTACACTGTCATCTGCCATGTACTCATAGTCTATAGCTAATACATGCAGACAACTCATGTCAAAATTGCAGCAAAAGGCACTTTGGTCTCATCTGGGGAAATTTGTAAAACTTGTAAAGAAAAGAAAATCCCAGCTTAGAGAATGTGAAAACTCTTCAGAAATTTAATTATATTTCACTTGGCCTAAAATGTCCCCATAGCCTTTGGTCAAACAATTTGAGAGTAATCTAGTAGCAATGGGATCTGTGTTATCAAGTCTAAATCAATGCCAGCCTTATGTAAATAAAGACTTAGGGACACAGAGCCAAATTCCGCTGGCACCCTGCATTAGTATCACTAAATACAATGGTAATAAAACAATTAAGCAACATTCAAACTGCACAGAGAGTTAAAATTACAGTGCCGTTATTACCTAAATCACAGATTATGAAAAAAATAAGGCCAACACTGTCTGTGTATAAACAGTGATTAATTTGTCATTGTGTGAGCTCCGTGTGTGTGTGTGTGTGTGTGTGTGTGTGTGTGTGTGTCTGACAAGCTGTTCAGCCTCCTGCCTTCCTAAGTAGGTTTTACTGTTAAATTATGGCTAGAATTAACCAATATGCCAGTACACCATGATATTAATCTCCCAAGTATTCAATCACCTAACAATAGCACCATTATTCTGGAGAACTCTGCTTGTTCACTGTTCATGTTTTCAGATGTTTCATTAAGAGTAATTTTATTTCCAAAGAATTCAAAAGTTGTGCAAATGCATGATCTAAAAAAAAAAAAATAGTCTTAAATATTTCATCCTCCAAAAGGAAGCCAAAAAAAAGAAAAAAGGATAATCAAACAATCACTAGGTTGGTGAATTCAAAACAATGATTGAAAATAAAAGCATCTGGAGAGTTCATGGAAAGGACACTTGAAAAGGGTGTTGTGGAGCATGGAAGGCTGCACTCTGCTTTTCACAGAGAAAACACCCACTTCCAGGTGTGTTTTCTGTCAGTCGCTATAATTCAGCTGTGGTTGCAACAGCTGTGTCCCCTTCTTGTCATATACCTATGGCCTGTAATTGGCATCGGTGTGAGGAAACGTGTGTCATTGCTGTACCAGAACCGGCCTTCTCTTCAGACGACTGACTTGTGTAGTTCATTAAAAGCATTTCTCAAGTGGCCTTCCTATTGAATTTTGACTTCCAGAGTGCCCACAGAGGAACAGTTAACAGGCAGTGAGTGAGATCCTGCCATGGAGTCACACTGCTTCTTGAATGACATCCAAAATTCAGTGAGCCCAGTGTTTCCAGGACCTGCTGCTGACACAGCTGTTCAGATGGCCCAGGGCAAACCAGAGCGACCAAATCTTTCTCTCCTAGTCAACTCCACCAAAATATGCCCAGACCTGAATTAGGACGGAATTCAAGAAGTAAAATCACAAAGCATATATGTACAGCACTCTTCCTGTGATTTCAGAATCTGCAGGGCTGAACAAATACTTAGGGAATCTTCACTTTAAAAAGTCAATAATATGAATGAGTCGCTTTGGAAAAGTCAATCCTCTGAATAGCAAGCCTTTCTGTCTTTGAACACACCTTTTTGAGGACTTTACATAAAGTATTCCAATTAAAGAAAATGTTCACCATATAGATACCTGAACTTATAAATACAAAGTGTGTGTTTCTAAAAGGGGTCTCACTAGATATGCAGGAAAAAAAATGTTTCAAAGGAAATGCACATTTCCCTCTATGCTGGTCCCAAATCATAAAGCCTTTTTTTTTTATATATAAATTTATTTGTTTGTTTTTTGGCTGCATTGGGTCTTCACTGCTGGGCACAGGCTTTCTCTCGTTGCAGTGAGCAGGGGCTGCTCTTCATTGTGTTGCGTGTGCTTCTCATTGCAGTGGCTTCTTCTGTTGTGGAGCACGGGCTCTAGGCGCGTGAGCTCAGTAGTTGTGGCATGCAGGCTCAGGAGTTGATCGCAGGCTCAGCAGTTGTGGTGCACGGGCTTAGTTGCTCTGCGGCATGTGGGATCTTCCCAGACCAGAGCTCAAACCCGTGTCCCCTGCATTGGCAGGTGGATTCTTAAGTCCCATAAAGCCTTTTGAAAAGATAAGTGGAGTCCACCAATATGGCAGAAATAATAGAAGCAATCTCTCTGGAGTAATATATTAATTATTTATTATTAATTATTTAAGTGCTATTGTGTTCCCATCTCTAAATATACACTTGTATGCTAGAAGCAGTCATTGAAATATATTGCCCAACTACTAATGCTGGCGCATTGCACTGAGAAGCTGGAATGCTTACCACCAATAAATCCATTCGCTGACATTTATGTCTTTTATTCACGTGACTTGTGCTGTGGCTTTTCAGAAAGCAGGAAAAGAAGAAGCCAGACTTTCATTTTCCATTTCCTGCCTTGAAAACCCTTCATTGTTATCTGCCTTGTTTTGTGGACCTGGCACACCCTTTTAGAGAAATGAGATTGAGCTAGACAGGTAAATGAAGGTGTTTATCACTGTCATGTTTATTATTTACTATTCAGGTATGGATTTTATAACTATATATCCGGCTGCTTCTGTGTTCCAATCACTGTCCTGGGACTAGAGAGATGGATCAAGTGTAAGCTCTGTCTCCAAAGTGCTCACTGACTAATGCGGCATCAGAGACATGAAAATAAATCCATCCAATACAGTGTCAGGGGTACCAAGTGGCTGTGATTCAAGCATCCACACTACGACATCACGAGGAATGTGGATGAGAAAGGACACACCTCTGCTGTGAGCCAGGGATGGGTGGGGTGAGCAGTGGAAGATGAGTCTCACAAGCTTCCTTCCCAGAGGAAGTAAACTTGAGCTGAACCTCAGAGCTGTGTTTGTTTTTGTTTGTTCATTTGTTTTTCTGACAAACAACATTCAACCCGTGATATTCACTGAAAGCCTTGTGGACTCTGGCAGTCACAGAGAGCTCAATCCATCAGCCAGACATTTACTTGGTGCCTGTTAAGTACAACAAGTGCCATAGAAGACATTCGGGGAAAAATTTTTTTTAAAGGTTCAAGGTCCTGGCTTTAACTTGCTTCTAGTTCAGCTGAGAGTTAACCATGGCTTGAACAAGTCACTTGAGAGCCTAGGCAGGCTGATAAAGACCAAATTTGATCATTTAAAGGAGGGGTTGGGGGTGCGGCAAAGCAGAGGAGGAGAGCGACCCTCAGTCTAAACTCAGCTGTCTTGAGCAAATGGCCCTTGTGACAATCTTGAACCAGACAAACGCCCTGCACGTGGCCACTCACCCTGATAGACGGGGCCTCCCCTCCTGTCCGCCATCCTCACTGGCTGCAGCCACAGATGTACTTGGCTTCCTTCATCTTAGAGTTCTTTATATCTGAGAAACCCTTAGAGCCCCAGGTAGTGGCCAGGCTGACTTTCCACTGAGCTGTGGTCCGTTTTCACATTAAATTGTTTCAGAACTGCAGGTTTCGAAGGAAAAACAAGATCACGACAGATGCGGAAGGTCTCGAAGACAATTATGCATTACGTTGGAAATGCGTCACAGTCAGTGAGGGGACCTGGCTGGCTGCACTTTGTATTTTGATGGGTGGAATGCAGGTGTGGCTGCATCTAGTCTCCTAAGAATACAAAAGCCAACAGGATATACGCTGTCTTCTTATTTTACTCATCTAAGTTCCACAAGATAGTTTAATGTAATATGTGAATAAAAGAACACTTGGGAGCTGGGTTAGGGAGCAAAGGAGGCAGATGTACAGAGTCCTCACCACAGAGGATTTCTAGGTAATGAGGTGTCCACTCCACATACTTTGCCCTGGAATAAGGCTCGGTGTTCTGGCTGCAATGGCCAAGACTAGTGCCTAGAGGCCCCTCTGTGAACCAAGAGCACTTCCTCTTTCAGGCTGTTCTTTTACTAACTACAAACACAGAATCCTGGAATTTTGGTATTTTGACAAGTGGGCCTGTAACCTTTCTGTAACCAAAGGTCCCTGAGAGAATTGTGCTCATAGGACTCAGCACTATTTCCAAGGGAGCAACGGTGAGATTCCAGGCCTGGGAAGAAACTGGTCTATGAAGAACGATTCTAGAATTCCAATATGTTAACCCCGACCACATCAAAGCTACATTCCTACACATTTAAGCTCCATGTTGGAAAGGCATTTCCCAGGCAGGCAGGGCTATGGAAAAGTGGCACATTCACCATTTGACTTTGCTAATGTTAAGTGATACGAAGTAAGTACATGTGTTCCTTGGTTCTTGATCAAAATACCAAAGATGCCCAAACGTTTACCTAAAAGCAGGTGAAATGTTAACACGCTGTGATTTACCACATAGGAGCTCTGGAAACACAAATCACCCAAATGTCTCCTTGTTCTGAAAGCCTTTCCTCGAGGTTCCTCTCCTCTGCAGCTTAAATCAAGTCCCTTTAACATCAACTCTCACAATACCCTGTACTTTTCTTCTACAGCTTTTGGTGGTTTCATGTTCACTCCCTTCATTACACTTACAGATTCATAAGGACATCATCATATCTATTCTGCTGCCCTTTGATACCCCAATACCTAGCATAGCACCAGTCACATAATGAGCACTTACTAAGATTTTGTTGAATCGGTGACTGAGCTCTGTGTCTAAAACACTGTAGCTATCTGAAGAAACGAAAAATAGGTTGAATTTTGCAATTCCACTCTTAGTTTTCTTAAGCCATTTTGTGTTTCTAAGAAAAAGCCATAAGTAAGAGCCCTGATGGGCACAGTCCATCCTCTTAGCTTACGGATTTGTCATTCCCAACAGCCTAGCCATGGCTGCAATCTATGAACACACATTTGGCACAGCATCAAAAAATAGCTTCATTGAAACTGCTAAAGGAGAAGCTGGGGTAAAGTAAGTGCTACATTCACTGTAAGGGCTGAGTATATTCGGGAAAGCAGAGCCAGTGGCTTTGTCCCAGAGCTGACATTTCAGAATCAAGGAGGGACTTCCCTGGTGGCGCAGTAGTTAAGAATCTGCCTGCCATTGTAGGGGACATGGGTTCGAGCCCTGGTCCAGGAAGATCCCACATGCCGTGAAGCAACTAAGCCGGTGAGCCACAACTACTGAGCCCGTGTGCCACAACTACCAAAGCACGCATGCCTAGAGCCCATGGTCCACAACAAGAGAAGCCCGAACACCACAACGAACAGTAGCCCCCACTCGGCACAGCTAGAGAAAGCCCGCATGCAGCAACGAAGACCCAACACAGCCAAAAATTAATAAAATTAAATGTTTAAAAAAACAAACAAACAAAAAAAAAAAACAAGGAAAGTGAGGTGCAGCTCTGAGGCTGAAGACAGGTAACTGCCAACAATGTGGCCCCGACTGCCCAGAAAGCTGAATAAATGGACAATAGAAGTAAATGAGAATATGTAATGCCATCCAATTAGGAGGTGATATATAATAGTATACATGCAAGCAAGTAACCAGTGATTTATCATTAAATATCTGGAAAAGACAAAAACTATAATTCAAAAAGATACATGCATCCCAATGTTCACTGCAGCACTGTTAACAATAACCAAAACATGGAAGTAACCAAAATGTCCATTGACAGATGAATGGATAAAGAAGATGTGGTACATATATACAATGGAATATTACTCAGCCATAAATGAATGAAATAATGCCATTGGCACAAACACGGATGGGCCTAGAGATTATCATACTAAGTGAAGTAAGTCAGAGAAAGACATGTCATATTATATCACTTATATGTGGAATCTAAAAAATAATACAAATGTACAAAACAGGAACAGACTCACAGACGTAGAAAACAAACTTGTGGTTACCAAAGGCGAAAGGAGGTGGGATAAATTAGGAGTTTGGGATTAACAGATACAAACTACTATACATAAAATAGGTGAACACAAAGGATCTACTGTATAGCACAGAGAACTATACTTGATATTTTGTAACAACCTGTAGTGAAAAAGAATCTGAACATATATAAAACTGAATCACTTTGCTATATACCTGAAACTAACACAGCATTGTAAATCAACTATATTTTAATTAAAAAAAAAATTGAATTGACAAATAATAGGAAATGAAGAAATGTCATAGCCTCAAGACAGCCTCTCCTAAAAGGAGATGTCAACACCCTTGAGAAAGGGTCTGTAGAGAAATGGGACTTAACAAATGAAGCTGTAACTCAGGAATCAGATTAACAGTGGTAATTAGGACAGAATCTTCCATGAGGGTAATTCTTTATTTTTGATCATGCATTTAAATCACTCTACTTCATGATGTATTATCATCCACACTAAAGAGAAAGAAATAGAGACTCAGAAAATGAAGTAACTTGCCCCAAATTAACAAGGCTAAAAAGGGGCAGATTTAAACTCAAAATGTTAGACTCCCTTTTTATATTTAGACTTCTTGTCAATGCAAAATATTAAAGACTCATGAGTATCTCGCACAGAGAAGATCACTTCCCACTCCTACCTCCACACTTCCAGAGGTCCTCACACACAATGCTGCAATATTACTAAGATGTACACTCTTCCAATCTGTGTGTATCAAAGCTTCTTTTTGCAATTGTTAGACTTTTTCAACACTTTTGGGGAATTGTGTGAAACTAGGGGTGCCATTTTGTTGTTGTTGTTGCCGTTATTGTCTGCATGATAGGAGAGTCTTGGAGAGAGGGGCCACAGGAACAGGTAAAGCCAAGTGAGGCTCTGGGTTTCAGGAAGGGAGACAAGAAGACAGTAAAAAGAAAGGCATGGGCATGATGCTGAAGCATGGGTCTCTGAAGACAGAGACAGCTTTAGAGGGTGGGGAAATCCCTCAAGACTGAAAACCTATATGATGAGTGTTCTCAAAGGGAGTCTTCAGATAATTCTAAGATACAACAAGAAATGCAAGAAAGGAAGAAAAGAAAACTGCATGTTCAGGTGAAACAGCAACAAAATGAGAAAATCAAGACAGGACATCCACTTGAAACTTAGTGTCCAGTTGGAAATGACAAATAAGAAGCACAATTTCTGGCTACTTTGCACTGGGGATTTCTATTAAGGAAACTTGCTTTTGGACTGGAAAAGTAGAACCAATGTTGAGATCATAAAAGAAGGCTGAGCCCACTGAACCCATCTTTCTCCCTAGACGATGTAAGGACAGTTCAGGGAAGATGTGTTAAGGGAACTAAGATGGGTCTGACCCTTGCTGAGCTCAGCCAGTATAAATGAGTTGACTGCTCAGAATCAGACACGCTTCTCTCTAAGAAGAAACTGCCTTCTTGAGTTTATGTCTCTAACCCTGGTCTCCCTTGCAAGCACTATTCCCAATTCTCCAACTATCTCCAAAGTGGGCTGTGAGAAGAAACTATTAATAATTTCTATTTAGTTTGATTTTAAAACATAAAAGAAATTAAGTGGTACTGCACATTAACTCTATAGACTGACACAGTCGGACCCTCACTTAGTTCTCCTGTAAGTTAGTTAAGTGCCACTAAGGGCAGTGGGACTGAGGATGGTCTCCATAGATCAGCAGTGGCAGAACCCAGGAGCTTACAAAAATAGAATTCATATTAAAATTGCAATGCAACTCATCCCACCCGAGACACTTCAAATCAGAATCTGGAGAAGAGGGAGGAGAGGAATGGAACATAATCTGTTTTTAACGAACGTTCCAGGTGAGTCTTATGCACATTGACTTCCAGAAATCCTTATTTAAAGTATGTGAAGCTAGTGGGAAGCAGCTGCATAGCACAGGGAGATCAGTTCAATGCTTTGTGACCACCTAGAGGGGTGAAAGGGAGGGTGGGAGGGAGACACAAGAGGGAGGGGATATGGGGATATATGTATATGTATAGCTGATTCACTTTGTTATACAGCAGAAACTAACACAACATTGTAAAGCAATTATACTCCAATAAAGATGTTAAAAAATAAATAAAGTATGTGAAGTCTCCTGAGGTGTGAAGTATCAATGGTTTTATTTTAATTTAATTCAATTTATTTATTGTGATTCACATTAAGAAATAATTTTACTACCATATGATATCACTTATATGTGGAATCTAAAATATGACACAAATGAACTTATCTACAAAACAGAAACAGACACAGACATAGAAAACAGACTGGTGGTTGACAAGGGGGAGGGGGGAGGGGGAGGCAAGGATTGGGAGTTTGGGATTAGCAGATGCAAACTAGTATATACAGGATGAATAAATAACAAGGTCCTACTGTATAGCACAGGAAACTATATTCAATATCCTGTAATAAACCATAATGGAAAAGAATATGAAAAAGGATGTACATATATATATGTATAACTGAATCCCTTTGCTGTACAACAGAAATTAATACAACATTGTAAATCAACTGTACTTCAATTAAAAAAGAAATAATTTTAATATGGGATTCAGTATATATATAAACACTGGCATACAGAAACACAGACATGCACACACACCTGAAATAAACCTTCCATGAAACAATAGTTAGGCTTACTATGTGCAAAACACTCTGACATTTTGTATTTTATTCTATTCTACTCTAATTCTTACCCGTCAGACTGATCTCAACAGCCACGAATTGTAACTGGCACACTGAAAAATACTGTTCTACCTTTTATATTCAGAAAAGACTTTGGGATGGTTAACAGACTTCTACCAATAGTGTATTGATTTTATTTAGCCTGGAGAAAAGACCCAAGGGCACTGACAGTTACCTTGTTATATTTTCAAGGCTGTTACCCTGAAGAGAATTAGCTTTGCTCTGTATGGCAAGATGTATTTTTAGTTGTTACCAAAAAATACCTCATAAACAATGAGAGCTGATCAACAGTGACATGAAATACATCAAAAGGTGGGGAGTCCATCTCATTATAAATATTCAAGGTAAGCTAGTGAACCTCTCGGCACCTGGGTTTTAGATGGAACTCAAGCCTTAGAAAATAGTTTGGACTTGTGTTTTAGTGCCCACTCTAAGTCTATGATTCTATGGTTCTCTTAATTCTGGATCCTTGCTTCACACTAGCACATTTATGGTCTAATTTTTCTATCTGCACTTTCTCAAAGGGCCTGCATAACAGAAATGCACCGAAAGCTGAAATGTTTTAATTTAGAAGTCATGCACTTAGCAGTTAGCACACTGCTGTAATCATTTCCTTTCCTGGTCTCCCCACTCACCTGTAAGGTCCTCATGGACTGAGTCTTTGCTCTAAAGGCTTTTTATTCTCAGCACCTATCACAGCAGCTTAAACATAGCTGGCAATTAGTCAGAGTTTGCTAAGTGAGATAAAGACTGAAGGAATGAATATCTTTCATGATAATAAGTACCGATTCCTAAGAAGCAAGAATATGGTTTAAAAGAAGAATATAATTTGTCTTTATGACATATTAAGCAGGTAGGTGACAAATAATGCCATCATTATTGTAGGCGAATGTTATATGCTTATGTGATTGTTCAGCTGGCAGTAGGACAAAAAGACAGTACAAATCAAGTCTTCAAAAGACAGTACAAATCAAGTCTTCAAATTCCAGACATACTCTGCCTGATGGCACTGCTGATGAGAAGTACTCCTCCTGCTAATAGTATCTCATGATACCGTGTGCTTTGGGGCTGGAAAACCAAGGTGGGGAGGGACAGTAGTGAAGTTTTCAGCCAAGCAAACTAACCCTGTCAATTTTACTTCCTCAAGAAAAGATGATGTGTGTTTATCACTGGACCTTGGAAAGTGCCCTGCACATAAAAGAGTGTTAATAACTCACTTGTCTGTGGGAATAAATGACTTGCAAGTTCTGATCAACTCATCCCAGCAGCTCTTTTCCCCCAGAGAGTCAAAATAACTTATCCAAGGCAACAGGCTCAGGAACACAATCTCCTGATTGTGTCGCTCTGTTCACTTCACCAGGATCCCTCACATCATGATGTAATAGGGAAATTAATTAATTACAGAGAAACATTTTAAGGAAGTTGAATAAAATAAGACATAGCCCTAACTATTTGAGATGTTATAAAATACGCTATGCTTAGCTTAGAGTATGGTGCTAATATTCATCCCACCTAACCCCTTTCCACCCAAGGACTCAAAAAAGACAGTCAATACTCAATGTATATATTTGGAAAAAACATTTAAATGAAAGCTCTTCTGCCTTTGTCCTGTCAAGATTTTTAATTAACCATGAGTAACCATGAACCATGAGTGTATAAATATACATTACACAGATAAATGTGTTTATCTCTGGCTATGTATCTGTCCTTCCTCCAAAAATCTTCCCTAGCCTGTGTACCTATTACTGTACTCATTCAATTTACACTGGAAAATATAGAACGGTAAATAAGATGTAGTCCTTATCTATGAGGAGCTTACAATCTAGTTGGAGAGTAGGCCAAAGATTTTTCAATGTAATTATAATACACTGTGTATTCATTCTATGTAAGCACAGGGTGCTCTGTGAGAAATTCAGAAGGCCATCTGGTCTAATCTGAGAGGAGTTGGGAAGGGCTTCCTAGAAGAACTGGCATAGACTGACACCTGAACAGGTGCCTAGGAGTTACCCAGGCAGGAGGAAGGGAGAGTGCTCCAGGCAGTGGTAACAGCAGGTATAGAAACCTGGAGGGAAGTCTTAGTGACTTGAGGCGAGTTCATTAATGTTGACATAGAGAGTGAAGGTGCCAAGTGGTCAGAAGCGAGGCTGAGACAGGAAATGGGGGCTCCTTGACCTTGAGAAGACTTGATGGCAGGCAAGCGTGGTGGGAAGGCTTGAGGGCTCTGGGCTGAGACTGGACCTTATGTGGGTCACCTAATGTGAAGCTGATTCTAGTTGCAGTGCAGAGGACAGGCCAAAGGGCCTTTGTTAGGGCCCTTCAGGAAGGCCTTTCCATAAGAGACAGCAGGACCTGGATGAGAGCGGTGGTAGGAAGGATGCAGGAGCAAAGGATGAACAAACTCAGAAGAAATCCAGGAGGCAGACGTGGCAGGACCTGGCAACTGACTGCATGTGGAGGTAGAGAAAGACAGAGTCAAGCATGGCTCCCAGATTCTGGGGTTGAGTGACTTAAATTTACCTCTGTGGGAACTCATGCCCTGTGCTCCCCACGCATGGGTCAGCCTGGACAGAGGTGTGACTCCATGTGTGCTCTGTGCCGTCCCATTCACAACACTGTCCATGCAAGGTCCGTCTCAAAAGAGACTTTCTAGGTCCTTCCAGTGGTGGCGTCTTTATCACACCCAAAAGCTGATTACCCTCATATGAAAGTTATTTCTATACTTGTCTTTGGTGTGTGTGTGTGTGTGATAAAAACTTTGAAGATTTACTAACTGAGCAACTTTCAAACATTCAATACAGTGGTATTACCTAAAGTTAAATGCTGTGAAGCTTCAGGACTTTTTTTTTGGTGGGTGTATACATTTTATTTTTATTTATCTGTTTATTTAACATCTTTATGAGAGTATAATTGCTTTACAATGGTGTGTAAGTTTCTGCTTTATGACAAAGTGAATCAGTTATACATATACATATGTCCCCATATCTCTTCCCTCTTGCGTCTCCCTCCCTCCCACCCTCCCTATCCCACACCTCTAGGTGGTCACAAAGCACCGAGATGATCTCCCTGTGCTACGCGGTTGCTTCCCACTAGCTATCCATTTTGGTAGTGTATATATGTCCATGCCACTCTCTCACTTTGTCCCAGCTTACCCTTTCCCGCTCCATATCCTCAAGTCCATTCTCTAGTACGTCTGCATCTTTTTCCCGTCTTACCCCTAGGTTCT
Organism: Tursiops truncatus; assembly: GCF_011762595.2. Taxonomy (NCBI): domain Eukaryota; kingdom Metazoa; phylum Chordata; class Mammalia; order Artiodactyla; family Delphinidae; genus Tursiops; species Tursiops truncatus. The sequence continues at coordinate 48,412,396 of NC_047043.1, read as the reverse complement.
TCATGACATTTTTTTTTCTTAGATTCCATATATATATGTTAGCATATGGTATTTGTTTTTCTCCTTCTGACTTACTTCACTCTGTATGACAGACTCTAGGTCTATCCACTTCACTACAAATAACTCAATTTCGTTCTTTTTAGGGCTGAGTAATATTCCATTGTATATATGTGCCACATCTTCTTTTTCCATTCATCTGTTGATGGATATTTCGGTTGCTTCCATGTCCTGGCTATTGTAAATAGAGCTGCAATGAACATTTTGGTACATGACTCTCTTTGTATTATGGTTTTCTCAGGGTATATGCCCAGTAGTGGGATTGCTGTGTCGTATGGTAGTCCTATTTGTAGTTTTTTAAGGAACCTCCATAGTGGCTGTATCAATTTACATTCCCACCAACAGTGCAAGAGGGTTCCCTTTTCTCCACACACTCTCCAGCATTTATTGTTTCTAGATTTTTTGGTGATGGCCATTCTGACCGGTGTGAGATGATATCTCATTGTAGTTTTGATTTTCATTTCTCTAACGATGTTGAGCATTCTTCCATGTGTTTGTTGGCAATCTGTATATCTTCTTTGGAGGAATGTCTATTTAGGTCTTCTGTCCATTTTTGGATTGGGTTGTTTTCTTTTTTGTTATTGAGCTGCATGAGCTGCTTGTAAATTTTGGAGACTAATCCTTTGTCAGTTGCTTCATTTGCAAATATTTTCTCCCATTCTGAGGGTTGTCTTTTGGTCTTGTTTATAGTTTCCTTTGCTGTGCAAAAGCTTTTAAGTTGCATTAGGTCCCATTTGTTTATTTTGGTGTTTATTTCCATTTCTGTAGGAGGTGGGTCAAAAAGGATATTGCTGTGATTTATGTCATAGAGCATTCTGCCTATGTTTTCCTCTAAGAGTTTGATAGTGTCTGGCCTTACATTTAGGTCTTTAATCCATTTTGAGTTTCTTTTTATATATGGTGTTAGGGACTGTTCTAATTTCATTCTTTTACACGTAGCTGTCCAGTTTTCCCAGCACCACTTATTGAAGAGGCTGTCTTTTCTCCACTGCATATTCTTGCCTCCTTTATCAAAGATAAGGTGACCATATGTGCGTGGGTTTATCTCTGGGCTTTCGATCCTGTTTCATTGATCTATATTTCTGTTTTTGTGTCAGTCCCATACTGTCTTGATTACTGTAGCTTTGTAGTATAGTCTGAAGTCAGGGAGCCTGATTCCTCCAGCTCTGTTTTTCTTTCTCAAGATTGCTTTGCCTATTCGGGGTCTTTTGTGCTTCCATACAAATTGTGAAATTTTTTTGTTCTAGTTCTGTGAAAAAAGCCAGTGGTAGTTTGATCAGGATTGCATTGAATCTGTAGATTGCTTTGGGTAGTAGAGTCATTTTCACAATGTTGATTCTTCCAATCCAAGAACATGGTATATCTCTCCATCTACTTGTATCAACTTTAATTTCTTTCATCAGTGTCTTATAATTTTCTGCATACAGGTCTTTTTTCTCCTTATATAGGTTTATTCCTAGATATTTTATTCTTTTTGTTGCAATGGTTAATGGGAGTGTTTTCTTAATTTCACTTTCAGATTTTTCATCATTAGTATATAGGAATGCCAGAGATTTCTGTGCATTAATTTTGTATCCTGCTACTTTACCAAATTCATTGATGAGCTCTAGTACTTCTCTGGTAGCATCTTTAGGAGTCTCTGTGTATAGTATCATGTCATCTGCAAACAGTGACAGCTCTACTTCTTCTTTTTCAATTTGGATTCCTTTTATTTCTTTTTCTTCTCTGATTGCTGTGGCTAAAACTTCCAAAACTATGTTGAATAACAGTGGTGAGAGTGGGCAACCTCTTCTTGTTCCTGATCTTAGTGGAAATGGTTTCAGTTTTTCATCATTGAGGACGATGTTGGCTGTGGGTTTGTCATATATGGCCTTTATTATGTTGAGGTAAGTTCCCTCTATGCCTACTTTCTGGAGGGTTTTTATCATAAATGGGTGTTGAATTTTGTCAAAAGCTTTCTCTGCATCTATTGAGATGATCATATGGATTTTCTCCTTCAATTTGTTGATATGGTGTATCACGTTGATTGATTTGCATATATTGAAGAATCCTTGCATTCCCTGGATAAACCCCACTTGATCATAATGTATGATCCTTTTAGTGTGCTGTTGGATTCTGTTTGCTAGTATTTTGTTGAGGATTTTTACATCTATGTTCATCAGTGATATTGGCCTGTAGTTTTCCTTCTTTGTGACATCTCTGTCTGGTTTGGTGTCAGAGTGATGGTGGCCTTGTATAATGAGTTTGGGAGTGTTCCTTCCTCTGCTATATTTTGGAAGAGTTTGAGAAGGATAGGTGTTAGCTCTTCTCTACATGTTTGACAGAATTCGCCTGTGAAGCCATCTGGTCCTGGGCTTTTGTTTGTTGGAAGATTTTTAATCACAGTTTGAATTTCAATGCTTATGACTGGTCCCTTCAGGACTTATTTATTTTATAACAAGGAGTCTTTTGATGCCCTTCACACATTGTACTCATATATACTTGTTTAATTCCTGTGCTCATAGAGCAGGCAGATGTCTTTTCATGTATTTCTTATACCACCTTCCATACACAAACACTTCATTCTTTAAGTGAACGTATTTATTTATAGATGTCAAAGTTTAAATTTTTTGAGTTTCTTCAAATACTTACACATGCACACATATTTGAATAATGCCTTGGAAGTATAATATCCATTTTTTTCTATTAGAAAAAGATCTATTACTATGAAAATGGTCATTACTTTCCTATGAGTCTTAATGAACACATCCTTTCAGTGTTGTTCATAATCCCACCCAAGATGAATAAAAAGATGCATGTACTATAGCCAGTGGTACATAGTGGATCAGATACATTGCAGACAGAAGTTCCCCAGAGTTAATTATCATCAATAATACATGCATATCTATATTCTATTCTGAGTTAAACTCATTGCTGCTACTGAAAATCCATTGTGCAGATATTTGTGCTCGGGATGGGTCCTTATGCATTCAATACTTTATTTTTAGTTAATATTGCATTCACTTCAAGATTAGAGCAAATTATAGGGGGTATGGAGTGTCTTCTGGAAAACACATGTTTTTATATGCTCTCAGTTTTCTTTAGGAATTAAACACTCCGATAAAAACGAGTCCCTTATTTAAAAATAAAATCTGGGAATTCCCTGGCATACCAGTGGTTAGGACTCCACACTTCCACTGTAGAGGATATGGGTTCAGGGAACTAAGATCCCGCAAGCCACATGGCATGGCCAAAAATAAATTAATTAATAAATATTAATTATAAAATAAAAAAATTAAAATCTACTTCACAGAAACAGACTTACAGCCATAGAGAATAGACTTGTGGTTGCCAAGGGGGAGAGGGTGTGTGGGAGGGAAGGATTGGGAGTTTGGGATTAGCAGATGCAAACCATTATATATATATATATATATATATGTATGTATAACTGAATCACTTTGTTGTATAGCAGAAATTAACAACATTGTAAATCAACTGTACTTCAATAAACTTTTTTTAAAAAAAAATAAAGTTTCGTGGAGGAGAACTGCTATCATACTGAACACTCAGAAGAAGGAAAGGGTTCTTTCACAGACTAACAGGCTGGGGACTGGTACTGGTCCGCAGCCTGGGGCTTGGGGACCCCTGAATAGAGAACAGATAAACTACAAGGTCCTACTGTATAGCACAGGGAACTATATTCAATATCCTGGCATAAACCATAATGGAAAAGAATATGAAAAAGAATATATATATATATAGGTATAACTGAATCACTCTGCTGTACCGGAGATATTAACACAACATTGTAAATCAACTAGACTTCAATAAAAGATAAATAAATAAAAAATAAAACCTACTTGGAATGAAAATTTCCTAATCAGTACTTATAAAACACCCACAGTTTTCTAATTCTACATCCCACCACACACCCAATTTGGATTAAACAAAACGGTGACTATCAGATTAAACAGTAGTGATATATAATACAGTCCATCCTGCCTCTTCACAGATTCAGTATTTGTGAATTTACTTACTCACTAAGATGTATTGGTAACTCCTATACAGTGGTTTCCTGGTCATTTGTGGAAATGTTCAATGAGGTGAGAAAATGGAGTTTCCTGACCCACATATTCTCAGCTGAAGCTGAACAGGGCCACACTCTGCCTTCTTGCTTCAGCTTATCCTGGAAACAGGTGTCCTTTTGGCTGTCTGTTTAGTGCACGTTTTTCACACGTTTGTGTCTCTTTTTTCTTCTATTTAAAATGGCCCCCAAGCCTAGTGCTGAAGTGGTCTCTACTGTTCCTGAGTGCAAGAAGGCTACCATATGCTGTTAAAATAACGTGGAGACAGGGATTGAAAATCTTCCAAGCCGACAAAACCATTTAAACCATGGACACAAGCTAAATCTAGCTTATTTCATGAACATGAGTGAAACATCACTAAGGTGATTTCTTGGAAATGCGTCTGATAATCATAAAAGACACTTAAGTCATCTTTCTAGAAGTGGTATAAGATCATCACTGTTAACTAACCCCTGCCTCTGGAAACGCTCCTTCATAATAACCCATCACTGTAAAGGTTACACAACAACCTCATTGTGACTTTATAAGCCATCTTGTCATGTCAGGCCTCAGAGCTTCCTACCAGTTTTGAATTTGAAAGTTCTCAATTCATAAACTGTTCTTACTTGCACAGTCAACTCTTCCTAAATACTGTTTCACTGATCGGGTAGTTTTAATTTTGCTATTTCTGGATTTTGACAGTGCCTCAGGGAGAAAATATGTGTTAGGTGTATTTGTTCAGGTCTGAGTTATAGTGCTTTAGCCACCAGTTTAATGCTAATGAATTAACAATATATATTAAACAGGTGTCTTGAAACACACAAAACAAGGTTATGTATTGACTGGTTGATAAAAATGTTGTAGTCAGAGTTTTGCAGAAAACTATCTCTCTATTAGGAGCAATGGTTCACTATTTGTTAATTCAGTATTTACAGTAACTTTATAGAATAACTACTGCAAATAACAAGAATCAACTATACTTCTGTATCTGGAGAATAAAGAAGGTGTTGCTGTAAACGGCAGTCATTTCACTTCTCCATATAATTTAGTGTCGCTGAAATTAAAATGCATACAAATATGGATAAGGGACAGTTCACCCCTCAGCATGCTCACCATCTAGTGGGAGAGACAATAGGAAGGAATGAATTACAACACAGGGCAATAAATGTGACAACCATATAAATAAGGTGAAATAGAGTTACCACATGATCCAGCAATCCCATTCTTGGGCATATATCCAGACAAAACTCTAATTCAAAAAGATACATGCACCCCTGTGTTCACAACAGCACTATTCACAGTAGCTAAGACATGTAAACAACCTAAGTGTCCATCAACAGAGGAATGAATAAAGAAGATGTGGTACGTATAGACAATAGAATATTACTCAATCATAAAAAAGAATGAAATAATACCATTTGCAGAAATAAGGATGCAACTATAGATTATCATATCAAGTGAAATAAGTCAGACAGAGAAAGATAAATACCATATGATATCACTTATATACGGAATCTAAAAAATGACACAAATGAACTTATCTATGAAACAAATAGACACACAGACATAGAGAACAGACTTGTGGTTGCCAAGGGGGCGGGTGATGGAGGGATGGATTGGGAGACTGGGATTAGCAGATACAAACTATTATATATAGGATGGATAAAAAACAAGTTCCTACTGTATAGCACAGGGAACTATATTCAATATCCTGTGATAAACCATAAGAGAAAAGAATATGAGGCAGATGAGCTTCAAGATGGCGGAGGAGTAAGACAAGGAGATCACTTTCCTCCCCACAAATACATCAGAAATACATCTACATGTGGAAGAGCTCCTACAGAACACCTACTGAACTTTGGCAGAAGACCTCAGACTTCCCAAAAGGCAAGAAACTCCCCACGTACCTGGGTAGGGCAAAAGAAAAAAGAATAAACAGAGACAAAAGAATAGGGACTGGACCTGCACCAGTGGGAGGGAGCTGTGAAGGAGGAAAGGTTTCCACACACTAGGAAGCCCCTTCGCCGGCGGAGACTGTGGGTGGCGGAGGGGGGGAAGCTTCAGAGCCGTGGAGGAGAGCGCAGCCACAGGGGTGCGGAGAGCAAAGCGGAGAGATTCCCGCACAGAGGATCGGTGCCGACCAGCACTCACTAGCCCGAGAGGCTTGTCTGCTCACCCGGCGGGGTGGGGCACGCGGAGGCTGGGAGCTGAGGCTCGGGCTTCGGTCGGATCACAGGGAGAGGACTGGGGTTGGTGGTGCGAACACAGCCTGAAGGGGTTGGTACACCATGGCTAGCTGAGAGGGAGTCCGGGAAAAAGTCTGGACCTGCTGAAGAGACAAGAGACTTTTTCTTGCCTCTTTGTTTCCTGGTGCGCAAGGAGAGGGGATTAAGAGCGCTGCTTAAAGGAGCTCCAGAGACGGGCGTGAGCCGCAGCTATGAGCACGGACCCCAGAGACAGGCATGAGACGCTAAGGCTGCTGCTGCCGCCACCAAGAAGCCTGTGTGCAAGCACAGGTCACCATCCACACCTGCCCTCCCGGGAGCCTGTGCAGCCCGCCACTGCCAGGGTCCCGTGATCCAGGGACAACTTCCCCGGGAGAACGCATGGCGCGCTGCAAGCTGGTGCAACTTCATGCTGGCCTCTGCAGCCGCAGGCTTGCCCCACATCCATACCCCTCCCTCCCCCTGGCCTGAGTGAGCCAGAGCCCCCGAGTCAGCTGCTCCTTTAACCCCGTCCTGTCTTAGCGAAGAACAGATGCCCTCAGGCGACCTACACGCAGAGGCGGGGCCAAATCCAAAGCTGAGCCCCAGGAGCTGTGCGAACAAAGAGAAAGGGAAATCTCTCCCAGCAGCCTCAGGAGCAAAGGATTAAATCTCCGCAATCAACTTGATGTACCCTGCATCTATGGAATACCTGAACAGACAACGAATCATCCCAAATTGAGGAGGTGGACTTTGGGAGCAACGATATATAAATTTTTTCCCCTTTTTCTCTTTTTGTGAGTGTGTATGTGTATGCTTCTGTGTGTGATTTTGTCTGTATAGCTTTGCTTTTACCATTTGTCCTAGGATTCTGTCTGCCTGTTTTTTGTTTGTTTGTTTGTTTTTAGTATAGTTTTTAGCACTTGTTATCATTGGTGGATTTGTTTTTTGGTTTGGTTGCTCTCTTTTTTCTTTATTACTTTAAAAAAATTTTAATAATTATTTTTTTATTTTAATAAATTTATTTTATTTTATTTTATCATCTTCTTTCTTTTTTTCTCCCTTTTATTCCAAGCCATGTGATGACAAGCTCTTGGTGCTCCAGCCAGGCATCAGGGCTGTGCCTCTGAGGTAGGAGAGCCAAGTCCAGGACATTGGTCCACAAGAGACCTCCCAGTTCCACATAATATCAAATGGTGAAAATCCCCCAGAGATCTCCATCTCTACGCCAAGACCCAGCTCTACTCAATGACAAGCAAGCTCCAGTGCTGGACACCCTATACCAAACAACTAGCAAGACAGGAACACAACCACACCCATTAGCAGAGAGGCTGCCTAAAATCATAAGGCCACAGACACCCAAGAACACACCACCAGACATGGACCTGTCCACCAGAAAGACAAGACCAGCCTCATACACCAGAACACAGACACTAGTCACCAGCACCATGAAGCCTACACAACCCCCTGAACCAACCTTACCCACTGGGGCAGACACCAAAAACAATGGTAACTACAAACCTGTAGCCCTCGAAAAGGAGACCCCAAACACAGTAAGATAAGCAAAATCAGAAGACAGAGAAACACACAGTAGGTGAAGGAGCAAGGTAAAAACCCACCAGACCTAACAAATGAAGAGCAAATAGGCAGTCTACCAGAAAAATAATTCAGAAAAATGATAGTAAAGATGATCCCAAATCTTGGAAATAGAATGGAGAAAATACAAGAAATGTTTAACAAGGACCTAGAAGAACTAAAGAGCAAACAAACAGTGATGAACAACATAAAAATGAAATAAAAAATTCTCTACAAGGGATCAAGAGCAGAATAGAGGCAGAAGAACGGATAAGTGACCTGGAAGATAAAATAGTGGAAATAAATACTGCAGAGCAGAATAAAGAAAAAAAAATGAAAAGAACTGAGGACAGTCTCAGAGATCTCTGGGACAACATTAAACGCACCAACATTCAAATTATAGGGGTCCAAGAAGAAGAAGAGAAAAAGAAAGGAACTGAGAAAATATTTGAAGAGATTATAGTTGAAAACTTCCCTAATATGGGAAAGGAAATAGTCATTCAAGTCCAGGAAGCACAGAGAGTCCCATACAGGATAAATCCAAGCAGAAACACGCCAAGACACATAGTAATCAAATTATGAAAAATTAAGTATTAAGAAAAAATGTTAAAAGCAACAAGGGAAAAGCAACAAATAACATACAAGGGAATCCCCATAAGGTTAAAAGCTGATCTTTCAGCAGAAACTCTACAAGCCAGAAGGGTGTGGCAGGACATATTTAAAGTGGTGAAGGGGAAAAACCTACAACCAAGATTACTCTACCCAGCAAGGATCTCATTCAGATTTGACAGAGAAATTAAAACCTGTACAGACAAGTAAAAGCTAAGAGAATTCAGCACCACCAAACCAGCTTTACAACAAATGCTAAAGAAACTTCTCTAAGCAGCAAACACAAAAGAAGGAAAAGACCTACAATAACAAACCCAAAACAATTAAGAAAATGGTAATAGGAACATACATATCGATAATTACCTTAAATGTAAATGGATTAAATGCTCCAACCAAAAGACACAAACTGGTTGAATGGACATAAAAACAAGACCCGTATATATGCTGTCTACAAGAGACCAAATTCAGATCTAGGGACACATACAGACTGAAAGCGAGGGGATGGAAAAAGATATTCCATGAAAATGGAAATCAAAAGAAAGCTGGAGTAGCAATTCTCATATCAGACAAAATAGACTTTAAAACAAAGACTATTACAAGAGACAAAGAAGGACACTACATAATGATCAAGGGATGAAATCAAGAAGATATAACAATTGTAAATATTTATGCACCCAACATAGGAGCACCTCAATACATAAGGCAAATACTAAGAGCCATAAAAGGGGAAATCGACAGTAACACAATCATAAGGGGGCTTTAACACCCCACTTTATCACCGCGCTGGGGTCTGCACCCACAGCGCCCCAAGAATGAGGAACGGGACAAAAGGCAGAGGAGGGGTGTGTCACCAGCAAAGCCCAAGAAAAATTCCTGGGAGATAAAAATAGAATCTGGGCAATAAAATAAAGTCTAACCTTGTTTTTCCTTTGTGCTTTGTCTAATTTTACTTGCTCCTAGGTTTCCACATGCAGAGGTCCCACACCCGGCACTTCAGACCCGATTTCCTAGTGCAAAATGGCTGGGCCGACACCTCAGCTCACGGGGGCCCCCTGCAGACTCCATGACATAGAGCCTGAGCTCCAGCCAACCTGACCCTTGGGAGCTCCGCCCCCTCCCTCCCGCTGATGCTGACGGGATCCCAACACAGCAGCCCCGCCCACAGTCCACAGGGGAGTGCACGCTCTCACCTCTCCATTCTCTGATCAAAATATAAACTTTTCGGGGCTTCCCTGGTGGCGCAGTGGTGGACAGTCCGCTTGACGATGCAGGGGACATGGGTTCGTGCCCTGGTCCGGGAAGATCCCACATGCCGCAGAGCAGCTGGGCCCATGAGCCATGGCCACTGAACCTGCATGTCCGGAGCCTGTGCTCCACAACGGGAGAGGCCACAACAGTGAGAGGCCCGCGTACCGCAAAAAAAAAAAAAAAAAAAAAAAAAAATATATATATATATATATATAAAGTTTTCCTTTGCTTCTCATACCCAGATCATCCAGAATGAAAATAAATAAGGAAACACAAGCTTTAAATGATACATTAAACAAGATGGACTTAATTGATATTTATAGTATATTCCATACATAAACAACAGAATACACTTTCTTCTCAAGTGCTCATGGAACTTTCTCCAGGATAGAGCATATAATGGGTCATAAATCAAACCCTGGTAAATTTAAGAAAATTGAAATCATATCAACTGTCTTTTCTGACCACAACACTAGGAGACTGGATATCAATTACAGGAAAAAATCTGTAAAAAGTACAAACATATGGAGGCTAAACAATACACTAATTAATAACCAAGAGATCACTGAGGAAATCAAAAAATACCTAGAAACAAATGACAATGAAACACAATGACCCAAAACCTATGGGATGCAGCTAAAGCAGACTACTAAGAGGGAAGTTTATAGTAATACAATCCTACCTTAAGAAACAAGAAACATCTCAAATAAACAACCTAACCTTACACATAAAGCAATTAGAGAAAGAAGAACAAAAAACCCCCAAAGTTAGCAGAAGGAAAGAAATCATAAAGATCAGATCAGAAATTAATGAAAAAGAAATAAAGGAAACTATGGCAAAGATCAATAAAACTAAAAGCTGGTTCTCTGAGAAGATAAACAAAATTGATAAATCATTAGCCAGACTCGTCAAGAAAAAAAGGGAGAAGAGTCAAATCAATAGAATTAGAAATGAAAAAGGAGAAGTAACAACTGACACTGCAGAAATACAGAGGATCATGAGAGAATACAACCAGCAACTCTATGCCAATAAAATGGACAACCTGGAAGAAATGGACAAATTCTTAAAAATGCACAACCTTCCGAGACTGCACCAGGAAGAAATAGAAAATATGAACAAACCAATCACAAGTACTGAAATTGAAACTTCTTCCAACAAACAAAAGTCCAGGACCAGATGGCTTCACAGGCAAATTCTGTCAAACATTTAGAGAAGAGTTAACACCTATCCTTCTCAAACTCTTCCAAAATATAGCAGAGGGAGGAACACTCCCAAACTCATTATACAAGGCCACAATCACTCTGATACTAAACCAAACAGAGATGTCACAAAGAAAGAAAACTGTAGGCCAATATCACTGATGCAAAAATCCTCAACAAAATACTAGCAAACAGAATCCAACAGCACATTAAAAGAACCATACATTATGATCAAGTGGGGTTTATCCAGGAAATGCAAGGATTCTTCAATATACACAAATCAATCAACGTGATACACCATATTAATAAAATGAAGGAGAAAAACCATATGATCATCTCAATAGATGCAGAGAAAGCTTTCGACAAAATTCAACACCCACTTATGATAAAAACCCTCCAGAAAGTAGGCATAGAGGGAACTTACCTCAACATAATAAAGGCCATATATGACAAACCCACAGCCAACATTGTCCTCAATGATGAAAAACTGAAACCATTTCCACTAAGATCAGGAACAAGAAGAGGTTGCCAACTCTCACCACTGTTATCCAACATAGTTTTGGAAGTTTTAGCCACAGCAATCAGAGAAGAAAAAGAAATAAAAGGAATCCAAATTGAAAAAGAAGAAGTAGAGCTGTCACTGTTTGCAGATGACATGATACTATACACAGAGACTCCTAAAGATGCTACCAGAAAAGTACTAGAGCTCATGAATGAATTTGGTAAAGTAGCAGAATACAAAATTAATGCACAGAAATCTCTGGCATTCCTATACACTAATGATGAAGAATCTGAAAGTGAAATTAAGAAAACACTCCCATTAACCACTGCAACAAAAAGAATAAAATATCTAGGAATAAACCTATATAAGGAGAAAAAAGACCTGTATGCAGAAAATTATAAGACACTGATGAAAGATATTAAAGTTGATACAAGTAGATGGAGAGATATACCATGTTCTTGGATTGGAAGAATCAACATTGTGAAAATGACTCTACTACCCAAAGCAATTTACAGATTCAATGCAATCCTGATCAAACTACCACTGGCTTTTTTCACAGAACTAGAACAAAAAAATTTCACCATTTGTATGGAAACACAAAATACCCCGAATAGGCAAAGCAATCTTGAGAAAGAAAAACAGAGCTGGAGAAATCAGGCTCCCAGACTTCAGACTATACTACAAAGCTACAGTAATCAAGACAGTATGGGACTGGCACAAAAACAGAAATATAGATCAATGAAACAGGATAGAAAGCCCAGAGATAAACCCAGGCACATATGGTCACCTTATCTTTGATAAAGGAGGCAAGAATACACAGTGGAGAAAAGACAGCCTCTTCAATAAGTGGTGCTGGGAAAACTGGACAGCTACGTGTAAAAGAATGAAATTAGAACAGTCCCTAACACCATATATAAAAAGAAACTCAAAATGGATTAAAGACCTAAATGTAAGGCCAGACACTATCAAACTCTTAGAGGAAAACAGGCAGAACGCTCTATGACATAAATCACAGCAAAATCCTTTTTGATCCACCTCCTAGAGAAATGGAAATAAAAACAAAAATAAACAAATGGGACTTAATGAAACTTCAAAGCTTTTGCACAGCAAAAGAAACCATAAACAAGACCAAAAGAAACCCTCAGAATGGGAGAAAATATTTGCTAATGAAGCAACTGACAAAGGATTAATCTTCAAAATTTACAAGCAGCTCATGCAGCTCAATAACAAAAAAGAAAACAACCCAATCCAATAATGGGCAGACGACCTAAATAGACATTTCTTCAAAGAAGATATACAGATTGCCAACAAACACATGAAAGAATGCTCAACATCATTAATCATTTGAGAAATGAAAATCAAAACTACAATGAGATACCATCTCACACTGGTCAAAGTGGCCAACATCAAAAAATCTAGAAACAATAAATGCTGGAGAGGGTGTGGAGAAAAGGGAACCCTCTTGCACTGTTGGTGGGAATGTAAATTGATACAGCCACTATGGAGAACAGTATGGAGGTTCCTAAAAAACTAAAAATTGAACTACCATATGGCCCAGCAATCCCACTACTGGGCATATAACCTGAGAAAACCATAGTTCAATAAGAGTCATGTATCACAATGTTCATTGCAGCTCTATTTACAAAAGCCAGGACATGGAAGCAACCTAAGTGTCCGTCAATAGATGAATGGGTAAAGAAGATGTGGTGCATATATATAATGGAATATTACTCAGCCATAAAAAGAAATGAAATTGAGTTATTTGTAGTGAGGTGGATGGACCTAGAGTCTGTCATACAGAGTGAAGTCAGTCAAAAAGAGAAAAACAAATACTGTTTGCTAACATATATATATGGAATCTGAAAAAAAAATGGTCATGAAGAATCTAGGGGTAAGATGGGAATAAAGATGCAGACCTACTAGAGAATGGACTTCAGGATATGGGGCGGGGGAATGGTAAGCTGGGACAAAGTGAGAGAGTGGCATGGATATATATACACTACCAAATGTAAAATAGATAGCTAGTGGGAAGCAGCCGCATAGCACAGGGAGATCAGCTCGGTGCTTTCTGATCACTTACAAGGGTGGAATAGGAAAGGTGGGAGGGAGGGAGACGCAAGAGGGAAGAGATATGGGGACGTATGTATAACTGATTCACTTTGTGATAAAGCAGAAAGTAACACACCATTGTAAAGCAATTATACTTCAATAAAGATGTTAAAAAAAAGAATATGAACAATAATGTATATATGTATACGTGTGTGTGCATATATATGTGTGTATATATATATATATACACGTATATAACTGAATCAATTTGCTGTACAGCAGAAATTAACACAACATTGTAAATCATCTATACTTCAATTAAAAAAGTAAATAAATGAGATTTTGATTGAATATATACACTAATATGTATAAAATGGATAACTAATAAGAACCTGCTGTACAAAAAAATAAATAAAATACAAAACTCCAAAAAATAAAAGTAAACAAATGCAATAAAGTGATAGACGTACTAGTCATATGCCTGGCTCCAGAAAGTGACCAAATATTACGAATAAAAGACAAGTTTCATAGAAATTATCCCATAGGTACCTTTCCTATGTAGTGGGGCGGGAATCCCAGAAATTAAACACAATGGAGTCTTTGGTCCTCTGTGCCAACATTTTTAGAAATTTCAACCATTGTAGTGTACTTCAACTTTCCCTAGGAGAAATCACAGGCATCCTTTGAAAGATACTGAGAATTACCCAATATCTATGTTCCAGTTGTCAGGCTTCATCCTGAACCATTCTGAATAGTTCTCTGAGTTCCAGGGAATCACCATCGAGGGCACAGTGCTCCAAACTATATAATGGTGTTGGTTAGAGAACAATGGGAAAAGCATCTTACCAAAGTCCTTTCTCTGCACTCTCACCCCAACAATAAAAAAGAGGGATGAGTGCTTTCCAGATATGCTGAGCCCAGCTCAATCAGTTTAAATTCATCAGCAGCTGCAGCAAACTTACAGATGGTGCCAGACCCCAGGAGAGGAACACCTACCGGAAGCTGGAGCACCCTGAAAAGCTGTCCTTTCTCCCTTCCAAAAGCTTAAGATCAAACTAGTCTCAAGGTCCAGAAGTTCTGGCAGAAAGAGGGAGTCCAAAAGCCCAAGTAAGGGATTTTTTTTCCACTTTAGTAACTCAGAGAAAATTTAGTAAGATCCTGCTCACCCATGGCTAATGTCACTCTATGCCTTGATCATGGCTGTGTCTTCTGGGCCAATTTCTCTTCCCGTTCCTCCTCCTGGAAATTCCCTCTCGACAAGTTTGCTCACTAGGTCCCTTAGTCTTAGCACTTTTCGCAAAAATCAGCTCAAAATAGATGCCAGCAGGGCCAAAGGCAGATGCCAGCAGGCTGTCTCCTCTTTGCCCCTGGCTAGAGTGGAATGCCAGCAGCTCACATTGACTCTGCCCTCTCCCTGCCAGCCTCTAGTGAAATCATGCTCTGGCCAGTCCCGCCCGCAGAGCCAGCCCCGGCTGCCCAGTGTTCCCTCAGCCTTCAGGAGTCTGTAAGCAACTTCTCCAGCCAGACGCCCCAGCTCAGGACCAGGCAGGCGAAAACTGCTGGAGACCCCCCTTGCCAGGGCAAAGCCCATCCCAAGATGAGATGGGAAGGGAGTCAGAAAACACCTCCAGGGTTCAGTTGTTAACTGGGTTGGAGGGTATGGCACCAGAGTCAGGGCCCCATGCACGCTGCTCAGATTCACTGCAATAACCAGCTGCTTGTCCGGTCACTTGTTGCCAAATAGCAGTCTTGGCGTCTAGCCATCCATCGAGCTGGCACTGTGATGGAAATGCTGCAGTTCAACAATTTTCACTAGGCTGTGCCAACCCAGAGATATAGAGACCTGCCCTGTCTGCAAGCCAGCCCAGTGCTTATCTACTTCCTGGGGAAGCTTTAAGTCTGCGTGTTCCCTAACTAAGTGGAGTAAAAGTATTTCAGAGAAAATGGCTGAAAAGCCAGTGCTACCTACTAAAACTTCTCTTCCAAATGGGTTGAAAGTAAAACAGTGAGATGAGCTAAATTTGGTGTACCTGCAAGAGTTGCCATAGTCCCAAGGCTTCTGTTTTAGCAAGCAAGAGAAGCAGGAGGAACTCAAAGAGCTTTCAGTGGAACCCGCATGAATATGTAGATTTCTTCCCATCTATAAACATATTAACAGCAAGATTACACGTATGGGGTTGCTATATATCCAAGAACCTATTAAACTGCCTTACAATCTTTAAACATTTTCAGGCTATGTAAATTTCTCCCAGAATAATGTACACTCAAGCCTATTTTCAAAATTTTGCATGCATTTTAGTGGCTTCTTAGAACCCTAACTAAGAACCCAGCTTTATTTCTTCTGTTCAATATTAAGTCCTTGGTTTGAACTTCTTGAAAAGGAGAGTGCCAGTGTAGGTTTCTCTCTTTTTCATCCCATATTTACTACCTGTTTTTGTAAACTGTAACCTAGATCCCCTCCAGAAAATCAAGCAAAGGTCAAATAATTTGGTGGGACATCAACGATGATTTTGGCTCAACAGCTGGCACTGTTCCTTCTCTCTGGCTCTGCTAGACTGCTTTCAATTCTCTGCATGACACTTGAAGTTTACTCATCCATTGTGTTACTGACAATGGCTTAAGGGCATTCTATGTGTCAGAAAAACTTAATTGTTCATCATGCTGATACCTGGAACCACAGAGCTCCCTTTTTCCAGTTGCTTCAAGAAATTTGAACTTTGATGTCAATTTTACAGAAATGGTTGATTCTAGATCACAGAGTAAACTCTAGGAGGCTGTCCATCATAAAGGCATGTCCAGGACTCTAAAAACAGGAGGCAGCTGATAAGCCACTGGCCTGTCTCATCTGAGTTTGTTTCCATTGGTACAGTTTGCAAGAAAGATCTATGCTTTGTCTGTTTAGGACTAACACACACACCCCTGAGGGTTACAGTAAATGAGAGATGCAACAGAGAGGGAAATAAGTTAAGATTCAACTAAGAGGTACGCTTCCTCTTAGGGAGCTAAATATTGTACACGTCGCAGTTAAAGGCTATTAGCTCCTTACAAAGGAAAATCCCTGCATTGGTCTGAGGTCTCGCCTACATGTATAACTTGACATCCTGTAAACATAACGAACACATCTGGATCCCAAAAACATCTCCTCTGAAAGACTAATGGCCCAATTTGTCCTTGTTTGCCCAAAATATCCTTAACACTCATTATGCAATCAATTTTTTTCCTTTTTCAGGGTAAACAAAGGGGATTAGCACATGATGCTCTTGCACTTGAGTTACACCGTGATTTGTTCACACCGTTGTCATATCCTGTGTGACAGCCTGACTGTGGTACGCTTGCAGACTCTTCAGGAGAAACCTTCTGAAAAACAGTTGTGTATGGGACTTCCTTGGTGGCACAGTGGTTAAGAATCTACCTGTCAGTACAGGAGACACACGTTCGACCCCAGGTTTGGGAAGATCCCACGTGCCGTGGACCAACTAAGCCCATGCGCCACAACTACTGAAGCCTACACGCCCTAAGGCCCATGTCCCGCAACTACTGAGCCTGTGTGCTGCAACTACTGAAGCCTGAACACTTAGAGCCCGTGCTCCGCAATAAGAGAAGCCACTGCAATGAGAAGCCCGCACACCGCAACGAAGAGTAGCCCCTGCTCGCCACAACTAGAGAAAGCCTGTGTGCAGCAATGAAGATCCAACACAGCCAAAACAAAAAACAGTTGTGCATTCCCTGTCTAAGCTGCCTAGAAAAGAACAGCCAGGTACCTATCTAGTAGTCCATCTCAAATGAGGCTGTAGATTGGCATGCTGCCAATCACTTTCCATCCAAGGAGGAAAAAGCATGGAAATGCCAGCAAACTTCCTCTTAGAGAATTTTTGTGCAAAACCTGCTGTGTCTGCCTTCTCAAAAAGTGAGGAATCCTGATGTCCTTGACTATCTGGAGAAAACAAAACAAAAGCCCTCATAAGCTGGGGGCTGAGGCCATTGTGGGTAATATTGAATGTTGTTTCAATATTCAATATGGAGAGACACTAAAAAGTTGGTGGAGGTGTCCTTTGTCTATTTATTCTCTTCTGACGTAATGAAATGCTTGCCTTTACTGTCTTTTTATTTTAAAGAGCCCAGAGAGGGGAGCTGGCACTGATTTTCTAAAGTATCTATGACAACATCCTATAAGAATATTGCTCAGCCGTAAAAATGAATGAAATAATGCCATTTGCAGCAACACGTATGGACCTAGAGATTATCATACTAAGTGAAGTAAGACAGAGAAAGACAAGTATCATATGATATCACTTATATGTGAAATCTAATAAAAAATGATACAAATCAACTTATTTACAAAACAGAAACAGACCCACAGATCTTGAAATCAAACTTATGGTTACCAAAGGGGAAACGTGGGGGGAAGTGATAATTTAGGAGATTGGGATTAACATACACACACTACTATATATAAAATAGATAGTAAAAAGGACTGTATAGCACAGGGAACTCTACTCAATATTCTGTAATAATCTATATGGGAAAAGAATCTGAAAAAGAATGGATACATATATAATAACTGATTCACTTTGCTGTACACCTAAAACTAACACAACATTGTAAATCAACTATATTCCAATAAAAATTAAAAATAAAAAATAAAAAGAATTTCTTTCTTGTTTTACCCTCACCTACACCCTTCCAACTACCTACTCAGTATTTTGCAGGTATAAAAATGTTGGTCCTATAGTTTTAATATCCATAGGGATATTAACAAATATTATTCTGTGAAGTCTGGTTCTGGAGAAAGCCATTCTTTCCCACTCTGCCCTAAGGAGTAAAAAGAAGAATTTAAGATGTAAAAGCATTCACAGGACCTGGAATTTAGTCCCCAACAGATAACAACATTTCATGCCACAAATTGTGACTAGGCCCTGGGAATGTGGCAGTCACTGAGCTAAATGTTGGGGATTGGAAAAAGAAACCATTCCTGCTCTCAAGGAAATTATCTCCAAATATAGAAGTGCTCATAAGCATACAGACACACGTGTGTGTGTGTGTGTGTGTGTGTTATGTGCTGATACGTCCTGGCCATAGTACTTGCTTTGGAAAACCAGCCACAAGTTTCCAATCTGCCCCACTGTTTTTTGGCATACAGTATTTAGTACATGCTTTCCTTATTTGTTCGACATTTGATTTGCTTGTTTGTTTTCTATTTATCACCATGGTTTAGGCTTAGGGCATCTGTGTTCCATCAGGTTGCAAAATGACCTCTATGAACAAGGCTGATTAATGCTTTAGGACGTATTGTTCATTAGCCGAAAGCGGGGATCTCGGAGAACTGAAAATCAAACAGCTGTGCGTTTTATAACAGAAGGATTCTGGAAGGTCATACAATTATAGGGGCACCTGAGGCTTAGTGGGTAAAGGGAGTTGCCAGGGCCATGGAGCTCTTTGGCTGCAGAGCTAGGATGTGACTCGGGTCTCCCAATCGCCAGTCACCACACTAGTGGACAATCCTCGACAACATTTTCTGGACCCAACCTATGCCTTTCACATCCATCCCCAACTGCTCCTTCCTGGTGAGTTGGGAGCTCTGGGTGGGGGGTAAGCACCCTGAGCTGAGACCACCCGCGCCTGGGGTGTGCTATGCTAGCCTGTCGCAGCTTCTTCCATTCTTGGTGCTGGCTTGGGGGCTGTGGTTCCTCAGCATCTCTGTTTGCCCAGAAAAATCTCAATTGAGTGAAACAGCATGAAATACGCTGCTCCCATTTCTGTCAACACAGGGATGTGAAACTGGAATTCTACAATGACTGTGGTACAAAAGGGAACTCTGGAGCAGTTGGTGTCATGTTGCACTGAACACAGTTGCACTGAACGCTGACACACTGGTACCCAAAACAAGTGCCCGGGATGCTACAGCGCAGTCAAGTTGTTTTTCCAACATAACACCTATTTTTGTAATATGTTGAGATAAACTTTCTTGTGTTAAACTAGGATGACGGCCCGTCTAGCATTAAAATGAAATTTTGAAAAACAAATGTGCTAGTGATAGACAATTTGTGCCACTAGATCTATATGCTTGTAATCATCATTTACCAGTAGTAGGTGTTTTATTTAGTATCATTGTTTAATAAATTTAAAAGTTGGCAATACCACATTTCCTGTCTCCCTTTTTTATTATTTGATCACTTTTCTAAATTTGAAAATCTGGGAGCTATTATACTACTCTCCTCAGAACATTTAGCAATTCATATAGGTAGTGAATGATAGAAGGAATAAAACTCTATCAAAGGGCATTTATATCACAATAATATCCAGGAAATAGTAACTTCCATTCGAAACACGGTTTGATGTTTTCAGATATTTTATCATAATTTGTCTAAAGAGTTCTTCATGCTTTTATAAGAAGGGGAAAAGGACCTTAATGTAAACAAAACACATTTTGCTGAAGTGTTTTTTTCCCCAAACTAGACACTCAACACTGTTCCTTAAGTAGTTACTATGCAAGGCACTACAGGACTGTACAGTACAGGTGTGTTGTTTTGGCAGAATTTTGCAAGTCATTAATCAATTTTCTATGCTGGCTCAAAAAGTCCTTCCTTCATGCCCATTGACAGGCATTTCTGAGATTGAGTCTGCAATATGGTTTGGTGTCACCAAAGAATGGCATAGAAATAATTGTCTTCCTCTCCTTACACCCACAGGCATTGAAGTACCCAAGTTCTAGGCCAAGTTTTGGTGAAAAGGGTCTGTTTCAGCAACTTATGTGCTTATTCCAATACCTAAACCTAGGTGAAGAATGAGAGTCAGCTCTACTGTCTGGGTTTGAATTCCCACTCAGCCACTGGTAGGATGTGTCAATGGTTCTAGAACCTTCAAAAAATGACTTTACCTCTCTGGAGCTCAGTTCCCTTAGTGGCAAAGGAGAGTAACAGTTGCTCATTGGTAATGGAAGAGGTTGGTAATTAAGTGAAATAATACCTGTTAAGTAGAGTCCACTTTGCCTGGAATGGGGGGGGGGGGGGTGGTTCCCAGGATGTGTGTCTTTCATGCTGAAACCTGCAAAGTCTTGACAAGCCAGAAAGAGCTGACCATTCTGATAATGACCAGGGTTCTTGGGCTTCCCCAATCAATAGAAATTGACTAGAGGCCAGACAAGAAATTCAGGCAAGCCTTTATTGGTGTCCCTGCTGCAGCAGCGGGGAGCGAGAACAAACAACAGTTTCCCTTACTTGCTTGCTCCCTGGGGTCTGGCAAGCTTGCTCCTTATATGGGGTGAGGGTAGGGGTGTGTCCAGGGGTTGGGCCAGAGGGGTAGCTTAGGTCATCTGCCCACCCCTCTGGTGGTGTTAAGTGCAGGGGGCATGCGCAGTACCCTGCTTTTGCTCCCAACACCCTGTTTTTGCTCCTGGCTCTTCAGAAGTGGCAGTTGAGTTTTCTGGTCTTTTGTATCTTTTTGTCCATAATTTGCCCAAACTGCACATGCAAGCAATTATTTTTAGTCCCATATAGTTTCTTTGTATTTTGTTGCTGGAGGAGAGGTTTGTCCAGGTGCAAGCATTGCAGCACTACAGCAAAGGGTCCCAGGTCCCAGCCTGTCTCAACTCTACCTGCAAAGTGCTTGCAGTAGTACCTGGTACACAGCACTCACTGAAATGTCAGTTTCACTGTCATTGTTTTTCATTTCACTGGAATTCTAACATGAAATGAATGTGAACAAATTCACGGTCCACAGGATTAGTGCGAAGTTGTAACCTCATAAATACTACCTTTTTGCTTTAGATTAAAGCAAACCGAGTCACATACAGAGGCAGAGACCCAGGAACTATTTATGTAAAGGCCCACAGCAAATCACTTTCCACTCAGACAAAATGATCCTGACATGAAAGCATTCCCTGGAAATATGCCTCCTTCCCTCTCTCAGAGGTGTCATTCATTATTAGTGCCAGATGACTCTTTTAAAATTTGAAACTAGGGGGAGACTTTTACAGTTCTCTGATAACCTCATTTGTAGTTCTTACTTGAACTGCTCATGGCCTTTTTCTGGTTTGTGGTCATGAAAGTATCCTAAAGACCCTTTATCCAATAAAGCATGCAGGTAATTGTAGTGCTCAGGGAGTTCTCTGTGTGATCGTGCCCTGGCTCTGTGTTGAGACACGCAGATCACCCAGAGATTACGTCTCTGCCTTGCCCTGGGATGTTGAAGCATGAATCAGTGAAACAGGTCAGCTTTTTGTCTTAAACTTGGTTGCTTTCCCAAGATTCCTGTGCAAGAATCAGCAAGGCTCAATCCTGCAGGTAACAAATCAATGTTAGGCTCAGTGCCTTTGAAAACTCTGGTATAGAGGGCAATAATTACCAACAACCAAGGCCTGTGTCCTGAATAATGAAGGCAATTGTGTTCACAGAGATAAAGGCTGCAAGTGAAGAATTACAGGGCTCCAGAGCTGAAAGGACTTGGGGTAGTATGTTGTCATATGCAGTTTCAATACAGAGCTAGAAATCATGACCACTCACTTCACAGGGAATGTTTAGATTAGGAGCAAACTTATTTCAGTTTATATTGGTAAGTTCTTGTAAGCATAATACCCATACCAGGCCCTATTTTAGTGCTTCTCATGTATTAACTCATTTAATTCTCTTAACAGCCCCAAAAGGGAGGTATCATTACTGTGTCCATTTTATAGAAAGGGAAACCAAGGAACAGAGAAGTAGTGTAACTTGTCCAAGAACACAGAGCTGATAAAGTTAGACTGAGACTCATACCCAGAGTGGTCCTCATAATGATGTACAGAGAAAAAGGCGACCTGTCACAGGTTCTGGATTTGCATCCGAATTTATATGGTTACAATGAATATTTCAATAATTGATATTATTTAAGATCTGTCTCCCTAATTCTAAATTTAGTGTAATTGTTTCAATAAATAGAAGTTCCTAGTAAGCACAAAAGAGCTTTCTATAACATTGTTTAATAGAAGCAGAGGAAACACTTTTTAAATATATACTTTGGAAGAAAATTTAGTTGGTAAGAACTAATTCAAGCTAAAACCAACTCAACCTATTGATTCAGCAATAAACTCTAAGTGAGATCATAATATCATCAATATACACACATTGACTAAGACTATCAAATATGTTTTAAACCACTTAATTATATTGAAGAGCTAAGACGCTTGGCATCAGTTTGATTCAAAAACTTCCATTTTATTTGTTAAAGCATACCATTATGCCATACTGAAGCACTATGGTGTTTTAAAATTTATTTTGCACTGTTTTAATCTTTTAGATCAAGCCTAAATTGTATGTATTTATCCTGATACTGTGACTGTTTATAGCATGACTGTACCACTGAACAACGGATAGCAACAATCATACAAAATACTACAAGTTAGTACAAGAATTTATGATTATATAGAGATAAATAAGACAGGAATAATGCAAAAACCAAAATATGCGCTCTGTTTGAACACAGAACCCTTAAAATTACAGGTGAGCTCCACTTAATTTACTACTGTATAAATGACAAAAAAGATTTTTCCATTGCATAAGTGAATAACAATAATTAGAATTTATTTAGGGTTTAATACGTATCAGTCACTAATATACTCAGATGGGCTACGTGACTTTATCAAGCTTACACCACTTCTAAGTGATTAATGAGAACACACAACCGATTAAAAATTCTCTGATACTCTCATGGTCTGATGCCACCCCCTTGCTTTCTTAAGTAGGATGGCTTTATATTGCGAACTTCTTAGCACACTGACTATATTGTTAAGAAGCCTTAGGGATGATGGAAATTTTTTATATCTTGATTATTGTGGTGCCTACATAGGTGTATATATTTGTCAAAACTCATCAAACACTACACTTAAAATGAGTGTATTTAATTTTACTCCTAAATAATGTTGATTTAAAACTAAAACAACAAACATATGTACACAATTTTCAGAGGCATATTTAAACCGTAGAATGAAGTCCTTATTTGTCAAGAGACACCACATTGTTAGAGATATAACGAATATGATAACAGATAAACACTAAAGCAAAATTTTTCTAAAAATTTTCTTTTTAAGAATAAATTGTAACCTATCCCCTCTATAACAATCAACAAGTATTAACACATTAACAAAACGAAGGACAAAAATCACATAAACATATCAATAGGCACAGAAAAAGCCTTTGAAAAAATTCAACATCCATTCATGATGAAAATTCTCATCAAAGTTGGTAAAGAGGGACTATATCTCTATATAATACAGGCAGTTTATGACAAACTGCTAACATCATACTCAATGATGAAAAGCTAAAAGCTTTTCCTCTAAAATAAGGAACAAGACAAGACTCAATATCAAAAAACAAACAACTTGATTAAAAATGGGCAGAAGACCTGAATAGACATTTTCCAAAGAAGACATACAGATGGCCCACTGGCACATGAGAAGATGCTCAACATCGATAATCATCATGAAAATGTAAATCAAAACCACAATGAGATATCACCTTACACCTGTCAGAATGGCTATTGTCGAAAACACCACAAATAACAAATGCTGGAGAGGGTGTGGAGAAAAGGGAACCCTAGTACACTGCTGGCAGGAATGTAAATTGGTGCAGCCACTGTGGAAAACAGTATGGAGGTTCCTCAGAAAACTAAAAGTAGAACTACCAATTAACCAGCAATTTCACTCCTGGGTATATATCAAAAGAAAACAAAAACACTAATTTGGAAAGACACATGCACCCCAATGTTCATAAGAGCATTATTTGCAATAGCCAAGATATGGAAGCAACTAAGTGTCCATCGACAGATGAATGGATAAGGAAGATGTAATATATACACAACGGAATATTACTCAGCCATAAAAAAGAATGAAATTTTGCCATTTTTAACAACAGGAAAGGACTGGGAGAATATTAGGCTGAGTGAGATAAGACAAAGACAAATACTCTGTGTTCTCACTTACATGTGAAACCTAAAAAACAAAACGAATGAATATAACAAGACAGAAACAGACTCACAAGTATAGAGAACAATCTAGTGGTTAGCAGTGGAGAGAGGGATGGAGGGAGGGGCAAAGGGTTAAGAGGTACAAACTACTATGTATAAAATAAGTAATATACAAGGATATATTGTACAGCACAGGGAATATAGCCAATATTTTATAATAACTTTAAAATTAGTATACTCTTCAAAAATAATGAATCAGGGGCTTCCCTGGTGG
The DNA here is from genome assembly GCF_011762595.2 of Tursiops truncatus. Taxonomy (NCBI): domain Eukaryota; kingdom Metazoa; phylum Chordata; class Mammalia; order Artiodactyla; family Delphinidae; genus Tursiops; species Tursiops truncatus. The sequence goes on along the minus strand of NC_047043.1, from coordinate 48,387,701 downwards.
CGCAGTGGCTGAGAGTGCACCTGCCGATGCAGGGGACACGGGTTCGTGCCCCAGTCTGGGAAGATCTCACATGCCGCGGAGTGGCTGGGCCTGTGAGCCGTGGCCGCTGAGCCTGTGCGTCCAGAGCCTGTGCTCCGCAAGAGGAGAGGCCACAACAGTGAGAGGCCAAAGTACCGCAAAAAAAAAAAAAAAAAAAAAGAATCAATATGTTGTATGCTTGAAATTAATATTGTAAATCAACTATAATTTAATAAAAAAGAATTTTAACTATAACATTCACAATCGTGATTAAATAATGTATACAAATCATACTCTTGCCAATTTTCAGATTAAAAGCTGTGATATTTAATATGGCAAGTACACAGATTTGCTTTGTGTATTTTTTTCATCAATAGTCTGTAATATATTACAGAAGTCACTGGTTGCAAAGATCAATCAGAAGTCACTGGTTGCAAAGATCAATCTGTAGAAAAATTCCAGAACCAAAAATTTTCAGCAAACACCATTCTACGAGCCCAAATTACTTTGCATTAGCTATGGAATTAGCAGTCAGTTGGCACACTGTGACCTGTTTGACAGCTGAGACCTGATAGTTCAGGCCAGAATAAATGGTTATTTCCTGTCTCAGTAGCAATACTGAGTGAGTAATCAAAATATTGATCCTTATTTGATTACTTCCACACATGTGCCTCAGGTTATCCTGAGGCTTCCCTCTAGGAATCTCCTTGGGATCTACAGTGTAAAAAAACTTCATATCCTGTGAGGTGGATGGACCTAGAGTCTGTCATACAGAGTGAAGTAAGTCAAAAAGAGAAAAACAAATACCGTATGCTAACACATATATACGGAATCTAAGAAAAAAAAAAAAGGTCATGAAGTACCTAGGGGTAAGATGGGAATAAAGACACAGACCTACTAGAGCATGGACTTGAGGATATGGGGAGGGGGAAGGGTAAGCTGTGACAAAGTGAGAGAGTGGCATGGACATATATACACTACCAAACGTAAAATGGATAGCTAGTGGGAAGCAGCCGCATAGCACAGGGAGATCAGCTAGGTGGTTTGTGACCACCTAGAGGGGTGGGATAGGGAGGGTGGGAGGGAGGGAGATGCAAGAGGGAAGAGATATGGGAATATATGTATATGTATAACTGAGTCACTTTGTTATAAAGCAGAAACTAACACACGATTGTAAAGCAATTATACTGCAATAAAGATGTTAAAAAAAAACAAAAAATAAACCCTTCACATCCAAAACGTTTCTTCTTTCATTATAGTAGTACAAAGGTTTTTTTATAAACATCTTTATTGGAGTATAATTGCTTTAAAATGTTCTGTTAGTTGCTGCTGTATAACAAAGCAAATCAGCTATATGTATACATATATCCTCATACTCCTCTCTCTTGTCTTTCCCCCGCACACTCCCTATCCCACCCCACTAGGCGGACACAGAGCACAGACCTGATCTCCCCATGCCATGCAGCTGCTTCCCACTAGCTATCTATTTTACATTTGATAGTGTATATATGTCCATGCCACTCTCTCACTTTGTCCCAGCTTACCCTTCCCCCTCCCCGTGTCCTCAAGTCCATTCTCTATGTCTGCATCTTTATTCCTGTCCTGCCCCTAGGTTCTTCAGAACCATTGGATTTTTTTTTTCTTTTTAGATTCTATATATATGTGTTAGCATATGGTATATGTTTTTCTCATTCTGACTTACTTTGCTCTGTATGATAGTCTCTAGGTCCATCCACCTCACTACAAATAACTCAATTTCGTTTCTTTTTATGGCTGAGTAATATTCCATTGTATATATGTGCCACATCTTCTTTATCCATTCATCTGTCAATGGACACTTAGGTTGCTTCCATGTCCTGGCTATTGTAAATAGTACTGCAATGAACATTGTGGTACATGACCCTTTTTGAATTATAGTTTTCTCAAGTTATATGCTCAGTAGTGGGATTGCTGGGTCATATTGTAATTCTATTTTTAGTTTGTTTTTTTTTTTTTGCGGTACGCGGGCCTCTCACTGTTGTGGCCTCTCCCGTTGTGGAGCACAGGCTCCAGACACGCAGGCTCGGCGGCCATGGCTCACGGGCCTAGCCACTCCGCGGCATGTGGCATCTTCCCAGACTGGGGCATGAACCCGTGTCCCCTGCATCGGCAGGTGGACTCTCAACCACTGCGCCACCAGGGAAGCCCTATTTTTAGTTTTTTGAGGAGCCTCCGTACTGTTCTCCATAGTGGCTGTATCAATTTACATTCCCACCAACAGTGCAAGAGGATTGCTTTTTCTCCACACCCTCTCCAGCATTTATTGTTTGTAGATTTTTTGATGATGGCCATTCTGACTGGTGTGAGGTGATACCTCATTGTAGTTTTGATTTGCATTTCTCTAATGATTAGAGATGTTGAGCATCCTTTCATGTTTTTGTTGGCAATCTGTATATCTTCTTTGGAGAAATGTCTATTTAGGTCCTCTGCTCATTTTTGGATTGGGTTGTTTTCTTTTTTGTTATTGAGCTGCAAGAGCTGCTTGTAAATTTTGGAGACTAATCCTTTGTCAGTTGCTTCATTTGCAAATATATTCTCCCATTCTGAGGGTTGTCTTTTCGTCTTGTTTATGGTTGCCTTTGCTGTGCAAAAGCTTTTAAGTTGCATTAGGTCCCATTTGTTTATTTTTATTTCCATTTCTCTAGGAGGGGGTCAAAAAGAATCTTGGTATGATGTATGTCATCCAGTGTTCTGCCTACGTTTTCCTCTCAGAGTTTTATAGTGTCTGGCCTCACATTTAGGTCTTTACTCCATTTTAAGTTTATTTTTGTGTATGGTGTTAGGGAGCATTCTAATTTCATTCTTTTACATGTAGCTGTCCAGTTTTCTCAGCACCACTTATTGAAGAGGCTGTCTTCAACATTGTATGTTCTTGCCTTCTTTATCAAAGTTAAGGTGACCATATGTGTGTGTGTTTATCTCTGGGCTTTCTATCCTGTTCCATTGATCTATATTTGTTTTTTTGCCAGTACCATACTGTCTTGATTATGTAGCTTTGTAGTATAGTCTGAAGTCACGGAGCCTGATTCCTCCAGGTCAGTTTTTTTCCCTCAAGACTGCTTTGGCTATTCGGGGTCTTTTGTATCTCCATAAAAATTTTAAGATTTTTGGTTCTAGTTCTGTAAAAAATGCCACTGGTAATTTGATAGGGATTGCACTGACTCTGTAGGTTGCTTTGGGTAGAATAGTAATTTTCACAATACTGATCCTTCCTATCCAAGAATATGGTATATCTCTCCATCTGTTTGTGTCATCATTGATTTCTTTCATCAGTGTCTTATAGTATTCTGAGTACAGGTCTTTTACCTCCTGAGGTAGGCTTATTCCTAGGTATTTTAATCTTTTTGTTGCAACGGTGAATGGGATTGTTTCCTTAACTTCTATTTCTGATCTATCATTGTTAGTGTATAGGAATGCAAGAGACTTCTGTGCATTAATTGTGTATCCTGAAACTTTACCAGATTCATTGATTAGCTCTAGTAGTTTTCTGGTGGCATCCTTAGGATACTCTATGTACAGTATCATGTCATCTGCAAACAGTGACAGCTTTACTTCTTCTTTTCCGATTTGGATTTCTTTTTCTTCTCTGATTGCTGTTGCTAAAACTTCCAAACCCATGTTGAATAATAGTGGTGAGAGTGGGCAACCTTGTCTTCTTACTTATCTTAGTGGAAAAGTTCAGATTTTCACCATTGAGAATGATGTTGACTGTGGATTTGTCATATATGGCCTTTATTATCTTGAGGTAGGTTCCCTCTCTGCCTACTTTCTGGAGAGTTTTTATCAGAAATGGCTGTTGAATTTTGTCGAAAGTTTTTTCTGCATCTACTGAGATTATCATATGGTTTTTATCCTTCAATTTGTTAATATGGTGTATCACATTGATCGATTTGCATATAAGAATCCTTGCATTCCTGGGATAAACCCCACTTGATCATGGTGTATGATCATTTTAATGTGCTGTTGGATTCTGTTTGCTAGTACTTTTGCTTCTATGTTCATCAGTGATATTAGCCTGTAGTTTTTTTTGTGATATCTTTGTCTGGTTTTGGTATAAGGGTGATGGTGGCCTTGTAGAATGAGTTTGGGAGTGTTCCTCTCTCTGCTATATTTTGGAAGATTTTGGCAAGGAAGGGTGTTAACTCTTCTCAAAATCTTTGATAGAATTCACCTGTGAAGGCATCTGGTCCTGGGATTTTGTCTGTTGGAAGATTTTTAATCACAGTTTCAATTTCAGTGCTTGTCATTGGTCTGTTTATATTTTCTATTTCTTCCTGGTTCAGTCTCCGAAGGTTGTGCATTTCTAAGAATTTGTCCATTTCTTCCAGGTTGTCCATTTTATTGGCATAGAGTTGCTTGTAGTAATCTCTCATGATCTTTTGCATTTCTTCAGTGTCAGTTGTTACTGCTCCTTTTTCATTTCTAATTCTATTGATTTGAGTCTTCTCCCTTTTTTTCTTGATGAGTCTGGCTAACGGTTTATCAATTTTGCTTATCTTCTCAAAGAACCAGCTTTTACTTTTATTGATCTTTGCTATTGTTTCCTTCATTTCTTTTTCTTTTATTTCTGATCTGACCTTTATGATTTCTTTCCTTCTGCTAACTTTGGGTTTTTTTTGTTCTTCTTTCTCTAATTGCTTTATCTGTAAGGTTAGGTTGTTTATTTGAGATATTTCTTGTTTCTTAAGGTAGGATTGTATTGCTATAAACTTCCCTCTTAGAACTGCTTTTGCTGCATCCCATAGGTTTTGGGTCATCATGTTTTCATTGTCATTTCTTTCTAGGTATTTTTTGATTTCCTCTTTGATTTCTTCAGTGATCTCTTGGTTATTAAGTAGTGTATTGTTTAACCTCCATATGCTTGTATTTTTTACAGATTTTTTTCCTGTAATTGGTATCTAATCTCATGGCATTGTGGTCAGAAAAGCTACCTATATGATTTCAATTTTCTTAAATTTATCAAGGCTTGATTTGTGACCCATCATATGATCTATCCTGGAGAATGTTCCATAAGCACTTGAGAAGAAAGTGTATTCTGTTGTTTTTGGATGGAATGTCCTATAAATTTCAATTAAGTCTATCTTGTTTAATGTATCATTTAAAGCTTGTGTTTCCTTATTTATTTTCACTTTGGATGATCTGTCCATTGGTGAAAGTGGGGTGTTAAAGTCCCCTACTATTATTGTGTTACTGATGATTTCCCCTTTTATGGCTCTTAGCATTTGCCTTATGCATTGAGGTGCTTCTATGTTGGGTACATAAATATTTCCAATTGTTATATCTTCTTCTTGGATTTATCCCTTGATCATTATGTAGTGTCCTTCTTTGTCTCTTGTAATACTCTTTATGTTAAAGTCTATTTTTTCTGATATGAGAATTGCTACACCAGCTTTATTTTGATTTCCTTTTGCATGGAATATCTTTTTCCATCTCCTCACTTTCAGTCTATGTGTGTCCCTAGGTCTGATGTGGGTCTCTTGTAGACAGTGTATATACAGGTCTTGTTTTTGTATCCATTCAGCCAGTCTATGTCTTTTGGTTGGAGCATTTAATCCATTTACATTTAAGGTAATTATTGATATGTATGTTCCTTTTACCATTTTCTTAATTGTTTTGGATTTGTTATTGTACGTGTTTTCTTTCTCTTGTGTTTGCTGCTTAGAAAAGTTTCTTTAGCATTTGTTGAAAAGCTGGTTCGGTGGTGCTGAATTCTCTTAGCTTTTGCTTGTCTGTACAGGTTTCAATTTCTCTGTCAAATCTGAATGAGGTCCTTGCTGGGTAGAGTCATCTTGGTTAAAGGACCTTCCCTTTCATCACTTTAAATATGTCCTGCCACTCCCTTTTGGCTTGCAGAATTTCTGTTGAAAGATCAGCTGTTAACCTTATGGGGATTCCCTTTTTGTTATTTGTTGCTTTTCCCTTGCTGGTTTTAATATTTTTTCTTTGTATTTAATTTTTGATAGTTTGATTAATATGTGTCTTGGCATGTTTCTCCTTGGATTTATCCTGTATGGGACTTTCTGTGCTTCCTGGACTTGATTGACTATTCCCTTTCCCATATTAGGGAAGTTTTCAACTATAATCTCTTCAAATATTTTCTCAGTCCCTTTCTTTTTCTCTTCTTTTTCTGGGACCCCTATATTTTGAATGTTGATGCATTTAATGTTGTCTCAGAGGTCTCTGAGATGTCCCCAATTCTTTTCATTCTTTTTTTTAGAATTCTGCTCTGTGGTAGTTATTTCCACTATTTTATCTTCTGGGTCACTTATCCATTCTTCTTCCTCAGTTATTCTGCTATTGATTCCTTCTAGAGAATTTTTAATTTCATTTATTGTGTTGTTCATCATTTTCTGTTTGCTCTTTCGTTCTTCTAGGTCCTTGTTAAACCTTTCTTGTATTTTCTCCATTCTATTTCCAAGATTTTGGATCATCTTTACTATCATTACTCTGAATTCTTTTTCAGGTAGATTGCCTATTTCCTCTTCATTTGTTAGGTCTGGTGGGTTTTTACCTTGCTCCTTCATCTGCTGTGTATTCCTCTGTCTTCTCAGTTTGCTTAACTTACTGTGTTTGGGGTCTCCTTTTTGCAGTCTACAGGTTTGTAGTTCCCCTTGTTTTTGGTGTCTGCCCCCAGTGGTAAGGTTGGTTCAAGTGGGTTGTGTAGGCTTCCTGGTGGAGGGGACTGGTGCCTGTGTTCTGCTGGATGAGACTGGATCCTGTCTTTCTGGTCTCAGGACCACGTCCAGTGGTGTGTTTTGGGGTGTCTGTGAACTTATGATTTTAGGCAGCTTCTCTGCTAATGGGTGTGGTTGTGTTCCTGTCTTGCTAGTTGTTTGGCATAAGGTGTGCAGCACTGTAGCTTGCTGGTTGTTGAGTGGAGCTGGGTCTTAGTGTTTAGGTGGAGATCTCTGGTAGGGTTTTTGCCATTTGATATTATGTGGGGCCAGGAGGTCTCTGGTGGACCAATGTCCAGAACTCGCCTCTCCCACCTCAGAGGCTCAGGCCTGTCACCTGGCCAGAGCACCAAGACCCTGTCAGCCAAATAGCTTTTCTTGTTCCTTGATCTATGCAAATACGGTCAGATATGAAGCCCCAGTCAATTAACTGAAGCCAGGTACTTCCTTGTTTCCTGCTTCCAGTAGTTCAACTTTAAATGCAGTGTTAAAGAAAAAACCCTACTTCCTGTATCTCGCATTATAAACTCAAAGTCTACCCTGAAATAAGTTTTATGATTAAATCCAATAAAATCATTTTTATATCACTGATGCATTCAGGCTTTATTCAATCAATAAATATTTATTAGTTACCACTTAAATATTGGAAACTATACTATGCATCAGGAGTGAAAAAATGAGCAAGATAAATCTATTGACATCAAAAGCTTATAGTGAAAGAAGGTAAGGGGAAAATGAGAAAGAGTTAAAGAGACAGAAATAGAGGTAGAGATAAAGAAAGATAAAGAGAGAATAACCAGAAGATCAGTGGAGAAAATGACTATTTAGGCATAGTTCAAGCACAAAGGAGAGAGAGGCATTTTCACTTGGAAGCACTGTCAAGTGATGACCCTAAAGAAAGGCCCACCAAATGGCTTTCAGCTTTTACCCCATACAAAGACAGCCCTGGTCAAGCTTGCCAATGACCTTGGCAATGCCAAAACCAAATGTAACTTCTCTATTTCTCTTTCTTCTACATTTCTTAACTTTTCAGCAGTATTCCACACCCTAAGTCATTCTGACTTCTTGAGATACTGTCTTTTCCCAGGTTCTATAATATCACTCTCTTGCTTTCCTGATTTCCTCTATCTCATTGGTTCCTTTATAAACTCCTTTCTTGGCTTCTCCTCCTCTCAGAATGTTGAGTTTATGGCCACTTTTCTTTTCATGCTTTGTGCACACGCTATGTATGAATCATGGTTAAGAGAGGGCATTCAAACCACACTTCTTATTTTAAATCCTGGACTTGCCAATTACCACCTATGTAACCTTGGGAAAGTCACTTAACTTCTTTGTGTCATTTTTTTTTACCTCTAAAATAGGGGTTATCATGAAGTACAAATGAATTAACACAGGTGATATGAAGTACTTAACATGTAAAATACTTAGAATAATATCTAACACATATTAGGCATGATAGTATTATCAGTACAATGTATTTAAATGCTATTTATAATGCTTAGGACTTGCATTCTGTATCTTTTACTCTAACCTCTGCTTTGAAAACTAGTCATATATTAAGCTATGAACTTGTATCTCATTTTAGATGTCTAATAGCATCTCAAAAATAACAAAACTAAGAAGAACACTTGATTTCTCTCCACTCAAAACTGTTCCTTCCACAATCCTCCCCATTGTATTAAGTGACTCTATACCTGGATGCTAAAGCCAAAGCCTAAGAATTATCCCTAATTTCTCTTTCCCTTAACTCTCCTGCCAGATCCAATTCATCAGTAACTTCTATCAAAACTCTCACCAAAATATATTGTGAAGCCATCCATCTAACCTCCTCTACCTCTATGATCCTAATACAAGCCATCACTATCTCCTTCCTGGAATCCACAATGGCATCTTTGCTCATTTACTTGCTTCTCTCACACTCCCTAAAATCCATTCTTTACAGAGTAGTCAAAATAACTTTTCTAAAAAAAAGTAAATTTGGATAAAATCCAATCTCCATGCTCTGACTTAGAAAACTCTATTGATTTGGCCCTGGTATACTTTCTTTTACTTCATCTTTTACCATCCCCACCTCCCCTATTCACTATTCTTTTGCAATTCCAACCTTCTTTATGTTACTTGAAAACATGGAGCTCATTTCCACCTTTGGGATTTTGTACAAGCTCCCACATTTATCTGTAATGCAATTCTTCCTGAATATCATACGCCTGGTTGCTTCTTGAAATTGACATCTCACCTCAAAGAGGCTCCTCAGTTCATAGTAACCTCCCTGTCATTACTTACAACCTTCTTTTCTTGGTTTTTCAACCTCCTTTCCATGGCATATTCTGATGTTTTCTTCTTTATTCATTCATTCTTGTATTATTTCTCTCTATTAGAATGCAAGTTCTATGCAGAGACCTGCCAGGTCTTCAGGTATCTGCAATGCTTGGCACATAGATGACATTCCATAAATACTTTGGAATTAATAAGTAAATAAACTATGACAGTAGTGAAACAAAAGAGACCAGCAGTTGAAATCTATTTACATCGGAAACTATTTCTAGGTTGGGGAAAGGAGTGATCCTAAGATAATTTATTTGCATGACCAGATGGGTGATGCTGTCATTCAGAGAGAAAGAGAACGCTGAAGAAGGGAAAAGTCTAGGAATAAAATCCTTTTTGGACAATGACTTTGATAGCTCTTGGGATACAAATTTGGAATTGTACAAGGAATAATGAGATATGGATCTAGGACTAAAAAAAAGTATACCTCCATGGGCTGGACATATAAATTTAATAATCATCAGAATAGCTGACATTTAAGTAGAGGAGAACAGAGAGTTTTTGGAGTGAGAAGAGAGGAGGTCTAAACTTTTAAAACACCAAAATATTCAAGAGGCAGATAGTGGAGAAGCTGGAAGACAAAATCCCAGGAGGAGAAAGGAGGAGTATGCCAGCCAAGGAGAAAGTAAGTTTCTAGAATAAAGGTGAAGTCAACAGGATCAAGTAACAGAGAGATCAAATAAAATAAGTACTAAAACCAGTCAGCTGTATTTAGCAATTAGAAGATCATTGAGCAAATTGAAAACCAAGATGCCATCTGAACTTGCCAGATTCCTGCCCTTGAATTCCAAGTCCCTCAAATTTTCAAGCACTATCAAAATATCTGTCTGGAATTCCACCTCTCCCAGACCTCTAAGACTTGATTTGGCACCTCCAACATTTTTGTGCTGCCACCAACATAGTAACCTAAGTTAACTGGTGCTTTCAATGGTTTAATAATTGTTTTTTCTCTTCTCTATCTGCAGAATAAATAAGAAGAAAGTATTATCAGCTATCTGCAATTTAAATAAATATATTTTCAAATAAGTCTCAAAAATTCAGCAGAATCTTCTTCATCCAAAGTAATTAAAACAATAATGAATGGATAGTCAATGAATCAGTGGGACAATAATTTCCAGGATGCCCCCAAAATACTGGAAAATGCTGATTTCTTTTTAAGATTCAGTAGACTTACGTTTAGCAGACTATGGGGCAGCAAGAAAAAGTAAATATATATAGAAGTTTAATAACACGAGTCAAAAATAGGAAGAATTTATTGCTTAATTATCAATTAAGTGCAAACATTATTAAAAACTGAAATGTTGAAGAAATGCTTGACTTATGAAAATTATGTGGAGAGTATATTCTTTAAAGCACTTTTAGGTACCTATTCCAGACCTTGATTTTTCATGTGCCTAATTTAAAATTCCCATTTTGTCATCAAAATCCAACTCATCCTCCAATTACCTTAATAGAATTTTTATATAAATTTATTTATATTTTATTTATTTATTTTTGGCTGCATCGGGTCTTTGTTGCTATGCATGGGCTTTCTCTAGTTGCTGCAAGCAGGGGCTACTCTGTGTTGCGGCACATGTACTTCTCATCACAGTGACTTCTCTCGTTGCAGAGCACGGGCTCTAGGCATGCGGGCTTCTGTAGTTGTGGCACACGGGCTCAGCAGTTGTGGCTCGTGGGCTCTAGAGTGCAGGCTCAGTAGTTGTGGTGCACAGCCTTAGTTGCTCCGCGGCATGTGGGATCTTCCTCAACCAGGGATCAAACCCGTGTCCCCTGCATTGGCAGGCGGATTCTTAACCACTGCGCCACCAGGGAAGTCCCTAGAATTTATTTTTAAGTCTCTTGGTTAACCGAAAGTAAATTGGTAGGTCCTATGAAATTTCTAGATTCTCCAAAAATCAGAGTAAGGAAGTTAAAACAGAGGATTCACTTATGTTTTGTGGTTAGTGTGGCATTATTTACTCCAATGATTCTCAAGCTTTGCTACATATAGAATTTCCTAAGCAGGCTTTTAAAAATCTTAGTGTCTAAGCTGACCCCATACTAGATAAATCAGAATCCCTGGGGGGTGAGACCCAGCATCAGTATTTTTTAAACCTCTTCAAGGATTCTCCTGGATTTGAGAACTGAGGACTTACGCTACCCTTCTCATTAAATGAATGTTTTAGTGGTTATGAATAAGGGCTTTGAAGTCAGAGCTGGATTTGGAATCCTGGTGGCTGTATAGACTTGGACAAACCCCTTAATATGCTTGAGACTCAGTTTACTCAACTATAACTCAGTAATTTTTGTTCCCGCTCTGTAGGGTTGTTTTGAGCATTAAATAAGGTAATATAAAAACTCAGCAGAGCACATGGTATATAATGCACAATAAATGTTAATAATCTATATAAAATAACTGTGTTATTAATGATAATTATTTATGAATTACAAACCAAATACTCTGTGTGGTTTCTAATACATACTTCGCAAATACAACTGTACTTAAACCTGAATTATTATATGTAACAATGTATCACATCTATGCTGACTCACTGAATTCAGGCCACCAATTTGGGCCTTAGAAGCACTCTCTCATTTAAATGACACAAAGGCAGAGTTCAAAGAGCCTCAACTTCACCTCCTCCTTATACCTGCCACCACACGGATACAGGACACCTCCAAAGCAGCTGCATCATTTGAGCCTGACTTGCAGGTGAAAGCTACTCATAAATTTCCTCAGGTTTTATTAGAGAGAATTTTTAAATCTTCATTGACATGGGAAGAAAGAACTCAAAAAAAAATTCCAGTCACATTTTTTTCTTATTTACTCAGTTCCTCTAGAGTGTGTGACGACTTGTTTTCCTTTAGTTGTATCTGAACAGTTTGACATATTACTGTGACAAGGTTACTTTTTAAATTGATAAAAGGTTTGATTGTGTCAGTGCATTTGTCAAAACTGTCTGACACCATGTATAATGGACTCTGCACTCAGAGCCCGGATGGCACTTGAGGCTCCTCTTACTATTCTGCGTTCAGCCCACACCTAACCAGACATCCAGCAGGGTTGGGTCAAAGTCGGGGAGATGAGCGTGGGTACAAACACTCCTACTTTGTTCCCCTGGCTTTTCACTGTGGGAGCTTCTCCTCTCTCGTTAAATGTTAAAGTGACATTTACAGCTTCCTTTTAAAGGGAGCGATGCTAGGATGTCAGAGCCTGAGCGAGGAAAACATTTACCCAGAAAAATGAAGGCTGGGGCAGCTGACTTCCTGGTCTTCAGGTGATGATTGGAAGTATGTGTGCACCTACCCTAGAGTTTCCCTGTTTTTCCTTTATTCTGCTTAAAGTGGCCTTGTCAGCAGCGCATTCACTTTATAACAGAACAATTCATTCTGTACCTGCATGGTGCTGGCCTTAATTCCAGATTAATCACTTGGAAGTGAGGGCAATCTGGCCGGGGCTTTCTGAAAGCATTATATTAATTAAAATTTATAAGTTATGAGAATGGTTAGATAAAAGGTAGATTGTAGAAAACATAAACACATTAATGATTTTACTTTCCATTAAAAATTCTGTCCATTATGTTAAATACGTGCCTTTACTTTTCAAGACTAATCTCAATGTGTTTCAAGGGGATGTTTAGAATCACATGATAGAGGTTATCAATTTCTCTGAGGTAGGAAACAGAGCTTAATATGTGAAAAATCATTACACCACCAAAATTTTATTTGGTCCAAAGAAGTTGCAATGCTCTCTCTCTCTCTCTTTATTAAGCCAAATTTATCTTCCCTCACTTCCCTTTCCCCCTTTTGAGATATGCATAAATGGTGCATAACTCAAGTATTCCACCCAGAGTCTCCAACTGATAACCCATTTAATGAATATAATTGTATAATCAATTGGATTTTCAGTTTTCACTACATTAGCCTTGCATGTTTTAAATACTGCAGCCACTAAATATTTAATAGTATATTGATGACCCATTCATGACAGGGTAAGAAAAAGAAATTAAAAATCAACTAATTTGGGTCCTCTTTTGTGCTACTTTGTTGTTTCTTTTGGAGTTCGTTTGGTTAATTGTCTCTAACGTCCTTGTTTTTTAATAGAAAAACAAATGCATATGAAAAAAGACATCTTTCACCACACATAATTGTTCCCCCACCACAAATATTAATTCTCACACCCTCTTCTCTGACCATTAGTTATTCTGCTTCCAGCTCGCTCTTCAACTGTCCTGCTCTGTTCCTTGATCTCGTAAGGTCTTTTCTACTTGGCAGTCGGAATTATCTTTTTGAAACAAAAATCTGGCCCTGTCACCTTCCCGTTTGTTACAATTCAATGATTTCCTTCATTGAAACAAAGCTCCTAAGTGACATACAAAGGGATCACCATACCCCTTCCATGTTTCCAGGTCATGTTGCCCCAGGCTCCACCCCCTCTCTCTGCTATAAGAACTTGACCCTTGCTCAGCCTCTTGTCTTTGCCTTGTTCCCTCCAGCCATTGGTTCTGCACACTGGAGTTCCTTCTGCCTAGAATGCTCTTCCCTTCCTTCCTCATTTAGTTAAACCTATTCCTACTCTTTCTGATCTTAGCTCAGAGATTCCTTTGCCCATTGCCTTAACAAGGTCTCATCCCATGTTACAAATCCTCTTATTTCCATGCTCCTCTCTTTTTTTCACATTTGTAGTTGCAATTTTATATCAAATCACACGATCATTTCATTGATTTCCATTTTCCCTATCAAAATATAATCTCTGCTAAAGCAAGACCTTTATCTAAATGTACTCACCACTGAATCTTTAGCACACTATCCGGCATGCAATAGGTGCTCTGTGAAAATTTCTTGATTGAGAACACAAGGAAGTTCCTTGAAACTTTTCAAGGTAAAAACGTTACAAGGTCTTGTTTGCAGGGCAGAAATAGAGACACAGATGTAGGGAACAAATGTAAGGACACCAAGGGGGGAAAGTGGCGGGGGGAGGTGGTGGTGGTGGGATGAATTGGGAGATTGGGATTGATATATATACACTAATGTGTGTAAAATGGATAACTAATAAGAACCTGCTGTATAAAAAAATAAGTAAAATTAAATGTTTTTAAAAAAGACATTACAAGGTCTTTAACACTAGTATTTCTTACAAGACACACAATGCCATGTATTCATCCCAAACATAGGTATAACTAGCGAGATTTTCCATAGAGTAAAATGATTCTTCATGTCTATTCTTTAGCCTTGCCTTCTTTCCTTGACTTTACTTGTGATCCAACCATAGGAGCTTTGATGATAAATGTGAATGGAATCTCTTAATCAGAATTTGCTTTCAGATAATACATTGAGAAATAATGCAATTTCTTTCCTTTAATATCATTTTCTTACTGTTCATTAGTATTCATATGGATATTGTATTCTAATGCCAGATAATTTGCTATGTCTCTGCCTTTTTAATATATCTCTGTTTTCTATTATTTTATTACTATGGATATTAGAAAATATTGTATTTCTTATAATATAAGGGAATAGTAACTCTGAAAATTCTTATAATTTCATAGGAATAACCATGGAAAATTGATCCTGATGGCAAGATAACTGAAACCTACAAATATTATCTCTTTTGTAGGTAACATTATTTTAAAGTGTTGGATGAGTCATAGGAATGCAAGATGATTTGAATCTTTAGAAGAATGCTAATTTAAAAGAGCAAGGAGCCCTCTAAGACATCACCACTACAAGAGAGGAAACCAGGATTTTATAAAGGACTTACAATGGTCCCTAACAAAGGCGTCCCCAGCTCTCAGGTCATATTCATGCAGCGGAATCAGCTCAGGCAGTGGCCCTGCGAACACTGTAAAAGGGGATTGGTGAAAGGTGACCGGAGTAAGTTTTTCTGCTAACTAGTGAGGGTGTCAATGAACTATCAGACTTTTAAAGTAAAAAATATTTAAAAGATTATCATGTATAAACAAATTATTTTATACATGGGGAAAACCAAAATTAAGAGGGGACAAGTCACTTGTCTAGGGCCACATACCCAGTTGATGGCACAGCCAGGAGTGAAACCCCAAACTCTCAGCGCATGGCTATTTCCTCTACATTATGCTGCCCGGTCACATTAGTTCTTTCAGTCTCCCGGAAAGCAAATCTCGGCAATAAACCTCAGGTCCAGACCACTTCAATAACTGAAGAACCCACAAACATTTTTACAATAACAATAACATGGGCCAGGTCTTATTAGCCAGCAAAAATTAATATGAACAAGTAACCACTACCCTCTGTGCCCTTAGCATTCTTTAAATTTCTCAAATAAACAGAAGAAACACAAACAAAACATTTTTTTCCCTCAAACATAATGTTCTTGTGCCACTAGATCTCTTTCCTGAGTTAAAAATGCCAATGCAGACTTTAGGTAACCCTTTCCATTTATAAATTTCTGGCAATATCTTTGCAGAAATGGACACTGATACAGAAATTCATAGTATAATGCTACATCAGTGGTATGTTCATAAACCAGCTCTCAAAAAACAAAACTACATAGAATTTTAAAAGCCCTCATTTATAGGTCTTGCTGATTCCTGTGATATAAATACTCCCACCATGGCCGATTTCAAGATACTGAGTATGTAACAAATCACTCAAGAATTCCTGAATATTTAACCATTGGCTCTGGTGCCTCAGTCAGAGGCAGCTGCAGTACACCACTGGTACTACAGGAAACCTAGAAATAATCAAACCCAGACCACTCTTTTATACGAGGAGACGGAGGCTCAAAGACAGTAAATGATTTGCCACAAGATCACACAGTGGCCAAGCAGGTTATAATACACCACCTCAAATACCTTCACATATTTAGTGAGACTTCCTGCGTTAGAAATAGTCAGTGGACTTTATATTAATGTAGAGATATGTGGATGAAAAAGGTCAGCTGCTACATCAGTAAACAAAGGAGGTTGCGGACACCAAGCCATCAGCCACTGAAGCCACCCTGTGCATCCTGAGGAGATTCAGGATGAAGAAAAGCAGGATACTGGCCCTAGATAGTTAAGGTACATCTCCAAGGGATGATTTCAATGAGCCCAGACTCTTGAATCTGCCATACACAGAAAAACACTAAATTCATTAACTTGAGATGCCTGGTTTTCCTTAAGTAACAGTAATCTTTTGATGTTCCGACTACCTGGTCTTTGTTGCAAAAACTCCTGTATCTCCTGGTTCCTCCTTTACCTCTTCAGAGCTGTCCCTCAGAGCTGTCTGAGAAGTTGCCTCCCAGACTTAAACCCTCAGCAAGTCTGCCCAATAAAACATAATTCTCAACTTTTAAGTTGTGCCTTTTTTTTTTAAAGAAGTATATCTCAGAAAACCAGCAGCATCATGACAACACCAGGAAACCTGCTGAAATTTACATTCTCCGGCTCCAGCCCAGACCTAGTGAAATCACAATCTCAGGGGCCCAGAAATCTGTGTTTCAACAAGCTCAACAAGTGGGAAAGAATCTTCCCTTAAAACCCACCAATATTTTTTATGAATAAGATTCACACACAAAGATAATGGCTGGCCTTCTTTTTCACATCAGTATCCATTACAGGAGATTATTCATCTGAAGCTTCTAATATAAAGTTCGTCATCTTTCACATTTTCAAAGCCCTTATTTATCAAAATAGTTTAGAATTTTCTAACACTAGCAAAAAAATTAAAAAATGTTGAGTGATTTACCTTCCAATTCTCAACCTCAACATTTTATAGACCAAAACCTAACATATTTGTATATCTTAGCCCTAGCACCTTTCTTTCTTTTTTTTTAACTGCTTTCAAATAAATATTTCTTTTTCAATGTTCTGTCTTACCTGTTTCACAAATCAAGGCAGTTGATAGAGCAGGGTGCCCCTACCCTAGTCTACATACTGCCTTGTCAACTGATTATATAGTTATGTATTTGTGTTTTGTTTAATCTGCCACTTCCTGTTGTTTTGATATTTGTTCCCAATCTTCAAGACCAGAACAAACGCAAATAAATACTATCTGCCTTGTTTTCCTCTTCCAAAATTTTAGAGGTTGGAAAATTTACAAAATAAATATCCTCTCAACCTTCTTACAAAAGCATTGCAAAACAGCAAAAGAAAATCTGAGTAATAGTTTCCCCCAACTTAAAAATACCCAGCTAATGCACAGTCAAGTGACAAATAGCTGCACTGATATTACTTTGAAAATAATCAGACAGGGGCTTCCCTGGTGGCGCAGTGGTTGAGAGTCTGCCTGCCAATGCAGGGGTTCGTGCCTCGGTCCGGGAAAATCCCACATGCCGTGGAGGGGCTAGGCCCGTGATCCATGGCCGCTGAGCCTGCGCGTCCGGAGCCTGTGCTCCGCAACGGGAGAGGCCACAACACTGAGAGGCCCGCGTATCAAAAAAAAAGAAAATAATCAGACAGCAATCTAAAAATCCAGGCCTATGGTTCTTAATTTGTTATCCACTATTCATTTAATTTGGAGGGTAAACTTAAATATGTTTAATTGATTTGCACAGAAATAAGAGAGTTAATAACATAAGTGTTGGGAGATAGTAAATGAAAGAAAACATTTTGGAAGGGCATTTAGTCACTACCATATTTCCTGGGAAATATAAAACTAGGTGAGTGCGGTTCTTGGCTTTGGTGGGAATAGCTTCACTGGACTTGGAAATAGATGTTTTCAAGGAAACAAAAGGATTAGCCTTCTAATTTTCCAATTACCTGGTCCCAGCTGAACTTACATTTACCAAGCAAGAACTGACAAGAAGAGCTTTGCAACACAGCAGGTGACCATTCTGAAATCTACCACTTCTGAGTTTTTGCGATCCCCATCACTAATACCTCTCCAAAAAAAGAGCACAGTTTCTTTCATGAGATTCATCATTGATTCCACCAACCACAGGTGTGAGAACCTACCAGCCACAAGGTGTGGGAACCCACCAACCACAAGGTGTGAGTACCCACCAACCACAAGGTGTGAGAACCCACCAACCACAAGGTGTGAGAACCCACCAACCACAAGGTGTGAGAACCCACCAACCACAAGGTGTGAGAACCCACTGGCCACAAGGTATGAGAACCCACCAACCATAAGGTATGAGAACCCACCAGCCACAAGGTGTGAGGACCCAACTCCATGATTGCTCCTCATCTTCTTGGTCAATACATGCACATCAGCCAGCAACGCTATGTCTCTCTGTTCAAGAACCTTCTCTTTCAAAGCAAAAGGCAAACAAACTCCATTCCCAAAATAAGCTGGACTCAGATCTTAAATTTAAGCCCCGTTTCTACAGCAAGAGTCTTCCTCACTGGGTACATTGGGTGCAAAACCCAACCCCACATGGACGAGCCCACGTGGGCAAGGATGAGGTTGGAAATGGCGCAGAGGGCGGGGGGCACTTACGGTTGGCACAGCTTGATTAGGTCCTGGTCAGTGGTGCCTGGTGGGAGGCCTCGAATGTACAGGTTGGTTTTACTCAACTGTTCCCCGCTGCTGTTGCTGCTGCTGTGGTTGCTGCTGCTGTTTGTGCTGGGGCTGGGAGGAGCCATGGGGTGGGGAGCTGGTGCATAGGACTGCTGGAAACAGAAAAGGCTGTTACTGGAAAAACAAAGCCAGCAACCTATTCCCAGGCCAGCAGAGCAACTCGAAAGCAATGCAAGCTTCTCAGCCTCTCCAATCCATGCATGCACACTCGTGTTCATGTCCCTACTCTGGGGTACTTCTGAGAACATCACTTGCTCTCCCCCCATCTGGCCCTGCATTTGGATCAGCCTAGCACAGTTCTCTCCTGGGTGCACCGAAGCTCTGGCCCAGCTCACCTGTGACAGCCAAGCATCTTTGCCTTGCCTCTACTCCATCTTCCCTCCTTTTCTCCAAAGAAACTTCCTCATATTGCTTTCCTCACCATTACTCTCCAGCATGATCACTCTATAAATAGCAATACTATGAATGAACCAATGAGTGAATGACTCCATCTTATCTCGTTCTCCCATTCCCAAATCTGCTCCTTCATGGTGAATGCCCTTTATTTGCAAACTGAGCTACTATTCTCTCCTCTTTGAATCACTCTGATTGAAAGTCTCAGCTGAGGCACTACTGATATACTGGACAGGATAGTTCTTTGTCGCCGGGACTGTTCTGTTCATTGTAGGCTGGTGGCAGCATCCTTGGTCTATACCCACCAGATTTTAGTAGCACCCGTCCCCCAGTTGTGGGACCAAAAATGTGTCCACACATTGCCAAGTGTCCCCTAGGGTGGGGAACTCTCTCCCAGTAAAGAACCATTGGTCTAACCTGTCACACTGTGTTATTACAAAATGTAAATGATAAGATGACCCCCAGTGACTTGGAGTATGCAATGTGAGGGTCTTTATAATTATGCACACCAGAATTAGGAGGTATATTACACTTTATCCTTTATTTCCTTTTCATACAGGCATATCTTCAAAAGTTCTAAAATTACACTGACTGTCTGGGTTTGAGTCCGTGATGTGTTTATTATTGGCTGTGTGATCTCTGGGGTGCCTGAACCTCTCTGAGATGCAGCATTCTCATTAATATGAGGAGGATAAAATTAGTACTCCCCTACATCATAGGGTCTTTACAAAAACTCAATGAGTTAACGCAAACAAAATGGTTCCTGGACATAGTAAGTGCACAATAAGAGTTAGCAATAACAAAAACACAAGAAATAATGATGATAATGGGAATTCCCTGGTGGTCCAGTGGTTAAGACTCCACACTTCCACTGCAGGGGGCATGGGTTCAATCCCTGGTTGGGGAACTAGGATCCTGCATACCATGTGGCACGGCCAAGAAATAATAGTAATGATGATAATATTTGTGATTCATATCTGTCTGGCAAGTGATATTAGTCTTTAAATCTATCCCAGGTTTTCTCAACTATAATCTAGAATGTTACGTAAATACACAGTGAATGCATCAATCATGATTCCAGGGGGGACACTTTGGCCGAGTTCTAACTTGAAGATTCATTAACTGTTTTATCAGGGGTAGGAGGTGAGTACTTATCCAATAGCAAGTGGATGCTTCGTAAATACTCAAGCTACATCCCACACAATAAAAACTGAGTGATCACAGCAGTTAGCTCATAAAGACAGGAGGCTGTGTCCAGTTTTGTTTCTTGCTATAATAATCCATTTTATACCATCCAGGATTTCAGATTTGCCCCAGCCCATATTCCCAATTGGCTATAATACAAGGCCTCTTGGATGCAACATGTGAAAATGTAACTCATTCCCTCTGGTCTCTTCTCTCCCACTCCCCACACAGCCACCCACCCATCACAAAGACCCATTGCTTTCCATCTTGCTGTCATTCTTGCAGCCTCCATCCTAGAAACCTTGGTGTTAGCTGCATATCTATGACCAACATTTTTACGTACAATTTGAAAATGAATTACATGGGAGAATACCTTCCATTCTCAATACTTGAATAAAATAACGGGTATTCATTGCCTTTTGGAATGTCATATCTGCATAAAGCTGAATAAAGTTTCTTGGCTGAGATTAAAAAAGTATTCTTTCTTGACCTACGAATTCTACTTCGCTCCTCCGATGCCCCAGAACACTTAAGCTCTACCTCTTTACAGGTCCTGCACTTAGTGGGTGTTCAATACGGCCTTGCCGAAGCGGTGTCCTGGTCTGTGTATCTCACAACAGAACAGATGGGATTTATCTTTGACTTCCCTCCTGTGCGTTATTCTTTTAAATTTCCCAGGGCTTTTTTCAAGCTGTTTCTTACCACTTTCACCTCCCCTCTCTCCAAATTCTTTGAATTCCATTCTGTACTCAGGCTTCTCTTAAAATGAGGCTTTGTTTAAAGCAGTTTTTCCCTCTGCATAGCCTTTAAAACCACCAGGGAGCCAGAAAAATGCGTCTAGCTTTATGTGTCACAGATCAGATGGACCAGTTCAGACCGAATGAGCCCTTGACTGATCAAATAAGAAAACACCAACTACAGGATGATCAATCTGTGTTGACTTAATTCTTTTCTTGCCCCAGGGGTCTTTGCAAGCATTTCCATAACCGGACACCATTTAGTAAATTGCATGGTGCCTAAAACAATAAATGTGCCCTCCAAAGGGCCCAGTGGGAAAAATTAAAACAAAATGGTCAAAGCGAATCGGAGCTAGGATGAGTATGGGGAACTTGTATGCATGGAAATGAGGTATATAATTTAAAAATAGTAGTGGAAGCACCAGATTCTTGTAGAGAAGGATGTATTTCAAAAGCCCTTTGAAAAATACATACAGTGAAAAGTGGTTTTCTATGCCCTATTCTTGTTTGTGAGTTCTAGAAATTCTACTGAAAGATGTAGACTTTCTCAGTCTTATTGAACCAATCACTTCACAGGTTTTAAGAGTCAGTGCCAACACTCTTGCTAATCCTTAATATTTTCATTTATCTGTTGATGATACACTGAACAATTCAGGTAGCATTCTACAGTGTAAATCATTCTTTTGTTTTAAGAATTATAAATTCCTTCCTTTCTACTCATTTTCAAAATACACATTCTTTAATCAACAAAACGTTGGCAGAAGGTTCCTAGAATGTCTGACAAATGCATAGGCTTGAATTAATACGTGAAAAGCAAAAGCAGTTTTGCATACTCTGGCTGCCAAAGACAAATGACTGAACTATGGCATCTCTAAAAAAAAAGGAGCGACGATAACCTTTAGGGGTCAGTGGGTCACAGCAGCCACTTTCCTGATTAAAAGTGGCTCTGATTCCTTTCTCAATTCTTTGTTTTTAGATGGATTTGCGATTTTATCATTGATTAACGTTTAAATCATTTTGAGGTACTAAGAAAGACATTTTAAAATGTTAGTTAAAACTATTATTTCCCTCAGATAACACTGGCTTTGCTATATTGATCAAAGTCACACTTTATAAATCCTATTTAGGAAAGGTGAGGACTTAAGAGTCTGGGGATACAGAACATTGTAATGCTGAACTGTACCAGGGCAGGGCATTGCCATGAATTTGCAGTGTCAGCTTGTTAAAACCAGTAGGAACAGCAGACTTTCAGAAGAGGGTCTTCAGATGGCACTGGATTGAGGAGGGGGATAGAGGGCTTGTCTTGAAGCTGCATATGCTTGGCAAGTATGCAGATTTTTCTTAGGTGTTTATTCATGGTGGCAATGCTGGGAGGGTCTGTTAGGGATTCTTACATGGGGGCTAAAGCCCTCTTAGCCACATGTCGGGGCTGCTAAAATCAGCCAATCCGTGCCAGCGTCCTCTTTAGGAAATTAAATAAAATGACTTAGCATCCATTTTGGAAGATGCTATATTTAAAATAACTATTCAAATAATTAGAGGTAACATTTGCCATCTGCTTGCTAAGCATGTTATATGTTATCTTCACAACAGCCCGATGAGGCAAATCATTTTCTTCTGGGTTTACAAATGAGAAAACTGAGGCACAGAAAGGGCAAATGACTTTCTCAAGGTCATGCAGCTGGAGCTCCAGTTTGAACCTAGGGAATCTGACCCCAGAAGCCACACAGCCCCACACAACACTTAATACATAACCTCTCCTCTTCATGATATGGGCACCAATAAACACAAAAGGCTTCCTTGCAATGAACTCTGCAGGATGACACCCTGCCGGGAGCTCTGGCCCATCCGAGTATAAAGGGGGAGGAAAAGAATGAAGATGATAAACAGCATACAGTCACAAGGAAGGTTAACAAGCCCTTTCCCTCTATCAGAATTTAAATGAAGTCCATCTTAAATTTAATTTCAAAGGGGAAGTCACCATCAGAAGCAAGTGTGTTATGAGTTTTTCAAATAATGTCAAACAAGGGGGTTCATTTGTCAAGATTCATGGTTTGTTATTTAATAACAGAAAAATGAAGTGGCTTGTGGATTATCCTAAGCAGCTGATTCATTTAGTGTGCTTTGTTAATATGCCTCGTTTTTCAAGTTTGAAAAGTGAATCAACCAGGTCCTCCTACATTCTTGGAAAATGTGTGGTTTGGAGGGCGGCCTATTTGTGTTTTTAACCCTTAGGTACTTTGGAGATAAACTGGAGAGGGATGTGAGTTGTGTTTTTGTTTGTTTGTTTTCCTGTTGATTTTTTAAACAGAAAGCATTTGGTACATCAAATAAATGTTCACACATCAATAAAATAAATCATTAAAAATCGTCTTTTATACAATGTCAGGCTACCTTGGATGAACACCTGTCTGAAGGCCGTGTTGTTATGCACAGACATTAACCAGGGACCCCCTCCTTGGCCCTGCTGACATTTTGGACAGGATAGTTCTTTGTTGTGGAGGGCTGTCTTGTGTAGGATATTTAACAGTACCCCTGTCTTCTACCACTAGATGCCAGTTGTGCTACGCTCCCCTCAAGCTGTGACAACCCAAAATGTCCCAGATATTGTCAAATGGGCCCTGGGGTTATGACATCGTCCCTGGTTGGGAGCCACTGCTTTTTAGAGATCCATCCCCTCTCCTTGAAAGGCCAATACAGTCCCCATTGTGGAATAATGACAATAACTCAACGGCCTAAAACTATTCATTGAAACACCCCTCACCTAACCAAAGTTCAACTTCTTACCCCAGTACCTTCACCCTTTGTAAATAACCCTCTGCCACATTTCCTTTGCAGCAGACTAGGTCTGAAACATACGTCTCCCTGTGATTGAAAACATAACTCTTTTACAAAGAGAATTTTAAATATTTTCTGCATGCAATTCCTCTTGTCTGGGAATCACAAGGCCTTGATGCCAAACTGCAGTTCAATTCTCTTCCCAGCGTCTGGTTGCTGGCAGGATCCTGAAGCAGTTGGTCTGGTGGTTTTGGGTAGCCTTGGACTCCATCATGCAGCAGTCTGCTCTGCTGATGGTCTCCCCAATTTGTTTTTATTCATCTCCAGTGCAAGAGAATTTGTACTCTTTTATCCACTCAAGGGTAAAGCCCTGGATAAAGTCTCCCATGAGACTGACATGGCAACTCTTTTACTCTCCAAAAATGCATACAGACCACATTCCTTGTCTTGCATCATACATTATTTAGCCTGCACGCACGCATGCGATCCTTTGCTCGGTAGATGCTGCTGTGGATGTGACAGGAATCATGGCAATCACTGTCGTGTCTGTAACAGCCTCAAATGAGGGTGAAGAAGAATATTGTCCATGCAAGCAATAAGAAATGCGGCTAAATTAATATCTAAGGCAAGCCATGTGACTGTAGCCAGAGTTTCATGAACCACATACAGGATGGCTTTGCAATTTTATGCTAGGCAATTGCCTCTCCATTCTGGAGACTATGACTGTAGAAAACAATCGTTTCAGTTATACCTTTTATAACAAAGTTTGGCGAAAACCTGCCCCACTTCACTTTGCCTATCTGGAGCTCAGATATGGAAATGAGTACTAAAGGACAAAATTCCCCACAAAAGGCATTCATTTGCACATTCTGGCCACTGGCCTACGTAATCGTTGCTGTCAACAATGGTAACAGGATGCGTAAGAGCTCCAGATTGCCCTCTCAGAATCCACACCACCGCTAACTAGTCATGAGTAAAAGACGGATTATGATGATCTTACCTCAGAGGTCAGTTGTGAGGCCTTACTTTATAAATTGCACATAAAATATTTAACACAGTGCCTGGCACAGAGTCAACACTAAACAAATTATTTTTTGTTCTTAACATTTGCATCATCATCATGAGGCAGATCCTTAAAATGAACATGTATTTCTCAGTCCCAGTTGGAGTAATTTACCTTCAAGCGGGAGCTACAAGAGTCAATCTTTTTTTTTTAGGTATGGCAGCCACTATTCTTGAGATGAAACTATGTCATTAGAACTGGGGTTTGCCGTTTTTATCAAGAACCAAAAAGCACTAAGCACTGATGAAACAAACATCACTGTGGATGGAATAGATGATGAATTTCAAGGTATTTACACATCACTACTACTACTGAGGTTTGATTAAAATTCCGTTAGGATGAGATTCACTTTTGCACTAAATATTAGTATTTGAAAACCCCAGCAGTTGCATCATCACACATTGCTCTGTGCTATTTACAAACAGGCTCAATCTGAAGTCACTGAACTCCATTCAGAGGTTTCAATATTAAATAACATTTTAAAATTCATGGTACTTGGAAACACAAGTAAAATAGTTATTGTTCATTTCAAGCAGCTATAACCCAGTTTCATTAATAAATTTACAAGCTTGAGAAGAGTGACTACTATAAATGATGGAATGAATTTTTATAAAGATTGCTCAATTCTCCAAATGTCAATGACATCTGGTCTCTGCCCCAACCCTTCTTTTAATGTGGCCAACTCTTGATCTTTTTAAGGAAAAATAAACAAAATTCAGACAGACTTTGAAATTTGAGGTGCTTACTTAGTTTAAAAAGTCAAGTCTACACTTTGCAAATAACCTAAACAGCTCATGATTCCTATATTGATAATGATTGGTTCCTCCTGCAAAAATTGAGCCATGACTGGCTCCCCAGGTGGAGATTACAAAGTCCACTACAGTATAACGATAATTGTTAGAATTCCCCAGAAATCCTGAGAGCAACTAATTCCTGTATGGTACCTCTGTTCTGTCTGGGGAATACTTCAGAGATAAACTCAAATGTCTGCTTTCATGATGGGCTAGGATCCCTGGGAGAAGAGTGAAAATCCAAAACAGGTCCCCATCAGCTATTGATGGAGACTTCCAAGAGAGCCAGTGGTCAGCACCTGGATTCAGAATGCCATCAGAGTAAGGGAGGGACTTGGGGAGAGCCAAACAATTACAGTTGAGTCACATTCTTGTACCTTATATGTTTACTTAAATTTTTAGTTTAGTTCTCCCCCCATAATCTCTAATTTTGAAGGTTTTCCTCATTTTTTTTTACAATATTCTATGTTTCACAGTTTAATACACTGTTTCCCTAAAATCACAATTAGCAATATTGCCAACAATTAACTCTCTAGCTTTCTAATATATGCCTAAATAGAATAGAGACCAATAGACGTAGCTTAAAGAACACCCACCGTAAGTTATGTCAACCTGGTACTTTATTGCAACTCAGTAAACACTTTCAAAGTTTTCAGTCATGAAAACAGATAGAATGAGGCAGCTAATCAGTGATAAAAAGAAAGCAGTTTTGTTTCAAACTTTGATTTTGTGTAACAAAAATTGCTATCGATAACAGAAGGCCAATCAGAACATCAAATAATGTAAGGCTTTTTTGACACACCAAATCATTTTGTCCAATTAAATCAGAATTTAGTTTTTCTGAAAGTAGATCTATGATGACTTGGGAGCAATGTAATAACAGCATAAATACCACATAAAATAACATCTACTTTCCTTGTCCAAGCTCCCATCCCACCTTTATAATGTCCCTCCAGCCCACACCTTTATAGTCACATGTGCATGCATCTTTTTCCCTCCACTTGGAATAACTGGGCTGCATGCCTATGTCTTCCTCCAGGGTGACTCTAAAAATGTACCTTAGGGATACTTTTGAGAACAAAAGAGTAGATATTAATAATTAAACCAGGACACAAGGTATAAATTGAAACCGTCCAAAGCAAATTGGAATATATAGTCACCCTATAATTACTTTCTCTATATGTCCATCTCACATATTCCTCCAGTATAACCTAAAATTCTATCCCATGTCATGGACTTTTTTGTTTATTACTTTAGACCTATTTCACTTCTATCTCTTTTTCAGTTTCTACATTCTTAAAATCTACAAAAGGTCACAAAATAATGAAAAAGAATAGCACAGGCTAATGTTTGTTGAGCATATATTTTATGCCAGGCACAGTTCAAAGAGCTTTATACTCACTGCTTTATTTCATGATATCAGAACTTTTAGAAGTAGGTCCTATTATTATGCCCATCTTGGAGTTGGGAATACTGAGGCTTGGGCAGGTTACAGGGTTTTCCAAAGCTGTTTAGCTACCCTGCAGCACGTCCAGGACCTGAAGCTGGGCAGTCTTCATTCCAGTTAATCCCAGATTTAACCTTAGATATGTGCAGTCCAAGACAGTAGCCACTAGTCACATGTAGCTATTTAAATGTCAAGATAATTAATTCAAATAAAGTGAAAGAAAGAATTCAATCCCTCAGTCATACTAGCCACATTTCCAATGTTCAAGACCACTGGCTACTAAATGCTGTGTCGAACAGGCGGGCACAGAACATGGTGATCTTGGCAGGAAGTTCTACTGCACGTGCTGATGGAGATCATTCTGGCAATTCCAAGGCCCTGCCTCCCACAATACCCTACGCATATATAGCACCTCAACGCACTGAGCAGAATAATTGTCGCAATGTCTTTGCTGCTCCTCATACATTTTTAAGTGCAGTTGATCTCCTTTCAGTAGAGACCACATTTCAGTTTTTTCTCCCTCCTGAGTGGGTCTAGATTTTGGTGTCTAAAATCTCTCTCTCAACTGATACTTCCCCTGACCCAGAGTAGTCATCATTAAAAGAGATTTACAGGAAGTCAAATATAATCTGTGGGAAGGACAAGATGTATTTTATCTGTGTTTAACTAATAATCAAAGTTTCATCTGTATTGCAAAAATTGCTAAATACCAAGAAAAGAAAGCAACTGAGGTAAACTACTGGTACAGAATAAATGTCTCTGTTTTTGGCAGATGAGCTTCATGTCTGAGAAGGAAGCTTTGCATTTTCAATACGACATCATCTACTTCACCTGCACATCCCCCAAAAAGAACACCCCGACCCCACGTTGTCTGCTATTCTACCAACCTTATTTCTCTTTAAACTAGACCAAGGTGAAAAACGAGAATGCTTTCATATAGTGAACTACCGGGGCAATTCAGCAAATTCATAAACAATAACCCATATTCCACGATATAAAATAATTGTGTTATTTTATTAGCCAATTCATTCATATTTTATTGTTGCAGCAAAGTTAAATGGGAACAGAACCAACACTTTGAAAGTCCTAAATCTAAGAAATTTAGACTATAAAACACAATAATTTCCTCAAGAAGACAAAGAGCACAGATCAATTAATTGTGACAGCAATTAGTACCTACGAAGTAATTGCTTCATTATAAAAACTGGAAGGAACACTTGTGGATAATTTTCTATGAATCTATTTTCAACATTTATGGTATTTTGGGCCGAGATGGTAACTATAAGAATAGATTAGTGCTCAGGTTCAAGAAAAATAAAAGATCTGATAATAAAATGAATATTACACATTTATATTGTTATCAAATTTATGATAATTTAAAAATAAGAAACATATGAGATATTTACACATTCAAACTTCTATTTCTCATGATCATAAACCTCTATAAGCGTTCCTTTTCCCAGTATATTTTCAGTCAATCCACCTTGTGCTTTAGAGAGTTTCCGAAACCAAATCCAATTTTTGATGCATGTTCTTTTTTGTATGATTATTGGAGACTTATTTTGCACAGGGATATCCTCCATAATCAACAGAATGAACTATCCCCAATAATAAGACAGTCCTGCTTTTCCTTCTCCAAATTACTCTTGTCCTTTTAAAATAAGTGATTAAGGCTTCAGAGACTGGCAACAAAAGGGTATTTGCCCTTAATTGGGAGACTCTCCAAGGACTCAAGATGAAGAAGGAAGTGTTATTGTCACTGTACAGCCACTAAGACCCTAGATCCTGAAGCCACACCACCCAGGTTTCAATCCTGCTGTACCACTCATTGTCTGTATGACCTTGGGCAAATTACCTAACTGCTTTTGCCTCAGCTTCCTCATCTGAAAATGGGATAATAACTACCTTAGAAGATTGTAAACATTTCAAATGAGTAATTATGTGGAAAGTACTGAGAATAAAACCTGGAACACAGTAAGCCTTCTATAGGGGATAGCTACCATTATTACATCAATCTTAGAGCATTTTTACAATATTCATTGTTATGATAAACAATCATGATCTGTTGAGTAAGACGTGTACTGGTTGGTCTCTTGAATGGTTTAGTGAACTTGGGTTTGCCTGGTTTAAAATCTTCCAATGCAAAGTAAACAATCCACTGATGCTTGCCAAACTGAAATTCTCTCCATTAGAAACCAAGAAATGTCATTCTTCAATGAAAAATTAGGTTCAGTTAGTACTATTTCAGCTACTGATACTAATTGCCTTCAGATAAACTGATGACAAGACCCTCAAAAGAATTTTTAAAATAAACATAAACTTTCACAAGGGAAGTCATTTTCAGAATATACAAATTTTGAGAAAATATCTACAAATTGTGAAAGTGCTCATTAAAATAAGATCTATCTTATCTCCTGTGGAAAAACGCTTACGGGTTAAATAACACACTAACTACTAAATGTCTACCCTCTTACAAGGAATTTTATATACACAAAATAAACTGTACCAATTTCATAGCTTCCAACTCTAAATATAATTAGGTTTTTTAAAATTGTTGCCCTACAAGAAGACTTTGTGGGTAAACAATTGCTTAAACTGCTTATTTCTCTTTAATTATCTCCTTCATTTCTAACAAGTATGATATGTGCCCTAGGATTGTACACAAATGGGATAGTCATACATATTTACGTTCCGAAGTACTTACTACACATCTCCAATATTCCAGAGAATGATTTTATTTTGTTTTGTTTTCTTTGGTTTGGAGAATCCTATGTGTTACTTGGCAAACAGAGATACGAGCCTTTTCCAAAGGATAATCACTAAAAGACATTTTGAAGAGTGACCATTGCTTTGCTTCTCCAAAAGAAGCCACAGTTCTTGCTCTATTCCATAGAAGGCAAATGGGCCAGAGTGAGGATCAAAACAGAAAACTAACTCAGAATTAGTACTATGCTGGTATTCCAGGTCTCTAAGGAAAAAAACAAAAACAAAACCGAAAAAGCCCTGATGTATATATAGGTTTGCTGATTTTTGTCATATACGCAATTTTATTTGGCTGATTTTTAACCTACTAACAGTTCAACAATTGGCTGACAGAATTTCTGAAAACTTAGCCATCAGCTTTCATAAATGGTACCAGCCAACGCCAGGGTCCCACTGCATCACAAACAGATGTGACCACAGATGAAATGCCCAACATCCTAGAAGACATAAACAAAGGAAAGGGTTTATATGCATACAAAGAAGGAGCTAGAATATCCTGGGAAGACAGAATAACAATTTCTTGGTGGTTTTGTCTCAGCTTCTAGGACTAGAGGGCACCCTGAGAGGGTGCGAGGGCAGAATGTGCAGACAGATTTAGTGAATCTCCATGATCTAATGATGTAACAGTACAGGAAATATAGAATCCCTTGAAGAATGATGGACTCAAAGAAAACCTGCCTCTCATTAGCCAACAGAGAACTCCTTGAAAAGAAAATATTTTTATGTCATCACCCCTTGATGTACAAACACTCGAGACCCACTTAAACTCTTTAAGGGCAGACCATTAACTCCATGAATCTGATCACATCTTGAGCAGAATCAAAACAGAGACAACCAAATGTAAGAAGCTAAACTATGACAATATCTATCGCCAAAGCAAAAAGTATAGTACTAACTATAGTAATAACTATTGCAGTAGTGATAAAAGCTGCCTCCTTGAAATCATAATATCTGTAATTTTATAAGGATTCTGTAATTCAGTAAATGGGTCTAATGAACAGTGTGTGGGGTTAAACATTTTAATAAGCCAGCTTTACATATTAAGTTACGTATGTAACATAAAACACATATGTATCACAGCACCCCTTCTGCTTATAACCAACATCATACAGAACCCAACACTATGGCAGATAATGGGTAATCAACTTGTTCAAGTTTATAAGACATGGACAGGAAAGCAGCCTAGAATTACACTTCCTTATAGTTTTGCAAATAAACTATTTCTTTCCTATATGTAGAATTCCTGAAGTTGCTAGCTTTAAAATTTCTGTCCAGAATTTTGACTTGAAGAAGGGGTCTATTTAGAGAAAATTTATATTATACCAAAGAAAGACCAAAGAGTTCTAATTCTCAGATAACCAATACAAATTTAATCTGTGCTACATATGTAAAATAGAATATATGAGAATTCATTGTGTAAGTGCAACAATAATATATAAAAGTAAATATTATTATGAGAAGATATTTTAAAATATAACCAGTGACAATTACTCTTTAAGTGTTAAAGAGACAAAAATAGAGAAACAGTTCAGGCAGGTAAAGTTAGCATAGAGTTCTGAGCACATATAATTGCAGGATAGAAAGTAAATAAAAGATAGGAAAATTGATATACACCAAAATGTGGTCAATATTTACATCTATTAAAGGATAAGAGAAACAGTACCAATGATAATTCTTATGAGAACATCTATTTCTTTTATTGTAAGTTACATTTCTCATAATAAATTTAAAAAAAACATATTTTACTATTCAGGTTATTGTTTTAAGTATGCGAATGAATTGAACTGTGAAATGGTCAACTTTTATAACCAGAGTTCTCAAAGACAATAAATGCAATTAATTTGATTGCTTTTTCTAGTGGTTTACAGAAATCAGAGAAAATTACTTTCATAAAAATAGAGATAAAATAAAATGAGAGAAGGTACTTAACCACATGGAATTTTCTCTACCACTGTGGTGACTTTTACTCAAATGAGTTATGGCCATATTTAAGACATTTCTTGGCAAAGGAATATTTTTTAACCAGTAGAATCCAGCATCCTCTGGTGTTGGTTTCTGATTTCAACAGAGGAAAGTAAAGATGCCCAAAGTGCAGACTACACCAAGTGACAGAACTCCTTCTTAATGCCTAAAGTCCTCCAGTTTAGGCAAACAGAAGAATGACACACTAATACACCCACCACTAGCTGAGAAGCACTGTTTGGAGTACAGTCTGCTTTCCATGTCCAAGGCTGCCGAACTCTCAGACACGGAGGCCGACTGTACCACCCCATTTCCATTTCATACAAGGGATTTGAGCATCTGTGGATTCTCGTATCTGAGGGAGGCCCTGGAACCAATCCTGGCAGGTAACAAGGGACAACTGTACTACATTATTCTACATTGTTGACTGTCTACTCACCTCAGAGCTGGCTGTGCTATGTGCAAAGACAGGTTTCCTTTTATTTACTTAGATTCCACTAGTCATTAATTTCAATCAGTACTAAGGTGTCTGGCAAGGCCAGTTAGTGTCATATGTTAGCAGTTT
Source organism: Tursiops truncatus (assembly GCF_011762595.2). Lineage (NCBI taxonomy): Eukaryota > Metazoa > Chordata > Mammalia > Artiodactyla > Delphinidae > Tursiops > Tursiops truncatus. Next base: position 48,355,499 of record NC_047043.1, on the reverse strand, counting down.
GAGAATGACAGACAGACACACCTCTAATCTTGGCCACCAGTTCCTATTGAGGACACACTCTACCATCTTGTGTGAGCACAGAGATAACGACAAAAAGATGCATGTTTTGCATTTGCTTCCTCATGATGAGAAGACTGAAAATGGGGTGACCCGATGTGATCTATCTACTTTGAGCTACTTATCATACCCTGGCTGGTCAAATAAAGATAAGACTTGTTTATGCATGGAAGAAAATGAAAATTAGGTCTGTAGCTGACACATTACTTCTAGTGACCAAGCAATATCCTCATGTCTTATCCCTACCTAATCTTACAGATTCTTTTTCATAAAAGACACAGAGGGATTGGGAAAATTCAGAAAAATGATCACTGACATTTCAAATTTGTTCATTATATAAACTTCAATTTCAGTGAGTGGTCTTCCTGTGGGCTAGAATACATCTTATATATTCTGTTATAAAATGACTCCATTATTATTTAGCATTTAATATTTAATTATATAACATTTGTTTTAACGGAGTAATGATAGGTGGTAGATAATCTCTCTCCATTCAAGATCATTTGTGTACTTCTGACAATACTTTACTAAATAAACTAGTTATAATTCCCGAAATCCTCTACATGGAATAATGTTACAGGTCGAGATCTTCTTAACTTTGGTTTATATTCTGCAGTTTTGATTCGAACCACTTATCTATGATTTGAACCAGTATTAAAGTTCTGGTTAAATATATTTCTCAAATACTATGTTATGCAGAGAGTGGAACTATTTTTAAACTGCATTGGGATATAGAGTATTAGGGAATAGTAATGTGTTCCACTAATATATAAACCACTAAGACATTCTGTAATTATAAGAATTAGAGGATGAGGATATTATAGAGTAGAGCTAGATGACAGAACGTAAAAAGGGTGAACGCACAAAAGCTGAAAGCGATGGATGCTGCTAGTCCCTTCCTGCTGCTATAACAAATTACCATAGGCTGGGTGGCTTATAAACAACAGAATTTTATATTTCTCACAGTTTCGAAGGCTGGAGGTTCAAGATCTGAGGCCAGCATGGTTGGGTGAGGACCCTCTCCCAGGTCCCAGATTATCCTGTCTGCTCACAGGGCAAAGGGGCAAAGGGTGTTCTGTGGGGTCTTTATAAGAGCACTAATCCCATTCACCAGGGCTCCACCCTCATGATCTAAGCATCTCCCTAAGGCTCCCCGCATCTTAACACTGTCACACTGGGCATTAGGATTTTAACATATGAATTTGGTGGGGGTAGGGGACACAAACATTCAGATCACAGCAGGTGTTTAATTCCAAAATGGTCTGCATGGTTGGTTAGGCCAGACATTAAGATTATGTACTTCATTATGAAATTAAGATCAACCCCCCAATGCAGGGAGAGATCCAGGTTCTGTAGTACCTAAAACTATAGACTGGGGGCAGGAGGATTCATTAAAAAAAGAATAAAATTTATAAAATTGGTTACAAAAATGAATATTCATTTAGAATGAAGAAATGTTGCAACAAATCAGCAATTTTAAAAAGCTGATAATTTTTTTAAAAAACATAAGCATTGGAAGTGTTGAAATAACAATGTTAACTCCCTGACACATTTCAAAAATAATTCTCCTTTGTTTTTGGTCTGCATACTCTTTCTCTCATCATATGACAGTAATTTCATAATATTTTCCGTAGAGAGAATAAAAAAGTAATTCTGTCTGTCCTCTAGTGGCTGATAGAGAGGAATAGATATTATTTTTTTTTTAGGAATAGATTTTATTTTTATTTTATTTTATGTTTTATTTTTTATTGGAGTATAGTTGATTTACAATGTTGTATTAGTTTCACGTGTACAGCAAAGTGAATGAGTTATACATATTTTTAATCGATAGTTTAGAATATTTTTTTTCTTCAGCCTCACAACTCATTAATGGTAATGGCTTATAAATGGTTGGGATGACAAATTTGGGGACAAAAAATTGGGAAGACTTTTGCATAGACTTATCTTTTGGCTTCAGATCTTGCAAATAAATCTTTTTCTCCTCCTTCCCATATACTTGCAGTGTTAGGGGCCAGAGACAACACACCTAACACACTAGGATCTCGTGGCCGTGTATGACTGCCACAATGCCCAGAAGATCACACAGTGGGCAGTTTGAGATTCTTGGAAACCATTCTTACCACAGGACAGCTAGTGTTAACACAAACATGCATGTATCCAGACTAAGTTCATCTCTACCAGCGTCCCCTCAGTGGAATTCCAAAATACCACCACCACTTGGGAAAAGTGAGGATGGGGCAGCTGACATGGAAAAGGACAGGGTCTTAACCAGCTGTTATCAAAATATCTTTTGCAAATTTTCCAAGCCCATATGACCATGTGAACACACTTCTAGGCAATAGAAGAATGTGGCTTTTGTGGGGCTAAAGCTTATGTGTCCAATTTGGATGGTCATTGGACTTTTTAAGAAGAAGAATACAGAATGAAGATATAAGATTAGATATAGGACTATTGAAAAGGGTGGAGAAGAGGAGGGACCCTAGAGCTTAAATTTCATCAGCTTCTAAGCAAACCTGCTGCCATCTCTTCTCCACCAGCCTCCCCAGCCTCCCCTGTACCCCTCCCCATACCAATCAGGGATTTCCACTTTCAGATGTGAATCCTTTGTGATCATTTGCACCCATGCTTTCCCACATGCTGTTTTTTCCGTCCACAGCCTGCTTTCAGCCTGCATCCCCTGGTGCCCTTTTCCGGATGCCTGCTGTGCTTCCGGGCATCTCCACGTGTTGCCCCAAATCACAGCAGCGACGTTTCATAACACATTATGTCTTGAATGTTCAACTTTAACTTAGCAGCCATTTTTCACAGATCAACTGTGCTTTGGTGACTTAACATCTGGATACATCTGTTTTTGATCTTCATGGCTCTGTCTCATCCGGGCAACCAAGTCCTGTTTATGCTTCCTTCGCTGTGCCTCTCACATCTGTCTTTTTCCATTCACTCCCTTGCCTCTGCTCTTGTCTGGGAGCACTTCACTTCACATATGGATCAATGTTCCTGTCTCCAAATTGTGTTTCCTGTTCCCAGGCTCCAAGTATTGATACTGTAATCTGTCCTGCACACAACCTTAAGCTTTATCTTCCTAAAACAAAACTTAATTTTCACACTTTATCCAAATGTTAAAAAAAAAAAGAAAGAAAATCATGAAATGCTAAAGAGTATCTTCCTTCAACTGATATTCAAGGGCTCTGGACCTTTTTATTTATTTATTTATTTTTTAGAGCTCAGCTTTTTATTGAACGTGTTACTAAAGAGGTTTAGTCAAAAAGACCAAAGCCCATGCCACCATCAGACTCTTCAGATTCTTGTTTCTTTGCTTCTACTTTCTTATTCTCAGCTGGGGCACCAGTGGCAGAGGGGGCAGGACCTCCTGCTGGGCAGGTCCACCAGCTCCCACATTGCAGATGAGGATCCTGATGTTGACACTGGCCAAAGCCTTTGCAAACAAGCTTGGCCAGAAAGGTTCAACATTTATACTGGCTGCTTTAATGGGGGCATTGATTTTATCCTCAGTGCCCATCACCTCATCATGGTGGAGGATGAGGGCTGAGTAGATGCAGGCGAGCTCCAAGACGGAGGCCATGGTGTAGGCGAGGGCTAGGTGGGGGCTGCTGGACTCAGTGCTAGTCGCGGGATGAAGCGAGGGCCTCACCCCAAGGACCAAGCACCTTAGCGGCAGCTGAGGAATGCTGGACCATCTTCACACAGTCTCCGTGATCATTAGCATATAAAAAAAATCTTATTTCCAAATGTTCATAAATTTTCCTCTCTTCTGTCTGCAAGTGATTCTCATTTTTTTTTCAAATTTAGAATAATGCAATGCCTTTGCTAAAAAAAGGAAATGATTGCTTTTTGATGCACATCTGAGTACCTATGACTCAATAAAGGACGTCATTTCCAGACTGCCAATTTCTACGGTTTGCTGGTTTTCCACCAAAAAATCCAACACAACCAGGCACTTATGAGAGCTCCATTGAGTGATATCATCTCAAAGGGCAGAAGCGTATTTGCATATTTCACATTTACAAAGAGTCATACAGATCTTCTTTAAGCAGGGAGACTGCTCCGTGGTGATGGCTCCCATAGAAATGACCTGGGATTGTCCTGCACAGCATTCATCAGGCATGTCCTCATTTTATTCTATTAGGAGAGAAGAGAGAGCAATGCCAGGCTGATCGATGTGCTGGTGAGTCTTATGGCTGTATTTTAGCATGAACTATATTACAGGAGTTAGGCAAACGTAAGAGAATTTACTACTCACAGGGTAATGGCTCACTGCAGTGTAAGGGTGTCCCAAACACGGCCTGCTCTTGCTCTACTTGCTCCCCAGTGCTTCACTGAGAGTCTTTTTCCTGTTTTGCCTTACTTTTGAAAGCACAGGTTCTCTTGCCTTACTGATCTCTTTATACCCTTATCATTTTCCCCTGAGTTATTTGGCGCAATGGCAGCAGTGCGACGCCGAGGCTGATTTAACATCAACCCCCAAGTATGCAGCCCTGAGCTCAGAGTCGAATATTTTAAGACTGAAACATGTAACACATCTGTCAGGCAATGATACAAATACAGTCCCCTGTCAGAATGAATGAATGAGGTAATCCAGAGTATGGATAAATTGCAGGGAGATGGAAGATGCTAGAAACTGCGTTTTGCCAAAAAGCATTTCTGAGTAATTAAGTTATTTGAGGGAGAATGATATTCCTTTGTTTGGGGTTCGAACTCATTTTGTTTTAACCAAGAGACCCTGGTGGTAATTCTTAAAGAATGAAAGTGAGGTGAGAAACAGATTCAGCTATACACACATAATGGAAAAAGTGTGTGGTCCTTTTCTGGGCTATCTCATGAGAAGGATATATTTTTTTCTGTAATATTTTGTAAAATTTGCTTAACCAGGTAGTTCCTCTTTACATGATTACAGTCCCATTTTTGTATGTATTTATTACAAAAACCAGACATGAGGATAAACCCAGAAACCACTAAAAATGCTTCAACATTGATAGAAATGGACCTCATCATAAAACCTGAAAAAATTCTCAACAAACAGAAAATAATATCCCCAAGTTGGTTGTTTATACTGAAGGTATATAAGCTCCTTCCCACAGGGGAAGGGTGTGAAAGGATAGATATGTCAGATACGTGATTAGAAACAAGAGGACAAGTAAGTCAGGCAGAGAAAGACAAACACCATATGACATCGCTTACATGTGCAATCTAAAAAAATGGTACAAGTGAACTTAATTACAAAACAGAAGTAGAGTCACAGATGTAGAAAACAAACTTATGGTTACCGGGGAAAAGGCAGGGTGGATAAATTGGTAGATTGTGACTGACATCTACACAGTACAATATATAAAATAGATAACTAACAAGGACCTACTGTATAGCAAAGGGAACTCTAGTCAATACTCTGTAATGACCTATATGAGAAAAGAATCTAAAAAAGAGTGGATATATGTATATGTATAACTGAATCACTTTGCTGTACACCTGAAACTAACACAACAGTGTGAATCAACTATACTCCAGTAAAAATTAATTTAAAAAAGAAAGAAATGAGAGGACGGAGTGCAGCCTGTACAGGGAAGGTTAAGTGAAAGGAAGGAGGAGACCAGGAGGACTACGTCCCTGGTTCCTCATTGATCATTCAACTGGGAAGGAAGTTCCCAACTTTACACACCATTGGCCCAGTTATTTACAACTTGGGATGTGTCATTTGAAGCAGCCATTCAGTTCTGTGAATGGTCCACACACACTCAATTCTCTTCATCTGGAAACAGAGGTGAAAATCTCACACTGAAGATCTAAGATAACAATGACCTGGCAGTGCCATGTGAGTAGAAGTTATCACTAATCTCATTTAACCCTGCACGCATCTAGAATCCTAGTGTCCTGATACCATCTTCAATAATATCTCAATGTGACTCTTACATACAACTAGAACTATATTTACAAGTATGTGAGTTATTAGATCTTTATTAGAATAGGACTGTACATCACAGTCTAGTATCTTCTCGAGACTATACTGCATTGTTCATTATTTTTCAGCTGCAACTTCGAAGAGGAGAGAAATGATGTCAATATTCAAACAGGCCACTTATCCTTTTTTGCGCCATCTCACCTAATCGTGGTGTTTGAAAGTTTGGCAAAGTGGAATCTACTGCCTCCAGATCAGTGCTCTTGTTCTATGTGGGATACCCTCCTCCTGGCTCCCACTGGTAGGAGAAAACCTACATATCCTAACTCAAATTCCACCTCCTCTGAGAAACCTGTATCACAGGCAGATTTATCTCCTCCCTGCTTAAGGCTCTATCTAGGGGCACTTTTCCTCCTGCCTCTGCTGGTGATAAATATTCTGTGCAGTATTTCATCCTTTAGTAGCTATCCCTGACTTGGCACACTGGAGAGTTGAGGACAGGGCGTGGGGCCCTGACCCTCAACACTTATGTATACACGGTAAGTCCCCTACATACGAACCTTCAATTTGTGACCTTTCAAAGAGGCGAATGTGCAGCTGGTTCCAGCAAGGAACCAGAACCTGTGCCATCAACGTCAGGCGTGAGTGAAAGTGCAGCTTGCCCTCCGTCTCCTATTGCTGACGATTCTTCAGCTCTGCCATCTCCCACCTCCTCTCCCTCCTCCAGTCAGTAACTCTTCTTGCCTGTTCACTCAGTGCCAGGCCCTGTATGCCAGCTGTTGTACTGTACTACTGTGCTTTTCAAGGTACTATACTGTAAGATTAAAAATGTTTTATTTTTTGTTTGTTTTTTATGTATTATTTGTGTGAACTTAAACAGCTGATTGTATTAGTTGGGTACCTAGGCTAACTTTCTTGGACTTACGAACCAATTGGACTTAATGCGCTCTCTGAACAGAACTCGTTCGTATGTAGGAGACTTACTGTACTGAGGACCAGTCTTTCAGTTGGTACTTAATCATTTGCTAGATGTTGAATTTTACCATAAAAATCTTGTCAATAGTGATTGTTCTTGGTAGATCCAGGGATAATCCAGAAACTTAAACCCCAATTATATTCTTAGTTTTATGAGATAAATGTATGCTGTGCTATATGGTTGTGAAAACATGGCATCTTGAGGAGAGGCTGTGCCTGCCTTTCTACTGATGGGGGCCTGTGTGAAGAACAGAAAAAAGGAGATATGGAAAATAGATCCCCTCCTTTCTTCTCCTTCTGTAGCTCTCTGCCAAACACCTGCTAGCCTGCTGCTTATAGATAGAGTTATAGCAGCTGGGCTAAGCCAAGAGAAGTTATGGAAATATATTTACTCATCACTGGCCAAGAATACGCTCATCTTTTCAAACATAGGACAGTCACACATGTCTGTCAAAACTGTGAGGGAAGTGAACTCCATATTCTAGATCTCACTATGTATGTATCAACTAAATTTTGCCTGTTACAAAAATACAGAGATAGAGAGAGCTCATAAGATCTTTGTAAATATCAATATATGTAAATAAAGGTCTATTCCATTATAAACTGAACTTGTGTATACTTGAATTAAAAATTAATTTGCCTATCAACATTGAGACGTAATTTTTAAATTCTGATTTTAATAAAGATATTGAAATAATTGTTACAATGTATTTTTCCAACTAGTTTGGTAAATAACTTCTTTCTTCATATCACATCCTCTGATGGCTATGGGACATGAACATAACTTTCTTTCTGCTTCATATCAGATTTGCATGTGTGTTTAAAACAATAAAAACTCCATTCAGTGGCTATTTGTGAGTGATGATGGAAAAGATCCATTCTTTGCTGGAAAAGAAATATATTTGTCACAAATAGCCACCAACTTCAGTGGAGAAAATTATTTGCACACTGAACAGGGAAACTGCCAAAGCGAAGAACAGAGCATCTGCTGTGGACAAGGGTATAATTATCTTGCTCATCCAAACACTGTTGGGCGTAAAAGTTTTACTCTCTCTATGGCAAGATTCTCTGCTCAGACTTTTTTTTCTGCTTAGACTTTTAACACAACATTATTAGCAAATAATAACTAGTTTGGTAGTCCTGTCAATAACAACAGTCCATTTTTTGGACCATTTCCTGAAAAAATGGAAAGCAGACTCTAAATCTGATGAAATTAACCATTTAGGTGCCAAAATGATCAAAAGCATCAGTCCTGTCCAATCGTAAACCTTTCATATACCTGCATACATCGTTTGACATAGAATTGTAAATTTTTCAAAAAGAGGAAACATTTTATCTTTCTGGTTCTAGATTATAATTTACTGTACATTTCTATGAACTGTTTTCTGATTCTTAATGTTTTCTTTCCCAGCTTGGTGAGGCCAACATTACTTTTATGCCACTCTACCTTTATTTAGAAAGAAACGTGAGTGGACCATTCTGGTAGACCAGATGGATAAAAGAAGTTTGTTTATAATGAACAGATACCAATGATCATAGTTAGCGGTGCTTTTCTGAATCTGCTGTTGCCAATTCTAACTTTTCTCTTGGGATTTCAACTTGAGATGGGCAAGAGACTTGAGTATGCTCATAAAACCATTGGAACAAGGGGGTTAGACTTCCTTTTCCAATTGCTTACATGTAATTGTTGTCTTTTTTAAAAAAGAAGAAAGAGGGGATAGGAATCATGAGGCCATTTCCAATCAATGCCTTTAATAGGCAGGCCTGTTGAAATAACGTCATGCCACTGTTTTTCCCCAAAACTTCCAACCTCTATCAGCAACAGCTGACAAGTTCCAGTTAATTTGAAATTGTGTGTTCTCTCCTGTGAAGAGCAGACCACACACACAGTATTGGAAAACACCCAGTAATATCATGATTTCCCAAACAGAGGGCTCATCATGTTCCTTCTTCTGTGCATAAAATAATAATGTGTCCTTTTTCATTTAGAATAGAAAACTTTCCCATCCATTTAAATTTTATTCTTTAGTAGCAGGGGGAAGAGGAAATCAAATATTGAAGTCTATAAAAAAAAGTAGAAGTGACAATTTCCTCCAAGGTTGGTGATTCCAGACACTGGCACAAATTCATCCAACTGGGTGTCTCAAGAACATATTCCCACATGAGGATCCAAAAAGGAAAGTGTCACAGAACTGACAGATGGGCTTCCCTTGCCTAGATCAGTCTAAGGGAGCTTTTAGGCAATTTGCATACTAGCTGTCAATGACAAGGTGTGTGTCAAGGACTTGAGAGTGGCCAAGAGAAGCCTCATGGAAGACATGGCTTCATGACTGATGTGTGTGCATGCTGATAGGCAAAATTTATTAGGAGGCTGCCAGTTTAATGGAAGCACTTTTTTTTTTTCCTTTCTGAGTTACTGGCTGCAGCAGTTCACTATAGGGTCAAGACCAGAATAATCTTCATCCCAAATAAAAGACACACTGAAGTCTCGTTCTTTCTTTTGGTAAATCACACCCAAAGTTGTGTTCTCATGCCTTCACTTTTTATATTACATATGCATTGGAAATATTTTTTCTAGTCTTATGGTTGAATATTTAAATGTTGAAATATTGACAGCTGCCTGGTTTATCAAATCTCACTATCTGAAATAAAGAAACAGTGGCTAACAAATTGGAAAAACTACAAGAAGTAAATAAATTTGTAGAAACATACAAGCTGCTAAGACTGAATCAAGAAGAAACAGACAATTTGAATAGACCAATCACTAGTAGTGAAATTGAATTTGAAATTGAATCCAAGCAAACAAAGGTCCAGTACTGGATGGATTCACAAGGGAATTCTACCAAACATATAAAGAAGAACTAATACCCACCCTTCTCAAACTGCTTTTAAAATATTGAAGATGACAGAACACTCCCAAATTCATTCTACAAGGCCACCATTACCATGATACCAAACCCAGACAAAGACTACAAAAAAACAAAATTACAGGCCAATATCTTTAATTTTGTATAGATGCAAAAATCCTCAACAAAATATTAGCAAATCAAATTCAACAACATATAAAAAGGATCATACACCATGATCAAGTTGGAATTATTCCAGGAATGCAAGGATGGTTCAATATTCTCAGATCAATCCATGGGATACAACACATTAACAAAAGGAAGGATAAAAATCACATGATCATCTCAATAGATCCAGAAAAAGCATTGGACAAAATTCAACATCCATTCATGATTTAAAAAAACTCTCATCATACTGAATATAGAGAGAACTTATCTCAGTAAAACAAAAGCCATTTATGAAAAAACCCACAGCTAATATCATACTCCATGGTGAAAAGCTGAAATTCTTTCCTCTAAATTCAGGAAAAAGACAAGGATGACCACTCTTGCCACTTTTACTTAACATAGTATTGGAAGTCCTAGCCACAGCAATCAGACAGGAAAAATAAATAAAAGGCATCCAACTTAAAAGGGAAAAAGTAAAACTGTCACTATCTATAGATGACATGATGCATTATATAGAAAACCCTAAAGTCTCCACCAAAAAAAACTATTAGAACAAATAAATGAATTTAGCAAAGTTTCAGGATAAAAGATGAAGTATACAGAAATCTTTTGCTTTTCTATACACCAATAATGAATTATCAGAAAGAGAATGTTTTTAAAATCACATCAAAAAGAATAAAATACCTGGGAATGAACTTAACTAAGGAGGTGAAAGACCTATATTCTGAAAACTATAAAACACTGATGAAGGAAATTGAAGATGATACAAAGAAATGGAGAGATGTCCCATGGTCTTGGCCTGGAAGAATTAATATTGATAAAATGTCCATGCTACCCAAAGCAATCTATAGATTTAATGCAATCACTATCAAAATACCCATGAATTTTTTTCACAGAACTAGAACAAATATCTCCTAAAATTCATGTGTAACCACAAAAGACTCTGAATTGCCAAGCAATCTTGAGAAAAAAGCAAAAAGCTGGTGTTATCACCCACCCAAACTTCAGACTATACCACAAAGCTACAGTAATCAAAACAGTATAGTACTGGCACAAAAATAGACAAATCAATGGAACTGAACAGAGAGCCCATAATTAAACCCACACAGCTACAATAATTAGTCTTTTTTTTTTTCTCATGGTACGTGGGCCTCTCACTGTTGTGGCCTCTCCCGTTGTGGAGCACAGGCTCCAGACACGCAGGCTCAGCAGCCATGGCTCACAGGCCCAGCTGCTCTGCGGCATGTGGGATCTTCCCAGACTGGGGCACGAACCCGTGTCCCCTGAATCAGCAGGCGGACTCTCAACCACTGCGCCACCAGGGAAGCCCTACAATAATTAATCTTTGACAAAGGAAGCAAGAATATACAATGAGGAAAAGACAGTCTCTTCAATAAGTGGTGTTGGGAAAACTGGACAACTACATATAAAACAATGAGATAAGAACATATCCTCACATTATATATAAAATAAACTCAAAATGGATTAAAAACCTAAGTGTTAAGACCCGAAATCATAAAACTCCTAGAAGAGAATATAGGCAGAACACTCTTTGCCATAAATTGTAGCAATATTTTCTTGAATCATCCTCCTATGGCAAAAGAAATAAAAGCAAAAATAAGCAAATGGGACTTAACTTAAAAGCTTTTTCACAGCTAAAAAAAAAAAAAAATCAACAAAACAAAAAGACAAACTACTGAATGGGAGGAAAATATTTTCAAATGATATGTCCAACAAGGGGTTAATATCCACAATATATAAACAGTTCATACAACTCAATATCAAAAAAATGAACAATCCAATCAAAAATGGGCAGAAGATGTATTGAATAGACATTTTTCCAAAGATATATACGTGGCTAACAGGTATGTGAAAAGATGTGCAACATTGCTAATTATTAGAGAAATGCAAATCAAAACCACAATGAGATATCACCTCACACCTGTCAAAAATGGCCATCATCAAAAAGTCTACAAATAACAAATGCTGTTGAGGATGTGGAGAAAAGGGAACCCTCATATGCTGTTGGTGGAAATGTAAATTGGTGCAGCCACTATGGAAAACAGTATGGAGATTCCTCAAAAAACTAAAAATAGAATTACCATATGATTGATCCAGCAATTCCACCCCTGGGTATATATCTGGAAGAAAATGAAAACACTAATTTGAAAAGATACATGTACCCCGATGTTCACAGCAGCATTATTCACAATAGCCAAGATTTGGAAGCAACCCACGTGCCCATCAACAGATGAATGGGTAAAAGAGATGTGGTACATATATACGATGGAATATTACCCAGCCATAAAAATTAATGAAATTATGCCATTTGCAGCAATGTGGATGGACGTAGAGAATATTATACTCAGTGAAAGGAGTCAGAGAAAGACAAATACTGTATATCATTTATATGTGTAATCTAAAAAAATAAAACAATTGGATGTATATAGCAAAACAGAAACAGACACATGGATATAGAGAACAAACTAGTGGTTACCAGAGGGGCGAAGGAAGGGAGGAGGGGCAAGATACAGGTATGGGATTAAGAGATACAGATTATTATATATAAAATAGATAGGCAGCAAGGATATATTGCATAGCACAAGGAAATACAGCCATTATCTGGTAATAACTTTTAATGGAGTATAATCTATAAAAATACTGAACCACTATGCTAGACACCTGGAACTAATATAATACTGTAAATCAACTATACTTCAATTAAAAAAAGAAACAGTAGCTGCCAAAGCCAATGTGAATATTCCTGTTGTCTATCATATTCTGGACAGTTTCATCCTAGTCCTACAGTCTACTGTAGGATTGTTTCAGTGAAGCAATGCAAGAAATTAATTAGAGAAGCATCAGTTCTATGTGTTAAAATATTGTGTTCTCACAACTTGCTCTTTTGACTTTGACCACATAAATTATCTGCCACCATGGTCAGAAGGCACATGGGTAGCTCCAAATGAACACATCTTCCATAATTTACACTCTATTATAACGCCGCCTCATATTATGCTGGTCTGGCCCATAATATTTTTCTTTCACCAATGGTTAACCATAAGTTTGACACAAGTCGTTTTGATAACCACTTATACATTGGGATTTATTCTCTTGAGATGCATTGTCTTGTAACACGGCCACCATCCTGTAAGGAAATTATCCCAACAGCATAATTTCTTGAAATGGGTTTTTACAGATAAGCTTTAAAGACAATAATGTGTAGTCATTGAAAGGAAGACTATGTTAAGAGTTAAGGCTAAAGCATGTGCCATTTCAGTCACAGAATATTCTGCAGGAGAGAGAGGCTCCATGGAGAGTCCCTGGAGGCCAAGACAGCATATGGAGAAAGAGGCCATGGAAAGGAGAACTGAGGTGCCCCAACTGAGGGTTCTCCACAGAGCTCCTGATAAACGGATCTGTGTAAGTGACCCTAGGTGGCACCACATGGAGCAGAAAGCCTACCAGGTCAATGCAGAGAATCACAACCTTATTCAAAAAAATCAACAATTTAATAAGCAATATATCATACTTGTTTTTAGCCACTTTGTTATCTATTGCTAATTTTTATGCAGAAACAGATAACTGAAATAACCACTTAAAAATGCAACTTTTTTCCGAGATCCTGATGGACAGCTAACTAACTTGCTGGGTGACATTTAATCTGCTAGAGGCTGTTTTCTCATCTATAATATAAGCAAGTTGAACTATGTGACCTCAAGGTTCCTTCCAGCTCTGAGAGTCTATTTCATTCTGCACTGGGATTAGAATAAAGGTTGTTAGCCATCTGACTGCAACAGCAAACTAATTATGCAACATTGCAACCTTCAAGGGAAGAGACTTTAGTTGGCAATCCTGTCCAATATAAATCCACCAGATAACAAAACATCTTTTGTGAAAAGGGCTTCAATCTCAGCCTCACCATAGCTGAGCATTTTTGATGTAGATTCTTCAACTCTGTATTATATATATTCTGAAGAAAACAATTGTTTTGTGTTAGTGATTATATAATATGAGATGCGTGCTTTTCAAAAGAGCTAGGATCTGCTGCTGTAAGTTCATCCCACTATTTAGAAAGAAAAGGAATAAAAATATAATGTATATGATGACATTAGAGAGTCAGAAATCTGTACCTATTTACACATATAATTTCCCTAAGGGTAATTTAAACACCATTATCAAATGGTTTATTCTGTACCAATTTAGTACCAAGAATGAGATTATGATTGCTTTTTAAACTTGAGGACTTTTTTTTCCCTTAATCATCATTTTTATAGTGTTTGTGGTGTGTCATACATTGTTCCAAACATTATACAGATGAGGAAACTGAAGCATATAAACATTAGGTACACAGTTGACGTGTTAGAGCTGGTCTTATATCCCGGGAAGTCTGGCTCCGGATTCTGTATCCTTACACATAGATGTACTGTTTTGACCCATATGAGAAGTAAACCCAAGATCATGTTGTTATTTAAACCAAATTCTGACCGAGTGAGCTAATTAACATGATAGTTATATACTTAAAACGTTGAAGAATTATGTCAGAACTGTTTAGCGATATGAAGGTATTACAGAAAAATCAAAGACCAACTTAACTCAAAACAAAAATGTAATTTGGATGCAAACTAAACCAAAATATTTCATTTACTCAGTTTTCAAAAAGGCACCTATTTTTAGAAATGCTTTCTCTAAGTTCTGCACTGTCTCTTAAAGACATTAATATTTATTCACTAATTTTATTTCCATTCATAATGTGAATTATCCTATTATTATCCAAGTGAGAATATTTACACACATGCCAGAAAATCTCAAGAACCTAATTTCATGATGTTGATTTCTCCAGATTAGCTTTGGGGACACTGATTTGTACCCACTGTAAAGAGGACTGTGCTTAGAGTCATTTCAGCCACAGAAGCAAGTGTGATGCCCGAGTCTAACTCAGTTATCTCTTAGGGAGAAAAGAGAGGAGGCTGTAGGAGTGCTTAAGTGCCTGGTTAAATGGAGACCCTGGAAGCATCTTCCTAGACTGAGATCTTTGACTCTATGTAACCTAATCACACTCAGATATTGCAGCGGCCTATATTATAATTCTTTAAATCTGCATATTTGAATCAAATTATAATTAGTGTATAGTATCTGCCTGTACTAACATCCTTTGACTATTCATATTTTAATCAAATTATGCTGAGTATATTGATGAGCAAAATTGCCCCTAATGTTCAGCCATAGAGCACAGTAGCAGAGAATGGGACCCTGAAAACTGCTGAGGTTTGCATACAAGCTTCCTCAAGGTCATGCTACCTTGGAGAGGTTATTGAACATCTCTGAGCCTCAGTTTCCACATCTGAGAGCTAAGGTTAAAAATAGTACACCCCTCTTGGAGCTGCTAGGATGATTCAGTGAATGGAGCAGATGTGAACGACTTAGAACAGTCTCTGCGACTGAGTAAGCACGTGTAATTGTTAGTTATCATGATCATTTGTATTGTTCCTGCTCATAAATTTATTACTGAACTGCACTGGCATCTACATTGGCTCTACAGAGTGTACCAGGCAGTTCTCCATGTGAGAGCTTCCACTCAGGACACTATGAGAACAGCATGTGTCTGATTTTCATAAATATGATTTTTATGATGATCACCCTTAACGTTAAGATCATTTCTTCCTTGGCATTAGAAACCTGCATATAGGTAAGTGACTATAACACACAGACAGCAAATTTGAGCATTTAAAAATTCTGTCGATTTTAGCTATAGCTCTACAAGTTAAATAAAAAGAAGTGAAATTTCAATAGAATGACATTTTGCTAATCCTGTCAACAAAAAGTAAAACTAAAACAAAATGATTAAGCCAAAAAACTGTGCATGTCTGCGTGTGTGAATACACAAACATGTGACTTTTTTATTTTTTAATTTTTATTTTATATTGGAGTATAGTTGATTTACAATGTTGTGTTAGTATCAGGTGTATAGCAAACTGATTCAGTTATACATATACATATATCTATTCTTTTTCAGATTCTCTTCCATTATAGGTTATTATAGAATATTGAGTAGAATTCCCTCTGCTATATGGTAGGTCCTTGCTGTTTATCTATTTTATATATAGTAGTGTGTATATGTTAATCCCAAACTCCTAATTTATCCCTCTGCCCCACCTTTCCCGTTTGGTAACCATAAATTCTAAACACAGACGTCTAGTTAAGGGTTATCAACAACATTTTTGAATGCAAAGCCCAGTTTTGGTTTCCGATGCATGCACTGTAAATGTTTGCTAAAATTGAATGACAAGGCAAAGGGGTTGAATTCAACAAATCATGTGTAAGAAATGTTTGGCTTGATTATCCAGGGGGAGTCGTGACGTGGTTTAATGAGCCAGACTACCTTTCATTAGGACACAGAAAGGGGCTAGGAGTGCCATTTAGGGAGTGTAGCTGTATGAAAATAATGCATTGCTCTGTGCCACCTTTAAAGATTGCAATCGTAGCTTTTAGTGCAGATTTCATTTTTAATAATCTCCTTAAAAATCACTAAAAATATCACCCCACTGTGTAATTTGTTTCCTTCACTCTGATGGCACTCCCACTGTTTAAAACTAATTGCTTTTCTACATTCTCTTAAGGTCAGGCTCAACAGAATGAATTTGAAGACCGCATAACTATGAGCCTCAACTGTTTAACACATCGAGAGCAGATCATGATGCTGATTGAATGTCTCCTTCAGAAACGTGCTGAAGATATTTAATTTGCCTCTAGGCAAACATCACAGTGACTGACAGTGTAACTTGAAGGTTTGTTAAATATAGTCTGGTGTTTATTTGCCTCTCTCTGGAAAATAGTCTAGAAATTACATCCTTTTTTAAAATTCAACAACTAGGATATGCAGCAGGAAAAACATTTGTCTATATTCAGTTGGAATTTTTGTGAGGACATTCAAGTACTGTTTTAATCTATCTAATCTATCTCTTTCAAGATAGCATATAAATTCCAAAGTTGTGCAATCTCTTCACTTTTCCTAAGAGTGGAAACTCGGAAAACCAAAACAACAAAGTATATTGTCCAAATCAATCAGTAGCTGACCAGGTAAACCTTGAGTGACTGCAAATATAGCTGAAAGGGCTGAATTTTCCCCACTGCTGTCAGTGACAAATGAATCAGACAGTTGAACAATAGCCATACAATTTGCAGATTGAGTTAAGCAAGATGTGTTTAAGCAAATCTGTGTGTGTGTTCCTGCATGACTCATTCATCTAATTAGTACACACTCCCCCTGTTCCTACCTTACCCAACATACATGATGACCACATGTGTGGCCAAGGGTACTTGCAATATATCAAAAATCAATGAGGCTCAGTATGAAAGTCATGTACCCTGATTTGCCACAAAACCAATTTAAAAAAAACAAATGAGAGGATTTATGGATTAAGAAGTACTGGTGGTTTTTTTCTTTCCTTAGATTTTTAAGAATAATGAATTTTTAAGGGCATGACCTGACATATATATTTTCTGTGATTTTTTTTTTAACGTGGGCGCAGGACCATACACAAAGTCTGGAAGTCAGTAACTAAAAGCACCAACAGTGGTTTGCCTATCTGCAGTATCTATTTTCTCACAGAAAGTTGTGACCATCTTGAATTCTTAGAAACAGCATGGAGCCTTCCAAATAACTTGTTCATGAAGAATCACCAACGTTCCCATTATGATCTAATTTTCTTTTGAAAAAAACTGTTTAAAATCCATGAAAACTTAGATTTTGGTCCTAGCATTTAAAACACATCCTAAAAACATAAACTCTAGGCACAAAGTGACTAAGCACAATCATTCACCCATGGTTATTGTGACTTTTAAGTCTAGATAAATGTCTTCTTCCATTCCTCCTTTTATTATCATTCATTAAAATTCAGAGAGGGTGGGGGAAAAGTCTAGCATTAAAATCATTCCACAGCTGAACATTTATCCAAGACTACAACAGTTAACAGCTTTTATAGTGATGGTTTTGTTGCCACCTTTGGGTGTGTATTTTTCACTACAGGTTTTGGGAGAGAAGAGGGAGCCAGTGACCTCAGGCTGTAGGCGCTTTGCCATCTACAGAACTGACCTACTTGTAACTCAGTACTCTCACTTCGGTTAGTGAAGCAAATGGAAGTTTCATCTCTCAGGGCTGACCTGCCAAGGCACCATCCTTAGGCCACCTGGGGCCCTCAGGGGACAGCAGGGGGCATAAGGGGGGTGTCCCTAGAAAGTCCAGAGCTACTCAGGCAGTCATGTCCTCCCTCAAAGTAGCTGGTCCAAAGAGCCACTACCTTGCAGATGGTGTGACAATTAAGTGACAACTCTGCAAAAATAGAGCCTGTAAACCCTCAACTAAAAGATGCTCTTTGCTCATTTGTTTACATGGGGCCTAACAGAGACCATGTAGATAATAGGCTGGATGGCACAACTAGTAAAAAGAGAATTCTATCAAAAAGGATAGAATCGTAGGATTTCAGTGTATTCCCACTTCATTTTATAAATAGGGAAAAGAATTTCAGGGAGGGAAAATCACCGTCCCAAAAACAAACCACAGAGCACTCTAAATGAGTGAGGCTCCAAGTGTGGTCTGTGAGCAGGTGCCAGTCTACAAGCCGAGTCCAGTCTGCCACAAGTTCAATTACAGAAATCGAGAGAGAACGCTTACAAATGTGGATGCCAGTTTGATAGTCACAACATCCAAATGTCTGGTTTCATCCTTTACAAAAGCATCAGGCTGCAATGGATTAGAAGTAAACAAAAACTCCATCTTCATCGTGGGTCGTTGAAGAAGCACCCCTGGGAATCATCATCTCTTAACTTCTGGGATGTTAGTGTCTCCACCACACCTTTTTGGTCTTTACTGCAATCTGGGCTATGACGATACTGCACAGTCCAGTTGAGAAGAATGCTGATATCAGATATAACTTTATGTCAATAGGAAAAGAACATAAAACTAATCCAAATGTCTATTACCGAGAAGTTTCAGGTGGGAAAAAGGAGAAATCACTGAGCAGTTTGGGAACTACATCACGGCTGTCTTTGGGGTCAGATTTGTATACCTTTTAAAATGTGTTTGATTAGTTATTGTTTTCCTAGGTTAGAAGCAGAGATAAGGAACTTATTTCTTTATCAATTAAGATCTTTAATCGTATATCTGCAATCATATTTTATTAATGACAGAAAAGGAGAAAAGTAAAAATGATTGATTTTCCCCAACTTCAATTGCATTTCATTGTTTCAGCCACTTCACCATGGGCTTTCCAGAGAATTTCCAGCGACCATCATGCTGCCCGGGAAAAAGTTTTCAACAGCCCTGGAATGTCCTTCTAGAAATCCCATTGCTTCCTCAAGTCTGGCCTTTCTTGTGAGCCTCACAATGGATTGGGCCTCGAGTTGGAGGTACCGTTTTTACAAGTCCTAGATCAGCTTTCTCCAACTCAGGTAACCAGGTAAAGCTGACCCCTAGAGCCGTTCCACTGCTTCTACCTAGAGCCAGATCTGGTTGGATACACACAATATTCGCTTCCTTCACCCACCCTTCAACTTAAACTGACAGCAGATGCTCCACATGTTTTGCTCTAAACAAGTACCTTAAATATATGAGACCAATAGCTTTTGGGAAAAGAATTGAAACCATTCAAGTCATGTCATTTATTTCCTTTGACCTTTCCTCCCAAACTCCAGCTTTGGCATAGCTGGGCACTTCCCTGTCAGGATAAGGAAATACATTCAAATACAGCTATGATTCTGAAAGAATTATAGGAAAGTAGGAGATTAGGTATGCTTCTTTGTTTGTTTGTTTGATTTGTAACTTTGTAATCTTTTACTTTGCTTGAGAATAGGACATATCTGATTGATTTATGATCAACAGCTCAATCCCCCCTCCCTTTTATTCTCCTATTATAAAACATTAAAGGATCATCTTATACTTTTCTTCACTGTTCAAGGGACTTGTACAAATTAAATGCTCAGTAAATAAAGTATAAAGAGCTATTGTAGGAGATCATAGTGGCTTTTGTCTCCCTGTTTGGAACTGTGGAGTTACTTTGTCAATAAACTCAAATTCATTTTCATAGCCCTCCATCTGAATTCTTTATTGACCCAGCTTGAATATCCTCTGCTGTAAAGTTCTGTGCCACAAACTGCAAACTGTGTATGTAGAGCGCTGCCCCCACCCCGTGAAAAATATAAAATTTAATCTCACTTCCAAATCCATAAATATGCTTCTTTTTGGAGTCAGTACAGGTTATACAGGGGGGCCTCCAAAATCTTCTGATCTCTGACCAATTATACTTCTATTCAAGACTACTTTGCCATCAAATGGGAAAACAGTTCCAAGATCTCTCTGAAAAGATCAATATAGTTAACCCACGGCTAGAACGATTAGAAAACAAAAAAGATAGTCAAAGCACATCTCACAACTACTTTATTATGTTAGTCACATTTTTGGTTTTTGGTGTTATAAAAACCTACATCATTGCTTAATTTGTTCACTCGTGGAACATTTATTGAACAAAACTCTCTGCATGGAATACAAAAATAAATAAGATGCAATGCCTTGAAATATTTTGACTGATTTCAAACACAGGCAGTTGAGCTGTTTGTGTATTTGGCTATATACAATTCTGCTGGAATCTTCAGTCCTAACTTGAATTCTTGGTTGTAGACATTTCAGATAACCTCCTCCTTCATTATAATAATTTTTCCTGCACCCCTGTCTTTAATGATTGGAGGGCCATAGCATCTACTATTTTTCAGATATATATCCAAAAGCCTAGTCTTCAGTATATTACTAAGAACTCTTTTCATCATTGGCACTGTAAAGTCATCACTATGGCATAAAGTGGAGCACACTGAAAGTGGCTATCAACCAACAAGTAACACACACCAGCCTGGTGTCTGTGCTGTTATCCAAATTACAGTATAGGCAGCTACACTAACATGCTTGATGTTTAAAATGCTTCACTCTGGGGCAACTTGTTCAAAGCTGTCTTTCTTTAATTTGAAGCAATTTCCCCTCTTCCAGGTTAAAAAAATTAATCGTCATACCATGACCACAAGAGAGAAAAGAACTGTAGCAGCTGTCTGAACACTGAGAAGAATAAAACCACAGCGCAGAAGTTTTTCTTTAAAGGGAGTTTCTCTGTTTAAGAAAGTTTAAAGGATAAATTCAAGTTCAGTCTTACTTATAAGCAGTCTCTGAAAGAAGGAAATCTTTCTATGCCTCAGTTTCATTTACAACTTCCAACGATGTCATTATTACACATCTATGCTCCTTTATGACACTAAAGTGATTATCACTGTTTAAATTAAAAGCCAACATAGTTTGGTTATAAATTTTCTTCTTAAATTCTGCCCAGGGTTTAAATAAGCAGTAGTAAACATAAGCAATCCTCCTTCCTGAAGCTCTGCATCCATGAGGGCATCACATACCCTCTCATGATGAAAAGGTGCTTTGCTCTGCAACCCTCCACCCTGCCTGACAAATGTTAGACTGAAGATGCACATACTGTAAAGGCAGAGGCCTGAGTTAGATTTCATGTCTCTTTCACAGAAGTACACATAATAGTTTATGACTTAACTTTACCAGTGACATGGTGAAATCTTGCTCAAATATTTGTTGAACCAATGTTAAATACAGACATAACATTTTTAATAATTTGTAATTAATATGGGATATTTTTAACAATGAGTGATAGATGTTTCTGGAAACTCTATTTGACTTATTTATATCCAGTACTATGTATTATTTATAATAGATTTTATTTTTAGAGCATTTTAGTTTCACAGCAAAACTGACCAGAAAGTACAGAGTCCCACATACCCCCTGCCCTACACACACACACCCTCCCCCATTATCAGCATCCTGCACCACAGTGAGAGATCTGTTACAATCAATAAACCTGAATTGACAAGTAATTGTCACTCAAAGTCCATAGTTTACATTTGGGTTCACCCTTGGTGTTCTACATTCTATGAGTTTTGACCAATATTTAATGATGTATATCCACCATTGTAATATCACAGAATAGTTTCACTGCCCTAGAAATTCTGTGTTCCACCTATTCATCCCTCCTTCCCCTCAACCCCTGATCTTTTTACTATCTTCATAGTTTGCCTTTTCCAAAATATCCTATGGTTGGAATCATACAGTATAACTGGTTTCTCAGATTGGCTTCTTTCACTTAGTAATATGCATTTAACGTTCCTCCATGTCTTTTCCTGACCTGATGGTTCATTTTTTTTAAGCACCAAATAATATTCCATTGTCTGGATATATCAGTTTATTTATCCATTCACCTATCAAACAACACATTGATTGCTTCCAAGTTCTGACAATTATGGATAAAGTTGCTATAGACATTTATGCATTTTCTTTATTCACTTATTTGTTTGTTTAGTTTAATTTTTTTTTCAGCTAGGATTCAGTCATGGATTCTTTCATTTTTCTTGGCAGTTCTTATTGAGATTTCAGAGTTTCTTTAACTGTAATTAATGAAATGATTAAAACACTGAGCACATTTACCTTCCACTGAATTTAAAGAGATGGAAAAACTGTTAGAACTAACAAACAAATTCAGTAAAACTGCAGGGTACAAAATCAATATACAAAACTCAGTTGCATTTTTATACATCAGCAATGAAACATCTGAATGAGAAACAGAGAAAATAATCTTGTTTGTAATAGTACTAAAAATAATAAAATACTTAGGAATACATGCAACCAAGGAGATGAAAGATCTGTGCACCGAAAACTATAAGATATTGATTGAAAAAGACACAAATAAATGGAAAGATTTTCTGTGCTGTGGATTGGAAGAATTAATATTGTTAAAAAGTCCATACTACCCAAAGCAATCTACAGATTTGTTGCAATCCTTATCAACATTCTGATGGCATTTTTCACAGAAATAGAAAAAACAATCCTAAAATTTATATGGAACCAAAAAAGACCCTATTTAGCCAAAGCAAGCTTGAGAAAGAAGAACAAATTTAGAGGCATCACACTTCCTGATTTCAAATTATACTATTAAGTTATAGTAATCAGAACAGTATGGTACTGGCATTAAAACAGACACATAGATCAATGGAAATGAATAGAATCAAGAGCCCAGAAGAAATAAACCCATGCACATACTGTCAACTAATATTGACAAAGGATCCAAGAATACTCAGTGGGAAAAAGATAGTCTTTTCAATAAATGGTGTCGATAAAACTGGATATTCCTATGCAAAAGAATGAAATCTTACATCACTCACAAAAATTAACACAATATGGATTAAAGACTTAAAGGTAAGACCTGAAACTATAAAACTCCTGGAAGAAAATATAGGGGAAAAGCTCCTAGACACTGGTCTTGAGAACAAGTTTGAATATGACACCAAAAGCACAAGCAACCAAAGCAAAAATAAACAAGTGGGACTAGATCAAACTAAAAAGCTCTGCACAGCCAAAGAAATGATCAAGTGATAAACAAAATGAAGATGCAACCTAAGGAATGGCAGAAAATATTTGCAAACCACATATCAGATAAGGGGTAATATTCAAAATATATAAGAAATTCACACAACTCAATAGCAACAGAATTCTGATTTTTGAAAGGGCAAATGACCTAAATACAAATTTTTCCAAACAAGACATGCAAATGGTCCTCAAGTACATGAAAAGGTGCTCAACATCACTAGTCATAAGGGAAACAGAAATCAAAACCACAATAAGATATCATCTCACACTTTTTAGGATAGCTGTTTATCAAAAAGACAAAGATAACAAAGTTGGTGAAAGGGATGAATGAGTTCTGGGATGTAATATTCAGCATGGTGACTACAGTCAACAACACCACATCATATACCTGCACCTTGCTAAGAGAGTAGAATTTACATGTTCTCGCATGATATACACACAAAAATTGTAATTATGTGAGGTGATGGATATGTTAACTAATTTTATTGTGGTAATCATTTAGCAATATATACGTGTATCAAATCATCATGTTCCACACCTTAAATTTACACAATTTTACATGTCAGTTATATCTCAATAAAGCTGGAAAAATAAAAGAGATGGCAGAAACCCAGTGACACAAGCATTGGAAGATAAATGGTGAAAGTTATTATCCTTCCTCATATTATCTTCTATGGGTTTTCCTTGTTTGTTTTTACTCTGCTGTTTTCACCTAGGTTTTAAAGCAATCTCTTCAGCCATTATGACATTTACTCTTCCACCTGGAACTCCTAACTCTTCCTCTGATTTTCCCTGGTCTCTTCCAACCTTGGCCAGTGTAGGGCTATAAGGGCCTCCTCTCATGCTCCCACAAATATTCCTGCCCCTTCTGACTGCCCTCCTTTCTCTCTTGTAATTTTTAATCTCTCCGTTTTCCTACATTGGCTCCTGGCAAAATGCTCAGGTCTCTCCAGTGTTTAATATCCTTCACTGGATCCTGCTTTCCTCCCAAGGCTCTGTTTTCATCTTCTCTCTTTAACTTTTGAGCTTCCTTAAAGGGTCATCCCCATGTGTTTCTTCTATTCCCTCAATCTGCTCCCCTTCTCAAACTCCTCTCATCTGAGTTGTACTGTAAGCACTCTAGGATCACCCTGCCCTGTACGGTGAGATCTGAGATCTCTGATCACCCAAGCCAGTGGGATTTTCTCGGTTGTCATCTTTCTCAGATTTTGGAAGTGGTTGCACTCCATATCACTCGACATTCTGGAAACTACATCTGTGGCTTCCAACATTCCATTCTTCTACCTTCTGTCCACAATGTGTTTGACTGCCCAACTCTGTCCTTTTGGGGATGCTTGTTCCTCACCTCCCTCACCACCATGTGATCCAGGAAGGCATATCTCAAAGGCTCCTTTCTCAATTCTCTCTCCTGCTTGTAATGCTTGGGACAATGATTCCCAATACCAAATCCAGAGCAGATCGGTATTTCCTGTTACTTGTTTGCCATGCTACTGAAATAAATAGAATTTAACACATTATCTTCCTCAGGTATGACTACTGGGGGGTGGGGGGAAGGACAAGACCAGTCAACTGGACTCAAATCTGAATCACCACTGAATTTCACTGTCTGACCCCATATGACATCAGCAGATAAAATCAAGAGCTGTAACTGCATCTTGCTCTCCTTCCCTCACTCTATGTGCCCTGCTTCTTCTCTAATTGAGTGCAGAGCAATACTGATTACATCAATATCCTACCCCAAAAGCTTCAGTGGTTTCTAATGACACAAAGACTTGCATAGATCATTTTACTTTAGTATTCACCTATTCTCCAAAATGAACTTTCCAGTCCAAACTCTTCTATTTATAGTCCATACCCCATGCTCCGGGCAAATGTATCTACTAATTCTCCCTTAGAAATGTCATGGTCTTCTTTGTATTTTTCACCATGATTCCTACCATTTTTCCCCATAAAACTTGAACACATCCATGGAGAAACATCTTAAGTGATGAAAGGTCATAGGAATGGAGAAGAATGACCTCATTTGGCTGACCAAATAGGATCTTTCAACCTATTGATCCCTACAGACACTGGTTCCATTTTGGGCTATTTATTTACTCTCCATCTGGTCTAAAGTTAAGTAGCGTACTTCTCCTACTTGCCATGCAATTGTAAGGTCCTTGACAGCAGGAAATTTGCTTTTGTTTTGTTTTTTTTTCTGGTTTTCTGTCTTAAATTTTTATGGTAAAATATGCATAGAATAAAATTTACCATTCTAACCATTTTAAGTGTATACTCACATTGTTGTGGGTACACAGAAGCATTTGTCTCTAAAATATTTTTATCATCCCAAATTGGAACCCTGTACCCATTGTACAAAAAGTCCTCATCCTCCTTTCTCCCAGCCCCGGTAACCAGTATTCTACTTGTTGTCTCTATAAATTTGATTACTGTAGGTACCTTATATAAATGGAATCACAATATCTGCCTTTTTGTGGCTGGCTTATTTCACTTAGCATAACATCTTCAAGGTTCATCTATGTTGTAGCACGTGTCAGAATTCCTATGGCGTCAGCACAGTGTTTTGAACTTAGTAGATACCCGATAAATATTCCTTGAATTCACTATTTGTCTCAGAATTAATTAGAGACAACAGCATTTCATTGACTTAGTAGGTTTATCAAGCTTTTCTCTGCAGAAGAGATGGCAACTAGACTTTTAAACATTTTAATTATTGCTAAGAGCTGAGTGTTCTGCTTGTACAACTTTTCTGCTTCTGAGTTGACAAAAATTGGGCTATCCTTTTGCTCTATTTCTTTAAAACCTGAATATAATAACCTGATGCATATATAGGGACCCCCACAGATACCTTTCCCTTTTATAATCTTTCCACCCAACCATTCTTAAAATATATATATATATATATATATATATATATATATGTATATAAAATTCGCTATTTTCTTGGGATATCTGGCAAACACAGTTGGTTCCCTGACACAGCCTCCATCCTTCCTTCTACCTCTTTCCCTGCCTAGCAGCCTTCCAGCTGAGAGTGGCTTCAGTATATTTCTGGCCAAAAAGATATAAGTGGAAGTCGGCTGAGCAAGTATTCAGGAAAATTCTTACTTCTCTAATCAAAATAATAGACTCATCTGGCACAAATCTTTGGCTTTTGTTCCTCTCTTCTCGGCTTAAGTGGGGCCTTGGAACATGGTCATTTCGAGATGCTGATGTCATCAGGGTATGATGGCTGGAGATTCTTTAGCTGTTTTGAGACCATGAGGCTAAAGCCAAGGTGCTATGGGTGTCTGAAACTTTTGAGCATCTCCTCACTCCTGGAGTGCTTCTCTCAGCTTTCTTTTATAAAAGACAAACAAACCACAATTTTTAAAGCTCCTGATAAACATTCTTTTACTTATAAGCAAGAGCATTTACTTCTTAAGCAGCATGCTCAGTTAAATTGCATCTAAGCCGACCTCCAAATTCAAGTGCTTTACTACTAAATTATTACTCATCTGAGCTTGTGAGATGAGAACATATATAGCAATGTGTGTGCATATTTATGTGTATATGTACATAACATCTACATATATGTATATGAATGGGGCCACAGCTGTTTGAGATTTGGGCTTTGTCTGTTTATTTGTTCCAAATGATTATGCCCTGTAATTTATGAAAGGAAGTTCAAATTTCTGGGGACAAGAAAAGGAGATGAGGCAGGTCTAGAAGGAGCGAGGAGGCTTGATCTAGAAAGAAGTGAATTTCCAAGGCTGGCAGTCAGCCAGAAACACTGCCTTAGCACTGGCAGCCTGGGAGCACAGAAAACAGAAACGCCTTTCTGAGATCTACACAGTGATTCACACTCTCTACAAACATTTCCCAGATGTACAGCAGAAAATTGTCACAAAAACACCAAAGCCCTTCTCTTCAAAGCTGAGTTCCAAGAGCCTAAATCACATTCTCTCCTTTATAAGTGTCTTCCTGCATGGTGACATGCCATAAAAAAATAGACTGGTGGAGATTCACAGTGCCTGGCTTTATTCATGCTATGTAAACATTTCTCGGGTCACTTGACACTTGCAGCACATGATGGTCTTGGAAGGCGAGGGTCTTTAAAGCACTCTTTTACTGTGTACCCATCTAACAGCGTTTCCAGAATCCTAGTCACAAACTGTCATATGGGCAACGGCCATGTGTTCTCTCTGGAATTCTGCCAACAGGGAAGAGCTGAGAAAGATCTTTTCATCTCTAATTCAGAAGAATTTTCAAGTCACAAAAGTAATTCTGGCTTTTGCCAGCCTAAGATCTGGTTATTGTCAGTTACAAGACGATTTTGTTTACTCCCATAGCTGTCACATGGTCCTAGGAAGTACAGTTGATGAGATGTTGGCCACTGACATCTCGAGGACTGAAGAGATGGGAGAGGGATGTGCCTCAGTGGTCCATAAGCTCCTTCACTAACCCAAAAAAGCTCTGGACAGACCGTCTTAGAGCTGGAGAGTGAAGTCTCTAAAAATTAAAGAAATAACACTGCTGAATAAAATAATAGCATGCCAGCCACGGCAGGAGTTGCTGTATCTGTGTCATCTCATTTCATCCCCACAAGAATCCTCTGAATGATACTGTCATGACCTCCATTTGACAGATGAGGAGTCTAGGGTTCAGAGGTTGGCTTATGACACTCACCCAGCTAACAGGGGGTAAAGAAGAGACAAACTCGGGTCCATTTGGGTCTACAGACTTCCTACTCTCATTGATGGCGCTGAGAGTAGCTGCGTGTGTAATTCCCCAAAGGCCACGAGATTTCAAAGCCTCTCCCACATCCTTCCTTTCTCACCACACTTCCAGGACTTGGTCATCATGGAGGCATTTCTTCTATTTATTCTGTCACTGATCCCAGAGCAAGACCCAGAGCGGTTATGGGATTGCCTGCCTGTAACTCTCTGGTGGCTAAAATGGAGAAAAGCCTGGAAGAGAAGAGTTGTAAGAGGGGAGCTTAAAGGGTGTGAAGGAAGGAGGGAGAAAGGCGGCCAGTGAGGGAGAGGACTCTAGGGTCACGGCTGTCTTAGGTGAGCTCATGCTTCTCTTGAAGACTAAAGCTAGGCTGCCTCTCTCCTTCCAAACTAGCCCAAGTCAATGATTGCACTGCACATGCTGAGCAGAAATGGTAAAAAGTTGTGGGCAAACATTCAACACAGGAACTATTTAAGATCAAGGTCAATTTTCGTGATAGCACCACCACAAATTGAGAACTAATTGACTCTAATTTATGCAAAGAACCCTGGGATATTAAGGGAGAATATAATCAGTATTTGAAAGTGAATAAATGTAAGTGCGGACCACGGGAAACATGTTACCAAATCATGCTATAGTATGAGTCTATAAGTGGATGTCTTAGACCACATAACCAAAAGCTCAGTGAATGAATGGGCACTTTGTGTATAGCAGGCAAACTCATAAGGTGCCAAGGCAACCCGGCCATTGTGTATGTAAACAGGCATTTACAAAGCATCAGTTGGTTTACTCTGCCTGCAGTCCTCCCCTTATAAAGTGGTTTGAAGCACATATTGCATTTGTGTTCCTAACACATATGGGACACAGACATTTGAAAATGAACTTTGTACAATTTCATTATTAAACACTCAGCAGGCTTCAAAGACAACTGCATTTCATTAATAATAAATAATAAAAATGTAGACGCAGTAAAATATTAACATATCAAACACCTCCATGGTGCTATTTTTATGCACGAAACATCTTCCCTTCCCAAAAGACCAAGTCCCTGCCTGACTGTAAGTTAGGTATTTAGAAAAGAAAATAATCTCCTTCAGAGGAGTCAAGAAGTCTCCACTGCAGCCCTAGGTGGTAAGTGAGTGCCTCGTTATTTTTAAAATTTTTTTTTAGAAATAATTTCAAATATAGAAAAGTTGCAAAAATAGTACAAAGAATATCCAAAATACCCCTGCCTTTTCCTCATTCTCACCTGTCACATTCTTTACTTTAAATTTACTTTACTTTAAATTTGCTTTTCTCTCTATCTAGACCTCTCTATTCACCCAACCATCTCTGTTTCTCAGACATGTCTTTCTGAGCCAGCTAAGGGTAAATTGGTAAATTGTGGCCTCAGTGTGAGTTGGGATTGAGGAAAGGCGGAGGAGGGGCAATTCATAAATTAAAACAGGGTGGTCTGGATAGATTTAATTAATAAATTAACATTTAAACAAAGTCTTGAAGGAGGTGTGACTACCTAAAGGAAGAGCATTTCAGAGAGAAGGAATAGACAGTGAGAGAGAACTGCAGCCAGGCCATGTTTGAGGCTCATCAAGGAGGCCACTGTTGCTGGAGCAGCAGGGTGGATGGACCAGAAAAGTACCAGGAGATGCAAAGAGGTGAGGGATGGAGAGCTCACGGGCCTGTGGTTGGGGGGCGGGGGTGTCTCAGAGGCCAATGTGAGGGTGATAGGGAATCATTGAAGGGTTTGGGGCACCAAAGTCACACGATCTGATGACTTACATTTCAGTAGGACTAGTAGGGTTGATATTTTCATTCTATATGGTAAACCTGGTTTTGCTAAACCTGATACTATTAAATGGGTATCTGGGTAGCTAATTGTTATTCTCTCTTTACCCTGATGGTTTTGCATTCCATAATTAATTTAGTTTAATTTAATTTATTGTGTGTGTGTGTACGTATGTAAAACTTGGGATATATGCCTCATAAATCATCTCCACTTGAATTATTTCATTCTTCAACTTTCTCCTTTGTTCACCAACAATAATTTGAAAAGGTCCACTCCTTTTCCTTCCTACATTATACTGTGTATATTTACATATTGGTGTTATATCTGGGATCATAATTTCCTTGAAGGAAGTCCCATTCATCTTTTAGCTCTTAGTTTCTAGGTCACAGAATGGGTCTCTATAATGTTGATTGAATGACTACACATAGAAATAAGATATATCACATGATCCAGCAATCCCACTCCTGGGCATATATCCAGCCAAAACTATAATTCAAAAAGATACATGCACCCCTGTGTTCATAGCAGCACTACTCACAATAGCCAAGACATGGAAACAACCTAAATGTCCACTGATGGATGAATGGGTAAAGAAGAGGTGGTACATATATACAATGGAATACTACTCAGCCATAAGAAAGAACAAAATAATGCCATTTGCAGCAACATGGATGCAACTAGAGATGATCATACTAAGTGAAGTAAGTCAGAAAGAGAAAGACAAATACCATATGATATCACTCATATGTGGAATCTAAAATATGACACAATTTAACTTATCTACAAAACGGTAACAGACTTACAGACATAGAGATCAGACTTGTAGTTGCCAAGGAGGAGGGGGTAAGGGAGAGGGATGGACTGGGAGTTTGCGGTTGGTAGATGCAAACTATCAAACTATTACATTTAGGATGGATAAACAACAAGGTCCTACTGTATAGCACAGGGAACTATATGCAATATCCTGTAATAAACCACAATGGAAAAGAATATAAAAAAGAATGTCTGTATGTGTGTAACTGAGCCACTTTGCTGTACAGCAGAGACTGGCACAGCATTATAAATCAACTAGACTTCAATAAAAAAGAAATAGGATATATCTGTACCTATTATCACATGGTATATTATATTACAAGCCACGGAAAAGATTCTGTCCTGCTAAGTGTTAAATAAAAACATCAATATTAAAATATATATATATTATTTTGAGGATTGTTCCTGAAAAATGCTAAATTTCAAATCAACTTTCACGTTTTGTAAAAAGGAAGGAAAACTCTTAAAAGGCTCACTTCTTCTGGGGCAGCATTAGAATGCAAAGTGACAGAGATCTCAATATATCCCCTTATATGTGTTCTCACATAGGTATGTATTAGAAGTTTACAATTCAAAGTCTAATGATAGGGCTTCCCTGGTGGCGCAGTGGTTGAGAGTCTGCCTGCCGATGCAGGAGACACGGGTTTGTGCCCCAGTCCGGGAAGATCCCACATGCCTCAGAGCAACTAGGCCCGTGAGCCATGGCCGCTGAGCCTGCGCGTCCGGAGCCTGTGCTCCAAGTCTAATGATAAAAAAAGTGACTCCTATCCTTGGGATGCCAAGACATCATTTCATGTCCATCAAAGATGTTGCTTCACCTTTGTAGTGTAGTTTTCACTCATAAGCCAGCAAAAGTTTACTCTTTGTTAAAGGAATCTGTGAAAATAGCGGCTCTTTCAAAAAAAGGAGGGAAAATGTCATCAGGGTGAATTTAAAGCTAAGCTTTGGAAGAAAAGTTCTAACAGGGAAAAGAGAAGGTTCCTTTGTGGTTTCCCTGCAGACACTGTGCCATTTTGCAATGCTGATGCCTGGCAGGACCTCTTTCCACTTGAGGAAAGGTCACAGAAGGGTCCTTCTCTGTTACCCTTGCCAGCATAGACACGTAGTAATGACTGATCACATTAAGCCAATTGATATACACATGTAATATTTCCCCTACTGTGGCAGTCATGGTTCGCTGTCTAAAATATTTTATTATCTGAAATTTTAATAAATTACCTAGAAGACTATTATCCACTAGGCAAAGGTTTAAAAGCTCTAAAGATGATACACTATTTAATTAGTAGGAGTGAATATGATGGATTAAATTACATTCTGTTTATTCATCTACTTTGTAAATATTTTGTAAATATTTACTGAGTGACTCCTATAATCCAGCCACTAACATAAGAGCCAGGACACAATGATGAAAAAGACAGTCTAGTCTCATGAGTGATACCTTCCAAGTGGATGAAACAGAGAAGGAACAAGTAAGCCAAAATAAGGTAATTCCGGATATAGTAATACACATTTCCATTTGGTTATGTCTCATGGTCCACCTAATCTTTTCTTTATTTTTCTCTATATTCTCTTAATTTAATTGTATTTGTCATAGGTGTAACTCATTTATTCTGCTAAACATCAGTCTCATAGTTATACTTATCATTTAGTGGTCAGCGAACTGCATAATGCCATTACTTTAGACTTCTGTAGATAAGTTTTACAAACTCCAGAACGACAGACTATGACAATATGAAGTGCCTAAGTCACTGAGCAGTTACACACTGAGGTCCTCAGTTACTTGATTTTGTTCATCCCTCCCTCTTGACCGTTGAGGAAGCAGTGACTGCAAAGTTGAACATCGTTTTCTAAGGATCTGAACCGTACCTCCTCCTCCCCCAAACCAGCCCATATAACGTTCACAAGTATAATTGGGCCACCAACTGGCATCAGATTTAAACAGCATTTCAAGAAAAGTTCTATGATCATAACTAAGATTATATCAATGGCAATAACAGCATTTGTACCTGTGTCTCTCCCCATACACTCTCACCAATCACAAGCTCAGACGACCTTCTTTCTGTCCCTTTTCTAGTTGAATTCCTCTTAGTAAAATCAAAGACAGCTTTTGCTCAAATTCAATAGCCTGTTCAAAATATTTTCTTTCATTTTTTTCTATATACTTAACAATTGCTCTACTGGACTTGTTGCATCTATTTCCTTTCAAGGTCACCTTTCATTTCCTCTTTTATTTTTCTCACTATTTCTTCAAATCTTTCAATAGATCACCTGTCTTTGCCATGCTTGTATTGGATAATACTCCACCAAATAATTTTTAACAAATATAAAGTTGAGTGGTGTGATAGTGACTCAGATGGTTTAAAAGAATTTCAGCAGAGAATTTTACTGCGGTATCTCTCATCTACGGTACACTAGTATACTCCATGACTCTCCAAAAAGGTTGTACACATTGTATTTCATAAACTCAAAGACATGCATTTTTTTCCTACCAAAAAAAACCTTTGAGATGGAGATGTTTCTATAATCAAATCATAGTTTAATTGGCAGCAATTTTTTTCTTGGCTGTACATTAAAAAGTGGTCGATATTATGGTCAACAGCATCTTAGATTTAATAAAACATAGTAAGAGGCAGTGTCTTCCAAGCTTATTTGACCAGGAAATTTTATTACATCAAAACATATTGGGTTGGCCAAAAAATAATATCACACAGAAAAACCTGAACGAACTTTTGGGCCAACCCAATATCTCTTTGAATATGTGGCAATAGAACATATTTTGGGAAATATTGTGTAAAAGCCATGTTTCCTAAATCTATTTATTTTGGAGCAGTGAAATTTTATCCTGAATTTGGAAATCGCCAACCTATCTACCAAGGCAGGGGAAACAGTGGCAGGGGGATTTTTGTAATCTTCAATTTTCGAAAGAATTTAAAAAATCTCCATAGCTTTATTACTCATTCAGAATGGAATCTGAGAGAAAGCTGTGCAAACATAAATTAAAACTTTAGTTTTTAGCAGGGGTAGAATCGAGGGGACTTTTTATGGGAGTCCCTTAAAATCTCTCCATCTCCATCACACTCTCACCAAAGCCACGAGAAAGTAAGCAAAGAGAGTGAGCCGGCCACTTTCACCAGCAATCCCCCACCCCTCCTTCCACTCCAGTTCCCACTCCCATCCCCAGGGAGCAGTTCTGGAGCCTGTAATTGAGTAAGGATCTACTTACCCCTGGTGAAGCCCCAAAAGCAGGAAACAAACCTACTCTATAGCCTCCATTTGTGGACAAGAACGAAGGTTGCAACTACGCAAAACTCAGAGGATTATGGCTCTTATTTTATTTGGGACTCACTTCTCTGGTCCTACCCAGTGTCTGTCACTACAAGAACTGTAGAAGCAAGAAAGACACTTTCACTAAATGTTTATCACCATCCAACTCGATGTGAAATTTAAACATTGACTTGACCAGTGATGCTGAAATAAGACCTGCAATGCCTGCTAATCTGACCTTCAAATTGGAATGTCCTTAAGGGTGTCAGCCCACAATTAAATTATACCTGAGGACATTCAGAGGGTTGCGCACACCCCTCCACAGTTCAGTTTCTATCACAAAACACTCGTTCAGGTATTTAAACACCAATGTACAGGCAGCCATCACAGAGCCAAGCAGCTCTGTAGCTCGAGTGGCCTTTTCCCCCATTCTTTTCTTATTAAATTGTAAACTTGTCTTATCAGAGATTCGAATCACTGTTCCAGCAATCTCAAAAGTAGGCTGTTTTAACAGAAAATAAAAAGCTAAGCTGAAGGCAAGGAGGGGAAATAACAAGCCATGCTAGGGGCATACCTGGGTACTGGGGGGAAAGAAAGCAGAGAGTTGATCTTTTTGTACATTTTAATTTTTTTTCTTATCCAGAGGGAGAGTCAAACTGATTCTGTTGTGATCTCATCACTATTCTCCATGAGGCAGAATAATTCCCCAAAGGGATTCAATTAAACAACACTTTTAAATTTTTTAAAAATTGAGAGGATTTAAGTTTTAGGTAAGTGCTATCCCCCTCTACCCAATTCCTCTCAAATGCTCAGACCAACCACCACTGTAGGAACTTGCCTAACGATGTGTCCATATTAAAAGGAAGGGAGACATCCAGTCTGCAAGCTCTTTCTGTAGGAAAAAAAAATGGTACCTTGTTGCAGCAGAAAAGTTTCACCAATCTACAGATTGGGGAGGGAACAGGGAACACAAAATGGTGTTTACTCGAAATGGTGTTTCTTTAATTGGCCTTCCCGGAAAGCAAACAGGGGTTAAATACTGAAGTGATTTAAAGACAAAAATCAAAGCTATGCAAAAATGTTTGTTATTCATTCAACAAATATTTATTGTGCACCTGCTCTGTGCCATGCACTCTTCTAGGTGCTAGAAATCCATCAAGGAACAAAGCACACATTCCTGAAGTTTGCATTCTATCGTCGAGAGTCAGATAATAAACAATCTATCTGCTTACTACTTAGGAGAAAGGTATATGGGAAGCTAGGAGTAGAGAGAAAGGTGACATATGTGTTATGTATGTATACATACACACACATACAAAAATATATATGTATATATGTATACCTATGTATTGTATATGGTTCGGTTGGGGAAGCTGTCTCTGAAGGGTGACATTTTGTTAGAAACCTGAAGAAATAAACAAGCATAACTGGAAGTGGGGGTGGCAAGAGGGTGGGATTGGGGTCCTCTTAGCACGAGGAATAGGTAAGAGGCCAGCGTAGCTAAGATGCATTACCTAGGAGAGAAGAAGAAGGCAAGGCAGAAATGTAACAGAGCCTCATAGATGTTTATAAAAGAAAAAAAACTTCTGCTTTTACCTTGATTGAGATGAGAAACTTTTGAAAGCTTTGGGGCAGAAAAATGACATCAACGGATATATGTTTTAAAAAGTTTACTCTAGCTGTAGGGTGAAGAACAGACCTTAGGGAAGCAGGAATGAAACAAGGTCGTTAGTTAAAAAGTTACTGTAATAATATAGGCAAGGAATTGGTTTGGACTGGGCTTATAGAGGTGAAAATGGTGAGAAATGATCAAATAGAGCCATTAATATTTGCTCATGTGATATATGAGAAAAAAAGAGAAGTCAAGGTTGTACCTGGGTCAGAGAGAAGTACAGAGTTGCCCTTTATAGAGGTTGTAAGGATTAAAGATAAAGCAGGTTTGGGAGGCAAAAAGAATGACTTGTTTTGAACATGTTAACTGTGGAATTTCTATTTAATATCCACAGTGGAAATGCTGGTTTTCAGTTTTCTACAAAGTCTGGTGTTTAGTGGAGAAGCCAAGCTTAGCAATATACATTTGGGTATCATCAAGATATAAATGATGTTTAAAGATGAAAATTTTGATAAGCTCACTAAGGACATGATCAAGACATTCAGAAATTCCAGGACTGAGCTCTGGAGTCCTCCACTATGGAAATAAGGGGAAACCAGCCAGGAAGACACAGAAGAAGCAGATAGTGAGCTAGTAGGGGCACAAAGGAGAACAGTGTCAAACAATCCTCGTTTTAAGAAGGAAGAGTGGGTGGAGTATGTCAAATGTTGCCCAGTAGATGGAAATGGCCCATTGGACCAGGCAACAAGACATCCTTGGTGACCCTCACAAAGTAGGGGTGATTAGGATGTGATGAGAGTGGCCTTAAGAGAGCAGGAGGAGGGCAAGTGGAAACAGTGAAGAGACTTGTCTCTTATGGAGTTCTACTTTGTAATAGGGCAGAGAAAAAAAATACAAAATAAAAATTAAAACTTGACAATATATAAATAAATTAAAATTAAATTAAAATTTAAAAAAATTTAAAAGTTAAAATTAAATTAAAAATTATAAATAAATAAATAATTGGGCAGAGAGATTAGGCAGTCACTGAAAAGAGAGTGAAGTTGAGAACTTTCCATTTTTTTTTCTCTTAAAATGAGAAACCTTACAGCATGTTTGTGCACTGAGAGGAATAACTCCATTGGAAGATATGGTGGTGGGAGCATTTAAAAATTTTTCTTTTGTTTGCTTGTTTGTTTTTATGGTTTCAATGAGGTAGCAAGAAAGGAAGAAAGAGAAGAGAACATGTACCAACTAGTCATCCAGGAGGAGTGGGAGCATTGAATACAACAGGGAAATCCAATATTGCATGGTAGTAATAAAGGATGGTTTGAGGGGAGGGGTTGTGAATTTCAGCTGAGACCAGGTAGCAGGTAGAGTGTTTTTCTCCTGTCAGGTTCATGAGAGTTAGAAGAGAGAAAGAGAGAGAGCTGGAGACAGCCAGGATTAGAATTTTACCAGAGTCGTTCAAAGGAGGGAGTATGGGATAAGGAAATTTATATAATTATATGTAAGAGAGTCATAATGGTCTTCCATGAAGCCTAAGCAGAGGATGGAGGGATGAGGGGGAATGAGGAAATGAGTGACAAAGAAAAAACTACTGAAGCAATGGCTCATTGTTCCTAATGAGATTTTTTTTTTAAGGGTTAGAATCAGAATCCCCAAAGTAGTGAGCTAGACAAATAGGAAGAAATTACCCAAGTGTAGGACCCCTGGAATTGGGATTACAGATGAGTTTTAGTAACTGTTAATGACAAGATCTGGGATATGGCCATTGGATGAGTGGCTGAGGGAGAAGAGAGATGAAACTCATTGGAGAAGAGGCCAGGGTCCTAAAATCACCAAGAATATGGCAGGATCGATGTGGGATACCTGAGTGACCTAGAAGGGAAGGGGTGTGGGTGAAGGATGGAGGGGAGGTAGGTGATATGGTCTGAAGACTCATGAGACTCAAAAATGGAGGTGTTTACAGAAAAGAGAGTGAGAATGATCTGAAGATGGCACCTGGGAAGGCCCTCTGGCACCAGTGGGATGCAGTCTCCCAATCTGAGGTGGTTTGAAGGGAAGCAGTGTCTTCTGGGATATCAGGTTTGAGTTTGAGTGAGAAAGTGAAAGAGACCAAGAAGAGTTTGAGGATAGAAGAGATGTTGTCTACAACTCTGGAGTTCTGGAGAACCCAGGAAAAGGAGTTGTATCTGGGTCAGAAGGAGGAGTGGACAAAGCTATGAGGGATCAGGGTATGAGTATGAACCAGACAGCCTGGGGCAGCGTGTGGCATGGCATTAGCCCTGAAGGTCTGCTGGGTGTTGTTACAAACAACTGAGGTCATGGCAACATGTGCTCAGGGACAGCACGTCAAACACTCTGGCTCATTTTTCTCCTTAAGGAGCCTGTCTTCTGATCCTTTCCTTCTGAATGGCAGTGCTCTGTGCCCTCAGCTGGGCTGGACTGAGCACACACTGAAGACCATCTGTTATTAGGACTTTCCCTCTTTACCTTCCTGTCCCACACAGGAGGCAGGAAGCCCTGTGTCAGAGATGGGAAGGTCTGTCCTGCAACACATTTTTTAAAAATTTTATTTATTTCTTATTAAAGTATCATTGATTTACAATGCTGGGTTAATTTTTGCTGTACAGCAAAGTGAATCAGTTATACATAAATATACATTCTTTTCATATTCTTTTCCATTATGGTTTATCACAGGATATTGACTACAGTTCCCTGTGCTATACGGTAGCACCTTGTTGTCCATCCATTCTATATGTAATAGTTTGCATCTACTAACTCCAGACTCCCAATCCTTCCCCCCCACCCCCATCCCCCTTGGCAACCACAACATTTCTTTTTTCTAACCTCAGGAGTTACCAGATCGTATATCTCTGCTCCAAGAGCACTGCCTGGGACAGCTGGAATTGTGGTGACAAGGAAAGTATGCTCATACTTTTTCATTTAACCAGAACAAGGTAATCTGAGCCAGCTAGGAAGCATGTCTCTCCTGCCGGCTCACAACACTGAGGAATGTCCGAGGCCCTCGGGAGCAGGATGGTGATGCTGAGCAGTGTGGGGAGGAAGGAGACCGCCTGCTGGTTACCAGCGCTACCCTCTGAAGTGCCCATCTCCTTCCAGACTTTCCAACGTAGACTCCAGACAGCGGCACAGAATCACACTTATATATTAATACGGTTAAAACGTCAGATGATTGTCCTTGATAGCCAAACTTCCCTCCTAGTTTTACGGCCTGGGTGGTTTAATAAAACATTCTAGACCAGAAAGCAGTAGCTGTTGGCCTCTGTCTCACTCACGACTCTCCTTCAAATCCCGTCAGGGGTTATAGAATATGTCTGGAATCTTTCCGGCTTATGTATGTTCACTTTTCAAGCAAAGTTAGAATTCCATCTCACATTTAGATTCTTTTCCATTGTAATTTCATAGTTACCAACCACCTCAGGGTAACGGCTCACCTCAAAGTTTGGTGGGTATAATACGTATTATAAGGTTAAATTAACATGTATTGGTTGTTCACTATGGGCTAAGTAACTTACATGCATTATCCCATTAGATCTTTATAATAATTCTAGGAAGTAAGGGGTAATATTGCCTACAATTTACAGTTGAGACACTAAAATATTGAAAACTTATGACCCCAGGATCCTAGAGTAAGTAGCAGAGCCAGGATTTGAACTTGGGTGTTGATTCCTGATTATACATATTTTTAGCTACTACAATACACTGCCAGATACTGAGTTAGGCGCTGGGTGGGGAAGCTGATTAAGACAACGGACCTAAAGGAGCTCACAGTCCAGTATGAAATTAGATATTTTATGCTCACAATATCATGCTATCATCTGACGCCTAGGTGCTTACCCATACACAACATTTTGAACCACCATAATTGTAACTAGCCACCAACACTGATTTTTAAAGCATGCTTGTAGGCTGAGAGGAATCCTTCTTGGCAAATCAATTTATAAGTGTCATAGAAGAAAGATTAGTGTTAGAGAAATAACCTTCTGCAGCCTTTTTCCCCATCTTAAAGGAGTCAGCAGCATCAGCAAACACAGAGAGCCGAGAGATGGGCGTCCAGAGCCAGAGCAGGACAGAGCAGGTTGTCTTCTACAGGGAACCATGAGCTGCGAGAGGACCACGTGCTATTCTCAAAAAAGGACTATTTCCATTTAAGTTTCAATTCTTACTGAAACACACTAAACCAAAAGAAAAACACAACCTTGACTTATTTATGAAATCAGAATGTAACAGCTGCCATGGCAGAGATCAGCTTCCCTTCCTAAGTAGCATCTTTTTATAAGTAGCCTCCCCCAATTAAAGGCATTGTTACTTTGACAGAATCTATGACACTGCAGCCTAGAGGCCTGAGTACAGGTGAAGGTCGGCTTCACTAAGCCATTCTCTCTTTGACACCTTGTACCTTAAACATTCTGTTTTGTTTTCTCATCATAAGGATCATCTAATAATGTGTGTAAATGAATGTGTGTGTGTTATTTTTTTCTTTAATCAACCCCAGATTTTTTTTATTTGCTTAAAGAGGGTTAGTAAAAGAAATAGGAGAAAAATAACAAAATTCAGAATGCTATCTATCTAAACTCTATGTTAAATGATTGTAAATGATTGTAACTCTATGTTAAATGATTGTAAATGATTGTAACAAATGATTGTAAATGATTGTATTAGTTTGTTTGAATGATGATAGAACAGAAAGGGGGTATAATTTTTTTTAAAAAACCCGAACACCACATATCTAGAGTCTATAATAAAATTGGAAAGGTATTTCAGTGGATCATATTTTAGGTGTTGCCTCCTCAAGTCAAAAGAATGTGTTGTTTCCAGGACCTCAATGAACAGAGCAGTCATCTGATGAAAGCTGTTTGATTTTTAGTGCTCCCAACAGTTAACTGAAGAACTTTTAATACTTCAGAGCACATAACCCCCATATACCCCTTGCCCACCCCCATACACAGTAGGCAAATTTCTTAAGCGAGACAATTTAGATAAAGCAACAGATACCTTGCAACCTTGAAGATGCAGGAAGTAATACACATTAAGGAAGAGATCAATAAAGTACAGGTCTATGCTTCTCCATGTACATTATCATATATGTGAGGCCATTCATGTCTCCGTGCACCAAACAGCGACTGCCTCCCTGTTCCCATTTACCATCCATGAAGCAAGCCAGTCAAGGCAAACGTTCTGTCCTCTATTGGCATAAGTAGGTGATTTACTTGAAAGGAAATTGGCATTGTTTTTGACTAAGACAACATGAGAACTAAATGTCTTCTAAAAATTCCACATCTCTCTTTGTGTGTGAGTTGTTTGTGGAGGCATCTGTACTTTGGAGTATTGTGAGCCTTCAGACGTCTTTACCACGGCTCTGATTTTATTCAAAACTTCAGAGAAATGCCCGTGTAATGGCAACATTCACTTAACAATTTTTTTATCATAAGTTTTTCTAATTCTCCAGTAGAAAGAGAAAGAAAGAAAGAAAGGAAGGGAGAGAGGAAGAGAGGAAGAAAGAGAAGGAAGGAAGGAAGAAAGAGAGAGAAAAAGGAAGGAAG
The DNA here is from genome assembly GCF_011762595.2 of Tursiops truncatus. Lineage (NCBI taxonomy): Eukaryota > Metazoa > Chordata > Mammalia > Artiodactyla > Delphinidae > Tursiops > Tursiops truncatus. The sequence continues at coordinate 48,314,328 of NC_047043.1, read as the reverse complement.
GAAGGAAGGAAGGAAGGAAGGGAGGGAGGGAGGGAGGGAGGGAGGGAGAGAGGGAAGATGGACAAGAGTTTCCCCACATAGGCTGTGTGCACTGTTTTGTTTCTTTCAGGAAAGAGAAAGGAATCTGATTCCACAGCCAACACAGAATACCAAACACATAAGGTAACATTAATAACAACAACAACAGTTAAGACTAAAATGAACATATCCCTTCCACCCAGGTACCACATGTTTGATATCTGACCCAGAGAGTCATTAGCTCAGAACAAAATGAACCTCTGCAGTTAAAGCCGGAGTGGGGCGGGGGTGGGGGGGAGAGATGATTTAAGGGTTATCATGTGGGTTAAAAGATAAAGATTTCTGGGCAATGTGCTGCTGGCACTGATTTGCTGTATAAGGTTAAGAACATTACTACTTCAGTTCCTTTTCTACTATTTTCAAAACAATGCATCCTCCTGCCTCTCACCCCATGGAGGTGACGTTACAGGAATCCATCCAAATTTCATAACCAATCCCATTTAACCAGGCTGCTAGGTTGTGGCTGCTTCCGCTTATTGCCTTAGTAGAGTAAAAAGGTAGCACAGACCATTGGTCCACTTAACACCAATCTCCTGGACCACGTGACCAGAGATAACATTGATAAGCACCCAGCACTTAGACCACCTTGCTCCTCCCATAGGCTCACAATTTCCGGAGGTGCTGCAGGACGGCTGTAGTAAGGTGACAGTCATACTAAAGAGCGCCAAGTTCCTTAGCAGTAACAGTGAAAAGCAGGAGGTCACATGACCTCTTTCCCTTCTGGACCTTTCTCTCACACTTCCTCAGAGGCCCAAGGGGCAGGAAGGAAATAAGACAAGCTTCCACAAGGTAAATGACAAATGACACTTTTGCACGTGATGTATCGCGTGGGCTACCAAGAGACACAAAAGAGATTTACCACCATATTTCATCTAGGGCAGGACAGTGTACACTTCAGACCTGTGCTTTCGGAACTACCTGAAGGACCATTTTCCTCCCAATCCATCATGGAAACATAACGTGGACTGTACTCAGGTCAGATGCAAGCCCACACAACTTTCACAACACTTTGTTCAAGGGGACAAGACCACTGATCACACACTTGCTCCCAATTCCATACTCACTGCAGACCTAGGACAAGCGCTTCACAGACTGGCATCACGCTATGTGGAGTATGGGATTTGGAGTCTCACTGCCGGGCCCTGACCTTGGCTCTGCAGCTTACTTACCCATGTGTGTGACTCGGACAATGTACTTAATCCTCTGTGCCTCAGCCTCTTCATCTGTGCAATGGAGACGAAAACAATAGCCACCTCATGGGCTTGTGGTGAGGACTGAAATGAGTTAACGTACACAAAGCCACCAGGACAGCTACAACAATAACAGGCACACAGGAGCCCCTCTGTGTGAGATTTTATTTCTCTTGTGTGTTTTCATCCATAGCCCAACTGGCTTTGCCACCTGTACACCTCAAAAGGGGTAGAGCCACAAATAAGATGGTGGAATATTGGTAGCCCTTGCCGCTTGTAAGAACAAGCCATATTTATCTCTCTCTCTCTCTTTCTCTCTCACACACACACACACACACACACACACACACACACACACACACACACGGGGTGGGTGTCTTTCCCCAACGGAAAGCCCAGTCCATCCCCACTGTCTGTCCTTTGTAACCTGCCTGGGAGGCCTGAGGCAGGACTCTAACCACTGGTTGGGGGTCTCCTGTTCCCTCTTCTTTCTGGCCCCCTTACTCTCTTGCTCCTTCTCTCTGTCAGAAATGCTCCCCTCTGGGTCTGTGTAAAACTTACTCCTCCTGTTTCCACAGGTCTCAGATGAAAGGCTGTCTCTTCCATGTCCTTCCTTGACCACTCTGAATCAAGTCTCCTCCATTTTGAAATTATTTATCATGTGTTTGTCTACCTCGGTGTGCATCACACGGTATCTGTAGTCTTCACTGCTAACCCTCATCTGCACCCTGATATTTGACATGTAGTAAATATTCAGTAAAAACTTGTTGAATCAATGAAGTATATTTCTCTATGAATCTGAAATAAAATTTAGTAGTTTCCCTTTGATCTTTTTTCCTTGTTACTCTAACTTCTCTCCACCTTCAAAAAATGTACTCTCATTCAATCACTCATTCAGTATTTACTAGGTTACAGGTACATATCAGCACGCTTGGGTGCAAAGGGGATGGAATAATACATTGGGTTGCTGCTTTTAAGGATTAGGGAAAAATGATGAACAAATAAACCTCATAAAAACTGATATGTGGGCTTCCCTGGTGGCGCAGTGGTTGAGAGTCCGCCTGCCGATGCACGGGAAACGGGTCCGTGACCCGGTCCAGGAAGATCCCACATGCCGCGGAGTGGCTGGGCCCGTGAGCCATGGCCGCTGAGCCTGTGCGTCCGGAGCCTGTGCTCCGCAACGGGAGAGGCCACAACGGTGAGAGGCCCGTGTACCGCAAAATAAATAAATAAATAAAAATAAATGTTAGTTTTCCCTGGACTAGTAGTTCTCAACTTTGCCTCCGTATGAGCACCACTGGGGAGTCTTACAAACTCCCACTGTCCAAACCTCACCCCAGTTCAGCTAAACCAGGACTTTGGTTCTGCCCATGTCCACATTCCTGTCCAAGGTCAGCACATCTGCCTACCAGTGGTGCCCGAGGTCTGGCTTTGGCAGAGGTTCTGCAGCGGTAGTAGAAGTTGGCTCTTAAACACTAAGAAATGGAGCCACTAAGAAAGAAGCCAGCAGAGAGCTGATCAAGAGGCGAACTTTACCAGATAGCACTGCATTTTTTTTTTTTAATTGAAGTATAGCTGTCCACAATGTTGTGTTAATTTCTGCTGGGCAGCAAAGTGACCCAGCTATACATATATACACTCTTTTGCATATTCTATTCCAGTATGGTTTATCCCAGGAGATTGGATATAGTTCCCTGTGCTATATAGGACCTGTGTAGGACCTTATTGTCCATCCATTCTATATGTAATAGTTTGCATCTACTAACCCGGGTCCATCCCTCCCCCACCCCCACCTTGGCAACCACAAGTCTATTCTCTTTGTCTGCGAGTCTGTTGCCACAACTCAACAACAACAGCAACAAAGAACAACCCAATCAAAAAATGGGCAGAAGACCTAAATAGCATGGCATTTAACACACTGTGTCTTTTCAACTGCTCCTGTGAAGGCTTCAGAATCACTGTCCTGCTGCTGCTTTCCTGTGGGTGGGAGTAAGGCCAGTTGAAGCCAGTTTCAAGCTACCAACATCACATCACAAAATGCAGAGTTGGGAGAAATGAGCAGTTGCACCCCATTTTATGATATTTTTACCATATGGATATAATAAATGTTAAGAACTTCAAGAGCACAGATAATAGCAAAACCCAGTAAAATCATTACGAAGTGGTGAATTTTGAGTATTGCCTTTGTAAAATATAATTTATTTAATTACAAGTTTCTATAGTGTGATTTCAAATAATGACTGTGTTTAAAAACCATCTTGCGAAATTCCTAGAAAATTTAAAAATTGGTTTTCACAAGTGTCAACTTAAAAAAATGCACAACGTGAGAGTGAGAATTTAGTTTTATTTGGGGTAAAATGAGGACTGCAGCCTGGGAGCCAGCATTTCAGATAGCTCTGAGAAACTGCTCCAAAGAGGTAGGGGGGTAGATCAGTATATATGTGACTTTGGTGAAGGCGGAGTACATGCAATCAAGCACATATTTTTTTGCAGAAGGTTTCTGCTAGTCACGCGGAGTAGTCGTCACCACGAAGAATTTTAGTGTTTTTCTAGATATGAGGAGATACAAGAAATGGGCTCATAAAATTGGCTCCTGAAAATATCTAACTATCTGAAGACCTGTTTTCCCAGAGCACAGCGTGTCTCATTTCAGCTCTCCACCCTGAACTCCTTTCAGGGTGGTGTTGAAAATCAGCAGCTGCAGCAGCACATGATTTAATCCTTGTAGAGGTAGATGGCAAGTGCCCATGGCGAGTGCCAACTGTAGTTGACACAAGCCAGGTGGAGCTCTCTGTAGGACACCATCCATACCTTTTACAACTTCAGGGATGTATTCTCATTATAAAGCAACTCACCAGATGCAAACTAGTATATATGGGATGGATAAACAACAAGGTCCTACTGTATAGCACAGGGAGCTATATTCAGTATCCTGTGGTAAACCATAATGGAAAAGAATATGAAAAAGAATGTGTGTATATATATATATATATATATACACACACACACACACACACACACACACACATATATACATATAACTGAGTAACTTTGCTGTACAGCAGGAATTAAACACAACACTGTAAATCAACTACACTTTCATAAGATGTAAAAAAATAAAAACTAAAAAAATAAAATATCAGATGGGAAAAAAATAAAACAAATAAAGCAACTCACATTGACTGAAGGGCTCTTGATTCAGGTCGGGAAAGACCCACCTTCACAAGTTTATGGTCTTGTTCTTGCTGACCTCTGCCATTTTGGACTGGTTGCTACACTCAGATGGAGGTGAGTCAAAAGGGCCCTAGACCACCCTCACTCATCCTCTGTTCCCTGTAAGCACTTGGTGTCCCACCGCCCCAGCACTAAACCCTCTCTCTATGCAAACTGAACAGCACCCTGGGTTTCCTTGCCTCAGTGCATTGAAGTCTAATGCTCTGATACTAACCACCCACTTCCAAGCAGAATTTTTTAGGTTTCCAGGGTCACCAGGCAGGATACTAACACATCATTTGATTTGCATCATTGTGCCTCCAGCTCCAAACATTCCTCAGTCATTTTTAATGCTAAAAAGGCTTTGATTACTTCTGAGAACACTACCCACCCCTCTCCTCCCCTTTTCAAACAGCAAAGTCTAGAATTTCATTTCCTGCAAACAGGCACTCTGAAACCAGCTAGATGAATATCAAAAGTGCATTCCCCTAAATGATAGCTGCTTTCCAAAGGATCCCTCAAGGCTCAATTACTTGCCACTTCTTTGCTTGGTTTCATATGTTAGCATTCCTTCGCAGTCTCCAGCGAAAATCATAAGGGCCTTAACCACTGATAACAGTCTGCAAACAGGGAAAGTCATCATTACCATTCCTTTAACCAACACCGAGGGTTTCCTACCCACAAGGTCCGGGGGCCAAGTCTGACTCTTGTTTCCCTTTTACATCTTTTAGTTAATTGCTTCAATTTGTTCCATTCCCATTCACTTTCTTTTGCTAAATCACAATTATTCATCACATATGTGCAGCCAGGAGGTTAGGGAGAACACCCAGCTGGTATTATCGGGAAGCCAGAATTTCTTTTAGGGGGAAGATTATCCTTGGTGTGACCCAACATTATCCCTTTCTCTTTTTTTTTTCTTTTTTTTAACTTTTTGCCTAGCTTCAGAAGCTGCTTATACCCAGAATAGCAGTGCTGTGATTCACTGGGTTAAACAGACAGAACAAATTCAATATTAACCCACAAGGGGCCATGACATCACCACTACAGGCATGTGGCCTCCAGAAGACACTCTAACACGAGAAACCCCAGACACTAATTCAGAAAATAAGTCCAAGCATCCTGGCCTTATGGAATTAAACATTCAGAGGAAGTTATACGTGCCTATATCTTAGAATTTTGCCTGCTAGTTTTTTAAAATTTAGAATTAGATTTACTAATGTATAAGCGCAAAATAGAAGGAACATAATTGAGCTCTTACTATATTCCAAGCACTGTTCTAATGGCTTCAAGTGAATTTTTTTTTCTCATTGAAACATCACAGTAAGGCTGTGAGGTAGGTCCTGTTATCATTCCCATTTTACAGATGGGTAAACTTGAAGACAAATCTCTTTTGTTTTTGTGTTTTTGCAATAGTAATTCTAGGCCAGTTAATAGTTTCTCTTTTCTCATTGGGAAGACAGATGTGCTTGATCTCCCCGAGACATTTATTACTAGAGGAACCACAGTACAACTGGGAGTAAGAAACAGAAATCCAATACTTGAGAAACACTACAATTAAAAGAAGCAAGTAGAATTATTTTGTTGCTTATCAGTTTATGGAGACATTGGAAACTCTGGCTCCCAACGAAGGCATTTTAAATTTTTTTCTCACAATAGTTTGCAACTTAAATTTCTGAAATATTCCTGTTTGATTATTCACTAGAATATTTTCTTATTTGTCAGAAAAGGAAAATAAGGGCACTTTAGCTAGCTTATCTTATTACAAACACATACAACCAAGAATTAATAAAGTTTTTTTTAAACAACGCATTTAAGCTTTTCTCTCAAAATGAAAGCATCGTTTTGGCTAACTTTCATACTTTAACTGTTTAATACACTGTGAGTACTAGTGGTGATCGTTGGAAGATTACAACTGCTTCCTTGGTGTCCCCCACCTCACCCCCACTGTATGCTTTTGGGCAGTGTTTTTTATTCTATGCTTTTGTATACTTTTCTTTGAATCCCTCACACCTAAGAGAATATTGATATATGACTGTTATATAAAAAATGTTTAAAGGATTAATGAATGAAAGAAGCAAGAAATCTTTTAAAGATGACGAGGCTACGGGAAAATAATTCAGAAAGACCTTTTGTACTTAGAACTGACTGAAACACAGCCTGATTCTCCAAACTCTAGATTAGTCAAGTTTTCTGGTCTCCTTCAGAACATCATCTCCATCTTCATGCTGGACCTTTCCTGCAAAACCTAGATCAAATGTAGAGCCTTCCTTGAATATACCATGGCAAAATGATCTGTGCTGTCTCCTGCCCCTGTTTTATATGATGCTCTCTCTCTCTCTCACACACACACACACAGACACACAGAGAATTAATAAAATCGCTGTCATATTTTAATGTAATGGCATTAATTTGTGTATATTACCTCTCAGTTTCTTGACAGCACTGACCACGTTTGCTCACTCAATAATGCTGTGTGTATGTGTTTCCAACATAATTCTACAGAGAGATATTTAAACCAGGACCTGGTGAATAAATTTGCCTGGCAAATGTTCTGGCTTTCTAACACCAGAGATCGCCCCACCCCACTGGCAAAACCAATCAAATGTCTGTTTCCATCTCAAAGATGAACTATTTAAACTTATCACCTTGTGCCTGCCTTTCTCCAGTCCACACCCCTGCACCACACAAGTAAACCCTCCCAATCCCCAAACACTAAGCTTGCTGAGATGATTCTTAGGGTGGCTGAAAGGAACACAGGTGTAGGTGAACCACTATGTCAGAGAAGATACTTCCTGTTCCATGTACAAAATACCAGCGTTTGCTCAAGGAACCATGAGGACACAGCATCTTGGGAAGGTCCATTCAGCTCACTGCTGGAGCTCTGAGCCAACAAAGGTAGCATAAAAACCAAAACACAAAAATGGTATCAGCAATCGTGACACGCAGACATTTTTATTCCTCTCTTTAAAACGTCAGCTCCTCCTGACAGCTGGATCCAGCCACTGGACGTAAGAAATGTTTCGATTTGTGAACCCCTTCCGCCTTTGCCACGGAGGACGACTTCAAACAGCCATCAGTAAACAGCATTCTCATCACTCCAGCCCAGACTGAATTCTAATCAAGGTCTTTTAAATGCCACTGAACAAATCTATATACTATGGATTGTTTTCTTGTATGCCTCTAGCCAAACGCTATTCACTGGGTCATTTATTATTTTTAGAAAACCAAAACAATCCACACTAATAGTATAAATTATAGCACATCTAGAAGCAGCATCCAGGCATCCTTGGTAACTTAATAATAGAACTGAAAGAAGCTTTTAATTATTCCTCCTCTGGTAATTTATTAGACAGTCTGTATCTAGGAATTGCATGAGTGGAAGATCCAGGTTTATATCACCATTAATCAACAGAAACGTTCTGGTCTGCAAATGCGCTAAAAACCAAATACTAAAATCCAAGGAGTACTCATAGTTGAGTTCAAAGAGAAATAAAATACGGAAATTTTAAAAAGTCCAACAGATTATCCAAAGCAGTATATCTAGCAGGAGTCAGGAATTCTTAAATAGGTTATCTAACATAAAAATGAATGTCCAACTTGCAGGGAACTTCTGATAAAATGTTTCTGTAAGTTGTCATTTTAATCTAAGACATGAGATGCAGGGTCAACTACGACTATACTCCAACCTGACTCAATGATGCCCAGGTGAAATCAACAAATGATGTCATGATTTACTCACTTTCTCTTGAGAAAAGCCCATCAGGAAAGCAATAGAGTAAACAGCAGACCACTTAGCTGCTCAAGTTCTTTACGTCTGTAAACAAGTCAATTAAAAAGACTTCCCAGAATCGCCTGTCATAAGGCCTGTCTGTCCATCATCTCCGAATGTATGAAAGAAAAACCATAAAGCCATTTCTCTGGGCTATTTGTTAGAGAGACGTAATTGTAGGCTTCAAGAAAATGACATCTGAAAGAAGAGCTGGGCCTGCATTGTATCCTCAGATTAATTAAGCCAGAGCCTTGGAGGTTTGGCATTGAAGTTTCAGAAAGAGCTGCCTTTTTACTGAGCAAAGTTATTTCTGTAAATCAGGGTTGGAACTGGGGAGTCCTCACTGTCACCATTTGGGGACCTTCTTACTGGACAGAAAGAATAATTTCAGCTACATTCATTTCTAGGTCCAATAATCCATTCCACACTAGTTTCCCATATTTCTCTCTTTCCTGCCCCTTAGCTCTGGATGCTGGGACACGTTTCTGCTGGTTATGCCAATATTCCCTCCTTCCTTGACCCTGTCCCAACCATCAACAAAACAAGCCAAAAGGAAATTTCAACAGTTTTCTTAATTTACACACCATCATTTTCTTCATTGCCCACTCTCTCTTCCCCATCTTCAAACTGTGTGTGGGTATGTCAGGGACAGTGGCTTAAGAAGTTTCATCTGAACTGCTGCAAACACTTGTGAGATTGGAAAAGAGAAAAACAAATTGGGGATATCTCTGATTCAAAAAATTTAGAACAATTCTTGTATTTTTTTCTGTTCTGTTTAAATTTCATTGAAGCTTTACTTTTTAACAGCCTCTACTGAACTCCTGTATTTCATTAGTGATGTGAAAGATAGCTCAGGTTGAAACTGTAGAATTCATTAATTCATTCAACAATATTTATTGAGCACTTACTAAGTGCCAGGCAATGTACTAGGCATGGTGCGAAAAGTGATGACAAATTTGCTCCCTAGCCGTCACTCCAATGAACATAGATCAATTTGCTCTTTTGGCTTTCCACATATCAGTATAGACACTTCCATCTCTCTGGGTGATCAGGCCAAGTACCAACAATAGGGTTTGCTGAACCAGCTTCACTCCATACATCCCTCCATGGACCTTGGTGGTCTTTTTTACTAAATGATACAATGTTAGACTCCTTTCTAACTTCTAATGGCAAGCTAGTTCAGGCTGAAACTTCTCTATTTTAATAAAAAGTTAACTCAATTGATGGTCACATAAGTATCCAGAATCCACATACAAAGAGACATTTTGCAATTCTATGACTAGCACAGGGTCTGAAGAATTAGTTACAGTTTCAATGAATTCCATGCACAAAGTAGTCTCAGTGTCTAAAAGAGAGATGCCACAGTGATTCTCTTATTTTCATCCAAGGTGACATCTTGATCATTGGTTTATGGATGTTTCAACATATCACCCTCAATATTTCTTTTCATTTACTGGCTTAGAACAGAGGAAGAAACATAATAAAATCAAGTGCACTCTTGTCCTTCCTGGTTAGTTATAATCTAGTTGTAGAGAAAGTGCATTACTGTCCTTTAGTTTTCTAGTTTCACCAAAATATTTGATTAAGAATGGGGAAATATTATTTGTCTCTTTTGTAAAAAACAAAACAAAAAACTTATCTTTTCTTCCAAGAACAGTACATGTTCTTTATAGGAAAAAATGGAAAATATAGAAAGTCAGAAAGAAATAAAAAGTAATTATATTCCTATCAAGCAAATACAACCACAAGTTTTAAAAGCTGTATATCCTTTAAATTTTGCTATGCTTTGTTGGTGATTAAATAACATTTATGGTGTTTTCCTGATTATAAGGGTAATAAATGTTAATAACAGAAAATTTGGAATATACAGAATTCTATTAAAGATAAATTATTTGATTCTAGCAGTGTTCTTGTTTTGACACATTGCCTTTCCGCATCAACTAAAATATTTTTCTGTCTTGCTTTCCCTTTGTCTCTTTGTCTCTGTTTCTTCTCTCTCTCTCTCACACACACATTCACACACACATTGTTTGTTGCTTTCTTAACATATGACAATTGTTTTTCAGGTTATTAAATGATTTTCTTAAAGGTAAGTTTTAGTGGAGACAATATTTCACCATGTAGACGTAAAGTAATGGAATGCTTACATATTAGAATTAAATTATTTTTCTATTGTAATTATTGACGGGATAAACATCAATTTTTAAAAAATTACACTATAACTTTATCCATAAAATGGAATATCACATCAAATTATTAAGCATGTTGAAGACTTCTCATAAATATCACATATTTCACCAGAAAGTTTTTACACAATTTTCACCAGAAAGTACATACAAATATATAGTATTTTTCTCTTTCAGCTTTTCCATGTGTGTTTCCAAATATCATTTTATTTTTTACAAAATAGTTCCACCACTGTTGGACATCTGGGTTGCTAATTAACCTTTACAATTGTTTTTGATTCCTTGATCAAGGATGAACACACTTTTCTAGTAAAGACTGACTTTCATTTTCATTTTTAAAGCTGTAGATACAGAAACAATGGCAAAGAAGTCATCGACAAGTGTCACAGCTCAACTAGATAAAGGATAAAAGACTGTAAAGAGATGAGCTTAATTTTACTTGTGTCAAAGTAGTTGGTGTTTAGAAAATTCTTGTCCCGCAAGATAAAAAATTCCCTCTAGTTAGGCCAGAAAAACAAATTTGGAGGAATCTTTCATTAGAACCCTAAGTTTTTTTTTTTTTAATATTTCTCAAATAGATCAATATAGATATGTGTTGTCAGGTAATGTCTGCATATCACTAAAAACAGAACTGTCACCTAAGTAATCCTATTTTACTTTTTATATTAAAAGAAATAAACCTGACTTCAGTTACATTTTTACAAAGAGTGATTTCTTTACCTGTCCCAAATTTAGATGCATATGACAGTGAGGAATATTCTTAAAGCTGAAAGTTGGTTCAACTCTTATTTCAGCCTAGCATTATTTTTTTTCCTCTTTTTTTAAAAGATTTATTTTTTATTTATTTATGTTATTTATTTTTTTTTGGCTGTGTCGGGTCTTAGTTGCGGCAAGCGGGGTCTTCATTGAGGAGTGTGGGATCTTTCGTTGTGGTGCACGGGCTTCTCTCTAGTTGTGGCACGCAGGCGCCAGAGTGTGTGGGCTCTGTAGTTTGCGGCACATGGGCTCCAGCTGAGGCACGAGAGCTCAGTAGTTGTGGCGCGAGAGCTCAGTAGTTGTGGTGCGTGGTCTTAGCTGCGCTGTGGCATGTGCGATCCTAGTTCCCCGAACAGGGATCGAACCCACATCCCCTGCATTGTAAGGCGGATTTTTTTACCACTAGACCACCAGGGAAGTCCCAGCCTAGCATTATTTTTGGAGATCCAAATGTTTATTGCCACTTATATGTATTATTTTTTTTCCTTGTTTGATACACACAAGAGGATTAACCAATTCTAAAAATATTTGAATTATGGGAAAATGCTGTTATGCTAAATTTCTAAACTGAATGGCAATTCCTTAACATTTTAAAAGGAATATCTACTATATAGTATACTTTTCCTAAATCTTTTTGATATCCTTACTTTGAAAAAGCAAAGCTTAATGGTGAATTTACATGTTATTGCTTTCTGCAGCCTTCCTCACCTACAGAAATTGCCATTGTCCCACCCATAGAAATTGCCATTTAGTGTGGCAAGGCCTTTTGCAGAATCTCTCTGTTTGAAAACTGCAATTTAATGTACTAATTTCCATCCATATAAATAGATGCTATCGGATGCTCTTGATAGTGGTATTAATGGAAGCTGGGGTCAGACTCTAATACAAAATATCAAAAAGTATTTTATGGGATCTTCCTTAATAGCCCTTGTGAAGTCTACTTTCATTAATTAGCTCTTATTTTTCACTGAGTTCTTCAACATCGAGAATAAAGAGGACTGTGTAGGGCTATGGCAATCTGAACTCCACAAATTATTTCAGGCATCAGTCACTCCATGAACTCGTGATGCTGGCAAAACTTTGCAGGAAGGGATAGGTCGGCAATCCCAATACTTCAAGCTACAGGAAAATGGAAAAAGCACAAAAGGCATATGCACCTGAAGCTCAGAAAGCCAGTGCACAGAGAAGTGAAATTTATTATTCTAATGACTTTCCCAGCATGAGACTCTCACCAGGAGACACATGTCTGTGCATCTAATAAGGCCATAGAGTTCGGGGATTCCTGAAGGACTCCCGTGGCTCTTTCCAAAGCAGTGTTTTATAGGTGGGAAAATACAAAGTATGTGAAAAGGGTGCAAGACTGCTACTATCTACACTGCTTCGCTGCTAGCTACCCTCACATGTATTCCTTGGAAATGAAGCCAATTTTGGCCAGCAAGCTCCAATTAAAATATTAGGTTGTTTTAAATGCTTATTCATATTTTGTTCTTGAAGCATGAGAAATCCTAGATCAGGCTAGCTGGAATGTCTCACTTCCATGGCATATACAACTGGGTCTACAATATCTAGGTCCCTCCAAGTTCATCCTTCTCCACTTTATCAGCCCTTTTATGCAATTATAAATGTTTATGGACATATACCCCTAAATCTATTTTTATATAATAATGTGATTATTCTACATGCATTGTTTTGCCAGGTTAGTACTTTGTTTTTCAGTAAATGATATACCTGAGGTTTTCCAGTGTCATATATGTAGCTGTATCATATTTAACCAAACCCCCTCCACTTTGGGCCTTTAGTAGGTTCCAACGTGTCTACACAGGCCATCCCTGTGCATATATCATTTTGTCCACGTGCACATAATTCCTCGAAGTAGAAATTCTGGACCTAAGATATTTTGATGGACATTTCCAAGTGGCCATCCAAGTGGCTTTTCTGATTTAGTCTGTGAAAGTAACCATTCCTGGACATCATCATTATCCATGTGAGGTGATACAGGTCTTATATTTTTAATCCATTTGATAGCAAAAAAGTTTTCTCATTGTTGTTTTAAATTAGAACTTAACCTCAGTCATTCCTTTTACATCTTGATGTTTCATGAAACCTTGGGTTAGAAAGCCTCAGTAGGAATTACTTTATATAGTCATCAGGTCTCGCTAATGTGTTTGTGATTATTCACAGTGAAGATCCTGGTCCACAAAGTAGGCAAACCCAAATAAGAAACAGTCTACTCCTAATTCTTTCCAGGCTCGTGTCTGCCCAAATGTACTCCAAATTAAATGTATCATGTCCCCCTCCTTCTTTTTTTTTCTTATGGTGTGTTAGTTTCTGCTTTATAACAAAGTGAATCAGCTATACATATTCATATATCCCCATATCTCCTCCCTCTTGTCCCACTGCTTCTGAATTAAGTAGTAAGCTGCCTCAGGGATTATAATGAGGCAGTCGCAGATTTAGGCCAGAGCATGAGGACATACCAAATTCAACCAAAAGTCCTAGCAGGTAAGAACATAAATCAGAATTAGAAGCTGAAGCTACTATCAGGTGTTTGGAACAGACTTGTCTCCAGGGCAGATGAGAGAGAGGCAGAGTTTCTACATGGCCCAGGATGTAAAAGAATGGGAACCACTTATTTATTCCTTTGCATGCAGGAAGATCTCAGAAAGTATTGATATTGGAATGACATTCCAAACAGGACACTACCCAAAGGACCAAAGAACTGCAATGGGGTGGAGTTGCTCCTTACCCGGAAGTAGGTTCTAAAGTCAATATTAAGGCCCAAGTATAGTCAAAACTACATGTTAAAAATACCTGATGTTATTTGTACAGTACACTGTACATGGTCCAACATGGAAAATAGCTGTCGCATTTGGGAAGTAACAATATAAGTTAAAATTGTCACTATACCCACTATTTTCCCCTTTGGAAACTGGACATTTGTATGCAACCACTCATGTGTAAGATCTTGTAAAGGCTGTACCCAATGTAAGACCATCCCTCTTTATACATTGTCAACCAAATAATACCCAACTTTTCTTGAGTATATTACCTCATTTGGTCCTTCAAGGAGCTTGATGCCGTAAGTGCTATCACTAACTCTCTATTTTGGGGGGAAAATGGTCTCTTTTCACATAGGAGGTAGTAGGTGTGTGAACGCATATACACACTCACTGAAACACACACATATATTTCCCAGTAAATATTATTCACTATGTAAACTTCAGATTGATCACAGGAGTGTATACAAATTACCTACTGTTTAAAGCAATACAGTCATAAAGAAAAATCGATACGCTTACCAATGACAGCTATTTGTAAATATTTTCTTATGCATATTTAGCAATAATGGCCAGAACACTCATGAATATTTATTTAGTAGAATGAAGGTCATTAAGATCACATTTTAGATGGAGGTTAACCAAGCTCTCTGAAACTAAGAAATACTGTTATTTCTCCAGAGGACTTTTTGGCCCAATAAATTGCCTTAAGAAAATAGCCTCTTGAGGGATAATTATGATCTAACTGCCTGAGATCTGAGCACCACAAAATTTGCCACTAGGGCAACAAAACATAGAGTAAATGGATTTTCCCATCGCTACTTTGAGAGAGTTGTGAAGTAAAAAGACAACATGACAGAGGTGAGAGTAACTGTCAGTGTGAAGCCTGCTTCTCAAGAATGATCTTGAAACACCCTTAAATGTCTGTGTTCAACATCATCTGCCTTGTGAATTCAACTTGCACTGGTCCTACTTCATCAGCGTGTTTCTCTGGATGACATACCTACCATGCAACCAATAAGTGGACCTTACAAAAATAAAAGTGATCATGATTACAGTTCTTTTTAGTAACTTTTGTTTTTACAAGGTTCACATAAAGTTCTAGAAAGAACAGACAAAATTACGATATCTTGATAGAAATCATATCAGGGCCTGGTGAAAGGTGAGAGTGCAGAGCACCGGCTGGAAGGAGGAATATGGGAAAGTTCTGGATCCACAGAACTGTTCTATATCTTGATTGGGGTGACAGTTAAGGGTATAAACTTTTACAAAAGTCATTGAACTGTAGACTTAAGATCTGTGCTTTTTGTTTTATGTAAATTTTTCTTCAGTGTAATTTCCATTAGGATTTCTTCTTTGGAAAAAAAAGCAATTGCCATTTATCCAAAGCTTTCCCTTTGATTTTGGAAACAAAGGAGCACACTGTGTAGTCACTGATGTTTTGGAAGACTAAATGTTGCTGTAATGAGGAGTATGTTTTTTCTGGGATGTGACATCAGAAGATGAACAGAACACCTACTTTTTTTTTTTAATGTGCAGATTTCCCCATAAGAGTTACCTTGTTTGGCTAAAGAGTGAGGTGTTAGGAAGCTCCAAGTTATGAGAATGGCCATTTGTAATGAACATTCTAAGCGCACTGATGACAAATGTGAATTAAGCAGTAGGCCAAATGAAGCATATGTTAGAAAAACATACAGTAGTTTTTCTATATTGCTTTTTCTTAACCAAATTTCATCTTTTCAGAGTTTATTATGAAGGCTGTTTATGAAGAGGCATAAGAGAAGGGGTATTATAGAGACAAATTTTTATTTTAATTCAATTTAAAACAAAATAAGTTATGTATTCCCTATACATGGCGGGCATTGTGATGACACCAGGAACAGAAAGGTAGACAAGATTGTGTGTTTCCTTAGAGAATATCCAGTCTGGCAGGAGCCCAGGCCCTGAAATGAATAATTACAACACAGATAAAAACTGAGGCAGGGCTGCTGTGGATAAAAGTATGGGCTCTGGAACCAAACTGTTCAAATTCTTGTTTGCACTTACTAGGTGTATAATCTTAGACAAGTTGTTTAAATACCTTGTGCCTCAATGTTACATCTGAAAATGGAATGGATAAATAGTATCTATCTCACAAGGTTTTGAAGGATTAAGTAAATTCACAGATGTAAAGTTCTTAGAACACAACCTGGCAGAGAGTGAGTGCTATGTAAGTAACAGGGAAACACGTGGCCGCCAAGGGTACTTCCTCTTGGTCAGTGTCCACTCTGCCAGGTGTCCTGATGTTGGCAATGAATGCATCATGATTGCAGAGCCTGATACTGCTCAACAGAAGCACAATCTATCTCCTCTTGTGTTAACTCCATGGAAATCCATGAAAATCTGAATCACTATGTAGCTGATATATACAGAGAGAGAGACAGACAGACAGAATGAGAGGAAGAGACAGAGACAGAGAGACACACAGAGAGAAACACAGACACCAAGAGAAAGACAAACAGAGATGGTGTGAGTGTGAGAACCAAGGCTATGGTCTGCTTGAGAGTTATATTTCACACCATAAATGAACAAAGTTGTACTATGGCATGAATATCTGGCAAAAATATTGTGGAAATTAATATGCACACACATGTAAACAGGTACATACACCTTTCACAAACATCTATGTGGAATGAAAGAAAGAGAGCAAGGGGATGTTCAAATGTGTATTTCCTAATTCTAGAGTTGGGATAATAACTCTAAGAAAAGTGGAAAATGTCAATGACTAATCAACAAATTGTAAGAGCAATTTTAAGGCATACTTCCTAAGAAAACTTACCATTAAGTAAAAACCAGAAACAAAAAGAAACCAAAAACAAATGAAAACCCCTCTCATTTTTACTGGAGACTAGGATTGCTGGCAAAGCATCTGGATCTCATACTAATCTGTGTCAGGTAACAGGACTTCAAATGTTGTAGAGTCCAGATGAAGAACTCATCTACTTCTAAAGGACTTTGGTTCACACCTAAAATAACTCTGCATAATTACATCAATGAGATTTGCTAATAGGAAACCTCATATGTATTAAAATACAAGTGTTAATATCTTTTTTCTGGTTTATAATTTTATCTCATCAAAGTCCACATGCCCTTTGGTAGAAACTTCCAGGCAATAACTAATTATGTTGTTTAAAACATTATTGGCTGTTTTGGGTGTCTTAAGTTGTGAAGATTAGAATCCCATTAGCAAAATCATCAAGTGAAAAATACATAACTCTATTTGATTTGCTATACAGAGATTCCATGATGAATAATTAAAGCATCCCCTCCAGGACTTCTGGTTTCAGATGGCAGAATGAAGCATGATTTCAAAATCTTCCTTCCCGCAAGCCTAATTATAGTAAGTAAAGGAAGAAAAAAAATGCCCAGCTGTAGTCAAGCAAAAAAAGAAGCTGGTGGCCACTTAAGAAATAAATGCTCCTATGAATCTATACTCCTTAATCGACACACAAAAGCCACAGTTCAAGTCCAATACTGACGCTAAAATAACCTGAACAATAGAAATATCTGCTTTCTTTATACCAACTCAAATGCACCCAGGTGTGTGCGCGTGCGCACACACACACACACACACACAGAGTCGAACGCTGTCATCACTGTTGATAGGGTAAAAAGAATCAGTCGCATTTAATCGAGAATATAACAAGAATGTGCTATAATTTTAAACTGCTTTGTAGGTATTAGATAATACAATCAGATAAGAGAAAGAAAAAATTATAAAAATAGGATATCAAGAGACATGTTTATCATTAATCTTAGGTAATGTGATTATGCTTCAAGGAAATATTAATTTAAAAATATATTAGGAACACTAGGAGAATTCTGTAAGAGAGTGATATGTAAAGTTATAATCTAAATGTAGAAAATATAATGAAGAGATAAATCAATTTTTAATAGTAAACAAAAATATTAAATACTTGGTATAAATCTAAAAGAAATCCATATTGCTTACATGAAGGAAATTTAAAATTCTACTACATACCATGGCATAATTTGGTGACTGGATAGATATGCCATGAACTATAAAAGGAAGACAGGATAGTATAAAAAGGTCAAATTGTTCAAAATTAATCTGTGAATACAAATGAGTCCCCCAAAAGACCCATAAAACACTGTGACACATGTTTGTGAAAATGAACAAAATGTTTATCTCAAAGAAAAGACATAAAAACTTGAAGAAAATTTTTGAAAATGAAGATTAAAGAAAGGAGAATAGACCTAAATGGTATACAATTAACTACAAAATAATAATTACTAAAATTGTTTTGGGGAGAAAAAATGGAATTATAGTATATGGAATAAAATTAGAAGGATTCAGAAATATAGCAAAAACATATGGAAATAAAATCCATGGTACAACTAAATTTCAAATCTCTGTGGAAAGAATTATTCAATAATTAATGTTGGGACTGTAGATCCAGTTGATTGGATTTTAAAAATTACATATATGAACCATAATGTATATATGTGTATATATATCATAAACGTGAATGTATATGTGTATATGCATATGTGTTTGTGTATTTTACCCCTTACATTAGAATATAAAAATAAATTCAAAAGGTCTAGAAGAAAGTATGGATGAATTTATTCATAATATTTTAGTGGGAAAGCTATTTTAAGGTGGTCTAAAAACCTAGAACGCTCAAAAGAAAAATATGTTAGATTTTATACACACATATTTTAAACTTTTGTACGGCAACAATATCATGAAATCAAAATGCAGAAAAGAAATTGGGGAGAATATATGTGCTACGTCAGATAGAATGTTATTTTCTTAATTTATACAGAATTCAAAAAAGTCAGTAAAAAGATATACAATCCAAAATAAAAATCTGTAAAAAAATGAGTAAGCTTCTAGAAAAATATACAAATGATGGATAAAGGTGATCTAAGCTCCTTCATAATGAAAGAAATGTATTAAAAAATGAGGTTGCATATTTCACAGTTCAGATTGGCAAAAAATTTGGAAGTTCAGCAGTCCAAATGCTAGAGAGGTTATGAGAAAAAGCAGATGCTACTGGTTAAAATATAAATGTATGGATCATTTCTTACAGGCAAGTTGGCAATCTCTGAAATAGCAGAAACCTCAGGGTTCCTTTGATCTAGTGTTAGACTTAGGAATTTATCACAAGGTTCAAAGATATATGCGTAATAATGTTCATCACATCATTGTTTGTATTAGCAATGAAAGCAGTCATCAAGAATGCACTGATTGACGACATTCTGGTACCCAGATTACAAGAAATATACTATTGCTATTAACAAGGATGAGGTAGAGTTGTAGGAGAGATAGAAAAGGTGAAGAAATGAGGGAAAAAAGAAGCAGCTGGTATCTACATATCTCTAATGATAATTTTATATACATATATGCAAATATAAATATGTCCACATTAAATTCTCTAGAAGAACAGGCAAGAACTCTTAGAAGTGCATAGTTAGATTTGGAAAGAGGAAACAGGACACAGGATAGAAGATGTTCACTTTTCCTTTCACAGCTTTCCATCCTATTAAAATTTTCTTAACATGCACTTATATTTTGGTTTTGTTTTATTTTGTTGTTGTTTTTTTTTGTCAAAAGGCATTATCTGTGCAGTAGATTATGGACCATTTTTTGTTTTCTCTTTAAATTCCTTAATATTAAACACACTACTTAATATTATGTTTGAAGTTAATTCTCCAAATAATCAATTACCATCCGAATGAAACTAAGCTGCTCCACACGTGTGATGTTGATTAAGACTCATCCTAGGCAACCACCTTGTCCTAGAGCAGACCGTGAGATTTGTTCTATGCGTCTTCATGGCCTCTGTACCATCTACTACACTGCCTTGCAGATATAAGGTGCTCAATGCAATTTTGTCAAATGAAAACACTTTAAGAATGTATTAAGTTTTGATTTATTCTATATATGGTCAATTAACTGAAATCTACCTATAGAATTTTCTGTTCCATGAATCCAGACCTGGACACATCTGTAAGTAAATTAGTAATCTCCAGAGTGAATCAGTCCTAAAACAATCAATTGTTCAATTTATAAAAACAAAACAAATAATCAACAGTGTTAATGAATAGGAACACGCATCCCTTAATTCTTAGCCACAATTTTATAATGACAATTTTTTAAATTCCTTTACTTTCAAAAATGTTTAAAATGAACTGTTAGAATTATGAGTCAATAGGGATTCATTGGGTGGCTTCACAAAGAGAGAATGGAATAAGAAGTTTTGAAAGCTATTAGAATTTAAATTATTTGTAATGGTATGTTAAATTATATTTTTTTAGAATCTGAAAAAGAGCGGATATATGTATACATATAACTGCATCACATTGCTGTACAGGAGAAACTAACACAACACTGTAAATCAACTATACTCCAATATAAAATAAAAATTAAATTAAAAAAAAACTACCACAAAAATATAAGGTACAAGGATATATTGTACAACATGGGGGCCATAGCAAATATCTTATAATAACTACAAATGGAGCATAACCTTTAAAAATTGTGGATCACTATATTGTACACCTGTTACATATGATATTATACATCAACTATACTTCAATAAAAAATAAATTTAAAGGAAAAATTATATTCTTGTAAAACCGAGGTATGAAGATAAAATAGATAGCAGACCGCTGAGCAAGTTGTAATAACATTTGTAAAATGTCAGAGCAGGGCATCCCTGGTGGCACAGTGGTTAAGAATCCGCCTGCCAGTGCAGGGAACACGGGTTCAAGCCCTGGTCCGGGAAGATCTCACATGCCGCGGAGCAACTAAGCCCGTGTGCCACAACCACTGAGCCTGTGCTCTAGAGCTCATGAGCCACGATTGCTGAGCTCATGTGCCACAACTACTGAAGCCCATGTGCCTAAAGCCCTGCTCTGCAACAAGAGAAGCCATCTCAATGAGAAACCTGCGCACCGCAACAAAAGAATAGCCCCCGCTGCCACAACTAGAGAAAGCCCGTGCACAGCAATGAAGACCCAATGCAGCCAAAAATAAATAAATTTATATAAAAAAAGAAATGTCAGAGCAGAATGACAGGAAGCTGGTTAGATGGGCATAAATGTACATCGAGTGTTAAAAAATGGTGCGGGCCAAGGAAACTGAGATCAAAGAAGGACGCGTGAGATGATGTGTTTGGAGAAAGTAGTTCTGTGCTAACGCCTCAACTCAAGCAGAGACAGGAGCCTCAGAAGCACCCGTCAAGGGCTGAGTGCGTTGGCTCTGAGTTAACAGGGCCAGAAGGACCGTGCTTGGTCTCTACTTAGAAAATGGAGAAAGTGAACAGCTGGTAAGCTGCTTTGGGTGCAGATTAAAGGTAGGGGAGGTCTGGGGGTGGCCTTGCATACTCAGACTTCGTTGGGGCCAAGGATGCCTGTCTTCCCTGGACAAGATATGGGTTACAGAGGAGAGGGGGACAGAGCCAGGCGCAAACATTTCTGTCTCCTGTCCATGCTGGACAGGCTGGACCTCCAGGGGCTGAGCTGGGAGCACAGGGCTAGAGAATAATGATCATCAGTGTTACAGTCGGGCTTTCAGACATTCATGGTAGAGGCCTCTGAAGATACTAAGAATGTTCCCAAGAAAGAAAGAGACTTGGGAAGAGAATGCAGAGCCATCTCACAACAGAGGTCAAGTGAGAACTTCTCTGTCTTTCTCACCCACCTTTCCCTCTCACCCTGACACCACTAGGGTCAGGGCAGCAAGGATCTGCTGGAGGGAAAGACAGACAGAAACACGGTGCCTCCTTCTTTACTCTGAAGCGTCCATTCCGCTACAGACTTGAGCTGGAGGAAGGGATGCAATCAAATGTGAATCTACATTTTTATTAAAGATTAATTATTGGGTGGGAACTATATATTCTAATTTCTGAATCAAGCCTCAATTTGCTAAAATCCATCCCATATCCCTGTGACCTCACTGAATAAGGAGGGAACTGGAGCTCAGAGAGTTTAAGACTTTTTTGCCAATTACTCTTCAACTGACTAACAAAAAGCTGAGACTCTCAACTGCATTTCCATTATTGTATGGAACCCCTTTTAAAAAATAGAGTGATTTGATTCTTTTTTTTAGCTTTTTTTAAAACCAATCTGTACCTTTTTTAAATTTAATTTTTATTTTATATTGGAGTATAGTTGATTTACAACTTTGTGTTAGTTTCAGGTGTACAGCTAAGTGATTCAGTTATACATATACATATACATATATCCATTCCTTTTAAGAACCTGACCTTTTTTTAAATGAGTGGAGTCAAGAGTGAAAAGTTCCCATGGCCTGAGGGCCACCACAAATATGTGGCACTGTAATAAAGCCTGTTGATGAAGTGCATAAATTAACTTTCGTTTTCTGGAGACAGTAAATGCAGTGTTTTGTCTGAATATATGCACCAAGAACAATGCAACGTTTTATACCATTCCTTTTATGCATAACCCCACTTGCATATTATTAATATTTCCTGACTAGATTAAAAGTCTTAGAGATGATTTTGCCTGAAATGTTTTAGTTCAATGCCCCCTTGGGGGAATTATTTTCAGCCTTAATTAACTTAATTGACAAGGCAACCAAGAGAATTAAAATGAGAGAAAAACAAGAATATTGAGAAGAAAAAATAAGGTTTCCCACTTTATTTACAAAGAGCCCCTGAAACTCAGTGTGTAGCAAGAACGTGCAAATCTGGAACGTTCACTTATTACTGAGTTCATTACCATTTCATGTACCTGGTCAACCTTACCCTGTGCAGTTATGTTCTTTCCTGAAATGTTTTGAATAGGCTATTATTATGACCACCAATCTAAACTTTTTTAAAGCCAGTATCATCTAAAATAAATGCCTCTGTGCTTCACATTGCTAGAAATTTTTATCATAAAAGTATGCATTCCCTCCCTCTTACGGGTGGCCGTCACAATGGGTTTTGTTTGGAGAAATAAACTGAAAATTTAATTCTGTCCCCACCCTACACTCCTCCCAAAGTAAAGCATCTGAATTGTAATTCCAGCCAATCTCCCTTCAGACCTTGGTTCATGAATTTCAGAGGTAAAATGGTCACAGCCTTGGGAACTGTGTGGAATCCGCATAATTTACTATTTCCTGTGATTCATCAAAATGCCATTCTTCCCAAGAGGCCATTTTTTCCCCCATCATGAACACACACATACACTCACACAGAAACATACCATAGATAACTTTAATTATCAAGAATACACAAATAGACTATAATTTAAAAGGATTACAAGTGTGTTTAGTTACATTAAATTAAAACAAACAGATCCCTAAACCACTCTTTCTCCTATGAATTTTTGTCTGCATTCTGCGAGTAACAAACAGAACCCATTTATTAAGTATCTTTAAAAATTACAGACCTGGAGTGAGTGGACTTACCTACACTTACTTGTCACTTGAAGAACACGAACTTGCATTCAACTTGAAAGTGCTAGAAAGTTGACCTATGCTTTATAAAAATTCTCAAACACTTTTAGATCTTACTTTAAAAAGAAAACGAAGTAAACTACAGGAGTCGTCGGCATGATGATTACGGCACCCATCCTCATTTTCCATTCTCTCATTGGCGTCCAGAGTCCTCATATTTCCTCTTGGGCACCAAAGGAATTCCCGACATTCTTGCAGGAACTCCTTTCTCATGTAGCCTAAGGCATTAACTGAAAATCCACCACTAGGCTTTACAGAGCACAGAGAGCAGGAAAGTCTGAATTCTGGCAAGAACTTAGTTCTCATGTACTTCTGGTTAGAAAGTTCCAGTCAACAGCTACTGACATGTTATGTTTGAAGCCCCAAAATTCTTTCTGGTAATATTTTCTTCCTGCACTAAGAGCACCATCCCCACAGTGTCAAATATCAGCTTTTCTAGAAGCTAAGAATTCTAACTAAGCTATGTGTGCAAAGAGGCCTGAAAATATGGTTCCATTAATGCTTATTAGTAATCCACACACCAATGGGTCTATGATAATTCAGGAGTTCCAAACCCATAAGACTGAACTGCCTTCACCAGAATTCACAGAACAGAAAAGGCCGATAAAACCAAAGTGTGAACAGAAAGCAAAACTTCATAGTCTTTTCACTTTGCCATATTCAGAAGCACTGCTCTGGCTGCCTCAACACACACACAAATATTGAGCTCCTACTCTGTGTCTTCTGCTGGTATTTCTGTATTCCATTTACTCCTCTAAAGTAGCAGCAAGTAAATATGTGGTCCTTTTGATTGAGAATTAATTTATATTAACATGGGCCAACTCCAGGTTTACAAATGTTCTCTCTGTTTTTGTACCTGTCATCCCAGGCAGCAAATTTGCAAAATGGGCTTGGATGAGAGACCCAAAGACTCACAGAAAAATCACCAGGATAAAAATCACTTATACTTTTTCACTTTGTAGCATCCTTTCCATAAAAGAATAACCCAAGTTAAATATACATCTTCATTTTCCCTTCTCTGTATCAAAAAGTTGGTTTCCCCTGGCCACGTGTACAGTCTGCGGGTATGCCCAAACCATGTTTCTCATTAGTTTGAAACACTTCTCTTACTCCAAATTAATCATTTGATTTTGCTGTCAACGCCTGTGTCAAGACTTCCATCAAACCTGTTTCCTTAATGGTCCCCTCTGGCCACGGACTGCCAGTACGTCCCTTAAAACGTCAGACCCGCACATATGCTGGATAACATGAATTTTCAGGGATATTCTAGTAAGTTGCATTACAGCGTGATGAGCTTTATATTTGGATGAGAAAATCATGCAAGCCAAAAAGTGTACAGACAGAAAGGGCTGTCTCTGATGAAAGGGCTTCCTATGGGGAGAGGCATTTTATTCTTTTAGCGGAATCCCCATCAAAGCAAGAGGAGAAGCCAAGGTTTTAGATCAAGCAAGAAAGAGTGAAAGAGGATGCATGGGAGATAAAATATCCTTCTTCCTCCAAAAATGTTAGAATATAGTACTTCCTATTACTAAACATTCCTCAGTCAAGAAAATTTAAATCTATAGCTTTCTGTGATAGAATTAGATAAAGCCATGACTTTTCAGGAGACAATTTACCATTCTCAGTCCCTCTGTTCCTCTCACAAGGAAAATTATAGACAGGACTCTCAGGTAGAATTCATTGAATGAAGAATGGAAATTGCTGTCCCTCAGTACATGAGATCATTTACAATCATAAAGGAAGCCTAGATGGATGGGAAGGCCCCAGTCAATAGCTCACTTCCACCATAACTAAGAGGCTGTCCTGGAAGGAAAATAGTGCACCAATGATTTCACTTCAGGTTTTTAACAAGACAAATATCGCTGACATCACATTTGGCTAGATGGTGTTTGCAGGAGGGTTGAAATTCGACATTGGATAACTAACAATCCTACAGCCCTTTGTGAAAAGACTTCTGGTTGGGGTTGAAGTTCTCAAAGAGAAATCTTCAGGCGCTGGGCTGGGAGTCAGAGACAACAGTCACTGGTGGTGTCTGTATTCTCTTTTCTGGAGAAGCCCCTTATGGGGATATGGCAAAATAATCTATTTTGTTCATTTCCTCTGTGATTACATGTTGAAAGTTTTAAATTATCCTTTTTGGGAAGAGAGAAAGGGAACCACATACATAAAAATTGTTGGCTTAAACTAGTTCCAGAAAAGGTACCAAATACTGGTAGCATACACAAAACAGAAATTTTACCTTTCTAATCAGTAGCCTGCTTACACATAACAGCTAATTGATTTTGGACTGCATTTAAGACATTGGCCTCAACAAAGGGAATATAGTTTATAGACATGATAGTCCTTATGAAACTAAAAACAGTAGGTCTGGGAACTTGCTCTCTACCATCAATTCCCAAAAGAAGATTCAGAACTGGTGAACCCAAGCAAAACCAAGGACAATTTCCAGTTGCCCTTGTTTAGTGAAGGGAAAGTTTTTAGGAGACAGTGTCTGTTATACTTTCCAGGAATGAAGCAACTGCTATCGTGTGATAAAACTCTACTGACCACATTGTATGGTTGAAACTGTTTAGCCTCTCTGGGGCCCAGCACAGCACCTGGTCTACAGCATGCCATCAAAAATAATGGATGGATACCATAAAAAAGAATGAAATAATGCCATCTGCAGCAACATGGATAGGCCTAGAGATGATCATACTAAGTGAAGTAATTCAAACAAAGACAAGTATCATC
Organism: Tursiops truncatus; assembly: GCF_011762595.2. Classification (NCBI taxonomy): domain Eukaryota; kingdom Metazoa; phylum Chordata; class Mammalia; order Artiodactyla; family Delphinidae; genus Tursiops; species Tursiops truncatus. The sequence goes on along the minus strand of NC_047043.1, from coordinate 48,288,154 downwards.
TGATATCACTTATATGTGGAATCTAAAAAATTATACAAATGAACTTATTTACAAAACAGAAATAGGCTCACAGATGGAAAACAAACTTGTGGTTACCAAAGGGGATAGCAGGGGGCGGAGGAGGGGAGAGGGAGGGAGGGATAAATTAGGAGTTTAGGAATAACATATACACACTAATATATATAAGATAGGTAAACAACAAGGTCCTACTATATAGCACAGGGAATTCTATTCAATACCTTGTAATGATGTATAATGGAAAAGAACCTGAAAAAGAATACACATATGTATACATATATATATGTATGTATATATACCTGAATCGCTTTGCTATACACTTGAAATCAACACATTGTAAATAAACTATACATCAATAAAAAAATAATGGATGGATAAATATAAGAAAGACTTACCTTTACAAATATGACTGAGTTTAGTTTCTTTGCTTTAATAGAAGGAAGGTAGGAAAAGAAGGAGGGAGGGAAGTGGGGAGGAGGGAAGGAGGAGAGAAAAATGTGATCTTCTGTCTGGGATCAGTACAGGTGATATCAATCCCAGCTTTGCCACCCATCCTTTGGGCAAGTCCCTTAGACACGTGCCTTCACCATACACACCCCCAGTGAAATGGGAACACTGCTGTCTATGCCTGCAGTGCAGTTCTGAAGCACTGCATCCTTGTTTAGTAAAGAACAAGAACAGTGGAGACAAAGGGACCCACTACTAGTACACCTAACTGGGGATGGAGAGGTGGTCCCAGTTCAAATCTGGGCTCTGCCGCTTACCAGCCATGACCTTTGGATCAAAGGCAGCAGAGAAATTAAATTTATGCCTCTATAACGGATTGTTTGTTTTGTGAAGGAACCATTAAAATAGAGGTGTTTTCTGAGAGGCAGAGAGTTAGAATCAGCTTTCCTGGTGCTTTCAATTCACCAACATTCCTACCAAGACCTAAGTGCTATTCCAGTGCAGGAAACATCATCTGCCACCTTTGAAGTTACGAAAATTTTTCTGCAATTTGGTGTTATATACAAAAGAAAAACTTGCTCATAAGTAAGGGGAACATATGAGCCATCTACTTAACAGAAACTACAAAGTATTAATTATACAGATGTGTAAAATAATTTTCAAGTCTTAAGTTTTGTTTTGAAAGTTTCTCAGCTTATTCACTCAGACTAAAACACTTAAGATTTTAAACATCAGTGTCCTTCTTTGCCTATTAAAGTGGTTTATTTAGACTTAGCTACATTTATCAACGTTGGTATTAGTAGACTTAAGTAGAAAACACATGGTTTCCTCAGGTAATTGGTTGCATGTTTTTTAAGAGAAACAGAAGTCTCAATACAGCATTATTTATGTCCATTTCTATAAGATAGTTCACTCAGACCAGAAATCATAACCTCTATTGAATGGACTCACATATGCTCTTTTTAAGTTGTTTATATATATTATTCAATATGTTATTAGATAAAAACATCAATGCAAGCACATTATTGAATCTAGCTACATATACAGATACAAACTTTTCACCTTTTCAGAAATTGTTCTTCTACTGAATAGCAACTATATAAGAAACCAGTATATGTTTAAACATATACATATATGTTTATGTTTAAACATAAACATACAGCTTAAACACATACTATATGACATTCCTCTCATTAGAATTTCAGTCTCCACTTTACACACACCAATAAATCAATTTTTCCACCAGTAAATTAGCCCAACAGAAATTTGTTACTGGCTTCTGAACATTTTCTTCATCTTACAAATTTAGAATCATTGCAGTAAAATTTTATAACGAGAAGGGTCTTTGGGGGATCGTCTCCAACTCTTCCTCAAATGCATGAGCTGCTTCTACAATGTGTGGAAACCTTCCTGATTTAATCACAATTTGTAAATTTTTAATGTACACTTACCTAACTAAGCAATTGGTTAAATTATGAGTAGAACATAAGGTTCGATGCTATATTTTTGACAACTATGGCAATAAATTCCTCACACACTTGGTAATACTAAGGCATGGTTAACTGATCCATTATGGTTTTGTAATCTAAATCTTAAATTATTTATTTATTGTACTCTGATCCTTAAAGATAAACTTGAAGAGACTTTTTTTTTTCATTGATTCTTAACTTTCAATACCTCAGGCAAATAGACATGAGACAAAAGTGCAGATTAGCAGACAACATTGGGTAATGCACAGGAAAATTAATTTTTGCATATTCCAAATCCAGAAAAGCAACCAGGTAAAAATATAATAAAACCAAGAAAAGATTCACTATTTTCTATCCATTGGAAATTGCCTTCAAAGTTGATTTTACAATTGGTCAGCTTTTCAGTATACCAGTGAGTGGTAAAAAGAACTAGGTCTCAAATCCCCATGGATGAGCCACTAAGTCCTTTGTAAAGAGCACAAGTATCTATTTTCTGTTCACATTTGAAGCCTCCTTTCTAGGAAACAACTCAGAACTCAGCAGAATCTCTTCTCGATCTTTATACATTATTATTGTGGAAATGCATTCCCCTATCACACTGGAATCCTTCAGCTTTCAGCCTTCTCTAGACCCCAGCTACCCCAACTGTATCCCCAGAGATGCAATCTTACCAAACACATGATGTTTTATGAAAATTAAACCAAAGAGGTGAGGTTCCACAGACAAGAAAAAAAATGCCTCTTTGGTTTTAATCCAATTAGCAGTGTTTGGCATGGTCCCTAAAATGAAGAGCTGAATTCTATATTCTCAGAATGAAAATGACTAGTTTACTTCCTTGTTTAAGAGTAATTATTATTTTAGATGGTCAGAGATGGAAAATCATAATTTTACACTTGTTAAGTAGGTTGAGATTTATAAAAGATCATAAACTACTGAGGATAAATGTATCCTGTTACTTGAGAGTAGTGACCACAGGAGAAGCCAGGCTGGTCCAGGGACAAGAAACAAGACCCGGGTCACTGGTGCAGTGTCCTGGTCTCTGATGGGCTCCTGAACTGAGCAAGTCGCCCTAGCTTCTTGAGCTGTAATAATCTTGTTAATCAAATCAAATAGTTATTACATGGCTTACTTCATATAAAAGACTAGTAATAAAGAGAGATCATAGAATAAACATACTGAGAAAAATTCAAAATGTTTTGCTTGAGACTGCAGGGTAATATGGAAAGAACATGGAATTTAAAATTAATACAGATCTGTGCTCTGAACCCTCCAATGTGTGAAAATGGGCAACATAACTTAATTTTCCTGAATTTTCCTTTACTTGAATGAAGGGTGATAAATCTACAGAGCTGTTAACAATTAAAGGAGAGAATATTTGAAACATTTTGATTGTCCAGTATTTCTTAATATCGCACTTATGTAATTATTAGTTATCAATTTAATTACATGTATTATTAATGAAATATTTTACTGTTTATTTTTTTACTTTATATATGCATATGTATAAAAGTGTTGTAGATGCATGGATGTATGCATGCATGGAGGGATAGGTAATTTATTTATCTTTCTCTAACAAGCCAATAGGAGTATTGCCAGTGGTCAGCTCTTCCTATTCACTGCATGAGTGCTGTGGAGCTTATGACAATACCTCACAGGTTGCAAACTAATAAAACATAGAAGAATATGATTAAAAAGCATCAAATAAAGATCACCTTTTATCTATTCAAAAAGGATTTAGCTTAATCTAATTTTTAAAGGATATATATATATATATATATATATAGGAACAGGATGATCAAAAACACAAAATATATTTTATTTGCTACCATTTTTGTTATACCACTGAAATACTGTGATATAATTATCTTGCCAAACCAAAACAACAACAAAACAAAAGCACATAGAAGAAACTGAGATACTTGATATCTCCTAAAAAGTAGAATTGCTTACAAGAGATTTTGTGATAAGACCAGTTTTGCTTTTGATATGATGGATTCAGACAAAAGCCATTCTCTCTTCTAAGGACACAGTTTTGGAGCAGAAGAAAATAACTGGTGTTTTGCCAAATCTCCCTAGTACAAACTTGGAATTAATGTTAGAAAGACTATGAAGAAAGGGTAGATTTTGAGACGCGTTCAACTTTCAATTTATTTGGCCATTAAAGAAGGTATTACTCCATTCTTAAAATCCTCCATTAAGTCAACAGGGAACTTTCAATACACAATGTTGAAAAAAGACTTTACAAAATTGCATTCTGTCATAAGTGGTGTCCAGTGGTGATGCACACTGGTCAAAAGAGAGGACAAATACTTTGAAAAGATTAATAAAGGAAGACAGTCTCCATGGGCACAAGACTTGTGCACAGGGCTATGACTTAGAAGGACACTGCCTTTCGTTTAATTTTCTGCTGCTGCCGTCTAGAAATTCCTAATAATTTTTGAACAAGGGGACTCATATTATCTTTTGCACTGCACCTTTCAAATTATTTAACCAGTCCTGAGGGAAGAGAGAGAAACTGCTAAAATCTCTCCTTAGATGGGGCTGAAGTTTCTCTGATCTAGGATTGTTGGAGAACACTGCCTTGATAGAAAAAATCTGTTAGTAAAGACCAGTCCTCAACAAAAACGCAAGACTATGTTTACATCCAGCTCTATCTCATCTTTTTGCACCATTCCCCTGGTGCATCTTCTTAGGGGCTCTTATTTCCCTCCTTCCTGCAACCAACACAATATGACCCTCGCCCCACTCCAGAGCATCACCTGAAATCAGAACTCTGCACCATTTTGTGCTTTGCAGTCAATAGTTTGTCTCTTCTCGAGGCATTTCTACTTTAGGTCTTCCTCGAATTTATTAAAAGTTCTTTCCTCTGAAAGGGAACACTCCTACACTATTGGTAGGAATGTAAATTGGTGCAGCCACTATGGAAACAGTATGGAGTTCCTCAAAAAACTAAAAATAGAGTTGCCATATGATCCGGCAATCCCACTCCTGGGCATATATCCAGACAAAACTATAATTGAAAAAGATACATGTACCCCAATGTTCACAGCAGCACTCTTTACAATAGCCAAGACATCGAAATAACCTAAATGTCCATCAACAGATGAATGGATGAAGACGATATGGTATATATATACAATGGAATATTACTCAGCCATAAAAAAGAATGACATAATGCCATTTGCAGCTACATGGGTGAACCTAAAGATTATCATACTAAGTGAAGTAAATCAGAAAAAAGAAAGACAAATACCATATGATATCACTTACATGTGGAATCTAAAATATAACACAAATGAACTTATCTATGAAACAGAAACAGACTCACAGAGAGAGAGAACAGACTTGTGGTTGCCAAGGGATAGGGGGGTGGGGAAAGGAAGAACTGGGAGTTTGGAGTGAGTTAGCAGATGCAAACTATTATATATAGAATGGATAAACAACAAGGTCCTACTGTATAGCACAGGGAACTATATTCAGTACCCTATGATAAACCAGAATGGAAAAGAATATGAAAAAGAATATACATATGTGTATAACTGAATCACTTTGTTGTAAGCAGACATTAACACAATATTGTAAATCAACTATATTTCAATAAAAGTTTTTTTAAAAAGTTATTTTCTTTATAAAAGAAATTTCTGGCACCTGTGATGTATCAGGAACGTATTATTCTAGATAGGGATTCTTGCGAGAACTCTTGGAATTGTAGTTGCAAGGCAACTGCTTACTTAATACCACTGGCCCCCTCACTCGAGACATGTGACTTTCCTGATAACATCTTGCTGTTCTTTTTTTTTTTTTTTGATGTTGGGGGTAGGAGTTTAGTAATTTATTTATTTATTTTTGCTGTGTTGGGTCTTCGTTTCTGTGCGAGGGCTTCCTCTAGTTGTAGCAAGCGGGGGCCACTCTTCAACTCGTTGCGCGGGCCTCTCACTATCGCGGCCTCTCTTGTTGTGGAGCACAGGCTCTAGATGCGCAGGCTCAGTAGTTGTGGCTCACGGGCCTACTTGCTCCGCGGCATGTGGGATCCTCCCAGACCAGGGCTCGAACCCGTGTCCCCTGCATTAGCAGGCAGATTCTCAACCACTGCACCACCAGGGAAGCCCATCTTGATGGTCTTTTTTAAAAGTGATAAGGTTTACTTGACGCCCATCTATTTCACAGTACTGCCAGGAGTTAAATAACAGTCACGCAGCTTTCCCCCCGCATTGCTTAATAATCATGATTCATGACTCTGCTCTGCAGACATTTTTGAACAACAAAAGGTCAGAAATTCTGCATCTGTGAGGACCTGCAGTCACTTCCAGGTGCCCCCATCAGCACCTGAAACCAGACAGAACAACAGATCTCTTATCAGGCGTGCTCCAGAGCCCTTGTCCCCAAGATGGTTTCATTTGCAAATGCCATTTGTCTTAGTCTTGACTTCTGCCGGACAGAGATAATGAAGTGAATCTAGGTTTGGCAAAAAGGGAATCCAGGTCTAGAGCTAGAGGAATGAGGCTTCCCTACTCAGATCCAGAAGAATTATGGCCTGGGCTCTAGAGAAAGCAGGTGTTCCCAACCAACTAACCCTACTCCACACTCCTGCCAGGAGGGATCTCAGGCAGAACGAGAGGGCAACAAGAGAGAGAGGATCTCGGAGTCTCCGGGCTTGCAATGGCTGGCCTCACAGCGGGGCTTGTCAAAAGAGATGCCAGTTAGCGACAAGCATGGCAGAGACACAGGAGACACAATCATTTGAAATTTGCAAGGGAAACACTGGCCAAGAATCGTATTGAAATTGATAATGCTGGTCCACTTATCCACAAAGGGGTGACAAAACTGGCTCTAAACTGCATTGGAAGTCCAGAATAATGGCTGCTATGGTGGTTGCTTAATAACTCTAGATTTAAAAGGTAGTAATTTATGAAAAAATGAAAACTAAAGTACTTATGTAATAAGAAAGAGAAAAGGAAGGGAGGGAAGGAGGGAGGGAGGAAAGAAGTAAAAAAGGAAGGAAGGGAAGAAGGCAAGAAGGTAGGAAGGAAGGAAGGAAGGAAGGAAAGAAGTTAGACCTGTATAATCTGAATAAGTAGACCAGTAGTTTTTAAACTTTAACCTGCATAAGCATTACCTGGAGACCTTTTAAAACAGATTGCTGGGCCCCCCACACACTTCCTGATTCAGTAGGTCTGAGGAGGAGTCTGAGAATTTGCTTTTCTAACCAGTTCCCAGGGTGCTGCTGAAGCTCTTGGTCCAGGGACCACACTTTGAGAACCACCACTCTAAACCTTTATAGGAAAGATTCTATTCTAGTTTACAAAGGACATATTGTTGGGTGGAAGACAAGCCAATTACTCATTTTTGGGCCTCAGTCGATGTCAATCTGCAGAGTACCAAACATTTTATTTGCTTTTATATAACTCACAGATGAAGTATAAAATGTGCTAAGCCTTATTTATGATATTTAATATGCTGGAATTGATATTTTATAGCTGGACCATAAAAGTGAGTGCAAATGAAAGACAACATAGATGTGAAGATTGTTCAAAAAAGCCTAAGGAGGGCCAATCAGGACTCAAAGAAAAGAACACAGACCATGCACGTGGATTTTGTTCCACTCTGTCCATTGTTAACTGGTCTTAGGTCTTGGGCCTGTCACTTCGTGCTGTTAGCCTCAGTTTTCTCATCTAAAAAATGGGAAGGCCAGAGCAGAAGAACTAAGTTCCCTCCATGTGCACCATTCTAACCTGGGACACCGGCTGTCACTGGAGCTGTTTGTTTTTACAAATTGCTTGCTCTTTCCTAAAGCACAATGACCAGATACTATTTTGTACCATAAATGTAATTTGGAAAGATTAGTCTTGCCAGACCTGTCCCTTAACCATGCTCCTTGGAACACAAAACACCAGTAGAGACAAGCAGTGTTGAGCGGTCATTTCATAATTGTGTCCTAGGTTTATAACGTGGTTTTAGCATCACATCAGTCCTTGGTTCTGTGCAGCTACATATGACATCAGAACACATGTGGAAATCTGAAACAGAATTTTCCCTAGCGTGTCCCTAAAGACTATGGATAACTTGGGCCTCACAGCAACCGTTTCTCTAAGAAATAATGTTGATCATCTGGGAGAAGTTTTCAACATTTTTTATCAGATATTCCTAAAATCATATGCTGGATTGCTAGAAGTTAATCTTGAGATAGCAATGTTTTCATTAATTTATAAACACCTCTGTAAATGTCTATCAACTTTAGACTGAAGTATTTTCCTTAATCATCTCCACAAAATAACGAAAAGGACAGGTGTGGGGGGTCAAGAATAATCAAAGATATTATCTATACTATTGTTCCAGGGTTAATTTTAGAATTTTAAGCATGTTGCCATGAAATTATCGTGACAGCATTTTTTAAAAACAGTTTCAGATTTTTCTGAAACTCTGTACATTAAAACACCAAATAGTGCTAGAAGGCTTGGAAAAAGAAGGTACACAGAATTTGAGCTTCATTTTTTTCAAATTATTTAAATATAAATTTGACCAAAAAGATCAAGATTTTGCCATTTTTTCCTCTTCTAAGGGTGAACACAAAGGCAAAGTAGAAGGTGTCCGGCCTGGGTTTGAATGTCTGTTAGTATTTATCAGCCAGTTTACCTTTGGTAATTTGCTAAACTTTCTGAGTTTCCGTTTTCTCAAGTTACAGTAACTGATTACTCGGCTATACTAATCCTATAATTTAATCTTTATAAGATTAAATGAGAAGATATAAAGTCCCTTTTGTGACGCCTAACTTGTGGTAGTCAATTACTAAATTAGAGGCGTGGTTATTGCTCTTACAAGGGCTCAGCTTTCCTAGAAGGCAATCCTTTGGTTTGGCACCAAAGTCACTGCCATCCAGGATTGTTTGCAGATCAGGCTGTGAACAGAACCTTACAGGCTGGCTGTGTAGTTCTTCATGTAAAACTATGTAAGAAAAGTCAGCATTGGCATAGGCCAGCAGACCTTGATTGATCACTTTCACTCCTTGAATTAGAGTTTTATGTGAAGGTTGACTTATGGTAATGTAAGTGGGGCCTTGATAACAAACATACTTACTATATAATATTTCAGATCAGAAAGCATCCTTGAGCAGAATAAGTTGTACACAAAAGTACATCAACTCTTAAGCCTGTGAAAATTAACAGAAAGCCTGTTTCCAACTGTGCTTACCCCACAAGACATGAAGAAAATGTCAAAATATTTTTTCCTACTTGTTGGAGCACTATTTTTTAGATGGTTTTTGAATAGAGAACACATATTTGTTAAAGAGACTGAATTCATTCCAGATGGAGGCTTCACTGTGAAGTGATGGGCTGCAAAGAGCTGGTTTTCCTTTGTTAAGAAAAACCAGAAAGGCTGATCAGCTGAAAAAATCAGGTTGGCCAACCCAGGACTGAGAATGTCCATGAATATTTTATAATCATTTTTCATACGTTTAGAAAAGAGCTCCCTTCAAAAAGAAAACACAAAATCAAAGACAGGGAGGGAGGAGTTAGAGGAAGGGAGAAAGGAAGGGGGAGTAGAAGGCAGGAGAAAGGGAGGGAGAGGGAGAGGGAGGGAGAGAGGGGGAGAGAGAGGGAGGGAGAGAGAGGGAGGGAGGGAGAGACAGAGAGAGGGAGGAAGAGGGAGGGAGAGAGAGAGAGGGAGGGAGAGGGAGAGAGAGGGAGGGAGGGAGAGAGAGGGAGGGAGAGAAGGAGAGAGAGAGGGAGGGAGGGAGAGAGAGAGGGAGAAAAAGAGAGAGAGAGGGAGGGAGAGAAGGAGAGAGAGGGAGGGAGAGAGAAAGAAGGAGAGAGGGAGAGAGGGAGAGGGGGAGAGAGAGAGAGAACTTCAGGGCTTTCTGGTCTAATCTACCTTCATTTAAACCCTTCCCGGTGAAAACGCATCTCTCTGTCGATCTCTGGGTTGGTGACTGCCCCACTGGGGCTTTGGAATGCTCACACTTCAGACGTGACAGGCGCTGTACAATGGGCAGTCCCAGAGTTACGAGTTTCTCCCACATACCAAATACATGAAGTAGCCCTGGAGTGCTTGGAAGAGCTTTGGCTCAGGGCCACCCTGTAACAGGAACTTGCTTGGCAAAGAGCTGCTTGAAACACATTTGCTGTGTGTATATCTGGAGCCATTTCTTTCCCTTCCAGCCCCTTGAAACTGACATGGGTGGGCCAGTTCTCTGAGGACGTCCACCACTGAACAAAAGGCAAAAGCCTGACTTTCTAGAATTTGCCCCATGGGCTGTGTCCACAATTTCTGCTAACCAATTCTCCTGCTCTTCATGCCCACATGCCTTATAGGTGTACATCCCACATTTTCCACTGTGGGGAGCTGAGCCTTGAAATATTATATTAGTAAGCATTCTCGTAGGGAATTAAATCAAAACCAGGAAGGAGGAAAATACTGTCAGCTCTATCACAAACCTGGCAAAAAAGGAAGAATGAAAACACCTATGACACCCATAGTGGAGTCTCACTGCAGCCATGAACCCTTTAAAAAATGCCAAACATAACTTAGAAGCCGACTCACTCTCCAGTATGTTAACAGCAAGAAAGGCGTACCTACAGTCAGGAGGATGATGCCTGCTATTAAAACATAACTGATGAATGTTACGAAAAGAGTATTTGTCATCAAACAATGCTTCCATTGTAAAACAATTTCACCCTATGCATGAAAGATTCCAAACGCTAGTACAGCATTCAATTTGATACTGGAGTTTTATCATATTATTTCATGCGAAGAAGACTTATATACTCAATCTGACAGCTTTGCATATAAAGAACAGTTTCTGCATGACAAATGTGGCAAGCTTATTAAGTTACCAACACACTGCCAAGCCATATTGTCTCAGCAACAGCAGACCCCAAATATTTTCAAATGATTTTTTAAAGGGGCAATGTGGGAAAGCCAGAACAACCACATGTTCTGACTTTAATAAAAGTCACAATTGCAAGAACATTTACCTTATATCTAATTAGAACAAATCATCCATAAGCCTCATTGAGCCCATATTTAGTCTGTCACAGACTTTAATTTTTTGAGGTAGTTGGAAATATTAGTTTTTGATTTATCATTTACTGCCTCACAGCCGCAAAACATAAAAAGCTATTAAACTGTATATAAAAACAGACCGCTTTTTCTTAAAAATATAGAGACATAAGGGACTTTACAAACATTCTCATATGATGGGAAGAAACAAACTATTAAATAATGCAAAAGATTACTTTAAGAGTGTACATAATCAAAATTGGGAATAGAAAGTAATTCAAGCATCGCTTCTTGCCCTTTTGACTAAGATCAAGTGTAGAAAGTAATTTAAGCAGACCAGCCTCCTAATTTCCTCATGTTCTTGAAGACACATTTACGCTCAATCTGGATATGAACTAAAAACACTAAGTTATATTTGTATTGCAAACAGGAATTGTAAAAAGCTTAATCATGTATAATAAAAACAAAACGATAACAGCTAGGACTCTACTATTAATCTCATTAACTAGTTCCACTAATAAGCATTTGCTAGGTGTCAGGTACTAAGCTAAGACATTTAGACACAATTTTTTTTTTTCATTCTCATATCAACTCTCTAATTCAGTGCCATTGCACAGATGAGGGGAAAAAAACCCAACAACCCATAAACTATACAACTTGCCTAAGGCCATCAGGCTACAAGCAAACCCGAGTCCCTCTGATTCCCAAAGCACTGACCTCGTAACTACTCTTTTACTGTATTGCCTCACACAAATGAAACTAGATGGGGTTGTCAGACTATCAAAGATCTTAACCTAGTCATACTAAAATAACAAAGACAACTTTGCATCTCTGCTCTTATTCTACAATGACCCAGAGGAGACACAGCTAGTCAATTATCCAACAGATTGAAAGTCATTTTGTTTTGTTTTGATTTCCCTCTATCCAAAATGGTCTAGAGTTCAAGAAGAATGGGTTCATGTAGTGGAATTTTCAAATGAATGTTTTTTATGTAGCCCCGTGACTTTAGGCCACCTCCCCAGCACTGAATGTTGCATGTGTTGATTTCCACCTGGGCAGAAAACCTTGAGAGCATCCTGGATGCCAGGGGCCACGGACTATCTCACCATTGGTCATAAGAATAAGGGACAGAATCTACCAGGTAGTGTCATGCCATGAAAGGGGCAGACAAGTGATTGAAGATAGTCCAAGTTGCAATTTTAGACCATATTTACCAAGACCATTTTCCTTAATCTCTCTCTGATGTAAAAGCAGCATATGTAAATATTACTATATACATAGACTTCAGATTCATACACATATACAAATTTAATAGGATATCAACCAAATGAAAAAAATACAGTCACTGAGTAAAAGGTTAGGTTTTCCTGCTACTAAAATTTTTCAGTATTTATTTTCCGTTACTGAATTTTTTTCATATTTAAAAGAGTAGCTGAGAAAATAATAACAAGCAAAATCATATGCTAGTCTACAGCAAGGGTATGAAGTCATCCTAGAACAATGTCATGATTTAATTATACTTTGAATTCTCATTTCAGTGTCAGCCTGCTAATGACTGCAGGAGCATGCAACGTAAATACAACCTCCTTATTTATTTTTCAGTGTTATCAATTATGGGTTTGGAAAATAGCTTTTTGTGCTTACAAGAAATACGGTCCCAAGTTCGTTTGCTCCTTGCTTTATTTATTCAATATTAATTTGAAAAATATTTATGGAGCTCCAACTGTGTGCAAGACACACATAGAAGGAGGGTGGTTAACTGGCTGTTTCAGATAGGGCTAGGGTTAGGGTTAGGGAGTTGAGAACAGTAGGAGACGTTTAAAGAGTTGAGAACAGAAGGAGACATTGACACCACAATGAATGTGTTGTTCTCAGTTGCAGCAAAAACTTTCTGGAACATTCATGAACAGACAAGCTATCCTTGGTGCCTCCAGGCTAATTCAACACTGCAGTCAGGTCAGCTCTCATTCTCAGAAAGATACTCATTTCTAAGATAAAGCATGTTTCTCAGTTAATATTCCTAAAGTATTTGAGAGAGAGAGAGAGAGAGGAGAATAGGCTGAAAAAAAAAGTTCTATTTGTGGATAAAGACCCACAGGAAAGAGCAAAGGAGGTTAGTGAATGATCGTGACTGGTTCTTGTTGTTTTGTCCCCAAATGCATCACTTCTTCCTACCTTGCCATTGACCCTTGATATTCTGATATTTATTTATTGGGGATATAAAATTTTATTGGACTTAGAAGAGATAAGTCAGACAGTGTTGCAGGAGCTGAGCTAAGTAAACTGAAACAAAAGTGGCAAATCAGTGACCCAGCCATGGGGACTTTACCATCAATATGGATACACTTAAGTCCTTTCATCAGTAGAAGGCAACAAACAACTATTGGGCAGCTTTGGAGTAGAAGACACCATATGTATGAGTTGCTTTTCCATGGGTTCTGACAAGCTGGTACCCCCTAGGAATTCACAGTTGAGTTTGAGGACAAATCTTGTAGTTGGAGGCAGCACGTAGCTTGTGCTCTAATAGGTGGACGAGCTGCTTTCAGAAGGAGCACGAGAGATGAAGCACTTGAGGAGAACTCCAGGAAAGGGGACCCACTTTGGGTTTGAATACCAAGTAAGCTTTGCTATTGCAAACAATGCAAAGCAATATTATGGACAAGCCCCTTTCAATCTTGGAACAAAACTTGTGATTTCCGTGGGCAGGATCAGATGGGTTTGTCACGAAAAAGCATGCATGGAAATCAGCTCATTTACCACATGAGGTGGAAAAGCCTGACTTCCCATTCTCAGTGGATCACAGAGCAACAACTTGAGCCTGGTTCACGGGAGCAAAATCCAAGACGAGGATGGGCACGATTTACTGAAGAAGTGTTCCCAGGATAAACTGGTGAGGGAGTGGGGGAAACCTGCCAGGGAAGGGAAAGAAACCAAGCAAGGGTACTTTTCTAGTGAAATGCTACAAGGGGTAACTTCAGTTTGATCTCACTGAAGACCTAAGGACTGCAGGCTGCATGTTAGGGCTTGTCCCAACTAAAAGCAAGGGAGCTGGGTTTTCATACACACCAGGGAGGACATGAACCCTTAGGCACCTCAGCTTTTCAGCAGCCCAAAGGCAGCACTCTAAAGAAAGTCCCAAATGCTGGCCACCAGAAGCAAAGCATCCAGGGCCTGGGTGATGGGAGCTCAGAAATGGTAAAACGAAATCAAGGAGACATGGGTATGGTGCCAATGCTGGGTAGCACAGGTGGATGAAAAAATGGGTGAGGAAGCTCCTTATCCAGTCTCCATAGCCAGTTCTTTTCTGGGACAATTCCTGAGCCACACTCTCCTAAGGCCTGTCCAGCCAATGTCCTTGTCCCAACACTACCACAAGCATGCCAGGATAGCCCCTAAATCATTGTGTTAATGTAATGCTACAATTAGAACACCTAGGTAGGGAAGAACATTACTGGCTGTGAAATTCACATGTCTGCGAAGTAATTTCATGCCAGTGGCACTACCAATTCAATCACCACCCTGGGCGGCAGATTTAATAGCTTAATTTTCTAAGGACTGACAGCATCAATCCTAGCAGGCTCAGGACAAGGCTGCATAACACAGCATTTGGTGCTGTTTGCTCCCGTAATTACCCCCCTTCTAGAAGCATTCCACAGGGTGGGCAGGGAGGAAAAAGTTAGCAAGGGAAAACTTCAGCACAGCTTCAATATTTACAAGACAGAAGGTATCATTACAGGATTAATAAGCAAGGCTAGTTCAGCAATAGGGAAGATAGCCAAGGAGGCTGTGGGATTATTACACTGGAGATAATGAAGGCTGAGAATAGATACCCACCCAGAATGGATTTCATGAACAATAAAAATCTATCCGGCTCTTCTCAGAAAGGAGATGAGCTATGTGTTTCACTCAAGGTCTCTTCCAGCCCAAATGATTTCATAAATTAGATAAAGTTGTTTAGTTTAAAATAGCACTTATTAAGTATGACTTATTCCAAAATGTATCCAGTACAGGGGTGGTGGAAAGCAGAAGCTATTGAGTGACACATATAGCTGGAATGATAAACCCTGGCTGGCACCTATAAACAAACACCCACTCTGAAAACAGGACCAGGAGAATCCAGGAAGGCAGGTTTCTACAGTGGAGAAATAGAGACCAAAATACCACATCCTGGCGTATTTGAACTTCAGGTATTTGGAGCCTGAAGTAACAGTTTCAAGTGTTGAGTCTGTGCTTTGCTCACACACTGTCTGATGTCTATTACGCAGATGTAGAGCTCTGAAGACCTAGTCTATCCTGGCGACTGAGCCTAGTAATGTCATAGAGGGCTAGCTAAATTTCACAAAGATCAGAAGGGTTGCATGGGACAGATGGTTCTGGAAGTTGGAGGAATGAATACACTTTTACAGCATTCTGGGAATGTGAGAAGGGGTTCCAGTTTCCAGATTTGATCATGGTCTTTTTAGGTCAGGAACAAAATTTTAAAATTCCATCAGGGAGTAGAAGACCAGCTCTCCACTGAGACGCTGGGTCTGGTTAATTAGGCATCTTGTCTGGCTTGGAGCTCGGCACACTGAAGCACTCGATTTTCTTTGAATGAGTGAATTGAGACAATGATAAATCTATCTATTTAACTCTGTGCAGTGACCTCTGGCCAAACGAAGTACAGAGACTAAGAGATTCTCTACCCTTTATCCACTTTTTCTATGATGTTCTTCTATGATTCAACTCAATAAATTATTTCTTTCAGTTTCATTCTAAATCTTTTGCTAAATCCTCTTGCTGAGGAACTAATTCTGTGGCTTTCATTGTATATGCATCGGACACAAGCTAAGTATAGAATTTGCTGTGATTTTAAAATTTTCGATTCTGATCTTAGAGCAACACAATAAATTACTGAAACCTCTCAGCCACCTGCCCTTCCTAATTTTAATTACACCATGAGCTCTGGAGAATTGTATATACATTTTAAAGTCCATATGCTTACATTGGTAATTGGTTCATGAAGATGTGGATGTGGTTATGCCCTGAAACCAAAAGGGTTACCTTCAAAAACATGGAGAAATATTAATTTTACTATAGGGAGAAAAGATATAATATATTGTAGAATTAAAACCCTGAAATACCTAGAATGGCTAAACAACAAGGTCTTACTGTATAGCACAGGGAACTATATTCAATATCCCGTGATAAACCATAGTGGAAAAGAATATGAAAAATAATATACATATGAATAACAGAATCACTTTGCTGTACAGCAGAAATTAACACAACATTGTAAATTAACTATACTTCAATAAAATAACATTTTAAAAAATACCTACATTACCTACAAACTGGCATTGAAAACATTAATTTACTTTTCAGAGTAAAGAAATGCTTTTGGTTTAAATTTCAGAAAATTAATAAAAGCATAACTCAGTATACATTTGATAAAGATACCCCAAATGATATACCAAAAATGAGTATTTTTAGATCTGAACAGTCTTTCATTTTTCAAAAATATTGATTCAACACCTATTATGTGTAAAGCCCTAGACTAGGAACTAATGATACAATAGAGAGTCGAACACTGTCCTCAGCTTCACAGGCTTTAGACTAGTGAGGAATCAAATAATCATGTAAACGAATGTGAACTTGAAGTTGTGAACCTGAAGTTGTGACAAGTGCTAGGAAGAAAGTGGTGCACTGAACACCACACAGGAGAGTCTGACCAAGCCAAGGAGGGCAGGGAAGGCTTGTAGGAGCACAGGAGACCCGAACTGAGATTAGAAGGATAGAGATGCTAACAAGTGAAGGAAGGAGAGATTACTTTCTAGGCCGTGAACATACTGGTGGCATTAGCTGCCAAAACACTTACCTAGAGGTTGGGGGAAAGGAAGACAGATCCCAGAGTTCTTAAGTCATCTACCTATTGCATGGAATCTGTGGAAAGCAACAGATCACCCTAATTCTGGGGTGAAGAGTTGGGTGGTAGGGGATGATGGAATTTAAAAAGAAGTGAATAATACCAAATATCCATTTTGTGTCAATCTTGCAAGCTTTCAGTTTTCATTTCCACTTATTCACATTTACAGTAAACAAGTCTAACAAATCACAGTAACTACTTCTAACAAACAATCACGGTCTCACTGTTCTTAGAGACTTTTCATTTCAACAAAGTCATGCCTGCTCTCATATACTCCTGGGTTCAATAGAAAATTTGCTAATTTAAAAAAAAGTCTTACGGCCAATTAAGCCAAAGATTTTATAGTACGATGAAACCATTTGAATGTGCTCATTGTTTAACTGGAGAGGCACTCTGAAAACAGCTGAAGGGCGATTGCAGTATAAGGGGCCATGGGCAAGCCATACTGATGCTATAATAGACGAGATCAGAGTAGGTCCCACTAAGTGAGCACACTGCAGAACAATGCCATTCTCTTTTCTTTCTTTGTTCATGAATAATCATTTATTGAAAAAAGAAGAAGGAAAGCACCCAACAACCAAGATTCAGGGACTAATATTGCTTTCTCTCATACTCTAAAAACAATCCAAAGTGATGAATGATAGTTCTTTGGTGCTAATTTTGATTAACTGAAAAGGCAACAGTGAGTTACACATAAATACCAGCTTTTATTATCAGCTACAAAACAGGGAGCCCAATCCTCAGGTGAGATAAAGATACAATGACTAGAACACCCTCTTGTGATAAAACCCTCCAACCCTGAGTACCGGTTAGTAATATATTGGGTTGGCCAAAAAGTTTGTTCGGTTAGTGACTACGTCGTTCAATAAAGTTCTTGGTGAAAATGAAAAATGTCTTTTATTTTTACTTAAAACCAAAAAAACTTTCTGGCCAAACCAATATCTGTGTGATCAACAGTATCCACACACCAACAAAGAATTCACATCCCAGGATGAGTATTTACTCCACTGGGATTAATTTAATATTTTTCAACAAAGGTAAAAGTCCCACTTAGATAGTCTAAGCTAACAGGCTATTATTTTTCCAGATTAGAGGAAATAATAAAAATAGCAATAATATTAAGTAAACAGAAAGGTAAGGAAAAGGAGGAGGGGGAGAAGTAGGAGGAACAAAACCTCTCATTTATCCTCCACTCCAAAGTTTTAGATTTATTTTTTGGAGAACACTCAATTCTGTCTATGGTCTCGAGATAGCCTGAATTTTTACAATTAAATATGAACACAGGCCTTCAAAACTACAGGAAAGATCAATTAATATAAAGGCATAATTAACAAAAAGACTCAACACAACTCATATGAGTCTATTGCTTTCATCATCATCAAAATCAACACAAATATGAAGCAAAGGAGATGATCAAAGAGAACCTGTAGACTATATTCAAGACTAAATCTTGACCTTATTGCAAATAGTAAAGAAATTGGAGAGTTTGCTTTAGACTTTCAACTTTCAGGTCATAGTGGATAAGCACTTCTTTCCCCACTCTCAAGATCTTCCTGAACATTAGTCTCCCATCTTTTTAAAAAAGATTTATAAAAACCTTCTTCCATATAGAAAAGGAGTCCAAGGGTAAGACTGAAGCATTGCTAAATATGACAATATTTACTAAGCATAAAACTACTGTAGACTTACAGTAGCCCAGACATTGGGCTAAGGAGAGTGAGTACAGAGTGACCAGGACCTGGGTTTCTGATGTCAAGTGCTCACTAGTTGGTAGCAGAACAGTCACATAAACAAATACCTGGAATACACTATAATAAGTACCTTTAAAATAGGAGTAGGTATACGGGACTATGGAAACATAAATAGGAGAAAATTAATTTTGGATGGCTGGGGTCAGATCTACAGAGAAAAGACTTACTTGTGTGGAAACTTTACTTGGAAATAAGGTGTCTGAAAGGTACGGAGGTTGAAGAAGGTCCTTCTTGGTAAACAGAATGTAATTCTCAAAGCCGTGACCTACGGGGGAGGGCATTTGGGCAAAGAACAGGTATAGGGTGTTTGTGAAAAAAACTCAGTGACTGGAGGTGAATGACGGAGTTCAGTCTGTATTTATTCTATAAGCAGTGAAGAGAGATGGGATCTGTGATGGTTAATGTTATAGGTCAAGTTACGTGGAGGAAGGGATGCCCAGAGAGCTGGTAAAAGGTTATTTCTTGGTGTGTCTGTGCAGATGTTTCCAGAAGAGATTAGCATTTGACTCAGTGGACTGCGTAAAGAAGATCCAATCTCACCAATGCAGGTGGACATCATTCCATCCTTTGAGGTCCCAAATAGAGCAAAAAGGTGGAAAAGGGTGAGTTCTCTCTTTCTCTACTTGAGCTACATGTCTCTCCCCCGACTCCATCACAGGCCTTTGGAACTCTGAATGAGAATTACATCATGGGCTTCCCTGATTCTCAGGCTTTTGGATTCGGACTGAATCATACCACAGGCTTTCCTGTATCTCCAGGACTTCTAGGCCTCCAAAACTGCTTGAGCTAATTCCTGTAATAAACTTCCTCTTATGTCTCTCTCTATATATACTATTGGTTCTATTTCTCCAGAGAACCCTGATTAACACAGGATAAATTTACTCAGGAGAAACATGATCCAAACTGCCTTGTAGGAAGATAAATTTGGTGGCAGTGAGAACGTTAGACCCGCAAGGAAAGCCTGGAATTCAGAGTGACTTTTCAGAAGAAGGCTATAATCCCAGTGGTAGATCATGAGGGCTTAACCTACAGCTGTGCACAAAGTTCATAAAGCTTGGATGGAAAGGTAATTCCAGAGAGAAATGCCCCACCACACAGTACTACCCAGGTGGCCCAGCAACGTGAATGAACTAAGACTTCAAGGGTGTCTAGAGCACAAAAGAGAAATAAAATAATACTTTAAGGGCATCATAGCGCAGGCAATCTGGTGGCAGCTTTTTGATGCCTTAACTAAGATAAACATTCTATTGAAATATATGAAATTGCCAATGTTCAAAAGCATTTTTGTCTATGAAAATGACAATTTTACATGATTCAAGCCATAAGCAACTAAGAGGCTAGAAGGGCACCCATAAGTTTGGACAAATGTCCCAGTCATGGCAATGCTTTATATTTTTTTTAACACTTAATGGGTCAGTAGTTTTCTTTCAACTGAATCTTACTTTGGCTTTTGAGGTTTACATTTTTAGATTTAATTTTTGGAATAGATAATACATTAACATGTTTTTAAAATTTAATAATTACAAAAAGGTATAACAATGAAATCCCTCCTCCCATTATTCTTCAGCTCACCCATTCCCTGTCACTTACGAGTAGCTTCCTGGGTTTCCTATACAGATTTCTTTGTGTGTTTACTAGTTACAATAAAAGCAAAAATAGAATCTGATTCCCCACCACTTTTTTCACAAAAGGAAATATAAAATTCAAATTGTTCTGCACTTTGCTTTTTTCACTTAACAAAATGTCTTGGAGATATTTCCAAATTAATACACAGAGCACCTTCTGATTCTTTCCTAGATTTACTCAACATGTCCTCTGCTGATGGACCTTTGAGTTGTTTGCAATCTTTCTTATTACAAACCACGCTGCCATTCATAATCACCAGCATGCAACCTTTCACCTGTGTGCAAATAGATCTGTCGGATAAATTTCCATACGTTGGGATCTCATTTTCAAAACAAAAAAGATATAAAAGTAAAAGAAAGATCATAACAGAGAGAAAAGAAGAAAACAAAAGAAATAATGAGAAGAAGGAAAGAAGGAAGACAGGCAGATGAGGAAAATCAAAAGAAGGAAGGAATGAGAAAGGAGAAAAAGGAGAGAAGAAAAGAATGAAGAGAGGGGAAAGCTGTTGACTTCTGCAAGATTCTAAGAGGGGAATGATTCAACTGTAGTGCAGGGGGTGTAAGGCTTAATGGGAAACGTCAGGGAGCCCTTCAATGCTGGGAGAACAGAACAAGGAAGCCGCTCTTCCTGTCCAAACAACCCACCCACTACAGCAACACAAGGGAAATACACCCCAAGGCTAAAAAATTACAGCGCACAGAACCCGAGATGTGGCCACTCCAGGTTATACAGCAATAAGAGTGAGCCTTCCAGAGTGAAGCCAAATGCTTTGAAAAAGAACCAACTACATGTAAAGACCTGGCTCTTGAGGCCATTGTAAATCATATGAGTCAAAATGGTGCATAATCTATAAATAGTTCAGAGGTTTTAAAAGAAGCTCACAAGTATATATTCTTTAGATACATGTGCATGTATAATTAAATCACTTTCTCTATACCTGAATCTAAAACAACATTGTAAAGCAACTATACTCCAATATAAAAGAAAACTTAAAAAATAACAGTAATAATTTTTTTTAAAGTATGGAATATGGAAACAATTTTAAGTTCCAATCTCACAAGTTCTACTACTTCCATTGGTTCCAAACCCAATAATAGGTTCACATTCTACTAGTAACTTTCACTTACAAGCCATGCAGCCTTTGAAAAGTTACTCACTGCTTCAATTTTCCAAAAAAATAAAAATAAAAAGTAAAAGAAGCTCGCAAGAATAGTGCACATAGAAAGGGAGAAAGAAAAAGCTGAAGAAGAAAAGAAAACCCAGACCAGAACAAAACGCTGTGCCTCTTTGCTCAGCATCAGTGGCTAATGCTCTCAACTGGGTCCCCCCAGAGGCAATGAGAGGGTAGAGGCAGTGCTCATGACTTACTTTATAGAAGTGAGTGCATTTAAGTTCAGCACACAGTAACATCTACATCATCCCACTCCACTGAGTTTCTCTGTCCTCTTAATAGAGTCCAGAGTTAAAAATAAAAACAAAATTTTAAAGAAATCTATAGGTATTGTTAAAGATAGTGATTTGTCTTGGAGTGAATGTATTTCCAGCAGACTGGGCAAATCCTAGAAAACAAGCCCTATATCAGAACCCTGTTGGAACAAGGGGAATCTCTGACCAGCTGTGCCATTTTGTTGGCTTCATTCACATTTTCCCAAAATGCCTCCAACAGCCGAATGCCTTAAAAAGTTTATTTCATGCCTGAGACTGCAAATATGCTTAAATGAAAGCCATGGGGGAAATGCCAAGGAAGGATGTGGATGGTATTAAGAGACACTAAATAGCTGATTTAAAAACTTTCCTCTCAAACTCATTCATCTAAGAAGAGACACATTTCAGAAAAGAAGAGAAGAAGGGATCCAAGTGTATAACAGACATGTTACACGTAGCCTCTGACTTTCATTTCTTTCTGTTGTTAATTTGACTTCAGTACTGGAGTTAAGCATGCATTTTAGGTCATGTAAAGATGAAAATAATGGAAAAAACATAGAAGATTCGAATCTCAGCATTTCCCAACTTTCAGTTACGCCAGTCCCCAGTTCACCAAATGATCAACACTGCTCTGTCACAAAATTCAAAAGATCAAGGCAGTAACATGAGCTAGCGTACGGCTTTGATTTGTTCACTATGGTAATTGCACATAATTCTGCAATTATTGTAAATTCCATTGTGTCACGCAGGCCTATTACAAAAGTCAACTTTACATGAAAAAATAAAGTGAAGTATATTTCTATTTTTCTTTAGAAAAATAATTTATATATATATATATATAAGCTGTATATCTGTTATTTTGACCATCATTGACATTTATATATGACATTTGCACATTCAAACCCAGATATTTCATGAGTGACATTCAGTTTGAGCCTCAGTCCTTCTTGACTTGCCAGCACCAACTCCTGCTTGGTTCTGAAAAATGAAACTAGAATTTGATGGTCTCCATGGCAATGCCAAGTCTACATCTTGGCACACTGTATGCTCTTAAATAATACTTATTAGATGAATGAATGACTTTTAGCAAGAAACATTAAAAACATAATCTTCAAACAATGGGCTGCTCCAGAGTTCCAAGCGGTCCCAACAATTCTGCACACTATTCATTCAGTGGCAAAGAGGTGCTACTCTATTTAACTAAAGTCGCTAAAGAGCTTATGGCAATCATTTATAAATAAACCCTCTCCCTGGCATGGGGTTTAAGTACCTTCTAATGCTCATGAAAATTAACTCCAAGGAACTATCTACAAATCCTCTGCATAGAGTACAGTTTCCTTATATGACATATTTCCTGAAATACAAAGACCAGTAGCTGGAGTGTGGCCATTTCCCCCCCGCCTCAACATATGAAAAATGATTAACAAGGCAACTGCCTTAGTTTGGACTTGGTGGTTTAACAGAACTGCGATCAAGAAATTGCAAGACTCAGATTTTCTGCTTATAAAATGTACCTCTTATATTCACCAGATCTATTTGAATGTTAAAGGATGAACTTTTTTAGTTGTTGTTGTTGTTGTCTTTTACTTTTATTTTTTAAGAATGAACTTTCTAATTTTCTCTATGGCATGTGGAGGCTTAGGTTAATTGATAAAGTTTCCAGAATATTGTATTGTAATGTATCCAATATGATTATAGGTTAATTAGAATTTATATGTTTATATGTAAATAAAGACAACTTCTGGGTAAATTCAAAGCAAAGAAACAGAAAATACTTTCACTAGATTAGAAATTCTAACTTTTCATTTCCCTGGTGCCTTGTATGATGTCTGGCTCCTGGTAGGGATACAGTAAATATTGGTTGACTCAAAGAAGAAAGGAGGTAGGAAAGAAGGGAAGGAAGGAAGGAAAGAAAAGGGAAGGAAAGAAAAGAAAAGAAGAAAAGGAAGGAGAAGAACTCTTCACAAAGGGAGTATCCGTAGAAAATTCTATAAAACACTATCCACAGTACCTGGCAAAATCACTGTTAACTCTTTTTCCACGTTTTATCATGGACAATCTTGTAACTAAAAACCACTACTGGGGAGGCAGAGTCAAGATGGCAGTGTGGGAAGACACGAGTTAGCGTCTCCCCACACCTAGGGCGCCTGCTGACAGCTGGTGGGGGACTCTGATGCCCAAGGAGATGGGAGGAACCCTAAAGTGAACTGGTAGGATGTAGGGATACTGAGGGGGGAGGAAAGTGGAGGACAGACATGATTCACACCCCTGAGGATGGGGAGATCAGGAGAGGCAGGTGGGAGGAGCCATTCAGGAGGAGTGGGAGAGGAGTGGAGGGCGATTGCCCCATCCACTCGGGCACGGGGAGACTGCTGAGCTCCCAGGCCAGCCCGCTGCCCTCCAAGACCCCTCCAGGCTGTGTGTGTCCTTGGGGGCATATGAGGGAGGCCAGGTAGACCAGGAGAGGCAGGTGGAACAGGCCCTCCCAGACCACAGACCAGAGGAGCAGGAGAGGAG
This sequence comes from Tursiops truncatus, assembly GCF_011762595.2. Lineage (NCBI taxonomy): Eukaryota > Metazoa > Chordata > Mammalia > Artiodactyla > Delphinidae > Tursiops > Tursiops truncatus. Next base: position 48,263,999 of record NC_047043.1, on the reverse strand, counting down.
AGGAGGGTGTTTGCCCTGCCCACTAGAGCCCAGGAAGCCTGCCGGGCTCCCAGATGAGGTTCCCTGCCCTCTGAGACCAGGGATGGGGGGCATGCCTGGGCCCCTTCTGTTCCTTGAGCCTAAGCACCACCCCCAACAGCCTAGTGGTTCCTGAGCATTGGTAGCCCACCATCCAAACCTCACCTTTGCCTAGGTCCTGCCCTCCACAGCCAAGGCCTTTCTCCTACCCCCCTTTATTTTCCTCTTCCCTCCTCCTCTTTTTTTAATATTGTGGTACTGATGTACCTTCCGGTTATTGATTCATCTATATTTTTATTTTTACATTCTTTCTAACATATCTGTTAGTTTCCCAGTCTAATTTTATTCTTTACTTTGTTATTGTTCTTTTTTTTTTTTTTTTTGCCACCCACAAGGCTTGTGGGATCTTGGCTCACAAGCCCAGGGTTGGGTGGAAGCTCCTGCAGTGGGAGCTCTGAGTCCAAACCACTGGACTAACAGAGAACCTCAGACCCCAGGGAATATTCATAGGAGTGAGGTCTCACAGAGGTACTCATCTCAGCACCAAGACCCAGCTCTACCCAATAATCTACAGACTCCAGTGTTGGAAGCCTCAGGTCAAACAACCAGTAAGACAGGAACACAATCTCACTCAAAAAAGAAAAAAAAAATGAGATGGCCAAAAAAAATGTCACAGATGAAGGAGCAAGGTAAAAATCTACAAGACCAAATAAATGAAGAGGAAATAAGCAATCTACCTGAAAAAGAATTCAGAATAATGATAGTAAAGATGATCCAGAATCTTGGAAATAGAATGGAGGCATGGACTGAGAAAATATAAGAAATGTGTAACAAAGATCTAGAAGAATTAAAGAACAAACAGAAATGAACAAAACAATAATTGAAATCAAAAATACACTAAAAGGAATCAATAAAATAACTGAGGCAGAAGAATGAATAAGTAAGCTGGAAGACAAAATGGTGGAAATAACTGCTGAGGAGCAGAATAAACAAAAAAGAATGAAAAGAATTGAGGACAATCTCAGAGACCTCTGGGACAACACTAAATGCACCAACATTCGAATTATAGGGGTCTGAGAAAAAGAAAGGGTCTGAAAAAAAGAAAGTGTCGGAGGAAATATTTGAAGAGATTATAGTTGAAAACTTCCCTAACATGGGAAAGGAAATAGTCACCCAAGTCCAGGAAGCACAGAGAGTCCCATACAGGATAAACCCTAGGAAAAACACACCAAGACACATATTAATCAAACTAACAAAAATTAAATTCAAAGAAAAAATATTAAAAGCAGAAAAGGAAAAGCAAAAAATAACATACAAGGAATCCCCATAAGATTATCAGCTGATTTTTCAGGGGAAACTCTGCAGGCCAGAAGAGAGTGGCAAGATATACTTAAAGTGATGAAAGAGAAAAACCTACAACCAAGATTACTCTACACAGCAAGGATCTCATTCAGATTCTATGGAGAAGTCAAAAGCTTTTCAGACAAGCAAAAGCTAAGAGAATTCAGCACCACCAAATCAGCTTTACAACAAATGCTAAAGAAACTTCTCTAAGCAGGAAACACAAGAGAAGAAAAAGACCCACAAAAACAAACGCTAAACAATTAAGAAAATGATAATAGGAACATACATATCGATAATAACCTTGAATGTAACTGGATTAAATCCCCCAACCAAAAGACACAGACTGGCTGAATGGATACAAAAACAAGACCCATATATATGCTGTCTACAACAGACCCACTTCAGACCTAGGGACACATACAGACTGAAAGTGAAGATATGGAAAAACATATACCATGCAAATGGAAATCAAAAGAAAGCTGGAGTAGCAATACGCGTATCAGATAAAATAGACTTTAAAATAAAGACTGTTACAAGAGATAAGGAGAGACACTACATAATGCAAAGGATCAATCCAGAAGATATAACAATTATAAATGTTTATGCATGCAACATAGGAGCACCTCAATACATAAGGCAAATGCTAACAACCATGAAAGGAGAAATCGACAGTAACACAATAACATTAGGGGACTTTAACACCCCAATTACCCCAACGGACAGATCATCCAAACAGAAAATAAATAAGGAAACTCAAGCTTTAAATGACACAATAGACAAGATAGATCTAATTGATATTTATAGAACATCCCACCCAAAAGTGGCAGAATACACTTTCTTCTCAAGTGCACATGGAACATTCTCCAGGATAGATCACCTCTTGGGTCACAAGTCAAGCCTTGGAAAATTTAAGAAAATTGAAATCATATCAAGCATCTTTTCTGACCACAACGCTAAGAGATTGGCAATCAGTTACAGGAAAAAAAACTGTAAAAATCACAAATACATGGAGGCTAAACAAGGTGCTACTAAATAACCAAGAGATCACTAAATAAATCAAGGAAGAAATAAAAAAATACATAGAAACAAATGACAACAAAAACACAATGACACCAAACCTATGGGATGCAGCAAAAGCAGTTTGAAGAGGGAAGTTTATAGCAATTCAATCTCACTTCAAGAAACAAGAAAAATCCCAAATAAACAATCTAACCCTACACTTAAAACAACTAGACAAAGAAGAACAAAGAAAAGCCAAAGGCAGTAGAAGGAAAGAAATCATAAAGATCAGAGCAGAAATAAATGAAATAGAAACAAAATAAACAATAGCAAAGATCAATAAAACTAAAAGCTGGTTCTTTGAGAAGATAAACAAAATTGATAAACCATTAGCCAGACTCATCGAGAAAAACAGGGAGAGGATGCAAATCAATAAAATTAGAAATGAAAAAGGAGAAATCACAACTGACACTGCAGAAATACAAAGGATTATAAGAGACTACTACAAACAGCTATATGCCAATAAAATGGACAACCATGAAGAAATGGACAAATTCTTGGAAAGGTACAATTTTCCAAGATTGAACCAATAAGAATTAGAAAATATAAACAGACCTGTCACAAGTAATGAAATTGAAACCATAATTAAAAATCTTCCAACAAACAAAAGTCCAGGGTCACATGGTTTCAGTTAATTCTATCAAACATTTAGAAAAGAGCTAACACTGATCCTTCTCAATCCCTTCCAAAAAAATTGCAGAGGGAGAAACACTCCCAAATTCATTCTACGAAGCCACCATCACCCTGACACAAAAACAAGAAAAAAGATATCACAAAAAAAGAAAATTATAGACCAATATCACTGATGAAGATAGATACAAAAGTCCTGAACAAAATACTAGCAAATAGAATCCAACAGCACATTAAAAGGATCATATACCATGATCAAGTGGGATTTATCCCAGGGATTCAAGGATTCTTTAATATATGCAAATCAATCAAGGTGATACACCACATTAACAAATTAAGGAATAAAAACCATATGATCATCTCAAGAGATGCAGAAAAAGCTTTTGACAAAATTCAACACCCATTTATGATAAAAACTCTCCAGAAAGTAGGCATAGAGGGAACCTACCTCAACACAATAAAGGCCAAATATGACAAACCCAGAACAAGCACCGTATTCAATGGTGAAAAACTGAAAGCATTTCCTCTAAGACCAGGAATAAGACAAGGATGTCCACTCTCACCACACTTATTCAACATAATTTTGGAAGTCCTAGCCACAACAATCAGAGAAGAAAAAGAAATAAAAGGAATACAAATTGGAAAAGAAGAAATAAGACTGGCACTGTTTGGTGATGACATGATACTATACATAAAGAATCCTAAAGATGCCATGAGTAAACTACTAGAACTAATCAATGAATTTGGTAAGGTTGCTGGATACAAAATTAATGCACAGAAATCTCTGGCATTCCTATACACCAACAATGAAAAATCAGAAAAAGAAATTAAGGAAACACTCCCATCTACCATTTCAACAAAAAGAAAAAAATGCCTAGGAATAAACCTGTCTAAGGAGGAGAAAGACTTGTACTCAGAAAACTATAAAACACAGATGAAAGAAATCAAAGATGACATAAACAGATGGAGAAATATACCGTGTTCTTGGATTAGAAGGAACAATATTGTGAAAATGAGTATACGACCCAAAAAAATCTACAGATTCAACGCAATCCCTGTCAAACTACCAATGGCATTCTTCACAGAATTAGAACAAAAACTCTTACAATTCGTATGGAAATACAAAAGATCCCGAATAGCCAAAGCAATCTTGAGAAAGAAAAACAGAGTTGGAGGAATCAGCCTCCCCAACTACACCACAAAGCTACAGTAATCAAGACAGTATGGTACTGGCACGAAAATAGAAATATAGATCAATGGTACCGGATAGAATGCCCAGAGATAAACCCATGCACATATGGGCACCTAATTCATGATAAAGGAGGCAAGAACATACAATGGAGAAAAGACAGCCTCTTCAATAATTGGTGCTGGGAAAACTGGACAGCTACATGTAAAAGAGTGAAATTAGAACCTACCTAACATCATACACAAAAATAAACTCAAAATGGATTAAAGACTTAAATGTAAGACCAGACACTATAAAACTTTTAGAGGAAAACATAGGAAGAACACTCTGACAAAAACCACAGCAAGATCTTTTTCAATCCACCTCCTAGAGTAACAGAAAGAAAAACAAAAATAAACAAATGGGACTTAATTAAACTTAAAGGCTTTTGCACAGAAAAGGAAACCATAAACAAGACAAAAAGACAACCCTCAGAATGCGAGAAAATATTGCAATTGAAACAACAAAGGATTAACCTCCAAAATATACAAACAGCTCATGGAGCTCAATATCAAAAAAACAAATAATCCAGTTAAAAAATGGGTGGAAGACCTAAATAGACATTTCACCAAGGAAGACATATAGATGGCCAAGAGGCACATGGAAAAATGCTCAACATCACTAATTATTAGAGAAATGCAAATCAAAACTACAATGAGGTATCACCTCACGCCAGTCAGAACGGCCATTATTAAAAAACCTAGAAGCAATAAATGCTGGAAAGGGTGTGTTGAAAAGGGAACTCTCCTATACTGTTGGCGGGAATGTAAATTAATACAACCACTATGGAAAATGGTATGGCGGTTCCTTAAAAAAATAAAAATAGAGCTACCCTATGACCCAGCAATCCCACTACTGGGCATATACCCTGAGAAAACCATAAGTCAAAAAGAGACAGCACCACAATGTTCACTGCAGCACTATTTACAATAGCCTGGACATGGAACCAACCTAAGTGTCCATCGACAGATGAATGGATAAAGAAGATGCGGTGCATATATACAATGGAATATTACTCAACCATAAAAAGAAATGAAATTGAGTTATTTGTAGTGAGGTGGATGGACCTAGAGCCTGTCATACTGAGTGAAGTCAGAAAGAGAAAAACAAATACTGTATCCTAATGCTAATGCATATATATATGGAATCAAAAAAAAAAGGTACCGATGAATCTAGTTGCAGGGCAGGAATAAACAGGTAGACATAGATAATGGATTTGATGACATGGGGTGGGAGGGCGAAGCTGGGGTGAAGTGAGAGTAGCATCGACATATACACACTACCAAATGTAAAAGAGTTGGCTGGTGGGAAGCAGAACCATAGCACAGGAAGATCGGCTTGGTGCTTTGCAATGACCTAGAGGGGTGGGATAGGGAGGGTGGGAGGGAGGCTCAAGAGGGAGGGGATATGGGGACATGTGTATGCATATGGCTGATTTGCTTTGTTGTACGACAGAAACTAACACAGTATTGTGAAGCAATTATACTCCAACAAAAAGCTATAAAAAATAGATAACTAATAAGGACCTACTGTATAGCACAGGGAACTCTACTCAATACTCTGTAATGACCTATATGGGAAAAGAATCTAAAAAAGAGTGGATATATGTATCTGTATAACTGATTCACTTTGCTGTACAGCAGAAACTAACACAACATTGTAAATCAACTATACTCCAATAAAAAAAAAAGGAAAAAAAATACCACTACTGGGATCCATCATAATATCTAATTTTAAAAAGTCAATAAATAAAATAAGGCATTAAACATGTTTTGTTTTCTTCTTGAAAGGAAACCATGCAAAGCCACTTAGAGTTACTGAGAGGAGCAGAGCAGTTAACAGAAGAGGGAGGAAACTGCCAGTCGTTTCCTGCTGGAAACAGTAGAAACTGCCAGACTGCAGTAGCTGTAGCCCTAAGCTGAACACCTCTAGCCAGCTGGGTGGCTTTGACCTTTATAAATTTTTAAGTTGCTTTCATTTTTAGCCATGTAACTGATTATTGTATCCATGATGGCAGGAAGTATATGGAATCAGTACTGGTGTTGAGATATAATTTGCTATCATGTTACATAATACATCAAGATGATATTAGTAGTTCATAGTCAACTGTAAGAAGAAAAAATACAGGTTGATATACTGCTATTTCCAATTTGGATCTTCATTGGTAAGGAATAAAAAGCTACACATGCCAGGAATATTTCACAAGTTGAAAAAAGCTCACAAACTAAAATGTGTCCCTTAGCTCATCATTTAGAAACAACTTGTGAAAATTATAGAATTTAGCCACACAAAACACGCTACCATCGGAAATCTCTTGTGGTCAAATTATTCCTATATTTTCCTATTTTCTGTAAGTTTTTAAAATTTTTAACTTTGAGGTAACTGAACAGGGTACATCATTGGTTAAATGGGAAACAGTAAAAAATTGTCTGGTTATTTCACTTTATTTTGCCCCAGATAATAATGTCAAAATGATTATTTTTAATTCATAAGGAAGCTCCTAGGATCATTTATTCAAGGAAATGGGCTATTGTATTAAAAAGTTTGGGAAACCTTTATCTGGTACAATAAAACACTTAATTCAAGTGACTGCTAGGTGTCTATTCAGGTTGTAAATGAGGGAAAGCTCAAGGGAATTCTCTCTTCAGATTCTTAACCTATGACATGAATAGGACATCTAGGGGTCATTTGGCACCTGCATTGGCTAAATATTTTATATCTTAGCTCAATCTATTCCTCAAAACATACTGGTAGTGCAGGACAGAGGACAAAGCTCAAAGATTTTCCCAAAGTCTTAGAAATAAAGAACACCAGAGCCTTGGTTCATATTCTATCCTCTCTGCTTCAAAGTCTATTCTTTTCACTATATCACATTATATTTACCTCACCTTTCTATGAAAGGCTATTTTTATCTGGCATTTCAGAAACTCTTATAAGCCTCCCACTTAAAAAAAAACTAGTTATTTATTCAAAGTCTTAATTCATAAGTAAAACTAGCATCCTTTCTCCAGTTCATTTCGGGTGACTCCGAGTTGCCCAAGTAGCAAAATCATGACTGATAAGAAGTAGTTAATAAAATAGAAATTCCACCTGTTAGCAAAAGTTTCTTTTAAAAATATTCCTCCATAAGTGAATAAAACTCTCTCTGATTATTATTCCCAGGGATTAAGCATCTTGAAGTGATGTATGTCATGACTGTAAATTTTTCTCTGTGATAGTATAAATGTCTCCATTTATATGCCACAGAATATTTCTAAGAAGGAAGATGATCCAGTTTATTAAGCAATGAATGGTTCCTTTCACCTCTGGAAAGAACATTTTTCATGACATACCTTGAAGACAGTTTTAAGGAGTTTGATATTTAAGAGTTAAAACAAAACCAGGCATTTTGAACCTTTCAGAGAACCCTGAATTTACAAAGTCCTCTTATTTGGTGGAACCCCCGTCCCTTCCAATCCACAGTCAACTGAAGTCTAATCTCAGCACGAGATTATCTCCTTGCTATCTAAAAGTAACTCAGCATCTTGTGCAAAGGTCATCTAGATAGACAATTGGATGTCTCATCTGAGAAAACAAAATCCATGGACTTAATGAGGTAAGTCAGATCCTTTTACACAGTAGGGATTGAATTGAGTCCAATCTCAGAGGTTGTCATGGGCAGGGGTCAGATTTAAAACCTGAGTCTTCAGAATCTCAAAGCTGCTTTTTCCAACAGTGTGCCTACCTGAGTATTTGTGGAGGAGGTTTCAGAGGGCAGGGTTTGATGGGGACTGGGTCATTACCTCCTATGCCTATGCTGATGACATCTCTGCCCCTTTTCATATACAATCAAACGAGTATCAATAAAGGGAAATTGATCACACGAGCCAGGCAGGCCCCCAGAGCTCACTTCCAGAGGGGAGATACAAGCGAAATGAAAGGAAGAGATATCTCTCAGCAGTTGGCATGTGAATTCCATTTAGGGAGAGGAGGCCTGCCTTTACTTTGAAGGTCAGACCCGAGGAAATGCCCTGAATGAGGCAAGGGAAGAGTTGTGCGGCTCTGGGGTCTGCATGAGGTTCAGGAATGGACAGAGTGGACTCTTCCCTTAACCTACGCACTTTGTTCCCAGTTAGGGCAGCGTCCCCTAGCTCAGCATCCCAACCTTTTGCGATCTGGCCTCTGGCATTGCCCGCAGCTTCCACACCTACCCCCTACCCTCAGCTCCCATGGCTCAAGTCCAGTGAAAGTGTTTGCCATTCCACAAATACCTGAAACACTTTACTGTCTCCTTGACTTCTTACAGGTTTCAGGGCTGTCTCACTGCCTCTTTAAATAGACATTCCAGTTTTTCTCCAAAATTCAGTCTAAATTTAGGTTTCTCCAGGGTAATTTCCTTGATTCCTGATTTCGATGCCTTTACGTTCTCCTAGTATTCTGATCATGTTTCTATTATAGCACTGACAAAACGGTAATCATTGATTTGCATATTTGTTACTCACTCTAAGCCTCTGGAGGTTTGGGATCTTGTCTCACTCAACTTCATATCCCTGGCACATAACACCATACCTGGTCCACAGCTGGCACTCGATAAATGATGAATGTGTCAATGAATTAATGAAATGTCCAAAGGAAGGGGCTGGTCTATGATTGTCTACATTGGTTGTGACTTTGGGCAAGTCACAAACTCTATCCAATCATCCAGAGGTCATCATTCAGAATTAATCACGAATCAGTGCCAGAGGATGACATATTTCATGGTTAGGGGCTCTTGTATTTGAGGAGTTAAAACAATGAGGACCTGTCTTTTGAGGGCTTTCAAAAAGTGTGATGTTGGCCTGCCAGCTGACACACAGGGGCATCCATCTTTCTTGCACAGTGCATCTCCCTCTCCTAATGGTGCTGTTTCTGGTACCCATGTTAGGACCTTTTGCATCTTTAGGCATCTTCATTTCAACTTGCAACTGATGCCTAAGTGACCTCAGTTCCTATAGTCCTAATTCACAGGATTCCTGACTACCTATTTTACTAACCTAAGAAAAAGTTAGTAAAATTAATCAGGAGGGATGGGTACGGCATAAAATATAAGCTTTGCTTACAATCTCGTAAAGACACCAAATTTTTATAAATGTCACAAATGCCTGCTTTTTCTAGTTGGATTGACATATACAGAAGAAAAAACAGGAAATTAATGCTGAAGATGCTCAGGACAAAAGAAAAGTGTTTAACAGGATCCCAAACAGGGTAATTTGATCTTTCCCGTTATTATCTTGTATGTACCTACAAATCAGAACAGGAAAAGGAATTCTTGAAAAAAAAATTAACTAAGATGAAATAAGATACTGCATTCATCACTGAAATTCAACTATAAAGAGGTTAAAGCTGTCTTGTAAACTCCAGATAAAAGGTTCATAACTCATTTCCATTGGAGGGTAATAAGACAAGTTGTTCTTTCCATGAGTGGAGGGAACAAGTGTAGTCTTGTAAGAAGAAAACTAAAGGTGAATATAAAACGTAGTCCCACTACCTCTGGAAGAACTCTGTAGTTTAACTGATATGACATCACTGTGTTCTTGACCTTTTATAGTCATTAGGGAGAAATATTCCTTCTCAAATCTTTAGTACATAAACACAAAATCCCTTTCACATTTCCTAATTTCTTAAATACCTTAATTATTTATGTTTAGTTTCCTTTATTTTCATGTATTTCTGTGTGTGTGTATGTGTTCATTATATGTATTTATTGATTCTTGTTTTTTCTATCCAATTAACCTTAGCTTTTATGTGTTGTCTCTGTGGCTTCTGAATGGCTGCAAATTCATTACACATTCCTCAGCTTATCACACTAGGGATACAACAGGTGAGATTTTTCCACTATAGATGATTTAAAGCTTTCAGGTTCAGATAAAACCTAAAACCAGGGAGACAGAATGAACAAAACTCAACATGCTACTGTAGTTCTCCTAGTGGACATCCCATTTTACTCTTTGAAATATAAGGGTAAAAAAATAATTTTGTTCATTATATTGCATTTGCTTTCTGAATATATCATTGTTCAGATCTATCATGGCTTAGTTTAGATAAGCCAAAAACATATTAGCAACCGACATAAACCTTTCTAAACAAGAATAAATGTCACCATACTCAAACTGAATAGGCTGTCTTTTAGACCTATTGTATTTTGATTTAGGGCTTTTCTCAAATGTTGAACTGAGTCTTTTCTAAACTCCTTTTATCTCTAAAAACGTTTTGAAAAAAGAGTGAATCTCAAAAAATAAACTAAATCTGGTACATGACCAAAAGAGCAATGAAAGTATAAAACTGTACACCAAATTAGAGTCTTAGACAAACTTTACTTTGGTGTGTCAATATATCAATATTCATTGTTCACATTAGAATCACTAACATTTCTACAGATGAGTAATAATGGTATTAGTATTTTTCACTCATTCAATAAATGTCTCTTGAGTGCATAGGAATTAAAATTTAATCCACATAGCCATTTACACAAGGCTCATTTCCAAGAAGTGTATAGTTCAGAATAGAAGATAATACTGTACTGTATACTTGAAATTTGCTAGGATAGATCCTAAATGTTCTTAACACACACACACAAATATAACTGTGTGAGGTGATGGATATGATAAATAGCTTGATTGTGGTAATTAATTCATTATATATATATATATATCACATATATATATATATATATCACATTGTATATACAACTTTATATATACCTCAATAAATCTGGGGGAAAAAAAGAGTGGTTGAATTTTGGGTAGTAGAATTGGAGTAAGGAGCATTTTGACATTTTATTCTATACATTTCTGTTTGACTACTTTTCAACCAGAATATTGTTGCTTAGCAAGATAGATAGATAGATAGATAGATAGATAGATAGATAGATAGATAGAAAGAAAACAGATAGATAGAAAATAGATAGAAAATAGATAGATAGATAGAAAATAGATATAAATAGATAGAAGATAGATAGAAAATATAGATAGATAGAAGATATATAGAAAATAGAGAGAAAATACATAGATAGGTAGAAAATAGATAGATAGATAGATAGAAAATAGATACACAGATGGATACACAATTGATAGGTAGATAGAAAATAGATAGATAGAAAATAGATATAAATAGATAGAAGATAGAAAATAGAGAGAAAATACATAGATAGGTAGAAAATAGATAGATAGATAGAAAATAGATACACAGATGGATACACAATTGATAGGTAGATAGAAAATAGATAGATAGAAATGAGATAGATAGACCATAGAAAATAGATAGAAGATAGATAGATAGATAGATAGACAGAATATAAATGCCTCCTCCTTCTCTACTTACAGGATAATTAGATAAAAGCTTATGAACATTTTAAGGTTTTAATAAATATTGCCACATTGCTTTGTAATAGTGCCAATAGAGTCTAATTTGTATGTTTTCTTTTCCAAGTTAAATTTCAAGTTAGATTTTAGCAAGGGCTATGATTAGACCAGAGATGGCCCTGCTCCTAGGCCTAAAAGCTTACAACTGTAAACATTCAAGCTCTATATTTCTGACTGAAGGCATTTAGAATTTTTCCCAGTCCTGGATTCCCCAAAGTCAAATCCAGATAGAGGATACAATGCTATTTTGGTATATTTCTTACTGATCTCATATTCCAGCTACTGGAATCACTTTACCAAGAAAAGCACATGTCTTTTGTGGCACTTTAGGAAAGAAAGACTCTAATTCAGAAAAATGCAATATAAGACAACATTCATGGTTGATACATGAAGTTAGGTTTAATATACCCCCTCCAGTTCATAAAACTCATTTTGAGATAAAACTTGAAACTTGAATTCAAAGTGGAGGTCCCTCAACGAGCCAGCTCCCAGTTTTATGCACACCTGGCTCCCTCCACCCCCAGGCACCTGGGGAAAAGCAGAACACAAGGCTGAAACACAGGGTACCTGGAACTGAACCAAGGTCATGGCCATGGCCTCCTGACTCTTAGGCAACAACTTTATCCCCTAGACACCTTTTATAAACCTCAGGCTGTACCGGACTGGGCTCAGAAGCCACACGACTCAATAGGCCTCCTGCCTTCTAGCTCGGTGGTCTTGGAAAACTACTTAAACACTCTACTTCAGTCTCCTCATTTGTAAGCTAAGGATACTAACAGGATAGTAAACCCCTGTCGTACCCTTTTAAATGGGATCTAAATATTCAATCCAATAAAATATGAGCATGCATTTTTGTGAGAGTCATGGGATGACCAGAGTTAGCTAGCTGGCTGAAAGCTCCAGGGATCCTGAAGCTAATTCCCCATTACACAAGGTCCAAGTTTGTAGGGTACAGTGTCACGGTAATGAGCTTGCTGCGAGGACAAAGTTAATATGTCAAATACCTAGAGCGGGGCCTGTCATGGAGTCAGTGACATAGACAATGCTTGCTATTATTGCTATGTATGCTTCTTCCATGACTATGACCCTACACAGCAGCTGCTGCAGCACCACCAAGTAGAGAAAACCAAAGAAAGAATTTGCCAATGACCAAGCAGCAAGAGGATGGCAAGAAGGAGCAGAAAGGAGATTTCCATGTATCTGTTCAAGGGTAACCCCTCTAGGTTTTACTAACTATGCTCCACTCATCCTGAATTTTCCGTTTTGCCAAAAACTATAAACAAACTCTGGGAGGGAATAGGGCCAAGACTGGAGGCTGGCATTTAAGAGAGAGTCTCTATAAAAGAGACTGGGTGGATATTAAGCACACTGTCCATCTATAACCTCATCACCTGCTTGGTACCCACTGCTTGCTCTGGAGACAGATGCTCTCCTTCCAATGGGCATTGTGCCTTTCTAACAAAATACCACCTACCTGACGTCTATGTACCAGCAGCTACAGATGTTCCCATGAGAGAGCTGTAGGATCCTTGAGGGGGAAAGTATTGCTTTGTAGCTAGGAAATTTGGGAGGTAGTGGTGGTTTACATCTCCGTTATTAACATCATGACATTTAATGTGACACTGCTGCAAGTAAACCACGTCCCCACAGACACCCATGATCTGTACCCCAACCTTCCTCGCTCCAGGCAGGGGTCCCAGACTGGAGTCTGGAAAAGCTGGCCACACAGCTTTCAGGCCCACAGATGTGAAAATGAGTCTTGACAAATGTAATGGTCATAGACTTAACTTCTTTTCTCTTCTGGAGGCAGTAAGTTTCATAATACAATTGCAGAAAGAGAAAGACATCAGTGCTGAGGACAGTGAGAGCCTTTACATGCTTCCTACCTCTTTCTTGTAATGTGCTAAACAGGACCAGATGTTTCAACAAAGAAATGAAACCAGTCACCCTGCATTTGATTTGTGGGACCACCCTTACATGAAATGCCAGCTCATCATTCCAAGGTTTTAAAAATGATGTGTGTAACAAGCGAGATAAGAAATGTGGACATTCCTTCAAAAGTGTCATTAATTATATGATCCACAGATGGTGAGAAAATGCCTTCCAGGTCAGCATTGAGACATGTGGAGATTATTTGCAAAGGGGTTGGAACAAGGGGGGACTCTCGTCCCTCTGATGCCTCTGTCATGAAATGGGAGAATCACACGTGGGGAGTGAGGGTCCAGAAAAGCAGAGCCGAGGAGAGGGGCAAATCAAAGGCACCTAGAGTATTCCATGGTTTCCAAGGAATAGCAGTTTAGCAAAAAGTAAGTGCAGGGAGACACAGCACATGCACATTCAATTCATGGGAACTCAACTCTGTGCTTGTCAATGTGCTGGTTTGGGGGAAAGATAAAGAAGCAGAGAGAGAGAAAGGGGTCAAGAGATGAAGATAAAGAGACAGAAATAAACCAGGACATGCAAATATACAGGACACGAGACAGAAAAGACACACAAACACAAATGCAGATAGTTGGAGAGGAAGCAGGAAGAATGAGAAGGGATTAGTGATCTACGTTTGTGGCCACTTGCTACGACCAGGAACTTATAATAGAGGATGAGCTCTGGTCCTGAAAGAGGAATTTCTCTTCCCCTGGTCATCCTTGGTTATGTCTCTATGTAAGTTGAGCACTTCGGGTTTTTTAAAATAGAGTATATATTGTTCAAAAAACGGGTTCCCTAAATGCAAATTAATCACTTTATTTTATGCTCAACCAAAGTAATAGAATCCTAGAGGAAAAAAAGTAGCTGGTTGTTTAGGATGTTAAATTTCTGATCATTGCCTTATAATTTAGAATGTGACTCCAGTGTTAGACTATAACTCTGGAGGTGTTATTCTGCACAAGATGATGTGGACAAAATGTTTAGGAAATGGTGGGTTCACCCAACTGAAACAAGCTTCCTCCCTTCAGCCCTTCTCAGAGCCTGGTATACACTGATGGACACTGAGTTCTCCATAATGTCAATGGATGGTGCAGCCTTGCCCAAGCAGACTTGGAGAGTCCTTTCCTTTACAAACTACACCTCAGAGTACAAGTGCATTGTGGAGCACACTTTAGGAATCTCTGATCCAATGCAAGCCCTCTCATGTCCCCTTTTCTTGCCTTCTGCTAGCCAAGTATATATGCCATCATCAAGCAAATCTTCCTAAATGGACATTTCATTGCATGTTCCCGTGCTTCGTACCCTATTGTGGTTTCCAGTTGCCTAAAACTATAAATCTCAAACTTTCCCCAAACACCTGGAATAACGGACAACTCAGGAACATATTCCATATTTATTCCCTGGCTTCACAAATCTTCTGGCTCGATACCAGCTTCCTTTGATGGTTTGTATATCGTGATACGAGAGACACATTCAGAATAACAAGTACCTATTCCTCAATCAATCTGGCAGCCAGTGCCCATCACACTCAGACTTCAGCCCGATTTTCTTTTTATTTTAAACTTTTTAAAATTTATTTTTTATACAGTAGGTTCTTATTCGTTATCTATTTTATACATATTAGTGTATATATGTCAAACACAATCTCCTAGTTCATCCCCCCACCACCACTCTCCCTCCTTGGTGTCCATATATTTGTTCTCTACATCTGTGTCTCTATTTCTGCCTTGCAAACTGGCAAGTATCATTTGTATCATTTTTCTAGATTCCACATATATGTGTTAACATATGATATTTGTTTTTCTTTTTCTGACTTACTTCACTCAGTATAACAGTCTCTAGATTCAATCACATCTCTACAAATGATCCAATTTCGTTCCTTTTTATGGCTGAGTAATGTTCCACTGTATATATGCACCACATCTTCTTTATCCATTAGTCGGTCGATGGGCATTTAGGTTGCTTCCATGACCTGTCAGCCCAATTTTCCATCCTGCCTGTGTCCTTCCTTCTTGAGGCCTGGCTATGGAGCATAAAGTAGTCTACAGAAACTGTTATTACATTCTTCCAACCCGGATTGATTGGCGATCTCAATTTCAATTAAGAGGAGAGCCATATTAGAGAACAGGCGAGGCTCTCTAAAGATAATAAGAGAACCCAACAAAGAAACGCAGCTCGAGTCTGTTTGCACATAACAGATAATGTCTAGTTTTGCTTATTAGCTCTGTTTATCAACCAGGACCACACTTGGCAGCCTTCTTAACCTACAGAATCAGGGATAGGATTAAAAAGTGCCTATGGCATGGACCACAGAAAAGGCAGCACTCAGGTGTACTAACACAGGGGCACCGTTGATATTTAACATCAGACATGGATTTGGACTCACTGAGAGTTGCATAATGCAAAGTAAAAGGTTTTATATATTGTTTTGCTTTGCTTCACTCTTATTTAATAACAGAAAAACTCAGTGGAGATAAAACACTAGTTTATATAAAACAAACAGAATAACACATGACCATCAGAGCCATGAACATGAGCAAATATGCCAGATGCTGCTTCTCAAAATGCCACATGATAGTAAATTTTCATCGCATAAAGTCACCACAAGGAGTCTACTTTGAGGGATTTTTCCCTCCAGCTTTAGCCTAATAGCAATGAGAGAAGATGGGGCTGGAGGAGATGGGTCCTGTGACTTTCCTTTGTTTCATTTCCCCAGGAAGAGAAAAACCTTCCTACAAAACAAACAAAAAAACGAACCTTTTTTTAAAAATAAATTAATTTTATTTATTTATTTTTGGTTGTGTTGGGCCTTTGTTGCTGCATGCAGGCTTTCTCTAGTTGTGGTGAGTGAGGGCTACTCTTCATTGCAATGTGCAGAATTCTCCTTGCAGTGGCTTCTCTTGTTGCAGAGCATGGGCTCTAGGTGTGCGGGTCTCAGTAGTTGTGGCACAAGGGCTCAGTAGTTATGGCTTATGGGCTCTAGAGCACAGGCTCAGTACTTGAGGCACATGGGCTTAGCTTCTCTGCTGCATGTGGGATCTTCCCGGACCATGGCTCGAACCCGTGCCCCCTGCATTGGCAGGTGGATTCTTAACCACTGCACAACCAGGGAAGTCCCCAAAACGAATCTTAATATAACATGTGCAGGAGATTGGCTCAAGATGGTGGAGTAGAAGGACGTGCTCTCACTCCCACTTGCGAGAGCACCAGAATCACAACTAACTGCTGAACAATCATCAACAGGAAGACACTGGAACTCACCAAAAAAGATACCCCACATCCAAAGACAAAAGAGAAGCCACAATGAGATGGTAGGAGGGGCGCAATCACAATAAAATCAAATCCCGTAACTGCTGGGTGGGTGACTCACAAACTGGAGAACACTTACACCACAGAAGTCCACCTACTGGAGTGAAGGTTCTGAGTGCCACATCAGGCTTCCCAACCTGGGGGTCTGGCAACCAGAGGAAGAATTCTTAGAGAATCAGACTTTGAAGGCTAGCAGGATTTGATTGCAGGACTTTGACAGGCCTGGAGGAAACAGAGACTCCACTCTTGGAGGGCACACACAAAGTAGTGTGTGCATCAGGACCCAGGGGAAGGAGCAGTGACCCCATAGAAGATAGAACCAGACCTACCTGCTAGTGTTGGAGGGTCTCCTGCAGAGGCGGGGGGTGGCTGTGTCTCACCATGAGGACAAGGACACTGGAAGCAGAAGTTCTGGGAAGTATTTCTTGGCGTGAGCCCTCCCAGAGTCCGCTATTAGCACCACCAAAGAGCCCAGGTAGGCTCCAGTGTTGGGTCGCCTCAGGCCAAACAACCAACCCGGGGGGAACCCAGAACCACCCATCAGCAGACAAGTGGATTAAAGTTTTACTGAGCTCTGTCCACCACAGCAACAGCCAGCTCTACCCACCACCAGTTGCTCCCATCAGGAAACATGCTCAAGCCTCTTAGATAGCCTCATCCACCAGAGGGCAGATAGCAGAAGCAAGAAGAACTAGAATCCTGCAGCCTGTGGCACAAAAACCACATTCACAGAAAGATAGACAAGATGAAAAGGCAGATGGCTATGTACCAGATGAAGGAACAAGATAAAACTCCAGAAAAATAACTAAATGAAGTGGAGATAGGCAACCTTCCAGGAAAAGAATTTAGAACACTGATAGTGAAGATGATCCAGGACCTCAGAAATAGAATGGAGGCAAAGATCGAGAAGATGCAAGAAATGTTTAACAAAGAACTAGAAGAATTAAAGAAAAAACAAACAGAGATGAACAATACAATACCCGAAATGAAAAATACACTAGAAGGAATCAATAGCAGAATAACTGAGGAAGAAGAAAGGATAAGTGACCTGGAAGACAGAATGCTGGAATTCACTGCTGCAGAAGAGAATACAGAAAAAAGAGTGAAAAGAAATGAAGACAGCCTAAGACACCTCTGGGACAACATTAAACGCAACAACAATCGCATTATAGGGGTCCCAGAAGGAGAAGAGAGACAGAAAGGACTGGAGAAAATATTTGAAGAGATTAGAGTCAAAAACTTCCCTAACATGGGAAAGGAAATAGCCACCTAAGTCCAAGAAGTACAGAGAGTCCCAAACAGGATAAACCCAAGGAGAAACACACCGAGACACATAGCAATCAAACTGGTAAAAATTAAAGACAAAGAAAAATTATTGAAAGCAGCAAGGGAAAAACGACAAATAACATACAAGGGAACTCCCATAAGGATAACAGCTGATTTCTCAGCAGAAACTCCACAAGGCAGAAGGTAGTAGCACAATATGTTTAAAGTGATATGAAAAGGAAGAACCTAAAACCAAGATTACTCTTCCCGGCAAGGATCTCTTTCAGATTAGATGGAGAAATCAAAAGCTTTACAGACAAGCAAAAGCTAAGAGGATGCAGCACCACCAAACGAGCTCTACAACAAATGCTAAAGGGACTTCTCTAAGTGGGAAACACAAGAGAAGAAAAGGACCTACAAAAACAAGCCAAAAACAATTAAGAAAATGGTAATAGGAACTTACATATCTATAATTACCTTAAACGTGAATGGATTAAATACTTCAACCAAAAGACACAGGCTCACTGAATGGATACAAAAACAAGACCCATTATATGCTGTCTACAAGAGACCAACTTCAGACTGAAAGTGAGGGGATGGAAAAAGATATTCCATGCAAATGGAAATCAAAAGAAAGCTGCAGTAGCAATATTCATATCAGATAAAATAGACTTTAAAATAAAGAATGTTACAAGAGACAAGGAAGGACACTACATAATGATCAAGGGATCAATACAAGAAGAAGATATAACAATTATAAATATATATGCACCCAACATAGGAGCACCTCAATACATAAGGCAACTGCTAACAGTTCTAAAGAGGAAATCGACAGTAACAGAGTAATAGTGGGAGATTTTAACACCTCACTTACACCTATGGACAGATCATCCAAACAGAAAATGAATAAGGAAACACAAGCTTTAAATGACACAATAGACCAGATAGGTTTAATTAATATTAATAGGACATTCCATCCAAAAACAGCAGATTACACTTTCTTCTCAAGTGCACATGGAACATTCTCCAGTATAGATCACATCTTGGGTCACAAATCAGTAAATTTAAGCCTCAGTAAATTTAAGACAATTGAAATCATATCAAGCATCTTTTCTGACCACAACGCTATGAGATTAGCGATCAATTACAGGGGAAAAAATATAAAAAACACAAACACATGGAGGATAAACAATACATTACTAAATAACCAAGAGATCAATTAAGAAATCAAAGAGGAAATAAGAAAATACCTAGAGACAAATGACAATGAAAACACGATGATCCAAAACGTATGGGATGCATGCAGCAAAAGCAGTTCTAGAAGGGAAGTTTATAGCAATAAAATCTTACCTCAAGAAACAACAAACATCTCAAACAAACAACCTAACTTTACACCTGAAGGAACTAGAGAAGGAAGAACAAACAAAACCCAAAGTGAGGAGAAGGAAAGAAACCATAAAGATCAGAGCAGAAATAAATGAAATAGAAACAAAGAAAATAATACCAAAGATCAATAAAAGTAAAAGCTGGGGCTTCCCTGGTGACGCAGTGATTGAGAGTCCACCTGCCGATGCAGGGGACACAGGTTCGTGCCCCAGTCCGGGAAGATCCCACATGCCGCGCAGTGGCTGGGCCTGTGAGCCATAGTTGCTGAGCCTGTGCATCTGGAGCCTGTGCTCCGCAACAGGAAAGGCCACAGCGGTGAGAGGCCCACATAACGCATTAAAAAAAAAAAAAAGTAAAAGCTGTTTCTTTGAGAAGATAAACAAAATTGATAAACCATTAGCCAGACTCATCAAAAGAAAGAGGGAGAGGACTAAAATCAATGAAATTAGAAATGAAAAAGAAGTTACAACAGACACTGCAGAAATACAAAGTATCCTAAGAGACTACTATAAGCATCTCTATGCCAAAAAAATGGACAACGTGGAAGAAATGGACAAATTCTGAGAAAGGTATGACCTTCCAAGACTGAACCAAGAAGAAACAGAAAATATGAACAGACCAATCACAAGTAATGAAATTGAAACTGTGATTAAAAAGCTTCCAACAACAAAAGTCCAGGACCAGATGGCTTCACACGTGAATTCTATCAATCATTTAGAGAAGAGTTAACATCCATCCTTCTCAAACTCTTCCAAAAAACTGAAGAGGAAGAAACTATGAGGCCACCATCACCCTGACACCAAAACCAAACAAAGATACTACAAAAAAGAGAAAATTACAGACCAATATCACTGATGAATATAGATGCAAAAATCCTCAACAAAATAAAAGCAAACAGAATCCAACAACACATTAAAAGGATCATACACCATGATCAAGTGGGACTTATCCCAGGGATGCAAGGATTCCTCAATATACGCAAATCAATGAATGTGATACATCATATTAACAAATTGAAGAATAAAAACCATACGATCATCTCAGTAGATGCAGAAAAAACTTTTGACAAAATTCAACACCTATTTATGATAAACATGCTCCAGAAAGTGGGCATAGAGGGAACCTACCTCAAATAATAAAGGCCATATATGACAAACCCACAGCAAACATCATTCTCAATGGTGAAAAACGGAAAGCATTTCCTCTAAGATCAGGAAAAAGATAAAGATGTCCACTCTCACCACTATTATTCAACATAGTTTTAGAAGTCCTAGCCACAGCAATCAGAGAAGGAAAAGAAATAAAAGAATACAAATTGGAAAAGAATAAGTTAAATTGCCACTGTTTGCAGATGTCATGATACTATACATAGAGAATCCTAAAGATGCCACCTGAAAACTCCTAGATCTAATCAATGAATTTGGTAAAGTTGCAGGATACAAAATTAATGCACAGAAATCTCTTGAATTCCTATACACTAATGATGAATAATCTGAAAGGGAAAGTAAGGAAACATTCCCATTTACCACTGCAACAAACAGAATAAAATACCTAGGAATACACCTACCTAGGGAGACAAAAGACCTGTAGGCAGAAAACTATAAGACACTGATGAAAGAAATTAAAGATGATACAAACAGATGGAGAGGTATACCATGTTCTTGGATTGGAAGAATCAACATTGTGAAAATGACTATACTACCCAAAGCAATCTCCCAATTCAATGCAATCCCTATGAAACTACGAATGGCATTTTTCACAGAACTAGAACAAAAAATTTCATAATTCGTATGGAAACACAAAAGACCCCGAATAGCCAAAGCAATCTTGAGAAAGAAAAATGGAGCTGGAGGAACCAGGCTCCCAGACTTCAGACTATACTACAAAGCTACAGTAATCAAGACAGTATGGGACTGGCACAAAAACAGAAATATAGATCAATGGAACATGATAGAAAGCCCAGAGTTAAACCCACACACCTATGGTCAACTAACCTGTGACAAAGGAGGCAAGGATATACAATAGAGAAAAGACAGTCTCTTCAATAAGTGGTGCTGGGAAAACTGGACAGCTACATGTAAAATGATGAAATTAGAACACTCCCTAACACCATACACAAAAATAAACTCAAAATATATTAGACACCTAAATGAAGGACCAGACAGTATAAAACCCTCAGAGAAAAACATAGGAAGAACACTCTTTGACATAAATCATAGCAAGATCCTTTTCGATCCACCTCCTAGAGTAATGGAAATAAAAACAAAAATTAAAAAAAATGGGACCTGATGAAACTTAAAAGCTTTTGCAAAGCAAAGGAAACTACAGACAACCCTCAGAATGGGAGAAAATATTTGCAAATGAATCAACAGACAAAGGATTAATCTCCTAAATATATAAACAGTTCATGCAGCTCAATATTAAAAAAAAAAAACCCAATCCAAAAATGGGCAGAAGACCTAAATAGACATTTCTCCAAAGAAGACATACAGAAAAGCTGTATGAAAAGCTGCTCTACATCATTAATTATTAGAGAAATGCAAATCAAAACTACAATGAGGTATCACCTCACACCAGTGAGAATGGGCATCATCAGAAAATCTACAAACAACAAATGCTGGAGAGGGTGTTGAGAAAAGGGAACCTTCTTGCACTGTTGCTGGGAATGTAAATTGATACAGCCACTATGGAGAACAGTATGGAGGTTCCTTAAAAAACTAAAAATAGAATTACCATATGACCCAGCAGTCCCACTACTGGACATATACCAAGAGAAAACCATTATGCAAAAAGACACATGCACCCCAATGTTCACTGCAGCTCTACTTACAATAGTCAGGTCATGGAAGCTACCTAAGTGCCCATCGACAGATGAATGGATAAAGAAGATGTGGTACATATATACAATGGAAAATTACTCAGCCATAAACAGGAACGAAATCGGGTCATTTGTAGGGACATGGATGAATTTATAGACTGTCATACAGAGTGAAGTAAGTCAGAAAAAGAAAAATAAATATCGTATATTAACGCATATATGTGGAACCTAGAAAAATAGTACAGATGAACCCGTTTGCAGGACAGAAATTGAAACATAGATGTAGAGAACAAACGTACAGACACCAAGGGGGGAGAGCGGCGGAGGCGGGGTTGTTGTTGGTGGTGGTGGTGGGATGAATTGAAGGATTGGGATTGACATATATACACTAATATGTATAAAATGGATAACTAATAAGAACCTGCTGTATAAAAAATAAATAAAATTCAAAACAAAAAAAAACTTGTTCACACACAAATATGGTTTCTAAGCCTCTCAATCGTGGTCTTGAGAATTTCACTAAAAATAAAGGCTTTTAAAAAAATACAGAAGCCTAAATTCTTGGATTCAAGTATTTTTAAGAATTCCAATGGAAAGCATCCAATTCCACTACACATGTTTCTTGTACACTTAGTAATAGTTTCCTCTGTTTGAAAATTCCTCAATTATTGGAACTGTAAAGCAAGAAGTTCTACTAGGAAGAAAAATTTGCCTTTGCCTCTGCAGATATGACCTCTCCCAGGCCCTCCTGGCTCTCTCACAGAAGATGACCTACTTTTCTGAGATTAAAGTTTTCAGACATGATCTATTTCTACTTTGTCCCAACGCAAAATTTATCTCTGTCCTCATCTACCCTTTCTTTCCTCCTTTCTTGGAGGAAGAAGTGATTATAGATTAGGTTTCTAAGGCCAGCTGTCTCACTGGTGCCCCTGATCTGTTCATTATCTGCCCCCTGGATTCAGGATGTGTGTTTAATGGCATCTCTTACCTACTTCCTCTCACCTCCAATCCCTCACGGCCACCTCCTCCCTTCACTGAAACCACAAATACTCTCAAGCTTCTTGATTTCAAAAACACCTTCCATTAATTACATGATTCCAGTTTAGGGTTTGCCTATCTCCCAATTTTCAGTCTCAAACTTCTAGAAAGCATGGACTACACTAATGCCTCCCACTAAATTTTCAAAGCCTTCTTCACCTGCCCTCCAGCTGAAACTATTTTCCCAAAAGTCAACAATGACCTCAAATTACTAAATGCAATGCACTGTTTGCTGTCTTCAAATATAGTCGGCTCTCCGTATTCAATCAAGGCTTGGGTGGAAGACATTAAGAAAAAATATTGGATCCATGGTTGGTTGAACACTCAGATGTGGAAGCTGCAGATACAGAGGACCAACTGTAAGAACCTTGAGCATCCCGAGTATCCACCGCCCAGCGGGGAAGGGGTGAGGTGTACTGGAACCTATATCCCTCAGATACAGAGGGATAATCATACCTTAAACTCTTTATAATACATGAACTAACTAAATACTTTTCTTGTTAAGAAATTTCCTCTTCCCTTTGCTATCATAATACTCAATTATGTTTCTTGAATCTCTCTGACCAATTCTTTTTTTAAATTTATTTTATTGAAGTACAGTTGATTTACAATGTTGTGTTAATTTCTGCTGTATAGCAAAGTGATTCAGTTACATATATATATTCTTTTAAAAATTATTTTCTATTATGGTTTATCACAGGATATTTAATATAGTTCCCTGTGCTATAGAGTAGGACCATGTTGTTTATCCATCCTATATACAATAGTTTGCATCTGCTCATCCCAAACTCCCAATCCATTCCTCCCCACCACCACCCTCCTTGGCAACTACAAGTCTTTTCTCTATGTCTCTGACCAATTCTTGCTCCTTCATTGACTAGCTCCTTAATAGTCCCTAGGATTCTGTCCTTGAATTGTTTTTCTATTTCCATTGTAATCTTGTTTGCTCTAAAAGCTCTGCTGATGACTCCCAAATATCAGTGAAATGATAACTCTGGTGCCTACCTCATAGGTTGTCGTAGGGATTTAATGAGTCAATACAATACAACACAAAACTCTTGAAAAAGTGTTAGCTGTTGCTGGTATTATTCTTAATTTTATTAAATCTGAATCTTTATTCCAGATCTTTATTATAAGCTTCAGTACATTTTTTTTCTTTTCTCTGTACAAATTTCTAACAGACTTGGAGGCAGCTCCAGGTAGCCGACAAACCGACAAACACTTCCATGCTCGCATGTCCAAAACTCAGCTCACTGTCACCTTCCCAGGACTTTCTCTTCCTCCTAAGCCTCCTCCTCTGGTGAGAATGTCCCATCTTCAGGGTCACCCCAGCATAAAGCATTAGATTCACCTTTGAAACCTCTCTACCCCTTACCCCCATTCCTCGAATCCAATGTCTGCCAACACTCCCTCGACAATTCTTCACTTTCAACAGAACTTTCTGAAGCCAGAAGTTCATAATCTGTTACCTGGGTAAATTTGATAACATCCAACCTGACCTCTTGCCTCCAAGCTCTCTTTAGCATCTCCATCCTAATCAATTATAGAGTAACTGTTCACAACGATTGTTGTCTGATAATATCATCCCACACTGAAAACAAGACTACAGCTCATGATCTTCATGAGAACATATAGAATCCTTACCGTAATGTTCAAGGTCTTCCTGATTTCTGACCAAACTTTCTTTTCCAGTTTTTTTCTCCCTGTTTTCCACCACTATCCTCTATTCCTCTCAAGTGCATCCTTTCCAACTCTAGACCTCCAAAAATGCCAGCCCTACAGACACTGCCACAGGAGTCTAGGCATTCTTCAAAACGCATCTCAAATAACACATCCTCCATGATGTTTTCACCAATGGTTCTGGATTGACATAATCATAAACTCTGGCCCTGGCAGGTTTCTGTACCTACTGTAGGACTGAACCCATTCTATATCACATACTAGGCAATATGCTCCTGTCTTAAATCCCTTCCCAAATTATAGACTGAGATCTTATTTAGTAATTTAATCCCCCTTATTCATTCAGTGTTGACAGAGTGCTTTCCATGACAGACTCTGGAAATGCAAGATGAAATTCTCTCTGTCTCCTCCAATGAGCCAACTCTTTCAACCAAGCAGAGTACCTGGGAGATGGCAGGTGCTGAGTAAATATGTGTAGAATGGAATTGTCCCTAACCTCACAGGTGAAATCAAGGTACTGTGAATTCAAAGACTTCTCCAAATCTCCTGACAAGCTAGTAACTAGTGGAACTCTGCATTTATCAGTTTTATCTATTATTTCAATTGCCAGAGCATGCCATCCCACAACTGTTAAAAAAGAGTTTTATATAAAGTTTTATACTACTTTACTGGTCTACAAAAATGTTATTACACAAAAACTTGGGTTTCCTATATATAGGCTTACATTTTTAAAGCAGTGAAGAATCTGGTATATTTTCAGTAAATCTAATTCAAAAGCAAAATATGAGTTGTAATTTTCTTGATCCATATAATTTACCTATTTATACATTTAATGATTTATTAATTCACTTATTCTTCTACCCTGTAGGTGGCCTGCTCCCCTTAATGTTCTCCTAAAATTTCACCCCCAAAGACAGACACCATCTATGTGTTCAGTGCTCTACCCGAGGCATCTCATTTGTTCTGCTCAGGCTTCACCTTTGCACTGAACAGCATCACCATCCCAGGAAACACAAACAGTGCAGTGATGAGTCACCCCAATCCTTCTGGGTTTCCCTGTTCATTTCCAGCACAATCCTGACCTCCAGAAAACCCTTCTCTCAATATAGACCACCACTTCTAGCCAAGCTAGCATGGGAAGGGGCTGTGAGCTACTTTATAAATAGAGAATCGCATGCCTATTTATTGCAGCCGCAGCTGTAAATGAATTACTCAAAATACGACTAACACACTTGCATAACTGCTTATAAGCAATGCAAAAATGTTGACACTGGAGACAGCTCGACCTTCCTGCAATCCTCCACTTACGACTTCTTTAGATAAAGCACAATGCATCAATTAGCTCTGTGACCAGTCATGGAAAGGACACGAATGCAGGTGGAGACATTTGCGGAGGGGACTAGAGTCAGAGAGAGAGGAGAGGATGCTCTCAGGCTTCCGGAGTTTGATGAATGAAATGGAAATAGTGGCAGCAGAAATAGCAGCTATTTTAAACAAGGTCACCACGTGTAGCGGTGAATCTATTTTTAAAAGATGAGTTTCCTCTTAATTGTGTGTTTTCCTTATTTAACGATTAAGTTAATATATGGCTTTTTGTCTAGCAGCAAGACACAAGGCCCGTGGTTATGTACTGTACCTGCTATAAAGCCAACAAGACTCAGCGAAGGGCAGGGGGAAGAAAGAAGGGGAAGGGAAAAGGAGATTCATTTTTATCCTAGGAGGTAGGATGTGAGCGGGACTTAGAAGATGAAGCTGGGGCAGGAAGGCCTAAGGAAGACTCCAAACAAAGGAGACAGTGCAGCAAAGTCAAGCAGATAGAACCCCAAATTGACCAACTGAAAGGACCTTTCTGGTAAGGGAGACACTGCATTCTTTGGAAGTAATGACTGCTTCTTCCTTATATAAACATTCACATCACAAGGAAGGGAGGGATAAATCTGCGGTTCTGCTCTATTTCCCCATAATATGAAATATCAATTCTTTGTCGTATTATTAGTCGACATTTATTAAATAGTTACTCTGTATAAGTTAGGGTTCCATGGTTGCAGGTAACAGTGATTGATTCTTATTGTCAAAGCAGAAACATCTGACTGACTAGAGCAAAAGCAAACCTAAAAAAGCAAGCATCTGGGGCTTCCCTGGTGGCGCAGTGGATAAGAATCTGCCTGCCAGTGCAGGGGACACAGGTTCAATCCCTGGTCCAGGAAGATCCCACATGCCATGGAACAACTAAGCCCATGTGCCACAACTACTGAGCCTGCACTCTAGAGCCCACAAGCCACAACTACTGAAGCCCGCACACCTAGAGCCCGCACTCTGTAACAAGAGAAGCCACTGCAATGAGAAGCCTGCGCACTGCAACAAAGAGTAGCCCCTGCTTGCTGCAACTAGAGAAAGTCAGCGCACAACAATGAAGACCCAACGCAGCAAAAAATAAAATAAAATAAATTAATTTAAAAAACTAAAAAAAAAAAGCAAGCATCTAAGACAGGAACCAGAGAAGCTGTGGGAATCTAAGCTGAAGAAGCTGATGGACAGTTAGCTAAAGTCAACATGGACAAATCAAGACACATCTTCTAGGGAAAGAACATCTGCTTTCTTAGATTTGGTCAAGAGTCTTCCTTATGTCCAGATGCCTTGCCCCATGATAAGTGATTTAACCAAAACTATATCCAATAGATTAGTTTCCCAACAAGAAATTGGGGTACAATTATAAAAACAAGGAAGAATGGGTGCTGGGCTAGCGAAATCCCATGTTCCCAGCATGCAGATTTCAGCATAGAGAAGAGGAAAGAAGTGTCAAACAACACACTGGCATGCAGTGTGCACACACGTGTGTGCTATTGCTCCCTCATGTGTTTTTAGACCAGCTGGTGAACACCCCCCTGATCTGTTGAGGTTCTTGCTTCCTTTGGACCACTCTGACCACTGAGTTCTAATGGGACCCAAACTCTGCATCTCTGCATTTTATCTTTTGCTAAGCACCTTCAGGTGTTTTTAAAAAGAAGAGCAAACTTTCCCTAAACAATTTCCTCTGAAAAGCCAGTTTAGTTAAAAGGAATGTGGATAATCCACTGTAGGTACCATCAATCCAATTCTGGTAGAATGGAAATTCAGAAACAACTTGAAGAATCAGAGAGGACATGCTGCTTTGATTTTATGCTCTGGTCAGCTGGTGGAGCCTCCTGGAAAACTAGGAGGGTCCCAAGGAGGTGGCAGGCACTGCTATCAATTATCTGTACCTTTCTAGCTGAGAGGGATGCGATGGTGAAGCTGGCCAATGTATCTGAGGTACGTAGGTTCATTATTGTTATCGGACAAAGGAAGCATGATCTTGGCCTATAATCTAGCACAGGCACTGGGAAAACAGAGCCAGATACAGAAAGAAACCTGACCGGCAGCCGGTTACTCACTCAGCTAATGTTTATTGAGCACGTACTATATGCCAACCCTTGTTCTGGGCTCTGGGGATACAGCAGAGAACAAGAGAGACTAGATCTCTGTTCTTGCAGAGGTTACATTTTAATAGGAAAGGCAGATAGTAAACAAAGAAGAAAAAAAAAATAAGAAAAATATCCAGTAACGGTAAGAGCTCTGTGTGTTGCAGGGAATGAAAATATGGTGAAGCAATGGAGCTTGACTGGGAGATGCTTTTAAACTGGGTGGTTTAAGCTAGGATCTGACCAGCAAGAAGAAACCATTCCTGTTCAGATTGGGCAGAGTAAGGGAGGAACTGAGGCAAAGGGAACAGCTCTTGCCAAGGTCTCGGTGTGTTGGAGTAACAGAAAGAAGGCCATTGTGGCTGGAATAGGAAAGGGTGAGGGAGAGAGGGGTAGGCGATGAGTTCATAGAGGTGGGCAGGGGCCAGGTGGGCGGTTGGTCGTAAGGGCAGTTTCTAAAGGGAAAACTCAGAGGGTATTTCCAGAAGCAGTCACTGTGGATGTTTATTAGGATGGTGGGGAAACCAGGAAAGCAGTCAAGTCAGTAAACAGCCGTATCTGGGAATTTGGGAAGTGACATAAGGGAGGGCTCAGGTCCCTGGGATGCAGCAAAAGATTAGATTTCCGTAAGGAAGAAGAGGATGGATCTGAATCTTGCTGGGGATCCAGAACCTCCCCATGAAACCGCATGGTGCACCACCAGGACAGGAAGGTCCTGCAGAATAACTGAACAGTTAGTGAGGTGGGGGTGAGGGAGAAGCATGGCTCTGCATGCTACCCAGAGGTGGTCTTATGCAAAAGTGCCAGGCATTGGCAAGTACTGTGGTCAGGTTACCACATCCCATACTTGGGTGGGCAATTTATTCCCAGGATCCTCCAAGTGGTGAGGTGAGAGCTATGATAGCCCTCTTACATGAGCCAAGATTGGGTTAGGCTTTGTCTGCAGGGTTATGATCTCAGTGGATCCAACTCTAAGAAGCTGAGGAAGGCAGAGAAAGCACTAAGGGGCGGTGAGTCCAGACATTCTCGCAGTGCCTTTGTTTGGAGTCTTACCACCCATTCTAAATTCCAGTTTGAGTTAAAATATTCCTTAAGAATAACTACCATTACTCAAATACATACAAAGAACCACATACTGGGCAAGTTGCAAACATTATTCCTAATCCTTGATTCCAATTACAGAGAGGAAAAAACTGAAACCCAAAAATGATAGTAAATGATTAGAATCAAGTGTTTCTGATCACTTTTCCCCATTATGACAGAACATAAAAGCAAACATATATGGAGTTCTCTATGAAAAGAAAAAAAAATTACTCTATTCCCCTCTATCAACTATTGCACATTTGAAAGTATAATTTCAAATGTATGGATCTAGTACAATAGGCCCACGATCCATTCAGCCTTATTTGGAACTCTGATGTATATTTTCCCTCTGGCACGTTTTTAAGAATATATTCACATCACCAGGATTTATTCTTTGAGGTTTTTATAAAGAAGTGTCATCCTGTGCTACAAAGGTTAAAAAGAGAAATTCAGTGAAAGTGAAGTTCACTTTCAAAGGTAAGCAAAACAGACAGGTTTTCTAATGCAAATATGTGCTTCTTAAATTAAATTAAGGAAGGGGCCTCGAGGTTAAGGTTTGATCGATTCTCACTCTGACTTTAGCACCGGAACCTGATGCCAAGCACCACACTTCAGACTAAGACACCACAAAGGAGAAACACCCCACAGGCAGTGGAATATTTTGACAGTGAACCTAGCTTTTGGATCCTGTCAACCGGCAGGTTCAAGAGATAATCGGACTCCAGTGGAAGGTTATAGTCTCAACTTTACAATGAAAGGGCTAGCCCTAATGACTTCAAAGTTCCTTTCAGTTTTATAAAATTCTCTAGTTCTGTTTCCTAGTGAATGAACAAATGCACTGCAGGTAAAGTGCTCAGAAAAGCAGAGGAGTGTCCATTTAGGCCTGGCTGTTGGCTGTTCATAGGACCCAGCATTTTGCTGTCTTGGTGAATTTATGGTGGATCATGGTTGTTCCCCAGCCTTGCAGATTTAGGAACTGGACTTTTTCAGCACACACTGAGATGATCAGAATCCTGGGGACAGATGCAACCTAACTCAACTCACATGAGACCAATGTATAAACCAGAAGGCCAATTTATCATAGATAACACACACATTATGATCAGCATATTCACATATGCTGAAGCTTGCTAATAAAATGCAGTTTAAAAACAGAGAAATAATGCCACGGAGCAACTAAGCCCATGCTCCACAACAAGAGAAGCCACAACAATGAGAAGCCTGCGCACCACAACAAAGAGTAGCCTCCACTTGCCGCAACTAGAGGAAGCCCGTGTGCAGCAACAAAGACCCAATGCAGCCAAAAATAAAATAAATAATAAAAATAAATACATTTAAACAAAAACACAGAGAAATAAACAGGCAAAAGTGATGTTTTTCCCCAGACCAGGTTGAGTCACATAGCAGAGACCCCTTCTGTATTGGCAAGAATGCTTGGATTTCAGGATTCAAAGTTCCTTCCCCTTGGACAGGGCACCACACATGTGTTCAACTGTCAGTCCTTTCTGTAACATAGTTTTTTCTCTAGATAGCTTTAATAAATCACTGATTAAACTAGATTTTCATACATTCTTGCATAAATATTGCTTTTCCATATGTACTGGCAAAGTCAGTTAATTTTAACTATCAGAAGGCAAAGTAGTCTTTCTTTTTGCCAAGATCCTGGGGATAACTCACTGTGTTTCCCTTGAAGTCTCTTTCCAATCGTATCATGAATGTATGAAGGTACCAGGGTCAGGAGAGGTAAACCACAAAAATAATTTTAATTACTTAAATTACAGGCAAGTTTAAATCTGGATAAGTGGCTATAGAGTACATTATAATAATCAGGAAGTGCCACCGTCAATACATTTCAACAGACTATTTGGTGATGTAGTTGGTTGGTTCTTTGTGAAAGGATGGTAAGTGAAAGTGAAAGTGGGCTTCAAAATCATGTTTCCTAGAACAGTGTTATTCAATGTGTGGTCTGCAGGCTAGCAGCATCAGCTTCGCTTAGGAGATCATGAGAAATATTTCTTAGGCCCTACCCCAAACCTATTGAGAAGGAAGGATGGAAGGAAGGAAGGAAGGAAGGGAGGGAGAGAGGGAGGAAGGAAGATCCACCAGAGGATTATTTATGTATGCTAAAGTTTGAGAACCAGTACCCTAAAGTACAACTTGAGAAAGAAATCCCACAAAATAATCAGTTGGTCAGTCAAACAAATAAAATAAACAAATAAATTAAAACTAATCATTTAAGCAAGCCCGCAAACAAACGAAACATCGCCAACTATCTCATGCTCTCTAAATAAAACTTTTCAAAAATAGGTCCACACAAAACAATCACTGCAACAAAACAGGAAGTGAATGGCCAAGGACAACTGCATGTAAAGATAAAATTAAAACCTGGAAAAGACGATTTCAGACTTTAAGATAGGTTGAGTTTCTGCTAGCCCCGTTTTCTAAACTCTCTGAGGTTTATCACTTAAATACTCTTGCTAGTAACGAATTCTTTTCTTAACCTTTGCAAGAGCTTTGCCATACTGAAGATGACCTTAAACCAGAAGTACATGTGGGGCACAGGTAGGGAGGAAGGAGCATGAACTCTGTTTAGTATCCCCTCTACAATCTCAGCTTTGTCCTCACTTCCGGTTAGCTCACTCACACTTACCACATCAAATGCCACCTCCGTGTAGGTGACACCTAAATCTGTGTTTGCCATTGGATTCACTTCACGCTCAGCTCTTCCTCCTTGCCTACAGCACATCTTAATCTGGGAGTCCCACTGTCACCCTGAAGTTACATTTCAAACTGGATCATAGTCTATTTTCAGATCATTCTCAGCCCCTTTCTCC
This sequence comes from Tursiops truncatus, assembly GCF_011762595.2. Taxonomy (NCBI): domain Eukaryota; kingdom Metazoa; phylum Chordata; class Mammalia; order Artiodactyla; family Delphinidae; genus Tursiops; species Tursiops truncatus. The sequence continues at coordinate 48,231,564 of NC_047043.1, read as the reverse complement.
AGCTTCCGTGTCACCTACCACACTGCTCTTTTTCCAGTCCCTGATATTTCGTGCTTTCCTGTCCATGCTCACCCAGGTTTAGCTTGATATCCTAAATGTTACCCTTCTACGCCATTACATCTTGCAACATACTAGTAATCAATCCAAAATACTCCTTTTATGAATGTTTCTTCCCTCCCAGAGAAACAATTTGTAAGCGCTTCCCTCTACTAACTGTGTGGCTCCCTCTTAACTTGTCATCATTTTTTTTTGGAAACAACTTAATTTCCAGTGTTAATTGTTTGAGTGATCATCAACTCATACTCAAAAGCCTTAAAAAAATATGTCATCCAAAAACCCAGACAAAATCATTCCTATGTTTTTTTAGGAACAGGTGAACACAGAACAAGCATAAACATGCACACACAGACATACAGGATTTTAAAAATAGGTTTGGAATCATATTATATCACTGTCTTATACCTTATTTTTAAAACCTAACAATATGTCATTTTCCCTGGTCAATATATCCATATGCATAGATTTCATGGCTGCATAAGTGTTTTTTTGTAAAGATATAACAGCATTTATTTAATCTACACCATATATATGGACATTTAGATTGCTTACAATCTTCTCTATTAAATACAGTGCCGCAATAAGCACCTTTATACACCCATACTTTTATCCCTTAGCAGGTATTTCTAGAATTGAACTTGCTGTATAACAAGGCATGTACATTCTGAAAGCTTTTGATACATTCTTTCAAACTGAGATCCAAAAGGTACCTATGTGTCAATATTCCCCTGAGTATGAACAGTGTGTTGGAAGCCACTGCCTCCCTATAATTCAATGTACTCTGGCTGCTAAGAAATGTTTAACTTCTAAAAAATCTAGCCGGTGAAAATAATATCTCACTGTTATTTTAGTCACCATTTCTTCGATTATTAGTGACATACTTTTGAGTGCTTGTTAGCTATTTCTATTTTTTTCATTTGTGAATTTTTCTCCCTTTTATTATTGGAGTGTTTTCATTTTTGTCCTACTGAATAGTAGGAGTCTGTTTTATACCCAGAGTATTCAACCTTAGTAATATTATACTGCAAACCTTCTTTATAAGACTGTTTACTTGCTTTTTACTTTAAATTATGGTAGGGTTGTGCTAGATGAAGATGCATAAGTATGTCTGTAGTCATAATGTGGGAATTGCATTAAAAATAAAGAATTTTAAGTCTATCATTCTTTTCATTTATAGTTTATGCCTTTGGAATGAATCGTATAAACCTACTCCCTCCACAAAGATTAAACAATAGTTCACGTTTTTCTTTTCTGACCTCGAAGGACTTACAGTCATTGCTGTGTTCTGGGAACCCAACCAATTCCCTCTGCCACCCATTCTCTGTTCCAGCAAAGTCTGATTCCTCACTGTCTGGTATCCCCCCAGTTGTACCTCATGCCTATGTTATGTTCCTGCTCTAATTCTAGCAGGAGTGCCCACCCATCCTTCCCTGACTTCACCAATATGCCAAATGTCCAATTCCTTTGTTCTCTTCCAGACTCACCCCAAACTCTCTTCTCCCTTCATGGCTCTTCTTGTCCAAACAGGCCTTTTCCCTTCTCTTTAAGTCAATGTCACACAATTTAGCATCTAATCACTCCCTTTTGTTCCATGTGTCACCTCTGTTTCCTTAAATAAATGGTCGTCTGAAGAGCAAAAATCATAGTATAACCGCCTTCTGTGTGAACAAACTGTTACCAGCCCCAGTCCTTAGATTCTCTAATCAATAGAAACTGTTGAGAGGCCACCAGAGAATTGCAGGCAAAGCTTTATGGGGACTTGGGCCAAGGCTCAAGACAGCAGAAGCAAGAGTCAGGTGCGCACGCCCACTCCCTTGCTTGGGTCCTTAAGTGGGGTAACAACGGGGCAGATTGGTGGGTGGGGCAGCAGGTGTGGCTTAGATGGTCTGCCCGCTGCCCCGGTGGTGCAGGGATCATGTACAGGACCCTGCTTTGGCTCCCAGCAACTCACAAATGGCAGTTGGTTTGTGGCTGTTTTGTACCTTGTTTATTATTTGCCCCAACAGCACATGCATGCAATTATTTTTCATCACGTACAGTTTCTTTGTATCCTGTTGCTTAAGAAGACCTTTGTCCATGCGCAAGCACTGCTGTAAAGGGTCCCAGGTCCCAGCCTGTCTCAAAACCCCCTATACAGGGCCAGCCTAAGGAAGAGCTCTATGAACGTGCATTGATTGACACCTTGGATTTCACATTCAGAAATTCCACGTTCCAAATCACTTCTTAATAACTATAGGATACGAAATAAATTGGCACAGCACTGGACTATAAGATATTATAATTAAACAGTGCACAAACACTGAAAAATCTTATTTCCTCCTTTTCCAAAGCATCTTCAAGCCAAACATACACGAAGGTGTGGGAGACAGCAGGTGTACACAGACACCTTTTTTTTGCTAAGTCAATATTGACCTGAGAGTAAGCATGAGAATGAGCAAGAATAAAGCAAATACTTTACAGAAAAAAAAAAGCCAAACACCTTGAGGAGATTTCACCTTTATATTTCCTTCCTAGTTTTATGTATCTTCGGAATTGAAAGTGCCGTATTATTTTGAAATTAAAAAGGAATAAAGAAAACTATAGCAGAAGCACAGATAAATATGGAGTGGTTTCATTCAACTTTCCAGAAGATTCTACAATCAATTAAAGGATGTTTAGAGAGTGAGAGCACGGCCTACATGCAGGTCATTGTTGTAGGGTCTGAGAGCGAGACAAGGAAGAGCAGGACGAGGATTCTTTCCTCTGGGGGCTGAATTTTTCGGAAAAAAACAAAGGGAAGAAAAAATGGTTATGTGCCCAGAAAGCATAAGTGTTATCAATAAGTGTTACTAGAGTTCAGGATATGTAACAACTTCTATGTCATCAGTTGACATTTATCAAGCACCTACCAAATGCTGGGCAAGGACTGAGGGTCACCCAGCTGGAAGACCTTTGAGATGGCCCTTGGGTTTTGAGCATGAAGATGTAGGTGAGGGAAGCCATTACAGTTGGAAGAAGATTAACAAATAATTACAATTAAGTTCAGCGATGTTACATGTGAGCAAGTTTGAGAATATTTGAAAGCCCAGTGTAAGCTGGAGAAACTAAAAAACCTCAATTCCTTCATTCCCCAATGAACAAGTCTGGAAAATTATCTAGTTAAAACCCAATACTACACCCAGAGCCAGTGCTGGCCTCACTCAAAGCATTTTTAAACACGAGCTATAGCTCTAGGGGAGCAAGGGCTGACACTCTATAAGCTGCCTACAAGAAAATGACACCCCTCCCTCCTCTAATTTAGTTACTTTTGGGGACAAAAAGCATCCTGGGAACTTAAATGAGGAAAGTGCAAGTATTGTGAAATATAGCAATGTGAAAACCAGACAATTTCTCAATAGCTTCATCTCAGACTGCAGGGTGAGTTTTCTATGAAGCACTGAAACAGATCTGCATTGCTTTCCAAAACAAAACCACAATAAAAAAAATCATGGAAGAAGTATGAGAAATACTGAAAGCAAATCTCTCTACATGATTTCAATCCAACTGATGGCAGAAATGGAGGCTGGAGAAACATAATGGAAGTGCAAAGAAATGTTTCAGCGAAGGGCATTGATCTGAGCTATCGTAAGGATTTGTGGTCCATTATATTCATGTATCAAGTCAATTTTAGGCCTCTCAGTCCCCCTCTTCTCACCATTATCACTTATAACAATCTCTTGGAGTTAATGGTTCTTATTTATATCTTATCATTTTCATAATATGTTAATATATTGGCATTCTTTACAGAACGCTGAAACACATTACTACTAGTCTAATATTGATCGTCAAGACATTCTTACCAAATAACTAAATATTCTTATGATGGGAAGAAGTGGCAGGAAACTGAAATATAAAAAGGTCAGGAAACCTTGGGGATATGGTATTAAAGCAAGTTCTAGAATCAAAAAATTTGGCCTCCCAGACATCTCTCTCTCAGAATCCTTTCACCTAACCAAAGCGCTGTTTTCATTTCTGATTATTAAATTCCTTTTCCAGACTTGGTTAAAATGTTTCAACTTGCATTAAATATATATGAAGTATGGTATACTGTTGCTTTTTAAGCATGGGTTAAAAAATGGTTGGTAGTCCAGTTGTAAAAAGAGAAAATGCTAAATTGGCTTTCCTGTGTTGAACTAAGCTCTCCTTCCCATCTCATACACAAAATAAGAGAAAAAAGTCATCCTTGCAGGTCTATGTTTAGGATACTCCCTGAGTTTCCAAAGAAGCATGTGGAACTTGATCATCAAACTTTAAAAGGCTATGAAATATAAATACATTGAATAGAATTAAGTGTCATTAGAAATACATGTCCTTGATTTACCTTTTTTATAGGAAGAGCAAACAGTTGAGGCTTTATGATCTGCTGTCTTCTAGATGGATTTCAGTTGGTAGATATTTCTATATCAACCCAGCATAGCATCTTCTGCATCTTTTGTTTTCTTCTTTTCATTGCCATGTTTTAACTTTAATTAAAATTCATGTTGGGGCTTCCCTGGTGGCACAGTGGTTGAGAGTCTGCCTGCCAATGCAGGGGACACGGGTTCGTGCCCCGGTCCGGGAAGATCCCACATGCCGTGGAGCGGCTGGGCCCGTGAGCCATGGCCGCTGAGCCTGCACATCTAGAGCCTGTGCTCCGCAACGGGAGAGGCCACAACAGTGAGAGGCCTGCGTATCCCCCCACCAAAAAAAAAAAGAAAAAAAAATTATGTTGGAAGTGAGAAACAGGACAAGTACAGGGGGAAAAAAGAAACAAAATCAGATTTCACTGAGGTTCATTAGATTTTCCAGAGTCACTTTTTCCAGCTCAGTTATTATACCAGGATATTCCTCCTATGGTCAAGGAGCACCAAACAAGTCCACCAGATGAGGGTTATCACGAAATATAATTTTGCAGTATTCCCAAGATAATAACATAAAAAGGAAAATCCTGATGTCCAAACTCTCGGGACACGAATATTTGCTCTAATACAAAAATGCCTCAGCTAGATTCCAACCACTTAGGAAGATTTGGGCTGCTTGAAGCTGTCCTCCCCTGCTATTGCTCTTTCAACTTGAAATACGAGTGGCAGACAAAGCAGATCAACCTGGATCACAAGTGTGGCCCCATGGGATGGACAAGAAGCAAAGAAATGTTTGGCCCTGCTGACCCCAAGCACTGCTGGGATCCCCATGAGGGTGTCACACACACAAAAAAAGACATTTCTTCTTCTGCCAAATGTGAGAGGCTCCCTTTCAGCTCAAACCTCAATCCAGAAGTTCATCTTCTCACCAAAAGGAACAGACTTCAATAACCCTTATCACTCCAACACAAAGGGGCAGGTCAGTCCCACAGGACACAGAATCTTCAGGTTAAGAATCCAAGCACTTAACACATATATATGGAACCTAAAAAAAAAAAAAAGGTTCTGAAGAACCTAGGGGCAGGACAGGAATAAAGATGCAGATGTAGAGAATGGACTTGAGGACATGGGGAGTGGGAAGGGTAAGCTGGGACGAAATGAGAGAGTGGCATGGACATATATACACTACCAAATGTAAAATAGATAGCTAGTGGGAAGCAGCTGCATGGCACAGGGAGATCAGCTCGGTGCTTTGTGACCACCTAAAGGGGTGGGATAGGGAGGGTGGGAGGGAGATGCAGGAGGGAGGGGATATGGGGATATATGTATATGTATAGCTGATTCACTTTGATATAAAGCAGAAACTAACACACCATTGTAAAGCAATTATACTCCAATAAAGATGTTAAAAAAAAAAAAGATCAAGGGTAGAGCAATGCCAAGAAATGAGGAAATGACGGCAGGTATTGCTTAATGAAAAAAAAAAAAAAGAATCCAAGCACTGATGTCAATCCTTGTGTAATAAGGAACTCATCAAGGCATTTTTCAGTGTTTAAAAGGAAGCAAACCTGCCTAGAAGATAAATGATTCAATTTTCAGTACTGAAATGAGTACCTTATACATTTATTGTAAAATTATTCATAATGGCAAAACGGTGGCAAAAAAAATCCGCGCCCATCGATGGGCAATACTTGCATAAAATGTGATGCAAACACACTAGAAACAATTACCCTGACAATTAACAAAAAGGACATGTCTAGTGAACTGGGGAGAATGCACAAAGTATGTTTTCCATTGAAAAAAGGAGTAAAATAACCTGCTCAGTTTGATCTCAGATACCATAGATCTGATTGTATGTTTGTATGAGCATAAAGAATGTTATAGAAGGGCACATATGATTTTTTATTAACATGTTATTTCTGAGAATTCTTCATTGACCAGTGTGGTATGCAGAAGAAGATTATTAATATTTTCAATATATATCTTGAGTTGTTTCACTAGATATGATTAGTCTGGATTACTTTGCAATAGAAAAATTTACTAAATGTTGAGGAATTACATATATAGAGACTATATTTTCTACAAATGGTAATAAGAGCCTTGATGCAAAAAAAGAACATGGTAGAGAAAAAAAAAATACAAAACTTCAAAACAAACATAAGAGATTCAACACAACTTGGAAAAATCAAGAGGCATCCAAACCAAAAACACAGTTTGCAGCCAGAACTGGGCTATTGTTTCCATACATTCCTTAGTGAGGAAGCCTTTGAAGTTGACATCAGAATCCCATCTTATATCATCTATCGTTACTTCGGACATATCTTTATACCTGCTTAGTTAATTGTATAGGGAAACTAGAGCTTTCTTTTCCCAAAACAGGTATTTTGTCAGTCTTATTTGATCTTTGAAGTTGTCTTTTCAAAATTTTGAGTTAAAAAATCCATATTGCTGTGGATATTTACATGGCATAGGGAGATAATATATGACTATTATACTCAAGATCCTCTGTCTCAAATAAGAAAAATAGACAAAAAGATGGGCCTAGCACTCAACCCATCTCCTAGCTGCGTCTTCTGAGTTCACCTCCTGATATGTCCAACTCTCCACCAACCCAAGGAAGGAAGCTGCATATACAAGCTGACAGTCTTGGCAACTGCTCAGGAATGGCCTCTCCAGTCCCCTCAAACCACCACCACTGCCATTTAGTCCTGACCTCCTTGCTTGTTCTCATCCCCAATTTCCAAATACTGGCTGTCTTTGAAATACACTTCTGTCCTTCCAAGTTGGCATGCGTTCTGATGTTCTTGCCAGCATCTTGGGAAGCAACACTGTGTCAGTTTTTCTCTTCTCTCCTCTTCTCTTCTCTTTTCTCTTCCCTTCTCTTCCCTTCTCTTCTCTTCTCTTCTCTTTTTTCTCCCCTTCTCTCTCTTCTCTTCCTATTGCAGTTTCTGACTTAGCTCACATGCTATCACAGTGTGTCCCATTAGCTGTGTATATAACCTAACTCTAGCCAACAGTCCCGGGGTCCTAGTGTCCCACATGCTTCAGGGGAGAAAGGTAGGGTAGGGAATGATATATCAGTTGGTATATGTAAAAGAATTTACTTTAATAAGACTTATTTATGCTATACAAAATGCCTTTTGACATAAAGCATCACAGAGGTGAAGGGAACATTCAGCAACTCTGGTTTTAAAAATCACTACCTTCAGCAACAGAGGACTGCATGAGACATACTGAACAACACGGATTAATACACACTAAAAACCTTCTGTTATGCACTCAGCCTGCACCAGGCGCTCTACTGGATCCTGCGGGGCATTCAAAGATGAAGACCCTGTGGTCCTAGTCTTCAGGGGGTTCACAGACTAACTCTGAAACAAATCTGATCCTGATAAGTAAAGGTATATTTGAAAGCCAAAAATAGATTTACAACCAAGCAAGAAAAGAAAGTCAAAATCCAATCCACTCTACCTTGGAAAGAAATGGGAAAAAATAAAAAGTAATAACTAAAAAGATAGGAGGAAACTGAGAGCAAAGAGAACAAAAAGTAGGAAGAAGTTTAGGAGCTAAAGGCAGGGAGGCAAAGAAGGCAAATCCATAGCAGACAAGTTGAGGATAGGAGAAAAGGGGTGAGACAGAAAGGGCAAGGGGAGTGGAAGCTGTGAAACAGAAAGAAAAGAGTTAGTTTCCCAGGAAGGACAATCTGGGAAAGGCAGGGAGATGGAGAGGATGCAGTGTAAATGTGAGGTCACTGCAGACAGACATCCTAAAGGAATAAGGATGGAGAAGTGAGTAAAATGAACTTGGCAGAAAAGACAGATCATGAATAATAATAACAATAATAGCTAACTTTTCTTGGACCTCTATTGACCTAAACTGCAATGACCATGTTGAAATCTAGACACTCGTTCACCAGGACCCACCCTCTAACATATGAATGTGCTGAGAGTCAGGGTACTTAAGCACGACTGCATTCATATCTTCAATTCAACAGTTCTGTGGATCCCTGGGCACATCAGTGGCCCTTAAACATCACTGCCATCTGTTTAGCATTGTACAATTCTTATGCCAATACTGCTTTGCTGGTTTTATAACTTATTCTATTGGATTACCCCACTCAAAGCCAGATCCTTTCTACATAGAACAACAGAGCTTCACTCATGATTATATTTTTGAGCAGATAAAAATTTTATATGAATATTTTATACATAGAAATTTCAAATACGTGTAAAAATTTTATTTCAATATTCTTCTAAAAAACACCCTTGTTTCCAGTCAAAAACAATATGGCTTTTATCCAGGTCGTCGGTAGGAACGAGTGATGGGTAAACCAGAACAAGAAAAGCAGGTGCTGGAAGTTATCAAGTGCATTGATATGTGGAAGCAGAACAAAGCACTAAGCTGTCCTAGAACAAAGCACTAAGCTGTCCTCAGAAGCATTGAATTTTTTACTTTTTCACAAGACACCAAAAGTCTCAACTATATGACTCCTCCAAATCAAGTTCTATATTCACATCAAAGTTTTTCCCGAAGATGGTTCTTTGATTCCTAAACTATCACTTCCTTCGCAAACAGCTCTTATCCTTTGCCTTTGGAAAGAAAAATAGTCAAATTCCAGACATTTTCAAAAATAAATTAGAACTTGATAACATTAGCCTCTTATTTTCTCTTTCTTCTTTTCTTTGTTTTATCTTTCTTGGTGCTTCTCCTAAATCACTTGTAAAATTAAAATCATGGAACTGCCATTTTTTTCTACCATGCTATTGACAGCCTCATCATTACAAGCTTTGAGGATCATTAGAATTTCCACAATATAAACAATAAACAATGAAATTGGGGAAAAATTAGAGTCAATCTATCAATAAGATTTCTAAAAAATTCTACCAAGAATAACGGAGGAAAAAGAATATATATATAGTTTGCATAATACATTATCAATATATCTCAGATCATGGGAAGATACTACATTTTTGAAAGAAAGTAAAAGTTATTAGTCATCTGTATTTTGGTGAGACTCGTCCCCTTTTGCCATCAGCTAGCAGCAAAAAACTTATTAGACCTGAAAAGAATGAGTATATGTCTCCTTAAGACCACTTTGCCTCTCCATATTTCTCAGTGGTCATTTAGCCTCAGAGAAAATCAGAACCATCGAAACAATTCTTAAAGTTTCCAGAAATGTGTGTGTGTGTGTGTGTGTTTCATGTTTGTGAAAGAGAAATCAAAGTTTATTCATTGAATCTGCTGATGAAATTTGGTGAGATCTGGCTAGAGGGCTGGGAAGGAAAACTGAGTAATTAGGAGGAGAATCAAAACATTGGGTGATTATGAGAATTCTCCCTTCAAGATTGTGGGAGGGGAGGGAGTTTTCGGGTGTGAGCATATGCAGGGGTCTAAAGAGACAGAGAGAAGTCCTTCTTGACTGAGGTGGGGGGAGAAGGCCATGCTCTGGACCAGGCATCCTTGTTTTCTTATATTACTGAAAATAATAAAAATCAGAATAAAAATGAAGGAAGCATTGTGCTTGGCTTAAGGCTAGAGAAGCAGTATCTTCAGGGTGCTCACCCACTTGTGAAAGTCATGGTGGGTCTGACTGGGGTGTGCATATGTGCAGACATGTCTGCTTTCAGAGGCACACAGATGTTGCAGGGTTGACAGGGACCTCTGGAAACCAAGAGAAGTCATCCAAGGTGAATAATCATGGACTTGGGGAACAGGAGGAGGTGGCCGTTTTAATACGTGTAAAAAAACCCATGACCCTATTTAGAAACAGAAGAATTTAGAAAGATTATGCCATAAAATAACTACTGTGCCAGGAACTTGCCTCCTGCTTGGACCCTAAGCTGAGAGCCCAGGGAAACACCTGTTACAGTCAAGCTCTTTTTCTTGCCAATTGGTAAACAATTCTACCAATTGCACAATGAAAAAATTCTGTGAACCTGGCACCCAGATCTGGAACTCTCAATTGCTCTCACCACCAAAGGTCAATCCAATGTATCTGCTTGTGACATATTTTAGCCAAAGAATGTTAATGACATTTTCCAATACACTGTGCTGTTCTAACACATGTCCCACCCTGGAAATTTGGGATTACTAAAATACAGAGATATCTTGAATGCCAAAATGTCACAGTAGGTAGAGATATGGCCAGCTTTCCAGGCTCTCCGACCACTTTAGGGACCCACAAAAGCACTGACAAGATGAGAAAAATGTATTGCCTCCAAACAAAAAAGAAACCTGTGAAACCAAATTTAGCAAACGTTTGTTTCTACAAAGCATAATACATTGCCAACTTTATTCATTGTTCTATTTAGTAGAGACCGAAATAATATTTCTTTGTACCTCAAGAAGATCTGTAGATTAGATTTTTTTCATTTTGCAAGAACACCTACATATACAAGATGGTAAGTGCACATAAATTCACAAGCACACATAAATGAATTTACTGGTACTCAGAGAGTTTTAGTGGCAAAATAATAAAAACTCTTCCCATATTTTATTACAAAAAATATAATTTGATGTGGAATATGAGTACACTTTAATATGTTTAATATATTTGTTGAGAAGTGGGAGGCCCCTAAAGTGTTCAGAAAATATGGAAGTTTTAGAATGACCCTTTACTTCTCCCATTGTTAAAGGACATCGCTAAATTTGGAGGAAAATTCTTCCCTGTTCATGGATAAACAACAAGGTCCTATTGTATAACACAGGGAACTATATTCAGTGTCCTGTAACAAACCATAATGGAAAAGAATGTGAAAAAGAATATATATATGTATAACTGAATCACTTTGCTGTACAGGTGAAATTAATACAACCTTGTAAATCAACTATACTTCAATAAAAAAGTTTAAAAGATCAGAATTCTTCCCTGTTCACTGACCTATTCCCTTGTACTTTTTCCTCAACTTTTTTGTGTTTAACTTCAACAAAGTTAAACACAAGAACAAGCCAGAAAGGGAAAATTCCCTGTTGCTAACATAAGTTCAGTTGTCCTAACAGATGAATAATAAAGTGTAAAGTCAATGGTTAACTTTTTGGAATAAATTGAGAAAAGAACATCAGAAATTTATTCTTTTCCGATTTCCCTGCCTACCTAGATTACAACACAACATCCTTACTTCTGAAGGCACAGTCTCGACTGGTATGCCTGGCAATGGACAAGAGACCGAGGGGCCGAAAGCCAAGACCAAGGCTAACACAGGAGCTATCACAACCCTTCAAGGGACTAGCATCAAGCTAAAAATAATCTGCTTCTCTCATCTCTCAAGAAGAAATTCAACATCATGGGTATGTCATATCGTTTTCTTGTATGATACCCCTGAAAACAGTCTGAAATTTTCTTCCAAGCTTTGTACACACTTCTTCAAATACTTCATCTACTCAAAACTATTTGGGGGACTTCCCTGGTGGTCCAGTGGCTAAGACTCTGTGCTCCCAATGCAGGGGGCCCGGGTTCAATCCCTAGTCAGGGAACTAGATCCCACATGCCACAACTGAAGATCCTGCGTGCTGCAACTAAAATATGCTGCATGCCACAACTAAGACCCAGCATAGCTAAAGAAAGAAAGAAAGAAAGAAAGATTTTAAAAAACTATTTGGGACTTTAAAAGTATATTTGCTTAAAAATGCAAAAATAAAGAAAGAGAGAAAAAATGTATATTCGCTTGAATTTTAAGTTACCTTAGTTCTAAGTTATATCCAGGATGCCACCATCCAATCTGTGTGAATAAGTTTTAAAAGTGGCAACCTAAGAGTTTACAGTCATCAGTAATAGCCTCAAATATGACTTGTATACATAAGAAAACCTTTTAAGAAATCTTAAACCGTTCCAGAAAACCAGATAGCATTCTGTTTCCCATTTTCCTTTTCACTAAATTGTCATCAATCAGAAATATGACTATGATAAATAGCAGTCCCTAGATAAAAATAGGAAGACTTCTCCAAAATTCTCGTTAAATTCTATACATGATCCATATTCAGCTTGAAAACCACCAGTTAAGAATGAGATAAACAGAAGGTCACCTGCATCTGGGCAATACATGACAATTTCTTAACCCTAAGGTATAATGATAAGAAAACTAGTTCTAGAAAAAGTTAAAAATCAGTTCCCCAAAACACTTACTACCAATATTTAGAATATCATGAGATTTATTTTACTTCTATCATGCCTTACTTTCCACACAACAGGAAAGGATATTATCAGGGTTGCCTTGACTGTGTATGTAGTCTAGTTTATTTCTGGTATTTGTTAGTCATTCATGAAAACAAAATTCAGGGTTCCATTTACTTTCATTAATTCAGGTAACAGGGGCTTTGAGGAGGACCAAGAAGAGTACCTAGTGAGAAAGAGAGGAAAAGAGAATGTTTTTGTTTATGTGTCCTGGAGAAGATATTATTTTTCTCCTACAATACCATGCACTCTGGTTACTAGAGTATTTTTTCCCTGCTCTTTAAAGGTTACTATTCAGAAATTCAGGGATTTGAAGGTTTTGCAAACTCCAGTCAAAATAGCATTTCATCTATCAATTGTTATTTCCACATGTACACGAACTCTTAGATTCATTCATGAAACTAGGGCTGTCGGGATCTTTTTTTTTTAATTTATTTTATTTAATTCATTTTTTTTTTGCGGTACACGGGCCTCTCACTGTTGTGGCCTCTCCCGCTGCGGAGCACAGGCTCCAGACTTGCAGGCTCAGCGTCCATGGCTCACGGGCCCAGCCGCTCCGCGGCATGTGGGATCTTCGCGGACCGGGGCACGAACCGTGTCCCCTGCATCGGCAGGCGGACTCTCAACCACTGCGCCACCAGGGAAGCTCGGGCTGTTAGGATCTCAATGAATCAACTGGTTTAGCCAAACACATGCATCACTATTCAGCTCTTACGCCACCTGGAGAGAGCAAGTCTTCGCATAAGGCCTAATTTTACCCACTCAAGGAAGAAAACTTGAACCACGACAAAGCCAGCAATGATGATTAAAGAGTGCCTGTCACTTGGCCTCACCCGTGGGAGCTGCTCTCCACCCAATCCTGGGTAATGGGGGTGTTTCTCTGGGTGCCCTGGATTTAGATGTGGTGAAGGATGCAGACAGTTTCATGTGTCAAGCCTCCAGAGTCGTCAAAGCAGTGCTTGATCTGCTCTGTAGAAAGCGCTGAGGACCCGAACAAAAACTCATCAGTGGCACAAATCCAAGGTCATCTCCCAAATATCCCTAATATATCAAAGCAGCCTCATCCATCTCAAAGCAAGAGTCACAAATGCTAAGCCTGGAAGGGATCTTAGGGAACCTGTCCTAGAAACTAACTCACTGACACACAAATCAGAGAATTCTCCCAAAGAAAAGCAGAATGAATGTCTTATAATTTACTCTCCATCCACTAGAAATTGGATGTATATTAGAGGTTGATGTTCTGAGCAGCAAAACTTCATTCAGATATCTGATTCTACATGGTATATAGCTCCTGACCAATAAAGCTACATGGAAAAATAAAGTTATGTGAACAAATTCTCTGCCAATATCAACTTGAAAAAGAAAAATTCAAAACCAAAACAAACAGAATCCAACTTACCTCGGTCCACACCTCTCCTTGCCTTTTGAAAATTGCTTTCGAATGTTTGAAATCTGAAAATAAAGAGCCAATTCTATAGGCTTTTTCAAGGCCCTGAAAATGATCACTTAGTAAAAAATCTTTTATTAGTATTAGTAACCCTATAGAATGATAATCTCTAGAAGATAAGAGATTATAGTTTTCACGAACAGTCTTTCAAAAACACTGTAGTTAAAGCCTCTTTACTATAACATCCCTGCTAAAGAAAAATAAACAAAAGTTGTCTCCTTGTGTGACTATGTAATTTTTAACACTAGCAACAAAATTTTCATATTCATACCAAACTGAATATCATATTCTCAAACATCTTAAAAAAGAATCACACTGCCACCTATTTTGCTCTAAGTCACTGATCCTTACCATGTATCACTCTTTTGTTTAGGGATAAATGGCCTGAAGGTTTTCTTACAATAGTTCCATAGATTAAAGTAGCAAAGAAACAGAGAAGAAAACCATTTATAATTTCAAAACAGAAAGGAAAAACTTCACTTTTACTTTTTGAATGTGTGCTTCATGGGAATAACTTTCATCTTTCCATCTGTATTTCTTTCAGATCCATTCAGTAACTATGAGTTTTGCAATGAAATGGCATTCCATATTTAAAATAAAAATTGGTATTTTATGTTGGTTTCCATTTTCAAATAGCATATTTTTAATCACATCCAAGATAGTTCAGCATTTTTCCCACTACTGCCAAAAATAGCAACACGTACCCTCAACACAACGTATCATAACATATCCTCAACAACACACGTATCACCACACACATTTCTGCTCTTGGGCTCCCCTCAGCCCCATCTGTACTCTTGCTGCGAACAGCTATAGCATAAAAATGTCTCTTCTCACATGCTTTTGATATTACACTATTTAATCACATACAGCTGTGGCTTATGAGGCTGTTACAAAACACAATTTTAATGTAGTACTTGAAGTCAATTTTGGATAAACATCAACCATTTACTCTGAATAAGAAGTCCAACACTCCAAAGATTTTCTTTTAAAGGAAAACCCTGGTTTTCTTAGAATTTGGCATGGGCATCATTGTGACTGAGACTTCTCTCTGCCAAAAAGACTGATAATGTCAAAAAGGATTGTGTAAATCATATTAGTGCAAAAACGAAGCTTTCCATAATTCCTGGAGCCAGAAAGACCTGGAATGATGTGCATCCTTCCTTCTCTTTGGCCTCTTCCTTCACGTGGCCCCTACCTCCAGCCCTCAAATACATTTTAGTACTTCATGGAAATAGGTTTGAGTTATAATTCTGTTTTTCTTTTTCCAAATTGAGAGAAAGTGAAAGGAAAATGTGTTGGAAAGATACTGTTCAAAGAAATATACACAGTGTTTCCCTTAAGTTTGGAATTATTCTGGGGAAAAAAAAAAAAAAGCATGAACTTTTTACATTTCTACTCCTTTTAGTAGGCACCAAACTTAGTGTTGTGAAAACAATGACGACATTAGAGAAAGAAAATCCCAATGCAAACAAAGATTTGGAGGAGTAAAGAAAAAAAACCAAATTGAAAAGGCAAGGTAGCCTCTTGTTTCTCTGTTTCTCTCATTTAAAACCAATTAAAATAGTACACATTCTAACAGGAGATAAGATCGATCATCATTTCATGCTATCATATAACCCCCCTGCAGTGAAAGAAATATGTGGAGTTATTCCTAAAAATTCTCTTGCTGTAAGATTTTTAGAAAACTGGTTTTATATGTTTCAGTCCTTCAAAGGAAAACAGTACCTGGGAGTTTTCAAGGCTGAAACATACAAAACTGGTTGGTAACTGGCAAGTTACCAACTCTGACTATCAATGCAAATCTGAGGCAGGAAGTACTAAGGAAATTCTAAACTCATTCCCTCCCTCTGCAAGATTTTCTACATTTTCATGTGCGAGGAATGTGTGAAGGGTTGTTTTGTTTTGCTTTTGTAGGACCTGTACATTCACATCTTTAAGAATATCCTTGGCCCCCCGGGGAGGCTCCCTCTTCCTTTGCAGGGCGCCCTGGCCTTGTGTTTTCAAGTGTCTGCTCTTTTCATGGCACAACTGGGGTCCAGCTAGACATTTAGAGCCGGGCGGCTGTCCAGCTGCAGATGGCTGGAAATTCAGCCTGAAATCAGTGTGCTGGTGATGAATTACTCCTCCACCTGACCCCAACTTCACACCAGGCTCTGAACAGAATTTGAGTACCACCAGCCAGGGAGACCTGGACAGGGTTCCATGGTCTGAACCCCTTTCTTCAAGGTCTTCTGAGGAAGCAGATGGCCAAAGAAGGGCAGGCAGCAGACTGATGAAAAAGCAGAGTGATTAGAAACTGCACTGAACTGGGAGAAATAGAGTGATCTGGCAAGGGCGTGGAAAGGAAGAAAAGACAAACTTGCTGTGTGCGCTTGGGTGAGTTTTAAGTTTCATGAAGATGACTAAAGTTTTCTAAATATCACATATAAGAGAAATATCTATTTCTCAACTGCAAAATATCAACTCACCAGGCTGTGACCACGTTTTACTCTTTAGCTTTCCCAGTTCAACTCATTTGTTTTTCAAAAAAAACACCCCCAAAGTACCTCGAATTCAGATTGAAATTCACCCTGGGTCTCATAATGCAATAGCAACAGGTTGGTTATTTGGAATGGGCTGTAACAAAATTCTTGAGAAATATTATGTTACAACTTAAGCAAACATCATTACATATATTATCATTAAGCTAAGAAACTATTTTTTGATCTCCTTTCTCTAAAACTTGCTGATTATTATGGGTGGCTTTTCCAACAGCAAATTCGTTTTGATGAAACTCTTTTTTTAAAATCCAGTTATGTCTCTTATTGAAATATTATGACATGTCACCAAAATTTCTTCATTACTTCTAAATAAAAGTAATGTTCTTTTTAGAAATTGCTTCTTTGGCTAGGAAAACAAAATCGGTCAAAAGGAAGATTGACAAGTGACAACTTTGAATGTGAGGTCTGGGAGAGTAAGCATGTTATACCCACATTACTACAAGGTACAACAGCTACAAGTCAGCCATGGGTTTTCCTTTTATTTGACTTACCCATACATTTTTCTAATATAACATTTTAAGCATCTGGAAATTTTTTCAAAGAAACAAAAGCATAAATATATAAATATCTTATTTCTATTTTTTTTTTCTTTTGAAGCAACAAAGTGAAGAGATTGGTTCTAATGTGATGGGTAATAAGGGGAGCAGAGAAAGCAGGGAAGTGTCACAAGTTTTTCTAAAACTTAAATTGCATTTGAGGAAATGGAAGACAGTTGCATTTATTTCAAAATCCGTTTTCATTTTGTTTTATCATAAGAAAATAGCAGCTGCATTTAACACACATATTTAGGTAGAAAGAGAAGGCTCAGTATTTTGGCATTTTCTGAATGAATACAATAATAAACATCCCATGAAGATTTTCCAACCCAAACTAATGTCAGCAAATAGCTTTCGTGGGTGAGTTAAAAACACCTGAACTTAGAGAACAGTTTAAGGCACGGTATCACCAGAATATGATTTTTGTTGTCAACCACAGAATTCTATTTTTATCAACCATAAATATTCTTTACATATTAGCATCATTTTAAAAAGCAATGATTTTAAAATTGGATTAAAACTACAAGCCAAGGCTGGAAGGACAGTGGATTTTATGGAATTCCACCTAGGCTTAGCAAATAAATCTAAGCAGCATGCATTTCCTTCAAAATTACTCTACGTTATATTTTGAGATATAAGTGTAAAAGGAGCAGAAAGTGCTACTGAAACAACCCGGTTGTTTTCATGCTATGCTGGGGTGTGATGAGACTTTATTATACAGTGTGAATGCTGTCAGAAAGTTCCCATATTTTAAAATATTGCACATTGACCCTTCCTCCCATTCCCTGAGTGCCTAAGTTCCCAAACAGGGCACATTTTCATATCTTCAGCTTCCAGGAATGTCATTAATGTCTGTCATTTCAGAGCCACTGTAATGATATTTGACAACTTCACAGCACTGTCGAAATTTTACAACGTAATAATCAATATGAACTACCATGATAGCCAAAGTAGCTGATCTTGTACTCCCTACCACCCTGATCTGATTACCCAAATATCAGCTGAGGTCGCCTAATGGATCTAACTTCTTTAAAAATGTTCCAGAAGTTGATGGCTTTGACTAGCTTGAAAGTAACAAGATCCAGATGCTGCCTGTCTACACAACACTAAACTACATAGGACCCCAAAACAGATTTATTTTTAAATTCCCTCTCTATTTTTCTAGCTCTCTTTTCCCTCAACACCCCATGTTTCCTCTTTACCCCAAACAACACACACACACACACACACACACACACACACACAAACTTCCCACCAGTGTAGCTGGTCCTGTGTCTTTAATATAACGTGCCCGACATTATTTCCTGCTAGCAATAGGTTAAAAGAAATCTCAAACCAAAAAGCAATTATTCCATTCATTTTGATCTAAAGTTTCTTTTCTGAATAGACTTCATCGGAGAAAACGAGAACCAAAAAGAAAGCATGAATTTTGAAACATTTGGAAAAATTTAGCCAAATGACTAAAGGGGATGGAATGTGCAATATTTTTCATGCAACCTTTGTTTGTTGTTTCTGTTTCTTTGGGGGATGAGAAATGACTATAAATTTCTCCTTTTAACTTGTCCTTGCTTTGCCATTTCTTTGAGGAAGGCAGGCAGCCGTTCTCTTCCCAATCCCCCAAAGAGTTAAAACTCTAGCCACTGGAGCAGGCGGGCTGGTCTATTTATTTCAGCAGCAGCCCAAACTAAATGCTCACAAAGGCAAAAAGCAGTGTGAGTCGACCTTGGAGGGGCAGGGCAAATTGTAAAGCGACTGAGAAAGGAAAGGAAAAAAAGAACAATCTTTAATATAATACTGAAAGTCTGCTGCCTGATCTGGTTTACAAATCAGCATTGTTTGGTGAGAGAGAATAAATGAGAGCTAACTACGGCATGAATTACCAAACCCAAATCACAGCACCCAGTCCTGGTGACAGCACAGATCACTCAGGCATGCCTTGTTCACTCCTGGCGTATTTACCAAGAACACGGTAGAGTCTGGCTAATGCAATATAAAATAATATCATCCATAAAGGAATACAATCCATGCATTCAAGGGGGAACAACCAACATTTTCCCCTGAAATTAAGTCCGATGTAATTGACAAATTGGAGCAGAGATTTCACACCTGAGAGTCTTCCATGTCTGAACTGCAGGATAAAGTTCATGATTGGCATGACCCACTGTTCAGTGAGGTGGTCTTGCCACTGGCCCCCTCATGATCATTTGAGCACACACATAAAGCCTAACGTATTTAACCAATTCATGTCCAATTATCATCAGTATATTTCATCGTTTTTCAAGACCCAGGCCTCCTGATGGCAGCCAACATCTAGCTTCTAAAAGTAAAGAACATCTATTATAAAGCTCCTAAATTCACTCTCTAGCATCCTGATCATCCTCAGTATAAAATAAGGCCATAGAAAACACAAAAATGTACCCAAGCAAACTCTAAGAGACTTGAATTAGTTACCGTGTACCTTCCCACACCCGTCTTTCATGCTACACTCAGCGGTTAAAAGTTTGAGTCGCCCCCACCCCGGCGTGTCCTATCCAGTGGGAAAAAACCTTTTAGAGCCACAAACAAAGAACAGCTCACCAGAAAAGCCCCTGAAATTGTATTCTTGTGCCTGATCATCACTGTTATGATCTCCTTTTTAACAACCCTGCCCATCGGCCAAGGACTTGACGGATATCAGGAACACCTAGGCAGCCAAATAACAACAAAGGAACTCAAGTAAAACTATTATCTCTTCTTAAAGAGAAAGCACCAGTTCCAGGCTTGCTTTCTTCTTATATCCTTCTCTGCTTCATTAACTCCATTGCTATGTTACTAATTTCAAAGAAGCAGGAAGAGGTGATGGGGTAAGGGGAGGGAGGTGGTAAATAATAATTCCCATGCCTGTCTGTTTCCCATCCCAAGTTCAGAAGGACACCCCACTGCTGCCAGACTGTGGAGCGAGCCATACCTTGGTTTGGAGATAATGAGGATAGTAGTAAGTGTACTGGGGGTACATTTGTGGCTGATCCAGGCGTTTGCCCATGTAGCTGGAATCTCTATCTCCGAGGCAGGGAACTGGATGACAGGGTATGTGCCCCAGGCCGAGCTTCCTCTGGAACCACTATTCCTGACAGTCCCGATGACTGATGAGGCTTCGGAGAGTCTTCCACCACTCACTAGTTCCAACACAGCAAGAATTTTAAAAAGAAACACACCAAAAAAAGAGGGAGGTGGGGGATTTGTAGGAAAACCCCCACACAGCCTCCCCAGCTCTCGCCTGGGGTCCACTTGGGATGAGGCAGTTTGTTCTCTACCCGGCTGTCCGTAGTGATGTCAATTGCCAACGTTTGTAAAGGAAAAAAAAAAAAAATCAAAGTCCTTTTAGCACAACTCGGAAATCTTGCAGATCAGCTTCCTGTCTCCTGTGTGTCTCTTTCCCCACCTTAAAGAAAACGAAAAAAAAAAAAAAGAAAGAAAAAGAAAAAAGAAAAGTGGGGAGGGAAGAAAGAAAAAGAAAGGGGAAAAGAAAAACTAAAAAAAAAAAAAAAAACCTCTCACAGCTCAGTTGCTGCTGTGTCCCTCCCAGAGTGACATGGTGTTCGGTGCTTGTCCTGTCCTTTCATTCACGTCCCCTCCTTCCAGCCAGTGGGTGGGACCCGGAGAGCCCCTCCAGGGAGCAGCGTACGCAGTCCAGAAGGCTGCAGTCTTTCCTCCAAGAAAAAAAAAAAAAGGCTGCTTCAACCCCTGCTGCAAGCAAAGTTCCGATTCCCTCTACTGGCTATCTCGAATAGCAAAGCGGTTTTTGCAGCAAAGCTGCTGCCGCTGCCGCTGATCCCGGGGAACTCAAATGTGGGCGGCGGATGATTCCTTATCCTTCCCTCCATCAACCCCGCACAAGAGCTGCCTTCTTTGCTTTGCTTGCCAAGTTTCAAGGTAAGCCACACTGCGAAACAAAACACAGCAGACCCCGGGAGGGACAGGAGGACGAAGGGAGGAAGGGAGAGAAAGGAAAAAATCAAGGCAGACGGGCTAAGCTTGCTGGTGAAAATGGAAAAAGTGTGTCCCGGATGCTTTCAAAACCTGTGAACGCACTAAAGCCGAAGGAATCCAAGACCTGCTTTAGAAACTAACCTTTTACTTCTCGGAGAACGTGGAGGATGGTAAGTACTGAAGAAATGTTGTAGTCTACTCCAGGACTGCTCGTAACAAGCCAGGCATCATCAGATCACAATCAGCAACTTATCACAGCAGAAATAATCAATCTGATCATTACATCCATTTTGTAAAAATCTAAAGAGGTGTCCCCTTCGGTTTATGATCGTCTTGATATATAAAATCACTGTTTCTCTCACTGTCTATCTCTTTATGATTCATGGAGGCTTTAATCACTTTCCTGACATCATCATACACAAACACAAAGAACAAAAATCATAATCACTTGGCAGGGTGTTTCTCCACCAATAATAAGTAGTATTCTGACGTGTCTATCAGCTGCTACAGTATAATACAGATTGTTTCAGAGGAAATATATTTCCTTAAAGGGTCCCTTTTCAAGGCAGGCGAGGCTAAAATTAGACGTGCCAGCTGTGTTTTGCTGAGGGCTCACGCATGCCCAGAGCGTGGGCAGACCAGCACTGAACTCCTCTCGACTTTGTCAAGTCGGCTGTATTCTCCCCAGCCCAGAGTTGCCTTTTCAGATGAAAGGTTCCTGGTACAAATCCAGCTTCCTAGGCAAGAAGACCAGAGAATGCGGTCCCATGTACAAGCCCTACTACCCCTGGGGCAATGGGCTTCCCGCAGGGGTCTGGTTCCTGGGAGCCCTGTGAGTGCAGGTAGGTTCCTTGGAGACAGATCAGGATGGTGGGCACACAGTTTTATGTTTGACTTTTGACAAGAATGACGATCAGAAGGAAGGAAGGGGAGAGGGTGGAGAGTAGGAGGTAGAAGCCCTGTCACTGAGAAAATTAAATCAAGTCTGCCAATGTTTATGTGTTCTTCTGGGACTCAGAGGTCTCATCTAGAAAATGGAACTACTTCCAACTTACCTAGCTGGAGAGAGTCAACTGAATCAGATACTAAATAAAAATCACATTGATTTTAAAATTCTTTGCAGCATCTCACTACTCAGACAATAGAGTCCTGACTTTTGGTATACTTTTCAAGTCACTTACAAACCTAACTTTCTTCTCCAGAGGCAGGCAGTAGACCCTGTCCCCCATGTCTGATGCCTGAGTGACACTGCCCTGCTTTCAGGTCTGGGCTGTGCTCTCAGGGCCTTCGGTCATCCCCTCTGCCAGGGGGGCTCTCCCAGACCCACCTTCAGCAGATCCTCCAGCCCGCCCTTTGGTCTCAGCACCACCCACACCCAGTGGCTTCCTATGCACTCTGGCTTTCCCACAGCACCTCGTATTTACCCTAATATAATGCTCATCCTATGTCACTACCTATGAATTGCCTGTTCTCTCTACGATGCTCTAAAAGCATCAGGAAAAGCAGGAAAGGAGGAGGTCCCATCATTCTTGTTTACCTTCATCTTTTTTAAAACTGGCATGGCATCTGGCACCAAATGGTTGCTCCGTAAATGTCTGAAGAATAAGACATCTTAAATATCAGCAACAACTCTAACCCAACTCATATCCAACTTTCAGTACATTTCTGGGTGCAGGGGATATAGTGCTACACAGATCAGAACAAGGTGCCTCCTCCAACCGATGCCACTGCCCACTTCATACAGTTATTATGAGAATTCACTGAGTTAAACGTGAAGCATTGATAACACCTTGGTACTTATTGGATCTGCTCAATAAACACAAGCCTGCACCTGGAGAAGAGCATCCCAGGCTGAAGGACCAGTAAGAACAGAAAGCCTGGCAGCAAGCATGTGTCTTTGGAATGTGCCAGATATAGTGCAGGGGCTGGAAGGGAGCAAGTAAAGAGTAGAGGAGTAAAGAGTAGAGAATGAGGCTGGGACAAGATCTACAAGCCTTGGTGGAATTTGGTGGGGAAAGCTAAATTAGTGATGGTTAACAGTACAGCCAGGACTCTATCCAAAGCATCTTCAACTACAGAATGCTGTCTTCCTAAATGAAAGATTGGGGTTCCTCCAAATTATAAGACACCTAGGATCAGGATCCTAGATGGCTTCTGCCAACGCAGCCACTTTGGACAAAGGACATCAGTATTCTTTCATTCATAACTGCCAAGATGCTCCTCCATCACTGCCAAGATGCTTCTGCCAACGTGGCCACTTTGGACAAAGGACATCAGTATTCTTTCATTCATAACTGCCAAGATGCTCCTTAAAGGGAAAGGACTACTGCCTTATTTACAAATAAAAAGCCAAATAAATAACTCCTCTCAGTGTACGCTATAGCCCACTTATATGCAAAGTTCCCAGTATGTGTCAATACTGTGAGCAATTTCTACACAAATTGCTGCTTCCCAAAATCTATTCTATTCCATTGGATTATCGGTATTTTCTGGGCATTAATTGTCATTAGCTTAAGAACATTCACTGAACATTTAAAGCTTTTCTTAAATAACGTAAAGACAGTTTAGCCCTTGTGAGGATGGTAAAACCTGTGTTTCATTCATTTTTTATTTTTTTTTCCCTGAGATCCCAGTAGCCATGGAGATTCGAGGGGCAAGATAGTCATGTCAGAAATAGTTTTTATATCATGTCTGCTCTGTTGGAGCTGCAGCATTTTCCATTTAAACGATCAAGTTAAGGTAGGAGGGAACTAGTTTAAGGCACTCTCTAAATCAGAAGCCAGCTGTGTGCCATTTGCCAAATAAACAAATTTTGTACAAATCCCAAAGCAGCAAACTGCATCAAAGGGCATGGACTCTTATAGATTCACGTGATTCACAGCACAGACTGGAGAGGCACTCATTTAAGACAAGTTCTTGGCTAACAGAATTGAGAGGATGTTTCAGACACGTATCCAGAGATGGGGAAGTGATGGTATTGAAATAAGGGGCAATTGGGCAGAGACAGAGACTCTTCTGGTTTGCCCTTGACCCAGAGAAGAACTGGGTCCCCTCTCTGGATGACTGACTGATTTTAATTTTTTTTTTTTTTGGCTGCGTTGGGTCTTCATTGCTGCGTGCGGGCTTTCTCCAGTGGCAGCGAGCGGGGGCTACTCTTCGTTGCGGTGCGTGGGCTTCTCACTGCGGTGGCCTCTCCTGTTGCAGAGCACAGGTTCTAGGCACGCGGGCTTCAGTAGTTGCGGCACACAGGCTTCAGTAGTTGTGGTTTGCGGGCTCCAGAGCGCAGGCTCAGTAGTTGTGGCGCCGGGGCTTAGTTGCTCTGTGGCATGTGGGATCTTCCTGGACCAGCGCTCGAACCCGTGTCCCCTGCATTGGCAGGTGGATTCCCAACCACTGCACCACCAGGGAAGCCCTGGATGATTTATTTTTGTAAATTACAAAGACTCAGTCAAAAGTAAAAGAACAGTAGAGATATAAGGAAAAACCATAATCATACTATCTTCAAAAGGAGTATCCTATTTTACCTTTAAGAAAGACATCCATGACCTTGAGTAAAACGTAAAAGGCAAAAACTGTGGCATTTCCTGCCCACTTTATTCAAATTTGTGAAATCTCCTTCCAACCCAGCAGTTGCCAAATGAGTATGAAACATAAAAGTTGTTTGTTTGTTTTCTTAAAGACAAGATGGTAGATTGCAAATTCCAACATTAATGTTACAACTTTCTTTTCTCCTACTGAATCCTTACCAATGGTTTAAGAAAATGTCTGAGACAAATAAGAAGAAAGAGACTACCATTCAAGTATGTGTGGCCCAAACTTAAACGATAATTGAATGTAAAAATATTAATGTAGATAAAGACAATAAAAATTGGCCTTGGAAGAAAATTTCAAGCCTCAAGACAAAACTACAATGGACTATAGTTCAAGACAGTTAAGTAGAAAAGCAAGAGCAGTTTAAAACAATGAACAATATTAACTTCAACAACAGTTTATTGAGCCTCTATTCTGGGCCTAAAAAATCGAGGGTACCAGTATAAATACGGTATTATTACCCATGTCCTCAAGTAGATTTAACAAATCAATATGTCTCAAACTTCAACCATTCACAAATGACCTTAATGTTTTTTCTCATATCTGAGTACCAATTTGAAACAATAAAAATAATTTTCTTTAAGTTGACCCAATTTTTTCTGAAATCCATGTGAACTTTATTAGAATTCTAAGCAATAATATACACAAGGCTCATGTTTATTTTGCTTCCATTATCTTTTTAAAAAATGCACACTGTCCACCAACTCTCTATATACATTTTTCGTAGCACTCAATACTGTGGCGGGCACATCTGGACCTCCTTTACCACTAGGATTAGCAAGACTCACACTTCTCCATTTCACTGAAAGTAGGAATGGCCACATGACTTGCTATGCCCAATAAAATATGAAGCTTTTACGAGCGACACCCACAAAAACTTTAACTGCTGCTGTTTAATTCTCCAGTCCACTCTTCTCTGAGGCAAGAATGTGCTGATATGGAGTAAGCATCTCAGAGGGGTGAGAACAGCTGCCTTGAATAGTCACCTGGACCAGCCACTGACTTGCCATGCATGAGAAGTAAACCTTTGTTGGATTATGCTATTGAGATTTGGTGACTTACCACAGCATCACCTAGCCTACCCTGACTAATCCAACATTACTTGTCGTTTGATTCTGTATTCATTGGTTTCCTTGCTTGAGTAGCACCCCCGCTAATATCTGAGCTCCACAAGGGAAAGGAGCATATTTGTCTTGTTCCCTGTTATATCCCCAGCACCTAGAGCAGTCCTTGGAATTTAA
Organism: Tursiops truncatus; assembly: GCF_011762595.2. Taxonomy (NCBI): domain Eukaryota; kingdom Metazoa; phylum Chordata; class Mammalia; order Artiodactyla; family Delphinidae; genus Tursiops; species Tursiops truncatus. Next base: position 48,205,652 of record NC_047043.1, on the reverse strand, counting down.
TACACACTTAATAAATGTGTGTTAAATAAATGAATAAATAATTATCTAAAATCATCTTATTTACTCATCAGTGCTTAATGCATGCTACTTTAGGAAATCATGGAAGGTGAAACGAAACATATTCACAAAAAGTAAAAACTGAAGTTTCATAGGGAACCCTCCTACACTGCTGGCGGGAATGTAAATTGGTGCAGCCACTATGGAAAACAGCATGGAGGTTCTTCAAAAAACTAAAAATAGGGCTACCATATGATCCAGCAATCCCATTTCTGAGCATATACCTGCACAAAACTCGAATTCAAAAAGATACATGCACCCCAATGTTCATAGCAGCACTATTCACAATAGCCAAGATATGGAAACAACCTAAATGTCCATGAATAGATGAATGGATAAAGATGTGGCACATATATACAATGGAATATTACTCAGCCATGAAAAGAAACGAAATTGAGTTATTTGTAGTGAGGAGGATGGACCTAGAGTCTGTCATACAGAGTGAAGTAAGTCAGAAAAAGAAAAACAAATACAGTATGCTAACACATATATATGGAATCTAAAAAAAAAAAAAAAGTGGTTCTGAAGAACCTAGGGGCAGGACAGGAGTAAAGATGCAGATGTAGAGAATGGACTTGAGGACACAGGGAGGGGGAAGGGTAAGCTGGGACAAAGTGAGAGAGTGGCATGGACATACATACACTACCAAATGTGAAATAGATAGCTAGTGGGAAGTAGCCGCACAGCACAGGGAGATCAGCTTGGTGCTTTGTGACCACCTAGAGGGGTGGGGTAGGGAGGTGGGAGGGAGACGCAAGAGGGAGGGGATATGGGGATATATGTATACATATAGCTGATTCGCTTTGTTATACAGCAGCAACTAACACAACATTGCAAAGCAATTATACTCCAATAAAGATGTTAAAAAAAATTTGCATGTATTAATTAAAGCACTAAGCATGAACAATTTGTAGCTGTTTTATAAGCCTCAGGAAATGAACAAGTCTTGTAAATTTTAGATTCATTTATTCAGGAGAACAAAATATACTGACTTTCTTTTCTCTATGCTATTTCTCACCTCTATCCTATTATATGTATGCATGTACGTTTATAACATTATGTTTTTCTGATTGCAAAAATAATGATATACATTGTATTTTTGAAATGCAGAAAAGCGAAAAGAAAATTTTAAAATACTACAATTCAAAGATAATCATTCCTCTTAAAATTTTGGTATATGTTCTTCCAGGTTAGATATATATTCTCTTTTACAAAGCTGTGAAAATATTGTGGAAACTCTGTGTAACTTTTTTAATATAACAATTACCTTTCCATGTCCTTAAATATTTTTCCAAAACATGACTTTTAAATAACTCTGTGTATGTTTTTACTGTAACCTAACTCAAAAATGTTCTGGAAATTCGTAGAATATAAAATATAAATAAATATTAACCATCATAGCAGAAAAACAAAATGTGGTACATATATATGATGGAATATTACTCAGCCATAAAAAAGAATGAAATAATGCCATTTGCAGCAACATGGATGGACCTAAAGATTATCATACTAAGTGAAGTAAGTCAGACAGAGAAAGACCAGTGTCATATGATATCACTTATATGTGGAATCTAAAATATGACACAAATGAACATATCTACAAAACAGAAACAGACTCACAGACATAGAGAACAGACTTGTGGTTGCCAAGGGGGAGGGGGCGTATGGGAGGGAAGGATTGGGAGTTTGGGATTAGCAGATGCAAACCATTATATAGAGAATGGATAAACAACAAGGTCCTACTGTAGAGCACAGGAAACTATATTCAATATCCTGTAATAAACCATAATGGAAAAGAATATGAAAAAGGATGTGTGTGTGTATATATATATATATATATATATATATATATATAACTGAATCACTTTGTTGTACAGCAGAAATTAATACATTGTAAATCAACTATACTTCAATAAAATTTAAAAAAAAGTTTTTTCATGGGAGGAGAACTGCTATCATACTGAACACTCAGAAGGAAAGTGTTCTTTCACTGACTATTTGGAGTGAGTACTGGGGTGTGGTGTTAACTAGTTAAGAGATAAAGAAGGCAAAGAAGTAAATGAACACAGATATAGATGGACAGCTACATACTAGACATTGGAGGAGATGCCTATAAATGTTTCCTCAGCGAAAACGCACAAGTACCTGGGAAGTGGGTATGATTTTTCACAATTTACAAAATTGAGAAGGATCAGGTTTAACTACCTGATCCACACTCACCCAGTTATCACGTAGTAGAGGAACACTTCTGCCTCATTTCTGTATAAGGTCCAAACTCAGGCTCTTTCCTCAGTGTCCTTGATTGAAATCTTAAATGCTTTACTCCAAAATCGGATGAGAAAACCTTTGTGTTTAAAACATAAAACTCACAGTATACAGAAACATCCTAAATAAGTCACTTATGTCTTCATAGCAAACTGGAAAGAAAGAGCATGACTGTCTGTCATACAGCATAAACTCTATTTGGATGACAGATGTGATGGTTAATACACAGTTACATGTGTCAACTTGGCAAGGTTATGGTGCCCAGTTGTTTGGTCAGCACCAGTCTAGATGTTGTTGCCAGGTATTTTTTAGACATGATTTACACTTAAATCAGTAGACTTTAAGTAAAGCAGATTACCCTCCATAATGTGGGTAGGTCTCATCCAATCAGTTGAAGGCTTTAAGAGTTAAGACTAAGGTCCCTCGAGAAGGAAGGAAGTCTGTCTCCAGACTACAGCTGGACTAAAGACTCAACTAGCTCTTCTCTGCATCTCCAGCTTGCCAGCCTGCCCTACAGTTTTGTGATTAGCCAGCTCCCACACTCATGTGAGCCAATCCGTTAAAATAATTTGCTCTCTTTCTCTCCCTCCCTCTCCCTCCCTCTCTCTCTCTCTCTCTCTCTCTCTCTCTCTCTCTATATATATATATATATATATATGCAAATACATATCTGACTACTTGTGTTTCTCTGGAGAATGTATTAATAAAATGAAAGAAAATATGGCAGCAGTGAAGGTCAATGAAATGGACACTCATACATTTCTATTAAATGTCTACTGAACAAAATGTATAGCCTTAAAAATCTCCATCCTTTTCACCCAGTAACTTCAGTTCTAAGAATCTAAAAGAGATCATCATTAGCATTTTAATGGTAAATAACTAGAGAAACCTGAATGTCCAACTCTAGGTGATTAAATAAATTACAGTATAAAGTATAATTCAACCATTAAAATGATCCTTAGAAAACATTTTAACAATATGGGAAATGCTTAACTTGAATAGCTAATGGAAAAAATAAAAATTCAGAAAAAACAGAACATTGTACATGCAGTAGGTTTTCAACTACGAAATATAAACACATAGACAATAGAAGAACTGCATCAAAATAACAACAGTGAAACTTTCCCTTTCTGGTGAGGTTATTGGTGATTTTACTTTTCTTTTTGACAAATTTTGGCATTTTCCAATTTGTCTTAAAATCAGCATGTTTCATTAAGTGAAATAAACATTGTTTAAAAATATATATATATTTCTAAGTAAGGTTTTTATTATTAGTTGAGAGGAAATTTTTAAACTCCCAGAAGTGACGATATCAAAATGAATTACATGTGTATTTTAAGTAGCCATTTACTCCTTACCTGAGACAGCAATTTAAGAAAAGTTTAAGTCTTTAAAGTCTGGAAGCATCAATTCGACATCAAAAAAAGTTCAAAACTCTCATTTAAGACCTAAAGACTGGGATTTCCCTGGCGGCCCAGTGGTTAAGACTCTGTGCTCCCAATGCAAGGGGCCCGGGGTTCGATCCCTGGTCAGGGAACTAGATCCTGCACTCTGCAACTAAAGATCCCACATGCCACAATGAAGATCCCACATGCTGCAACTAAGACCTGGCACAGTCAAATAAATAAATAAATATTTTTAAAATAAATTAATTTTAAAATATTAAAAAGCCATTGTCTTAAAAAAAAAAAGACCTAAAGACCTATTCTCTTATTCAGTGAGGGTAATGAAAAAATAACGGCAACCAAAGGCAGAGGACATAGCTTCAGAAGGATTAAAATAAAACTGCATTGTATCTAAGAGTTTATTTTTATCTTCAACTAATTCTGCCTTTGTACTTCTACATTTCTCATTGAATTTATTTGTAAAAAATATTGATGCAGCTCTGCCAGCTTGTTTACAATATGTTGTAGAAACCAAGAATGTTTTTTTCTTTTGGTTTATCACTATGCCTCCCTGTATATTTCCGTGCAAAGAATGTCACTATTTCCAGTCCATTGAGTCAATTTGGTCCTGATATAACTGGCAGATTCTAGAGGCCGTTGTTACAAGTACACCGTCTGCCATGACTTGTGCCATTAGTGGGACCAGAGCTTTGGAAAACCCCAAACTAAAAGCCTCAAAGTAGAGAAAGATGAATAGCTGCTTTGTTACATGGGAAACATTTTTCTAAAAGGAAGATCATCACTTTGTATCAACTGTCCAGCTTCATTCTGCCAATAGCTAAGCAAGTTGGGTTGATGTGTCCAGATTTGATTGGCTAGACTGATTCCTCTCGCTAGAAAAATCCAGAGTTGCAGAAGTCTAAGCTGAAAGGATACTACTAACTAGAGTTACCATATAAAATACAGCATACCCAATTCAATTCGAATTTCAGAAAAATGGTAAGTATGTTTTTAATATAATTATATTCCAAATATTGCATATGATATGTCCTATGGAATAGTTGGGTCATACTTATAAAAATTATTCATTGCCTGTCTGAGATTCAAATTTATCTGGGTGTTCTGTATTTTTAAGTTCCTAAATCTGGCCAAACCTACTCCTAACCGATGCACTGACACAGTTCACAGGCCTTTCAGAGGACACAAGAATTGATAGAGTTTAAATTTATGGACAACTGGCAACGCCTAATATTTTCAATCGTCTTTACACTCAAACCAAGTAAAGCAAACACGTCCCCAAATTAAGCCTCCCTTCAAGAGACTTAAACCACAGTTATGTTCCCAATATGAATCCATACAGTGTTCCAAGAGCTCTGGTTTTCTTTTTAATTATTATGAACTTGTTTCTTTTTAGCATAAGGGAATATTTAATGTATTTTCTTAAATTGTTATTCAGCACAAAAAGTGCCTGTCCAGAATAACACATGCCCAGATCCCCTTCACTGATATCATAAAGGTCCAATTCAGAGAAACCAGACAAATGTGCAAAATACAAGGGAAAAGGAGGTCAGGAACAGCGCCACCTGAGTGTGGTCCCCAGACAAGTGCTGATGGGCAGACCCTACCATGTCCACTGAGCACAGGGATTGAGGCTGAGTGTCCATCAACTTTATAGGAAGAATCTTATGTCTCTTGTCTCTAAGTAATGAAAGTGTGGACTTGTAGTTTGAAAGTCTGCTTTTTGCATTTCATTTTTCTAGTAATTTACAGAAATATCAGCTAGTCAGTTAGAAATAAACAAAAACCAGTCTCTCACTGGAGAGTTTGAAAAGTGCTGATCTAGGAAATACACAATTGTCTTATGTCCTCTCATTTCTATTTGCACATTTCTAGTGGTGAAAACATTACATTGATGTCTTTTCTGATTGCAATACAAAGAATAATGAAACCCACATGAACTACAAAGGAAAATATTCCTTCCTGCAAATTTCCTTACTCACTCTCTTTTCTTTGTCTATTCCTTACCCTCTACCCTATGCCACCTTCCTGAACCCAGGGATGACATTTAAGAGTACCAAACCCAGGGTACGCAGGGCTTCTGACTGTGAGTGACTGACCCTGGAGAAATCAACTCCCTAGCTGGAGCCTCAGTTTTCCCAAGTGTAAAATGAAGGTTGTGATTAGGTCATTTAAGGTCCCTTTCTGACTCCAGTATCCCACAGTCCCAGGATACACTTGTTAAACCAAGTTGAGACTACATCTTTTTGGCTGCAGGGGTACGCTGGCTGGCTCCAGAGTGGATGGGAGACTCACACCAGCATCACACCTGAGGTTGACACACCTGAGCCACAGGCTTTGTGTGACTCCCAGCCATTCCCCCAACAGCTGTGTGCTGGGAGACACCAAATCCAAAAGCAGCCTGCCGTGTCATAGGGAAGAACAAATCTGACTCCATATTAGATCTGTTTCTTTTACTTTAACCTTTGTATTTGATTGACTTTGCTTTGTGTATAACCTGAAATATACAGGATAGCCCATTCTCAAGGCTCTGACCTTTAAGGGTTTAACTCTTTTCTATTCATACAGAGATAAAAAGTTGCAGAACTGAAAATAACATTTTTCTTGTTGGAGGTTTACAGGAACATCACGACCTGACCTACCTGGACCAATGCAAGAACAAAGGATTCTGACACCAAGAAGTTTGCAACAACTAACCACGCCCCTCCCTTACCTGGCCTTTAAAAGTGCTTTGTTGACACCCTTCGGGGAGTTTGGGGTTTCCTCCCATTCTCCTTGCGTGACCCTGCAATAAACTTTTCTCTGCTCCAAACATTTCGGTTTGTTTGGCCTCACTGTGTGTCGAGCATGAACTTGCATTCAGTAACAGCCCCGCACGGATTATGATTTGCCTTCTAGAGATGACATCCCTGAGCGGAACTAAAATAAGGCCAAACAGTTACCTGACTTTTTAGCCAATGCCTCGAAAATAGTTTAATCCCGGGAAGTCGAGATGCACCAACTGTCCCACCCAGGGTTTTTCACTATTCTGAATGCTTATGCTCATTCTGCAGTCAGGAAACGTAATTATTCGTTTTTTCTTTAAGAAAGTTTATGACCAAAGGTAATGGGGGGAACATAAATGTACTGACTGCTTACTGAGACTCATAAATGCTAAGAACACAGACAAGTAATTGTTGCTTGGAGATTTGTTTTTGTCGTGTAGAATCTTCATTTTTAGCAATTTAACTACTAAAAGCTTCCCCACCTGGAGGAGAATTATTTAGTCGGAAATAAAACTTAGCACCTAATTAATTCATTCCCGGCTCCAACAACTTTCATCCTTTCAGAAAAGCGGCTTTCACATAAAATGTGCAGAAGGTAGCTTGTTATACAGGGCTAGTAAAACTCAGAGGTAATTAGTATAAGCTAAACCTCTAAATAATAATGCCAAGTTTTTAACTTTTGCAGAGCCCTAGGTCAACATTTACTAATAAATTCTCTGTTTTCCTTTGTGAGAGATAAACGTTGCTACAAATTATCAAGAAATTTAAAAAAAAAAGAATGAATGAAGTTAAGAAATCTGTTCTGGCCAATTAGTAAAGAAAAGTGGTTAAAGCTCAGGTCAGAATTTATCAAAAGCCATCAAATACCTACACCTCTTCAGAGTTAGGAATTTAAGAACAGTGCTCATTTATGGCTGGGATGGGCCATGGGTCAGACTGGGCTCATCTTAGGAGAATTTCTGGGAAGGTCTGGCATTGCAGGGTGGAGAAACCAGTGTGAAGACCCTGGGACTTTGGGACCTCGATCTCCTACCTTAACTGCCTCTGTGACAGGCAAATGATGACATTGTGTGCTGTCCCACAGTGGGTGCGAGGTGGGGTGGGGGGCGACACAGAGGGATGCTGCAAATAACTCAGCCTGTCAGGTCGCCCGTGGCACCTTCCCTCCCACGGTGGAAGCCACGTGAAACATGACAGCTCACTGCCTCAGCCCCTCCAGCCCCTGCCACCTCTCAGGTTCCCCAGATCGCTGGCTTTGCAAACAGAGTTATAAGCGAACCACACCAACAAAGGAAGTTTCTTTTTTCCAATGCTGAATAAGATCCCTTACCAGCTCATCTCTTTTCCTTCCTCTCTACTTCCAGGGGGGGAAGAGAAGTGAGAGTGTTGCAGGATCAGCAGCATGACATCGAACAGTCCCTTGAGGGAGGATACAGAGATGGCTCATCGCACCTCACTTTGGGGAGCAGCAGAAAGGAACCCGGGGACAGCACAGCTCCACAAAGCAGCGGTTGGAAAAGGAGACATCTGGCCCAGTGAGGCCTTCTGTTATTTCTCCCTTAGGTTGGAAATGCTGAGTTCTTGGTCCATAAAGAGGGCAGATTATTAAGAGGAAAATAGGAAAGCCAGTCTATTTCTCAGTGTGATGGATTTCCATCAAACCAGATCTGTACAAGACGCCTCACTCTTCATCTCTATCTGACAAGGGGTGGGGGGGGGGCTTGTAGCAATACTTGGGTTCATATTGGCTTGGAGACTGAGACAGATTTTTCTGTTCTCTCCGGGAGAAAGATACACATGTTACTCAGGACAGGGAGACAGGCAGGGGATCCACGTGCTGAAACGGACCTGTGGATTACACGTTTCCGATGAGCAACCATCACACAGCAGCTGTTAGAGGCTGCTGTCCAAGCCCAGCTTAATTCTTTTTGCTGCAAACTCTAAAAATTAGGTTTGTTTCTTGGTAAAAAACAATGCTGTGTCAAGACCCCTAGAAGAATCGTACAGTGTTGTTCCATAAGCTGGTAATGGAAGAACCTGTCCATTACAACCAGGGATAAATGTATTGGATTCAATAAGTTTGGTTTGGGAAATCTCTCTTTGTCAGTTCCAGGATAACCAATTGTCCTTGTTAAGAGGAGCTGATGTAGAAATATTTCACCTCCCCATCCATAAACACTTCTTTCCCCCCAGAGCAAGAAGGGGCTGATCTTCTAGGTCTTAGTGTTATTTTTTTTTAATTATTTTTTTTTTGGGGGGGGTAATGTCATCTTTTTTTTTTTTCTGATATTTCTTTTCAAATGAAGAAATATGATTTGCATACCAGGTGCAGTTTTCCTTTAGTCTTTGTGTAAGTGCCTGCCTTTTAAATGACTCCTAGAACTAAGATCCTGACCACTTGCCCTTGTTAAATATCTGGTGATCCTTCCCCTCAACAGATGGGAAGGGCCTCCTGATATGCCCCTGGCCTCATTTCAGTTTGGGTAATTGCATTCTGTTGACTTGAAATCTCCCCACCAGTTTCATCTGCCTGGGATGTGATGCCTCATTCTCAGCCCTGAGCTGCCTGGCGTGCCGTCGGAGGCTGGGGAGCAGCTGGTGCATTCCACCCAGAAGTGGATGCATTTTAGTGGCAGGTGCAAAGGTTTTCTTTGGCTGAATACAAATTCTAACCTAGGAATGAGCTGCATGGATGCTCTTTATTTATTTATTTTTAACATCTTTATTGGAGTATAATTGCTTTACAACGTTGTGTTAGTTGCTGCTGTATAACAAAGTGAATCAGCTGTATGTATACATATATCCCCCTATCCCCTCCCTCTTGCATCTCCCCCCCACCCTCCCTACCCCACCCCTCTAGGTGGTCACAAAGCACCGAGCTGATCTCCCTGTGCTATGTGGCTGCTTCCCACTAGCTATCTATTTTACATTTGGTAGTGTTTATATGTCCATGCTACTCTCTCACTTCGTCCCAGCTTACCCTTCCCCCTCCCTGTGTCCTCAGGTCCATTCTCTACATCTGCATCTTAAGTAACTACCGGGAAGCCAAAAATATGAAAGTATCCAAAGCATAAATATGAATTGGGATGAAAATACACTTTCACTAAAACCAGTCTATTGTGTGATCATTTTGCACTCCATGAATCTTACCATTCTTCTAGATTTGAATTTTGACAATAAGAAGAACTAATTCACATAAAGCAGACAACTCTTCTGAAAGGAAGAATTTTATGCACACACACACACACACGGACACACACGTATGTCCCAGCTCTTACCTCCCTCTGGAGTCTTCCTCAGTTTGGAATAAAAGCAACCTTCCCCAGAAACCACATTAGGTGCCCTATGCATACCTCCTTCGAGTAGGTAACACATTTAATCGTAATGAGCTTATCTCCTGTACCAAACTGGAATCTAAAAACTACCCCATTCATTTTTGTTACCCCAGCACCAAAAACATAATAGGTGCTTAATAAATGAATTAAATACAGACTGCATAGGCCAAACCTAATTAGTCTTAAGCTCTGATCCAGAAAATACTATTTCTAAGGGCTGTGAATCAAGGTGTGTTTTTTTCAGGTTCACACACCTGGACGAAACCCTGGGAACTTGGTGGTCCATGTCACCATGTCACATAGTCGTGGCCACCTCAGCTCGAGGGAACAGTTTCTGCCAGCACAGGTTCTCTGCATGGAGGGCCCCTCTTGCAGCAAATGGCACCAACGGCTGGACCAGGGAAGCCGAGGGCCAGGGTGGTTGCACGAAGGCTGAGCTGAGCTACCATCAGAGGACAGGTGCTAGTAGATACAGTTCCTGCCTCTCAGCCTTCAGGCAGACAATTTGCAAGCCTTTCTGTCCCTTCTCAGGATGGCTCAGTGAAGCTGATCCCCACTGACCAACCGCAGCTTTTTTTTTTCCCTGTAAACATTTTAGCGTGACCTTGATAACACTGTGGACTCTCCTCCTTCCACTCTCCTCTTGCTTCAGGAAATCACCTCCAGACACACTTTCTGCACACAAGCCCTTGCCTCAGTCTCTGAGTTGGGGGGGAACCTAAACGGTGACAGCTTGGGGCATCCCCACACTGACAGTCACACCACCCACGTGTGCACATGTAATATACCTATTCCTCCACCCTCCGTTTCCTTTCCCTGTCACAGGACAGAAAAATAATATGAGGAGCACCCCAACACATACAGGCTGACAGATTATAGGTGATGCTGATGCCAGGAAATAGGGGGGACCACTAAGACTTTTCCTTGATATGTCTTCTGAAATATTAAAGATTTCAGCTCTAAATATCCTGTCTTACCAATGAGGTAGGAGTCATTCCCAGAGTCTCATAATAGGGGAACAATCCAGATTCTGCCTCATTTTAGCCTCTGCAGGTCACCATAAATTAGCTTAGAAGCCCCAAGCCTCCGTAATGACTCGAGCTGACTTGCATCCTAATTTTGACTATGCGGCAATCTTGCCGATGCCATCTGCATGCATGCGTTAGTCTCACACTGCCCTGGCCCATGGGGTGGAAGAAGGTTTATGTAGTAGGACCAGTCACTGTCATCCCTGCTTTGTGTAGGTCATCAGTGTGTAGTGCCCTCACCAAAGAGGAGGGCTGGATGAAGCCCAGAGGCCACCATCGTACACCCAGGCAGCTGCGGAAACCAAGGGCAGGGTGTCGCCCAAGGGGACTACCCTGGAGTTACCAGTGTCATACTTGCTGCAGGCCTGCCCCACTGGCCACATGAGACAGAGGAAGGTAGCAGACAGGTGGATTGCAAGGAATTCTCATCAGTTTTGGAGACACTGGTGCTTAGACCCCTGCCTGCCGCAATGTATTCAAACTGAGGCAAGAGCCTGATGTAGCAGCCAGATTGAGGCAAAGCTGGACAGAGGGGCGCAGAGGTTCTCAGTTCATGGGAAAGACTCTGACAGGTTAAAAGTTATATTAGAGAAGGCCTATGAGGCACATGGTTCATCCTTTGATTTTTGTAAAATTAGTAATTTTTCATCTGACTATAAAAGCTCTACCTTTTCACTGTAAAATGTTGAAATGCAAAATCGTATAAAAACAAATCCACATATCTGATTCTACAACCCAGAGGTAATTGCTATTAGTATTTGGTCTATTTGCTTCTGGATTTTCTTTTCTCTATGAATAATGAATATATAGCTGTCTCCCTCTGTGTCTATCTCTCTGTCCATCTCTGTCTCTCTGACTCTCTGTCCACATATGTGACATCTGGAGAAAATACTGTATTTATATCTTCTTGTACTTGTTTCTTCCAACAATACATGGTGAGCAATTTCTTTGAAAACAACATATAATGGGGACATACATTTTAATTATAACATTTATGATTCTCTATTGATAGATATATAGGTTGTTTCATATGTTTGTTATCACAAATATATATAATATATATTCTTGGGGTTTATCCCCTTTTGGTGTGGATTCTGGAACTCCTTGCTGTAGCAAGAGGCAAAGAAAATGCCCATCAGTGGATAGTGCCAGGGTCAATCACATAGCACTGCAAGCCACCCTCAGCATGTTGATAGCTGTCCTCATGGTCACAAGATGGCTACAGATATCTTCACCCACCAATATCTGGAATTAGCTACCTTTTCCTCCTGTACCTTTTAAATAAATTTTACTAGAAGCTCCTGCCTCAAGCAGTCTTCTCCTCATGTTTTATTGGACAGAATTGGTCACATACTGTTTCCTAAGTCATTCACTAATGAGGAAAATGGAATTACAACGATTGGCTCAAACTACACAAGACATACTACCCTCCTGAGCATGGGAGAAAGGTCATTTTCTCAGAGCAAATGGCTGCACATGGCTTAAGAATGGAGCATGTACTATAGATCAAAATTAGAGCCCTCCAGAAAAGAAAGAGGGATTTAAGGGGAATTAATTTGGGTAGGCAAAACACAATCGTCTCCAATACCAAATAAACTTGTTTGTTACCCTCTCACCTACATTATAATGCTCTTTTCTCTGATAATATTAACCTTCCTTAATTCACCACCTAGGCACTTTGTTTTCCTTAAATCAGACCTTTGCTGGTTCTCCACGGATCTTCAAGAAGTTAACAGAAAAATGAACATGACAATGATAATGAGCTTGAGATCTAGCTCTCCTTGGGGGCATTTCTGTTCTAAAAGGAAGTTCTGGAAGATAGAAACATCTCCAAGATCTACAAGAACAAAGAAAGAATGGGGCCTGGCAGGCACAGAAAGACTCGAGGCCGTCCTCACCTCATCTCTGCCGGCTCTCCTGCTGCCCCGCTCACCAGCCTCCTGCCCTTCCACCAATAGGCCAGCTGACTCTCGTCCTGGAGCCTCTGCACTTTGCTTCCCTCTGCCTAAAACAGGCTTTCTTTGGACAGTCACTTGACTTAATCCCTCACTTCTAAAGCTCTCTGCACATATGCCACTTTATTAAAGAGGTTTTTCTTAATCATCTTACATAACATAGCACCTTCACTTCATTCTTTACCCTATTACCCTGCTTTATGCATGTAAGTAGAGAGTAAATTCTATGAGGATGGAATTTACGTTTGTTGTTGTGTTTTGTTTGTTTGTTTGTTTTACTGTTGGTTCCTCATAAGCATTCCATAAAATTGTGGAGAAAGAATTGGTGGCTGGATGGATACTTTGGCAACACGAAACTTAAATGGTCATCTTCTTGCTTAACCTGGATCATAGCAGAAGTCAAGTAAGACCTAATCCTGCACAGGCATCACTCTCTGTCATAACCAGTGGTGTCCGTAAGTCCAAGTTAGTCAAGATTTCCCTTATTTAACCTACTTCCCTCTAGGCAAGGCCTTCATTTTCTAGGCTGATTTGTATATTTTGAAATCTACACAGTATCTATCTTTCTAACATGAAATAAAAGGTGAGTTCCAACTTAGAGAAATGAGATACATCATACAATTGTAATACTATCTAATTAATAAAACGTGTTTTAACTCTGATTAAAATTTATTTTGCATGCCAAAAATAGTCATAAAACCGTATCTCAAAGCCAGGAGAAATATAAGTATGCAACAGTAATTTAAGAAGTTACCGTATGAGTTGGAGTTTCCATTTGATGTTGTGTCTGATACACACACACACACGCACACACAAGGTTTCAGAGACTTTCAGACAACATGCGCACATGGACATGATCGCCGACATGAAACTATGAAAAAGTCCATATTAGAGTTCAGAAAAGGATGTACTAGGAACTACAGCCACCTACCAAAGAGCAGAAGTGATTTCTGTTAGTTGTGGTATAAATATACCAGATGGACCTAAAGGCAACCAGACAGCACTGACAGACAGGTGAGGGGACAGCCTGTCTGAGATAAACATGGAAGAGATTCCAGCAGAACCTAGTAACACCCACTGTGCTGTGCAAGGGGACAGTGGTGGTCAGTGTGTATATATTTAGAACCCACAACCATCTCTGGGGAGACCACGGGATACAGGAGAGCATGATGAACGGCCTCTCTAGGTCTGCATTAGGTGAGCAAAGCCCAGGCAGGGTTGGAGGAAGATCGGGTAACCTCCAGCTTAGAACAAGGGCACCCTTTCCTGACAACGAACAGAGTTCTGCCCAGCTAACTTGGCTCCCACACCAAATTCAGAGAGGAAATTTTTTGGTGAGTCTCCCAAGCTAAGGAGCTCTGAAATGACAAGATGAAAAAACAGCAAACCCAAACAGGTCCCTTCCTGAAAGACTTCTGCCCACTGCTCCCCAATCTCTGACAGATCCCATCCCAATTCTTAATTCTGTACATTGGGTAATATATTCTATTTTTGGAATGCTATAAAACTTTTGTTCTAAATATCATATTTTCAACTAATATTTAAGAATGTAGAATATCCTTATGTCATAACATATATTAAGCAAAAAACTTATGCACTAGTAGGTAGTATAGAATTACAACCTTAAAATATTTTATATAAATAGCACATACACTAATTCATACAAAAGTACTAGATAAATATACTCTATTATGGTAACAGTGCCCCAAAACTTGAAGTTATTTCTATTCTCCTACATCATATGTTGTATGAAAAAAGATTTAATTGGCTCTTTATTCCAAAATATATCCAGAATCCAAACACCATCCACCACTGTCCCCACCCTGGTCTGAACCACCATCATTTTCTCCTAGATCATCATCATCCTCGTCAGATCCCCTCATTCACCTCTTGATAGGGTGCCTGTCTTCCTTCCTGGCTACCCCGTGACCGATCATCTATTCTCCACACAGCATCTAGTGTGACTGTGGAAAATATGTCAGATTCCCCTGCTCAGATTCTCCAGTGGCTGCATCTCACACTCCTTTCATAAGCCTCTCTAGTACTTTCCAGTCATCATCTTCAGCTACTGTCCTCATCTGACTCTCGTCCAATCACACTGACCTCCCTCCTGGGCCTCACGCTTGCTGAACACCCTCTCCTCTTTGCATAGGCTGGTCCCATGGCCTGGAACCCTCTTCCTTTAAATAGTACCCCCTTCAAGATTTTCATGTTACTTTCTGGAGCAATCCTGCCATTGCCCCAAAACCCCACCTCCTCCTTCTGTTCTCACCAAGAGTCTCCAGCCTTCCTTCCTAGGGCCATGTGGCATCGTTCCAGAAAATGAGATTCTCATAAAATAGAATGTGGATGGTACACTTTGAAGTTGTGTGCAGTGTGAAGACCTTCCTTTGCTTTTCTTCATCGCTCTTATCACCTTCTAACACACTGTACCCTTTACTTTTGTTGTTGTCTATCTCCCCCTATGGGACTGTCAGCTCTGTGAGGGTAGGAGTCACTTTACTGCTAGAGCCTCAGTTCCTAGACCAGTGCCTGGCACACAGTACATGGAATGAATGAATGAATCACAGGGTAGTAGAAATAAAAGTCATTTTTCTTTTATTCCATCAATGAGCTATATTTTCTCTATTATTTTTAAAACCAGAAAAAATATAAAAAGTAAAAAAATGTATAACATTGACCCTTTCATTGCCCTTTTTCTTAGCTTGGAAAATAAATTTCCTGAACCCAAACTAAAGAACAACTAAAGAAGAATACCTGTTTAAACTATTGTTGAGTCGAACTCCCAGTAAAATACATCTAAGCTCTGTGGTTATTTCCACAGGTTTTCCCACTCCCACTGATTCTCGTGTAGTTTCTGATCAGTCATGATGGTGGGAGATGACCCAGTTTCATAACATCTGAAGCTATTCAATTTTTCTATGATACAATTCCATCTTGAGCCAAGTTGAATGGTCCAGCGGAGAGATGTTCTCACATTCTCTTAAAAGGTTATCCTTTTGGCTTTCTTTGAGATATTGTTTCTTAGATAGGAGAAAAATTGAAACTTATATCTGAGGACCAAACTATGAGATGAAAACTTTTTCTCTGTTACCTTCACCCAAGGGAGAAACAATTCTGAAGACTTATACTTTCAGTCCTAAAAATGTTAATGACTGCAAGTGAATTTGAACCTATCTTTAAATCTACTTTAAAATATTATTTTTATCAGTTTAGACACTAACCAACTGAAAATTTTGTTATTTTGTAAAATATCTCAAAGATGACTGTCTGACAATGGTAAATAAAACCAAACCAACAAACAAAAAAACAATAAATGAGATTTGTTTTTTCAGCTGCTTTTAGCTTTCTTTAACATGGCAGCAATTTTCTCTGTAATAACAACTCAAAACCAAGCAAAGACATACCAACCGTAAAGGAGAAAATAAGTCTGGTCAACAGAGACTTGGGACCCACCATTAATCCTTTAATAATGGTCCAGAAATTGATTTATCTCCTGCTGCTATTTTGTATCTGGAAGTTCAACTGAAGACATCATTTTTCCTCAGCAGGGACAGTAATTTTGATGCTAGCCTCTGTGAATAGCTTTGTATAATTTATATAGTTTTTAATTTTGGTAATAGCAACTAGCTGGCTAAGGCAATAAGCCCTTTCTATCACAGACTAAATAAAGAAATCTCTCATGTTTCAACTAACGAACTAAACCAAATCATAATGAGCGTGACTGTTTCATTTCACTTGGCTGTTGCTCAAAGAAGGTTCATTTAAAAATGATTCATTGTTAATATGTATAATGTTCACACTAATATTATGATGTTCACACTAATGTTGGAGAATTAGAAAAACATCAGTCTGTAATAGAATGACCCATTACATCAGCCAAAAAAGTCTTGTTTTCACTGAATTAATGGTTTTGTCCTCAGCTTTTTACCTCCTGAAGTGAGACAGGTGCTGAGGAAGCAATGGGTGGGGATTGAAGATGGTGCAGCATACCAGGTCATGTGGATGAGCCCCATCTTTTGAGGTTGTCAATAGCCTCAATAGTTTTATACTTTGTGCTGAAGATTAAAAAATACTACACATCTAAATAGGCACTTCGCCAAAGAAGACACACAGATAGCCAAAAGGCACATGAAAAGATGCTCCACGTCGCTATTATTAGAGAAAAGAAAATTGAAACTATGATGAGGTATCACCTCACACCAGTCAGAATGGCCATCATCAAAAAGTCTACAGATAACAAATGCTGGAGAGGGTATGGGGAAAAGGGAACCCTCCTACATTGTTGCTGGGAATGTAAGTTTGTACATCCACTATGGACAACAGTATGGAGGTTACTTAAAAAACTAAACGTAGAGTTACCATATGATCCAGCAATCCCACTCCTGGGCCTATATCTGGAGAAAACCATAATTCGAAAAGATACATGCACCCCAACGTCTATTACAGCACTATTTACAATAGCCAAGACATGGAAACAATCTAAATGTCCAACGACAAATGAATGAATAAAGAAGATGTGGTACGTACATTTAGTGGAATATTACTCAGCCATAAAAAAGAATGCAATAATGCCATTTGCAGTAACATGAATGGACCTAGAGATTATCACACTAAATAAAGTAAGCCAGACACAGAAAGACAAATATCATAGGATATCATTTATATGTAGAATCTAAAAAAATGATACAAATGAACTTATTTACAAAAGAGAAAGAGACTCACAGACATAGAAAACAAACTTATGGCTACCAAAGTGGAAGGTGGAGGAGGGATAAATTATGAGTTTGGGATTAACAAATATATGGGATTAACATATATACACTACTATATATAAAATAGATGAACCAACAAGGACCCACTGTATAGTACAGGGAGCTATACTCAATATTTTGTAACAACCTATATGGGAAAAGAATCTGAATCACTGTGCTGTACACCTGAAACTAACGTGGTATTGTTTGTTTGTTTTTTTTCTTTTTCAACAGGTATTTATTTATTTAATTGGGGTACAGTTGTTTTACAATGTTGTGTTACTTTCTACTGTACAGCGAAGTGCAGTTCGCTGTATTACACAGTAGGTTCTCATTAGTTATCTATTTTATACATATTAGTGTATATATGTCAATCCCAATCTTCCAAATCATCCCATCCCCACTTTGCCCTCTTTGTGTCCATACGTTTGTTCTCTAGGTCTGTGTCTCTATTTCTGCCTTGCAAACAGGTTCATCTGTACCATTTTTCTACATTCCAAATATATGCGTTAATATACGGTATTTGTTTTTCTCTTTCTAACTTACTTCACTCTGTATGACAGTCTCTAGGTCCAACCATGTCTCTACAAATGACCCAATTTCATTCCTTTAACATAGTATTGTAACTCAACTATACTTCAAAAGAATATATATATAATATATATGCACAAGAAAACACTAGTTTCAATATTGTATATACCATTCTAGCAAATCATAGTAGTCACTGAAAAACTATTGATAAATGTAGTTAATAACCTCTTCTCAGATATGACACATAATTATGATCATGTATGAGAATATCATATACTTGTCCTCGACCAAAGGTAAGTTTCAAAAAAGTATATGCAGATTCTATCAAAAGTCCATCCTTATGATCAACTTAGAAGTACAATAATTCTTACAAACTCTTGCATGTACTGTATTACTTTAAAGTTAAAGTCATTTCAAATAACCCATTGTGAGTTAATCTCAGAAATTAAGTTAATAATCTAATATTGTAAAAGTTGGAATACAAACTTCTTCCTACTTGCCATTTAGCTATCAAGATTTATATATTTCCAAGTTTCATGCACACTTTTGTTTTTGAACATCTCTGAAAGCAGGCTGTGTCACAAAATGGAAGATAAGAAAGTACTGCATTATAATTTAATAGGAATTATTGTGTTTTCCTTCATAGTAGAACAGTGAAATATAAAACAAAGATGTGTTTTGCAATCAGTGCTTCTTGAATTCGATGAAATACAGGAATAGACATTGTTTCCCTGGCTCAATACCTAGATCTGTAGTATGATATTATCCCTGACTGAAAGCTGGTTAAATAGAATCTAGGATAGACAGCCGAGTGGCCCACTCACACTTAAGTCACGTAGCACAGCACTTGCAAAAAGTGAGATCTCAACACATGTGAACTATCCCTCTCTTTGATAGCCATCAAATATCTAAGTATGAGTTGCAGATGCTATTTCTGCTCCCTGCCCAGATCTCCTTTACCAAGCCAGTGTTCCCATGCCCCCACCTTTCCTGGAGGCTCCCCTTTAGCCTACAGAAGGCACCTTGTCCACAGTTGCTGGGAGGTTACAACTACCCACTTCCTGGGGTGACTCATGACCAAAGGCATAAAAGCCCAGCTCATTTGCCTAAAGGCAGGCAATGCTCTCTCACCATCCAGAGCTTCCCCTGGGACCAGGCTGAAGCTGGACTCGTGAAACCACACCTCTCCAATTCCGTCTGTTTCCTACTGCGTTCCCCTCACTCCCTTAAAGGTTTCTCTTAAGAGCCTGCCTTCAATAAATCACTCACAGAGGAACTGCCCAGTCTGCTTGGAGAGAGTCCCACCTAAGAGTCTGTTTCCTCATGTTTCAGCTGGGTGTGGGATTTCTACTGGTTTTCATGAGGTGTTTGGCCAACATAATCCTGTGAAAACAACCAGTTGAACCTTGGGGAACCATATGTGTTTATATGTCTGCCCTCAAAGTCTCAGAGGAGAAACAGATATGTAAATAGGCAAACACAAATAGTAAAATGCACACTTGTAAGAAATGCTACAGAAACACAGGAGAATGAGTGATCACACTGCCCAGAAAGCCACTGAAAACTGCACCGAGGAGGTGAAATGTGAGTTCATTCATGAAGACATGAGACTGGCTCAGGCAGACACAGGGAAAAGGCAAAGAAATCAATAAAAAATAAAAGCCTACGTAATACGTGAGCTCGCTTTGAAAAATTATCGTCCAACTGAAGGAAAAGTACATATCCCGCACTCCTTGAATCACTTGCTAGGACTCTGAAAGCAAGTGGATATTCATAAACTATTGAAATTGAAAACTCTCAAGGAAGTCTGTCACGGAAGAGTAGAGTGGAAATTAACGAAGTTGAGAAAAGCGTTAAAATGTTTGCTTTTCCTTTGGGCAGAAATCTTTTTAACAAGTGTGTTACGAACTGAAATGGGTTCCCTTAGATTCATGTGCTGAATTTCTAAAATAAAGAGAAAATGCCAAGTGGTAACACTCATAAGTTTGAGAAAGCGTGTTGTGTTCCCAAATCTGCGAGTGGTTTGGCATGTAGGATGTAAAGACACAAACTGGTATGAGATCAGTGTGTGAATACACACACACACACACACACACACACACACACACACACACACACAGAATTATATACAATTCATGATCAATTACATGATGGAGAACCAGTAAAATGTAAGTAGGAAAAGGACATCAGTCGATTTTTAAAAACTGTAATTGTTTCACTTTATGTGAAGTATGCATAAGAAAAGAACTCAAAAGGTATAAAAAGATATAGAAATTGAGTTTGATAAAGAGGACTCTAGTGCAGCACAGAGAATCTGGGGAAAGAGAGTGGATGCTTTGGGGAGGGCAGCCAGTTGAGAGATGCAAGAATGGAGGTACCCAAACCTCAGAAGGGAGGGGAGCACAGGCCCCTGGGGGATTGGTCTGCTCTTCATTCTGGTCACAAGCACTCATTGTGTTGGGCCTGTTCTGTCTCTTGCACTTAGTAGGTAAGCAGGAAGGCACATAGATAGACCCTCTATGACACACAAGGTCAGGCTATAAAACTTCATGGAGAAAGCCCAGGATAGGTTCTCGAGGAAGAGATGGGCTCACACATCCCTCGGCCCTGTAATGGGTGTCAGGTCCCTTTGTGAAGATAAGAGATACTCGTCTCTCCACTGAAGTGGACGTTTCTGAATCTCAGCTTGGTAAAGCCATTTCCATGAAATTGATGGAGTCACATATTTTCGGTTTCTCTGTAAATCACCATTACACTTTTGATGAGCACATAGCAAGCTATTTAACAAAAGCCCAGAGAAGAAGCGTTAAAGGTCTAAACTAAGACAGTGATCTAGGGAAGGAGAAAGGGGTGAGGGTATAGAGAGGACACAGAAAGATCTATTTGGTAAAAATAAAATAAATGCAAATTGACTATCCTTTGAAGGAAAGATAGAAGGAAGCAGCAAATACCTATTTATGCCACCTTAAAAATGCCTCAGTGTTCATCCACTAAAATGATATTAAATAGTCTAACATTTGTTAAATCACAAAAATGTATCAGTTCACAAAACTCAATTCAAGAGGGGCAGATAAGGAAAAGGGAAATAGAACAAGAGTTATCTACCTATGCCATAAAAACAAGATACAAATGTTTAAGCTAGACCTGCAAACTAGGAAAACAAACACAAAGGTACTATTTTTCCCATACAAAATTTCACTATTAAACTACTGTGCACTAATTACAGCTGTGAATCATAGCTATGGTAGGGATAGAGTAGGATAATTAAATAGTCAGATTAGAAATCCCACTAGGGGATTAAGGACAGAAAGGGAATTTTAAGGGAGTTTGGGAGACTGTTGTAAGCTAATGACCACTCAAGAATCCAGTAACCTAGCAACAATCTACACTACTTTGAAGGAAGACCAGGTGCATCCAAGTGCCAGACACACTCAAGTCACAAATCCTGATAAAACACAAGACAACAGATACAGGGGCTGAATCTTGTTACATGAAGTCAAAGAGTTGATAGTCCTTGAAGACTAGCATTTCTGCATGCAGCCGAGACAGAAATATAGGAGAAAGGGGACATTATACCAGAGCCCAAGATGAATTACCATATTTTAGTATATGTGACCACACTTCTGCTAATACACATATGATTTAAATAGCACCATGACAGACCTGGTTAGACCATATAGGGTCAAAGGAGGAACTAATCATGTAAACCTCGATGTCTACCTAAAAATGAGGAAGAAGGTGATCTTCTCCCCTCCCCACTTTTTCTTTGATTATAAAAACGTAGCCGTCTTTGTTCTCGGCGCTGTGCTCCCTTGCCTGTCTGTTTCCATCTCTCACAAGCATCCTATACTAATAAACTCACTCTTTGCCTGCATCTTTGCCTCATGCTGAATTCTTTCTGCGAGACAAAAGGACCTGAGCTTCAGTGAGTCCTGACACCAGGTGAGCAGTTTTAATCAAATGACAGTGGTTTCGAGTCCCCTGCTAGTCCGGGATTGTGGGTTCAAGTCCCAATCTGAGGTGCAAGTGGGCTCAAGTCCCAGCTCGTGGGTTTGAGTCCCAATCTGAGTTTTGGCTGGGTTCAAGTCCCACCCAAGAAGGAGTGAGGTTTCAGGTACACGGTATTGATGCTACTTCAGTCTCCTCTTGGCAAAGCCATATCCCATGACATTAGGGAAGCAGGTCCGAACCTAGCCAATGGCTAAGTATTGTCGTTAAGTATCCAATGACACACACCCTCCTGCCAAAACTGAGCAGGCTCAGCTAGGAGCCCTTTCTGTTAGAAAGGAGGTTTGCTGAGGTGTGGAAACTTTTGTTGCAAGGAAAGAGCCAGCAAAGACCTATCCTCCCTTTGACCAAAGGGTTGCTCCTGGCAATGAACCAATTCTTGAATGTCAAATGAGAGTTGACTGTTCACAGCTGGCCCAGATCCCTTATACAGAGCTGGTAACCCCCATCCTCCAACTCCTCTGCATGCCATCTGCTAAGGACTCACAGTTGCCCAGCTTCGCATAACTGCCCACAGGTGACACCTTGCTGTCAGGGAGAAGGACTTCATAGTGTGACTTAAGCTCTGGAGTCCCTTGAGGATGAGGTCAGGGCTCATTATTTCCACCCTTGAGCACATCCTCTTTCCTATTGTTTCCCTCACTTCCTTTAAAGTATTTCTGTTTGTCTGTTTCCTGAACAGCACTCCTGACATAAATCACTTAAACCCAAACCCCTGCCTCAAGGTCTGCTAGGAAATCTGACCTAAGACAAATGGGTTAAAAACAAGATGACTGGTTTCAAATAAAAACTGTCAACCGAGATTTTTAGCAAGAAAAGAGAACACTATTTAGTGATAATATTCATAATCCTAACAATACTGGTAGAAAAAGAGATGCTTCTATTTTATTAGGTCTCAAGATAACATAATGGTCCAACAGAGAGGTGTTATGTACTAATTATCTGTGACAACAGCAACATTACATCAGCAAAGCCAACTAACAATTGCATGTTGTTTTCCTTTGGAATTGTATTTCCAGTAATACACCACATCATCATATTTGTATGTCATTAAGTATGTGACCTTGAAAAAAAGTTGCATAAACTCTCTGATCCTCAGCTTCCCTATCAGTATAAGAATGCCTTCCTCCTGTGATCAGGATGAATATTAATGAGAGGGTCCTGAAAAGCAATTATCATAGTACCTGGCTCTCTCGAAATATTAATTTCCTTCCACTCACCTACCTTGTCACCATCAATTAATATTTATTTTTAATGTGCTGGCTTATTATACCTTAATCAACACTAAGATTTAATCCAAGTTTATTCTTTTGTCATTGCTGAAGATGCTGTGATCTGTATGAGTGACTATTTCCCATGCTTCCAGGAAAAAAAAAACACAACATTAGAGAAGGATGGGATTAGCTCAGTTACTGTAGTGGATATTTGTGTTTTTACCTGCCCAGCATCCTTTTTATTTATTGTTTGTTTGTTTGTTTGGTAATAGCATGCTATTTTTTCCCTGGGAAACAGTCCCTCTGCATTTATGAATTTTTATTAAAGATGGTCTCCTACTCACAGGAGGGTTGAGCACTGACTCAACTGAATCAGTCAGATTCATTTCTCAAAACTGTTTGTCTAAAAAAAAAAAAAAGCTTATCTTGGGTGACCTCATCATGGACAATATGTGGCATTTCTTCCTGACCAATGCCCAGAAGATAGTGGAGTCCTCATTATTTTTTGTTCCTTGATCTCTCAATTTCAGCTCTTCTTTGACAGGTCTTTGGTTTTTCAATCTACATATCATTTCAATAGATTGCTTCTACTGTTATTTGACAGAGATAGTCTCTGTTGCCTGCAACCAAAAGACCTACTACAATGACTCAAATTAAAAATCTAATAATTTCAAAAAGTCTTTAAAGAGGGACTTATGACTTCACATTCTAAAGGGGAATGGTTTAAAGAAAAGGCAAATGAAGAGACCATTCTCAATTTTACTTGAAGGGATCAATATCATAATTATTCATAAATATATATGATGTATAGAGTCACTTGTCAGTTCTGACGCCAATGGATTACATATCTTAATTAAACCTTTTTGACACTAGAAATATATTATATAAATGTTCAGGTACCACTTTATGCCCCTTTTATATTCCATTGATGTGTTTTATAACATAAGCCCCTGCTCAATCTAAAAATTAATATATTAACAGACTTTAGTATCTCTACCTTTGGGGTTGGAAATACAAATATTAATGGTATTTTCAAATTATAACTAAGTTATGGCAGAATGGAAGACTATCCCAGACCTTATGATTACAGATGAATTCCTAGGAAGCTAACAATGCACTATTTTACAGGGTATGTCCTAGTATCTATTGTTCATCTGCCAAATAGGAATTACTATGGTAGCAGCAGACCCCGACTAGTACCTGGAGGATTCTCACAGTTAAGAGAAGCATCTGTCCAAACATGTCCTCCATCCATCCCACCCTTATTGCCAACATGCAATCCCACCACTGGGCTGCATGCAAATATGCTTAGACTAGACAGGCAACAAAGACACGAGGACCTCCATGGAGGAATGTTCAGCAGGAATGTTCCTGGTCCATGGAAATGTAGAAAGCCCATGGTATTCTGGACACCAAGTACAGGTTTCTAAGGTGCTGTGACATTCTCAGTATCTCTCTCTTTGGTTTTAAGCCACTAAGTGCTCCACGTTCTCCTACCCAATCCCTTACGTCTTCTGTTTCTCTTAGAGAAACCACTTCAGGTCAAGTCCATTCCATTGCAAACTCATTCATTCACTGATATTCGTTCATTCAGACATGTATTGCTTGGCAGCTATGTGCAAGGATCCCAGCTAGACTCACTGAATACAATGGGGAACAAAACTGACAAAATCCTGACTTTTACAGTTGTGGGGGTGGGGAAGGAATGTGCAAGAAGCAGGTAAATAAATAGGCTAAGTAGACAATTTCAGACAGTCATAGGCACTATGAAGAAAATAAGTAAGATGAGTTGGTTGAAAGGGACTGGTTTGGTGACCAGAGGATGGTCAGAATTAAGTTTGGTAGTTCGGGAGGGACTCTCAGGGGAAGTGACTTCCTTATCCTATAAAGGTGTCAAAGAACTGTAGAAACTGACTTAAAATTGGAGGGAAGAGCAGAAGCCACCAAAATACACCCACAATGCATTGGTTATTTTAGTGTATGTGTCCCACTGGCCTGTATCTATCTGAAACACACAAACACAGGATATCTTAGTTTTAAAAAAAGATCTTAAATCTCCTCGAAGTCACACATTTTATGTG
Source organism: Tursiops truncatus (assembly GCF_011762595.2). Taxonomy (NCBI): domain Eukaryota; kingdom Metazoa; phylum Chordata; class Mammalia; order Artiodactyla; family Delphinidae; genus Tursiops; species Tursiops truncatus. The sequence goes on along the minus strand of NC_047043.1, from coordinate 48,180,256 downwards.
CGTTGCAGTGTGCTTTGTAAACATAAAAGATAAAATGACTTGGCTACCTGAAATGCTTGGTTTCTTGAGAAGAAATCATTCTCTTTTTTCCCCTTTGGCATATTGATTACTCATTAATCCAGCAAAACAAAGGATTAATTAATCTCTATGGTTCAATGAAGAATAAATTAGTGCAGTTTAAAATGGGCCTGATCCAATATTACAAATTGGAGGAAATGTTCCTCACACTCTCTCTCCATTCACTTCTCCAAACCTAATCTCCGGAGAATGGTCTTGGAAAACTGAATTTACTTTGCATGATATTTTGTACTCTTGCTCCTTCTTTAGAATTCAATCTCTTGAAAAGAGTTCATTGCTTTTCCCAAATCCCACTTTAACTATTTCCAAACACAGAAACAGTACCATTTTTAAAGAGGGCTTTAGACATATCACATATCTGAAACAAAATTTTTCTATGTAGGAAACAATTTGAATAGCCAGTTTTTCAAAACGGAAAATAATACAATAGCCACATACATTGAGGCATTTACATAACTGTTCAATTGTTGAATGAAAAGGACTCACACAGATCACATTCAGTCAGGATGCCTCCGGAAACTACAAAACATGAGGTACAGTCTCTGAGCATTTCAGGGAAAAAAAGTGGTGTGCTTTCTAAAGTCATTCTGTTGGTTCCAAATAGAGTTTTTTCAGAGCTATAAAAGAATCTAATGTCAGATTCTCAGAATGCACTAAGGGGTAGGATCTACACTTGTGAAGAGAATCCTCCTATTTGAATAGTCAATATCTAGGATATGATATCCCCCTCAGTATCCCATTCCCATTTTTGTTGCAATTATATCAGTTTAAAGGAATTGTGCACCTGGAACTGGCCTCTGGATTCTTAGCCAAAATTCCTACAAAGAGGTAGCACTTGAAAAACTTGAGAAAGAAAAACTTAGGACTAATCTTGATCTCCTACAAGCTTATCTTTTTTATTAGATATTCTAAGACAATGATTTTGTTTTCTGTTTCTCTCTTTGACAAGAGATGATAATTTTCAGGTATGAATTTTAAAACAATAGATGAAAAACCAGCTCTTCCTTTTAATGTTAAAAAATGAAATCTTATAGACTACATCATGGATAGTCAATATTTATTTCTATAATATAGTATCAGCATATATATTAGTATCAAAAGGATACTATCTATGGCCAAGGGAATTTACATGTTGTGTTCTGACAATACCATGGTTGAAAGAGTTCAGGACTGGGAATGAATATATGTACTTTCTCATTCACGTATAGTCACATTCCCTACCTGTTTGGAAAATTCCTCCAATTCCCTGGAGGTCAGCCTTCTCACCTGGAGAAAGAGAGGTTCCGATCAGATGAACTTGAAGGTCATTTCCAACTCTAAAATTGTATGACTTGGTAATTCAGCTGTCTACTCTTAATAACATAGTTAAAATGAGGCTGGCTTTGGAGTCTATATTTACTGGCACCTCTGGCAAGATAAAGCTTTCAAGGAGCCAAGCTGGCAGTGAGATGAGGAAGCCAAGGGGAATTGTTGATGTTGCTGGTAAAGAAGCATGATGGTTCTCCATCGAAGAGGCCCCCAGGCATCCAGGGCTGTGCCCATAGTCACATGACCCGGAGACCAATACTCAGAAGTCCTTGTGAAGGAGGGTAACACTCACTAAAATGCTGCCCTATCTATGGCTTTGTATTCAGATGGACATAGGATCAGAACCTGTACTGAGAGCTGACCCAGATGTGGGGAAGACATCTGTAAGCCTCAATCTCCACATCTATAAGATGGGCACCGAAAACCATACACCTCCTTGGGTTTTTGTGAAAGTTAAATAGTGGTTGAAAATCACTTAGCATAATATCTCATTATTTTTAGCAGTTTTTATAGATCTCTCTGACTTTCAGACAGAAAAGAATCTGCATGGAGGTCCACCTATACCATATGTTTTAGAAACACTAAATCATTCCAACAGCAGGTCCAAAGATGTTCTCAATAGGTAACAATTCACTTCCTTAAAGTTAAAGTGTTTGGTTTTATTAAAACAAGCAAAACAAAGGTACTAAGGTTCTGCATTTAGCTGAGCATTGGTGGGCACATAATTATAACCAAGCTCCATGAATCTGACAGCCAATTTCAAGCTGGATTTTATGGAAGTGTACGTACATCATGCTGCCCTGTTTGGAACACAGATGACATACAAATACAGCAGCACTAAAATTCAGCGAACCACTTAAAGGCCCACAGAACACCAAAAACAACTTCAGTATACAGACTACAAGCCTGGAATCCCCACAACACTGATGTTTGTCATTGGTCATGCTGGGCAGGCCAGTCTCTGCCTTCTGATCTAATCAACTTCAGAATGACTGTGAAGTCGACAGCTATGTCAGAGCAAGTGAAAAAATAGATTCAGAACAAAGAGGAGACCCATCTCTCTAGGGCAACTCCCTCTGGAACATACACTAAACTTCAGTATAAATATTTCATTCACTATTTTGTATGACATTCCTCCCATGATTTACATATGTCTGACCCATTACTTTAAAGAGTACATTAATGTCCCCTGTCAACAGTGTCTCCTCTATCTGCCCACCTCTCTTCCTTATTGAGCCAGGGGAATTGGAACCCTAAACAGAATCTGTGTCTGTTCTGTATAACATCACAGGGTATTGAAACTGAACAGGACCCTGTGGGTCTCCTGGGCACAAAAGCCTTTCTGTGTCCCCCATTTCTTGATTACAGGAAATAGGCTTCATTCAGCCTCCATGACCTTCCCTGAGTTCCAAAGGGCAGGTCCAAACAGTTGTTAATCAGGGAAGGGAGGGGACAGGGAGACAAAGGAGGAGCAGTCAAGAGAAACAGTAGTGCAGCCTTGGGGCAGGGTCCTGGTTCCCCCTCAAGGGATACACACAATATCTTTGAGCTGTTTTGCAGATACTGAAACCCCCACCAGGTGGGAGAAGTTAACTGTATGCTGCCCACAAGCACATAGACCCCAGACCAGTTGGAACCAAAAGGTTGATGATGCTGACTCCCAATTACCTCACCACCAACCAATCAGAAGAATGTCCATGAGCTAATGACGCCCTCTTTGAACCATTCCTATAAAACTCCTCACTACCCTCTCCGGGTCAGGACACAGAGGGCATTAGCATGCTGTGGCCTCCTTTGCCTGGCAAAGCAATAGCTATTCTCTTCTACTTCACCCAAAACTCTGTCTCTGAGATTTAATTCAGTGTTGGGGTACAGAGGCCGGATTTGGTTTCAGTACCAAAATATAAACTCATTTATTTTCTTTTTGTAGAAGTGTAGCTTCCCTCAGAATAGCTGCTTCTCCAGGATGTTTTCTGTGTTTTGCTTTCTTTCATGATATTTGAGAGAGATGAGAGTGGCTTCTGGAAAAATGGCATGAGGAGGAAATGAGACCCTGCACTTTCTATTTCTTTTGGAGTCTGAAAGGGAGCAGTGAGAGAAATGGGGGACAGGCATGGAGAGAGAGGGAGGGAAGACAGCAGTCAGTGTGAAGCTGTTAGAAGGAGCTAGGAGTCCCTTTCCGATCTCACAGCTGGGCCAGGGGATTCAAGGATGAGAAATGGGCAGGATCCACATGGCCTCCTTCAACTGCTGACTTTTGTCTTTGAAAATTATAAGAAACAAAATTCCACTATAAAACTCTTAGAGAAAACATAGGAAGAACATTCTGACATAAATCACAGCAAGATCTTTTTTGACCCACCTCCTACAGTAATGGAAATAAAGACAAAAATAAACAAATGGGACCTAATGAAATTTCAAAGCTTTTGCACAGCAAAAGCTTTCGTCTATAAGCAGGATGAAAAGACAACCCTCAGAATGGGAGAAAATATTTGCAAATGAATCAACGGATAAAGGATTAATCTCAAAAATATACAAACAGCTCGTGCAGCTCAATATTAAAAAACAAACAACCCAATCAAAAAATGGGCAGAAGACCTAAATAGACATTTCTCCAAAGAAGACATACAGATGGCCAAGAGGCACATGAAAAGATGCTCAACATCACTAATTATTAGAGACATGCAAATCAGAACTACAATGACGTATCACCTCACACCAGGCAGAATGGGCATCATCAGAAAATCTACAAACAACAAGTGATGGAGAAGGTGTGGAGAAAAGGGAACCCTCCTGCACTGTTGGTGTGAATGTAAATTGATACAGCCACTATGGAGAACAGTATGGAGGTTCCTTAAAAAACTAAAAATACAATTACCATATGACCCAGCAATCCCACTAATGGGCATATACCCAGAGAAAACCATAATTCAAAAAGACACATGCACCCCAATGTTCATTGCAGCACTGTTTACAATAGCCAGGTCATGGAAACAACCTAGATGCCCATCAACAGGTGAATGGATAAAGAATATGTGGTACATATATACAATGGAATATTACTCAGCCATAAAACGGAACAAAATTGGGTCATTTGTAGAGATGTGGATAAACCTAGAGACTGTCGTACAGAGTGAAGTAAGTCAGGAAGAGAAAAACAAATATCATATATTAACGCATATATGTGGAATCTAGAAAAATGGTACCGATTAACTGGTTTGCAAGGCAGAAATAGAGACTCAGACATAGAGAACAAACATATGGACACCAAGGGGGAAAAGTGGCAGGGGATGAACTGGTAGATTGTAACAGACATATGTACACTAATATGTATAAAATAGATAACTAATAAGAACGTGCTGTATAAAAAATAATTAATTTAATTTTTAAAAAATTCCAGTGTTTAACTAGATTGGAATAAATGCAATATATGATTAAGCATAATCCCCACCCGGGGATTTTCACGTGCTAATGATGATGCTACTTAGATTTAGAAACATGTGGGCCAGAACACTGTAGCGTACCAAACAAGTCAGGAAACACAGGATTTAAAATATGAATTACATTTTTTAATAGTATGATAACTATGATTTTTGTTAACCTCCAGACACCTTTTCAGGGAACTGGCTCAAAATTTAAAACAATGGAGTCAATTGCTCATCTGGAAAAAGCTCAATGGATATACCATTTCTCCATTACCAGATATTTTGGAAACTCTCAAGTGTTCCTGGTCCTCCAAGTATAAACAGAGCTGCACTGATGGAGAACAAATGCTCCCAAGTGGATTTGCATTTTCTCATTCAGTGAAAGGTTCCTGTGCAGGTAGGTCCCTGGTCAGGTTGCCCTCCTGTTTGTCCCTTGCAGTCCCTCCTCCCCCATCCCCCACGAGAGAGGTGCCTTGGTGCAGAGGTTCCCAGGTTCCTTGTGTTTCCCAGGTTCCTGGGCCTGCTGGCTTCTACCTGGTTTCCATCTGGCTGGAGACTGGATAGCAAGGAGAAGGAAAACGTTATTCCCTCCTTCTTCCCTGCTTTTGGAGGCTTCTCCATCAGCAAGTAGTTTCAGCTTTTACCACTTGGCACTGGTCCAGGGCCTCAGCAGCATAAGTTTTCCCATCTGCCTCAGCAGAGGGGATGGTGGCTTCCTGCTGTTGACAATCTCAGGCATCCCTGTTTGGTTCCTCAGTTCCTTCGTCATCTGTGTGGACAATTCCCTACATCACATTCCTTCTTCTTCTTTTTTTTTTAAATTAGCATAGATCTGTATTTCTGGCTGGACTTTCACTGATACAGCTCCATAGTCACTGACAGACTACTCATTTTTTCTTCATTCATCCATCATTTCTTGAGTACCTGTATGAGGCATGTACCATTTTAGTTGCTAGAGATCCTGCAGTGGCTGTTCTCATGAAGCTTCATAAGTTCCAGGAAAAGAGACAAAAAACAAAACATGTAGAATAATAGATAATCGTTGTGAAGGGTGGAGAAGGAACACCAGGCGATGCGAGGGTGGAACTGAGCACGACTTTAGCTGGGAGAGTCAGGGCAAGAGGTTCTGAGGACGCTCCATTTGACCTGAGATGTGACGGATGAGAGGGGCCTAGCTGCGTAGTGGAAAAAGTATTCCAAGTAAAGACAAAGAAACTCAAGCAGAAGGAGCTTAGAATAGTGGAGCGAGAGAGAAGCAGGGAAGGGAAAGCTTGGAAGATCAGGCAGAGGTCAGGGTGGAGGGAGAAGGCTGATCATGGAGGTAAGAGTGTGAATTTTATTTTTCTAAGTGGGTTTGGAAAACATTGGAGAGTTTTAGCAGCAGTAGTGGTCATGAGTACTCGACAGTTTTAGAAAATCACCGTGACTGCGTTTTGGGGAGTGCGTTCAGAGAGGGCAGTGTGACTGCGGAGAGAGGAATCACCTCTGTTGCCAGGTGACTGTGGTGGTGATGGTTGGATGAGGCTCGAGAGGGTGGCTGTCTAACCACCATCAGAAGGGGCAGCAGACAGGATGCTGATGGTAAGAAAAAGAGAAGAATGAAGTGACTGTGATGTGGTTTTTTGTTATTTTGTTTGTTTGTTTCAATCCATTTTTTTTCTGATTCTTTTTTTTATTCTACATTTTTTAATTGAAGTATAGTTGATTTACAACTTTGTGTTAATTACTGCTGTAGAGCAAAGTAGTTCAGTTATGTATAGATACTCTTTTTTTTCATATTCTTTTCCATTATGGTTTATCATAGGATATTGAATATAGTTTTCTGTGCTATACAGTAGGAACTTGTTTGTCCATTCTGTATATAAAAGCTCAAAATGACTGTGATGTTTGAGCAGCTAGATGAATACTGAAACCAAAAACCACTCCTCATCATATTTCTGTTGCCTTACTTGAGTTAACTTTCTTTTCTTGAGAAGTATTCATACATGGATATTAACCAATATAAAATATAAATAAATATTTGTTTCATTCCCCAATGTGTTAGTCTGAAAACTTTCAAACCTCTGGGAATGTTATAAGGACAGTGCTATAAACATCCACATTTTACTTTGCCTAGATTCACCCATTTTAACATTTTGCTACACCTGTTTTGTCTTACGTTCTCTCTCTGTAACCCCACACACGTACATACACAGATTTTTACTGAAACATTTACAAGAAGCAGCCAATGACACTTCCCCTCTTGATTATTCAGCATAAATCATCTAAGAACAAGGACCTTCTCCTGTAGAACTGTGCAAAATTCCCATGAATTTTGACTTTCATGTGACACTATTAGCTAACATAAACAGCTCCTATTCAAATTTCCCTGATATTCCTCCAAAAAAAAAAAAAATGTTTCTCATAGCCCTTAGGGCACTAAAAGAAAAAAAAAAAGGAAACCCAGTACCCAGTAGTGAAGGATTATTTGTTTCTCATGTACCTGTAGTCTCCTTTAATCAAAAATAAAACATTTATTTAGGCTGCGCCAAGTCTTAGTTGTGGTACACGGGATCTTCATTGCAGCATGTGGGCTTCTTAGTTGCAGCATGCGAACCCTTAGTTGCAACATGCACGTGGGATCTAGTTCCCTGAACAGGTATTGAACCCGGGCCCCCTGCATTGGGAGTGTGGAGTCTTACCCACTGCACCACCGGGGAAGTCCCAATCTTGACTTTTTTTGAATAGTGCAAACCTGTTGTTAAAAGCTCCTCAATAGGGATTTGTCTGATTGTTTCCTCATGATTGGACTGAAGGCAAACTTTGGCAGGATTACTACCTAGGTGATACCATGCCCTTCTTAGGGTATCAGTCAAGAGGCACTTGGATCTGATTATGGGTGATGCTAAGTTTGATCACTTAGTTAAGAAAATGGCTTTTGGTTTTAACCAACACAATTCTTAACAGACTTTGCCAGCTTCTTCCATCCTTAATTCTTCTCTACATTAATCTCTTATTGCTGTTTAAAATGTGGGAGTAGCCACTCTACAGAATGTGCATAAAAAATGTCTACTCCCTTTAGGAACATTCAAGGTGGATGGCTCTCTGGAAACATAGGAACATCAGTAACAGTGACAGTGAAAGAAGACACTGTGTGTGTCACTCATCTTAAACAAGCAACTGGGGCCAGTTTCCATCAGCAATGACTCTTTGGAGAAGAGTTAGAACATAGTGTGAGTAGAAAATGATACACAGACCTCTATTTCAGTGATCAAAGAAAGTGGATTCTTCTATGCATAGTGTCAATCATTTGCTGGAAATAAGTGTTCCCAGCTAATTCTGGGAAAGGAAACTTACATGTAATGAGCAAATATTTATGCCAGACAAAATGCTGGATATTCTTGTATTTGTTTTCTCAATTAACCCTCAGGAAAACCTCATTATTTTCTAAGGAGGGATGGAGACTCAGGAAGATCCTTTAAGTTTCAGGAGCTCAAATTCTCAAATGTAATTCTCAGTATCAATTCTCAAATACTCAAGGTTAATATGTGCCAATTTATCATTTGAATCTATGTCTAAAATACAGACACTTTCCAGCCAAGCCTTGCAGCTTCACAGAGCATATCCTTTAACAACAATGTTAAGAGTCATCACACTTTTCCTTGATTATAATCATGAAAAGAGATGGAAATAAATTAAGAAATTAATTAGAATACAAAAACACCTCAGTTTTATCTCATCCTTTAAAGAAAGGTGGGAAGAAAAGAAGATACTGTTTTCTTTTTTCCTTTCAAATATAATACCTTCTGGAAAATTACAAATAGTCAGTGAGAACTGGAAGTATAACACTGTGGTTAAAATCAGAATGTAAGTTAAAATTAGTTATATAATGAATGCAAGTGTTACATAAATTTTTATTCATAGTTTTCTCTGTAAAATTCTTTCCTATAATTTTTAATTCATAGAAGCAAGACTTGATGGCTGGTTGGTATTGTTAAGCCCATTTAAAGGTTTAGTACTTAAATCCAGAGTCATTGACTGGTCTATGGAAAACTGGTCCACACAATTGAAGGTAAAGTAAAAATTGACAGGAATAGTATATATTCATTCTTTTTTTTTTTTTTTTACATCTTTATTGGAGTACAATTGCTTGACAATGGTGTGTTAGTTTCTACTTTATAACAAAGTGAATCAGTTATACATATATATATATTCTCATATCTCTACCCTCTTGCGTCTCCCTCCCTCCCAACCTCCCTATCCCACCCCTCTAGGTGGTCACAAAGCACCAAGCTGATCTCCCTGTGCTATGCGGCTGCTTCCCAATAGATATCTATTTTACATTTGGTAGTGTATATATGTCCATGCCACTCTCTCACTTTGTCACAGCTTACCCTTCCCCCTCCCCATATCCTCAATTCAATTCTCTAGTAGGTCTGTGTCTTTATTCCTGTCTTACCTCTAGGTTCTTCATGACATTTTTTTCCCTAAAATATATATATATATATATATGTGTGTGTGTGTGTGTGTGTGTGTGTGTGTTAGCATACGGTATTTGTCTCTTTCGGACTTACTTGACTCTGTATGACAGACTCTAGGTCCATCCACCTCATTACAAATAGCTCAATTTCTTTTCCTTTTATGGCTGAGTAATATTCCGTTGTGTATATGTGCCACATATTCTTTATCCGTTCATCTGATGATGGACACTTAGGTTGTTTCCATCTCTGGGCTATTGTAAATAGAGCTGCAGTGAACACTGTGGTACATGACTCTTTTTGAATTATGGGTTTCTCAGGGTATATGCCCAGTAGTGGGATTACTGGGTCATATGGTAGTTCTATTTGTAGTTTTTTAGGAACCTCCATACTGTTCTTCATAGTGGCTGTACCAATTCACATTCCCACCAGCAGTGCAAGAGTGTTCCCTTTTCTCCACACCCTCTCCAGCATTTATTGTTTCTAGATAGTTTGATGATGGCCATTCTGACTGGTGTGAGATATCTCATTGTAGTTTTGATTTGCATTTCTCTAATGATTTAATGATGTTGAGCATTCTTTCATGTGTTTGTTGGGAGTCTGTATATCTTCTTTGGAGAAATGTCTATTTAGGTCTTCTGCCCATTTTTGGATTGGGTTGTTTGTTTTTTTGTTATTGAGCTGCATGAGCTGCTTAAATTTTGGAGATTAATCCTTTGTCAGTTGCTTCACTTGCAAATATTTTCTCCCATTCTGAGGGTTGTCTTTTGGTCTTGTTTATGGCTTCCTTTGCTGTGCAAAAGCTTTGAAGTTTCATTAGGTCCCATTTGTTTATTTCTGTTTTTATTTCCATTTCTCTAGGAGGTGGGGCAAAAAGGATCTTGCTATCATTTACATCACAGAGTATTCTGCCTATGTTTTCCTCTAAGAGTTTGATAGTTTCTGGCCTTACATTTAGGTCTTTAATCCATTTTGAGCTTATTTTTGTGTATGGTGTTAGGGAGGGATCCAACCTCATACTTTTACATGGACCTGTCCAGTTTTCCCAGCACCACTTTTTGAAGAGGCTGTCCTTTCTCCACTGTACATTCCAGCCTCCTATATCAAAGATAAGGTGACCATATGTGCATGGGTTTATCTCTGGGCTTTCTATCCTGTTCCATTGATCTCTATTTCTGTTTCTGTGCCAGTACCATACTGTCTTGATTACTGTAGCTTTGTAGTATAGTCTGAAGTCAGGGAGCCTGATTCCCCCAGCTCTGTTTTTCGTTCTCAAGATTGCTTTGGCTATTTGGGGTCTTTTGTGTTTCCATACAAACTGTGAAATTTTTTGTTCTAGTTCTGTGAAAAATGCCAGTGGTAGTTTGATTGGGATTGCATTGAATCTGTAGATCGCTTTGGGTAGTAGAGTCATTTTCACAATGTTGATTCTTCCAATCCAAGAACATGGTATATCTCTCCATCTATTTGTATCATCTTTAATTTCTTTCATTAGTGTCTTATAATTTTCTGCATAGAGGTCTTTTGTCTCCTTAGGTAGATTTATCCCTAGATATTACTGTATAGGAATGCCAGAGATGTCTGTGCATTAACTTTTTATCCTGCTACTTTACCAAATTCATTGATTAGCTCTAGTAGTTTTCTGGTAGCATCTTTAGGATTCTCTACGTGTAGTATCATGTCATCTGCAAACAGTGACAGCTTTACTTCTTCTTTTCTGATTTGGATTCCTTTTATTTCCTTCTCTTCTCAGATTGTTGTGGCTAAAACTTCCAAAACTATGTTGAATAAGAGTGGTGAGAGTGGGCAACCATGTCTTGTTCCTGATCTTAGTGGAAATGCTTTCAGTTTTTCACCATTGAGGATGATGTTGGCTGTGGGTTTGTAATATATGGCCTTTATTATGTTGAGGAAAGTTCCCTCTATGCCTACTCTCTGCAGGGTTTTTATCATAAATGGGTGTTGAATTTTGTCGAAAGCTTTCTCTGCATCAATTGAGATGATCATATGGTTTTTCTCCTTCAATTTGTTAATATGGTGTATAACGATTGATTTGCGTATATTGAAGAATCCTTGCATTCCTGGAATAAACCCCACTTGATCATGGTGTATGATCCTTTTAATGTGCTGTTGGATTCTGTTTGCTAGTATTTTGTTGAGGATTTTTGCATCTATGTTCATCAGTGATATTGGCCTGTAGTTTTCTTTCTTTGTGACATCCTTTTCTGGTTTTGCTATCAATGTGATGGTGGCCTCACAGAATGAGTTTGGGAGTGTTCCTCCCTCTGCTATATTTTGGAAGAGTTTGAGAAGGATAGGTGTTAGCTGTTCTCTAAATGTTTGATAGAATTCGCCTGTGAAGTCATCTGGTCCTGGGCTTTGGCTTTTGGGAAGATTTTTTTTTTTTTTTTTTTTTTTGCGGTACACGGGCCTCTCACTGTTGTGGCCTCTCCCGTTGCAGAGCACAGGCTCCGGACATGCAGGCTTAGCGGCCATGGCTCACGGGCCTAGCCGCTCCGCGCTATGTGGGATCTTCCCAGACTGGGGCACGAACCCGTGTCCCCTGCATGAGCAGGCAGACTCTCAACCACTGCGCCACCAGGGAAGCACTGTTGGAAGATTTTTAATCACAGTTTCAATTTCAGTGCTTGTGATTGGTCTGTTCATATTTTCTATTTCTTCCTGATTCAGTCTTGGCAGGTTGTACATTTCTAAGAATTTGTCCATTTCTTCCAGGTTGTCCATTTTATTGGCATAGAGTTGCTTGTAGTAATCTCTCATGATCTTTTGTATTAATGCAGTGTCAGTTGTTACTTCTCCTTTTTCATTTCTAATTTTATTGATTTGAGTCTTCCCCCTTTTTTTCTTAATGAGTCTAGCTAATGGTTTATCAATTTTGTTTATCTTCTCAAAGAATCAGCTTTTAGTTTTATTAATCTTTACTATCGTTTCCTTCATTTCTTATTCATTTATTTCTGATCTGATTTTTATGATTTCTTTCCTTCTGCTAACTTTGTGGTTTTCTTGCTCTTCTTTCTCTAATTGCTTTAGGTGCAAGGTTAGGTTGTTTATTCGTGATGTTTCCTGTTTCTTCAGGTAGGATTGTATTGCTACAAACTTCCCTCTTAGAACTGCTTTTGCTGCATCCCATAGGTTTTGGGTCGTCGTGTCTCCATTATCATTTGTTTCTAGGTACCTTTTGATTTCCTCTTTGATTTCGTCAGTGACCACTTGGTTCTTAAGTAGTGTATTGTTTAGCCTCCATGTGTTCGTATTTTTTACAGATCTTTTTCTGTTATTGATATATAGTCTCATAGCACTGTGGTCAGAAAAGATACTTGATACAATTTAAATTTTCTGAAATTTACCAAGGCTTGATTTGTGACCCAAGATATGACCTATCCTGGCGAATGTCCCATGAGCACTTGAGAAAAATGTGTATTCTGTTGTTTTTGGATGGAATGTCCTATAAATATCAATTAAGTCCATCTTGTTTAATGTATCATTTAAAGCTTGTTTTTCCTTATTTATTTTCATTTTGGATGATCTGTCCATTGGTGAAAGTGGGGTGTTAAAGTCCCCTAGTATGAATGTGTTACTGTCGATTTCCCCTTTTATGGCTGTTAGTATTTGCCTTATATATTGAGGTGCTCCAATGTTGGGTACATAAATATTTACAATTGTTATATCTTCTTCATGGATTGATCCCTTGATCATTATGTAGTGTCCTTCTTTGTCTCTTGTAATAGTCTTCATTTTAAAGTCTATTTTGTCTGATATGAGAATTGCTACTCCAGCTTTCTTTTGGTTTCCATTTGCATGGAATATCTTTTTCCATCCCCTTACTTTCAGTCTGCATGTGTCTCTAGGTCTGAAGTGGGTCTCTTGTAGACAACATATATATGGGTCTTGTTTTTGTATCCATTCAGCCAATCTGTGTCTTTTGGTGGGAGCATTTAGTCCATTTACATTTAAGGTAATTATCAATATGTATGTTCCTATTCCCATTTTCTTAATTGTTTTGGGTTCGTTGTTGTAGGTCTTTTCCTTGTCTTGTGTTTCTCGCCTAGAGAAGTTCTTTTAGCATTTGTTGTAAAGCTGGTTTGGTGGTGCTGAACTCTCTCAGTTTTGCTTGTCTGTAAAGCTTTTAATTTCTCCATCAAATCTGAATGAGATCCTTGCTGGGTAGAGTAATCTTGGTTGCAGGTTTTTCTCCTTCATCACTTTAAATATGTTCTGCCAGACCCTTCTGGTTTGCAGAGTTTCTGCTGAAAGATCACCTGTTAACCTTATCGGGATTCCCTTGTGTGTTATTTGTTCTTTTTCCCTTGCTGCTTTTAATGTTTTGTTTGTATTTAATTTTTGACAGTTTGATTAGTATGTGTCTTGGCGTATTTCTCCTTGGATTTAGCCTGTATGGGACTCTCTGTGCTTCCTGGACTTGATTAACATTTCCTTTCCCATATTAGGGAAGTTTTCAACTGTAATCTCTTCAAATATTTTCTCAGTCCCTTTCTTTTTCTCTTCTTCTTCTGGAACCCCTATAATTCAAATGTTGGTGTGTTTAATGTTGTCCCAGAGGTCTCTGAGACTATCCTCAGTTCTTTTCATTCTTTTTTCTTTATTCTACTCTGCAGTAGTTGTTTCCACTATTTTATCTTCCAGGTCACTTATCTGTTCTTCTGCCTCAGTTATTCTGCTATTGATCCCATCTAGAGTATTTTTAATTTCATTTATTGTGTTGTTCATTGTTGCTTGTTTCCTCTTTAGTTCTTCTAGGTCCTTGTTAAATGTTTCTTGCATTTTGTCTATTCTATTTCCAAGATTTTGGATCATCTTTACTATCATTATTCTGAATTCTTTTTCACATAGACTGCCTATTTCCTCTTAATTTGTTAGGTCTGGTGGGTTTTTACCTTGTTCCTTCATCTGCTGTGTGTTTTTATGTCTTCTCATTTTGCTTACCTTACTGTGTTTGGGGCCTCCTTTTTGCAGGCTGCAGGTTCGTAGTTCCCGTTGTTTTTGGTGTCTGTCCCCACTGGCTAATGTTGGTTCAGTGGGTTGTGTAGGCTTCCTGGTGTAGAGGACTAGTGCCTGTGTTCTGGTGGATGAGGCTGGATCTTGTCTTTCTGGTGGGCAGGTCCAAGTCTGGTGGTGTGTTTTGGGTTGTCTGTGGACTTATTATGATTTTAGGCAGCCTCTCTGCTAATGGGTGGGGTTGTGTTCCTGTCTTGCTAGTTGTTTGGCATAGGGTGTCCAGCACTGTAGCTTGCTGGTCGTTGAGTGAAGCTGGGTGCTGGTGTTGAGATGGAGATCTCTGGGAGATTTTCGCCATTTGATATTATGTGGAGCTGGGAGGTCTCTTGTGGACCAGTGTCCTGAAGTTGGCTCTCCCACCTCAGAGGCACAGAAGTGACTCCTGGCTGCAGCACCAAGAGCCTTTCATACATACGGATCAGAATAAGATGGAGAAAAAGTAGAAAGAGAGAAAGAAAGAAAGAAAGAAAGGAAAGAAGGAAGGAAGAAAGAAAGGAAGGAAGAAAGGAAGGAAGGAAGGAAGAAGGGAAGAATGGAAATAAGAAAGAAAGAAAGAAAGAAAAAGAAAGTAAAAAGGAAAGAAAGAAAGAAAGGAAGGAAGGAAGGAAGGAAGGAAGAAAGGAGGGAGGGAGGGAGGAAGGAAGGAAGGAGGGAAGGAAGGAATGAAAGAAGATAAAATAAAATAAAATAAAGTTATTAAAATAAAAAATAATTATTAAGAAAAAATTTTTTAAAAAAACACCAAAAAAGACCCCCCAAAACAAACAAAAAAAACCAGACGGATAGAACCCTAGGACAAATGGTGGAAGCAAAGCTATACAGACAAAATCTCACACAGAAGCATACACATACACACTCACAAAAAGAGGAAAAGGGGAAAAAATCATAAATCTTGCTCTCAAAGTCCACCTCCTCAATTTGGGATGACTCGTTGTCTATTCATGTATTCCACAGATGCAGGGTACATCAAGTTGATTGTGGAGCTTCAGTCCACTGCTTCTGAGGCTTCTGGGAGAGATTTCCCTTCCTCTTCTTTGTTCGCACAGCTCCCGGGGTTCAGCTTTGGATTTGGCCCTGCTTCTGCATGTAGGTCGCTGGAGGGCGTCTGTTCTTTGCTCAGACAGGACGGGGTTAAAGAAGCCGCTGATTTGGTGGCTCTGGCTCACTCAGGCCGGGGGCAGGGAGGGGTACGGATGCGGGGCGAGCCTGCGGCGGCCGAGTTCGCCATGACTTTGCACCAGCCT
Source organism: Tursiops truncatus (assembly GCF_011762595.2). Lineage (NCBI taxonomy): Eukaryota > Metazoa > Chordata > Mammalia > Artiodactyla > Delphinidae > Tursiops > Tursiops truncatus. The sequence goes on along the minus strand of NC_047043.1, from coordinate 48,164,707 downwards.
GAGGCGCGCCATGCGTTCTCCCGGGGAAGTTGTCCCTGGATCCCCGGACCCTGGCAGTGGCGGGCTGCACAGGCTCCCTGAAGTGGGGTGTGGATAGTGACCTGTGCTCGCACAGGCTTCTTGGTGGCAGCAGCAACAGCCTTAGTATCTCATGCCTGTCTCTGGGGTCCGCTCTGTTAGCCGCAGCTCGCGCCCGGCTCTGGAGCTCCTTTAAGCAGCGCTCTTAATCCCCTCTCTTCGCGCACCAGGAAACAAAGAGGGAAGAAAAAGTCTCTTGCCTCTTTGGCAGCTCCAGACTTTTCCCGTACTTCCTCCCGGCTAGCCGTGGTGCGTTAACCCCCTGCAGGCTGTGTTCATGCCGCCAACCTCAGTCCTCTCCCTGTGCTCCGACCGAAGCCCGAGCCTCAGCTCCCAGCCCTGCCCACCCCGGCGGGTGAGCAGACAAGCCTCTTGGGCTGGTGAGTGCCGGTCCGATTCTCTGTGCGGGAATCTCTCCGCTTTGCCTTCCACACCCCTGTGGTTGCGCTTTCCTCCGCGGCTCCGAAGCTTCCCCCCTCCGCCACCCGCAGTCTCCGCACGCGAAGGGGCTTCTTAGTGTGTGGGAACCTTTCCTCCTTCACAGCTCCCTCCCACTGGTGCAGGTCCTGTCCCTATTCTTTTGTCTCTGTTTTTTCTTTTGCCCTACCCAGGTACATGGGGACTTTCTTGCCTTTTGGGAGGTCTGAGGACTTCTGCCAGCGTTCAGTAGGTGTTCTGTAGGAGTTGTTCCATGTGTAGAAGTATTTCTGGTGTATCTGTGAGGAGGAAGGTGATCTCCGCGTCTTACTATTCCGCCATCTTCCCCTCGTCCTATATTCATTCTTTCCAATTACTACAACTGAACTACAGGCCAATTACAGTTGAGAATAACAATAACTGTTGAACATTCTCTCTGAAAATCCTAAGACTAAGTAGAATTGAGTAAGATACAGCTCCTATCCTTAAGTGGCTCATAATCTATTTAGCCCTTAACTTCTTGATCCAGGAATAATAGCAAGAACTATTTCAACAATGTTTCTTTCAACACATTATGTTGGGACAAAATCCCCTCCATTTGTCATATCATGTCATTTTTTCAATCATCCTCAACTTTCTCAGGAACTGTGCCTCTTAAGACAAATTTTAAGCAAGTGGGGAACATGGAAGACTTGAAATATAAAAACAAGATGAATAAATATTTTCTTAGTGCAATCAGTTTGTTTGTTTGTTTTATATCACTTTCTAACATGTCTGGAATATTACAGCTTCATGAGTAATGCAACAACAATAAGCACGTTTGGTAATGAAAAAAAAATAACCCTCATACTTCAAGTTTCTTCACCTTTCAATTTTAGAAAATTGGTGCTTTGCAGTGTTTTGATTTTGCTTATTTTGACTGTTTGTCTTCCTTAAAGCATTAAGATCAGCAAGTAGATAAAGTGTTTATAAAATATTTAATTTAAAAATACAGGAATTTTCCCTGAAGGATCTCCAATTCTTTAAAAAATTGACTCTCCAGTTATCATAATGTCTTTATTTGATACGCAAAAGACCAGGGGTTTTGATATTTGGGAGGGATAAAACTTAGATACGCAGACTATTTGAATAAAATTTCCCAGAATGACAGAATAGTCAGCATGACAGCGGGAGAGAATAAGGGCAAGAGACAAAGACCAGAGAAAGACAAGTGGATTACTGAATTTCATTCTGTACTTTAAATTCCCGAAATGCCCCTCTTCCTACCCCCTTATAAACATTAACACCATTTGAAAAATGAATAAATACAAGAAAACTGAATGGACATGTTTCAAGAAAGGAGAAGATTTTTGAGTTCTATTCCAGCTCAGAAATCATTCAGCTTCTGAGAATTTGGAAAATTCTCTGGTAATTGTTGTTCCTCTGTAAATGAGGGGATTGGAGTAATTCTATTCAGCTCGAAGATTTCACAACTCCATGATTGGAAGTTTAGAGAACTTTTCAGTAGCCCATTGCTACTGGGTATAGAGTATCTCTATGGCCTAGGAAGAACCTGAGATTACCTGCCACAGCTTTATAATTTTTAAAATAATAGCTGAATTCCTTTTCTATGTGCTTATTTCTTAAGCAGTATGTGTGTGTGTGTAGCTTTATATCAAAAATATTAAAAACTTACCATCTCTTATCCTGCAATAAATTTAATTTGGACATAAGACTTTGGTAATTGATTCTTGGACCCTAAAAATACCAGTCAGCCGGCTGAGCCAGGTCATCCCAAACATCTCATTAAGCTCTCAGTAATATGAACAAACATTTTGTGCATTTGAATTTTTGGTCACCACTTACAGTGCTATGTTGGGATTTTACTAATATATCTGAGTGTATGTATGTATTTACCTAAGCAAATATAAAGTCAAAAGTGGTTGCTTTCTTTCTTTTAGCATGAAAAGTTTCTGAATTGTCAGTAGAGGGGTCAAGAGACAGGTTCTTATTTCAAAGATTCCACTGGACTTTCTGGATGCCTCCAGATCCTTTCTGCTGCAGGAATATTTCCTGATCAATGGTTTCACACTTGCAGGACGCTGGCCAGACAGTCCCAAGAGAGCCATCGTTGCAAAGCCATTAAAGAAAGAAATATATTCAGATGGTGTCAATAATTTCTAACACCTAACTATTGGAAATTCTCACAGACACAATGCAAATGGGCTCTCTCAAACAATTCTCCATCCTAGTTTCTTCCTCAGCATTTTTACAGACAGAAATTTTTTTCTCTCACCAGTTGAACAAGAAAGAACAAAAGTAGATTCCCCAAAGGAGGAATCATTCGTACTAAGTTTCTTTATGTAGGTCACCTCTGATGTGTTCTTGGTTGCATTTCAACTGCTAAATTTCCCATGTCAAGCTTTCAGTTCTGATGGCTCTTCACATAAATTCTATTGCTTTCCAAAAGAATAATTGTTTAAGTTCCCTGTTTGAATGCTGAAGGATGCTATATGTTCCACGATGCTCAACACATTATTGGTCATGTTAGTAGTATGATAAAAAATACTAAAATATTTTACATGGAGGTGTCTCTGCGTATGTACAATATAATATGTTAACAGGAAAAACTGTTGTTCATTAAACTAATTTAAGGAGAGTGACTATCACCTATACTCAAATAGACTGTGAAAGTATGTCCTTTGTTGTTACCAGTCTACCGTATACCAGGTTAGTTTCCCTAACTTTTTCCCTTCTCCAGATTTACGTCTTGTAAATATCTCTTGAGCCCATGTCCTCTGCTCTATTCCAAATGTCATTGGTTCAGTTTAAACCTTTGGCAAACCATTCTACACCTTCCATCTTCAGATCTATCCTCTACTCTACCATCATATGTTTCTAAAAAATAGATCTTGTCAATTCACCTCTGCTTAAGAAAATTCCCTCTTTCTTCACTAACTATGAAAAAAGATTCAAACACCCTGACAAGGCATTCGAAATCTCTGATTATCTGTTGTTAATTTATTTACTCAGCCTCATCCATTTGTGTGTTCATCAGTCAGCAATAGGATGAAAGTGCCCCTGCTAAAATATTTATTGCCCAGAAGAATGTAAGCTCCACAAGGGTGTGGATTCGGATTATTTCTTTCACTAATGTCTACTAAACATCTAGAACCCTATGTGAATGAAAAATATTGCCTGTCATATCCGTAGACAAAGCATATTGCAACCATCAAGCCTTCACATTACAGCCACCCTTACGGTGAGCCCTGAGGGAACTCAGGATAGAAACGTAATGTCTACCATCAAATCATCAGATACTGCAGCCACCCCCCACCCCACGGTGCACCTAAGGAAACTCAGGATGAGAAAGCACAGGATACTGGCCCCAGATAGCTGAGGTGCATTTCAAAGCAATGATTTCAGTGAGCCCAGCCTCCTGCATCTTGCTATACATAGAAAAGTGCTAAATTCCTTAACTTGAGATGTCTGGTTTTCTTTAATTAACAGTAATCTTTGATATTCTACCTGATTTTTGTTGCAAAAACTCCTGTATATCCTGGCTCTCCCCTTGCCTCTTCGGAGCAGTCCCTTGGAGTTATCTGAGATGCTGTGTCCAAGGCTTAAGTCTTCCACCAAATAAAACATAACTCTCAACTTTTAGGTTGTGCATTTTTTTTCAGTCGACACATATCTGGCATTAGGTAGATGCTTAACCGATATTTTTAGAATTAATAAATTCAGCAAACTTGCTGAGTGCTTATTATGTGTGACATAGAGAGCCTGGCATTAAGAATCTGTGATGAAAGCCATTGTCTCTATTTTTAAGGAGCTGGCCAGTGAAATTGACATTTCTAATGAATTTAGTGTGTATCTGTACGTATCACTCTGGTTTCTGTAGGAAGCAGAGTCTTAATTCATTGATCTGTATATCCTTTGTTGCAAACTAAGTGTTCATTAAATGTTTACTAAATAAATTAAGCTAAGAATGCAATTAGGGCAGAATGTCTGAAGGCTGTGGTAGGCAAAATAATCTTCCACCCCACCCCCGTCAAACATGACCAGATTCTAATTCCAGGAACCAGTGAATATGTTACATTACATGATAAAGGTGAAACATTTGCAGATGTGACTAAAGATTAGGAAGCTGGAGAGGGGGAAATTATACCAGATTATCCAGAGGAGCCCATTCTAATTACATGAGCCTATAAAAGTGGAAGAGGAGGGAAAAAGAGGGAGAGAGAAAGTACTTGAGAAGGACTCAATTTGTCATTGCTGGCTTTGAAGATGGAGGAATGGGAACAAGAGCCAAGGAATGTGGAGGTTTCTAGAAGCTGGGAACAGCCCTCAGCTGAGTCAACAAGAAAACGGGTCCTACAGCTAACTGCAGGGAACTGAATTCTGCCAGCAGCTCAAATGAGCAGGAAATGGAGCCTCCAGGAAGGAATGTAGCCCTGCCAATTCCTTGATTTCAGCCTGTTGAGATGCTTATCAGACTTATGACCTACAAAATTTGTGTTGCTTTAAGCCACTGAGTTTGTGGCAATTGTTATGGCAGCAGTAGAAAATCAATACAGAACTCGCCATATCCTTGGAAAACTGCCCAAAGTGAACCTTTGCCTTGGGTTCCCGTGACCAAAAAGAAAACTATCATCCTTGAAATTCTGACAGTACTATCTCAACATTTCTTGCAAAGGACATACACAGATAGAAAATTAGCTACATTTCCAGATAAAACAAAAGTGTTCTTCCAAAACGGAATTTAGGTAAACCATTTTCCAAAATGACGATGGCTTATTGAATCATTAGTGTCCTAGGACATCAAGCTGTACTATAAAAAATCTATACATAAATAAAATTTGAAATGTGTTCTCAAATTTTTATGTCCTTGAAGGCTAACTTTGACACCAGAGAGATTCTGAGTTACAGTTTTCCTCTCAGTCCAGAGATTAGCAGAAAAGAACCACAAAACAATGGCCCAAGAATGATATTTTGTAAGTCAGACAAAGACTAATATCATAGGATATCACTTATATGTGGAATCTAAAAAAATGATACAATTAAACTTATTTACAAACAGAAACAGACTCACATAGAAAACAAACTTATGGTTACCAAAGTGGTAGAGATAAATTAGGAGTTTGGGATTAACAGATACACACTAATATATATAAAATAGATAAACAACAAGGACCTACTGTATAGCACAGGGTACTATATTCAATACCTTGTAATAACCTATAATGGAAAAGAATTTGAATTTATATATGTATATAAAAAACTGAATCACTCTGCTGTACACTTGAAACTAACACAACATTGTAAGTCAACTATATTTCCATTTAAAAAAAGGATGTAAGGAAGCACAAGACTATGAATTAAATAGTAAATTTCCTTAGCCATGAAAGAACAAGTTGGTACCAGGCTGCCATTTACATCTGTGTAGATCACAATGGGCAAGTTGTAGCTAAAATGCAGGTCACACCTGCTCACCAAGCCATGTGCTCTGGCCTGAGGCAGTGATCCTCCCAGAGGAAGGGGCCTCCTGATGGCAACATCCTAAGGCTGAACTGATTATGTAAGGTACAACTTCACAAAGTCTACTGTAAGAACAGCATCACCTGAAGATGTGCTATGCAGTGGCCCTAGACATAGTTTTGTTGTGTGCTTGCCTAGAATTCTCTAGGCAGGCTGCCTTCCCCCAGAAGGTTAGTGTTTTCTAATTCTTGCAATGATCACATAAGCTAACAGTGGCTCTGGTTCAGCCTCATAGAGGAAATATGTGTTTGCTTTTTATGTTATTGTAGCCAGATATAGAAAAGTAAAAAAGTAAAAAAAGTAAAAAAGTAAAAAAAAAACCTGATAACTGGAGAGTCAATTTTTTAAAGAATTGGAGATTCTTCAGGGAAAATTCCTGTATTTTTAAATTAAATATTTTATAAACACTTTATCTACTTGCTGATCTTAATGCTTTAAGTAAAAAAAAAGTAAAAAAAAACCTGAACTTGGGTTTGTGGGGAAAAGAAAGTGGCCTCAGTGTCCCACTCTCAAAAAACCCTATGGAGGTCTTAAGTCTCTGTCCCAGGTAGAACCCAAATATAATTTCAGGAGTTTAAGGCATCCTCCACGGTGCATGGTACAGTCTTTCTCAAGCTAGAAGGCATGAAAATGGAAACTCCACGCAGAACCATTCCCTTATTCTAAGTGTGGACTGCCCTCCAGAATTTCCCTGCTTTGGGTCTCTGTTCAGTGTTTTCTGATAGCTGTTCTTTACATTTTGCCGACAGTTCAGTGTTATCCATAGAAAGGTTGGTCTAATATGAGTTGCTCTATCATATTGGAAGCAGAAATCATCCCTAGCTTCACTTTTGTCAAATGTGTCCAGGTGTCACTCCGAGGGCATATGATCCAATCTAACATCTTACCGTACTGAGCTTTTGGGCTTCAAGAATTGAAAAAAATATGGTCACCCTACCCATAAGACACAGTAGCAAGAAAACTGTTTCTTCCAGAAGACAAATCAAGAATAAGGACTCGGAGACGAGGGGAAGATGGCGGAAGAGTAAGACGCGGAGATCACCTTCTTCCCCACAGATACACCAGAAATACATCTACACGTGGAACAACTCCTAAAGAACACCTACTGAACGCTGTTAGAAGACCTCAGACCTCCCAAAAGGCAAGAAAATCCCCACGAACCTGGGTAGGACAAAAGAAAAAAGAATAAACAGAGACAAAAGGATAGGGACGGGACCTGCACCACTGGGAGGGAGCTGTGAAGGAGGAAAGGTTTCCACACACTAGGAAGCCCCTTCAAGGGCGGAGACTGCGGGTGGCGGAGGGGGAAAGCTTCGGAGCAGCAGAGGAGAGCACAGCAACAGGGGTGCGGAAGGCAAAGCGAAGAGATTCCCGCACAGAGGATCGGTGCCGACCGGCACTCACCAGCCCAAGAGGCTTGTCTGCTCACCCGCCGGGGAGGGCGGGGCTGGCAGCTGAGGCTCGGCCTTCGGTCTGAGCACAGGGAGAAGACTGGGGTTGGTGGCGTGAACACAGCCTGCAGCGGGTTAGTGCACCACGGCTGGCCGGGAGGGAGTCCAGGGGAAAGTCTGGACCTGCTGAAGAGGCAAGAGACATTTTCTTCCCTCTTTGTTTCCCGGTGCATGAGGAGAGAGGATTAACAGCAGTGCTTAAAGGAGCTCCAGAGACAAGCGCAAGCTGCGGCTAAAAGCGCAGACCCCAGAGACGGGCATGAGACGCTAAGGCTGTTGCTGCTGCCACCAAGAAGCCTGTGCGAGCACAGGTCACTATCCACACCCCCCTTCAGGGAGCCTGTGCAGCCCGCCACTGCCAGGGTCCCGGGGTCCAGGGACAACTTCCCCGGGAGAACACATGGCGCGCCTCAGGCTGGTGCAACGTCATGCGAACTCGGCCGCTGCAGGCTCGCCCCGCATCCGTACCCCTCCCTGCCCCCGGCCTGAGTGAGCCAGAGCCCCCGAATCAGTGGCTTCTTTAACCCCGTCCTGTCTGAGCGAAGAACAGACGCCCTCTGGCGACCTACATGCAGAAGCAGGGCCAAATCCAAAGCTGAGCCCTAGGAGCTGTGCGAACAAAGAAGAGCAAGGGAAATCCCTCCCAGCAGCCTCAGAAGCAGCAGGTTAAAGATCCACAATCAACGTGAGGTACCTGCATCTGTGGAATACATGAATAGACAACGAGTCATCCCAAACTGAGGAGGTGGACTTTGAGAGCAAGATTTATGATTTTTTTCCCCTTTTCCTAGTTTTGTGAGTGTGTATGCGTATGCTTCTGTGCGAGACTTTGTCTGTATAGCTTTACTTCCACCATTTGTCCTAGGGTTCTATCCGTCCGTTTTTTTTTTAATTAAAAAGAATTTTTTTCTTATTATTTTGTATTTTAATAACTTTATTTTATTTTGTCTTCTTTCTTTCTTTCCTTCTTTCTTTCTTTCTTCTTCCCTTCCGTCCTTCCTTCCCACCTTCCTCCCTCCTTCCCTCCCTCCCTCCCCCCTTCCTTCCTTCCTTCCTCCCTCCCTCCCTCTCTCTCTCCCTTTCTTTCTTTCTTCCTTCCTTCCTTCCTTTTCTCCCTTTTATTCTGAGCCATGTGGGTGAAAGGCTCTTGGTGCCCCAGCCAGGACTCAGTGCTGTGCCTCTGAGGAGGGAGACCCAACTTCAGGACACTGGTCCACAAGAGAACTCCCAGCTCCACGTAATATGAAATGGTGAAAATCTCCCAGAGATCTCGATCTCAACACCAAGACACAGCTTCACTCAATGACCAGCAAGCTACAGTGCTGGACACCCTATGCCAAACAACTAGCATGACATGAACACAAACCCACCCATTAGCAGAGAGGCTGCCTAAAATCATAATAAGTCCACAGACACCCGAAAACACACCACCAGACGTGGACCTGCCCACCAGAAAGACAAGATCCAGCCTCATCCACCAGAACACAGGCACTAGTCCCCTCCACCAGGAAGCCTACACAACCCACTGAACCAACATTAGCCAGTGGGGACAGACACCAAAAACAACGGGAACTACGAACCTGCAGCCTGCAAAAAGGAGGCCCCAAACACAATAAGATAAGCAAAATGAGAAGACAGAAAAACACACAGCAGATGAAGGAACAAGGTAAAAACCCACCAGACCTAACAAATTAAGAGGAAATAGGCAGTCTACCTGAAAAAGAATTCAGAATAATGATAGTAAAGATGATCCAAAATCTTGGAAATAGAACAGACAAAATGCAAAAAACATTTAACAAGCACCTAAAAGAACTAAAGAGAAAAAAAGCAATGATGAACAACACAATAAATGAAATTAAAAATACTCTAGAAGGGATCAATAGCAGAATAACTGAGGCAGAAGAATGGATAAGTGACCTGGAAGATAAAATAGTGGAAATAACTACTGCAGAGCAGAATAAAGAAAAAAGAATGAAAAGAACTGAGGACAGTCTCAGAGACCTCTGAAACAATATTAAATGCACCAACATTCGAATTATAGGGGTTCCAGAAGAAGAAGAGAAAAAGAAAGGGACTGAGAAAATATTTGAAGAGATTATAGTTGAAAACTTCCCTAATATGGGAAAGGAAATAGTTAATCAAGTCCAGGAAGCACAGAGAGTCCCATACAGGCTAAATCCAAGGAGAAATACACCAAGACACATACTAATCAAACTGTCAAAAATTAAATACAAAGAAAACATATTAAAAGCAGCAAGGGAAAAACAACAAATAACACACAAGGGAATCCCGATAAGGTTAACAGTTGATCTTTCAGCAGAAACTCTGCAAGCCTGAAGGGACTGGCAGGACATATTTAAAGTGATGAAGGAGAAAAACCTACAACCAAGATTACTCTACCCAGCAAGGATCTCATTCAGATTTGAAGGAGAAGTTAAAACCTTTACAGACAAGCAAAACTGAGAGAGTTCAGCACCACCACACCAGCTTTACAAGAAATGCTAAAGGAACTTCTCTAGGCAAGAAACACAAGAGAAGGAAAGACCTACAATAATGAACCCAAAATTATTAAGAAAATGGGAATAGGAACATACATATTGATAATTATCCTAAATGTAAATGGACTAAATGCTCCCACCAAAAGACACAGATTGGCTGAATGGATACAAAAACAAGACCCATATATATGTTGTCTACAAGAGACCCACTTCGGACCTAGAGACACATACAGACTGAAAGTAAGGGGATGAAAAAAGATATCCCATGCAAATGGAAACCAAAAGAAAGCTGGAGTAGCAATTCTCATATCAGACAAAATAGACTTTAAAATAAAGAGTATTACAACAGACAAAGAAGGACACTACATAATGATCAAGGGATCGATCCAAGAAGAAGATATAACAATTGTAAATATTTATGCACCCAACATAGGAGCACCTCAATACATAAGGCAAATACTAACAGCCATAAAAGGGGAAATTGACAGTAACACATTCATAGTAGGGGACTTTAACACCCCACTTTCACCAATGGACAGATCATCCAAAATGAAAATAAATAAGGAAAAACAAGCTTTAAATGATACATTAAACAAGATGGACTTAATTGATATTTATAGGACATTCCATCCAAAAACAACAGAATACACATTTTTCTCAAGTGCTCATGGAACATTCTCCAGGATAGATCATATCTTGGGTCACAAATCAAGCCTTGGTAAATTTAAGAAAATTTAAATTGTATCAAGTATCTTTTCCGACCACAAAGCTATGAGACTAGATATCAATTCCAGGAAAAGATCTGTAAAAAATGCAAACACATGGAGGCTAAACAATACACTACTTAATAACGAAGTGATCACTGAAGAAATCAAAGAGGAAATCAAAAAATACCTAGAAACAAATGACAATGGAGACACGACGACCCAAAACCTATGGGATGCAGCAAAAGCAGTTCTAAGAGGGAAGTTTATAGCAATACATTCCTACCTTAAGAAACAGGAAACATCTCAAATAAACAATCTAACCTTGCACCTAAAGCAATTAGAGAAAGAAGAACAAAAAATTTAGCAGAAGGAAAGAAATCATAAAAATCAGATCAGAAATAAATGAATAAGAAATGAAGGAAACGATAGTAAAGATTAATAAAACTAAAAGCTGATTCTTTGAGAAGATAAACAAAATTGATAAACCATTAGCCAGACTCATCAAGAAAAAAAGGGAGAACACCCAAATCAATAGAATTAGAAATGAAAAAGGAGAAGTAACAACTGACACTGCATTAATACAAAAGATCATGAGAGATTACTACAAGCAACTCTATGCCAATAAAATGGACAACCTGGAAGAAATGGACAAATTCTTAGAAATGCACAACCTGCCAAGACTGAATCAGGAAGAAATGGAAAATATGAACAGACCAATCACAAGCACTGAAATTGAAACTGTGATTAAAAATTTTTCAACAAACAAAAGTCTAGGACCAGATGGCTTCACAGGTGAATTCTATCAAACATTTAGAGAAGAGGTACCACCTATCCTTCACAAACTCTTCCAAAATATAGCAGAGGGAAGAACACTCCCAAACTCATTCTACAAGGCACCATCACCTTGACACCAAAACCAGAAAAGGATGTCACAAACAAGGAAAAGTACAGGCCAATATCACTGATGAATAAAGATGCAAAAATCCTGAACTATATACTAGCAAAAAGAATCCAACAGCACATTAAAAGGATCATACACCATGATCAAGTGGGGTTTATTCCAGGAATGCAAGGATTCTTCAATATACGCAAATCAATCAACGTGATACACCATATTAACAAATTGAAGGAGAAAAACCATATGATTATCTCAATTGATGCAGAGAAAGCTTTTGACAAAATTCAATACCCATTTATGATAAAAACCCTGCAGAAAGTACGCACAGAGGGAACTTTCCTCAACATATTAAAGGCCATATATGACAAACCCATAGCCAACATCGTCCTCAATGGTGAAAAACTGAAAGCATTTCCACTAAGATCAGGAACAAGACAAGGTTGCCCACTCTCACCACAGCAATCAGAGAAGAAAAGGAAATAAAAGGAATCCAAATTGAAAAGAAGAAGTTAAGCTGTCACTGTTTGCAGATGACATGATACTATACATAGAGAATCCTAAAGATGCTACCAGAAAACTACTAGAGCTAAGCAATGAATCTGTTAAAGTAGCAGGATACAAAATTAATACACAGAAATCTCTGGCATTCTTATACAGTAATGATGAAAAATCTGAAAGTGAAATCAAGAAAACACTCCCATTTACAATTGCAACTAAAGGAATAAAATATCTAGGAATAAACCTACCTAAGGAGACAAAAGACCTGTATGCAGAAAATGATAAGACACTGATGCAAGAATTAAAGATGATACAAATAGATGGAGAGATATACCACGTTCTTGGATTGGAAGAATCAACATTGTGAAAATGACTCTACTACCCAAAGCAATCTACAGATTCAATGCAATGCCTATCAAAATACCACTGGCAGAACTAGAACAAAAAATTTCACAGTTTGCATGGAAACACAAAAGACCCCGAATAGCCAAAGCAATCTTCAGAACGAAAAATCGGAGCTGGAGGAATCACGCTCCCTGACTTCATACTATACTACAAAGCTACAGTAATCAAGACAGTATGGTACTGGCACAGAAACAGAAAGATAGATCAATGGAACAGGATAAAAAGCCCAGAGATAAACCCACGCACATATGGTCACCTTATCTTTGATAAAGGAGGCCGGAATGTACAGTGGAGAAAGGACAGCCTCTTCAAAAAGTGGTGCTGGGAAAACCAGACAGCTACATGTAAAAGTATGAGATTAGATCACTCCCTAACACCATACGCAAAAATAAACTCAAAATGGATTAAAGACCTAAATATAAGGCCAGAAACTACCAAACTCTTAGAGGAAATCATAGGCAGAAAACTCTATGACATAAATCACAGCAAGATCCTTTTTGACCCACCTCCTAGAGAAATGGAAATAAAAACAAAAATAAACAAATGGGACCTAATGAAACTTCAAAGCTTTTGCACAGCAAAGGAAACCATAAACAAGACCAAAAGACAACCCTCAGTATGGGAGAAAATATTTGCAAGTGAAGCAACTGACAAAGGATTAATCCCCAAAATTTATAAGCAGCTTATGCAGCTCAATAACAAAAAAACAAACAACCCAATCCAAAAATGGGCAGAAGACCTAAATAGACATTTCTCCAAAGAAGATATACAGACTCCCAACAAACACATGAAAGAATGCTCAGCACCATTAATCATTAGAGAAATGCGAATCAAAACTACAATGAGATATCATCTCACACCAGTCAGAATGGCCATCATCAAACTATCTAGAAACAATAAATGCTGGAGAGGGTGTGGAGAAAAGGGAACACTCTTGCACTGCTGGTGGGAATGTGAATTGGTACAGCCACTATGGAGAACAGTATGGAGGTTCCCTAAAAAACTACAAATAGAACTACCATATGAGCCAGCAATCCCACTACTGGGCATATATCGTGAGAAAACTATAATTCAAAAAGAGTCATGTACCAAAATGTTCACTGCAGCTGTATTTACAATAGCCCAGAGATGGAAACAACCTAAGTGTCCGTCACTGGATGAATGGATAAAGAAGATGTGGCACATATATACAATGGAATATTACTCAGCCATAAAAAGAAACGAAATTGAGCTATTTGTAATGAGGTGAATGGACCTAGAGTCTGTCATACAGACTGAAGTAAGTCAGAAAGAGAAAGACAAATACCGTATGCTAACACACATATATGGAATTTAAGAAAAAAAAAAAGAAAAAAATGTCATGCAGAACCTGGGGGTAGGACAGGAATGGAGACGTGGACCTGCTGGGGAATGAACTTGGGGATATGGGGAGGGGGAGGGGTAAGATGTGACAGGGCGGGAGGGTGGCATGGACATATATACACTACCAGGCGTGGAATGGATAGCTAGTGGGAAGCAGCCGCATAGCACAGGGAGATCAGCTTGGTGCTTTGTGACTACCTAAAAGGGTGGGATTGGGGGGGTGGGGGGGAGGGTGACACAAGAGGGAAGAGATATGGGAACATATGTATATGGATAACTGATTCACTTTGTTGTGAAGCAGAAACTGGCACACCATTGTAAAACAAAAAAAAGAATAAGGACTCATGAGATAGCAGGAAGGGTTTGTTTCTATCTACCTTTTACCATAGGAGAGAGCATTCTATCTGAAGGCACCCTGGGGAGGGGAACCTATTTGTATGTTAATAATGATAATACTCTGCCTAAGCACTCTTTTGCTAAAATTTAATCCCATTTTCTCTCTTCCTGTACTTTGTATAAATTGATATTGTGTCCCTTTCTTCCCTAAATTTAGCCTTTATATACTTCAAGAGAATTAGGAAATCATCTCTCAGCCATATCTTCTAGATTGAGTAACGCTAATTCCTCTTTCTCCAATCATAAGTACTATTTCACTTCATTTTAATCATTTGCTGTGCTCCTTCACTCTGAACAGCATTCCAAATCACTTTTTGAAAATACAAGCCTGACCCTATGACACCAAAACACCATTCCTAGGTATATACTCAAGAAAAATGAGTGCCTATGTCCACACGAAGATCATGGCAAGAATGTTCTTAGCAGCTTTAATCCAAGTATCCATTCACAGAAAGATGGATAAACAGATTGGAAGAGATTCAGACAATGAACTACTACAAAGCTATGAAAATGAAAAGCAAACAGATAATAACTGAAAAAGATCATGGGTAAATCTCAAAACTATGTTTAGTGAAAGAAGTCAGACTCCTAAAAATGCACTCCACATAATGCCACTTTCACCCAGTACAACATGGAAAACTAATATATGAGGATAGAAGTGAAAAGATTGGGTTACCTCTACGTGTGTGTATATATATGTATACATGGGGGCTGAGGGTGGGAGGGGTCCCTTTAGACTAGAGAAGGGATGAGGGAGCCTCCTGGGGGAGGTCGAAATGTTTAATATCTGGACATGGGTGGTGGTAATATGGGTATATCCAGGCATGTATGTACGGATATGTGTGTGGATGCATGTGTGTGTGTTTGTTTGTGGATGCAAATCAAAGCCAAACATTGCTCAACAAAGAAAGCCTTCCTCAATGATGAAAGACCTCCAAACTTAAATCTGCAGCCTCAGATCCTCCTAGCAGCTCTTTGTACCACTTCCTAACAGCAATGAACACAGAAGAAAAAGTCTCAGGGACTCTTATGAAAATAGAGGTTGTTTTACAACAGATCCATGAAAATATCAGCAAAACCCTTCCAGCTGGGAAAGTTCATCTGATGGAAGAATGCTGTCTACAGATGCTTCATAACATGTCAGCAAGCAACTTAAAAATCCTCAAAAAACAGTAATTAAGTATGTCAACTTGACTGAATGCAATTATCTCTGGGTTCCTGACTTAAAATGCCAGGTTGGAGAAGTGGTTATAAGCCTAGAAAAATGGACAAGGGCTTTGAGGTAGGATAGCCCTGAAAGTGGGCCAATCTCCTGTCTCTACCTAGCTATGTTACCCCATGAAATCCTATTAACCTCAGAGGTGTTCAGTTGCCTCCTCAGGAAAATGGGATATTCATAAAAATGTCATAGCATTCTCTGAGAATTAGGTGAAATAGTATATAAAAAGGGCTTAGTAACATGTTGGTAGACAGAAGAGAAATTATTAATACCATAAAATTTTTGACAAAGGAAGCAAGAATACACAATGGGGAAAAGACAGTCTCTTCAATAAGTGGTGCTGGGAAAACTGGACAACAAAGAGTGAGACTGGGCCACTGTCTTCCACCAAAAACAAAAATTAACTAGCAATGGATGAAAGACTTGAACGTAAGACCTGAAACCATAAGACTCCTAGTAGAAAACATAGGCCATAAACTCCTTGACATCAATCTTGGCATTTTTTCAGATTTGACACCACAAGCAAAGGCAATGAAGGCAAAAATAAACAAGTAGGACTATATGAAATTAAAAAGCTTCTGCACAACAAAGGAAACCAGCAACAAAGTAAAAAGCAACCTACTTTTTATGGAAGGAATGGGAGGAAATATTTTCAAATCATATGTCTGATAAGAGACTGATATCCAAAATATGTAAAGCAACAGCAAACAAAAAGAAGAAAACATCAATTAAAAAATGGGCAGAAGATTTTAATAGACGTTTTTACAAAGAAGACATACAGATGGCCAACAGGTACATGGAAAGACTCTCCACATCGCTAATCATCAGGGAAATGCAAAGCAAAACCACAATGAGATATCACCTCACAGCTGTTAGAATGGCCAGCATCAAAAAGACAAGAAATCACAAATGTTGATGAGGGTTCGGAGGCAAGGGATCCCTTGTGAACTGTTGGTGGGAATATAAAATGGTACAAGCACAATAGTGGAGCTTCCTCAGAAAATTAAAAATAGAACTACCATATGATCCAACAATTCTACATCTGGGTATTTATCTGAAGAAAACAAAAACACCTGCACAGAAAGATACATGTACCCCCACATTCACTGCAGCATTATCTACAGAGAGGTGTGGAAAATTGGGAGGTGACCATGGTTATGTCACTGTGTATATCTGTCAAAACTCACAGAACTGGACATTAAAAAGGGTGATATTTACTGAATGTAGATTATGCCTTAATAAAAATAAAAATAAATGACTATTCATGTTTTAAGACTTCGTCTTTCTATGAACTTGTTCAAACATATGAATATAATAAATCTGCCAGGGAAATTATTCTCCTAAAAACAGAAGCAGTGTTATTAAAATAACACTCTGAAAAGCAATTATACTCCAATAAAGATGTTAAAAAAATAAATTAAAAAAATAACACTCTGAGCAAATCTAGGAGTAAAATGTAGGAAGTGTATGCTAGGGAGTTTGGAAAGGTAAAAAAGGGATATAAATACAAAGTGTAGTAAGAGCTAGTCTTTGTTGTTGTTTAATTTTATTGAAGTATAGTTGATTTACAATGCTGTGTTTAATTTCTGCTGTGCAGCAAAGTGATTCAGTTTTATATATATTCTTTTCCATTATGGTTTATCACAAGATATTGAATATAGTTACCTGGTCTCTATATAATAGTTAGAGCTAGACTTTGAAAGTCACCTCAAAGAAGATAAGGAAGGCAAGTGTCCCTACAAATCAGTTGACTCTAAATCTTGGAAATGTATTTAGATAATTCAATGAAAACTGTTCCACTCTTTAATTCACGGAATATACATAAACAGATCTTGCCATTAAAATATGTCATTGCAGAATAAGAGCTCCATGGTTTCATGCTCATTTTGAAAACAGGAGAAGGTATAGTAACAGAAGTAAGTATGAAGATAAGGATAATGGAGGGAAATACTGTATGTTAGACAAGGACTATCTGATGGTGCTCTCTCCCTTATCTGGACCTTTCCCTGACACCACGCATGCCAGGCCTCATTACATACAGGATCACTGCAAACAGAAGGTCAGGGACAAGGATAAAGGACAAAGTGTTTGTAAACAGAGACAGGCAACCCTGTGTAATCAAAAAGCTTCATCTCCATTTGAAAAGGAACCATTATCCTGAAATCCTTTCCCATTTTTATTGGATCTTTCAAGTCATTTATAAGAATAACACACAAAAAACTATCCTCTGGGTGTAATATAAATACTACTCATAATAAGCAAGAAACAAGATCCAGAAATATGCTTGCTTCTCATGTTAGGAAATCAGGATGTAATATTTTACACAGTCAAGAACTCATTGGAGAAAGAAAAAGAGCTGTGAGGAAAAAAGTCAAGAGGCTGTTCTTTCTAAGCCACACTATTTATAATGCTCTTAAAGAGGTTTGTATTTGCGTAATCATGATGACTGAAACCACAATTTGCCATCAGTTCTATATTTAAAGAAAAAACTCTGGTGGTCTCCTAGCTCACATTTAATTAATGGAAAAATTTTCTTTATAGCTATTGGAAAATTTTTCTACCTAATTCTTTTACTTGAAGACATTTCCAGCCAAGTGTCAGCCCCAACTCTGATCAAGGAAGCATAACCCCCTACATGATATGCCATGGTATTCGCTGGCACAGGCTCAGACGGTGGGCTTTTTACATCACCAAAAGCAGTTCAAATCCTCTGCCCCACACACCTTGCAGCTACCCACTAAATCTCCTTCAACTGATGCTATGTGAAGGTGATTCAAAAATAGTAAATTTTCATACATAGGTTCAATCAAATACCTTCTTGAAAAAAAAGAATTTACTTACATGGTGAAAGCACAATTTAGACATTCATCATTCACTCATTAATCTATTCAATTAATATTTACTGAGGACCTAATAATATATTCCAGGCACTATTCTAGGAACTGGAGAGAAACAATCATAGGCCATGCCCTCTAATAGGGGAGACAGACAATAAAGAACATAAAACAAACAAAATAAAAAAGGATCAACAGGGAAGACAAATACGACTACTGAAAGCTCAGAGCATCTAACCGCAGCCCAGTTGAAGTTCTACACCTATGTACAGCTAAAGAGTTTTATTTTTCACGCTGCCAGTAAAAGACACGCAGAGCTAACCAAAGCTATTCTGCTTACACGTTTTTATGATCATTGTGGAATTCAAATGAGATTCAAATGTGCTGACTTGTCGCATAGTTTACACAAATCACTCTGAATTATTTTAATCTTTCATGTGGAACTGCTAAAAATTCTGCTCTCTTCCATGCTTTCACATTCATATAGATAATAAATTAGATGATTTCCATTGTGTTCTTTTCGTTGTTGTGTGTATTCATCCTCCCACCCGCTCTAACTCTTCTTCGGTAAACAAGAGAACCCCTAGCAAAAGAGCCTGCTCACAGAGCTTCAGAGCCTCACTGTATTGGAACAGCAGAATTACAAGAGGATTAAATAACCGAGCTGATCAATATACATCCTGGTTCTGACAACATCAAATGACCTGATGTGTTCACCCTCTTCCTCCCCTCCTAGGTGCAATTCCACAGGCCAACCTTCAAAGATGGGAGGTGAGGGGAAGGCAACAATGACTGCTTTAAATCAGACATCAAATTTGTGGCAGCTCCTTAAAGCTATCACAGAAATGCTCGACTTGACCAGGTCAAATTGTATTTGTCTTGTACTTTGATCACTCTCAAAGTTAGTGCAACATGTTTGCCATAGAAATAAGGAAAACAAAAATGAACTGCCCCATTGGCATGCCAGATTAAAAACAAGTGGACTGATTTTATCCTTTTGAAATAACCAGCTGGCTTGAAGCTTCTCCTACTTTCCCTGTTGAAAGATTCTTGTACTCTTGGGACTCAAAGAGAAGCATTAGGTTGGATAAATGTAGGATACAATTCTGTTCATGATGATGACAGCAGTAAGCATTTACTGAGCACTATGTACTAACTATGTACTAGGGGTGATGCTACATGATTTGTGCACATTACCTTATTACGACTTCTCCTTCCTATTTGCTTATTAAATTGTTCTCACCCTCCTGAATCCTCCACTTTTCCCCAATCTATATTGCTCTCTTCACTTATTTTAAAAATGCACTTGGCGAGGTATGCCCCCCACTTGCTACTTACCTAGAAAATCAAGTAATTAATACATGTGCTACACCTGAATGGCTAAGCTCGGCTGAAGTTCCACAGAGAGACAGCTGGGTTCCACTGCGGATGTAAGATCACCAAACTCAAATGGGAGCATGGCATTGACTGGCAATCGTCGTCCATTTCTTTGATCAACTTAACTTGTCATCGTCTGCAACAAACTTCAACCTTTTCTATTCCTCTCAAAGAGCCAACTACTAACCCTTCAACTGCCCCTTTCTCCCTTAATCTCAGAAGATGATTCTGCCTTTTACTTTGGTGAAAAAAGTTGAAGCGACCAGATGGAAAAGCCCTCACTACCTTCTACTAAAACTATAAGTGCTACAGCTTCCTTTGTCTTTGATCCCTCATGTTACTGCAGTGGGAAGCTCTTCCCATCATTTAAGCCCAATAAGCCCATTTCCTTCTTGTTCCTTTCCTATTATCTTCTTCCTTTCCTATCATCTTCTTCCTTCTCAGTAACTGTTATGCTTTCCTCCATATTCCTGTACTGTATAATCAGTTCTTCTCAACCAAATCACGCCCATCAAAATTTAAATATGCTCACCCACCTTAAGTGGTGAGAGATATTTAAATATCTCTCCCACCTTAAGAGTCCCTTCATCCATCATCCCAAACTCTTTACATTCTCTCTTTCATTTCATAGACAAACTTTTTGAAACAATTGACTCCACATTCAATATCCATACTCTCAATCCACTTGATACTGGATTCTAACCACAGCTGAATGGAAACAGCTCTAGCTGGGGTACTGTGATGTAGATGGAACTGCTCATTTTATAGAGGTAGCAGTAGTGAAGCTGGGATTTGAATTCAGTTTGATTCTAGAACCCAGGACCTTAACTAATAAATTAGACAACATTAAAAAAAATTAACTTATATCTACCCAAATTACAAAATCATTAACATTCTGGCCTAAAATTTCAGTCTTGGATATTTACCTTATAGGTGTATTTACACAACTCAAACTGGCATATGTACTAGGTTATTCCTTATTCATAGCAAATATTTAGAAATAAATATGTTGTCCATAAACAGAGGATTGGAGAAATAGATTATGTGGGTAAAATGGAACATTATGCAGCTGTACAAAAGACTAAAGATGCTCTCTAATTGTTGGTGTATAAAGGCTTTAAAGACACACTAAGTTTTTTAAAGTAAGGTGACATTTTGTGTGTAGTTTGCATAAAAATGAGAAAAAATGAAAATATTCTTATTTGCTTATTTTTACATAAAGGACATAAGCACACACAAATAACAAAAATGATCACCTTATGTTGATGGCTGTTGGGAACTGGGCAATAGGAGAAAGGAATAGGAGTGCAACTCAGCGTAGTGTACTATAATAAGAGCCCTCACTGGCTGAGAGCGTCTTTTCTGCCAGATCCAGTTCTAAGCATTAAATATATTAACATATTTAGTTTGTACCTACAAAGCAGGTGGTAATAGTAACCTTACTGTACAGATGAGAACACTGAGACACAGACTGGCATATAATTTTGCCAACGTCACACAGCTAGTATATAGCAGGACAGAGTGGTTGAGGCAGTTGTCATATCATCCACAAGCCTAAAATATTTACTGCCTGCTCCTTTAAAAAAAAGTTTGCTCATCCCTTATGTTGATAACATGAGCAAACTGTATCTATGACTCCAGGTCAAAAAAGTTCCAACCCTATAATATACAGAAGCAAGACGTTCTTTTTCCTGACTTGATAATGTTACAATAGCTGTCCCTACAAGCCATCCATGGCATCTGTGTTTTTAAATGATTTTGTGTTTGTTTTGCTAAATCATGAAATGTACATTGTTATTTTCAAACTGCTCAGAGTCTTCCCTAGGTCTGGAGATAATATATAATCTAACAGTAAAAATACTTGGTTCTGAAACATAACAGTGATATTTCAGGACAGAATGCCAGGAAACACCAACACGATGTTTTAATGAATATTTATGAGCATCTCCACCTGGCCTTCCAGTTTCCCATGCTTTGTTGCTAATGTTTTTGTGCCTGCATGGAAGGGTGTGTGCGTGTGTGGCTGGGGGCATGTTGAGGAAAGGGAGAACCATTCTGAGCCTACCTCTTGAAGAATGACCAAGTATGCTGAGTTCAACCTTTTACCTCCTTCCTCCCTTTTATAAGCCCTGACTGCATATCATCTTTGAACCTTAACTGTAGAACACTCTCCTGACTCTTACATATGCACTGTCTTCATTCATGTACTTATCACCCCTTTTTCCTGAAACATATTTTTTCCATTTCTCTTCCATCATTTCCATCAGCACACAGGCGTGCTGTTTTGACTCCCTCCAGTTGACACTAATTTCTTTCATTATCTTTACAAGAACCCTCACTGAAAGACCTTTTTATATTTGCCCTCTCCAATGACTCTCTTCCATTCTCCCTTGAATCCATTCCAATCAGGCTATTTGGCCCCTGCTACCCACTCCACTGAAACTGCTCTTTTCAAGTCACTAAGAGTCACTGCCAAATTTGACATTCAGTTCTCAATGCTTATTCTATTCTACCTTTCAGCAAGATTTCAAAATTCAGCTATTGTAAATAGTGCTGCAATGAACATTGGGGTGCATGTATCTTATGAATTATGGTTTTCTCTGAATAAATGCCCAGGAGTGGGATTTCTGGATCATATGGTAGCTCTATTTTTAGTTTTTTAAGGAACCTCCATACTGTTCTCCATAGTGGCTGTACCAATTCACATTCCCACCAGCAGTGCAAGAGTGTTCCCTTTTCTCCACACCCTCTCCGGCATTTACTGTTTGTAGATATTTTGATGATGGCCATTCTGACCGGTGTGAGGTCATGATTTTAAATACTATTGTTATCCTGATTAGCTCCTGCACTAACTATTAGTTTTCAACTGGAATGGACCAACAGTATTCCTTTGCTGTCTTGCACGAAGACTGTGCCAGCTCCCCTTCCCTCTGTCATAACCTAGTCTGTAGAAATCGAGATTGTCTGGACAATCTGTAGATCAACACACTGGTCCAGCATATGGATGGCATCATACTGATTGGACCTGGAAAACCGGAAGTAGCATGAGGTTTAAATGCCTTACTAAGACACATGAATGCCAGAGGATGGGCAAGAAACAGAAATTCAGAGGCCCTCGACCTCTGAGAAGTTTCTGGGACTCCAATGGTCTGGAGCAAGTTGAGGCACTTCCTCCAAAGTGAAAGACAAATTGCGTCAACTTGGACTACCTGGAATTAAGAAAGAGGCCTAAGGCTAGTTTGGTATCTTTTGGATTTTCGAGGCAAATATATATCATATTTCAGTGTGCTGCTCCAAACTATTTAAAGGGTAACTTTAAGGCTTCTGATTTAGAGTGGGGCCCAGAGAAAGAGAAGATTCTGCTACAGATCCAGGATGCAGTGAAAGCTACTCTGCCCTTGAGGCCTTATAACCCGGCAGACCCGGGGGGACTGAAGTGTTTGTGGCAAATATGCATGTCTCATAGTCCTGCTAGTAGCCTTCAATAGGACAATCATGGTGCTGACCTTAAAGCTTTCAGAGCAAAGTCTTATCCCATTCTATGATAACTATTCTCTTTATGAGAAATAGCTCTTAAATGGCCACTGGGTTCTCCCAGTGCTGTACACTTGACTGAAAGACATCACTTGACCATGCATTCTGAACTGCCCACCATCGTATTTGACCGATCAAACCAGAAAATTGGGCATATGCACCAGCAACCCACTAGGTGGAAATGGGCTATAAGAGATGAACCTGGAGCATATCGTGAAGGCAGACACAAGTGATGTCATCAAGTGATTCATACATCACCTGCTCCTGCTGCATTGTCTCTACCTCAATCTATGCCTCAGGCATCACAGGGCATCCTTATGACCATTGGGGCCTGGTTTATAGCGTGATATACTGAAAGCAACTGGAAATAGATTGCTTCAGCATCATTGCCCCAATCTAGAGTATTTCTTAAAGATGGAAGTGAACGGAAAACATCCTGCTAAAGAAAATTTAAGCAGAATATTCTGTTGTCCCTTTCTCTAGATTCAGAGATAGCTAGAGGAAAAGGTCTACACTGATTCATGGGCGGTGGCTAAGAGTTTAGCTGAATGGTCAGGGACTTGGAAAGAATAGATTGGTGACAAGGAAATCTGGGGAGAAGGTATGTGGATAGCTCTCTGAGAAAGGCACATGCAAAGATATTTTTGTCCTCTACGAATTATAACCAAGTATCATTCATGACAGAGGAGGCTCTCAGTGATCAGATGGCAATGGAAATACATTCACGGATGACAGTCAGACTCTTTCTCTAGCTGTTCTAGTGCTTGCTGATGTGTCTGTTAAAAAAGTAACCAAGGCAGCAGAGATCGAAGGTACGCATATGATGAAAAGCACGCACTTTCCTCTTCTAGGCTGTCTAGGCTCTTACCATTACTAAGCAACTAACTTGCAAACATTAGACACCAACACAGAGCCTCCTACAGGACACCAATCCCACGGAGACCAAACAGCCACATGGCAGCAGGCTGATTATACCGGATCCTTCCATCCCAATGGGAGCAGCCATGTGTCTTCATAGGTGTAAACACTTGTCATACTGATTTGCATTTGCTCTCTGCAATGCTTCTGACAAC
Source organism: Tursiops truncatus (assembly GCF_011762595.2). Taxonomy (NCBI): domain Eukaryota; kingdom Metazoa; phylum Chordata; class Mammalia; order Artiodactyla; family Delphinidae; genus Tursiops; species Tursiops truncatus. Next base: position 48,140,443 of record NC_047043.1, on the reverse strand, counting down.
ATGACCATCTCACAAAACATCATTTCTGACTAAAGAACTCATTTTACAGCAAAAGCCCAGCTACGGCTTTGGACCCTGTGGACTAAACTGGGATTTACCACATATACCATTATCTAGAAGAAGATGACCCAATAGATCAGTAGGATGGCCTACTGAAAGCTCAGATGTGGCCTGTGTTGGAAGCGACACTCAGAAAGCTCAGAGCACTTACCTGTAGGATGAAGTACAGCTTTGGAACCAGGGACTGTGCTGTTTCTGTCATAGCAGAATACTATGGTGAAAGGAAGTGTGGGTCTTCTCGCTATTACAACTAATATTCCACTCAAAGTATTGGCTTTCTGTTCCTCTAAATTTGACTCCGCTCATTTAGTCATTTCAAATCCCAAGGGAAGAAATGGTCAAGGTGATGCAACAAGAAGTCCACTGGATTGGAAACTGACACCATCACCTGGCCATTTGGGCCCATTGGTGCCACTAAAGCATTAATAGGCAAAGGTGATTAAATTATTGTTTGGGTGACTAATGTCATTTACCCAGAGGAAATCAAGTTGATGTTATACAGTGGGGGCAGGAAGGAATACATGTGGAACCTAGGAGATTTTCTGAGATGCTTCTTAGTCATTTCATATCCAATAGTATAACTTAATTGGAAAACTATAGGAAAACACAAAGACACAGACATTGATCGTTCAAACCTTTCAGAGATGAAGGCCTAACTTAATCCACCAACTGAAACACTGTTGAAAAGAAGGACTGGCTGATGAAATAAGAAATATGCAATAAGAAATATGCAATGAGTAACAGAAGGAGAGTTATAATGATCAACGACAGCCTTGCTCCAAATGAAATGTGAAGTCTTCACCTTGGCTTCACAGTCTCTATAAGCTCTATGCCCCAGAAACATCTCAGACCCCGTGTCTTACCACTCGCCTCAGGCTCACTCTGCTGCAGTCAGCTGCTCTCGATGCTCCCAGGACACCCAGCACCATCACTACTCAGGGTCACTGCACGTGCTGTGACCTCTGCTTGACCTACTCTTCCATTTCAAAGTTGTCTCGATTTAAATGTGCCTGAGAAGAGGGCCTTTCCTGACCACTCACTCTAAATACCCCACGTCATTTCTCTGTAATCCCTACCTTACTCTGTTTTTCTTCTGATCATATACCACAACCACATGACAGATCAAATCTTTATTACCTACTTAACTATCTAACATTAATATTATTTTTAAATATTTCATTTTATTTAAAATATTATTTAATATTATTCACTTATTAAATGTACTGCTGTAATAATATTTAATAATGATATTTATTTACTGTTTTTCTCCCCCTCCAGAATGTAAGATCTACAATGTCAAAGTTATTATTTTTGTTCACGCCTATATCTCCCTCCACTGCCTAATATAATTTCTGGTATATAGTACCACAATCAGGATACTTTTTTTTTTTTTTTTTTGCGGTACGCGGGCCTCTCACTGTTGTGGCCTCTCCCGTTGCGAAGCACAGGCTCTAGACGCGCAGGCTCAGCGGCCATGGCTCACAGGCCCAGCCGCTCCACGGCATGTGGGATCTTCCCGGACCGGGTCATGAACCCGTGTTCCCTGCATCGGCAGGCGGACGGACTCTCAACCACTGCGCCACCAGGGAAAGCCAGGATACTTTTTTATCTGGAACTACCCACCTATCCTATATTTACTTTTGAAGCAATCAAAGGATTCACTGCTGTCATATGTTCAGCTCCTCCAAATATGTGACCTTGGTAAATGAATACAGTATTAATTACAGCTCTGGATTCATCACTTAATTAGTGACACACAACTTTATAAAGGCAATGCCTCTCCCACAGTGCCAAATTTAGCCCCTGACAATTTGTTTGCCCTTTTTAAAGGATGTATTTACTGACTAACTCTTAGATCAGAACCCAATGGAAAGGAATGAACAACTAGTGTTCCATCAGTACTGAAAGGCCAAAGACTTCCTCAATATTATCAGGTTGTCAAGCCTCTGGTCTATGTTTTTACCTCTCCTAGAAAACATGCTGTCCTGCACTTCTGTTCCTGACTTAAGCAAAATCACGGGCTAGTCCTTGCCAGGGAACGAGATGGTACCTGCAGGCATTATGGATACATCTGTTCTCTTGTGATGCTGTTTTCAACACAAAAGATGCCCATACACCCTTAAAGATTTCACCCTAATAATTCCACGTCTATGTTCTGCAGAGACAAAATAAGGATGCACCTGTTATATCTGATGACTATCGAAGTTATTCTGTAACTCAAGTTTAATGTAAAACTATTTAGAGAAGGAATTGACCTTGAAAGAATTTGGAGAAAATATGAAGAGTTAATCCACTTCAGTGCAGGTTGCTGCTCCCAATAGCTGTTCTCTTTTTACCTAGTATTTGTACTTTGTTAGTACATGATCATCAAGATAAAACTTGATTTTTTAGCCTCTCTTTGTAAGAAAGTGTTGCCATGTGACCAAGTTCTAGGCAATGGATGTAAGATGTAATGTGTCAACCTCTCAGTTACTCTTAGATTTTTATATGTGATGAGTTATATTCATAAATTACTTCAACTGCTGTTATTTGGGGTGTCTCTTACAACTTTCAAACTGATATCCAATATGTCAAGAGTGTTAACAGACAACACAGCACTGAGTTCTCACTTCTTCTATAATATAGTATAATCTTTAGGAGCATAGGCTCAAGCCAGTCTCTGGGTTTGAATCCTAGTTCACCATTTATTAGCTGTGGGACTTTGGTCAAGTGATTTTACCTCTTTGTGATTCATCTCTTCCTGCTTTCAGTAAAATTGGGACAGCTCTAGTGCTACCATTCAGATTTGCTAAATGCCATGAACTACTATGCTTAACAGGCTCAGAGCATAACCTGACAGTCAATAGGCATTAACTAATCTATTTATTTAGGAATGCCCCAAGGCCATTCAAACATTCATCCAAGTTTTTATCAAATCAGTGAAGCTTTCTTTTTGTTATGCAAGTTTCATTCTCTTCGGAGCTGGTATGGCAATGCCCGCTTGAGGGAGAACTGAGAAAATGTCTCAATAAGCTCAGTTGAGCTAGGTGAGTTCCATGGGGGGGAAGTGAGTAGAGGCTGCTGCCGAAATTTTTTAAAAAAGAGACTTGATTATTCTGAAGAGAGCAAGAGGGACAGTTTTATGATGCCAGGGGTGAAGAAAGAAAGAAAGGTAGGAAGGAAGGAACTAAGGAAGGAAGGGAGGAAGGGAGGGAGGAAGAAAAAAAGAGGGTGCAAACTAAGAAGATGATAGAAGGCTGTGCAACAGTTGTTACCCACTCACTAGGGTCATGAAATACTCAGTGAACTTATGGTCAGAGAAACAGTGTGATTCAACATTTTTAGGAAACTGATGATGGAGCTGAGTTTCCCATTCCAGTTAAAATGAAATAAAACAGGGACTTTCGTGGGGCTCCCAATGCAGGGGGCCCAGGTTTGATCCCTAGTCAGGGAACTAGATCTCACATGCCTCAACTAAGAGCCCAAATGCCACAACTAAGACCCGGAGCACACCATCACCCTGATACCAAAACCAGACAAAGATACTACAAAAAAGAAAATTAAAGCCCAATATCACTCATTAATATAGATGCAAAAATCCTCAACAAAATACTAGCAAACAGAATCCAACAACACATTGAAAGGATCATACACCATGATCAAGTGGGATTTATCCCAGAGATGCAATGATTCTTCAATACATGCAAATCAATGAATGTGATACAACATAATAACAAATTGAAAAATAAAGACCGTATGATCATCTCAATAGATGCAGAAAAAGCTTCTGATAACATTCAACACCGATTTATGATAAAAACTCTCCAGAAAGTGGGCACAGAGGGAACCTACTTCAACATAATAAAGGCCATATATGACCCACAGCAAACATGATTCTCAATGGTGAAAAACTGAAAGCATTTCCTCTAAGATCAGGAACAAGACAAGGATGCCCACTCTCGCCACTATTATTCAACATAGATTTGGAAGTCTTAGCCACGGCAATCAGAGAAGAAAAAGAAATAAGAGGAATACAAATTGGAAAAGAAGTAAAGCTGTCACTGTTTGCAGATGACAGGATACTATACAAAGAACATCTTAAAGACGTCACCAGAAAACTACTAGAGCTAATCAATGAATTTGGTAAAGTTGCAGGATACAAAATTAATGCACAGAAATCTCTTGCATTCCTATACATTAACAACAAAAGATCAGAAAGTGAAATTAAGGAAACAATTCCATTCACCACTGCAACAGAAAGAATGAAATACCTAGGAATAAACCTATCTAAGGAGGTAAAAGACCTGTATTCAGAAAACTATAAGATACTGATGAAAGAAATCAAAGATGACACAAACAGTTGGAGAGATATACCATGTTCTTGGATTGGAAGAATCAATATTGTGAAAATGACTATATTACCCAAAGCAATCTACAGATTCAATGCAATCCCTATCAAATTATGAATGGCATTTTTCACAGAAGTAGAACAAAAAATCTTAAAATTTGTTTGGAGACACAAAAGATGCTGAGTAGCCAAAGTAATGTTGAGAAAAAACACGGGGCTGCAGGAGTCAGTTTCCCTGACTTCAGACTATACTACAAAGCTACAGTAATCAAGACAGTATGGTATTGGCACAAAAACAGAAATATAGATCAAAGGAACCAGATAGAAAGGCCAGAGATAAACTCACACACCTATGGTCAACTAATCTATGACAAAGGAGGCGAGGATATACAATGGAGAAAGGCCAGTCTCTTCAATTAAGTGATGCTGAGAAAACTGGACAGCTACATGTAAAAGAATGAAATTAGAACACTCCCTAACACCATACACAAAAATAAACTCAAAATGGATTAAAGACCTAAATGTAAGACAAGACACTACAAAACTCTTAGAGGAAAACACAGGAAGAACACTCTTTGACATAAATCACAGCAAGATCTTTTTTGACACACCTCCTTGAGTAATGGAAATAAAAACAAAAATAAACAAATGGGACCTAATGAAACTTAAAATTTTTTGCACAGCAAAGGAAACCATAAACAAGATGAGAAGACAACTCTCAGAATGGTAGAAAATATTTGCAAATGAATCAACGGACAAAGGATCAATCTCCAAAATACACAAACAGCTCATGCAGCTCAATATCAAAAAAAAAACCAAACAATCCAACCAAAAAATGGGCAGAAGACCTAAAATAGACATTTCTCCAACGAAGACATACAGATGGCCAAGAGGCACATGAAAAGATGCTCAACATCACTAATTATTAGAGAAATGCAAATCAAAACTACAATGAGGTAGCACCTCACACTGGTTAGAATGGGTATCATCAGAAAATCTACAAACAGTAAATGCTGGAGAGGGTGTGGAGAAAAGGGAACCCTCCTGCACTGTTTGTGTGAATGTAAATTGATACAGCCACTATGGAGAATAGTATGGAGGTTCCTTAAAAAACTACAAATAGAATTACCATATGACCCAGCAATCCCACTAATGGGCATATACCCAGAGAAAACCATAATTCAAAAAAACACATGCACCCCAATGTTCATTGCAGTACTCTTTATAATAGCCAGGTCATGGAAACAACCTAAATGTCCATTGACAGATGAATGGATAAAGATGTGGTACATATATTCAATGGAATATTACTCAGCCATAAAAAGGAATGAAATTTGGTCAGTTATAGAGATGTGGATAGACCTAGACTTTCATACAGAGTGAAATAAGAAAGAGGAAGACAAATATCATATATTAATGCATATATGTGGAATCTAGAAACATGATACAGATGAACCGGTTTATAAGGCAGAAATAGAGACACAGATGTCAAGAAAAAATGTATGGACACCAAGGGGGGAAGGCGGTGGTGGGACAAACTGGGAGATTGGGATTGACATATATACACTAATATGTATAAAACAGACAACTAATGAGAACCCGCTGTGTAACACAGGGAACTCCACCCTGCTGTACAGTGGAAACTAACACAACATTGTAAAACAAAGATACCCCAATTAAAAAAAAAAAGTAGGGGCACGTAGATGGCTCTGGTGTGCTGGCAATAATCTGTCTATAGAGCTACATGGTGATTATAAGCTATTAATTTTATAATAAACTGTTGAAGTATATATTTTATAGTCTTTCACAAATGTATTTTTGCTAAATTTCACAATAAATTGAGGTTATAAAAAAAAGAAGACCCGGTACAGCCAAAATAAATAAATAATTAATTAAATAACTTGGAAGGAAGGAAGGAAGGAAGGAAGGAAGGAAAGAAGGAAGGAAGGAAACAGAACCTGGGCAAGCAGGAGCAGAGTTGAATATGTAAGTTACTTGTAAGTAATTTCCACGTAAAAATCTTAGAAATTTGTTAAAAGATACTCTAGGATAAATCCTTAGGCCTTCTTAATGCTGGGACCTGGAAGACTGAGTCATGTTCAGGTGGCTCTCCACTGAGGAGGTGCATCCCCTCTGCCCATCTCTATCCCAGGGAAGTTGACCACATTCTCCCTGGAGTTTCCATTGAACCATGTACACACTTCTTTTCTATCAGCTATTATGTTGTACTGAGTGTTGCTATTTGTTTCTTAATATATCTTTCTCTCCTTCTAGAATATGAATTCCTAGTGGTGGGTGTTGTGTTTTTTATGTCTATACCTTTAGCTTGCAAAAAATGCAAGTACTTATTGAATGAATGAGATAAAATAACACCTTGATGTCCACTTTTCTATTCATACTCATGGGGAAAGAGAAGAGGGTAGTGCGTTCAGCCACCTATGATGAGTAAAGGTACTGAAAGAAGAAAAACTACAACTATTTCATCATGTGCTATTGTGATAATCATAGTAGCTTATCTACATATTATATTCTGTCAAATAAAATTGCCAGTGGCCAACCACTTTTTAAAAGACAGGCTTATTTCAGAGAGAAGGGCATAGAATTTACACAAAATATCCACTATTTATGTATTATAGTAGCATCTTTCATTGCACTGATCAATAGAAGCAGGGTAAGTATCTTAGAGCCCTGAATGGGGGAAATCTTTAGTTTTATGCTATATCATCCCCTACATAAATCATGACTTTTCTACTTCCAAAAACTTCCAGGTTCTCTTTATTTATTCAGTTTTTTAAAATCAAAGGAATCTTGCTTTGAAAAAAAAAATACAGGAACATATGTTAGTCATCTGGGAATGAGAAAGGTGGTGGGAGACACTTTGGGAAATATTTAAAGTATGTACAGGTAATAAGAAGAACTATCTTTCAGCAATATTGACACTGTTACCCTTAGTTCAAGGAATTAGGAATTTTGGAGAGGTTAGAGTTTGGTTAACGTTTTGTGTTTCCAATTTTATCACCATTATGCACGTGTGCGTATTAATCCGTTAGTTTACATGTCGGTGATGGGAATGTGCAAAAAAAGAAAACAATAGGAAGTATAAAACAAAATTCCAAGGCTTTGAGCTCTTCTATGAATGAAGCTGGATATCTTTGGCTTGCTGGGCCCCTGCCCCTGCCAACTCCAAGTGTAATCAATAGAATCTGTTAATTCAATAATTATCAGATGCATTAAACATGATTTTTTTCATTAGTCTCATTCTGAAGTATTGCATTTTATTTTTGAGTTTTAATATTCTTTACACAGGGAGTCCATCTGGGGCTTTTGATTTTAAAATCTGATAGAGTTCATCTGTGGCAGAGTGAATGCAAATAAAATTCAGCCCAACTTAGAAAGGACAGTATGTGTGGCTTGAGCAACTTATGGTGGAAACAGAAAGCCCCAGTGTATTATGCACAAAAGAATCTCATTACTTTCTACTGATGGATGGCATTTCCTGGCAAAACTGTTTTGCTCCTTAATAAAATGAGCAGAAGTACCTCAAATCCAAAATTTTAAGGTGGCAGAGAAAGAGACATAAAAGATGCACAGCAAATGGATGGGAGATTGAGGTAGATCAAGACAAAGGAGGTAGACAGAGATTCATGAGGAATACAGACACCCGTTCATTTAGCATATATTGATCTAGTTTTAATCTGTAGCATAGCTTTTCGTGTCTAACACCCCACTCACAATTGCCACTGAATTACAGCACTTCTAAAGTTGGCTTTAAAATTCTTACTGACTCCATAGACCTCCACCCACATCACCTATCAGTGGCATTTGGAATCATTAAAGATTTGCAAACATTTCAAGGACAGTGATATGGAAGAAAGCATGATCAGAAGCTGAAGTGGAGGCAAGTAGGGCACAAGGGATTAGAGAAGAAGGGTTAGAAGGGCAAAGTAGGGAAGCATGGAGGAAGCAGCCCCTGCCATGGGAAGAGGGCTTCTGCAAATGCAGTGGCACCAGGAAGAAACGAGCTTAGCTAAAACCTACATACGAGATCAGATTATTTGCTCACTTAGCGCTATTTGGTAGATATACCAATACCAAATTATAACTACTAATTCATTTGATTTGTGAAGCCCCGCAAATTTTTTTTAACAGCTCTGTGCTTAAAGCAATACTAAAACCCAAAAGGATTAAATTATAATGTAGAATCTTAATCTGATGAGTTACTTTTAATCTTAATTATATTTGTCCAACAGTAATTCAAGGAATTAGAACAGGGCATTTATAATATGCTGATTAACAAGGGGTTTGTTCTGTTTTTCCACTTCAGCCAAATCCTTCTCGTGACACAGTTTATTGGTGAAAAGCATACCATCTGATATTACCTCTAATATATATCAGTTTCCTGACACTGAGTCAGTTCCTAGTCTTTGAACCTAGGTTTCCCTCATCTATAAAATGCTGATAACAATAGCCTGTATCTCACAGGCGATTAATAGAATTAAATGAAGTCATGTTGAAAGAGTTTTGTTCATTGCCAAATGTAATTAGCACTCAATAAATGTTAGCTGTTGCTCCTACTATTATCATTAGGTTCATCTCAGACACAATGTGTCCAAGGAGACAATGTTCCCATTTGGAAATATACAGTGTAAGAAGGAGAAGATCTGTTCAAATGCCATGCACCAGAAGACAGAATTTTTCTCAGAAAAAAATAAATAAATAAAATTTAAAAAACAAAACAAAACAAAAAACTATGAACTACTATTTACTTAGTTCCTTTTCCCCAAATCCTGGGTCATCTAAGGTTAGCCACTTAATCTTCTTGTTTCTTTGTATCTATTAAATTTGAGAAGATAACACTGTGTACTTCGTAGTATTGTTTTGATAATTATGAAGTAATGACTTTAAATGGGTTAAAAAGTACTAATATTTATGCCAGACCAAATGATATTGACCAAGAAACATATTTAGCAATTATGAATAGCTTAGATAAAATAGAATTATTTAAATCTTCTTCCCCATACTGCTGAAGATTTTCAGATTACAGCCTACCTATTTTGATTTATTTTATTATCTCTATCTAAACGTGATAAACAGATAAAACAATATGCTTTTGAATCTTACACTGACACTAACAAAATGTGTCAAATAAAGGGTGCAATAAATGCCAAGCACCTGTTCTAATGTAATAGGTTTTCATGTGATTTTTCATAAAATCATCTGGCTTTCTTTGGCTCTTTGGGAATTGTTCTTATCATGAGAGCATAAATTCTAATGTGTACTAACAATAGATCCTACTATTGTGCATTTCTTTTTTGAAATATGCACAAATAAAAAGGTGTTAAAGGTGTAGCCCCAGTTTTCTTTAAGTGTGATTTTCAGGAAAAGCTAACACCTACTCCCTAACCAGCAGAGAAAAAGAACTCCAGGGGAACCAAAAGGAAATCCATTTTTCAGCCTCAAAGAAGGGAGAAACCATCTGTGCTAAATCATAAAACAAATGCACTGAAAGTTTATATCAATATACACATGGGAAGGAGGTTATTTACTCTGTGGAGGAAAAATTCCTCGTTATGTTTAATCATGTGAATTTCATGGACAAGTAGACTCCTAAACCATTTTATGCTTAAAGAAAATACTTAAAATTTTCATCTTAAAGAAATATACTCAATCCACTGTCAATTAAACTCCTCAAATAGATCCAAGCTTAGAAACTTCCTTATCTCTATCCAAAAATGTCCAGGATTTAAATTCTGGAAGGGAGTATTAGAAAACGAGTTATTCACATCTTTTCATGTTAATTCTTTCTCTCTAGCAATCTCTCACAGTACTTTTTTTCACATTAACTGATTCTGCCTGTGGCCTCTCAAAGGTCTAACACCAGATTAGCCAAGGAAAAGACACAAAACATTAAAGTAAGAAGGTGGTAATTCTGGAGGGGTAATTGTTACTGTTTTTTAATCAGGTTACTAATATAATGTATTATAGATTTGGGTATCCAAGCAATACTCAAATAACAAAATGTTTCTATATTTGAGTTCAGAATGAGGCTTGTCTTGAACCCATCCAAAGGAATTTATGCCTGGAAGTGATAAAGGACCCTCATTATAACTCTATCTCATAGCAGGAGGTCCACATTAGATCTCTGTGAAATATTAAACTTGGAATAGAAACAGAAAATAAGAAAAGACTTCCTGAAAAGCAATTGCAATAGACTCCAAAATAATTTGCTATAGCTTGATGATGAAGAGGCTGACTTTATAATTCATAAGCACTTGAAGTTTTCAGACTTATCGAAATTTTTATAATCAATATCTATAGCGATAGCTTAAATAGAAGTTTTATTGCCTTGTGAGGGCAAAAATAGGTCTCTAACGTGAAAAGATTATGGAGTTTAGCTAGAAGGGAGCAGTTCCTAGAATTGAAACATTTCTCTAAACAATTTAATGAATAATGAAAATTCTCTCAAAGTTACTCCTAACAATAGAAATAGCCTGTTTTGTATAAATAGGCTAAGAGAAAAATGGAAAGACATAGGCACAAAAGAAAATGGTAAATTTTAGAGTTTTTATTAAACATGGGCTAAATGTATTTTAAGAATTCTAATGGGTTGTGCCATAAGAATCTGCCTAAATGAATTCCATACCCACGGTCTACATTGTATTCATCAAAATCTGTTACATGCTGAGATAAGTCTATAAAATATATTCATTTTTTTGTATTTAAAATTTCACTCCATCTGAATAACTTTCTATTTCTCTACTGGTCTGTATGAATACTTTAATATTCATGTCCATTGTGTAAATGAAAAGCCAGCTTGTCATTTGGTTATATGCAAGATTCATAAAGTTTGATTTCTGAAATAACATCACTTCTAAACTTCCCTTCCTCATGCACTGTTGCCTCAAGTCAAATATCTGGCATTCTCTCTCATCTTATTTATGATCTTCAGATGCGAACTTTCTCTATCTACCTTGACAGCTGAAAAGTTACACAAACTATTCCGGGGAACTTTTCACTTTTCACTCAATGCTCAGGCAGCAGTTATGTATTGAATACCTCCTGTGTTAGCTCCTAGGATATAGCTGCTGGGATACAGCACTCAACATTCTGACTCCAAGAATATATACCACAATGGGAGTTTGTGATGGATAATAGGCTGTTAGGAGAGCGCGTGTGAAATCTAATTTGTACAAGGCAGTTAAAATGAGTTTCCCCTTTGCATCCCCAAAACACAAAATCACTTTTATTGTCTACAGACATCAGTCTAGTTGTTAAAAAGACACACCATTACAGTTAAGGATTTTGTCTTTAATGATATGAATACCCATAAAATGACACTCTGGTTTTCAGAGTGCTTTCTTTTTAAAATTTGTTTCTTCAACTTTTTATTTTAATAAGGTTTTGGGTAACTTACTAAATGTAACCTCTAGAACATAAAGGAAATGATGCACATTCCCTTCTGCATGGCTTTCTCCTCCTCAGAACAGCTCTTGTAACGAATCTAGATGTGATTTTACAACTTTCTCAACACAGCACTTCAAGCACTGCTGTCAGTTGGCTAGCTGAAGAAATGAACCCTCCTTACCATGTCTCACAGAAGGGTAAGTTCCCTGAGAACAGAGCTGACATTTTCGCCACAGAGGCCAGCACATTGGCTTTACCCGGAGAAGATGCTCAAAACATCATAGAAATAGAAATCCTCAGAAATCCTAGGAGCATGGAACTTGGAAAGAGACATAAAATCTCCTCTAATCCAAAACCCTCATGTTATAGATAAAGTTGGGCCTCGAGAGAACGATGATGCATTAAAAAAAAAAAATAGGCCTTTGCCTTGCTGTTCTGTTTGTTTTTCATGACCTCCCCTGCACACAGCTAACTAACGTTTCAAGATTCCACTTGAAAGGACCCTTTCTTCTGTAACGTCATCCCTAGTAGAAAGCAAAGGCAGTAAATCAGACTTGGAGCTGCCATGGCACTTTCCAAACCTTTACCCTTCTCTTGTGATTCTAATGATCTGTATGTGTCTCCTATCCCCTTAAACTATGAACTCCTTAAGTGATTACATCTTACTTATTTCTGTACTCCAAGCATCTAGACCAACATGTGGCACATTGCAGGTCTCAATAAATATTTGTCAAAAGAATAAATAAATGAATGGATGAATACATAAGCCCTTTTCAATTTGAAATAGCATGTGTTTTGAAAGAATATTGTAAGAACTTTGTAATTCAAAATGCATTTCCCTGCAAAACAAATTTATATAACATTATGCAGTAGTATATTGTTTAACCACAGCCTGTAGCAATGTTTCAATACAGAAGAGCATGAAGTCAGGAAAGACTTCCTGGAGGAAGTAATACCTCCACTGAGTTTAAAATGAAGGGAATCTTAAATCACTCCCTTTGCCCCCAGAAGAGAAATATCATTTGATTCAAAGAGTCTTCAATTTCATCAAGTCCAAGGAAATAATAGGAGTACAATGAGCCTGGAAGAAGGGAACAGTCCCCCAGTGGGACCAGGAAGAACAGAGTAGAGGGGATAGCGATGGAGGGAAAGATGAGAGCTGCCGAGTGACGCAGGGATGCGCGAAGGAATGAATGCATCTATGATTCCACCTACACTCAAAACTGCTTCCTTGGTCCTAGAAGAAGGAAAAGCTCTGAATGAAGCAAAATAGAAAAAAAAGAGAGCTTAAAAGTCAGGATGGTCCAGGCATGATGGAAAGTTCAGAACAGACAGGGATTTTACAAAGAGAATGAGAGGAACTTAATTGTCAGGATGCTGGATTGAATCAGAAATATTTGATTTTAATGATGCTAACATTTTCCCATTAATATAACATTAAATATTTACCACACTTTTCCACCTATGTTATCATAGTTTGCAGAGAATACCAAGTCAAAATTTACAAATAATTTGCCCAGAGTAAGGAAACAAGTAAATGGCAGTCTAGACACAAACTTAGGTCATTATATTCTCTGCTCTTGGTACAGCATCGACCTTACGAGACATAATAGAAAAGCTGGATGATAAAGAGGAGATAGCAATACGTCAGTAGAGATTACCTGGTCTAAATGCCTTAAGTTTTCTTCTAAAAAATATCACTCGACTTCTTCTTTCAGCTGTATAGAGTGTTTATATCTGTTTAATCTCCCCTGAAAATAATTACAGAATTCTCCCTATCCTTAAAAGGAAAAAAATTGTTTCTATTTTTAATATTTTAAATTATTCATGCATTAGTTGAATAAGGAAGAACAAAAGGGAGACTTTCTACCCTGAGATGCACATATCATGTGACAATTTCAAAGTTCTACCAACTCGGTTTCCCAAGTAGAGGTTTTCCACACAGAGCATCGCACTGCAGGGCCCTTGCTCTTGGTCATCTCACATCATTTAAGAAAGATAAATCAGTGGCCAACTCCTCCACCTACACATCTCGTGTTGAATTCCTTTCATTTCCCAGGATGCAAGAGTGAGCTTGCATCTGCCCTCCTTAGACGGACAAAAGATGCCATGAGTATAAAATAAAATGAAAGAAACAGGAAGGCATTGAAAGAAAAATTGAATGACAGGGTTAGAACAGGACTCTGTGCTATCTTTTATCCTTAATTGGTTGAGGATTTCCAGTGGTCTAGGTTTTGAGGGAAACATAGACTTACAGTGATTTAACCTAATAATCTAGCCTTCAGAACACATAGCTAAACTTAAGGAAAGTTAGATATCAAGAAAATAGAATGAAAGTAGCGGCACTTTGAACCTTTGAACACATATAAACTCTAAAAATAGCAGGCTAGATGGTAGAGAAAAAAAAAGCATGGTTCATTGGATAATCCTACGAGTTAAATTTGGAATAGGGTTGCCATACATTTTAAAAGAGGGGAGTATTTGCAAGCAATATTTCTGTATAAAATACTTTGTATTAAGTTCCACAAGTTTTCTTATGTCACAGTAATTTCACTGTCGACAATGATTAAATATGACTAAACTTCTTACTGTAAGAGCAAAGCATATTTATTATAGAAAATTTTAAATTAAAAAATATTAAAAATGTCCTTTGTTAAATATGCATTGGCTTGGGAACCATCTCAGTGGTTTCCGTTGTCTGAACTTTTAAGATGGCAGAACACATTGTCTTGCATCATTTCATGCATGAACTAGAAAAAATTCCGCAATATTGACTAAGAACTTGGTTGAAAGCGTGGTTACATTGTGGCTGGCAGTGTGGTTTTGGAGTCTGACTCCGGTATAAATCTGACTCTTCTTCAATGGCTGTGGGACCCTGAAAAAGTTATTTGAATTCCATATTTCCCCATTATTTTCAGGGGGACAATAAAATTCACCTCCCAGATTTGCTGAAATGATTAAATGAGATAATGCATCCAGAATGCTTAGTAAAGACCTCTGTACACAGAATCAGGGAAGACCTGCAGGCTCTGCTTAAGGTGGTCCCCTGCTTCCCCTCTCTCCAAACATCCCACTCCCAACCTCCGTCCATGAGCTTCAGTCAGACCCCCTTTCTTTCTGAGCTTCAAACACACTAGGCTTGTTCTGACTCTGGCCCTTTGCTTTCTGTCTGGACAGCTTTTCTTTGGATTTTTGCATAGCTGACTCTTTCCCTTCATTCAGAATTTTACCTCAAGAGAAATTCTTTCTCTCATCATGCTGCTTAGAAGAGCTCCCTTCCCCCGGCTGTTGGTCCTGAAACTCATTTGGTGTTTTCTACACTGCATTCATCACTATCTGTAGGTCTTACTTACACGTCCACGTACATGTCTGTCGTCTGCTGTGCTGAGTCAGAAGGGATGCTCCAGACAAGTGAGAACCTTGTCTGTCTTGTCTAATATTGTAGCACTTTTGGCACAGACTGGCTTCGTACTCAATAACGTATTTTCTTTTTTCCAGGAAACATGGCCACATTTCCCAGCTTTCCTTGAAACCAGCATGACTACATGGCTGAGTGTCCAGCAAATGGAATGTGGTGGAAGTGGCCTTTGCTCTTCAAGGCTAGATCCACAAAGACCTCCCAACAGCCATTCTCTGTTCTCTCTTCCCTTCTTGGCGAGTTGGATGCAGAGGGTCCTGGGGATGACCCCCAGGCTCTAGGGGATGGCAAAGCTGGGAGGTGTTAGGAAATGAGCACCTTAATCACTGTGCCAAAACCTTCACACAAATAAGAAATAAGTTCTTCTTTTGTTTAACCTCTGAGATTTGAGGGTTTCATATGGCAAACAGACATAGGAAAACCTGACCAAATATACTACAAGACCCAGAAAACTGCCTGCCATAGTAGGTGATATGGGCTGAATGTCTGTGTCCTCTCCAAAATTCATGTGTTGAATCCCTAGCCCCCCAATGTGATGGTATGTGGAGATGAGGGACTTATAAAAGTAACTAGGTAATTAGTTTATGAGGGTAGTGCCCTCGTGATGGGATTGACACTCTTATAAGAAGAGAAAAAGACCTTTCTCTTTCTCTGTCTCTCTCTCTTTTTCTATTTCTTTCTCTGTTTCTCAGCAGTAGCTAAGGAAAAGCCATGTGACCACACAGAGAAGCTGGCTGTCTGCAAGCCAGGAAGAGAGCTCTCACCAGAATCTGATCATCTGGCTCCCTGATCTCAGACTTCCAGCCTCCTGAGCTGTGAGAAATAGATGTCTGTTGTTCAAACCACCCAGGGTACGATATTTTGTTATAGCAGCCCAAGCCGACTAAGACAGTAGGTACACAATAAGTATGTAACAAATATTGATTAAACAAGCAAAATAATTAAATTAGTGGCATTTTGTGCCCAACCATATCAGGTCTCTGTGCCTGACTATATCGTCTCAAAGTGGGCTGAAGAAAACGTCACTCTGCCGTAAAAAGTTCCATTCAGATGATGATGCTTGAAGCTCTCTGAGGAGTACACGATGTTAGAGACTGAGGAAACTACACCTCCTGGGCTTAGAGGTTTAGTGAATATTAACATAAAAAAGAAACTAAAGGAGATTCTGGTGTGCAGTGTTGCTCATCCCCTGCATGGACATTTCCTGTTTGGTGTCATAAAGGGAATATGAAGGCCCCATAAAAACCTAAATGAATTGTGCTGTAAATGTTAACTGCCCTGACAGCAGTGTGGAGGCCGCTCCAGTGTGGGGCCGCCACCGGGGCGTCTCTGCTGAGAGCCTCAAAGCCAGAGTCATGGCCAAATGTGGACATTAGACACGGCCCTACCCCCACCAGAGGCTACACTCTCCTTCCTGTGGCCAGCGAAACACTTGGCTAATTCAAGTTATATTTGTTGAAACAAGATAGAGCCCCACCCTGAAAAGGCTGCTTGACAAAATATTCCTGTGCATTTTCATTATTAAATCCCAAAGTGACAATTATTAGCCTTCAAGCCATTATCTTCCAAAATGAGCCAGAGTTTTGAATTTATGATCACATGAAGCCCATCACGCTTATCCTTAGGACTTGATAACAAACACATTTTGGGAGATTTCAGAAACTCATCATCTCAGTTTAAGAAGTAAAAGGTGTGAGCTTCAGATCTATATTCTAATAGATGCAAACTATCACTGGAGGAGAAAAAGCAGTTAGTTACATTTTTAAAAAATGTTTTACCAGTGTGGTTTGGGGTAGATTTCCATTTTTCATTCTTTTCTGAAGATGCCTTTAAGAACTTTTACTACTTGTGCCATGAGAACTAAAAGAATTCTAGTGATTGCTGCATTGGAGTGCTCGCCTCTGCCACCCTGAGTACTGGCATCCAGGCCACTCAGAATTGGTGACTTGGCTCCATGATCCCTGCACAGAATGGCTGCCAGATATCCTGGCATGTGAAACCCCTCAGATGTGATCATTAAGCTTTAGAGTGGTAATCCTTTTTTATATGCCACTGTAGAACAGGAAAAAGGCAAGTACTGAGGTTTTAATTTTAAATATTAAAAAATATTTTATAATATGAGAAAGTATAAACCACATATGCAAATACCTGTGTCCACATCACCCAGCTTCAGAAACAGAATATTAACAGGAGAGTTGAGGTACCCATGTACCTTCCCAAATGTTCCCTCATATTCTGAATTTTGTAATTTTCCTGGGTGTTATTTATGCTTTTCTATGATTCTGTCATTCACATTTAAAAATGTTTTTACTAAAAGCTTGATTTATGGAATAAGGATTAGAATCCTGAATATATAAAACGTCTTGAAAAAGTTTTACCGTACTAAATTAATAAATATTCTGTTGTGTTTTGTTTTGTTTCATTTATGTCTGCTGATTTAAAAGTATTTAACATGTAACAGATCAGATAAGATAACACTGCTGAGAATCTTGAGAATCTCTTCTTATTTTAAAGCATCAAAACTAAAATATTTCAGGCAACAAACCCAGAAAAATCCATTAGTTTTTAGCATGGTTAGGTCTGTGATGTTTTAGGTTAGGTACAAATAGCGACAAAAATACCAATTTGCAGGTGATATAAATATAATTCTATTGCTTTTATGATGCAAATATAGTGCAGTAAAATGGCAAATATCTCTTCAGTTACACTGGTTTATATTATCATTCTACTTTTATTTAGGGAAGGAGCTAACTTCATTATAAAATTATAAATGGTTGATAAACACTTCAGAAGATGTTTGGCCTCTCCAGTGATGAAAGAAATGCAAAAAAAAATATATATATATATATATATCATACTATTTTCACCCAGATTAAAAAAAGTCTAATTGCCAGATAGTACCCAATATTGACTACAGTGTGGTGAAGCTTACGCTTGTCAACATTGGTGGGAAGGCGACCTTGCAGCTACAGTAAAAATTTTAAATGAAAATATCATTAGTCACAGCAATTGTGTTTCTCCAAAACAATACTAAGGAAGCAATCTTAGAAATATATAGGGATATACACGCACACACCTATGTACACATTGCATGTGTCTACACATGAATATATTCACTCTATCATTATGATAATAAAGAAAAATGGGGACCACCTAAATGGCCCCTAAATAGGCAAGATTTAGATACTTCATATAAAGTCATGTTATTATATTTTATGCAACAATTAAAAGGAAGATGGATTTTATATTTCTAGCAAGGAAAGGATCTTCATGATACATTGTTAAGTGAAGGAAAGGAGGTTAAGAACAGCAAGCATAACGGGCTTCCATCTCTGTTAAGTCCTGTTTTGACCTCAAGAGAATTCCTGCAGGGATAACACTGTATGTGTCCCAAAGAAATTCCTTTATGGACTTGTCTGGGATAGAATCTGAGGTCCCAAGGGGACCTGAGTAAATGCAGCATTTTTCTTTCCCAGAGAACTTCTTGGTGGTTCCACTGATCATGAAGAGAAAGAGAATGAGAAAAGAAGTTACTAGAGTGGGGTACACAGCCACCCACTGCACTGAATGCGTGACCCCTCTCAACCTTCCCTCAAATGCCCAACGCAAAAATCCTAAAATAAAAAAAATAAATAAAATAAAATCTGGCTTCTTTGTTCTGATTATCCTAGAACAGGGATGGGGGAGAGAAGAGACAGCCATCGTCTGCCTTGTAGTAAAAAAAGAATTTCTCAAGCAACACAATAGAAGGGCTACCCATTTTTTTAAGTTTGATTTTGATACATTCAAATTAAGAACATTGTTCAGCAAAAGATACCATAACAAATGAAATAGTAGCGTCCAACTGAGAGAAGATATTTGCTATATACACACTGTAAAAGATTATTATCCAGCTATATAAAGAAACTCTACATGTAATAAGGAAAAAGATAAATATCTCAATAGAAAATGAAGAAAAGATAGTGCAAGTCTTTCACACAAGAGGAAATAAGAGAGACTCATGTTCAACCATAAGTTGGGGCACAGCTGCCATGTGGCATTGCCTACACAGCTTAAATACAGCACACCCTACAACCCAGCAACTCCATGCCCTGGCATAGGCAAAAAGTGTGCCAGGAGACAGGAAATCAGCAGCATTGTTCATTGTAGTAAAAACAAGAAACAGCCCACATACTCATCAACAGGAAAATGGATAATGGAATTGTGGCATATTCAGTTTCATAATACAACAGTGAAACTGAATGAACTCTGGCTAATTACATTAAATGGATGGATCTCAAAAACATAATGCTGCACAAAAACAAAAAAAAATGCAAAATACATGTAGTATTGTACATTTCACATTTTTATAAAGTTCAAGACTAGGCAATGATATGTTTAAGTACCTATATGGGGCAAAGCTATGAAAAAAGGCAAGGAAATACTTAAAACAAAATCCTGGATTATGGTTACCTCTGGGGGCTATGAAGAAGATGCATTAAAGGAACTTTAAAAATATCAATAATGGGGCTCCCCTGGTGGCTCAGTGGTTGAGAATCCGCCTGCCAATTAAGGGGACACGGGTTCGTGCCCCGGTCCGGGAAGATCCCACATGCCGCGGAGCGGCTGGGCCCGTAAGCCATGGCGGCTGAGCCTGCGCATCCGGAGCCTATGCTCCGCAACGGGAGAGGCCACAACAGTGAGAGGCCCGCGTACCACACACACACACACACAAAATATATATATATATATATATATATATATATATATATATATATATATATATATATATATCAGTAATGTTCTGTTTCTGAAGCTAGCTGTTGAATTTAGAGGTGCATATTTTGTTATAATTTTTGTGATTATTTCTCCATTAATATTTAAATGCACATCTAAGTTTGAAGAGCAATTGAAGGAGAAAGAACATTCACAACCAAAAAGTCTCTGAAAGGATAAACCATCCTCTATGGCTAGGAAAGAAGGAAGCTGGAATTTTCACTTAACGTTCATTCCAAAAGTTTAAATATTTATCCCAAAAGAACCTGTGCTAATCTTGTCATTTAAAAGAAAAGACCCAACCTTAATGGGCCTTCATACATGAAGGAGTAGGGAGCTGCTCCAATAAGCCCAGCTGATGAGCTGATAATGCCGATGCCATCCAAGTTCACTGCCTGTGATCATGGCAAAGCTAGGCCTTAAGAGGCAGCATGGAAAGTCCCTCCATAAAAGTTATTGATAGGGCTTCCCTGGTGGCGCAGTGGTTGGGAGTCCGCCTGCCGATGCAGGAGACACGGGTTCGTGCCCCGGTCCGGGAGGATCCCACATGCCGTGGAGCGGCTGGGTCCGTGAGCCATGGCCGCTGAGCCTGCGCTCCGCAACGGGAGAGGCCACAGCAGTGAGAGGCCCGCGTACCGCAAAAAAAAAAAAAAAAAAAGTTATTGATAAAATCTGCATTTCCTAAAAGGGTGAAAGGAGCTAATCAGAGCATTTTGTTTTTAATCTTAACATTATTTTCTTTTCTTTTGGAGAGGGATTCATTACAACGGAAGCATATTTTGCCTTTGTTCCTTTCAAAGACTCAGTTGAACATGTTTGTGAGGCATCCTTCACTCACATGGGTAACAAATTACAGACAACTCTGGTAATTTGCAGCCCCAGCATTTAGAACACTGCTGATCACAAACCAAAACCTTTCCATCTCATGTGCCTTTTTGTAACAGTGGTGCCACTTTTCTTCCTTATCATCTTGAAATTCTTCTCATGTGTCAGGTTCCTTGTTATAAAGAGAGTTTAATCTCACTCCAGTGCTCGTAACCAAATTTGAAAGAGGCCAGGCTGTCAACTAAAGTCTTTGAAAATGGTTTATTTCTATAGTAAATTGATTCATCATTGATGATTTTATTTTTTTATATTTATTTATTAATTTTGGCTGTGTTGGGTCTTCGTTGCTGTGCGTAGGCTTTCTCTAGCTGCATCGAGTGGGGGCTACTCTTTGTTGTGGTGTGCGGGCTTCTCTTTGAGATGGCTTCTCTTTTTGTGGAGTGTGGGCTCTAGGCAGGCGGGCTTCAGTAGTTGCAGCACACAGGCTCAGTAGTTGTGGCACACAGGCCCTGGAGTGCACGGGCTTCAGTAGTTGTGGCACATGGCTCAGTAGTTGTGGCACATGGGCTCTAGAGTGCAGGCTCACTAGTTGTGGCACATGGGCTTAATTGCTCTGTGGCATGTGGTATCTTCCCAGACCAGGGATTGAACCTGTGTCCCCTGCATTGGCAGGTGGATTCTTAACCACCGCACCACCAGGGAAGTCCCTATTTTACTTTTTAATATTTATTTATTTATTTATTTTTGGCTATGCCAGGTCTTAGTTGCAGCACATGGGATCTTCATTGTGGCATGCGGGATCTTTAGTTGCAGCATGCAGACTCTTAGTTGTGGCATGTGGGATCTTTTAGTTGCAGCACGCATGATCTTTAGTTATGGCATGCGGGATTTAGTTACCTAACCAGGGATTGAACCTGGGCCCCCTGCATAGGGAGCGCGAAGTCTTACCCATTGAACCACCAGGGAAGTCCCCCACTGATGATTTTAAA
Source organism: Tursiops truncatus (assembly GCF_011762595.2). Classification (NCBI taxonomy): domain Eukaryota; kingdom Metazoa; phylum Chordata; class Mammalia; order Artiodactyla; family Delphinidae; genus Tursiops; species Tursiops truncatus. Next base: position 48,118,665 of record NC_047043.1, on the reverse strand, counting down.
ATTTACTATTTCACGTGATGCTGTATTGCATTTAATCAATTTTAATGTTAATTTTTTAAAAATTATCAAAGCAGGAGATATTTAAAAATAATCAAACTCACAAACCCGAGAGCTGCTTGGAGGTAGGTTTGGGCAGCCTAAGATCCTGCCCCGAGTTCCCACAATGCCTTAGGAAATCCAAGCTCTGCCACAGGAGGTATGGACCAAGCCTAGATGGATGGCTGTATCGATTCCCCAGAATGTCTGTGCTGGATACTCAGAATTAAGTGGTGTCAAGCCATGCATTATGGAGGTGGGTAAGGGACTGTTAGAGAGACTTGGCCATGGGAAAGGAGACCATCATGGCTGGGAATTGAACAAAGGGCATAAAGTACACCAGATGAAACCTCAGCTCTGGGAAACATCATGGGAAAAAATAAAGGTCAGGAGGGAGAAGCAGGAAGGCCAGGATTCTTAACTTTATCTGGAAAACATAACCTCTGGGGAGAATACCGCATGAAACAGATGGCATTTAGATCTTAGGGTCACTATAAATGACAGACTCTGGGCAAAGTTATAATGCTTTCCTGGTCTTGATCTATTAAACAGGATATTCAACAGCCAAGAAAGAGAGAGGTTGAGATTTCCAGGCAGACACATGTACCTGAGAGTCTCTTGATAATTCAAATCCTGAGCCCCAAGGTCTTAAAGAAGATGCCATCCAAATAGTGCAAACTTCTCTGATGCCCCAAATTAACATTGATTTCTTTCCTATTTTAGTATAACTTCTATCTATTAAGTGATTTATAAGGGATAAGCCTGTGTTAAATAGCTATGCATGTATTATCTCATTAAATTCTCACAATGACCTCAAGAAGGAGGTTATAAGTTTCCTATTCTATAGAGATGGAAGTTGACTTAGAGGCTCAATAACCTTGCCCAAGGTCATCAGCTACTAAGTGATAGAGGTGGGATATGAACCCAAGCTAGTCTGATTCCTGAGTCCAAATGCTTAGCTAATTCCTCAACCTACCGTGTTACAAGGATCCACATTTAGTATTTGAGAACCACTGGTTTAGAACTTCGTTACAATTATTTAATTTCAGTCTGTTTCCTCAAATCTCTTCCCCACTAGCTTTTAAGCATCTTGAAAATATGGACACTGTATTCTTCTCCATTCCCTTCCTCTTCTACCCTTCCTCCTACCACTGTCCCCACCCAGCACAATGTCCAGCTTACAGCATGTGCTCAATTAATGTTTGCTGAATGAATACATGGCCTCATTCAAAGTTTAAGAGCATTGAGGGGTCAAGGCTGGTACTCAGCTGCTCCAGGTAGTATGTACAAACACTAGACAACCAAAACTGTATAGTCAGGAAGCAAGCGCACTTCAATGAAACAAACTTTAGCCCCTGAAGGATTATTCACAAGAAGGAGGAAAGTTTAGGGCAGTAAGACCAAGAATATACTCCTTGAGACACGTACAAATGGGCAGCCACAAACCAGCTTCATAGTGAAGTAGAAGCAGCACAATCAATTTAAGCTTGGTTTTATATATTGTGATAAAGGCAGGAATTGGCTTTCAGTGTATGATTTTTAGAGCTGTGTTCCAAGGAGACTTAATCTTTCTAGGGAGTTGCCTCAGGGCATGCTGGGTGAGGCAAAATAACAGAAGTCTGGGCCCCTAGAGCAGATACTGTTAATTGCTTTTGCAATCTTCATTTTCCTTTTTCTGTACAATAGAACCTTGACCTTGTTTAGCCCCAGGGGATAATACACCTAGCCCCCGGGGAGAAATTATAGTTTGTTTAAACCAGTGCTTTTCAAACTTTCATGTACAAACAAATAAACTGGGGATCCAGATAAAATACAGATTCTTATTTCGTAGGTGGAGACTAAAGTCCACAGGTGATGCTGTTACCATTGGTCCCCAGACGACATTTTAAGTAGCGAGGTTCCAAACCAATGAGTCTCAACTATGATTGCAGTCACCTGGGTAGGTTCTGCTTTCATTGGTTAGGAGTTAAGCTTGGGATTAGTTTTGTTTTGTTTTTCTTAAAAAGAAAAACAAACAAAAAAAGATCTCCAGGCAATTTATTTTTTTTATAGACATTCCAGCCCCCAGGGCCCTTTTTATTTTTAAATTTATTGATTAATTAATTAATTTTTGGCTGCGTTGGGTCTTTGTTGCTGAGTGTGGGCAAGCGGGGGGCTACTCTTCATTACAGTGCTTGGGCTTCTCATTGCAGTGGCTTCTCTTGTTGCAGAGCACAGGCTCTAGGCATGTGGGCTTCAGTAGTTGTGGCATGTGGGCTCAGTAGTTGTGGCTCATGGGCTCTAGAGCACAGGCTCAGTAGTTTTGGCTCATGGGCTTAGTTGCTCCGTGGCATGTGGGATCTTCCCGGACCAGGGCTTGAACCCGTGTCCCCTGCATTGGCAGGCAGATTCTTAACCACTGAGCCACCAGGGAAGTCCTCCAGGCAACTTAAATGTGCCTGGTTTAGATCCATGTTGGGAAGTCTGTTTTCCTTTGCTTCATGTTAGTCTAAAGTTGAGCAGAAAAACCAGTTCTGGTCAATGAGATGTAAGGGCAAGTCTACCAAAGGAATTCTGGGGAAGATTCTCTTCCTTGACAAAACTGGTGCAAGATGAAAGCTCCTGCTTGCTTCCCTCCTTCCTGAGGTGCTGCTGTATTAAATGAAATGTCTGGAGTTGTGGGTGTCGTCTTATGCCTAGGGAAGGTGACACCACAACACTGAGGGTAGCAGAGAAGAAAAACAGAAAGAGCCTGAGTCCTTGATGAGGCTGACCCACTACTGCACCAACTTGGAAACATCTGTTGTTCCAGCTGCTATTTCTGGGCAACAAACCATCCAAGGCTGTGACCTAAAACCATGGCCATTTTGTAATGTTCACAGTTCTGAGGGTCAGGAATTTGGACACACTGAGAATGGTTTGTCTCTGCTCTCTCACGTCTGAGGCTTTAGATGGGGAAACCTCCCACAAATACCTGGGTGTGGCTCAAACAGCAAGAGAATGGAGTCACCTGAGGGCTTCTTCACTCACACATGGGGAGTGTGGGCTGAGAAGACTGGAAACCAGGCTCAGCTGAGACCAGAGCTCGTCCATACAGCCTCTCCATGCAGCTTGGGCTTCCTCACAGCACAGTGACTGGGTTCAGAAAGGGGGTGTCCTGAGAGAGGGCATTCAGAAACCCAGCTTTTTAAGAGCTAGATAAAAGTACATGGCCTTTTCTTTCTCAGCTGTATGTATATATCCCTGGGCTAAAGGAGAAGAATAGCATATCCAGAAGGATGCACCTTGATCTGGAAGTCATGCAGCATCACTTCTGTCACATTCTGTCTGGTAGAAGTGAGTCACAAAGGCCAGATTCAGGAAGAGGGCACTTAGATGCCACTTCTTGGTGAGAGAATGGCAGTGTCACATAGCATAAAAACACGTGGGATGGATGGTATTATTGCAGCCATCTTGGCATATAGAAACGTGCACCCTACTTCCAGACTTTGTATTAAGACAGTCAATATGTATCTCTCTCTTTGAAGTCACTGCCAGCTGGATACTGTTATCTTCAGCAGAAGTACCCTAACTGATAAAATTCCTTACCCCAACTTCAATGAAGGTAACCGTGTTACTATTTGTTTTGTATATTCAGTCTTGTAGGAGATTGTATGAGTGTGGGGAGACCCATAGCCTTAGAAGTGATGAAATGTGAGAGATACAGATGTGTAGAGATATGCAATCTCTTGGCCTTTGGAACAGCTGGGCCAGGTTGGAGGCTGAGCCCTGAGCTGTGAGAGGCTTCACTCACTGTGAACAGGCTCCATGACATGAAAAAAAGTTTAGAAAAAATTACTGTTGAGTAGTGGTCTTCAAACTCTGTTAACGTGTCCCTAGAAGAATTCTGAAAACTTCCATACCTTCTTTCCCATTTTTAAGTTATCTAAAAGCTTAAATGAGCTTTCACTATGAGCTTAAATAATTGCACAGAGATACACAGACAGCTGGGGAAGACTAGAAGCCCCATTGGTTTAGGGAGCCTGATTACTCATCACATGAGGTGTCTCCTTCGTTGGCGCCCCTCTGGGATATTTTCACACCCTGAGGGAATAGACCAAAGTAAGGTTTATGTGCAAAGAACATGCTTTCCTTTGTAAAGGGCTGTGGTAGGGAGACCATATATCTTCTCAAGTTGAATATTTTTGAGAGTAAAAGGGAACACTGTTAATAACGACTCTAAGGAAAAAGCATAAACCAGGAAAATCAGGATAGTGACCCTAGTTATTGGAATACTAGTAAGTTATAGGGCAAGCCAGTTTACAAAAGAAAATTCATGGAAACTGAAGAGCTGGTCATTATTTCACTGAAAACTGTCCATTTTCAGTACTCTTTGAAATGTTTTCCATTTATTTCCAAAGTTGGTGGGTTGTGTTGAAACATAGAAGTCCTTATATAGGAGAAAGGAAACTTGCCATCTTTTCTAATGCCTTCTATAATCCTCCCAAAGAAATGCTGTCCTTGCCCATGGCAGGTCTGGGTTCAGGGAGCAGCTAATAAGGCAACTGGGTGCCATGGACATAGATAGTGAATAAATACATTCATTGTGGGATAATGTTCTTTCTGACAGGTTTGAGAAACCCTTGTTTTATTTGACAGCTTAACTCCTGATGGAAGGCCGTTGTCCCTGGGCTTTGCAAATAAGTTTCTAGAGAGGGAATCTCCTGGAAACTTATTCAAGAACTAAAAGAGAGAGTCCCCTAGCAAGACAGTGCTGTGGTACCTCCCCTTTTCCTGGCAGGATTTTTTCTAGAAAGCGAAACCCAGCGCCCACTCTTCCTCTCCTACCCGTCTGCTCTTCTCTTGAGAGAGACAGGGCCTCAGCAGCGGCCTTCACAGCTTCCTGGCAGCATCAGCCCCCAGGCACACGCCCACTACTTTTTAATTCACTTTACCTCTTTTTTTCTTTAGCTGTTTCTGCTTTGTCTCCATTACTAGCTGAGTTGCACCTGGTCACTGCCTCATGATTGGCACAAAGAGAAAATAACACACAGGATCCTGGCCTCAGCAATGAGGATCAAATACTCCCCACCTACTTTTTATCTCTTCCCACTTCCGGTCTGCATCTCTCCATCTCCCCAGGATCACCCAAACGATGACACCATTTCAGGTATGGGAAGAGAAAGGTGCAAGTTAGGAGCAGAGGCAGGGGTCATGGAGAGCTCAGCTCGCATGAAAGGCAGCCCAGCAAATCCCCTTCTTTTATGATTAGCATGATCCCAAGTCACTTAATGGCTATCGGTTCATAGGAAGTTGCTAGAAATTTGATGTAATTCCCCATGTCAAGTCATAAAGCCAACAGGGTTACCATTCAGCTGCTGACCAAAGAATCAAATGAAAGGTCAAAACCAGCACCCTAGTCTACTATTTGGAAATTACTGGAATAATTTTACAAATGAAATGTATTAGAAATAATAAGACTAGGTAAGAAATATACATGATATATCATTTTAACTTCCTTAGTCAATAAAGATAGTATGTTATATTTAATAGTTGACTTATCAATTATATTATTATACTACTCGAATATTTTGAATATTAGTTTTTGCCACTTTATATCCCAAGTTGAAGAGGCTACCCTAGATGTCTGGATATGTTTTCTTCATTTGCGTGGTTTTCTTTTTCTTTTACTAGTGCAATGGATTAAATGTTAGTAGAGTTTTAATCACCTTGCCTTCACATTTTCTTTTAAGATCTATAATGGAGTGGCTATCATCTTATTTTATAAGTGGAAAAACAGTGGGTTCAGAACAATCAAATGTATGCCAGTGAGTTTCAATAATTTTGAATTTCCATAGAATATCCATTTCAGTCCTCTACTCCTCAAAAAACCCCTCTCACATCATGTCCCTCAGTGAAAAGTCTCATCAATTTCAGGAAGCTCTGAATAATTACCTAATGGCTCAGAATTAGCCACTGAATCACTGGGTAGTATTGTGGTAGCTGAAAAATAGTCCACGTTCACAACCAAATCCCTGGAAACTGTGTTATTTTTTTTTATAATTTTTAAATTTATTTATATTTTTATATAGCAGGTTCTTATTAGTCATCAATTTTATACACATCAGTGTATACATGTCAATCCCAATTGCCCAATTCATCACACCACCACCACCACCCCTGCCACTTTCCCCCTTTGGTGTCCATACGGTTCTTCTCTACATCTGTGTCTCAATTTCTGCCCTGCAAACCGGTTCCTCTGTACCATTTTACTAGGTTCCAAATATATGTGTTAATATATGATCTTTGTTTTTCTCTCTCTGACTTACTTCACTCTGTATGACAGTCTCTAGATCCATCCACGTCTCAACAAATGACTCAATTTCATTCCTTTTTATGGCTGAGTAATATTCTATTGTATATATGTACCATTCATCTGTCGATGGGCATTTAGGTTGCTTCCATGACCTGGCTATTGTAAATAGTGCTGCAATGAACATTGGGGTGCATGTTTCTTTTTGAATTATAGTTTTCTCTGGGTATATGCCCAGTAGTGGGGTTGCTGCATCGTATGGTAATTCTATTTTTAGGTTTTTAAGGAACCTCCATACTGTTCTCCATAGTGGCTGTATCAATTTACATCCACACCAACAGTGCAAGAGGGTTCCCTTTTCTCCACACCCTCTCCAGCATTTGTTGTTTGTAGATTTTCTGATGATGCCCATTCTAACTGGTGTGAGGTGATACCTCACTGTAGTTTTGAATTGCATTCCCATTTTTGGATTGGGTTGTTTGCTTTTTAAATATTGAGCTCCATGAGCTGTTTATATATTTTGGAGATTAATCCTTTGTCCATTGATTCGTTTGCAAATATTTTCTCCCATTCTAAGAGCTGTCTTTTCGTCTTGTTTATGGTTTCCTTTGTTGTGCAAAAGCTTTTAAGTTTCATTAGGTCCCATTTGTTTATTTTTGTTTTTATTTCCATTCTCTAGGAGGTAGATCAAAAAAGATCTTTCTGTGATTTATGTCAGTGTTCTTCCTATGTTTTCCTCTAATAGTTTTAAAGTGTCCAGTCTTACATTTAGGTCTCTAATCCATTTTGAGTTTATTTTTGTGTGTGGTGTTAGGAAGTGTTCTAATTTCATTCTTTTACATGTAGCTGTCCAGTTTTCCCAGCACCACTTATTGAAGAGACTGTCTTTTCTCCATTGTGTATCCTTGCCTCCTATGTCATAGATTAGTTGACCATAGGTGTGTGGGTTTATCTTTGGGCTTTCTATCTTGTTCCATTGATCTATGTTTCTGTTTTTGTGCCAGTACCATATTGTCTTGATTACTGTAGCTTTGTAGTATAGTCTGAAGTCAGGGAGACAGATTTCTCTAGCTCTGCTTCTTTCCCTCAAGACTGCTTTGGCTATTCGGGGTCTTTTGTGTCTCCATACAAATTTTAATATTTTGGTACTAGTTCCGTAAAAAATGCCATTGGTAAGTTGATAGGTATTGATTGAATCTGTAGATTGCTTTGGGTAGTATAGTCATTTTCACAATATTGATTCTTCCAATCCAAGAACATGGTATATCTCTCCATTTATTTCTATCATCTTTAATTTCTTTCATCAGTGTCTTATAATTTTCTGCATACAGGTCTTTTGTCTCCCTAGGTAGGTTAATTCCTAGGTATTTTATTCTTTTTGCTGCAATGGTAAATTGGAGTGTTTCCTACATTTCTCTTTCAGATTTTTCATCATTAGTGTATAGGAATAGAAGAGATTTCTGTGCATTAATTTTGTATCCTGCAACCTTACCAAATTTATTGATTAGCTTTAGTAGTTTTCTGGTGGCATCTTCAGGATTCCATATGTATAGTATCATGTCATCTGCAAAGTGACAGTTTGACTTCTTCTTTTCCACTTTGTATTCCTTTTATTTCTTTTTCTTCTCTGATTGCCGTGGCTAGGACTTCCAAAACTAGTTGAATAATAGCGGCGAGAGTTGACATCCTTGTGTTGTTCCTGATCTTAGAGGAAATGTTTTCAGTTTTTCACCATTGAGAATGATGTTTGCAGTGGGTTTGTTGTATATGGGCTTTATTATGTTGAGGTAGGTTCCCTCTATGCCCACTTTCTGGAGAGTTTTTATCATAAATGGATGATGAATTTTGTCAAAAGCTTTTTCTGCATGTATTGAGATGGTGATATGGTTTTTATTCTTCAAGTTTTAATATGGTGTATCACATTGATTAATTTGCGTATATTGAAGAACCCTTGCATCTCTGGGGTAAATCCCACTTGATCATGGTGTATGATCCTTTTAATGTGTTTTTGGATTCTGTTTGCTAGTATTTTGTTGAGGATTTTTGCATCTATATTCATCAGTGATATTGGACTGTAATTTTCTTTTTTTATAGTATCTTTGTCTGGTTTGGGTATCAGGGTGATGGTGGCCTCATAGAATGAGTTTGGGAGTTTTCCTTCCTCTGCAATTTTTTGTAAGAGTTTGGGAAGGATGGGTGTTACCTCTTCTCTAAATGTTTGATAGAATTCACCTGTGAAGCTATCTGGTCCTGGACTTCTGTTTGTTGGAAGATTTTTAATCCCAGTTTCAATTTCATTACTTGTGATTGGTCTGTTCATATTTTCTATTTCTTCCTGGTTCAGTCTTGGAAGGTTATACCTTTCTAAGAATTTGTCCATTTCTTCCATGTTGTCCATTTTATTGGCATAAAGTTGCTTGTAGCAGTCTCTTAGGATGCTTTGTATTTCTGCGGTGTCTGTTGTAACTTCTCCTTTTTCATTTGTAATTTTATGGATTTGAGTCCTCTCCCTCTTTTTCATGATTAGTTGGCCAATAGTTTATCAATTTTGTTTATCTTCTCAAAGAACCAGCTTTTAGTTTTATTGATCTTTGCTATTGTTTTGTTTCTATTTCATTTATTTCTGCTCTGATCTTTATGATTTCTTTCCTTCTGCTAACTTTGGGTTTTGTTTGTTCTTCTTTCTCTAGTTCCTTTAGGTGTAACGTTAGATTGTTTATTTGAGATTTTTCTTGTTTCTACAGGTAGGCTTGTATAGCTATAAACTTCCTTCTTAGAAGTGCTTTTGCAGCTTCCCATAGGTTTTGGATTGCTGTGTTTTCATTGTCATTTGTCTCTAGGTAATATTTGATTACCTCTTTGATTTCTTCAGTAATCTCTTGGTTATTTAGTAATGTATTGTTTAACCTCCATGTGTTTGTGTTTTTTTCCCTGTAATTCATTTCTAATCTCACAGTGTTGTGGTCAGAAAAGATGCTTGATATGATTTCAATTTTCTTAGATTTACTGAGGCTTGATTTGTGACCCAAGATGTGATCTACCCTGGAGAATGTTCCATGCGTACTTGAGAAGAAAGTGTAATCTGCTGGTTTGGGATGGAATGTCCTGTAAATATCAGTTAAATCTATCTGGTCTATTGTGTCATTTAAAACTTCTGTTTCCTTATTTATTTTCATTTTGGATGATCTGTCCATTATGTAAGTGAGGTGTGAAAGTCCCCCACTATTACTGTGTTACTGTCAATCTCCTCTTTTATAGCAGTTGCCTTATGTATTGGGGTGCTCCTATGTTCGGAGCATATATACTTATAATTGTTATATCTTCTTCTTGAATTGATTCCTTGATCATTATGTAGTGTCCTTCCTTGTCTCTTGTAACAGTCTTTATTTTAAAGTCTATTTTATCTGATATGAGTATTGCTACTGCAGCTTTCTTTTGATTTCCATTTGCATGGAATATCTTTTTTTTTTTTTTTTTGGCGGTACGCAGGCCTCTCACTGTTGTGGCCTCTTCCATTGTGGAGCACAAGCTCCAGATATGCAGGCCCAGTGGCCATGGCTCACAGGCCCAGCCGCTCTGTGGCATGTGGGATCTTCCCGGACCGGGGCATGAATCCATGTCCCTGCATCAGCAGGCGGACTCTCAACCACTGCGCCACCAGGAAAGCCCATGGAATATCTTTTTCCATTCCCTCACTTTCAGTCTGTATGTGTCTCTAGGTCTGAAGTGGGTCTCTTGTAGACAGCATACATATGGGTCTTGTTTTTGTATCCATTCAGCAAGCCTGTGTTTTTTGGTTGGAGTATTTAATCCATTCATGTTTAAGGTAATTATTGATATGTATGTTCCTATGACCATTTTCTTAATTGTTTTGGGTTTGTTTTTGTAGGTGGTTTTCTTCTCTTGTGTTTCCTACTTAAAGAAGTTCCTTTAGCATTTGTTGTAGGGCTGGTTTGGTGGTACTGAAATCTCTCAGCTTTTGCTTGTCTGTAAAGGTTTTATTTCTCCATCTAATCTGAGTGAGATCCTTGCCAGGTAGAGTAATCTTGGTTGTAGGTTCTTCCTTTTCATCACTTTAAGTATATCATGTCACTCCCTTCTGGCTTGCAGAGTTCTGCTGAGAAATCATCTGTTAACCTTATGGGAGTTCCCTTGTATATTATTTGTCATTTTTCCCTTGCTGCTTTCAATAATTTTTCTTTAATTTTTGCCAATTTGATTACTATGTGTCTCCATGTGTTTCTCCTTGGGTCTATCCTGTATGGGACTCGCTGTACTTCCTGGACCTGGGTGGCTATTTCCTTTCCAATGTTAGGGAAGTTTTCGACTATAATCTCTTCAAATATTGTCTAGGGTCCTTTCTCTCTCTCTTCTCCTTCTGCGACCCCTATAATGCGAATGTTGTTGTGTTCAATGTTGTCCCAGAGGTCTCTTAGGCTGTCTTCCTTTCTTTTCATTCTTTTTTCTTTATTCTGTTCTGCAGCAGTGAATTCCACCATTCTGTCTTCCAGGTCACTTATCCATGCTTCTGCCTCAGTTATTCTGCTACTGATTTCTTCTAGTGTAGTTTTCATTTCGGTTATTGTATTGTTCATCTCTGTTTGTTTGTTCTTTAATTCTTCTAGTTCTTTGTTAAACATTTCTTGCATCTTCTCGATCTTTGCCTCCATTCTTTTTCTGAGGTCCTGGGTCATCTTCACTATCATTATTCTGAATTCTTTTTCTGGATGGTTGCCTATCTCCACTTCATTTAGTTGTTTTCTGGGGTTTTATCTTGTTCCTTTATGTGGTACATAGCCCTCTGTCTTTTCATCTTGTCTATCTTGCTGTGAATGTGGTTTTTATTCTACAGGCTTCAGAATTGTAGCTCTTGCTTCTGCTCTCTGCCCTCTAGTGAGTGTTACTTTATATGGCAAAAAAACTTTGCAGATGTCATTAAGTTAAGGATCTTTGGGTGGGGAGATTACTGGATTATGTGGGTGGGCTCTTAAGTGTAATCATAAGCATCCTTATAAGAGAGAAGCAGAGAGAGATCGGACTACAGAGAAGGCAGAGTGAAGATGAAGTAGAAATAGGTTTGAAGATGCTCTGATGCTGGCCTTCGTGATGAAAGAATGGCCCACGAGCCAAGGTGTACAAGGAATGTAGTTCTAGAAGCTGAAAAAGGCAAGGAATAGAGTCTCCCCTAGAAGATCCTGAGGGAGTGCAGCCTTGCCAACAGCTGATTTCAGCTCAGGGAAACCCATTTCAGACACTTAACCTCCAGAACTGTGAAAGAGTAAATGTGCATTGTTTAAAGCTCCCAGGTTTATGGTAATTTGTTACAGCAGCCATAGGAAACAAATGCAGTGATGTACAACAGAACTTTCTTGGTCAGGGAGAGGCCTAACTATATTCTGAGATTTCTATGGGCTACTGATACGAAGTTAACTAACCAGGCACTCATGGGGTATCAGAATTCCTCTGTAGCAGGAGAACAAAACATCTACTGACTGCAAAAACATCTCACTGGCCGACACCCTTGTAACCCTAGTAACCCCAGGAAACTAAAGAGCTGGAAGTCTTCAATTAAGCCAGTAACTTAAGAAAAAGGGCCAGAATCTCACAAGGGAGACAGAACATTTACATCTTCATTAAAGGCTACTAAGTTATATGACTCAAGAAAGTCACTGGCAATCTCTTCAGATCAGAATTCCATTTCTGTGGTTTCAACCACAAAACCTCTGTGGATCTTACACTACATGGCAACTGTGGGATCTACTGTCACATTTTGGAAGCTAAATTATTTCTCCAGTATTTTGACTTGCAACAGGGACCCAAGTAAAAGTTATGAGGTGGTCAACATTTTTGTATGTTATCATAAGTCAGCTCTCCAAGTTTTCCTATACTGGGCATCTGGTTTATTATCAGATGATATCATTCCTTTTATAAGGCGGTAGCAGAGCTAAATGGGCACTGATCTTGGAGTCAAGAGGTTAATGCCATCTGATTAGGCAGGGGAGGAAGACACAAAAGGAAAGTTTAAATGCTGAAATAATGGAAGAATGTCCAGTAGGCTTTAAAATTGATACTTAGAGTATCCCTGAAATCAGAAGTACAACACCCATGACTATTTTTTTAAATATTTTCTAATCTTTTGCTTCTACTTTCCATACTTGACTCACTTTACTCTCAGTGGTGTAACAAAAGAAAGTATCAGTTTCTGGATTTTGAAGCATAAAAAAATGGCTAGACATCCTGTAATTATCCCAGTAGTTTCCAAGAATAACACCTATTCTTTATTCCAAGCCCCAGACCTAAAACTGAATATCTTATAAATACAAGTACCTCTCTGAGGAGTAGAGAGGTGTATGCACATTTAAATTAAATGATTAAAAAGAGTTTTATCTGAGGTACAACTATGGGATTGTTCTCAATATGTAAATAAAGACTAAAGGTAAGGAGTATAATACATATAATCCAACGTTTAAGAATGCAGGTTACAGACTAGACTGCCATGTTTGAATCTCAAGCCCCACTACTAGCTGTATAACTCTGGGTGAGATGTTAATTTTTCTAAGCTTTATTTCACTAATCTTTAAAACGATGATAATAATAGTACCTACCTCCTAGGGCTATTTTGAATATATATACATATATAATACACATAAATGTGCTCAGTACAGAGCTTGAAAAATATTAAATGCTCAATAAATGTCAACTACTTATAGATGGCCTTGAGACCAATAAGAATATGAATTGAAATAGCACATTAAATTATAATTTGTCATAATCTTGTTTGACAAATAATGACTGAAGGGAAAAAGCTAAGGAGACATTTTAGATATGCAACTGGTTACTAAAAAAAATTTTATGTAATATATATACAACTTGTTTTTTATTACTATGAAAACAAGTTGCATATATTTTGAACACCAAAAAGATCAAAGGATATATAAGAAAAAGTCCTCCTCTTACTGCAGAACTTCAATTCCATTCTACAGAAGTAACCCCACACACGTACACAGACATGCACATATGCATTTGTGTGTGTATATGTAATATTATCCCAGTTTGACTCCCTGATTTCCTTCTTTTTCCGCTACCAGAAATTCTTTACCCAGCAGCCAGAGTGAGCCCTAAAATATACTATATTATGTCATTTAATTTCCTTGTTTCAAACACTCCAATGGTTTCCCATCAGACTTAAACAAAATACGAACTCCCTCTGCATTACAAAGAGTTGTGCGCTCTGGCCGCTGCCTCTCCTTTTGACCTTACCATCTTCCATCCTTCCCAGACCAAGCTCGGGGCACACTGGCTCCCCCTGGATGCAGAACATTCAGGCTCAGTCTGGCCTCAAGTCCTTCACTCTGTTTCCTCTGCTTGGTATGCTCTTCCTCATGATCTCTGCATAGTTCTATCTCTTGTTTTATTCAGATCTCAGAGGAAACCTGGCTCCAGCTGAGGACTTGCTGACAATACAATCCACAGAGCCACCTGGTCCTTCTCCAACATCTCAAGCTATTTTGAGTCTCTGCATAACATTGAACACTGCTGTATATTTTTCTGGTTTGTTTGCTTCTTTTTATTTATTCATATGTTTATTTGTGTAGTTGCCAGCTTCCCTATTCCCTAGAACAGAAGCTCCCTGAGAGCAAGACTTGATCTTTTTCATTCCTGTGCTTCTTTCACCTGGAAGAACTCTGGAATTCAATAAATGCCTAATCATGCTTCAGATATTTTTGAAAGAATGGATGAAGGAAAATGAATGAGGTTTGTTTAGGTTCTTTTCCCAAGTACTTGTAAAAATGTTGCTAGCATCATACTTAGGCATACATCTTGTACATGTCAGTTAATTGCCAAAAGTTTAATTATTGAGTCAAAGCTATGTGCAATTTAAATTTTCATAGTTTTTCCAAATCGCCTTTGAACAAAGTTATACCAATTTATATGATGAGTGGATACCTTGAGTCTTCTCTTAAGTGACTTTATGTCACAATATTGGAGACAAATTATCTCAATTTGGGATAAAGCTTGGGACACTATGATTTCATAACCTTGCAACGCAAAAAGGAGAGCCAAAGTGCAGAAGTCACAATGGCTCTTCTGAACACTGAAGAATACACATTTACTGATGATTAGAGGAATTAAAGTGAGAAGCATGCACACCTACTCTTAAAAAATTTTTTTTAATTGAAGTATAATTAACTTACAATATATGTTTCAGGTGTACAACATACTGATTCAATAGATTATACTCCAAATAAAGTTATTATAAAATTTTGTCTATATCCTCTGTGCTGTATATTACATCCTTGTAACTTATTTCTTGTATACCTAGCAGTTTGTACCTCTTAATCCCCTTAAACTATCTTGCCCCTGCACTAATCCCTCTCCCCTCTGGTAGCCACTAGTTTGTTCTCTGTATCTGTGAGTCTGTTTCTGTTTTGTTTTATTTTTTAGATTTCACATATAAGTGAAAACATATAGTATTTGTCTTTCTCTGTCTGATTTATTTCACTAAGCATGATACCCTCCAGGTCCAGCTATGTTGTCACAAAGACAAAATTTCATTTTTTATGGATGAATAATAATCCATTGTTTGTGTGTATGTGTGTGTGTGTGCGTGTGTGTGTGTGTATATATATATATATATATCTCACATCTGTTGGTGGACACTTGGGTTGTTTCCATATCTTGGCTAAATAAGGCTGATATGAACATTAGGGTGCATACGTCTTTTCAAATTAGCATTTTCCTTTTCTTCAGATAAATACCCAGGTATGGTATTGCTGAATCATATGGCAGTTTTATTTTTACTTTTTTGAGGAACCTCCATACTGTTTTCCATAGTGGTTGCACCAATTTACATTCTCACCAACAGTGTATGAGGGTTTACTTTTCTCCACATCTTTGTCAACACTTGTTATTTGTTATCTTTGATGATAACCACTCTGATAGGTGTGAGCTGATATCTCATTGTGGTTTTGAGTTGCATTTCTCTGATTATTAGTGATGTTGAGCACCTTTTCATGTGCCTATTGTCCATCTGTATGTGTTCTTTTTTTTTTTGGCCATGGCATGTGACTTGTGGGATCTTAGTTCCCCAACCAGGGATTCAACCTGTGCCCCCTGCAATGGAAGCACAGAACTCTAAGCACTGGACCACCAGGGAATTCCATCTGTATGTGTTCTTTAGAAAAATGCCTATTCAGATCTTCTGCCCATTTTTAAATCAGGTTATTTTTTTGAAATATTGAGTTGTATGAGTTCTTTACATATTTTGGCTATTAACCCATATCAGACATATAGTTTGCAAACATCTTCTCCCATTCAGTAAGTTTTTCTTTTCATTTTGTTGATAGTTTCTTCACTGTGCAAAACCTTTTTAGCTTCATGTAGTCTCATTTATTTAGTTTTGCTTCTGTTTCCTTTGACTAAGTAGACATATACAAAAAATATTGCTAAGACCCATGTCAAAGAGTGTACTACCTAGATTTTTCTTCTAGGATTTTTATGGTTTCAGGTCTTACATTTATGTCTTTCATCCACTTTGAATTTATTTTTGTATATGGTGTGAGAAAGAAGTGCAATTTGATTCTTTTGCCTGTAGCTGTCCAGTTTTCCCAGCACCACTTGTTGAAGAGACTGTCTTTTCCCCACTGTATGTTCTTGCTTCCTTTGTCATGGAGTAACTGACCATATGTGTGTGGGTTTATATCTGGGTTCTCTATTCTGTTCCATTGATCCATGTGTCTGTTTTTGTGCCAATACCATACTATTTTGATGACTGTAGCTTTGTAGTATAGTCTGTTACAGAATGGGATAGCTCTAGCTTTGTTCTTTTTTTCTCAAGATTACTTTGACTATTCAGGGTCTTTTATGATTCCATAGAAATTTTAAGATTATTAGTTCTAGTTCTGTGAAAAATGTCATGGGTATTTTGTTAGGGATTACATTAAATCTGTAGATTGCTTTGGGTAGTATGGACATAACAGTATTAATTCTTCCAGTCCATGAACACAGGATACCTTTCCATTTATTCGCATTGTTTCAACTTTCTTCATCAATGTTTTATAGTTTTCACAGTACAGGTCTTTTACCTCCTTGGTTAAATTCATTCCTAGGTATTTCATTATTCTGATGCATTTGTAAATGGGATTGTTTTCTTGAATTCTCTTTCTGATAGTTCATTATTAGTGTATACAAATGCAAGAGATTTCTGTATATTAATTGTGTATCCTGCAACTTTACTGAATTCATTAATAGTTCTAATAGATTTTGGTGGAGTCTTTAGGGTTTTTTACATATTTGTCATCTGCAAACAGTGAAAGTTTTCCTTCTTCCTTTCCAATTTGGATGACTTTTATTTCTTTTTCTTGTCTGACTGACATGGTTAGGATTTCCAATACTATGTTAAATAGAAATGGTGAGAGTGGGCATCTTTGTCTTATTCCTGATCTTAGAGGAAAAGCTTTCAACTTTTCACCATTGAGTATGATGTTAACTGTGAGTTTGTCATAAATGGCCTTCTGGTGAGGTATGTTCCCTCTACCTAACTTCATTGAGAATTTTTATCATGAATGGATGTTGAATTTTATCAAACTCTTTTTCTGTATCTATAGAGAATGTCATGCGATTTTTATCCTTCACTTTGTTAATATGGCATATCACACTGATTGATTTGCAGATATTGAACTATCCTTACATCTCTGGAATACATCCCACTTGATCATGATGTATGATCCTTTTTATGGATTGTTGAATTTGGTTTGCTAATATTTTGCTGAGTATTTTTACATCTATGTGCATCAGGGATATTGGCTTTTAATTTTCTTTTTTTTTTTTTTAGTGTCTTTGTCTAGTTTTTGTATCAGGGTAGTGCTGGCCTTGTACAATGAGTTTGGAAAGGTTCCATCTTCTTCAATTTTTTGGAATAGTTTGAAAAGCATAGGTATTAACTCTTTTCAATTGTCTGGTAAAATTCCCCTGTGAAGCTGTTCAGTCCTAGACTTTTGTTTGTTGGAAGTTTTTTGATTACTGATTCAACATCAAAACTAGTCATCAGTCTGTTCAGTTTTTCTATTTCTTCCTGACTCAGTCTTAGAAAATTGTATTTTTCTAGGAATTTATCCATTTCTTCTAGGTTGTCCAATTTGTTGGCATATAATTGTTTATAGTATTCTCTTATGATTGTTTGTATTTCTGTGATATTGGTTTAACTTCTCCTTTTTCATTTCTAATTTTGTTTCTCTGAGCCCTAAGCTTTTTCTTAATGAGCCTGGCTCATCAATTTTGTTTATATTTTTAAAAAACAGCTATTAGTTTCATTGATTTTTTAATTATTTTTGTTGCTATTTTATCTCCTCTCTGATCTTTATTATTTTCTTATTTCTTCTGAATTTGGGCTTTGATTTTTCTTCTTTTGCTAATTCCTTTAGATGGAAAGTTAAGTTGTTTACTTGCAATTTTTCTTGTTTCTTGGGAATAGAAATAGACCTGTTTTATAAACTTCTGTCTTAAAACTGCTTTTTTGCATCCCATAGATTTTAGGAAGTTATGTGGTTATTTTCATTCATCTCAAGGTATGTTTTGATTTCCTCTTTGACTTCTTCATTGATCCATTGGTTTTTTATTAGCAAGTTGTTTAGCCTCCCCATGTTTGTGATTTTTCTCCACTTTTCTTCCTGTATTTAATTTCTAGTTTCCCACCCTTATGGTTGGAAACAATGCTTGATATAATTTCAATCTTAAATTTATTATGACTTTTTTTATGGCTTAGTATGTAATCTATCCTGGAGAACATTCCACATACACTTGAAAAGAATGTGTATTCTGTTGTTTTGGGGTGGAATATACAGTAGATATTTACTAAGTCCACCTGGTCTGATGTGTTACTTAAGGCCACTGTTTCCTTATTGATCTTCTGTTTGGATGACCTATCCATTGATGTAAGTGGGGTATTAAAGTTCCCTACTATTATTGTATTACAGTTAATTTCTCCCTTTATGTCTGGTAATATTTGCTTTATATATTTAGTTACTCCTGTATTAGGTGCATACATGTGATCACTATAGCCTCTTCTTGGATTGACCCTCTTTTCATTATATAATGCCTATTTTTGTCTTTTATTACAGACTTTGCTTTAAAGTGTACTTGATCTGATATGAGTGTTGCTATCCTAGCTCTATTTTCTTTTCCATTTTAATGGAATATCTTTTTCCATACCTTCACTTTCAGTCTGTATGTGTCTTTAGCTCTGGAGTTTTTTTTTTTTTTTTGGTAGGCAGCATATTGATGGGGCTTATTTTTTTGTTTGTTTGTTTTTTGTTTGTTTTTTTAATCCAATCAGCCACCCTATGTCTTTTTTGGATCATTTAGTCCATTGACATTTAAAGTGCTTATTGATAGGTATGTATTTGTTGCCATTTTGTACTTGTTTTCTGGTTGTTTTTGTAGTTCTTCTCTGTTCTTTTTTCTTTTAGTCTCTTACCTTGTGATGTGATGATTTTCTTTAGTGTTATGTTTGGGTTCCTTTCTCTTTATTTATTTTGTGTGTGTATCTATTGTAGGTTTTTGATTTGTGGTTACCATAAAGTTCATATATATCAACCTATAACTATATCTGCTTGTTTTAAGTGGATATGGCTTGCTTTTAAAAGCCTCTCATTACCCAGGAGTCTTATGTTTATATTTTTAGCAGAAAACAGGTGTCTTTCTAATCAACATTCATCATAATTTTTCCAAGTGTGTAGGTGTAGTTTACAACAACAAAAATCTTAGTGTACGAGAATTGGATTGAGACTCAGAAAACAATGGCAAAAACAGGTATCCTGTTCAAAAAGATTCTCAAATTCCATGAGTTTCTCTCCACTAAATGTTTCTTTCTCTTGCCCTTTGAGTCATCTGTGCCAAGAACCTCAGAGTTCTGTGTAGTAGTAACTGGAAAATACCCTACTAAGTAATTTATATCTGTATGTTAATATCTGTTTAACTATATCAACAAGGCCACTGATGAAAGTGGGAGCCTACAGCCTCCACTGACTGTTCTGTGCCACTTTGAAAGACACCCTCTCCCCGTGTAAAAACAACCAACTAAATTCGTAAGCAACAGCCAGGAGAAAATAAAACCAGAGACCTACATACATTCAGCCTTCACACTAACACCATTCTGAAAATTCTGCCAACCTATTTCACCTAGAAATGACTTTAAATAAGACATCAATTTTCACCAAAAAATCATTCAAGCATGCCATTTAAATGCCTAAGATATTCTCCATTGCTCATCTTTTTTACTCAAGAGTAGCATACTCTTGCTTTAGAAGAGTTATAACATTGGAAATACTGCTCACTTAATAGAGAGATACCAACTCTGGATTCAAAATGTACCTGCATAAAGCATCCAATTTACTAAATACAGAAAAATGGAGTACTTACAGCAGGATGTCCAGTACAGTAGGTATAGCTGGCATGCGATTGATAGTGCAAGCTTGCTCTTGGAAAGGAGTATGTATTCCAGGCTGGTTGGTTGCTGTTCCACTGGGAGCTGAAGCCAGGACTCATGGTCACTCGAGACTTACTGGTTTGGTAGCTTCTCACTGTGGAGCTAGACTATCAAGAAAAAAGAAATGCAATGTAAAGACAGCTCTGTATAGAACCCAAGTCAGCTGTGTATAGCAGTGTGCATTCCCATGTATGATCAAGACACAGGACTTGGCTGGTTAAAGGAAATGTGTGATTTCCTAAGAGGAGGCATAAAATGCTGTTCTGGTTAGTATAAAAGTGTTTTCTCACTATTAGAATTTTGATGATCACAAAGCACAAAGGCTCATTGAAATTAATCTTATTGAAAATAGTTTTTCTTAGTTGCAACATGTAACTCCATCCTCCAGGAATGAGATACACTTTACTGGTGACAGCAACGGTGATATTTTCAATTACATAAATATCCTTTCATTACAAGGTTCACCTTAGAAATTCACCATTAGTTTTATCTGAATTCAGTAAACAAATATCTTCATTTACAAGGGCTGGATCGAGGCACAGGTTGGTTCCTGACTCCAAATGGTCTTCAAATTCCATGAGGCTATGACTCTCCTGTGGGGCACATCAGCAGAAATCTGTACACATTTCAACATGTCACCATTCCACTACCTAATGACAGAAAAATGATGAAGGATTGAAATCATCATTTACCCCCAGCTGGCCCAATGTAATTAAAAATAGAGGAACCGGAAAAAATCAATTTGTCAAATGTTAAATACATCTAGTTGTTCATAATTGTATATGGGGTAGAATGGACTGAAAACAAAATTCACTTGTGTCTTCTGTCCTTCTTTGTCCTCAGATGGCCATGGGATATAAAGCATATAATAGTTTCTTTTCAGAGAACACTTTCTATCATCAAATTGCAATAGCTACTTACCCAAGTAGCACAGTAACTTTCACAATAAATTCTATTTATAAATCTATGGGCACATGCCAACTCAATCACTGGGAAATGTGCTAATCTCATTGCCACTATATTCAGAAAACCTAATGGGGAAGAAACTTTTATCTGAGATTGTGTTTCCCATTGGGCTAGAATCTTTTTTTTTAATTAATTAATTTATTCATTTTTGGCTGCATTGGGTCTTTGTTGCTGCACATGGGCTTTCTCTAGTGGCGAGCGGGGGCTACTCTTCGTTGCGGTGTGCAGGCTTCTCATTGTGGTGGCTTCTCTTGTTGTGGAGCATGGGCTTTAGGTGCATGGGCTTCAGTAGTTGTGGCACACGGGCTCAGTAGTTGTGGCTCGTGGGCTCTAGAGCACAGGCTCAGTAATTGTAACGCACAGGCTTAGTTGCTCCGCGGCATGTGGGATCTTCCTGGACCAGGGCTTGAACCCATGTCCCCTGCATTGGCAGGCAGATTCTTAACCACTGCACCACCAGGGAAGCCCTGGGCTAGATTCTTATGCCATTAGATAGAGGAACAACTTTTCTGAAGACAGATTTGGGCATCTTAAAATAACCAAAAAAAAAAAAAAAAAATTAAGGACCTCAGCAATTCAAACGTAGTAGTCAGATCTATTTCTCTCACAATAGCTTCAAAATAGTTGGCAAGGGAAAAGTAAATTTAAATCAGTGATTTACTCACAGACAATTTAAAATATTTAAGGCAAAAATTGGAGAACCAATTAGCCTTGGTAAGGTAGACAGATTTACTTGACTGTCTGTATCCAGTCTCATCCCCATCATCACCCTAACCATGTGTGCTATCCAAGTGTTCAATATGTAATAGAGAAGAACAAATCTGACTCCATATTAGATCTGTTCTGTTGCCTGTGCTTAGTCATGCTGGCTCTGCACCTTTTGTAAAAGAATGTTGCCTATTACCTGAAATATATAGGATAGCCTATTCTCAGGGCTCTGATCTTTGAGTCAATTCATACAGAGATAAAAAGTTATAGAACAGAGAATAACATTTGTCTTGTTGGAGGTTTACAGGAACATCATGACCTGACCTATGTGGACAGCTGCAAGAACAAAGGATTCCTACACCAAGAAGTCTGCAATGACTAACCACGCCCCTCCTTCACCTTGCTTTTAAAAGTGCTTTGCTGAAACCCTTTGAGGAGTAAGGGGTTTTTTGGGCATGAGCCACCTGTTCTCCTTGCATGGCCCTGCAATAAAACTTTCTCTGCTCCAAACTCTGGTGTTTCAGTTTGTTTGGCCTCACTGTGCTTTGGACACACAAACTTGCATTTGGTAACAAATAGCTCAATGAGATGGGCAGGTGCAGCAGCACAAAAGCACAGACTATTGCACACCTCCTTAGAACAAACCTGTGCTGGAGCAGCAATAGTGGACTTCTATAAAATTAGGATATTTGTGCTTGGTTCTAGGTACAGAAGCTCCATATTCACATAAAAAGCCCGTATTATTTTTTTTTTTTTACACATATACAGTCACTTCAAAGACTAAATGAGCCCACCCAAAAAACTGCCTTTGGCACTGAAAATGTCTTTGTTTCTGCATCTATGGACACTAAACCTAATCACTCTCACTAGGTCAGTTGATTCTATAGGTAGCTTCTTCAGACTAGACATGTTTAGGTACTTTATCTCTTTTCACATTTAGATTGGCTCAGGGATTTTTAAATTCATGGAGAAGCAGGCAGTATATGCATAAGTAAGTTTGGAAATATCCTCATCTCTTAGTTTAATTATGTTCCCAAATAACATCAGTCTCTACTCAGTGATTTTATTCATGGAGTCTTCCTCCTGCACATTCCTTTCTCTCGTTTTGCAAAGCTCATGCTCAAGTTACACCTGTATTTGCTCCCATTCCCCCATGATGCCTGTGGCTTTAGTGGCCCCTTGCCTTCCTGCTCTCACAAAGCTCTCACAGTGCTGCTCAAACACTGTAGCATGTGATTATGTTGTTTTGTATTGTTTCCTTACTATGTAAATTTCCGCTCACCAACCAGGCTGAGAGCCTAATGAGGTCAAGTTCATGTGTTGCCTTTTCTACAGCTCCAAGGAGTGTTTATCCTTCTGGGAGCCTCTAACCATTTGACCTGTGAAGCCTCTAACCATGTTTATCCCCTCACCATTGCAATCATCTTTCTCTTGGACTCCACAACCCTTCTGGCTATACCTTCTTCTCTCACCCCCTTGCTTCTCATTCTCTTTGTTTGCCCTAAATGTGGTCTTTTGCCAGGGCTTAATCCTCAGTCTGTGTTCTTCACTCTTTTAACTTCCTTCCTTTGTGATCTCATACATTATCAAAGCTTTAAAAAGATGATTCTCAGATATCATTTAACAGTACCAACTCTCTCCTAAATTCCAGTTCCAGATCTTAAAATATTTGTTGGATATAGAGGTATAACCCTTAAAAATCACCACAAAGGGACTCCCAAGTTGAAATTACAGTGTATAAAATTAAATGAATTCATTGTTTTACTCTAAAATTTTATCTTTTATAATTTTTAAGATTCTGTTAATATTCTGGCAATAGTTTGAAACCAACAGCCTTGAAACCTTAGAAAATCTTTGACTCATTTATCTGTCCTCCAAGTTCCATCATCAGTGTCACCAAATTCTATTGAATCTTTTCAGTAGTTATTGAATTGATGTTGCCCTTTCCATTCTCATTAGCGCTATGCATTTTTAGGGTTTTAACAGTTTATATCTGAGTCACTAAAACTACATCAAGAACCTTCTATCTTGAGCCTTGATTAACTGTCTACAATGACACTAGATTAGTTTTTTCTAGAAACCTACTTTATTGTATTACTTCCTGCTGAAAAAATGTTCAATGACTCCCCACTATCTATTAGACAAAGTCCAAACTTGCTAGTCTTTCATTTGAGATTCTAATTTGATCCTAAACAGCACTGCAAGTCTTATTTTTTTGTCCCTTTTCATATACTCTCAAGCTCCACGTAGATTGTAAATCCAAATGTGATTTGTACAACCATGCCATTGTTACAACCCATCTTCCTTCCTGTAATGTCTTCCCCTCCTCTCAGCTCACATTTCAATGATCCTACCAGACTCCACCTTTTCTGGAAAACCTATTCCAAGGCTCAGTCACTAGCCCATAGGGACGTTTCTTCTACCAGGCACCGATATTACTAATTTTCGATCGTATTCATCTGGTCCTTTCATTTGCGTGGGTACCCAGGAAATCAATGTCATAACTTCATGAGCATATCATCAAATCTCTTAGTCTTACATACAATTCTTATGTCCCAACATGCATCTTTCTGGAAATGTGTCTCATCTGTATTTCTCCGGAAGAGGATCGCAATGCAAGAACTTGAGTACAAGTAGTTCACTTTGGAAGCGATCCTAGAGAAAATCAGTCAGAGAATGGGAAATGTGACAGAGAGAGGATGAGCTGATAAGTTTACATCATTGAATAAGTGATTACTGTAGAGAACTAAGGTTCAATTCCATTGAGGGACCCTGGGAGACAGTGTAAACCACACTTCAGAGTTATTTTACCCAAAGTGCAAGGAAGATGGTGTATTTAACCTCCAATTCCCATTCATCATTGACTGAGGGTTGGTCCTGAAACATTAATCCCCTGGCATTTCAGGCCTGCCCTACACATAGGCCAAAAGAAAGTTGTCATGTATAGAGTTCCAGGACATTGTATACATGCTCAGGGAAAGTAAGTGCTAAGAAAGCAGGGGCAGACCATCGACAGCATCTGCTGCTGAGTGGAGGACTCCCTGAACTTCTCTGTATCTGCCAGAGAACCCAAGATACTCACATTTTCCTTTCGAACAGCTAAGAGCAGGACCTCAAAAATATTGGTCAAATTGGCTTGACTAAACTACCATTAAGGACTTGAAAGGACAATGCGCAAACATGTTGGGATAGCGGGTAAGCATGGTGAAAGGTGCTCAAAATCATTAATCATCAGGAAAATATAAAAATAAAGCTGCAACAAGATACCAGTTCATACCCACTAGAATGGCTGAAACTAATAAGACTGACAACTCTAAATGTTGGTGAAGTTATTGATGACCTAGAACTTTCACATGTTGTCAGTGGAAGGGTAAAATGGTATAGCTACTGACTGGTAGTTTCTTATAAAATTAAACACACTTCTACTTTAGGGCCCAGCAATTCCAAACCCAGTTATTTACTCCAAATAAAATATTTTTACACAAAAATGCTTTTATAAGAGTGACCATGGGGACTGCCCTGGGGGTCCAGCGGTTAAGACTCCATGCTTCCACTGCAGGGGGCACAGATTCAATCCCTGGTCAGGGAACTAAGATCCTGCATGCTGCGTAGCATGGCCAAAAAAAAAAAAAAAGAGTGACCATGGCAGCTGTATTCAAAATAGCCCCCAAACAGAATTTACTCAAATGTCTATTAACAGGTAAATGGATTTAAAAAAAAATGTTATATTCATGTAGAAGAATACTACCCAGTGATAAAAAAGAAATAAACATCCAATACACACAACTACATGGATGATCTCAAGATTGTGCCAAATAAAAGAAGACTAAGAATGGAACAAAAGTTATTTGTGATTTTATGTATGTGAAGTTCAAGATAAGGAAAATATATGTAGTAATAGAAAT
Source organism: Tursiops truncatus (assembly GCF_011762595.2). Lineage (NCBI taxonomy): Eukaryota > Metazoa > Chordata > Mammalia > Artiodactyla > Delphinidae > Tursiops > Tursiops truncatus. The sequence goes on along the minus strand of NC_047043.1, from coordinate 48,093,293 downwards.
AAGAAATTGGCTCAATACCACCTCACACCAGTCAGAGTAGCCATCAACAAAGTCTACAAATAACAAATGTTTAAGAAGGTGTGGAGAAAAGGGAACCCTCCTACACTGTTGGTGGGAATGTAAGTTGGTGCAGCCACTATGGAAAACAGCACGGAGGTTCCACAGAAAACTAACAGAATTGCCATATGATCCAGCAATCCCACGCCTGGGCATATACCCAGACAAAGCTATTAATATACTTCAAAAAGGTACCTGCACCCCTATATTTATAGCAGCACTATGCACAATAGCCAAGACATGGAAACAACCTAAATGTCCATCAACGGATCAATGGTACATATGTATAATGGAGTACTACTCAGCCATAAAAAAGAACAAAATAATGCCATTTGCAGCAACGTGGATGCAACTAGAGACTATCAAACTAAGTGAAGTAAGTCAGAAAGAGAAAAACAAATACCATATAATATCACTTATATGTGGAATCTAAAATATGGAGTAAATGAACTTATCTATGAAACAGAAACAGACTCACAGACATAGAGAACAGACTTGTGGTGGTCAAGGGGGAGGGGGGTGGGGGAGGGATGGATTGGGAGTTTGGGACTAGCAGATACAAACTAGTATATATACAAAATGGATAAACAAGGTCCTACTGTATAGCACAGGGAACTATATTCAATATCTGGTGATAAACCATAATGGAAAAGAATATTAAAAAAAGAATGTATATACGTGTATAACTGAGTCACTTTGCTGTACAGCAGAAATTAACACGACATTGTAAAACAACAATACTCCAATAAAAAAAGAAATAAGAAAGTGGCTCCTTGGGGAATGGAGGGGAATTGACTAAAAAGGGGAATAAGGTACTTTTCTAGGGTGATAGAAAGGCTTTCCATCTTATTCTGGAGGGTCATTACATTAATGCATACATTTGCCAAAACTCATCAAATGGAACATTTGAGATCTGTGCATTTTATTATGTCTCAATTAGATCTCAATCAACAAAAAATACACTGCCATTGCAGAAGGCTGATTCTGAATTTTCCATCGTAATGGAGGGTAGAGATGGCCCAGAAAACTGAAGCCCACTGACCCCCAAATCCTAATTTTCTAGACCCCATACTTGGCTAATCTGAGTTCTGCTATCTTTTCCCTCCTTGGCACTCCCTCTGAGAGCAATGCCAGGGAACATGTGACAGCCAAAAGGCAGGCAGCCAGAGAGAAGAGCAAAGAGTCTGGATAAAGAGACTCTGAATAACTGAGAGCTGGCAGCATCATCTGGTGTCTGCCAGCAGATTGGGGGCAGGGCATGGCACAAAGGAAGGGCCCTCTGACATGCTTCCAGAAAGTACAAAGCTGTACTTTTGCTGTTCTACCTACTCAGTCAGCACTAGCAAACAAAAGGAAGAGAAGGAAAGGGGCAGAAGGAGGCTGCATTAAGTTAATGAGAAAGAACGGAATAAGTAATACTAAGATTTATAGACACAACTGAATGAGTTTTACGAGGAGACAGTAAGACTTAATGCTTACATGCAACATCCCATCCATCAGACACATTCTAAGTGTTTCATATTTACACTGCCATAACTCATGTATTACTCATGTTAGGAGGTAGTTCCTATAATGATCTGTATTTTATAGGCGAGGAAACTGAGGCAGAAAGAAATAAGGTAACTTAAAAACACAAGGTAATATAACTAGTAAGCTGTTGAGTTGAGATTCAAATCCAGACAAATGACTCCATAACCCACGCTCTCAACTACTCTACCATTACACTGTCTTAGTTTGGATTTTCTCTAAAACAGATTCTAAGGTAAGGATTGTTTGTCTGTTTGGAGGGTTACAAAAATCAAGAGAGAAGAAAATGTGAGTCTTCTTCAGAAAATGAGAATAAAAAATCTACATGAATGTGCATTATTGAGATGTATGCTATAAAGTAAAAAGCACTGGATTCTCCTGAAACCACTGAAAAGGGTTCAAAATGTCCCCGAGAATTATCCACGGAAAGATGCTGGAGTGTTTGTGTCCCCTCACTGGTTCAGAGTTGCCCTCAAGGTAATGATCACCCCCAGCACCTTCAAGCTGCATTTGGGCATGGGAGACTGAGCTCTCTTGGCATCAGAGAAGGGCCTGGGGCGAAGGTGGAGAGACACACAGGTAGACTCAGTTAAGATGCTGTCAGTGCTCAGTAAGTAAAACTGTCCTTCACAGTTGCAGCTGAAATCAGAGATGAACCAGGGATGGGCTTGTGGGGATTTGACTGATTACCAGAGGAAGCTACTATAAACACATCTCTGAGGCTAGTAAGTAGAAGGGGAATGATCACAATAGCAAAGTTTATTGACACCTGCTGCTGTGTCTTTCACGCACTGTCTCTCTGAATCCTCAGAACAAACCAACGACAGAGGTGTCATTATCCCCATTTTACTGAGGAAGAAACTGGGATGTACGGTGGTTAGACAATGTCCCTAAGGACACATTGCTAGAAAGGATACAGAGCTACAGATGAAAAGTTCAAAGAATGCAGAATTAGGGTTGGTTATGTGATTAGCAACTTGTCATCTCCAAAGAATAAGGCTTAGGAATGAACCACATACTCCATCTGAAAGAGAGATTGAGAGAAACCATTATAGGTATGTATTAATATAAATATATATAGACAATCAACAATCCAAAAAGCACAAAATTGTTGTAAGATGTAGGCATGAGCACCACTCACTGTATGGAATAACACCATCTTTCCCTGTTGGTGACATCATTATCACATGATAATGTACCACCGTTAACTCAAGTTCAATTACCATGATGATACAATAGCCAACTCAAACTGTCCACATTTGAAAGTTGCTCAGTCTCCATCAGTGAATGTGCTTCTCAGCAGGAAGAGATTGCAAGATAATTCTAGAAATATAATCAATAAATGAACCCTGAAATTATTTTCAGTATATTCCAATGTAATCTAAAAATACATCAGCAGAGCTGGAACTCCCGGCTCAGGGACTCTTCCCTCTGCCGTCACGGAACTGCCCCAGAGTCTGAGGGGAGGGCGGCCTCACTGAGGCTGCCGGCTGTGGAGGGGCCCCAGCAGCCAAAGCCAAGACAGTCCTGGGGACCGTGGGCTGGTTGTTTCAACAAGTAACTTAAAGACAAAATGGAAAAATAAGGAGGTCTGTGCCTGAGATCATGTTGATGTGAAACCAGGGACGGCCACCTTGTGCCAGTTTTGGTGATGATGGGATGCCATTAGGGATATGACTTCATTAAACATGAGAGCCGTGCAGATGAAAGGCTCTTGGTGCTCCAGCCAGGAGTCAGTGCTGTGCCTCTGAGGTGGGAGAGCCAACTTCAGGACACTGGTCCACAAGAGACCTCCCAGCTCCACATAATATCAAATGGCGAAAATCTCCCAGAGATCTCCATCTCAACACCAAGACCCAGCTTCACTCAACGACCAGCAAGCTACAGTGCTGGACACCCTATGCCAAACAACTAGCAAGACAGGAACACAAGCCCACCCATTAGCAGAGAGGCTGCCTAAAATCATAATAAGGCCACAGACACCCCAAAACACACCACCAGATGTGGACCTGCCCACCAGAAAGACAAGATCCAGCTTCATCCACCAGAACACAGGCACTAGTCCCCTCCACCAGGAAGCCTACACAACCCACTGAACCAACCTTAGCCACTGGGGACAGACACCAAAAACAACGGAAACTACGAACCTGCAGCCTGCAAAAAGGAGACCCCAAACACAGTAAGATAAGCAAAATGAGAAAACAGAAAAACACACAGCAGATGAAGGAGCAAGGTTAAAACCCACCAGACCTAACAAATGAAGATGAAATAGGCAGTCAACGTGAAAAACAATTCAGAATAAAAAATGATAATAATGATAATAATGATGATCCAAAATCTTGGAAATAGAAGAGAGAAAATACAAGAAACAGTTAACAAGGACCTAGAAGAACTAAAGAGGAAACAAGCAACGATGAACAACACAATAAATGAAATTAAAAATACTCTAGAAGGGATCAATAGCAGAATAATGGAGGCAGAAGAACGGATAAGTGACTGGAAGATGAACTAGTGGAAATAACTACTGCAGAGCAGAATAAAGAAAAAAGAATGAAAAGAACTGAGGACAGTCTCAGAGACCTCTGGGACAACATTAAATGCACCAACATTCGAATTATAAGGGTCCCAGAAGAAGAAGAGAAAAAGAAAGGGACTGAGAAAATATTTGAAGAGATTATAGCTGAAAACTTCCCTAATATGGGAAAGGAAATAGTTAATCAAGTCCAGGAAGCACAGAGAGTCCCATTCAGGATAAATCCAAGGAGAAACCTGCCAAGACACATATTAATCAAACTATCAAAAATTAAATACAAAGAAAACATATTAAAAGCAGCAAGGGAAAAACAACAAATAACACACAAGGGAATGCCGATAAGGTTAACAGCTGATCTTTCAGCAGAAACTCTGCAAGCCAGAAGGGAGTGGCAGGACCTATTTAAAGTGATGAAGGAGAAGAACCTACAACCAAGATTACTCTACCCAGCAAGGATCTCATTCAGATTTGATGAAGAAATTAAAACCTTTACAGAGAAGCAAAAGCTGAGAGAGTTCAGCACCACCACACCAGCTTTACAACAAATGCTAAAGGAACTTCTTTAGGCGAGAAACACAAGAGAAGGAAAAGATCTACAATAACAAACCCCAAACAATTACAAAATTGGGAATAGGAACATACATATCGATAATTACCTTAGAGTAAATGGATTAAATGCTCCCACCAAAAGTCACAGACTGGCTGAATTGATACAAAAACAAGACACATATATATGCTGTCTACAAGAGACCCACTTCACCCTAGGGACACATACAGACTGAAAGTGAGGGGATGGAAAAAGATATTCCATGCAAATGGAAATCAAAAGAAAGCTGGAGTAGCAATTCTCATATCAGACAAAATCGACTATAACATAAAGAGTATTACAAGAGACAAAGAAGGACACTACATAATGATCAAGGGATCAATCCAAGAAGAAGATATAACAATTGTAAATATTTATGCACCCAACATAGGAGCACCTCAATACATAAGGCAAATACTAATAGCCATAAAAGGGGAAATCGACAGTAACACATTTGTAGTAGGGAACTTTAACACCTCACTTTCACCAATGGACATATCATCCAAAATGAAAATAAATAAGGAAACACAAGCTTTAAATGAAACATTAAACAAGATGGACTTAACTGATATTTATAGGACATTACATCCAAAAACAACAGAATACACATTTTTCTCAAGTGCTCATGGAACATTCTCCAGGATAGATCATATCTTGGGTCACAAAACAAGTCCTGGTAAATTTAAGAAAACTGAAATCATATCAAGTATCTTTTCTGACCACAACACTATGAGACTAGGTATCAATTACAGGAAAAGATCTGTAAAAAATACTAAAAGCATGGAGGCTAAACAATACACTACTTAATAACGCAGGGATCACTGAATAAATCAAAGAGAAAATCAAAAAATACCTAGAAACAAATGACAATGGAGACACGACGACCCAAAACCTATGCGATGCAGCAAAAGCAGTTCTAAGAGGGAAGTTTATAGCAATACATTCCTACCTTAAGAAACAGGAAACATCTCAAATAAACAACCTAACCTTGAACCTAAAGCAATTAGAGAAAGAAGAACAAAAAACCCCCAACGTTAGCAGAAGGAAAGAAATCATGAAGATCAGATCAGAAATAAATGAAGGAAATGATAGCAAAGATCAATAAAACTAAAAGCTGGTTCTTTGAGAAGCTTGAGAAACCATTAGCCAGACTCATCAGGAAAAACAGGGAGAAGACTCAAATCAACAGAATTAGAAATGAAAAAGGATAAGTAACAACTGACACTGCAAAAATACAAAGGATCATGAGAGATTACTACAAGCAACTCTATGCCAATATAATGGACAACCTGGAAGAAATGGACAAATTCTTAGAAATGCACAACCTGCCGAGACTGAACCAGGAAGAAATAGAAAATATGAACAGACCAATCACAAGCACTGAAATTGAAACTGTGATTAAAAATCTTCCAAGAAACAAAAGCCCAGGACCATATGGCTTCATAGGCGAATTCTATCAAACATTTAGAGAAGAGTTAACACCTATCCTTCTGAAACTTTTCCAAAATATAGCAGAGGGAGGAACACTCCCAAACTCATTCTACGAGGCCACCATCAACCTGATACCAAAACCAGACAAAGATGTCACAAAGAAAGAAAACTACAGGCCAATATCACTGATGAACATAGATGCAAAAATCCTCAACAAAATACTAGCAAACAGAATCCAACAGCACATTAAAAGGATCATACACCATGATCAAGTGGGGTTTATTCCAGGAATGCAAGGATTCTTCAACATACGCAAATCAATCAACGTGATACACCATATTATCACACTGAAGGAGAAAAACCATATGATCATCTCAATTGATGCAGAGAAAGCTTTTGACAAAATTCAACACCCATTTATGATAAAAACCCTGCAGAAAGTAGGCATAGAGGGAACTTTCCTCAACATAAAAAAGGGCATAAATGACAAAGCCACAACCAACATCGTCCCCAATGGTGAAAAACTGAAAGCATTTCCACTAAGATCAGGAACAAGACAAGGTTGCCCACTCTCACCACTCTTATTCAACACAGTTTTGGAAGTTTTAGCCACAGCAATCAGAGAAGGAAAAGAAATAAAAGGAATTCAAATCGGAAAAGAAGTAAAGCTCTCACTGTTTGTAGATGAAATGATACTGTACATAGAGAATCCTAAAGATGCTACCAGAAAACTACTAGAGCTAATCAATGAATTCGGTAATGTAGCAGGATACAAAATTAATGCACAGAAATCTCTGGCATTCTTATACACTAATGATGAAAAATCTGAAAGTGAAATTAAGAAAACACTCCCGTTTACCATTGCAACAAAAAGAATAAAATATCTAGGAATAAGTCTACCTAAGGACACAAAAGACCTGTATGCAGAAAATTATAAGACAATGATGAAAGAAATTAAAGATGATACAAATAGATGGAGAGATATACCATGTTCTTGGATTGGAAGAATCAACATTGTGAAAATGACTCTACTACCCAAAGCAATCTACAGATTTAATGCAATCCCAATCAAACTACCACTGGCAATTTTCACAGAACTAGCACAAAAAATTTCACAATTTGTATGGAAACACAAAAGACCCTGAATAGCCAAAGCAATCTTGAGAACGAAAAATGGAGATGGAGGAATCAGGCTCCCTGACTTCGGACTATACTACAAAGGTACAGTAATCAAGACAGTATGGTACTGCCACAAAAACACAAATATAGATCAATGGAACAGGATAGAAAGCCCAGAGATAAACCCACACACATATGGTCACCTTGTCTTTAATAAAGGAGGCAAGAATATACAGTGGAGAAAAGACAGCCTCTTCAATAAGTGGTGCTGGGAAAACTGGACAGCTACATGTAAAAGTATGAAATTAGAACACTCCCTAACACCATACACAAAAATAAACTCAAAATGGATTAAAGACCTAAATGTAAGGCCAGACACTATCAAAATCTTAGCGGAAAACATAGGCAGAACACTCTATGACATAAATCACAGCAAGATCCTTTTTGCCCCACCTCCTAGAGAAATGGAAATAAAAACAAAAATAAACAAATGGGACCTAATGAAGCTTCAAAGCTTTTGCACAGCAAAGGAAACCATAAACAAGACCAAAAGACAACCCTCAGAATGGGAGAAAATATTTGCAAATGAAGCAACTGACAAAGGATTAATCTCCAAAATTTACAAGCAGCTCATGCAGGTCAATAACAACAACAACAAAAAAGCCAATCCAAAAATGGGCAGAAGACCTAAACAGACATTTCTCCAAAGAAGATATACAGACTGCCAACAAACACATGAAAGAATGATGAACATCACTAATCATTAGAGAAATGCAAATCAGAACTACAATGAGATATCATCTCACACCAGTCAGAATGGCCATCATCAAACAATCTAGAAACAATGAATGCTGGAGAGGGTGTGGAGAAAAGGGAACCCTCTTGCACTGTTGGTGGGAATGTAAATTGATACACCCACTACAGAGAACAGTATGGAGGTTCCTTGAAAACTACAAACAGAATTACCATACAACCCAGCAATCCCACTACTGGGCATATACCCTGAGAAAACCATAATTCAAAAAGAGTCATGTAGCAAAATGTTCATTGCAGCACTATTTACAGTAGCCAGGACATGGAAGCAACCTAGGTGTCCACAACAGATGAATGGATAAAGAAGATGTGGCACATATATACAATGGAATATTACTCAGCCATAAAAGGAAAAGAAATTGAGCTATTTGTAATGAGGTGGATGGACCTAGAGTCTGTCATACAGAGTGAAGTAAGTCAGAAAGAGACTTATGCTAACACATATATTTGGAATATAAGAAAAAAAAGAAAGAAAGGGTCATGAAGAATCTAGGCGTAAGATGGGAATAAAGTCACAGACCTACTAGAGCATGGACTTGAGGATATAGGGAGTGGGAAGGGTAAGCTGTGACAAAGTGAGAGAGTGGCATGGACATATATACACTACCAAATGTAAAATAGATAGCTAGTTGGAAGCAGCCGCATAGCATAGGGAGTTCAGCTAGGTGGTTTGTGACCACCTAGAGGGGTGGGGTAGGGAGGGTGGGAGGGAGGGAGATGCAAGAGGGAAGAGATATGGGAACATATGTGTATGTATAACTGATTCACTTTGTTATAAAGCAGAAACTAACACGCCATTGTAAAGCAATTATACTCCAATAAAGATGTTAAAAAAATAATAATAAATAATTAAAAATACAGCTCAAGTTAGTCTTAAGGAGAATGTATGTCCTTTATAACGAATACTATTAAAATATTACTTGGAATAAATACACTGCTTGGACTAAACGGCTCAGAGAGGCCTATAATAATGCTTGTAGTAGATATCTTTCACCAGCTAAGCAGCCCATCTGGTCTTCCCACAAGTCCTGCCAAACACAGAGCATACCTGTGTAGACATGGTTATTACAGGTGACCTCCCAACCCGAGTCTGATGGAACCAGGTAGTCACCTGACCCAATCTGGGCCAATCAGATGACTTCTCCTTGAAATGTGAAATTGTCATCCAATAATGACTCGTAAATCTCTACTGGGCACTTGAACTAAGAAATGATGCAAAGGAAGAACAGGAGTTTGGTTGTATACATATAAAAACAAAGCCCATCTGGGAAGCGTGGGGGATGCAACAGTGAAAGTAAGGGGAGGGTTGGGGGGAAAGAAAATTTAAACAGTGACGGAGACGAGACAAGCAACACTCTAGCTACAGAGAGGTGGAAGGAACGTTTCAGTTCTGGGTGACCTTTTTTTTTTTAACATCTTTTTTGGAGTATAATTGCTCCACAGTGTTGTGATAGATTCTGCTGTATAACAAAATGAATCAGCTATATGCACAAGTACATCCTCATATCCCCTCCCTCTTGGGTGACTTTTATAGTTTTTGGCTCCTTTCTCTCAGAACACCTGGCTGCACTCCTGATCCTGTATTCCTGGGTCCAGATATTAAATCCTTCTTTCCTGCTTAGGTGATCTTGAGAAGAAATTGCAATTAAATGGCCACTGACTGCACAAAGTGAAAGGAGCAGATGTGCGGAAAGAAGCAGAGTTGAGTGACCACATGGCCCAGATGGAGAGAGAAACCAAGGGCTCTCTGGTTCCAGAAGGCCTGTAACATGTTTCATAGGAATCCCGTGAACCGTTCCAGTGACACCCCCTTTGCCTTCACTCATCTGGATGGATTTCTCTTCCTAACGACCACATAGGGGATGTGGGTATTCTTTCCCTTCACCCATGTACCTTAATCTTCTCCTGTAAAATGCATTTATTGTTCTTCTACTTTGGCTTTTTAAGCCAGTATTTCCAGTTGACATTCGGGATTCAGTGACCCTTCACTGAAGATTCTAAAGTTGTTCCAGCTCTAAAGCAAGAATCATATAAATAAAAATAAAAAGCATGAACTGAACAGTACACATAATAATGACATCCTGGGTCAAGCAGTTAGTGTAAAACTCTACAAAGTACATGTGAGAAAGACCACCCAGAAGACTGTTAAAGAGTCGTTTAGAAATATGTCACCTATATTTAGTTTCTACTCCCAAAACACAGTGCTGTCAAAGGTATCCACACCTCTATTTTTTGTGTTATTCTTTTTTTTTTCCCATTGTTAATTTTTTTAGCATCACATCATAAACATTGTGGTCTGGGAGGATTAGAAAATGTTTATGCACATAGACATATCTGTGCATACACACACATACACACACATGTATATGCACCCACATACATACATTTCTTAAGTACCACAATGAACTTTTTGGTGAGCATATGTCAACATTGAGTTCACAGAGAGGCTAAATGACTTCCTGTGCATGTTTATTTCCCGTACAGCCTGTGAGGAAGTCTAAAAGGAACAGTTTCTACCCAACAGCTCTCAGAGTTTCAATAGGTTTTTTAAAGCCCTCTCCCCAACCCGTGCCCCAAGCAAAGGATTCCCGCTGTGTGGTTCTAAAGATCCCACTTACAAGCTGCTGAAAACAGGGCCTGAATGGATAGTAAACCCACCCCAAGCCCCTCTCTGCTCCCTGTGTGGGACAAGTGGTGACTTTGTTCACTTACAAAGGCTGAGAGAGAGAGACAAACTGCCTTGTGGTATAAGAAGCTTCTTTCAAATCAATCCTTTTAAGCCGATCTAAATTATGACACTCAAAAGGAAGAAGGCCGCATGAGGAAATGGGGAGAAACTTTTAAGTCCTTCCCACACTCCAATGCCCCAGAGGAACAGAAAACGTCTTCTCTTCTCTGATGTCTTGGCTTTATTGTTGTTGGTGTTGTGCCGGTGTTTTTTGTTTGTTTGTTTTTTGACATGGAGATGTACAAGTATTTATTTTTTTAATTTAATTTTTATTTTATATTATAGTATAGTTGATTTACAATGTTGTGTTAGTTTCAGGTGTACAGCAAAGTGGTTCCGTTATACATATACATATATCCATTCTTTTTCAGATTCTTTTCCCATATAGAATTACAGAATATTGAGTAGAGTTCCCTGTGCTATCCAGTAAGTCCCTGTTGTTTATCTATTCTATATATATTAGTGTATACATGTCAATCCCAAACTCCTAATTTATCCCTCCCCCCACCTTTCCCCTTTGGTTACCATAAATTTGTTTTCAAAGTCTGTGAGTCTGTTTGTGTTTTGTATGTGGAATCTAAAAAGATGATACAAATGAATTTATTTGGCTTTTGTAACAGTCCTCCAAGATGAGTCTCTTGTTCAGACTCCACCAATATGCTTCTCTGAGGAAAATCGGGCTTTTTTGGTTGTGTTATTGTTACTGCTGCTCCCTTGACGTGGGGACTGTCTTTATTTTTCCAAAACTTCTCTTTTCATGACTTGTCAGTATCCAGTATCTGAGTGAGCTTTATTTATCAGAGGCCCTTTTAATAAAATAATCATAAAATATGGTGCTTTCTGGCACTTTATTCTACTGTTAATGTCGAGCTTCAAACCTTCAAAGGGTGGCATCTGACAGAACATTCTCTGTGCTCTGCAGGCACCCTTTAGGGACCTTGCCAGCCACTCTGGTGCTTTCCCAGCTCCAACTGAGGGCTGTTCCTAGATTTTAACCCAGCAGGACCCTAAGGGGCCTTCCTGGGACAGACCCTTCCCCCCATATCCTCTGCTGTAGCCCCTCTCTGAAGTACCTAGATAATAGCATCTCATGCATACTTCCTGAGTTTTTCAGCGCTAAAAAACACCACCAAATGGAAGAAATTAACTACTTGATGACCATGAGCATGTAGCCCCAGGCCTACTGGAGCCTAAGGGTTGATAATGTTAACCCCTGTGACACTGCTTGTTACCTCAATATCAACCAATCAGAGAATTGTGCACTAGATGATCACATACCCTGCGACGTCCCCCTCACCTGGCCTTTAAAAATGCTTCGCTGGGGCTTCCCTGGTGGTGGAGTGGTTGAGACTCTGCCTGCCGATGCAGGGAACACGTGCCCCGGTCCGGGAGGATCCCACGTGCGGTGGAGCGGCTGGGCCCGTGAGCCATGGCCGCTGAGCCTGCGCATCCGGAGCCTGTGCTCCGCGACGGGAGAGGCCACAGCAGTGAGAGGCCCGCGTACCGCAAAAAAACCCCAAAAAACCTTCGCTGAAGCCCTTCGGGGAGTTCAGGATTTTTGAGCATGAGCTACCCGTTCTTGCTTGGCCCTGCAATAAACCTTTCTTTCTCTGCTCCAGACTCTGACGTTTTGATTTGTTTGGCCTCACTGTGCATCAGGCACACAAACTTGCATTTGGTGACAAGACCACCAAGGGTGTACCAGTGACTCCCAGCTCCCTCGTATCCCTGGACCCACCCTGATCAGATGCTCTCTACTAGACACTGGGAACTGCCACTTCATGATGAGAGAGTCTCTGTTAGGGTAGAGTAAGAAGACGCCCTATCCATGACAAAGTACTAATTACAATGACTCAGTACCTTGAAGATTGGAAAGAGGGTTTTTGGCATGTGTGTGAATGGAGAGGAAATTTCACATTCTCTCAGTTGCTTTCACATACTTCTCTGGGAAAGGATCAGGTAAGTCAGAGCTGGGTTCTGTTCTCTCACAGCTTTTTCACCTTGGGAATGTCCCATACCCTTAGGATGCTCCTATGACAGTACAGTTCTTGCCAAGAGGAGAGACTGCTGGTACAAAGACTATACTTTCTTTTCCTTCTTGCCCACATCACCTCAGCTTTTAGATTCCTCCTACCTGATGGAGTGGTCACAGGACCAGGGCTGCAACTACAACTGCTGGAAACAGGGATGATTTCTAAGCAAGAAACTGTAACTATGTCTTTTAACCTTTATGTCAGAATCCTTAAGGGTCTGATGGGGTGGGATGTGCCCTCCCTTCGTCTGGCACATTTGGGGTTAACAGTGACTGCAGCAGTATGGCCTGGTGGTGAAAATCGCCCACCAGCTCTGCACCTCTGTAAACTCACCTTGCCTGAACAGGAGTGGACTGTTCTGGATTGGTTGCCAGCACAGTGGCTAAACCCAATGTCCCTTCCAAAAGTGGAAAAGCTTTGGTATAAATAAAGAGTAGAAGGAACAGTAGCTGAGGGTAAAAGAATGAATAAGTGGGTATGTAATGAGGGAAATCCAATATTACATTAATCCCGCAAGAGAGGCTCAGAGCAAGAGATGACACTCTCTTAGTTCAATGACACCAGATGTCTGAAAGTATGAAGTTTGCTGAGACCACTCGTGTTTTTGGAACCTGACAAGATTAAACGGAAGCCTGCCAATTCAAGTGGCCTCGCCCAGGGAGACAGTTTTCATGCAATACGATGATGGATTGCACTAATTATTAATGACTGAATGGGATCTACAACATTCCAGGACCTTGTGAGTTGTATAACATTTTGCTGTGAGGGGTCCATGGCCAGAGACCAGGGGGTGAGTTGTGAAATAATAGAAAAAAAAATATATATATATTGGTTTCTGCCCCCAGTTCCTGACACAGAGCTCCAAATCCCTTGGAATTTCCTGAGTGACTGCAGTGTCTTTTGTTCTAATGAGGTGACTCTGGGTGGGCTCCTGGATGGGGTTGGGCCACCAAAAAGACCAAGGCACGATGAGAGGCTTGGAACTTTCAGCCTCACCTCTTGTCCTCTGGGGAGGGGAAAGGGGCTAGAAATTGACTTAGTGATCAATCACCCTGCGTGATGAAGCCTCCATAAAAATCCCAAAAGGCCAGTTAGGGAAGCTTCTAGGTGGGTGAATACATGCAGGTGCCAGGAGAGGGCATGGAAGCTTTACGCCTCTTCCCACAGACCTTGCTCTGCATGTAGTTTCCATTTGGATGTTCATCTGTATTTTTTTTATCTTATCCTTTTATAATGAACTGGTGATCTAGTAAGTAAAATGTTTTCCTGAGTTCTGTGAACATCTCTAGCAAATTAATTGAACTTGAGGAAGGGATCACGAGAACCTCTGATCTAGAGCAGTTGGTGAGAAGCACAGGTGACAATCTGGACTTGTGATTGGCATCTGAAGTATGTGGCAGGGGGTGGGGGACTGGTGTATATGACTGAGCCTTTAAGCTGTGGGATCTGACACTATTTCCAGGTACACAGTAGAATGGAGTTAAATACAGGACACCCAGCTGGTGTCACAGAATTGCTTGGTGTGGGAAAAACTGCCACACATTTGGTGACCAGAAGTGCCCAGGGTAAAGTGTTCTGTGTGAGTAGTCAAGGGAAGACCCACAGGGGAAGTGTGTTTTCCTATTCACCCTCCCTGTGCCTCAGTTTCCTCTGAGGTCAAGTTGAACTCATAATAGAACCCACCTCATAAGACTGTCATCGGGATTAAATAAGTTAATAAAACATCTAATAGAGTGTCATACTCATTAGATGTTATTAGCAATTGTTATTGAATTAAAATCCTACTTTTAAAAAAATTTTAAAACAATACAAACATGTAACTTTGGGAACTGAAATTTTTGAAAGTCCTCTTTCTTTCCCTCTTTCCTTCCCTTTTTCCTTCCCTTTTCCCCTCCTTCCCTCCCTCCCTCCTTCCTTTCATCTTTCCTCTCTTTTCTCCTAAATGAAAAAAGAAAAAATCAAACTAGCAGAGGCTAATTTCTTTAAATCTGAGTAATTGAGTCTCATAGTTATCTTTCTTTTCCACACTAAAAGTCACTTTCCAGCTCATTCCTGGCTCAGCACATATCCAATGAACCCACGGCCGCTACTACTCCTGCATGAGTGGGTTGGAAGGTGGAGTCACACAGAACATCCCTGGAGGACAGTCCACAGCCCCAGAATGACTGAGCCTGGAATGGGCTGATTTCCCAAAATGAAATTAGCCTGTAAAAGTGACAACAAGATAAATGGAAACGATACTTACAACTCTTCTAATAGCTTAATGTCAAGAGGTAAGCTAGTTTATCTGTTTGAAGAAGAATTTCCATGCCAGACCCTGAGTGATGCTGGGGCAGGACTTAATCCTCTTCTTATCTCTGCAACTGGAACCACATCTAGCTCAGAGTAAATGCCCCACATGAATCATCCATCCATCCATTCATTAAACACTTATTTAATGAGGGCCTATAATGAGCCAGGCATTATGTAGAGGCTGGGACTACAACAATGAGAGAGAAACTAATAGAGATTAATAATTAGCAAGAGAGACAGGCATTTGAATAAACACATAAATACTGATTGTTTTAATGCGGAAAGACATAGTAAAATGAGAATAGACAACAGGGGCCCTACTGTGACGTGGTGGCAGCAGAGGAAGGTGCTGGGTTTAAACTGGAAGAATTGATGTTATAATAGAATCTCGAAGACAGAGAGGAGTGCCCGAGATGAGAGGATGGAGCCACTGAAAGAATGGCCCTGATAATGTGCAAGAGGGCAGTTCATGTGTGAAGTTCAGTGTGACACCATATACAGAAATAAAGTAAAATGTACTAAAGACCTAAATGTAAGACTAGAAACCATAAACCTCCTAGTATAGAACATAGGCAGAACACTCTTTGACATAAATTGTAGCAATATATATATTTTGATCTGTCTCCTAAAGCAAAGGAAATAAAAGCAAAAATAAACAAATGGGACCTAATTAAACTTAAAAAGCTTTTGCACAGCAAAGGAAACCATTGACAAAATGAAAAGACAACCAACTGAATGGAAGAAAATATTTACAAATGATATGACAGATAAGAGGTTAATATATCCAAAATATATAAACAGCTCATACAACTCAATATTAAAAAAAAAGATTAAAGAATGCACAAACGACCTGAATAGACATTTTTCCAAAGAGGAAATGCAGATATCCAATGGGCACATGAAAAGGTGCTCAACATTGTTAATCATCAGAGAAATGCAAATTAAAACCACAATGAGATATCACCTTACACCTGTCAGAATGGCTATCATTAAAAAGAACACAAACAACAAATGTTGGTGAAGATGTGGAGAAAAGGGAACCCTTGTACACTGTTGGTGGGAATGTAAACTGATGTAGCCACTGTGGGGAAACAGTATGGAGTTTCCTCAAAAAACTAAAAAAAGAAATACCATATGACCCAGCAATTCTACTCCCGGGTGTGTACCTGAAAAAAACAAAAACACTAATCCAAAAAGATACATGCACCCCAATGTTCATAGCAGCATTATTTATAATTGCCAATATATGGAAGCAACTTAAGTGTCCATCAACAGATGAATGGATAAAGAAGATGTGGTACATATATACAGTGGAATGTTACTCAGCCATAAAAAAGAATAAAATTCTGGCATTTGCAGCAAAATAAATGGAACTAGAGAATATTATGCTTAGTGAAATAAGTCAGAGAAATACATATACTATATGATATCACTTATTTGTGGAATCTTAAAAATAATACAAATAAATGTACATGCAATACAGAAAAAGACTCACAGATATAAAAAAACTTGTGGTTACCAAAGGGGAAAGAAAAGGGGGGAGGAGCAAATTTGGGGTATGGGATTAAGAGACACAAATGACCATGTATAAAATATATAACACGTATATACTGTACAGCACAGGGAAATATAGCCATTTTCTTATAATAACTTTTAAGAGTATACTCTGTAAAAATACTGAATCACTATGCTGTACACCTGCAACTAATATAACATTTTAAATCAACTATATGTCAATGAAAAAATGAAAAAAATATAACTTTGAGCAAATTGAAGCTGAGATGTCTATGTGTCTACCATATGGAGAACTGTGGGTTTGGCATTCAGTAGAAAATTCTGGGCTGGAGACTCAGAAGTCATGAGTAACTAACGCCATGCAAATGGACTGCTTTGAAAAAGCATAAAGCTTAAAGCTATCACTAAAGTTATTACGATAAGCTTAAGGTGATGAGCTAATTCAATTAGGCCTAGTATCCAAAAATAAAAAAGAAAGAATTCCCATCAGCCAAAGACATGAGGAGTAGCTTATTAGTGTAACATTCTATAAAATTATTGTTTCCATGCTGCAAAGTATGGCAAAGTACCAAGAGTTGTTTGCCCTTGGCATCAAGCTCGTTCTAATATTAATATTACTCATTGAGTTCCTACTTCAAAGGACACAGATGATGGCTAGTTTTCATTCTAAAGAAAACAATGTACTCTCTACCAGCCATGAAAGTCATCACAGATTGAAAAGCTGGACTTGGGTGTCAGATAATTAAGGCTGCAGTAACAATAAATCTTAGTAAAAAATGGTAATCATCACCCAAGATGATTCAATGGCAATGACCCTCCAATGCATCCCCTCCAAGAAATCCTGTCAGAAGTTATGCCTCCTCAATATTTTACTAGTTTATGCTGTAGAATGTTATCATGCATTTGTTACACACTATTTCAGCAGCTAATTAAATAACAGGTATTTACTGTTAATTTACTACGTGCAAGGCACTGTGCTAGGTCCTGCAGAAGGCACAAGGAAGTAACAGATTCTCACACTAGGTAAACTTCCCATCTATTTGAATATATCAGTAGATACTTAGTAAATATTTATTGAAAAAAACCTGCCTCTGCTAACCTCTTGTTATTAAAATTATACTAATTTTAAAAGGTTCTATCAAAATGCAAGCTGTTCTGTGAAGTCTTAATCAATTTGTAGCCCTGCAGCAAATATTAATTGCTCTTTCATCTTTATCATCACATCATTTTGGAACTTATATCTTTTTTTTTAAGTTCAAAATATTAGAAGATGTGTTTATGCACACATTTATATCTTACCCTATTACAGACACACACACACACACACACACACACACACACACACACACATACACACACACTCTCCATCTTTTAGATCAGGAGTGGGCAAAATTTTTTCTGTTAAGGGCCAGATAGTAAATATATAGTCTCTGGGCCACAGTCTTGGTAGCAATTATTCAACTCTGCCATTGTACGGTAAAAGTAACCATAGGCAATCTGGAAGAGAATGGGTGTGACTAAGTGCCAATAAAACTTTATTTGCAAAAACAGACAGTGGGCTGGATTTGACTTGCTATAGTTTGCTGAATTCTGTTTTAGACAGTCAACTTTTTAATTAATCTCTGTACTTTCCCTAACAACTAGCATAACAGTATTAAAATAGATGTCACTGAAAGAAAAGACTTTGAATCAATTAATATATTTCTTCATGCAATTACACAAAGCAATTGATTTTGAAATTCAGAAGAAGGATAAGATCACCAAGATGGTAGGTCTGTAAAAGAGTGATATTAATGAGCTTGACAGGGCAAAGGAAACACTGTTTTGGTGGAAAAATTAATATATCTATCAGTATTTTGCTCCATACATCTATAGAACAACCAATTGGAAATATCCTACTGAAGCAAAGATGAATAGGTCTAAGCATAAAGTTAGAGAACTGTAGGTTAGAGGAGCATATTTGTGACAATGCACCAAAAGCAAAACATTTGAAATCATTTTACAATCACATTCCTGAGGAACCAAGTCCACAAATAAATATAATAAAAATAAAAAGAATCAGAAGGCTGAGAATCTGGGGTTATTTATAGGGAAAAGTCACTTTTCAAGTATGGGACTGCTATGGATTGAATTGTTTCCACCCAAAATTCATATGTTGAAGCCCCACTCCCACTGCAATAGTATTTAGAGATGGGCCTTTTGGAGATAATTAGGTTTAGATGAGGTCATGAGGGTGGGGTCCCCATGATGAGATTAGTGTCCTTATAAGAAGAGTTGCCAGAGAGCTTACTTCCTCTCTCTTTTTATCTCTACCATGTGAGACACAGCAAAAAGGCAGCTATCTGCAAGCCAGGAAGAGGGCTCTCACTGGGGAATGGAATTTGCTTGCACCTTGATCTTGGACTTCTCAGGCTCCAGGAGTGTGAGAAATAAATTCCTGTTGTTTAACCCACCCAGTACAAGATATTTTGTTATGGTAGCCTGAGCAGACTAATACAGGAATGAAGGAGAAAGTTGGTTAGATAATACTAACTAGTAAATTCACCTTTAAGGGAATCTCATTATTTAAGTATAATTATCATTTTTATAAGTGTTTCACAACCATATCTCATTCTACAATCCTAAATAAAAAGGACTTTCTGAGACAGTGTTTGCAAATATGAGAAATGGGGTTTAAAGGTTTAGGTGTGTGCACATAAATTCATATGCATGTGTAAATATGTATTATACTATATATGGGTAAATAGGCAATTATATTTTTTTGTAAATTAGGTCTGATTCACCCAGACCCGTGCATAAGAACATTTTTCTTCATCTCTTCTCTTTCTTTAGGTATAATATAGTGAGAGTTTACTTAGGAATCCCTGTAGTTTCCAGGGAATAAGAGGAAGTGAGTAGGCTCTTAGAAGAGAAGAATATAAGGAAAAGAATCAAATAAACTTGCAAAGAAGCACCATTCACTTTATAGGTGTATTTATACATATATGCATATTACATACCTAGACACACTTATAAACATACACACAGAATGAAGAGAGAGAGATGGAGAGAGTGAACATGCTTGTCATTGCCTAGCACTTTGTGTACATTATTTAATTCATCCCCACAACAGTGTTTGAGGTCATTGCTGAGGACTCTGAGGCTGGCACTACCAAGTAGTGAGACTAGGTTTTTATTTTTTTCCAAATCAAAAAAAAATTTTTTATTAGATTATAGTTGATTTATAATATTGTTAGTTTCAGGTGTGCAGCAAAGTGATTCAGTTAAACATATATAATCATTCATTTTCAGATTCTTTACCCATATAGTTATTACACAATATTAAGTAGAGTTTCCTGTGCTATACAGTAGGCCCTTGTTGGTTATCTATTTTATATATAGTAGTGTGTGTATATCTCCAACCCCAGAACACACCCTCTTCATCCTCTTTGCTATGTTGCCCTTGACTTAGTGGATAAATCTCAAAACCAGAAGTAAGAGAACTAGAAGGGTCCAAAAAATGTTGAATAGGGCTTCCCTGGTGGTGCAGTGGTTAAGAATCTGCCTGCCCATGCAGGGAACATGGGTTCGAGCCCTGGTCCGGGAAGATCCTACATGCCTGGGAGCAACTAAGCCCGCGCACCACAACTACTGAGCCTGCACTCTAGAGCCAGCGAGCCACAACTACTGAAGCCTGCATGCCTAGAGCCCATAATCCACAACAAAGAGAAGCCACCGCAATGAGAAGCCTGCGCACCGCAGCAAAGAGAAGCCCCCGCTCGCCACAACTAGAGAAAGCCCACGCACACAAATGAAGACCCAATGCAGCCAAAAATAAAATAAATAAATAAATTTATATTTTAAAAAATGTTGAACAAATGAGAGAAAGTGAGAGAGAAAAGAAAAATTGATGGGAGAGAGCCCTCATGAGCCAAGTTTCCATCTGAGGATTTTCTGTATGGGAATGAGCTGCTGCCTGTGATTGGATAGCACCTATCAATCCTACCGATCCTGTGGTAGTGGCTTCTTGGGGATGCTCTGTGCTCACTGGTTGAGCAGCCGTAGTTTTCTAACTCTCTGACCTTTCACCAATCCATCCTCTCCCCCAGTCTCCATAGTTTATACTGACAAAACGAGGAAGGCATCCTACAAGATGGTCATTCACCCTATGCAGGCACATTAATGGCCGATGGAAGGCAAGTAGTGAAAGTCTGCTTCCAGAACGTCTGCCTTGAGGTTGCAGATATGTTTGTTTTAAATTTTTATTGAAACACAGTTGATTTACAACGTTGTGTTAGTTTTGGGTGTATAGCAAAGTAATTCAATTATATATATATACATATATATATATTCAGTTATATATATATATATATATGTGCAAGACCCCTACATACAAATTTTCAAGTTGCGAACTTTCAAAGATTCAAACGTGCGTTCACATGTTCAATCACGTAAGTTAGTTCATGTGTCTGGCGTACATTGTCACGTGCGTGCATCCTCTACAAGTGGTTGCACTTTTGTGTACTTTACTGTACAGAACTGTATATAGTAGTACAGTGTCTTTATTTCAAGCCCAGGACGTCCAGAAGCAGGCATAAAAGCAGCGGTGATGTAGCTGGTACTACAGTACTACCCAGACATCACTGGATCATTTTTTCAAGAGGGTAGACAGAATTGAATCCAGCAAGGAACCAGAACCTGTGCCATCAACGTCAGGCGTGAGTGAAATTGCAGCTTGCCCTCCTCCTATTGCTGACGATCCTTCAGGTCTACCATCTCCCACCTCCTCTCCCTCCTCCAGTCAGTAACTCTTCTTGCCTGTTCACTCGATGCCAGCCCCTGTATGCCAGCTGTTATACTGTACTACTGTACTTTTCAAGGTACTATACTGTAAGATTAAAAATGTTTTCTTCATTTTTTGTGTTTGTTTTCTATGTATTATTTCTGTGTAAAGTATTACAAACTTATTACAGCACAGTACTATGTAGCTGATTGTGTTAGTTGGGTACCTAGGCTAACTTTGTTGGACTAACGAACAAATTGGACTTATGAACACACTCTCAGAACAGAGCTCATTTGTATGTAGTGGACTTAACTCTCTCTCTATATATATATACATATTTTTTTTTTTACTTTCTCTTTCTTTATAGGTTATTACAAGATATTGAGCATAGCTCCCTGTGCTATACAGTAGGTCATTGTTGGCAGATATTAACATAAGGGAAGGCTGGAGCTTACAGGGGGAGCTTTAGAGTGGGAAACTGCTTCAAAAGTAAACTAGCAATGGTTGGGATGGTGGAATAAAACTGACAGAGGAGTTCCAGTGACGCCTCAGTTGCCGCACCTGTAGCAGATGGTG
Organism: Tursiops truncatus; assembly: GCF_011762595.2. NCBI lineage: Eukaryota > Metazoa > Chordata > Mammalia > Artiodactyla > Delphinidae > Tursiops > Tursiops truncatus. The sequence continues at coordinate 48,071,321 of NC_047043.1, read as the reverse complement.
ACACTGTCAGCAAGAAGGGGATTTGGCAGAAAAGAAACTCTAAGAGAAAGAGAAATTGTTGGATCTTGGAGCAGCACTGAAACATCCAGGTAAGTGTTTGAGAAATGTCTGGAAATTCAGCACATCACTCTTGAAGTTGCTGTGTGAGTAGGAAAGATAAATGGGAATTATCTGTATCTCCATAGTCAGAGAACTGCCGGTATTGAAAAATGGTTTGCAGGTTACACATCAGTAACCCTTTCAGGCAGAAGCCTTGATTTGCTAAGTTGATTTTGAAGATTTTAATTTCTTATTCTTCTTTGGGATGGCTAAGCAGATACAGAAGATTGGGTTTTGCCATTATAAAAGGAAACATGTGGCTATATTAAAGAAGCTAATCTCATATTTCCTGTCATACTGTAAGTCCCAACTTTGTAGGATCAAATCCATAACTTAAAAAAAAATCAAAATATGTTCAGTAAATCATGGTTAAAATTAAGCAATGCATGCAATTTTGTTTGTGTAAGTTGAAATTAAAAGTCTTCTAATTTAAAAATGGCATATATTTAGTCTAATTGAAAACATCAAGTACTGTGACTATTGTATGTATAATATAATGTCCTGACATTATATTAATGTCCTGACATTACTTTTCCCTCTAGAAGCTTCACTACAGGAAAATGTACAATTTCTGTTAATTTTTGTAAAACACTGAGCTTGAAAACTTCCTCGCTCTGCACCCCATCCTGTAACTGCTTCCACCACCGACTGTGAACCTCTGTCCTTCCAAGCTATCCACCAGTACTCAGGCTTGGGGTTCACAGATGTTTTCTAAACTCATCTCAACTTTATAAAAAATTTTTTTCAAAATCATAATTTTAAGTTGTGATATTACATAAGGAAACAAACAACAGTTTGGAGTAACAGCCGCAGTTCTTTTGATGGCTTTCAAGGCCCTCCTTGATCTTGACCTCCCAGGCTGACCTCCTCCACCCTCCCCTACTCTCCCCCTTAATCACTTGGCTCCAGCCATACTGGCCTCCCTGCTGTCTCTAAAGTACCCTCAGCATGCTCTTGCTTCAGAGACTTGGCACTTGCTTTTCCTTCATCCTGGAAAAAAACTCTTCCTCCAGAAATCTCACAGCTGTGTGTAAATGTCACTTGCCAGCCTGTATAAAATGGCACAATGCTCATCCACTCCTGCATGATACATCCCTTACTCTGTGTGGTAGGCACGATTCTAAGATGGTCTTCAAGATCCCCCACCTCTTGGTGTATGCACCTTCCATAATCCCAGGACTGTGAAAATGATGGATTTTACTTCCTTGATTAGGTTATCTTCTATACACATTTGATTTTACCAAAGGAATATTATCTGGGTGGACCTGACCTCACCACATGAGTCCTTTAAATCTGGATTTACAGGTCAAAGACAGACAAAGGGAGAGGTTTACAGAAGCAGAGAGTTTCTCCTGCTGATCTTAAAGAAGCAACTGCCATGTTGTGAACAGGGCCACATGGCAAGAAATGATGAGTGGCTTCTAGGAGCTGAGGACAGTCCCTTGGTAGACATACAGCAAAGAAACACAGGTCTTAGTCCTATAAATGAAATGAACTGAATTCAGCCAACAACTTGAATGAGCTTGGAAGAGGACCCCATCCCTCAGGTTCGATAGCAACCCTGGAAGACACCTTGATTTCAGCCATGTGAGATCCTGAGCAGAGACCAGATGTGCCATGCTAGACTCCTGACCAAAGGAAAGATAATAAATTTTTCTTATTTCGAGGTGCTAGGTTAGTGATCATTTTTTATACAGCAACAGTGAACAAATACAACTTTTTCCAGTTTTCTCCAAAGCACTTATCTCCACCTGGCATATTATCTATTTACTTTTTTCTTTGTTATCTGTCTCCCCTCACTAGAATGTGAGCTCCATCGAGACACGGACTTCATCCGCTTTGTTCACTATGGTATCCCCACCTCCTAAACAGTGTCCAACATAATGGGCTTTTATTGAATATTTATTGAATGAATGAGGGAAATTTTGCAGTTGAAGAGTGTGAATGCTTCAAAAAAGGCAAGGCAGAATCTAGTACCTGATGGCACAAAGAAAAAGAGGAAGGGTCCCTTCCAAGGAGACTGGCGATTGTCCAACTACACCTTTCAGCTTCTCCCTCTCCTTTCCCCTGGAAATAAGCTGAAGCACACCCTTCTCAGCAATGAGACTCTCTTATAAGTCTCTAGAGCAGGTACTAGGAAGCAAGTGTAGCATTCACTGAAGGACTCACAGGAAATTTCAAGAACAAAAATGAACCCCCAACTGAAATGTAAATCAAAACTGTAAGAAGATACTACTTCACACCCACTAGGATGGTTACTATCAAAAACAAAACAAAACACAACAAAACAGAAAATAACAAGTGTTGGTGAGGAGGTGAAGAAATTGGAATTGTTGTGTACTGTTGGTAGAAGTCTAAAATGGTACAGCTGCTATGGAAAAGAGTGTGTGTGTGTGGGGGGGGGGTTCCTCAAAAAATTAAAAATGGAATTTCCATATGATCCAGCAATTTCACTTTTGGGTACATACTCAAAATAGTTGAAAGCAGTGTGTCAAAGAAATATTTGCACACTCATGTTTATAGCAGCATTATTCACAATAGTAAAACATGGAAACAGCCCAAGTGTCTATAGACAGATGAATCAATGAGTAAAATGCTATTTAAACATATAATAGAATATTATTCAGCTTTAAAAAGATGGAAATTCTGACATATGCTACAACATGCATGGACCTTGAAGACATTATACTAAAAGAAATAAACTAATCACAAAAATATGAATGCACTTAATACCATTTAAAGATTATTAAGGTGGTAAGTTTTATGTTATATGTGCTTTACAACAATAAAAAATTTGAAAAAAATGACCCCTACAAATCACTATATATATATATATATGTATGTATGTATATATATATGTGTGTATATATATATATATATATATATATATATATTTAAAGCCAGCAGTTACAATGATAATCTTGAAATTCAAAAAAAATAAAAAAGAACACATACCCAGGGAACTAATGCTGGTGGTAGGGAATTCAAGGCTAAAATCAATAAAATGGGGAAAATTAGATATTTGCTACAGATAGGGAAATAATCTACCCAAAAGATGGAACTTTAAAAACTTTAAGCATATAACTGAAATATATTTTAAGAGCAAAAAGAAGTAGGATGAAAGGGAAAGTGGGAAAATGCACAGCTAGAACAGAAAATTTTAACTTGCCTGTCTAAGAAATTGACAGATCAAGTAAACCAAAAAAAAGGCAGTGCTATAGACTAAATACAATAATTAAGAGGCTAGACTAACAAATACATATATACACACATCTATAATACTTTGTGCTCCAAAAATACCAATAGAATATACATTTTTTCATAAGACATATAATTCATTGACTAAAATGGACTTTGTTTTAGAACACTAAAAAGAAGAGGCCCTAGAAGTTATTCTCAAAAGCCACTCTGGAAAGAAAATGGAAATTAATGCATAAAGACCTCTCCCCTGTCCCCTTAAAGTCAGGGAAATAAACTAAATAAAATAGAAGGAAGGAATTAATGAAAGAAAAATTATGAAACACACACCCAATAAAAAGTAGAATTTATTAAAGTTGAAAGTCAGTTTTCTTAAAGTTCACTAAAAAAGAAGAGAAAAAACTTTTGAAATTATGGTTTCCTGAAGAAGAAATAAGGATGAAAGACATCAACTTGAGGAAAAGAGAAAAAAGACACAAAGAAGCCAACTTTAAAGGGGAAAAAAAAGAGGCAAACAACTTACAGAGGATTATTTGAATAAAAACTTTTTAAAAGTAAAGAAAGGCAGAAAAGAAAAATTATGTTTAATTTGAAGCCAATATATTAAACAACAATATTATCTAAGAAATATGTATTATATACTATATATACTATGATTGGCTCACAAAGGAAAATAAAAGGAAGTAAAGCTCTACCTTTAAAAGTCCTGAGAACCAAATAGATTTAGGTATGGGTTTCATCAAACCTTTAATGAACATAATATCTATTTCACATACATATCATTATATCCATATATCCATAATCTTATAAAAGAGAGAAGAAGAAAGAAAACTACCTTGTACATTAGATAGGTTGGTTGGGTAGGCAACTGAAATCCAACTGATTTATGAACATAAATTCAAAACTACTAAATTAAATATTAAAAATTTAATAACTGTATTCCAAAAAAGAACACTTCAAGATAAATTAGGGGTTTCAGAATGACTGAAATCCACCTAACATAATCTATCTATTGTTATTAACCAACTATGTAACTGTGGGCAAGTCATGTGACAATTTTGTGCCCTTGTTTCTCCATGGGTGAAATGACTGAGAAATAAATGACAGATTACATGTAAAGTACCTAGAACAGTTCCTAGCATAAAGAACTCAACACATGTTAGTCTCTGTTTATGGCTGTTGTGTATTATGGCAATACATCAATAGTTGAACAAGAAGAATATGTAATATCTTTACTGGTGAGACATTCTCAGCAAATTGGTAAGTAGGAAGCATACTTTACTTAATGACATCTATTAGAAAATTAAGAAATGTTATACATCATGGCTAAATAATACAAATGATTCCATTTTATTCCAGAACTAGATAAGAATTCTGCTACCTTGTTCATCACTGAATTGGATATACTAGGCAATCCAATAAGATAAGAATAAAAAAAGTTATAAAAGTAAAAAAGGTCAAATTCTATGTCAGGATAACATATCCATCTACATAGGATTAACTTTAAAATTATAGAAAAATGAAGAGATTTCAGCAAGGTGGATGGATTCAGAATCAAGTTACATAATTTAATAGTTTTCATATATACTCACCGTATTCAATAAGAAAACTTAATAAGAAAAAGAATCTTTCTATAATAACAATAAAAAATTAAAAATCCCAGGGAATAAATCCATCAGGAAATATGTAATACTTTTATAAGAGAAAACTAAAATGCTTTACTTTTAATAGATCTTGACAAACTGTAATAGTCAGATAGAAGGAAAATATACAAGAATATTTGAGCAATATTTAAAAGAGGTAACAACAAGTGGAAATCATTTCTACCAAATATAACATGATAGTTTAAAGGGTGACTAATTTTAAAAACTATGAGATAGGCACAAATGTAGACAACTAGGCTATAGGATCAGAGGTGAGTTTGAAGAAGCCCATGTGTATATAAACGTTGAGATTATGATAAAGATGTCATTTCAAACTCTAATGAAAATAATTTAGTATTGAATAACTAGTAAAGAAACAATTGCCTACTTTTTTGTGCAAAAGTAGCGTTGCTATATTTCACCACTAAAAAAAAAACCCCTGGTGAATTAAAGAACTAAATTTTGTGTGTAAACACACACACACAAACAACCAACCAAACAACAGCTACAACAAACAATTGAACAAGTGGCCTCTTTCCTTCCAAGGTGGGAAGAAACTCCAAGTATGACATGATAGCGCTCAGCCTCCATGACCCTGAAAATCCTTGTTGAGCTCTGGTCAAAGGTGACATAGGAGGCTTGAATTCACCTCCTCCTATGGACACATCAAATCTACAATTACACACAGAGTAATCACCTCTGAAAGAAATTCAGAAATTAGGGAGCAAGTCCTACACATCAGATGAATGAGAAAATACCCACATTGAACTTGGTCTTGGCACACCCTCCACAACTGGGAGCCACTGTGAGCAAAGGAGGAGGCTTGGACGATTCCTCAGTATGTGAAACAGATATTGCTATATACTGCTGGAAGGAATATGAACTCTTACAACCATTTCAGAGAGCAGTGTGGCAGTTTAAATTAAATTAAAATATTTTACATCCTATGGCATCCATTCATCTTCATTGTATTTCCATAAGAGAAACAAACCCATAAATGAACAAGGAAGCAGGTACAATCATTTTCACTCTAGAACTATTTTTAATAGCAAATATTACATATCATCTAACTGTTAACGAACATGGAAAATTAGATAACCACATTCTACGACAGACTGAGTTGCCCACCCATCAGCCATCCCTTTCTTCTTTCTTACAACCAGAATAGTTGTATTTGCAGTGATAATGTGAAGACTCAATGATAGATCATTGTAGGTCTAAACCAGTGATAACCATATGGTTCCCCTTTGCTGGACATTCCCGTTCCCACTGTCCTTTGCAGCTGGTGTAGAACTGACCCTGTTCTGGTGAATAAGATGTAATGGGAAGTATGCTGAAGGGTCCTGGCTTCCTTATAGAAGAAGAGCTACTTTGTCCTGGCCCTTGGCTCTTGCTTTTAAATTCAGGGTGAGCAGATGCCAAGACCAAAGTAGTCAAAAAGCATGAGGGAAAAAGCCGATGTGTGAGGATGAGTAAAAAGATGAAGAGAACCTGGGTCCCTGGGTGATGCTGCTGAGCCCTTAAACCAGCCCTGAAAATACCAACCTCCAGTTTTCTTGTAAGTGAAATAGCATGTGTCTATGTTGTTGAACCCAAGTTAGAGGAGTTTTGGTTACTCTCAGCCAGATGTCTCCATTATACATACTGTGGAATATTAGGTGGTAGTTTTAAAGGAAATCATATAAATCTGTATTTACAGATATGTTGTTAATTGTTAAAAGCAAGCTATAAAATATATATATATACACAAAAATATATACACATATACACATACTATATATACACAAATATGTTTATATACGTACACACATAAATATATATATATATATATATAATGAAAACACTTCTGCGTGTGTATGTATTGATACCTATATATCTATATAAATGCTTAGGGAAAGGTCTGAAAGCTTATACACCAAAGTGACGACTAATTACAATGGTGTCTGGGGATGTGTGCCAAGTTGGGGATGAAGGTACAAGTGGGGATCTATCCACTGTAATTGTGATTTCTTGTACAACTAAAAGTAAATGAATAAAAAGTTCAGTGAAATAAAATAATTTAAAATAAAAAGTAATAAAGAGGTGACATATGCATTTTATTGATGTCAAAGTCCTATTAAAGTGTATCAAATGGTCATAAACTTAGAATGAATCATGGATGCAAGGTGTTTTTATTATCTGTTCATACTTAAAGGCTGTGGAGGGTGTTGTGCATAAATGATCTATTCATATATCTTCAACTATCCTATGGAAAATAGATTTATTTTGCTAAACAAACAAAGATACTGGGAAAGACATGTTCTAACCTTTTAGAGAGATATGGGAAACACAAGGCTCCACACACAAAAGGATGCATTTCTCAACAGATGTTGCCATGGAAGGCCTTATGCTGTCCTGTTGTTGTGGCAAGTGCATTCTGAAACAGAAGTAGGGAGTCGCTTTAATCTGTAAAGACTCTCCCATAAACGGCAACCCACAATATTTTCCGGAATCCACCACCACAAGATAGCAGATGGTGATGGCACCAATTACAGAAGACTGTTAAGACGTCATATGTTGAATACATCAGAACATTTATTTTCAAGATTAATAATGGAGTTAGACATTAGCCAATAGACAAGAGAAAAAGATATGTTCAAAATAAGATTCAAATGAGATAGAAAGCCAACTAGAATGATAAATCAGCAAGACCAGGCAATCACTGTTAAAACATAGGAAACTTCAGTTTATAGGGGAAAGAATGTGAGCCCTTTCTCAAACTCTGCACATCAGTATGGAGGACCGGATATTTATTCAACATTCGTTGTATGCCTGTTTTGTGTAAAGATTGTGCTGGATGCTTGAAATTAAAACATGAAAGGCACACACTTTCCTCTTATGGAATTACCATCTAGTTGTTGCAACCAAATAACGTTGGAGTGTGATATATAGAATATTACTAATCAAGCAATGTAGAGAAAGTGGCCAGGATAGGGAATAATTAGCTCTGTTGGGGAAAGGAGGAAATGAGGAATCAGTGATGACGTAGGACTTGGTCGGGTAGCGTGGCGAGCAATCAGACAAGTTTTGGGAACTGAGTGAAGTCAGGCTTTACTGATGCACACATGGGAGGGGCCATGATGGGGCCAGAGGCTGTAAGCGGCTGAGCCAAGCTTGCAGGGCTACTCATGCTAATGAAAAGTGACTGCCCCATGTCCTCAGATGTTGGGATGCAACTGCAATGATGTGGCAAGACTTGTATTTTGGAAATTTTAGACATGCACCTTACTCTGGCATGGCTGGGATAGAGGGACTGGAGGGGCAAACTGCAGATGGACGGGGGGACCAGTTAAGAAGCTGTTTCAACAATCAAGGCAAGAAAAGATTAGGGTTTGTGTTCATGCATCCATTCAAAATATGGGCTGAATAAAAATAATCTGGGGACTTCCCTGGTGGTCCAGTGGGTAAGACTCCATGCTCCCAATACAGGGGACCCAGGTTTGATCCCGGGTCCGGGAACTAGATCCTGCATGCATGCCTCAACTAAGAGTTCACATGCTGCAACTAAGAAGTCCGCATGCCACAACTAAGGAGTCCACATGCCACAAATAAGAGCCTGAATCCTGCAACTAAAGATCCCACACGCCACAATGAATATCCCGCGTGCTGCAACTAAGACCTGGCAAAGCCAAAATAAAGAATATAAATAAATAGATATTTAAAAAAATAAAGTTCCCATTTAAAAAAATAATCTGAAGGATGTTTCCACCCTGTACATATTGAAATAAAGAAAAGAGAAAAGAAGAGAGAGAAGGAGGAAGTAAAGAGTCTAAAAAGGGGAAAAGAGCCTGTATGCAGCACAGGCGTTCTATGTCAACAAAGGGTTAAGTGTTGCAAATGACAAATCCCCAGTTTTTCTCAGTACATACCATTTTCTTTCCTGGTTTCCATATGTTGTTTTAATAGCTCTTTTCCTTAATGACTGTCCGGGAAATGTCCCCTTTCTTCTTTTGAGTAGCCTACTTTCTATATTAGTACCCACTTCAAATTCTCCTTTTCTATCAGCTCTTCCCACATTCACAATAACCTGTCTCTACTGAAAACAGTACTAGGTGTCCTTGATTATATGATGAATTTTTGTTTTCCTAGCTATTTATGTGTGCTTGTTGCCTTCCTAATTAATGGTAGGCTTCCTAGACTTTGGGGAGTTCTAATAATTTGCATTTCAGTACCTAGCAAACTGTTGAGCCCAGAGAAGCATCAAAGTTAAGAGACATAAGGGACCTAAAATCACCTTATAAAATCTCTCTTCCTGTAAATGAAGAAACTCTCACTCAGAAATATTGAGTTCTACAGAAGATTACATTGTTAGAGAAAGAATGAGGATTCGAACCTTGGAATTTATTCAGTCAGCATTTTTCGAGAGCCTACTATGTACCAGGGCATTTTTCTCATATTCTTATATCAAAAGACAAAGAAAAAATCATGTGGGATTTCAAGCCAGATTGTGCTTCTAATAAGTTGCTCATTTGATTGGAATGGTACACAGGTGGATTTTGCACCAGAGGCTGCCAGTCCTTTAGGCAAACCTGAGTCCCTGGGCTCTGCCGAGATGCACCAGGAAGGTTGCTAACAAAAGACATAAGAGATATTGTACCTGAAAACTCCATCTCTTTCCTAATGATTGAGAGAAGACATATGCTAGATGTACCCCAAAAGAAATGGATTCTGACCATTTTCTAAAAGTGGTCATGGCCCAGCTCATGGAAAGTTCCAAAATGAGAAAAACAGAGTCCATGGTGAATCTGAAAACACACAAAGAAAATTCTCTCTCGTTCTTTCTCTCTCTCTCCTGAAAGCAACAGTTAAACTAATTGCAAAGAACTTCGGGTCTTGCACTCAAATTAAATATTCATAGAACTCCATTTATGCGCTGCATTTAGAAGCTAAGAGACTTTAAAAACCCTTCTGCATTCCCAGTAGTCAGCTAATCCATTAGAAATGTGATACCCGTGCTAACCCACAGTAACAGAGTGCCAGCCCAGGAGGCCAGCTGAGCCTGGAGCTTTTTCAAGAGTTGCAGGCTGGGGCTTGAGGATGCTAAGTCATCCTGGTGGCACCACTCTGGCCCTTCTCCCCAGTGAGGTTTATCACTGAGCAGTAAAAGAGAGGGGTGTGCTAAGGGGGATAACATGAAGATGGAGGGCAATGTTTCACGGTGACGAAGACATTTTCTTATTTGGTAATGGCAACTGATTCATCTGTGGCCTGGGGGAAAAAGATCTAGTACTCAAGGAATTTAAATATTTCTTTAAGTTGGACTTGCTTGTAAATGTGTTTACAAAGAGAGGGGTGGCTATGGTGTAGACAGGTGGCTTCTTTCCCATATTTATCCATTTTGCATTTTGTTAGACAAAGAATTAGTAAACTACAGGCCTGTGGGCCACATTCACCCTGTCACCTGTTTTTGTAAGAAAAGGTTTATTAGTACACAACCACGTCTATTTGTTTTCGCATTGCTGAGTGTATTACTGAGTAGTTACAACAGAGATGGTACGGCCCACCCAGACAAAAATATTTACTATTTGATTGTTTACAGAAAAAAATTGTCAACTCCTGCTTTAGAAAGATATCAATTTTATAAACAAAGTTCAAATTGTACTTGAACTAAGCCACATGGGGCTTTACTGTACTTAACTGTATTAATTAAACACGCATGCATACACACACACACACACACACACACACACACACACACACTAGTATTAGGAAGGTGAAATTGAAATTCAAGATTTAAGAGAATTCAGAATTCAGGGAAGTTAAATTTCTTACAGTCTGCTATATGAAAAGGCACAAACAGCAGAAAGTGTTTGAGCATTACAACGCAACCATCAATGTCCTGCCATTTGTCGGCATTTTCTACCAGCATTACTGGTAGAAACCACATTTTTCCCTCATGGGTCCTCACACCCAAAGTGGGTGGGGAAGAACAATTCATGGAGACAAAAGAACTTGCTTGGGTGAAATGCATTTGTTATATACCAGATGAGCTGGAAAGCTTGATGGAAGCAATCCTTCATAATCCCTTGCTGTCTTCTGGATGTTTTATTATTTATTCAAAGTTAAGTCTTCTATGGCACATAAGAAATACATATGTTGCTTATTTATTATTTACCCGACATGTTGTTGGCAACTAGAGTTGGAAACTAGTTCAGAGCCCAGATTCTTAGGAAAACACCAGGCAAGGAGACCAGAAGACTCAGGCCAGTGTGGTGACTAGGTACATAATACTGGGTATTGTTCAACTCAAATCCTTGGGGAAAAAAGATGAGGTGGAAATAAATACATAGGAACACTGAGGTTCAGTGTATATATGGGTCTTCTCTTCCATGGCAGATGAAAGAACAAATGGGCAAGCCAACAGCACTCCCTCCAGGCAAGGAAAAAGTGTTCAGGGAAACAAAATGATGTTTGTTCTTTTGTATCTCTGGAGAGCTACCTTCTTACAATATCTGATAAGAGCCACCTCGATCATCTGTTGGGCAGTGGAAATGTGACTTTTTATAAACAGTTAACTTATTTAACCTGAGCCTACTTTTCTTTAATCACAAACGGATATCATGCTTTCCATTGATCTTAAGATCACATATCACATTTCTAAATCTGGCTCAGTCTGGCATTTATTGAGTTCTTACTATACAATAGGATACTATGATTCCAAAGATGAATAAGACATATACCCTACCCTTGATATGTTAGTAGTTTAGTGGAAGAGAGAGATATTCCAATATATTGCATATATGTTCAACAGATCATTCGATATACTGAACATACATTTCTCAGATCATTTCAAAATAATTTAAGACCTAAGAACAGGTTTAAAAATTACAATCCTGGGCTTCCCTGGTGGTGCAGTGGTTGGGAGTCTGCCTGCCGATGCAGGGGACACGGGTTCATGCCCTGGTCCGGGAGGATCCTGCATGCCACAGAGCGGCCGGGCCCGTGGGCCATGGCTGCTGGGCCTGCGCGTCCAGAGCCTGTGCTCCGCAGCGGGAGAGGTCGCGGCAGTGAGAGGCCCGCGTACTGAAAAAAAAAAAAAAATTACAATCCTGTCTCTAATGATGTTGCTCCCTAACTAGCAGGCAGATACACAAAATAAATGAATTCAAGATATGCATTAAAATAATGCTTTTACTCATTCTTTGTTCTCAGCCTGAACATTGGCAAGACCAAAAGCTCTAAATGCAAAGAGGAGTAAATATTCACTAGTGCTTCCTGAATGCAGCTTTCAAGAAAAGACGGTTGCCTCTTGACTTTGTATCCTAGACGGCTTGGTGGATTCAAAGCTCCTAAAGGACAGGGACTCTGTGCTGGGAATCCTAGTACTTCCCACAGCATCTTGCACACTGTCAGGTGAACACAAGGAGATGCCCATGGTCCCGGAGTGAACAAATGACAAAATGTGGGTCTGCTTCTCAAGACTGTGACTTTAAGCTATATCACACTCAGGGTCAATCCTGATGATTCAGAACAGAACTCAAACTGCACAGTCTGGGTGCCAAGTGCCCACACATCTGACAGCTTCTACCCCTAGAGCAGCTACACTTGGTTTCACTCAGCTTCTCCTATAAAATAAAGAAATGGTCTGCGCGTTGCCATCACCAAGTCTGCAGAGAACCAAGAGCTTCTCACCACAGATCATTCCAGTACCAGGTACTGTCCACTGCAACAGGTTTTTTAAAAATTTACCTTTGGTCTTTTTATTTACTTACTTCCTTATTCCTTTCTTTCTTCTTTTTCTCTTTCTTTCTTTCTTTCTTTCTTTCTTTCTTTCTTTCTTTCTTTCTTTCTTTCTTTCCTTTGTTTCTTTCTTTTTCTTTCCTTCCTTCCTTCCTTCCTCCCTCCCTCCCTCTCTCTTTTTTCTCCCTTCCCTTCCCTTCCTCCCTCCCTCCCTCCCTCCCTTTTTTACCAATTTTATTGAGATATGATTCACATATAGCACTGTATAAGTTTAAGGTGTATGGCATGATTGGACTTACATGCATCATGAAATGATGACCACATAAGTTTATGAACATCTGTCATCTCAAATAGATACAACACTAAGGAGTTAGAAAAAAAAATTTTCTTGTGATGAGAACTCTTAGGATTTACTACCACAACTTTCATATGTAATATACAGCGGGGTTAATTATATTTATCATGTTATATATTACATCCCTAGGACTTATTTATCTTGTAACTGGAAGTTTGTAATTTTTGAAAGCCTTCATCTAAGTCTCCTCGCCTACTTCCTGCCTTAGTAACCACAGATCTGATCTCTTTGCCTATGAGTTTTTTTTATTATTGAAGTACAATTGACCTACAACACTGTGTTAGTTCCTAGGACACAACAATGATTTGATATTTCTATACATTTGAAAATGATCACCAGGATAAGTCTAGTTACCATCTGTCACCATGCAAAGGTATTACATAATTATTGACTATATTCCTCACACTGTACATTTCATACCCACAAATAATTTATTTTATAACTAGAAGTTTATACCTCTCATTTTTCCTCAACTGTTTCTCTCCTCCCCTAATTCCCTCCCCTCTGGCAATTACCCATTTGTTCTCTGAATCTCTGACTCCATTTCTGTTTTGTTATCTTCGTTCATTTGCTTTGTTTAGATTCCACATATAAGTGAAATCATACAGTATTTGTCTTTCTCTCTCTGACTTATTTCACTGAGCATAATACCCTCTAGGCCAACCCATGCTGTCACAAATGGCAAGATTTCATTCTTTTTTATGGCTGAGTAATATTCCATTGCATATATATATCACATCTTCTTTATCCAGTCATCTGTAATAAGTTTGTGTGGTGACAGATGGTAACTAGATTTATTGTGGTGACCATTTTGTAAAGTATACAAATATTGGATCACTATGTTGTACATCTGAAGCTAACATAATCTTGTAAGTTAATTATACTTCAATGAAAAATAAATGTAACCATAAAAAAAAGCTCAGAGTTCTTTTTTCTTTTATTGTTTTGCTTTAATAAAAGAGGTACAAAGGATTGTACTATAAGGCACACTTCCACCTGTTAATATTTTTAGCAGCTTTTTTCTCTCCCTTCCCTTCTGTTCTCTCTTTTCTTTATCTTGTCGTGCATGCACATGCACATGTTTGTTTAAAAAAAAACATCAATGCTCACCACATGAAGTTACATTGAATAGTACCATTCTCTTAGTGTTGTTATCTGAATAATAAGAGATAAAATGGAAAGGTAGAAGGAACAAGGAGAGTAAAAGAATGAAATGTATAAATATAAACAAAACTAATTTAAACATTATGTAGGTTTGTTACTAATATAACAGGAATTTGATAAACCTTTAAAAATATACTAAAGGAAAGCTTTGCAAGCAGTTCAGGTCACATACATGATTTCTCCAAGTTCATGGATTCACGGAATTAATTTTATAACTTGTTGTTGCAAGTGAACATTTAAAAAAATTTTTTAATCATCTGAATCGCTTTCAGTAGAAATGAAGATGTAGAATCAAGATTCCGGGGTGAAAAGTTCAGTGTCGAAAATATCTTATTTGTCACTGATCTTAGTGTTCTTAGAGACTGACTTTCTTTAATCTGACCAAGAATTAGCTTTTTGAAAAAAGTGAATTATATTTTTCTCACCCAAATAAAGATTCACTCATAAAAATCACATGTTTAAACCAATTATTCAGACACCTCTCAAAAACATTTTTCATATTTCATCCCATTGGTCTTATATATCGAAAATTCTAAAAGACAGTATCCTATAATTCAATTACTGTATTAGAATTTATAGCACTTAAATTGTTCTGATTTCAAGCTCTGCCCAAGGAACAGTAGAAACTGAAGCCTTATACACAATTTGGATTTTATAACAATGAAATAGTTCTCTAGGAAATATTAATTTATTTTAAAAGAATGTAGTAATACGAGCAGGTTGGTGATAACTGAAAAGCCATATTTTGGAGTTCATTTCCAGATAAATGAGTTGGGCACATAAAGTCTAGGAATGCAAAAGGCACCAGGTAGCAAGTAACAAAGAGGCCCCACAGCCCCAGGGGTCCTTGCCTCCCAGGGGACATCTGGCAGTGTCTGAGGCATTTGTGATTGGCACTGCTGGAAGGGGCTGCTGCTGGCAGTCAGAGACAGAGGACAGGGATGCTGCTGGGCGTCCTGCTGTACACAGGGCAGCCCCATGACCCAGAACTTGTCTGCCCTAACAGGTGAACAGAGCCCAGGCTGAGCACCCCTGTGGCTCCTCTGTGGTCCACAGTCTTTTAGGACCTGCCACACCCTATCATTTCAAAAGACGCTTCTTCCTGTGTGAAAAATATTAATCCTATAAATGAAAATAAACAAAATTAATTTTCTTGTTACTGTTTCTGTAACACCCCTTAACACGACCAGAGGTCCCAACTGGTGTTGCATAACTGAGACTGGACTCATGATCCTAGCTCAGAGCTGACCCAGTTAAATTCAGGGCATTTTGGCACCTCTCAAAGAATGGGGAGGGATGGTATTTTATTTCTCATTCCATTGCCAATTCCTCAAAAGCCTTAAAAAAAAAAAGAATATACAAGCTCCTAATCACTTAAAATCAGAAAAAATAGAGTTTTTCATCTCTAAGTAGGGAAAGAGCATTTTGTAAAGGTAAAAGATTCTTTAAATTTTGATCTTATCTTCTTGGGGAATTTTCCACATCAGAAATTCTGGGGTTGAAACAATTTATTAGGTTTACAAAGTGCTACTTAATTTTAGCCTCATAAAGCAGAGAAGAGAGCAAAGGACCAAGAATGTATTCTAATGTCAGGACCCCTGCAGGACTGTCCGAGCCCGGGTATGTGAGTTGCCCTGTGAATCTGCTAGAACGGTATCTCACAGGGTCTCCTAAACCACTCTTACTACCTTTTAAATAGAACCCTTTATTTGGTTGCATTTTATGGAACTGGCATTCCACAGAGCTTATTTGGAAAGCGCTGGAATGGTAAACCTGGCTCCATCCCAATGAATTTCTCTGCATGTGGAATAAAATCAGTGGTCTTAGCCAGCTTATCTGATGGTTCTATTAGCTAGCTTGTCTCTCATTTAATTGGACCAAGTCAAGCCTTGGAAATGCAGTTCATTAGGCTGTTCTAATGGATATGGATTGGATTGCCCTCTCTTTAAGAGCCTAAACCCTTCCAGAGCAACTGGTCACATTCTACAGAATACAAAGCACCCTAGGCATCTCTGAACTGGTGGATTTTCTGTTTTCTTCCTTATTTAAAGAAACAATGCCAATGTATTGCTCAATATATATTTAAAGCAATGAAGCCACAGAAAAACAGGGATACATGTTATCATGGCTTTCAAAATAGCATTGTTTCTCTAAGTCTTTCGACCAGGGTAGTCTATGTACATACCTACATACATAGAAAAGCATAAATATAGATGCAATAATGATGTAGATTTGCAGTGTTCAAAAAGGGGTTTTCATTGACTAGGATGAGTTTTGTATACCGTATCAGAGTGAATAAATCATGAACATTTTTTCTAAGTGTGTTGTCCTTTACTTACTCTACAATACCATTTATCCACGTCCAAAGGATATACGCTATAAGGTACATTTTCAGTTACAGAGAAGGATTAATTTTGATTTGTCAATATTCTCTTTGCTGGATCTTCTTATCAAGAATAAGCATTTGGGGCTTCCCTGGTGGCACAGTGGTTAAGAATCCACCTGCCAATGCTGGGGACATGGGTTTGAGCCCTGGACTGGTAAGATCCCACATGCCACAGAGCAACTAAGCCCATGCACCACAACTATTGAGCCTGTGCTCTAGAGCCTGTGAGCCACAACTACTGAAGCCCGTGCGCTTAGAGACCGTGCTCCACAACAAGAGAAGCCACTGCAATGAGAAGCCCGTGCACCGCAACGAAGAGTAGCCCCCGCTCACCGCAGCTAGAGGGGGCCTGTGCGCAGCAACAAAGACCCAACGCAGCCAAAGATAAATAAATAAATTAAATTTTAAAAAAGAATAAATATTTGCTGGGCTGCTGTTCACATTTCAATGTTAGATCTATTACTGTCAAAGCAGTCTCAGTCCATGGTAAATTTGAACCTCATTTTATTTGGCACAAGATCCTTATTGACTGAGTGAATCAGTCACATATATGGATATAACTTCATTATACTGGATGGCATCTTTTTAAAAAAAGTATAGGTGCTTGTACCCTAATATGGGTACACATTTAAAAATTAAAATTTGTCCACAAATCTGAGGCAATGCCAAAGGAAAAGTAGAGGAGCAACAGAATTGTATTCGACTTTTTTTTCTTTGTTCAAAATATAAAAGTACTGAGATGGGGGCAAATAGATGATTCTTTCAAAGAGCCAACTGTATTTATTTGTCCTCTTTATTAATTATAAAACTGTCTTCATTTTAAGTAGTCTGTCTCTTTCTTTCTTTCTTTCTCCCCAACCCCCTTTTCACTCATTCATTCATTCACTCACTCAACATTGTTTGAACCCTTGCCAGGCATTCTACTAGAAGCAGTGTAGTATAGTGGCATTAAATTAGTGCCAGAAAAGACACTAGAAAACAGTGGAAGTAGGTCTGATTCATAAGAGATTGCAGCAGTAAATATAAAAGAGAGGAGCCTAAAAAAACACTCTTGGACAAAAGATATGCTTCAGCTTAATAAATGTTTTCAGTACCTCATTAAAACTTCCCTTTTCGTATAAGTCAGGGGTCAGCAAACTGTAGCTAAAGGACCAAATTCAGCTGACTGTCTGATTTTGTACTGCCCACAAAGAATGTTCTTTTTACATTTTTCATATGGTTGGGGAAGAAATCAAAACAATAATAATGTTTTGTGATATGAAAATTATATGGATTGAAATTTCGCAGTGTTCACAAATAAAGTTTCATTGGAACACGGGCACACCCATTCATTGATAGAACGTCTATGGCTACTCTGGTGTTATAACAGCTGAACTGAGTCGTTGTAATGGAGCCCTTATAGCCCATAAAGCCTAACATATTTACTCTCTGGCCGTTTAAAGAAAAGGTTTATGAACTTCAGATATCGCTGGTCTGAGAAAAGCATTATGTGTTGACACTGTAACTTCAAATTCTGTTATGTTAAAAACAATCAATAAAAGAGTTTCCTATTTATCTATTAACCTATAAAATAGGCTGGAAAAAAAAGATGTTATATCTAAATCCACATGCAAGTATGTGAAGAAGGGATAAAGGAATCACAGTAGTCTATGATTTTGTAGTGACTCTGGGATGTAAGAATGAAAATATACACAAGAATTATTAGATTATCCATCTACCCACTCAAGTCAGCACTCCCTTGATCCTACTAAAATACTGTCTGGTTTAAATGAAGAGTTTAGAAAGAATTAAGAGAGAAATAAGGGAAAGATAGAAAGCTAGAAACTAAAATAGATGTAAAAAGATGAAAGAAATCAGAATAATTTAGTGGGGAGAGGAGAAAGCCAAGGGGTGATTTACTACTGGACTTTCAGGCATGAAGAAGGCAAGGCAGAGGCAATGATCTTGAGCTATAGTTGAAGGCACTGAGCTTTCTTATGAGGGAGGCTTCTGATAAAGTGTGTTGTTAATCATGAAACTGTGTTATCTAGAAAGACAATTGGTTCTTCCAGCCTCAAAGCCCTGAAAAAAACAAAAGAGACATTCATTCATGCTATCCTTTAGAGAAAAATTGATTTACATACATGGGCGGCATTGAGTGACCTCTCAGGATGCTTGGCCTTCTGATTATTCTAAGACTACTTCTGCAAATCTAAAAATGTTAATAATGTCCCACAGCAGTTGGGAGAAGGCTGTCAGAGGGATAAGCACATACATGAAGATTACTGTGTCTGCCAGTTGTCCCTATAAAATGGGGGTGGGTAGAGTAAAAACCTCCCTACATATCTTTGTTGTGTGAACTCAAAACAACTCAGGTCAAGATTCTTCTTGCCAAAAGCAGAGCTTTCCAAGCAGTACTGATATTTTTGGCCTTGATTTATACTGATCAACAAGCATATGTCTTTAGGGATTAAATTAATTAGAGGAGATTTGCTGGATAATGTTCAAAGACAATAAAATTCCTAAAGGTTTACAGGCCATACAAGTTAGAGCACAAAATGGTACACCTTGGGGGAGGATTAAGAGGAACTAATTTTGTACCCAAAGGACTGTCATTTTCTATCCTCATGCAAAAGGGGGACTTTGCTTCAACACGTTTCCAATAGGAGAACTAGGTTAATTACCATAGAGTTACATGTGCTGGGAAATAGGTCCTGAAAAGATAAACTTAGAAATAAAAAGGATTACATGAAGAAACATGAAGTGTAAAAGGCAAATAGCCTCTTTAAACATTTTTTTCAAATGTCCAAAGGAAAGGGAGAGGATATTAAGCTGTTATTTTCCATTTTTTATGTTCTGAAAACAGGATAAGAGAATGTTTTGCCTTAAAGTAGCCACAGGATACATTTACAGATGAAGAGGACTAACTTTTGAATAAATTATTTTAAAAGCTGTAGACTTTTCAAAAGTAGGATTATTTTCTATGACACAAATGAACCTATCTGCAAAACAGAAACAAAACCACAGACATAGAGAACAGACTTGTGGTTGCCAAGGGGTAGGGGAGTGGGGGAAGGAAGGACTGGGAGTTTGGAGTTAGCAGATGCAAGCTATTATATACAGAATGGATAAACAACAAGGTCCTACTGTATAGCACAGGGAATTATATTTAATATCCTGTGATAAACCATAATGGAAAAGAATATTTAAAAAATAATGTATATATATGTATAACTGAATCACTTTGCTGTACAGCAGAAATTAACACAACATTGTAAATCAACTATACTTCAATAAAAATAAATTTTAAATAAAATAAAGTAAAATAGGATTATTTTCAACTAGGAAGGCTGTATGGGAGCATAGTCCTTCCATACCAGGCAAGAGACAGAGCTACAGCTTGACGGATTTCTGCCAGTCCTGGACAAGCTGTGGAACAAGTCCCAGACAACAAAGCTGAAACAGGTGGCTGCCTGTCTCTACAACGCATTGGTTCCTGAAAGGCCCCTGCATGAAGACATCTCCTTCAAGCTCCTGACCCCCTACTGTTAAGATCTGCATTTCTACCAAGTTCCCACATGATGTTTCTGCTTCTGGTCTGAGGACCACAATATGGGAAGCATGGGTCTAAAGCCATCTGTGCTTCATTTAACACCACTTAGAGGGAAGACACCAAAGATCCAGCTCTCTCCCTAACTCCTAGCCTTCCACCCAAACACAAACACTTTTACATCATGCTCAACTGGCACCTCTATAAGACTTACATCTAATTAGTTACTGACTGTACAATCATGTTTGGTCATGGCTCATTCTATTCAAAAAACATACAAAGCAGCCAATTTGTCCAGGTCCTGAGAAACAAAATTACAGGAAAAAGAATATTTATTTGGGGAGGGGGGCAGGGATAAATTGGGAGATTGGGATTGACATATACACACGACTATATATAAAAGAGATAACTAACAAGGACCTATTATATAGCACAGGGAACTCTACTCAATACTCTGTAATGGCCTATATGAGAAAAAATTTTAAAAAGAGTGGATATATGTATATGTGATTCACTTTGCTGTACACCTGAAACTAACACAACCTTGTTAATCAACTATACTCCAAAAAAAACAAAAACCAAAAACCTGCCAATAACAACAAAAAAAGAATATTTATTTGGCTGAGGGCTAAAAGCTAAGATTCTACCTAGGTCCCCCAACCCCTAGTGCCACAAATTTAATAAAAGTAGAATAAGATAAAATAAAAAAGCTTTTTCAGATTGCAGCTGGCATTCAGAGCCTTCCACAGGCAATGCAAAGGAAAGCAGAGATGTAATGATATAAACAACTGGGAAGCTTGATTCAGGGACTATCTCAGGAAAGTGAAATGCAAGAAACTCATTAAGACCTTGAACCAAAGCATATATGCCAACATGTGACTTTCACATGCTATTTTCCCCAGGGTTCATATATATCCAATGACAAATATCCTTAAGTTTATCTTATGCTAATAATGATTTACAATGTTGTTTTTAAACCTGTACAAAGGACCATCTCTAAGACTGATTCCTTTATCCAGTCAATATTCAATGACTGGCTAAGAAGCATACCCTTATAAAAAAGACACATTCTAAGACATTTTGAGTTAATTGTACATGCGTAAGTTGAATCATTTTACATTTAGTAAGGGTATTAGCTAATCAAAGTAAACATATAATGAATCATTTGATCAAGTTACATAATTTCAAGTTAAATAATTTAACTCTTTAGTTAGCATTGGTAAGTTTTAGGTTTGATGTAGTAAACTTGGCATGTGAGAAACTGTGACATGACAATTTTATGCTCTTTGGTAAAGGCAACACTTACTTTCATGAAATTTGGCCCCTTATTGTTTGTATAACTTGAGTGAAAAAAAGAACGAAAAAGGGAGAAAGGAGAAGAAAGAAAGGGGATGAGGAGAAGGGTGGGGGGAGAGAGAGAGAATGTATTTTTTCTCTTTTAAAGGGAGGTGATTTTAAGCTCCATGCTTTGAGATTGCTCTGTGAAGGGTCAGCATATGTAACTACATAATCAAAGGCTGAGAAGCTGGCGAATCCCAGCTAAGGTTCTGAAACATGCACAGTAGCTGCAGTGCCATACAGGTACAACCAACTTGTTCTCATTCAGTGGATTTCAGCCAGCTACATGTGAAGGGAAAATGTTAGGATTTAAATGATTATTTTATCTTGATGTTTTCAAAGCATCTGACTTCAAGTTCTTGTAGACTTATCCATGTGAATACTTTGTGGCCAAAATGCTTAAGAGCCCAGCTTATAAAATATATTTAAATGGTTACGCTTTCTGAAGGTAACTAAGAATTACCAAGAACTCTTAAAGGGCAGAGCTAGGTCTGAGTTTCCCTAATTTTTATAACTGTATATGGCACACATGCTTCAAAAGCTTGCATACTCATGGAAGTTTAATAAATCTGCTGACTAGCATGGAGAACATCTCACATACAGTGAAAACAGACTGGCAGATAGTAACATGTCCCTGTTGTGAAATGCAGTGAGTTTAGAGCTCCATCTGTTCCCAGACTTGAAAAGTCTGGGGTTTTCTCAAAACCACCGCAAAAGATTTGTGTGTTGTACCAACAGAACTCAGACATTTTATGAGCTTTGGGCCAAACATTTATAAATAAATCGCTATCCTCATAACTTAAAAAAATTTGAAACTGTAAGCATGCTCCAACCTTCAACAAAATACCATTGGTTCCCGACATGGTCACTGTTTATCTTTCGGATGCATCATTCGTTTTACGAAAATACAGTGACAAGCAAATAGCCAGTTTCCCCAGTCTGCAAGGATATTTTCTGAACTTTGTCCTTGAAAAAGGTGGATTTTTCTGTAGTTGTCTCAACAAACTCATCTCAATCACTTTCTTGCAATTTTCTGCAAGGAAACACCACCAGGCAAATATCAGTGATCTAACATCAGGCAAGGTTTCTTCCTTGATAATGTTAGTTTGCAGCATGCTCACAAAGAATCCAGACAGCCCGATCTAGCCCTGTTGCAGGAGTGAAGCCTCTGGTGTGGGAGGAGAACCTTTGCTGCCTCTCAGATGTGTACTTCTATCTACCCCTGCTGTCGGCAGCATGAAACAGAAGAGGCAGACACAAAAGACCTGTCATCTGGGCACTGGTGTAAAACATCTTTCTAACCACAGTGCACAGTCAACTGAGAACATCCTGTATTTATCAGGGATTGAAGTTTTGAAATTGTGCAGCACATGTCAGGGTAGATACCAGAGAGTTAACGAGACTTAGAGGCCACTCTTTGTCAGGATTAATAGTCAAAAGTATAGCATTAGTGTACAAACTCTAGTTTCTCTTTGGATTTTACAACTATTCCCTGGGAAATTTGGGGATGTGAGTCTGGTCCTAGACTAACAGCTTCTTTTGTATCAGTTGCATGTGTTACAGCTGAGCCAAAAGGAGGAAATAATGATGCTTCTACTACAACACCCTAAATAGTGTTCCAGAAATAACAGAAATTCAATTAATACTTGGTAAAAGGGAGTGAGCATATAACTTATTCCAAAGTACAAATAGAGAGTGACATTTAGCAGGGAACTTGCGATGGTTTTGCTTGAGTAGTTTCTGAAGAATGACTCAAGTGTCACAAAAAGCTGAAGAGTTGTAAAGGAGACACAGTCCCTCGGGTAACAGGAGTATAGAAGTTGAGTGCTTTGAAGGCCGTCAGTCAGCGGGTGGCCTAAAGAAGCAGCAGCCATGTGCCTGTATGTAGGTCTAGCCCTGAAGCAACCAGTGGATAGAAGAAATACAGGGCCCATGTGACAGTCTGACAGCCACTGAGTAAGAGAACAACCAAGACAGACAGGGATCATATGAGAAGTGGGGAAAACCAGGGCCAGTTTGGACCTGAGACTGGGATTAATGGTAAAGTCACAACAAGGCAGAAGGCAAGGAAAACGCTAAATTAGAAACAAGGGAAGGGGCCCCATACATGATCGAAACTTGATTACCTCTGGATATCCAGAAATCCAATGCTCAAGCACTCATCACAAACTCAGATGACTGTAGGATCAGTCTGGTAACCTAAGATGGGAACCTGGTGGCAGAGAATAAGACACAAGGGAGCGGGGTGGGAGGGGGCTGGTCAGCCCTAGAGAAAGAGATATCTGCCATCACATCCTGGCCGCTGAATTGACCGACCTCGTTGTGTTGCAAAATGGGCCCGGGGTAAGTGAAGGAGTTAGGAAGACCAGTATTCAGCAAGAGGTCTGGTGGACAGGAGTTATCTGTTGGAAGGTCAAGCCAAGGGAAATTTTACAGTAAATTGGGTCATTTATTTATCAGCTGAAAGTGTAGCTACAGAAAACATGAAATTTAAAACACATCTGCCTATATTTGATGCGGCCTCTAATTTGTGCTCAGCAATTTTATTGAGTTTGACTTAAGATCCCTAAATTCAGGAAAAGGAACTTGAAAGATGAACCATACAGCATTATAAAATGTGTGTTGGCCCGATGGGGTGAACAGTTGTTGGAGGATTGGGGAATGTAAGTGCCGACAAGTGGAGGGAGCAGCGGGCAAGGGAAGAGTTAACAGCAGATTAGGTGAAGGCAGTCACATTACAGGTAAAATAGTAATGCCATGTCACAAAGCTAGAAGATAGAACAGGGCATCATGAAAACAGAAGAGGCAGCAAGCAGGGATGAGTGTGCACATCCACGGAGTGACTATTACATGGAGGGCACCCTGGGCTCCTGCACGGCTTTGATGACCAGAGGCCGGGGTTGGAATCGCAGTTCCGTCACTAGCTGTGTGACCATAACCAAGTTAGTCAACCTCTCTGTAGCTCATTTTTCTCCTCTGGAAAATGGGGTTGATAATAAAAACGGGGCCACCTCATAGGGCTGTCAGGAAGGGGTGGAGGAGTATTTTCAGAGCACTTAGAACCTGTCTAGCAGGTAGTAAGTTTCATTTAAGTTTACATACAATTGCACTGGGTACTTAACAAACATTGTTTTATCAAATACTATCAGCAAGTCTGCAGTGTAGTGTTAGTCCCAGATGACATTTCATAGATGAGAAATTGAGGTTCAGATCCTACCTAAGGATCACAGGGCTGGGAGCTGGCAGGGCTGGAACAGGAGTCCCACCCTCCCCTACCTCGAATCCATATCCCACTACCACCAGCTTCAGGCCATGATACACAGCATCTCATTCCAGAAGCCCCCTGGCAATATCCTCTATATCCGGGTTTCTGTTCCTAAGAATTGCTTTCCCTGAATACTTCTTACCTTTAAAAAATTGACCAGACCCTTCACCAGGACTGTGAGAAATTGTTAAATCACACCTAACCATGATGGGAATTAAAAGATAGGAAGGGAAATAGCTTTTCTCATGAATATGCAAATAAACTTTAAATGGAATCTGCATATTTAAAACAGGCATTAAGAGGAAATGTGATCCTCTGTCTGAGACAGAATGGATGCTGGATAACAGTCTGTGGAAACCAGCATCTTAACTATTGTGAGTTATACCATCAGTGCCTTGAAATTTTTGGTCTAAATGTAAGCAACTCTAAGCCATGCATAAGAATAAAAGTGAAAAAAAAAAAAAGGAGGAGAAAGCCATGGAAATGGCTATTTGTTTTTCCAGTAATTATGAGAAACTAGGTTCAGAGTTGCTTTTGTAGAAAAACTGACTGCCCATAGCCCTAATACCACATCTGGAAATCCCAAGTTCTGGCATGAAAGCATTATGGACGGGTCTCTGGAAAAACCTCTTGCCAGGGAGAATTGTGGACTGTCAGCCATTCATGCCGAGCTTGGAATGTTACTGTCCCATTAAAGTTTCCAAGGCCTTTCCCCTAAGAAGCTTTATAGGCATCCTGGGCAGGCCTGGCCCAGAGCTTCAGGACTCAGAAGAAATTTGGAAAAGGAAGTTCTCTAAAGAGGGAAAACAGAAGTAAATATACGGTAAGAGAGAGAAGGAAGGCAAAGTGATTGCAGAAAGTTGTTTGGAGGCAAACTTGAATGGACTATTTGAATACAAGAAAGAGAATAAGAGAAACAGAGAGAAGCAAGAGAGGGAGATGGAAAATGTAAACAGACAGCTAAGAGACAGGAAAGCAAAGGAGGAAAATTATGAACTATGGAATGAGATTTCATGCCACAGAGTCTCAGGAAGGAAGAAGACCTCCTCCTTCTTCGACACAGAAAGTCTTACAAAGCATGGAGGAAGTATGGGAGGGAGAGAGGAGGGGTGAAGGTCTCTGTTTCCCTCTCCCATCCCCCACTCCACCGGGTTTAGGGTTTACTCCCAGCTCCCCAGGGCCCGGGAAATAGGCAAAAATGCAAGAGACGCGGGTACACACTTTCACCCAGAGTTCAAAAGCAACCTACAAATCATTCATGTGTCTATGCCCCAACGTCTAAGGCAGGACATGGATGGAAAAGCAGGTACATCAGGGGAGAAAGCAAGAACCGAGCCTTCCTGCTTTCTTCTCTGTCCCAAGTGCTGTTTGGCTTTCGCATTCCTCATACCCCAGAGCCGCACCAGAGGAAGGTGCTGACAAGGCCTGGCTCTCTGCAAAGGGAGCAGCTTCAGTCCAAGAATACACAGGGACAAGGTTTCTCCTCACACCTGGGACTAAGAAGAAGAGGAAGATAATAGTCTCCCATGTCACCTGTCAGGGATTAGTTACCCCTACGCCTCAAGCCAGAGCTGATGACCTGGATTGGATGCTGAAATTGTGGCTCCCAAGAAGGGTCCTGGCTGCTGCCCAGTTAAAGGGTCCCCTCCCTCTGACTTCAAAGCCCGCCTGTTGGTGACATTAGCAACTGCGGAGATGAAAGCCCTGAGGAAATCAGTCTGTAGGGAGGGGACTGGGGCTGGCAGTTCTGTGTCGCTTTCATCCTGAATGAGAAGATGACAGAGAAAGATACAAAGGATTTATTGTACGCTGAGCCATACAATCCTGACTTCGGGGGAAAAAAAGCCCAATAAGTGCATGTTTCTCTCAGAAGATTCTATTTTGATGAAATGGAGATATTCCACCAGATTCCTCACATGTTTGCTCTCTCTATATATTTATTTTAAAAGTGCAGTATTTCAGTGATGAGGGGACTTTTGGCTGAAGTGTCTACTGCATGAAAGACATAAAATTATTTCTCAAGTCCAGAGAAGTATTAGGTTGACCTTCCCCATGTTCTAGCTTATTAGTTCTTAAACACTGTTGAGTAGCATGAAATTTAATTTTTACTCCCATCATGGGAATTGGTAAGAATTACGATCCTCATCATGACCTCACATCCCATGAAAAATAAACTACTGAACCAAGTGTATGTGTGAGCCAGCTCTATTTTAGCTAAAAATGACAGAAAATTCCAAATCCAACTAACTGAAACTGCAAGAGAGGAATCATTGCCTCTTGTAAATATAAAGTCCAAGAGGAGACTGGCTTCAGGTATAGTCTGATCCAGGGCATTAAGGGAGTGACAAGAGCTGGTTTATCTCTCCATCTCTTAACTAAGCTCACTGCGGCCCATCATATTGGCTACTCTATCAAGCAACCTCATGATGGCAAACAGTAGTAGCTTCCGTCTTCCACCCTTACAAGCCTAAGTCCAATGGAGGGAAAACAGAGTGAGCTCCTAGCAAAAGCCCTGTAAAATCCCAGGTTTTGCTCTGATTAAATTGACCTGGGTCACATCACCCCTGAACTAATCACTGAGGTTAGGGACGAACCAGGCTCTGAACAGGCAGGCATGAATTACAAGTTACCTTCTTTGAGTTACCACACAAACCTCATGAACTGAAAACTTGAGTTTTTCCAGAGAGAAATTGTGCTGATTTTACCCAAAGAAAGGTATATGGAATCTGGGCAGGTACAACACTAATGCATGGTAGAATATTTCAGGGATTTGCTGCTAACATGGGAGTATAATTCCTCTAGTTGTACTCGAAGGCAAATAGGTGGTAACAGACTCAAAAGCATTAAAACAAAAACTAGGAGATAAAGTTTGAAATTGATAAAATTCTATTTTTCTGTAGATTTTTGTTAGAGAAATATTATTTCTTTGTGTTTCTGGCTTACACCCTCTATCCGCTTTGCTAGACACCAAGAAGGAGGGTGCTCAGGGCTTGCAGGGCTGGCTGTCCAGGTGCTGCCCCTCTCCCGCCAGAGGGCAAAGTCCAATGACACAGAATGTGAGATGCAGTCACCATTACTGTCCTGGACTCATTCTTCGGTGGGGACCAGTTGTCGAGTCCCTACCATGCACCAGATGCTGTGCTACGTACTCTCAACACAAAGTCTTTAACCCTCAAACCAAGAGACTTTATGTCACTTGTGTGAAGTCACACAGTTGGTAAATGGTGGAGGCATGATTTGGACCAAAATTTGTCAAATGGCCCTCTAGGCTTTTTCTAGGTACATCTTCTTTTGTACTTGGAGTTTAAACATGTTCCCACTTTCCCAGTTTCAATCTTGAACCTACTTGCAGGTGTATAGTGCATTTTTCCTGAAGCTGTGCTGTGCCGTGCTGTGCTGCCTTGTGTAACAGTTCTGTCACTTTAGCACTGGGGCTTTCCAACACTGTGAGTATGAATAGACTACTAGACCCATTACTAACTCTCTCAATTCAAATTAGATGAATTTTCCATCGCCTAGTATAAAATGTGCCTTTTCATTTCCATTCCCTTCTTCACAGTGCTCACTCGGAAGTCCCTCCAAATGCCATCTATCACTAGTCCATCTGTTTCCATGTATCAAAATCTTACCCATTAAAATAAAGGTCTACTTTAACTAATTGGTATAGTCTTCTGGAAGATAACTTTGCAACATACATCAAAAGTCTTAAACATGAGCATACCCTTTGACCCAACAATCCCACTTCTCAGAATTAACCTTAAGAAAATAAAGACGGCTGCATGGAGCTAAATAAACAAACACACACATATACTGTCATGTTAATTTTAAGAGCAAAAGATGGAAACATCCTAATTATTATATGGTGGGGCATTCACAATAATTTATAGTTATCCATTTTATAGTGTAATATACAATGATTAAAAATAGCATCATAGGGCTTCCCTGGTGGCGCAGTGGTTGAGAGTCCGCCTGCCGATGCAGGGGACATGGGTTCATGCCCCGGTTTGGGAAGATCCCACATGCCGCGGAGCGGCTAGGCCCGTGAGCCGTGGCCGCTGAGCCTGCGCGTCCAGAGCCTGTGCTCTGCAACAGGAGAGGCCACAACAGTGAGAGGCCCGCGTACCAAAATAGCATCATAGGAGAATAGTTAATAACCCATATAACAGTCACAATATACAGGTTCCAACACTGTATGTACAGATTGACCCAGTTATGGAAGATACACTGATTGGCCGTTCTGGGTTTACTCATGATCCTCCTCTATCTTACTCTCTGATTGTAAGCTCTACCCATTGGGAGCTCTTGATCTCTGTTTTCCAGCCAGGTTCAGCCAATTGGAAGCCCCAGCACAAGGTCTGAGACACAGGAAGAGGAGAACAGGGTGTGTTCTCTCCACTCTCTCCCTGCGAAGTTGCTTGGGCTGGCTGAGTCTATTGCATGAAGGACACTGCTTCTCTCAAGGTCATTTTCTCTACTGGCTCTCCTTCCAAGTTTTAGTAACCACACCCTCCCCTGATTCCTTCACTAACAGCCTAAGTTTGGTAACAGCTCCTTTACTATTACTAGTCTTGATTTCCTGCACCACCCCCATGCTTCCCTTATGTTTTATCCACTCATAGAATTTAACTCTGCTATCTGTTTCCTGCTAAAACCTCGACTAACACAATACAAATACAAACACAAACACACTCAATCATAAATGGCGGAATAAACCTTACAACAATATACCTCAAAACCCAACAACGTGTATCTCACTAGGTGGTGGGATTATGAGCAATTCTGATTTTTTTCTCCTTATTGCTTTTCTGTACTTTCCAATTTTACACAATCAATATATAATACTTTCAGAATATGAAATAACCACAGGTATTATGTTTTTACAAATCTAACTTATGACCAATGTTAGCTCTTCAGTAAGTCCTTCCCTGATCATACACCCTCTAAACTTACCACTCTCTAAACTGAATTTTTCCACCATTTATTTTCTGTGCCATCTATGTGACACTTACAACTTCCCGATGTTGAAGTGAGTGTATGTATTTTATTTACACCAACTTTACTCAGTGGGCTATTTAAGATAGCACAATTTGTACACAGCACTTTCCTTTTTGGAGATTAAAATCTCTTGGAGGGCAGGGACCATGCTTTATGCTCTCTCTGTCCCCTACTGTACCTATTACACAGTAGACAATCAGTAAACATGGATGGAATAAATGAAATCTATAGAAGAGATTTAAAATCTCATTTATGTCATTTCAACTTCCTTCCTATCAACTCTCCTCTATAAGCAATAAAAATGAATTATTTGAATTCAATTTCTCAACACATCCATGTTCTAGTGAAAGTGCGAATCAGGAATGAAATACCTCACAGCAAGCTGGCAGAAGGACGGGAGAGAAACAGGGTTGGAAAAAGCTGCTATGAAAGAGCAATAATGAGTTCGTGGATTATGGAGAGGTGACTAAGTTTTAGGACTGAGCTTTCTCACTAATGATAAACCTTGAGATTTTAGTTTCAGACTTCTAAAATTTATCACCAGAGGAAGAAATTTGAATAACGGTATTTGGATTAATGGGGGTCATCATTATTCACTGTGGAAAAGAAAGCAGCTAGACTGGAATCAGCCTTGCAGAAGATCAGATTGTGACCTGATTCCCAAAGCATCATTTTTTACTTGCTATTTCTATTTTTCCCAACCTCCTAATATAAATAGAAGCAGTGAATCTAATAAGGTGTTTGAATAGTCACCAAATGCAATTTTCTAAGTTCAGCTTTAGCAATGAACGATGTACCCTGAGACAGTAAAATGCTACCCTCAGAGCCTGCAGGGGAGGCTGGCTAAAATGAAAGTTTCCACCACCTTCTGGAGATGCCCTTGCCATGGTCCCCACTTCTGAATATCTTATCCCTATTGGGTGTGTAGCTACTTTCAACAGATTGACACAAGATAGCACAACCCTGGGATCATAAGCCAATCCACATAAGCCTCTAGGAGAAGGAGCTCTGTGTCTCCCGATTCAGGGGTTCTGAGCAATACCTTTAGTAGAGCAGGTGAAACAAAGTGAAGACACGGTAAGCCTGTAATTTATTTCCACTGACTTCCATAATGGAAAAGGAGGGACGACTTGTCTACAACATCCCTAGGAAGTTCTGGATCTTACTGTCTCATACAATTTTATTTTATTACAATCTGAATTCATACACTCCTGGTCTCACCCTTTGTCTGTAATACAATTGCCTTTCGATGCTTCCCAGACGACCTGTTGTTCAGCTGCCTAATGCGTGCTTCCACGTGGCTTTTATTATTAAAATAACATTATCAAGAGGAAGAAGCCCTAGGACGAATGGCAAGAACTGAGCATGTCCAGATGCAACCAGTGCTTCTGATTTACTGTCTGGAGGTGCAGTGGTGCTCCTGCCTCAGCCCAGTCATCTCATCTGTTTTCACAAAATATTTGTTCTCTCAAATTCAGTAATTTAAAGAACCTGTTTATTCCTACCAACTGAATACACAGCACAATGCATACATTTTTCTCGATAAATCATTTTACTAAATACATTCACTGTACTCAGCTCTTAACTAATGGATACTCTATTCTAGTACAATAAGTGTTTCCCTAACTATTCTTATACATTGCTACCAGCATCAGGAATACACCGAGCTATATAATTCTTCACTGCCCCCCGCAAGATGCAAAACTCTTCACGTCTCTTGTTATTAAAATCTGCTCTCAGAATCTGATTAACTAATTCACCTTGAAAGGTAAGTGGTTAGTTAAAAGAACAATGGATACAGTCTTTCTAGATGTTTCTATTCTAAAATATAAAATGTTTAAGTGGAAAAATCTCTTGACATAGGATTTCAACAATAGTGGTAGGTAGTGTGTTGTTGGGGGTAAGATGGGGGTGTTTTTAGGGGAAACCTTCATGGAGCTTTCCCAGCCCTAGGACACAGACTCAGGAAGGTCACTGCTGACCTTGCCTCTGTGTCAGCCAGTCCTGCATAAGAATAAGAGTACTACCAAATGTAAAATAGATAGCTAGTGGGAAGCAGCCACATAGCACAGGGAGATCAGCTCAGTGCTTTGTGGCCACCTAGAGGGAAGGGATAGGGAGGGTGGGAGGAAGACGAAAGAGGGAGGAGATATGGGGATATATGTATATGTATAGCTGATTCACTTCGTTATAAAACAGAAAATAACACACCACTGTAAAGCAATTATACTCCAATTAAGATGTTAAAAACAAAAAAGAATAAGAGCACTCATAACACATCAGTAACAATGTTTACTGTTACTACTCACACTGTCATTTATTAAGTGCCTTTTCTCTTCAGAGTTAGGATATGAATTTTAAAATTGTTATTTCATGTTTACAATTCTATGGAATCACCTTGTTATTCTCAATTTATAGTGACAAAATATAATGTGGTTAAAACTACCCAACTAAATAAATGGCAGAACTGGGATTTTAACTCAAAGCTGTGGGATTCTAACATCCATGGTCTTAACCATTATGGTCTGTATTCTAGTGATCTCAAACAGATGGAACTTTTAAGATATTCACTGCCTGTATGGGAAAAGAATCTAAAAAAGAGTGGATATATGTATATGTATAACAGATTCACTTTGCTGCACTGCAGAAACTAACACAAAATTGAAAATCAACTATACTTCAAAAAAATTATGATTTAAAAAAACATATTCACTGGATAGACCTATTCTTGTACCAAAATTTCTTGTTTGTTTTTCTCACCTTCTCTGTTCAATATCCTGAGGATCAGGTGATTCATCGTATTTGAAAAATTAAAGTTTTTCCTTAACCCCGTTGTTTATCTAGTCACTTTTATGCTCCAAGGAAAGCTTACTTAGGTTAGATTTTTCCATTAAAGTTTTTTTCCCCCCAGTGCTTCCAACTCATAAAAAATATATTAAAGGGGAAATGAAAGTGTGCATTTACATTATAGGGGTCCCAGAGGAGGAAGAGAGAGAAAGGACCTGAGAAAATATTTGAAGAGATTATAGTCAAAAACTTTGCTAACATAGGAAAGGAAATAGCCACCCAAGTACAGGAAGTGCAGAGTCCCATACAGGATAAATCTAAGGAGAAACACGCCAAGACACATAGTAATCAAATCGGCAAAAATTAAAGACAAAGAAAAATTATTGAAAGAAGCAAGGGAAAAATGACAACATACAAGGGAACTCACATAAGGTTAACAGCAGATTTCTCAGCAGAAACTCGACAAGCCAGAAGGGAGTGGCATGACATACTTAAAGTGATGAAACGGAAGAACCTACAACCAAGATTACTCTACCCAGCAAGGATCTCATCCAGATTTGCTGGAGAAATCAAAAGCTTTACAGACAGGCAAAAGCTAAGAGAATTTAGCACCACCAAACCAGCTCTACAACAAATGCTAAAGGAACTTCTCTAAGTCAGAAACACAGGAGAAGAAAAGGACCTACAATAACAAACAATTAAGAAAATGGTAATAGGAACATACATAACGATAATTACCTTAAACGTGAATGGAATAAATGCTGCATCCAAAAGATGCAGCCTCACAGAATGGACACAAAAAAAGACCCATATATATGCTGTCTACAAGAGACCCACTTCAGACCTAGGGACACATACAGACTGAAAGTGAGGGGATGGAAAAAGATATTCCATGCAAATGGAAATCAAAATTAAGCAGGATTAGCAATACTTGTATCAGAAACAAATAGACTTTAAAATAAAGAATGTTACAAGAGACAAGGAAGGACACTACATAATGATCAAGGGATCAATCCAAGAAGAAGATATAACAATTATAAATATATATGCACCCAACATAGGAGCACCTCAATACATAAGGCAACTGCTAACAGCTCTAAAAGAGGAAATCGACAGTAACACAATAATAGTGGGGGATTTTAATGCCTCACTTACACCAATGGACAGATCATCCAAACAGAAAATTAATAAGGAGACACAAGCTTTAAATGACACAATAGACCAGATAGATTTACTTGATATTTATAGGACATTCCATCCCAAAACAGCAGATTACACTTTCTTCTCAAATGCACATGGAACATTCTCCAGGATAGATCACATCTGGGGTCACAAATCAAGCCACAGTAAATTTAAGGAAATTGAAATCATATCAAGCATCTTTTCTGACCACAACACTATGAGATAACAAATCAATTACAGGGGAAAAAATATAAAAAACACAAACACATGGAGGATAAACTGTAAATAACCAAGAGATCACTGAAGAAATCAAAGAGGAAATCAGAATATACCTAGAGACAAATGAAAATGAAAACATGAGGATTGAAAACCTATGGGATGCAGCAAAAGCAGTTCTAAGAGGGAAGTCTATAGCTATACAATCCTACCTCAAGAAACAAGAACAATCTCAAATAAACAATCTAACATTACACCTAAAGGAACTAGAGAGAGAAGAACAAACAAAACCCAAAGTTACTAGAAGAAAAGAAATCATAAAGATCAGAGCAGAAATAAATGAAATAGACTCAAAGAAAACAATAGTAAAGATCAATAAAACTAAAAGCTGGTTCTTTGAGGAGATAAACAGAATTGATAAACCATTAGCCAGACTCATCAAGAAAAAGAGGGAGAGGACTCAATCCATAAAATTACAAATGAAACAGGAGTAGTTACAACAGACACAGCAGAAATACAAAGCATCCTAAGAGAAAACTATAAGCAACCCGATGCCCGTAAAATGGACAACCTGGAAGAAATGAACAAATTCTTAGAAGACTGAACCAGGAAGAAATAGAAAATATGAACAGACCAATCACAAGTAATGAAATTGAAACTGGGATTAAAAATCTTCCAACAAACAAAAGTCCAGGAACAGATGGCTTCACAGGTGAATTCTATCAAACATTTAGAGAAGTGCTAACACCCATCCTTTTCAAACTCTTCCAAAAATTTGCAGAGGAAGGAAAACTCCCAAACTCATTCTATGAGGCCACCATCACCCTGATACCAAAACCAGACAAAGATACTACAAAAAAGAAAATTAAAGCCCAATATCACTGGTTAATATAGATGCAAAAATCCTCAACAAAATACTAGCAAACAGAATCCAACAACACATTAAAAGGATCACACACCATGATCAAGTGGGATTTATCCCAGGGATTCAAGGATTCTTCAATACATGCAAATCAATGAATGTGATACACCATAATAACAAATTGAAGAATAAAGACCATATGATTATCTCAATAGATGCAGAAAAAGCTTCTGATAAAATTCAACACCTATTTATGATAAAAAATCTCCAGAAAGTGGGCACAGAGGGAACCTACTTCAACATAATAAAGGCCATATAAGACAAACCCACAGCAAACATGATTCTCAATGGTGAAAAACTGAAAGCATTTCCTCTAAGATCAGGAAGAAGACAAGGATGTCCACTCTCACCACTATTATTTAACATAGTTCTGAAAGTCCTAGCCACAGCAATCAGAGAAGAAAAAGAAATAAAAGGAACACAAATTCAAAAAGAAGAAGTAAAACTGTCACTGTTTGCAGACGAC
This sequence comes from Tursiops truncatus, assembly GCF_011762595.2. Taxonomy (NCBI): domain Eukaryota; kingdom Metazoa; phylum Chordata; class Mammalia; order Artiodactyla; family Delphinidae; genus Tursiops; species Tursiops truncatus. The sequence goes on along the minus strand of NC_047043.1, from coordinate 48,036,057 downwards.
ATGTCACTATACACAGAGAATCCTAAAGGTGCCACCAGAAAACGACTAGAGCTAATCATAGAATTTGGTACAGTTGCAGGTTACAAAATTAATGCACAGAAATCTTTTGCATTCCTATACATGAATGATGAAAAATCTGAAAGAGAAATTAATGAAACTCTCCCATTTCCCATTGCAACAAAAGGAATAAAATACCTAGGGAGACAAAACACCTGTATGCAGAAAACTATAAGATACTGATGAAAGAAATTAAAGATGATACCAACAGATGGAGAGATATACCATGTTCTTGGAATGGAAGAATCAATATTGTGAAAATGACAATACAACCCAAAGCAATCTACAGATTCAATGCAATCCCTATCAAATTTCCAATGGCACTTTTTCACAGAACTAAAACAAAAAATCTTAAAATTTGTATGGAGACACAAAAGACCCTGAATAGCCAAAACAGACTTGAGGGAGAAAACGGAGCTGGAGGAATCAGCCTCCTTGACTTCAGACTATACTACAAAACTACCGTAGTCAAGACAGTATGGTACTGGCACAAAAACAGAAATATAGATCAATGGAACATGATAGAAAACCCAGAGTTAAACACATGCACCTATGGTCAACTAATCTATGACAAAAGAGGCAAGGATATAGAGTGGAGAAAAGACAGTCTCTTCAATAAGTGGTGCTGAGAAAACTAGACAGCTACATGCAAAAGAATGAAATTAGAACACTCCCTAACACCACACAAAAAAATAAACTCAAAATGGATTAGAGATCTAAATGTAAGACTGGACACTATAAAACTATTAGAGGAAAACATAGGAAGAACACTCTTCGACATAAATCACAGCAAGATCTTTTTTGATCCACCTCCTAGGATAATGGAAATAAAAACAAAAATAAACAAATGGGACCTAATGAAACGTCAAACCTTTTGCACAGCAAAGGAAACCATAAACAAGACACAAAGACAACCCTCAGAATGGGAGAAAATATTTGGAAACGAATCATCGGACAAAGGAGTAACCTCCAAAATATATAAACAGTCCCCGAGCTCAATATTAAAAAATCAAACAACCCAATCCAAAAATGGGAAGAAAACCTAAATAGACATCTCTCCAAAGAAGGCATACAGATGGCCAAGAAACACATGAAAAGCTGTTCAACATCACTAATTACAGAGAAATGCAAATCAAAACTACATTGAGGTATCACCTCACACCAGTTAGAATGGGCATCATCAGAAAATCTACAAACAAAAAGTGCTGGAGAAGGTGTGGAGAAAAGGGAACTCTCTTGCACTATTGGTGGAAATGTAAATTGATACAGCCACTATGAAGAACAGTATGGAGGTTCCTTTAAAAACTAAAAATAGAATTACCATATGACACAGCAATCCAACTACTGGGCATATACTCTGAGAAAACCATAATTCAAAAAGACACATGCACCCCAATGTTCACTGCAGCACTATTTACAATAACCAGGTCATGGAAGCAACCTAAATGCCCATCGACAGACAAATGGATAAAGAAGATGTGGTACATATATACAATGGAATATTACTCAGCCATAAAATGGAATGAAATTGGGTCATTTGTAGAGACGTGGATGGATGTAGAGACTGTCATACAGAGTGCAGTAAGTCAGAAAGAGAAAAAAAATCGTATATTAACACATATATGTGGAACCTAGAAAATGGTACAGATGAAATGGTTTGCAGGGCAGGAATTGAGACATAGATGTAGAGAACAAACGTATGGAAACCAAGAGCGGAAAGCAGTGGGGGTGTGATGAAGATGAAGTGGGAGATTGGGATTGATATGTATACACTGATGTGTAGAAAATGGATGACTAATAAGAACCTGCTGTTTAAAAAAATAAATAAAATTAAAAATTTTAAAAAAGCATGCATTTATTCCAACCTTCATACTAATCAAAAAGAAAGAAAACAAATCGACAAAATACTATTTTGTATTTTGGTGTTATGAGAAAATGTCTAAGTCGATGTTGTTATGAGAAAATGAGTGCTTTCAAACAATACTGGCAAGGGTACAAATTGGTAAAAGTTTTCTAAAGAACAGTTAGACAATATGACCCAGGAATTCCACTTCTTAGAACTTGTTTTAATTAAACACTCAGAGATGCACTCAATGGTTTATGTATGAGAATATCTGTCTTTGTATTAGGGGAAAAAAAAGGTAAAAATAGCCTAAATATGTAATAATGGAGGACAACCAATTAAAATTCGGTACATTTGTATGACAGTAACTGGAAAGTTTTCAAATAATTCTTTTTTTAACATCATTACTGAAGTATAATTGCTTTACAATGGTGTGTTAGCTTCTGCTTTATAACAAAGTGAATCAGCTATACATATACATATTTCGTCATATCGCCTCCCTCTTGGATCTCCCTCCCACCCTCCCTATCCCACTGCACTAGGTGGTCACAAAGCACCAAGTTGATCTCACTGTGCTATGTGGCTGCTTCCCACTAGCTATCTATTTTACATTTGATAGTGTATATATGTCCATACCACTCTCTCACTTCATCCCAGCTTATGTTTCCCACTCCCCGTGTCCTCAAGTCCATTCTGTATGTCTGCGTCTTTATTCCCATCCAGACCCTAGGTTCTTAACCTTTTTTTTTTAATTCCATATATATGTGTTAGCATACAGTATTTATTTTTCTCTTTCTGACTTACTTCACTTTGTATGACAGACTCTAGGTCCATCCACCTCACTACAAATAACTAAATTTCGTGTCTTCTTATGGCTAAGTAATATTCCATTGTATATATGTGTCACATCGCTTTTATCCATTCATCTGTTGATGAACACTTAGGTTGCTTCCATGTCCTGGCTATTGTAAATAGAGCTGAAATGAACATTTTGGTATGTGACTCTCTTTGAATTATGGTTTTCTCAGGGTATATGCTCAGTAGTGGGATTGCTGGGTCATATGGTAGTTCTATTTTTAGTTTCTTAAGGAAGATCCATACTGTTCTCCATAGTGGGTGTATCAATTTACATTCCCACCAACAGTGCAAGAGGGTTCCCTTTTCTCCACACCCTCTCCAGCGTTTATTGTTTGTAGATTTTTTGATGATGGCCATTCTGCCTGGTGTGAGGTGATACCTCATTGTAGTTTTGATTTGCATTTCTCTAATGATTAGTGATGTTGAGCATTCTTTCATGTGTTTGTTGGCAATCTGTATATCTTCTTTGGAGAAATGTCTATTTAGGTCTTCTGCCCATTTTTGGATTGGGTTGTGTTTTTTTGACATTGGGCTGTATGAGCTGCTTGCAAATTTTGGAGATTAATCCTCTTTCAGTTGCTTCATTTGCAAATACTTTCTCCCATTCTGATGGTTTTCTTTTCGTCTTGTTTATTTTTGCCTTTGCTATGCAAATGATTTTAAGTTTCATTAGGTCCCATTTGATTATTTTTGGTTTTATTTCCATTTTTCTAGGAGGTGGATCAAAAAGAATCTTGCTATTATTTATGTCATACAGTGTTCTGCCTATATTTTCCTCTAAGAGTTTTATAGTGTCTGGCCTTACATTTAGGTCTTTAATCCATGTTGAGTTTATTTTTGTGTATGGAGTTAGGGAGTGTTCTAATTTCATGCATTTACATGTAGCTGTCCAGTTTTCCCAGCACCACTTTTTGAAGAGGTTGTCTTTTCTCCATTGTATATTCTTCCCTCCTTTATAAAAAATAAGGTGACCATATGTGTGTGGGTTTATCTCTGGGCTTTCTATCCTGTTCCATGGATCTATATTTCTGTTTTTGTGCCAGTACCATACTGTCTTGATTACTGTAGCTTTGTAGTATAGTCTGAAGTCAGGGGGCCTTATTACTCCAGCTCCGTTTTTCTTTCCTTCTCAAGATTGCTTTGGTTATTCCGGGCCTTTTGTGTTTCCATACAAATTGTGAAATTTTTTATCCTAGTTCTGTGAAAAATGCCATTGGTAGTTTGACAGGGATGGCATTAAATCTGTAGATTGCTTTAGGCTGTAGAGTCATTTTCACAATGTTGATTCTTCCAATCCAAGAACATGGTACATTTTTCCATCTGTTTGTTATCATCATTAATTTCTTTCATCAGTGTCTTATAGTTTTCTGTATATAGGTGTTTTGTCTCCTTAGGTAGGTTTATTCCTAGGTATTTTATTCTTTTTGTTGCAATGGTAAATGGGAGTTTCCTTAATTTCTCTTTCATATTTTTCATCATTAGTGTATAGGAATGCCAGAGATTTCTGTGCATTAATTTTGTATCCTGCTACTTTACCAAATTCATTCATTAGATCTAGTGGTTTTCTGGTAGCATGTTTAGGATTCTCTGTGTATAGTATCATGTCATCTGCAAACAGTGACAGCTTTACTTCTTTTCTGATTTGGATTCCTTTTATTTCTTTTTCTTCTGTGACTGCTGTGGCTAAAACTTCCAAAACTGTTGAATAGTAGTGGTGAGAGTGGGCAACCTTGTCTTGTTCCTGATCCTATTTGAAATGGTTTCAGTTTTTCACCATTGAGAATGATGTTGGCTGTGGGTTTGTCATATATGGCCTTCATTATGTTAAGTTTCCTCGATGCCTACTTTCTGGAGGGTTTTCATCACAAATGGGCGGTGAATTTTATCAAAAGCTTTTTCTGCATCTATTGAGATGATCATATGGTCTTTATCCTTCAATTTGTTAATATGGTGTATCACCTTGATTGATTTGCGTATATTGAAGAATCCTTGCGTTCCTGGGATAAACCCCACTTGATCATGGTGTATGATCCTTTCAATGTGCTGTTGGTTTCTGTTTGCTAGTATTTTGTTGAGGATATTTGCATCTATGTACATCAGTGATATTGGCTTGTAGTTTTCTTTCTCTGTGACATCTATGTCTGGTTTTGGTATCAGGATGATGGTTGCCTTGTAGAATGAGTTTGGGTGTGTTCCTCCCTCTGCTATGTTTTGGAAGAGTTTCAGAAGGATAGGTTCTAACTCTTCTCTAACTGCTTGATAGGATTTGCATGTGAAGCCATCTGGTCCTGGGCTTTTGTTTGTTGGAAGATTTTTAATCACAGTCTCAATTTCAGTTCTGGTGATTGGTCTGTTTATATTTTCTGTTTCTTCCTGGTTCAGTTTCAGAAGGTTGTTCTTTTCTAAGAATTTGTCCATTTCTTCCAGGTTGTCCATTTTATTTGCATATAGTTGCTTGTAGTAATCTCTCATGATCCTTTGTATTTCTGCAGTGTCAGTTGTTACTTCTCCTTTTTCATTTCTAATTCTATTGATTTGAGCCCTCTCCCTTTTTTTCTTGATGAGTCTGGGTAATGGTTTATCAATTTTGTTTATCTTCTCAATGAACCAGCTTTTAGTTTTATTGATCTTTGCTCTTGTTTCCTTCATTTCTTTTCCATTTATTTCTGATCTATCTTTATGATTTCTTTCCTCTGCTAACTTTGCGGGTTTTTTGTTCTTGTTTCTCTAACTGTTTTAGGTGTAAGGCTAGGTTGTTTGATATGTTTCTTGTTTCCTGAGGTAGGATTCTATTGCTATAAACTTCCCTCTTAGAAGTGCTTTTGCTGCATCCATAGGTTTTGGGTCATCCTGTTTTCATTTTCATTTGTTTCTAGGTATATTTTGATTTCCTCTCTGATTTCTTCAGTGATCTCTTAGTTATTAAGTAGTGTAGTGTTTAACCTCCATGTGTCTGTATCTTTTACAGATTTTTTCTTGTAATTGACATCTAGTCTCATAGCGTTGTGGTCAGAAAAGATACTTGATATGATTTCAATTTTCTTAAATTTACCAAGGCTTGATTTGTGACCCAAGATCTGATCTATCCTGGAGAAAGTTCCATGAGCACTTGAGAAGAAATTGTATTATGTTGTTTTTGGATGGAGTGTCCTATAAATATCGATTAAGTCCATCTTGTTTAATGTATGATTTAAAGCATGTGTTTCTTTATTTATTTTCATTTTGGATGATGTACCAGTTGGTGAAAGTGGGGTGTTAAAGTCCCCTACTATGAATGTGTTATTGTCGATTTCCCCTTTAATGGCTCTTCGCATTTGTCTTATGTATTGTGGTGCTCCTATATTGGGTGCATAAACATTTACAATTGTTATATCCTCTTGAATTGATCTCTTGATCATTATGTAGTGTCCTTCTTTGTCTGTTGTAATACTCTTTATTTTAAAGTCTATTTTGTCTGATATGAGAATTGCTACTCCAGCTTTCTTTTGATTTCCATTTGCATGGAATATCTTTTTCCATCCCCTCACTTTCAGTCTCTATGTGTCCCTAGGTCTGAAGTGGGTCTCTTGTAGACAGCATATATACTGGTCTTGTTTTTGTATCCATTCAACTAGTCTATGTCTTTTGGTCAGAGAATTTAATCCATTTACATTCACGGGAATTATCGATATGTATGTTCCTATTACCATTTTCTTAATTGTTTTGGGTTTGTTATTGTAGCTCTTTCCTTGTCTTGTGTTTCCTGCCTACAGAAGTTCCTTTAGCATTTGTTGTAATGCTGGTTTGGTTATGCTGAATTCTCTTAGCTTTTGCTTGTCTGTAAAGGTTTTAATACCTCCGTAAAATCTGAGTGAGATCCTTGCTGGGTAGAGTAATCTTGGTTGTAGGATTTTCCGTTTCATCACTTTAAATATATCCTGCCACTGCCTTCTGGCTTGCAGAGTTTCTGCTGAAAGATCAGCTGTTAACCTTATGGGGATTCCCTAGTATGTTATTTGTTGTTTTTCTCTTGTTGCTTTCAATATTTTTTTTTGTATTTAATTTTTGATAGTTTGATTAATAGGTGTCTTGTCATGTTTCTCCTTGGATTTATCCTGTATGGGACTCTCTGTGTTTCCTGGACTTGACTATTTCCTTTCCCATATTAGGGAAGTTTTCAACTATAATCTCTTCAAGTATTTTCTCAGTCCCTTTCTTTGTCTCTTCTTCTTCTGGGACCCCTTTAATTCTAATGTTGGTGCATTTAATGTAGTCCCATAGCTCTCTGAGACTGTCCTCAATTTTCTCCTTCTTTTTTCTTTATTCTGCTCTTCAGTAGTTATTTCCACTAATTTATCTTCCAGGTCACTTATCCGTTCTTCTGCCTCAGTTATTTTGCTATTGATTCCTTCCAAAGAATTTTAAAATTTCATTTATTGTTACGTTCATCCGTGTTTATTTGCTCTTGAGTTCTTCTATGTCCTAGTTAAACATTTCGTGTATTTTCTCCATTCTACTTCCAAGATTTTGGATCATCTTTACTATCTTTGATCTGAATTCTTTTTCAGGTAGACTCACTATTTCCTCTTCTTTGTTTGGTCTGGTGGGTTTTTAGCTTCCTCCTTCATCTGCTATGTGTTTCTCTGTCTTCTCATTTTGCTTAACTTACTCTCTTTGGGGTCTCTTTTTCACAGGCTGCACATTTGTCATTCCCATTGTTTTTGGTGTCTGCCCCCATTGGCTCAGGTTGGTTCAGTGGGTTGTGTAGGCTTCCTGGTGGAGGGGACTGGTGCCTGTGTTCTGGTGGATAAGGCTGGATCTTGTCTTTTTGGTGGGCAGGACTGCATCTGGTGGTGTGTTTTGGGGTGTCTGTGACCTTATTATGCTTTTAGGCAGCCTCTCTGCTAAAGGGTGGGGTTGTGTTCCTGTCTTGCTAGTTGTTTGGCGTAGGGGGTCCAGCACTGTAGCTTGCTGGTCATTGAGTGGAGCTGGGTCTTAGTGTTGAGATGCAGATCTCTGGGAAAGCTTTCGCCATTTGATATTACGTGGAGCCGGGAAGTCTCTGGTGGACCAATGTCCTGAACTCGGCTCTCCCAGCTCAGAGGCACAGGCCTGATACCCAGCTGGCGCACCAAGACCCTGTCAGCCACACAGCTCAGAAGAAAAGTGAGAAAAAAAGAAATAAATATACAAAAGAATAAAATAAAATAAAAATTAAAAAGAAAAGAAAAAAGTAATAAAAAAAGAAGAAAATAAAACGGACAGACAGGACCCTAGGACAAATGGTAAAAGCAAAGCTATACAGAGAAAATCACACAAAGAAGTATACACATACACACTGACAAAAAGCGAAAAAGTAAAAATATATATCATTGCTCCCAAAGTCCACCGCCTCAATTTTGGGATGATTTTTTGTCTATTCAAGCATTCCACAGATGCAGGGTACATCAAGCTGATTGTGGAGATTTAATTTGCTGCTCCTGAGGCTGCTGGGAGATGTTTCCTTTTCTCTTCTTTGTTCGCACAGCTGCTGGGGTTCAGCTTTGGATTTGGTCCCACCTCTGCATGTAGGTCACCCTCTGGCCTCTGTTCTTTTCTCAGACAGGACGGGGTTAAAGTAGCAGCTGATTAGGGGGCTCTGCTTCACTCAGGCCAGGGGGAGGGAGGGGCACGGAGTGCGGGCCAAGCCTGCGCTGGCAGAGGCCAGTGTGACGTTACAACAGCCTGAGGCGCACTGTGTGTTCTCCTGGGGGAAGTTGTCCCTGAATCACGGGACCCTGACAGTGGAGGTTTACACAGTCTCCCAGGAGGGGAAGTGTGGATAGTGACCTGTGCTTGCACACAGGCTTCTTGGTGGCTGCAGTAGCAGCCTTAGCGTTTCATGCCCATCTCTCGTGTCCATGCTGATAGCTGCGGCTCGCACCCGTCTCTGGAGCTTGTTTAGCTCGTTTAGCCCGTCTCTGAATCCCCTCTCCTTGTGGCCCGAAACAATGGTCTCTTGCCTCTTAGGCAGTTCCAGAGTTTTTCCTGGACTCCCTGCTGGCTAGCTGTCGTGCACTAGCCCCCTTCAGGCTGTGTTCACGCAGCCAACCCCAGTCCTCTCCCTGGGTTCTGACCTCCGAAGCCGGAGCCTCAACTCCCAGCCCCAACCCGTCCCAGCAGGTTAGCAGACAAGCCTCTCGGGCTGGTGAGTGCTGGTCGGCACCGAGCCTCTGTGCGGGAATCTCTCCGCTTTGCCCTCTGCACCCGTTGCTGTGCTCTCCTCCGTGGCTCCGAAGCTTCACCCCTCTGCCACCCGGAGTCTCCACCCACGAAGGGGCTTCCTAGTGTGTGGAAACTTTTCCTCCTTCATGGTTCTCTCCCAGAAGTGCTGGTCCCATCCCTATTCTTTTGTCTCTGTTTTTTCTTTTTTCTTTTGCCCTACCAGGTACGTGGGGAGTTTCTTTCCTTTTGGGAGGTCTGAGGTCTTCTGCCAGCGTTCAGTAGGTGTTCTGTAAGAGTTGTTCCACATGTAGATGTATTTCTGATGCCTTTGTGGAGAGGAAGGTGATCTCCACATCTTTCTCCTCCGCCATCCTGAAGGTCTCTTCCCCTCCCATTTATATAATAACTGTCTGCTCTGCGCATCAGTGTTCTTTTTCTTTTTAGGGTCCCTTTTTTTCTCTGAGCTAGCAAGCATTTTGCTTATTATATGCTATTTATAGTGAGAACTTCAAGCTCTGCTTTCGGTAACAAATTACACCTCATTTGCTCTTCTAAACAAATGCTATGCTTTGGCAAAGGCCTTAATGGGAAGCGTGAATTGAGATGCTGTTACCATTCTTTCTTTTCTCTTTCTCCCCTTTTATTGACTCATCCTCCTCTTGGTCTCTTCCTGCTCCTGGGGCTCCAGGACCTTCACTTTAACATGTCTTCCAAAGAAGCAGCAGGGAAGCCCATCTGATCCGGAGAAATTTGTTCCTGGTTCTGGAAGCAGCGATGCAAGAAGCAGGCAAAAGGGCACAGAGCAAGTCTGTTGAGAATCTCAAGAGGGAGGTTCTAACAGAATCATACTAACAATGACAGTATTTTGCTTTCTTCAGAAGCACTCCAAGTGCTCCACCCATATTAGCTAATCTTGTGTGGTGAGGAGGTGTGATTACACCCAGCCTGGGGTTTATTTTCAAAGCCATCAGGCTGCTAATTATTCTTAATGAAAAAATTGTTAAAGATAGAATAGTAAGTGAAAAAAGAGATACGAAGTGTTTGTTTCAAATACATTTAAGTTTCTGAGAATAACAGATATTATACACCAAAAAATTCATTGTTATTATAGTTAAGCAATGAGATTGTGGATATTGTACTGTTACTTTGTTATGCATTTTTAAATTTCTTCCAAATTTTCCAACAAAAATTTATTACTTAGAATCAGAAGAAAAAGAATTCGTTTCTAAAAGAGAACTCAAAGGAGAGCTTTTGCTTATATGTAATAGGAATGATTGGGTCTTCTTTTTATTTTCAACCAATTTCTACCTTTCATAATTTGAGGTTGTCCTTTCAACATGTTACTTTTTTTTTTTCTTTTTTTTGCGGTACGCGGGCCTCTCTGTTGCGGCCTCTCCCGTTGTGGAGCACAGGCTCCGGACGCGCAGGCTCAGAGGCCATGGCTCACGGGCCCAGCCGCTCCGCGGCATGTGGGATCTTCCCGGACCGGGGCATGAACCCGTGTCTCCTGCATCGGCAGGCGGACTCTCAACCGCAGCGCCACCAGGGAAGCCCACATTTTAATATATAGTCCTAATAATTCATTACTGACACATATCCACTCATTATTAGCTATTGACACCAAGATACAGGAAAATTAATACAATATATCATTCAAAGCCAATTCTATGAGCTTGGGATACATAATGCAAATAAATGTAAGTTTCACTCATCCCTTTCTTGTTACAAATTCCCTCTAGTAAAATGCAGTGTGATGATTAAATTGTGTGGAATGGTGACCAGGGTGCAGCAAGTATTCTCAAAAATTGCTCACAAAAATACTGGAAAGAGGAAACAATGGGAGGAGGGGAAATTGATATTATGATAAAAGAATTATTTCATATCTGCTTTGTTGAATGTAGAGATAATAGTTAAGTGTCATGGATTTAATGTTGCACCAGAAAGAGAAAGTGCTATACATCAGGAATCCAGGTCTGTAACAGTTAGTGTGATCTACAGGGGCCATGAATCCATCATGGTCCCTTAAAAACAAATAGATCTCTTTTTCCATATCTGCAAGCAGTATAAAGGGACATTTGTAAGTCACAATCTGACAACAGAGTATGTACACACATAAGATGATAAAGACATTCACTGTTCACGGATTGTTTTGTTCATTCATTCGAGAATTTACTGAGTAGATGCTATGTGTGAAATCCAAATTAATGTTCTAAATTGGTCTCTAAGTTATAGCAACCAATGTATGACTTGGTGCCCCAGGGTGCTCATTAACGACACTACACACCCATGGATCAGAATTTATGGGGTAGGACCGAGAAATCAAAACTGTTACCAAGCTCCATGAGTGAGTCTTATGAACATTACCTTCAGTATATTCTTTTGTCGTTAGACACGATTTGTACAGGAAATATATAATTTTTTTTTTTTAGTTTACAAAATACTAAAGGAGCAGATTCATGGTTATCAGCAAAAGTGAAGCAGTTAAGGATATTAATAGGGTGACTTTAGTGCTTCTGTCAATTTAACTTTATTACAGTAGTATACTTTTGGCTAAATGATTACAAAATACTACCTATGGTTGGTCAGTAATGAATCATTAATCTTTGTTTAAACTAGCTGAATCAGAACACAAATAAAATAAAAATTTTTGGTCAAGTTAGTATAAAGGGAATGAGGTATTTTGAAACACAATTTCTGGAGCCAAAATTTTTGAAGCCATGGAAAGGAGTATGACTTTTCCAGAAAATGAAATAGGTGATGCTACATTTAAATTCTGGGGAGACAGCCTCCAGGCTCTAAAAAGCAAATAATCAATATTTAGTTTGGAAAAGTAAAGAGGACCTATCATTTACTGAGAATTTACCATGTGCCAAGTAGTATATTGAGAACCTTATTAAATTATCTCAATTATCTATTAAATCTAAGAGGTAAATAATATCACTGTATTATCCCATTTGAAGATGAATAAACAAAGGCACATGGAGATTAAATAGTATTTAAGGCCACATATTAATAATCTACAGCTTGTATGCAAGCTATTGTTTAAAGACCAAAAGAAGAGTCTATAAGGAAGTGAAAACCAACAACAAAAGTCTCACATCTTAGTAAATTAGGGAAGAACAATGGAAAGAGTAACAAGTCACACTGACAGATGTAATCATCCCAGGCTTTTGATGGTATACCATTGATAAAAGATCACAGAATCACAGTAGTAATGGAGAAAGAAAATTTTAAAGTCATTTTTGTCCCACTGCCTCTACTATAGATGAGGAATCTTAGTCCCCAAGAGCTGAAGTGATACAGAGTTAAGCTCTGTATCCAGACACCCAAACACCCAAACACCTATGAATGGAGCTTCCCACCTCACTACTCCCTCTCATGGGTCCTAGAATTCTTCCTTCTAATCAATACGTCACTCAGATGAGATTGCAAAGTCAGTATATTGGAAAGTAGACACATCTTCAGTTTAATGTGTAATTTTCCCACTATAGAACAATGGTAGGAAATATTGAAATGTAAAGTATATAAAAGGACACATTTATTTGGCTTGTCTTTTTTAGAATCAAATCCCTAGCTCATGTCCCTTCGTCCTCTGTTCTCTGTTCCAAGCTCTTAATTGTGGAAGTTGCTATCATCATTGCCATCATTATCTTCATGTTTCTTGTTTGTAGTTCAACCTCTCAAATTCTTTATGAATTCTCCAACTCTCTTTAACTTCTTGTGTTTGGAGTAACACACTTGAGTTCTCAGCTCATTAATGCTACTTACAAGCTGTAAGAACTTGGATGAGCTACTTAACTATCCAAGCGCAAGTTTCCTCATCTTTGAAAATAGACATAATAATGTCCAGTCATAAAGTCGTCATGAGAAGTAAACCTAGGTAAAATATCAACTTCATTGACTAGTACAACAGGTATTTAAAACTTAAATGACTTTTCCTTGCTTCCTTGGCCTGAGTGTTTAATTTTAATGGCTCCATCATTCTTCAGCCACCATTTTTCTTCATTTGCCTTTTACCTTGCCTCAGGAAACCTCCTCCTGTTTCTTTAGATTTGACTTTCTAAATTTCACCTTTGAGTGTTTTTCTACAGTTCTCTGACTCTTTAAAGAGGAAAAGGGAGGGAAAGGGAAATAAAGAATGAGCAATTTAGCTGTCAATGAATTTTTCTCATTTTTTCCTTTTGTTTCAATCTTGTCTCTTTTATTATTGCTTAAGATAAATCCTGTTTATTCTGCTCTTAGAATGCATGTTATTCTCTGAGGTATCCATTGAGAAGAGGGAATGCTTTTTCACCAACAATAACCACCAAAAACGTGTTAGGATAACTGACTCTAGTCATGCTATTGACAGGAGATTGCCACTCAGAGATTACCAAAAAAAGGCATTTTCTTAAAAAATCTAAACTTTTTAAATCTTACATAGCTGTGCTCCATAGAAAAGACTAAAATTTCCAAGCTCCTTCTTCCTTAAAATAATCAGCTCTCCAAACCTTTGGACTATAAATCATTTTAAAATTAACAGTGTTGAGCTGTAGGGATGAAAGAAAGATCTTAGGGCTTGAAGAGAGAAGAAAACATGTGCAAAAGGTGGTGGATAGGTCAAGGAACCCGATATAAACAAGGCCAAATTATAGAAGAACAAGAGTGCAGAGTCAAGGGCTGAAGTTTTAAAAATAAACTTTACCCTCTATAAAATAATATCCTGTTCCAAGTGAAGAGAGTCATGTCTCTGTGTTCAACTCTGAGTCTCTGATATCACGGACACACAATTTATATTCAGCTCTTGGACTCATCATTCTAGGTAGAATTTCAGACATATTAATCTGGAGCCAGAAACACGGTTCTAAACAGCAACTCTAGGACATGAAAATGTGCAGTCAGCCTCAAGGATGTGAATAACCAACAAAAAAGTGCTTTTCATTTATAGATGATATTCTGGAATCCTAACTTCACAGTGGAGTCAGTCAGAGAGAAAATATTATTAAAGACTGAATGAGAGACTTTTTAATGACATGTGTATAAACATTCATTTAAGTCACACGAACCTCCTTGGCAGAGCAGTTGGAAACCTGATTGTCCCAGGACTGCAGCTGGCCTGGAGTCGATGGGAGCAGGGTCCGGGTGACACGTCTCCTTCCTGTTTGCCTGCTCTGTCTGCAGCTGAGAAAGACAGGGGGCTCAGAAAGGAGGTCTGCCGTGGGAAGGGTGACTTGGCAGCTCCTCAGAAGTCAGGTGCACTAATGTAGCTAAAATTTTGCCTCTTCTATGTTGTCGTTTGCTTCAAAAGTCCCCATAATTTGGAGAAAGTTCAATAATAGATATTTACTACATTTCTATGGGGCAAGAAAGAGCAGGGCAAATTGGGTCCTTAATCTCACGTAGCTGACATCCCACTCACTCTGCTTTATTGAGCACTTACCATTGGTCATGAGCTAGACAGGACACTAGGTACTATGGATTTAAAGATGGAACAAGAGATTCCTGCTGCCAAAAGGTGCATGGTTAGGTTCAGTCAACAGACTTGTATGTCAATAACTCCATGGTGAGATAAATGCTCAGAGCTGCTTGTACAAAGTGCTTCATCATCATCTAGATAATGGAAACAGTGCAATGATCTCTCCCAGATTTTTAATATCTTAAAGAAAAATTGCATTTGTTAGGTCCCAGACAGCTGTTGCATTTATGAGCTAGTGAAACAGATAATCTAGTAAACCAGAATCAATCATTTTAAACAAAGAAAGCATTAGACACCATTATATTAGGGCATGATATCTACATTTTCTCTTCCCTGTTCTGATGGAATGCATTTTAAAATGCATATAATAAGTGATCAGACCAAGGCTGTCATCAAAAAGGGTTATTTCCCATTACACGTGTTTGTGCTGGTTTAAATAACAAATTAGGTTTATGGAAATAAAATGGTAAGGTAATAAGACTTAGATATTGGATATCACCTATTAATCTACATTAAAGGGTCATTCACAGGACCACGGATTTCGTGTAAATTGTTAGAGGCTCACAAGATTATTAAGTCAAATATGGTCTATGGTAAGTCCCTTAGTTTATGAAACATAAGTATTGAGCAAAAATAAAATAATGAAATTCTGATTAAAATAAAAGTCACATAAATGATGGGTTTTGCATTGGTTGAGTTTTCTCCTGCAATTAAATGTCAGGGCCCCAAAATTAAATGTCAGTCTGAGAGAGGTAAAAAGAAACAATTCTGGACTTCATGTTACTTTACCTTCAGTCCCATGTTCTCTAATCTTTATACCTGAACAGGCAGTATGCACAGCCAGAATTGACATTTAAATTTAAGGGAAGATCCCACAAAACTCCCAATAAAAAAAAAAACCAAATTTTAATAGTATCGCCTGTACTTAGCATGAAAAAAAGCCAATTACAGTTTTCCATCAGTTCTAAGTGCCATTAATTGCATGACATGCCATTATTTTATACACTATATGAAATAATTTAAAAGCTGCCAATTTTAAAATGGCACTAGTTTGATTATCACATCTTTATTCTACTTATTGAAAGAGCTGTTAGGTTTACTTGGACATAGAATTTTAACTCTGTCACTTTTGTGAGATCATAAAAAGGAAAATATAAGTGAAATAAAAGGACTCATAATATTCTATCACATTCCGAGTCTGAATTTTCTGTATCACTTTTTGACTCAGAGATGTCACAACCCATGTTTCCTGTACAAATATTCTCCAGGCCAACAAGAGGGTTAGTGATGCAGCTTTTCTTAACAGGATGTCCTTCTAGGTCTCTGAGATTTTCTTCCAAGCTTCAGACCCCAATTCTGCCACTCTTGATGTGGACTCTCTCTAAATCTCAACAGGCAGTGTTATTAGAAGGTTTTAGGGAACGAGCAGGCTTCATGTCCTCAACAGTCTCCTCTAGAAATCCATGAAGGGTGTGTAGCATGAAATTTGAGAGCTGAAGGTGTCCAGATGTGCCACCACGGACCAAACGAAATCTTCTCAGGAGCAGGCTGTGACCATGGTGCCCAGACGGCTGCCTGACCAGAGAAGCTGTAGGGATGTCATGGGCTGTGAGGCACAGTGCAGGTTCAGAGATGTTAGGATGTAAAAATATGCACCCTAAAATCTACAAAACACAGCAATCCCCACATTAAATGACTCAGGATAGCACACTTCTCTGACATTCTCATTACTTATATATTAATATGTAGTATAATATACACTATACATTAATATATATGTATGAAATTAAAGATCATAACACAATACTGTATTGCCAGATACTTTATATAATGTTAGCAAATCCTTGATTTCTAGGCTTTGTTACTCTACACAAAAAGAGCTACAATGGTGTCTTCTTTTTTTAACTGAAATATAGTTGATTTACATTATTTAGTTTGAGGTGTGCAGTGATTCAGTTATACATATATATATTTTTCAGATTCTTTTCCCTTATAGGTTATTACAGAATATTGAGTAGAGTTCCCTGTGCTATACAGTAGGACCTCATTGTTTATCTATTTTATATATAGGATTGTATCTGTTAATCCCATACTCCTAATTTATCCCTCCCCCCCCTCCCCTTTAGTAACCATAAGTTTGTTGTCTATGTGTGTGGGTCTGTTTCTGTTTTGTAAATAAGTTCATTTGTATCATTTTTTTAGATTCTACATATGTGATATCATATATATTTGTCTTTCTCTGACTTACTTCACTTAGTATGATAATTTCTAGGTCTATCTATATTCCTGCAAATGGCATTATTTCATTCTTTTTTTATGGCTGAGAACTATTCCATTGTATCTATATATCTAGATATCTATCTATCTGTCTATCTATCTATCGATCTATCTACACGCACATCTTCTTTATCCATTCCTCTGTCGATGCTTCCATGTCTTGGCTATTGTAAACAGTGCTGCTATGACCATTGGGGTACATGTATCCTTTCAAAGTATGGTTTTCTCTGGATATATGCCCAGGAGTGGGACTGCAGGATTTTTAAGGAAC
The DNA here is from genome assembly GCF_011762595.2 of Tursiops truncatus. Classification (NCBI taxonomy): domain Eukaryota; kingdom Metazoa; phylum Chordata; class Mammalia; order Artiodactyla; family Delphinidae; genus Tursiops; species Tursiops truncatus. The sequence goes on along the minus strand of NC_047043.1, from coordinate 48,019,113 downwards.
CTCCATACTGTTCTCCATAGTGGCTGTACCAACTTACATTCCCACCAACAGTGTAGGAGTGTTCCCTTCTCTCCACACCCTCTCCAACATTTATTGTTTGCATACATTTTGATGATGGCCATTCTGACCTGTGTGAGGTGATACTTCACTGTAGTCTTGATTTGCATTCTCTAATAATTAGCGATGTTGAGCATCTTCTAATGTGCTGGTTGGCCATCTGTATGTCTTCTTTGGAGAAATATCTATTTAGATCTTCTGCCCATTTTTTCATTGGATTGTTGGTTTGTTTGTTTGTTTTGATATTGAGCTGTATGAGCTATATTTTAGAGATTAATCCCTTGTCGGTTGCATCATTTGCAAATATTTCTCCCATCCTGTAGGTTGTCTTTTCGTTTTGTTTATGGTTTCCTTTGCTGTGCAAAAGCTTCTAAGTTTAATTAGGTGTCTTAACAAGTGTGGCTTTTCTAAGTGATCAAAACAGTAATTATTAATAATATAAAGAATAATTGACTTGAATAAAATATAAGTATACATTATGAAAGGCATATAAAATAGAAGCAAGAAAGGAAGAAAAGACTCTCTCCCCCCATCCTTGACCTATAAAAATGTTGAAAAACCTGGAATTGGAAAGTCAATGAAAATGAATTAAGCAAGGGTTTTAGGGTGGGGAGGTTTTGCTGCATTTTTTGCCAAGTTGCTATGAAAGAGATATTTCCTTCCTTTTTAACTTTCTACAAAGAAACACCCATCCCTGAGCAACATCTTACAGAATTTATGGAAGGAAAAACATCCATTTGGAACAACAGGGCAATTTAAAAGACACATTTTGGTGAGTTGTTCATCATGAACTTACATTAGGAACCCATCCTGTGTTTAGATTCCAAAGCACATAGTAGAGTATGTGGCCAAAGAGGATTCTAATACATTTCTTTGCCCATTAGCAATACTCTTCTGACATATGTACTAAGTAGATCATAGAACACAGAGGTTTTCATATGTATAGAACCTCTAAACTATCTCAAGGGCAATAGCTCTACCACTTTTAAATTCTGACATCACTGATAATATGTGACACATAATTAACACTTAATGATACAGTCCATCATATTAATTTTGCAGGACCATAATGGGGATGTGCAAGCGTAAATGAAGGATGAGGTCAGAAAGATGAATTTAAATTGGGAGCTGTGTTATCAGCTCTCCTTAATAAATGTTAGTGAACGTGTCTAATGAATAACCCAAACCCTCATAAGTAATTCATTCAAGTGTTTTCTGAACTGATAGGCATTTTGTGGGACTTTCACTTTGTTCCAGCAAACAGTGCTGTAGTATTTCAGATTTTCAAATGTGGAGATGTAAGACAGTTAACAAGCAAAGGGAGTTGATAAATGTGGCTAAATGTAGAAATGCAGACATCATATATTGAAGTATATTATATTTTCTTAAGCTGATATGTGTAGTATTATATATAATCTTATTTGTGTAATATAGAACATATAGTCATGTCTTTCAATCTACAGTCGTCCCTCAGTATCTGCAGGGGATTGGTTCCAGGACCTGCCAAGGATACCAAAATCCATGGATGCTAAACTCCATAGTCAGCCCTCTGTATCCGCAGTTCCGATGTATATTTATTGAAAAAAATCTACATATAAGTGGACCTGCGAATTGAACCCCATGTTGTTCAAGGGTTACTGTGTATCCCCATATCCATCTACTCATCTGCCTGTCTCTGTCAACCCACCTGGTAAATCACACAGTGGTGTTAAAGTTTCTACATGATGTGACCACACTCCTGTCCACTTCAGGTGATGACTCTTTATGGCTTCTTGTACCCTAGGCTCCAGACACACAGTAGCCTCACTTGTAGCGTTTGGAGCTACTTGCCTTCCACAAATGTGCTGCTGTTTCAGAACTTGAAGCCTTTACTTATGCTCCTTTCTCTACTTGGAGTGCCTTCTTGACAGCTGCCAAGCCCCTTACCGTGCTTCAAACATCACTGACTGGTGAAAGAAAGTTCCAGTAGGCAATGCTTTAAATTGGAGCCATTGTGATGAGAGGGCTATAATGCAAGCAAAAGTTTTCAATTGTATTTGGTGCAGACATTAAACAGGTGACTGCATTTGAAAACAAAACAATCACAAAAAAAGTTTTGTCTATGTATTTTCCAAATACTGGGGCTACAGTTTTATCATTCTGATATACATATTTTAATTTAGTTTGGGATCTTCATGACAATAGATTAAGCAAAAACCTGTAAACAGCTCCTCATATTTACTTTCCAGGCCAGTAATTCAAATGGTGAAAAATATATAATGAAAAATAAAAAAGGTATTAAAGAAAAATTTTACTCTCCTCACTATCATCATTGAAGCAATTACTGCTTTAAGTAAAATCACTAAAACATTTAATTGAAAAAACTATCTTTGAGATTTGTAAAGTAGTTATCATAAACTAGTATGACAAGAATAATCTTTTTTTCTGAAATGTGTTATTTATTTTTAACAAATCTTACCCATGTGTCTACGGAAGAAAGTTCCGGCTCTAAATTAAAATTAATTTCAACTTATTTTAAAGAACAAATCTAGGATATAATATTTACTACAATTAGCTCTAATAGAACATAAACTCCAGCAGCTGGAAAGATGGAAATTACAAAATGTACTGATGATTCAAACAATGCCAAATCAAGGTGAAGAGCAGACTAGATCTCAAAAGAAAATTATATCAAAGAAGTATTATTTTGATTTAATAGTTTCCTTTTGTTTAGATTTCAAATTATAAAATTTATTTTTATGATATCTTTTTGCTTCAGCAAAATATTTTATTAAGTAATAAAGATATCAATAAGTATCACAAAATAAACTCTATTATATTTAGAGGACTAAGTTTGTACATACAAAGAATATACTAGTGATTAGGTTGTCTTCTCTCAAGATTCTTGAAAATTTCATTAAAAAAATGTAATATGCTCCCTAAAAATGTAAACATTTCAAAAAGCTACAGGTTAAAGAGTAAAATTTCCTTTTCACCTCCCTGTACCTCTACTGACCACACTGTCTTCTGCCCGAATAACTGCTGGTGACAGTTTGAACGTAGCCTTGCAGAAGTATTTAAAGTACTTACATTGTGTATATATCTGTATGTATTCTCTCTCTCATGTTACTCTGTAAACTGCTTTTGTCTCAAAAAATATAAAAGAATTTACACTTCAGTACACACAGATAGATCTGTTTGAAAGGTGTTGAGTGCCCTGTGCCCCATTAGTGTGGATGTCCCCGTTTGTCTGTTTGTCTCCTGATTGAAATGTAGCTTACTTCCTAACTTTAATTGTTATGAACAATTTTTTTACTTTATTGCTATTGCACTCCATCTCCCAACATTAGGGTACAAAGAATATTCCAGTGAAAGCAATTAAAGATATTTGATCACATGTTGTTAATGCCCTTGAAGGCATCAATCTTCTGCTAATAAAGTAAGTAATATTACTGAGGCCAGAAGCAGAGCTTAACCTGGCACCATGGACTGAATATTTGTGCCACCTCCCCCGCCGAATTCATATACTGAAACCCTAACCCCTAATCCTTAATGGAGGTCAGCCTCTGGGAGGTAATTAGGTCATAAGAGTGGAGTCCTCATGAATGGGATTTGTGCCCTTGTAAGCAGTGACAGGAGAGAGATGATCTCTCTGTCCTGTGAGGAGGTGGTGAGAAGGTGTCCATCTGCAGACCATGCAGAGGGCTCTGATTGGGAACTTAATCAGTCAGGACCTTGATCTTGTCTTCCCAGCCTCCAGAACTGTGAGGAATAAATTTCTCTTTTTTTTTTTAGCTTTTTTTTTTTTTTTTTTTTGCGGTATGCAGGCCTCTCACTGTTGTGGCCTCTCCCGTTGCGGAGCACAGGCTCCAGACGCACAGGCTCAGCGGCCATGCCTCATGGGCCCAGCCGCTCCGCGGCATGTGGGATCTTCCTGCACCGGGGCACGAACCCATGTCCCCTGCATCGGCAGGCGGACTCTCAACCACTGCACCACCAGGGCGCACCACCAGGGAAGCCCAAATTTCTCTTTTTTTAAGTCACCTGGTTTATGGTATTTTTGTTATAGCAGCCTGAGCTAAGACAGCCTGCTTGTATCTTAAGAAAAAATTTGAGCATCTTCAGAAGACAAAATCTAGGGCTTTCTCTAGGCGAGAGGTCTAATTGGAGATAGTAAACTTAGGAACCTAATGGCCTTATTCATAAAAATTAATTGGCCAGACACTTTCAGTGCTCCCAGGCAAATGACAGAAACAAACAAAATTCCTTTCTGGAAAACCACATTTTCATCTTGAAATACAAAATCCACAATAAAAATTTAAAGGAAAATGAGCATCTTAGATGTCCAGTTTCCAGTTCCACACGTAAGGAACTTAGAAGTCACCTCTCCATTCTAACAAGTAAAAAACTGAACAGACTGAAAAATCAGCAACTCTTCTTGCATTTCTCTACACCAGCAATAAACAATTAGGAAACAAAATTTGAATCAATATATGCAAACACTGGCAATGCAGTGGGAGTGCAGCCTTCTTGCAAAATGTTAGGAGCAATGACTTTTGTGTTAGCAACAGCAGCCTCAGCAGTACATGGATTCTGGGGGACAACATTTTCCTTTTTCTCTTCCACAAATAAGGGTGATTCGCAGTTGATATAGTAATGAACTCCTTCAGCTCTTTGCTCTTTTGCCCTTCTCCCTCTTTTGTAACCATTACCTGTATTAATTTTCTTTTGTTTGAAAACAGCTGCAGAGGTCCTGTGGATGCTCACTGATAGATCTTCCTTATACCTTTGAAAACCTCTAGTGTACTTTAGTAAGCATCTTTCATGGTCACTTTGGTCTGAAATAGTGTAAGAGTAAGTTATTTTAGTGTTAAGCATAATTTCCCTCATGTTCAACATTAATCTGGTCTTCCTGTATCAAACAGATAGGTTTAGATGAAGAGAAAAACTTGAAGAGCAGTGACTTACTATTTTTGAGAAACAGATTCATTAGATATAGTCTATATTTAGTAAAGTCAAGTCTACTATAATGTGGACCTAAATATTATTTATACCTTTAAATATATGTATACACATATCTGTATGTCTATATTTCATATGCATACATTTATACATGTTATTTGTATGTGTGTAAATATTTACCATATTCTTTAAATATTTTGTTACTTTCCTATAAATTTTTGTATGAACTCTCCTTATAAAGGTAATATTTAACTCTAAGGGAAAAGCTCATATGATTTTTCCTTCTTTCATTCTTTATTGAATGAACCTAAAACTCATGCATTTTTCTAGAAAATTGGAAGACTAGATGATTTCAGCATTTCTATGTTGAATCATCCAAATATTCACATCAAGCCATTTGAGCTTCCTACTCAAACCCCAAATTTTTAATTTTCCATGAGAATCGTTTCATCTCTGAGGCCAAATAAAGATGTGGAAAAAGTCCTTTGTCAAGAATAGAAAGAAGACTACCTCATCAACTAACTATCAAATAATAGAACTAATTTAACCCAGACAACAGGGACAGTTTTCGGAACAAGGTGGTAATGAACTTACAAAAGTGTAGAAAATAAAATGTTTTTAAAAAAATTCTCACAGAAGTGGAGGTGGATGGAAAGGAATGCATCAATTTTATTTTTTAATTGCTTTTTATTTTCTGCTGAAGACTTTACCTCTCAAAGGGGAATCAGGGAGGGTCAATGACTTTCTCAATTTTTATTGATGCAGTAATATTTTCAACTAGGCTGATACATTTGGAAACAGCCATGGGTTTAAACCACTTAGATAATAAATTTAACAATGTGAAATTAAATTATGAGAATTGAACATAAAGCTTCATTTTTTATAAGACATTTTTTTTAGACCAGTATTAGGTTCACATCAAAACTGAGGGGAAAGTAGAGAGATTTCCCCTATACCCCCCACCTCCACACATATATAGCCTCCCCCATTATCCACACCCCCACCAGAGTGGTATATTTGTTACAATTGATGAACCCACATCAACAAATCATAAAAACTCCAAATCCATATTTTACACTATGGCTCACTCTTGGTGTTGTACATTCTATGGGTTTGGACAAATGTATAATGACATGTATCCATCATTATGGTATCAGAAAGAGTATTTTCACTATCCTAAAAATCTTCTGTGCTCTACTTATTCATCTCACTCCTACCCCCAACCTCCAGCAACCATCAAACTTTTTATTGTCTCCATAGTTTTGCCTTTTCCAGAATGTCGAGTAGTTATAATCATATAGTAAGCTGCCTTTTCAGATTGACTTCTTTCACATAGTAATATGCATTTAAGGTTCTTCCTTTTCTTTTCACGCCTTGATAGCTCATTGCTTTTTATCACTGAACAATATTCCATTGTTTGTATGTACCAAAGTTTATTTATCCATTCACTTACTGAAGGGCATCATGGTTGCTTCCAAGTTTTGACAATTTGAACAAAGCTGCTATAAATGTCGATGTGCAGGTTTTCATGTGTATATAATTTTTCAACTTATTTGGGTAAACACCACGGACTACAATTGCTAGATCTTACGGTAAGAATATGTTTTGTTTTGTAAGGAACTTCCAAACTGTCTTTCAAGTGCCTGTACTATCTTGCATTCCACCAACAAAGAATGAGAGTTCACACCAGCATTTTGATCCAGTGTTCTGGATTTTGCCCATCTAGTGGTACACAGCGATATCTCACTGTTATTTTAATTTTCATTTGCCTGATGACATATGATGTGGAACATCTTTTCATATGCATATTGTCAGCTGTGTATCTTCTTTGGTGAGGTGTCTATTAAGGTCTTTGGTCTAATTGCTTTGGTTGTTTCCTTATTGTTGAGAGATTTAAGAGTTCTGTGTATATTTTCGATAATAGTCCTTTATCAGATGTGTCTTTTGCAAATATTTTCTCCCATCCCCTGGCCTGTCTTCTCATTCTCTTGACAGTGTCTTTCACAGAGCAGAAGTTTTTAATTTTAATAAAATCCAGCTTATCAATTCTTTCTTTCATAGATTTTTGCCTTTGGTGTTGTATCTCAAAAGTCATTGCCAGAAGCAAGGTCATCCAGGTTTTCTCCTCTATTATCTTCTAGGAGTTTTATGGTTTCGCATTTTATATTTAGGTCAATGATCCACTTTTGAGTTAGTTTTTGTGAAGGGTATAAGGTCCGTGTCTAAATCCATTGTTTTGAATCAGGATGTCCAGTTTTTCCAGGACCATTTGTTGAAAAGTCTACCTTTCTTCCACTATATTACCTTTGCTAAAGATCAGTTGACTATATTTATGCAGGCTTATTTCTGGGCTCTCTATTTTTTTCCACTGATCTACTTGTCTATTCTTTCACCAAAACCACACTGTCTGGGTTACTGTAGCCTTATAGTAAGTCTTGGAGTCGGATAGTATCAGCCCTCCAACTTTGTTCGCATTCAATATTGGGTTGGCTGCTCTGGGCCTTTTGCCTCCATATAAACTTTATAATCAGTTTGTTGATATCCACAAATGAACTTGCTGTAATTTTTATTGGGATTGCATTGACTCTACAGACAAGTTCGGAAGAACTGACATCTTGACAATAGTATTTTTTTTAATAAATTTATTTTATTTATTTATTTTTGGCTGCATTGGGTGTTTGCTGATGCGCACGGGCTTTCTCTAGTTGTGGCGAGTGGGGGCTACTCTTCATTGTGGTGCACAGGCTTCTCATTGTGGTGGCTTCTCCTGTTGCGGAGCATGGGCTCTAGGTGCTCGGGCTTCACTAGTTGTTGCACATAGGCTCAGTAGTTATGGCTCACGGGCTCCAGAGCACAGGCTCAGTAGTTGTGGTGCACAGGCTTAGTTGCTCTGCAGCAGGTGGGATCCTCCCAAACCAGGGCTTGAACCCGTGTCCCATGCATTGGCAGGCAGATTCTTAACCACTACGCCACCAGGGAAGCCCCAATAGTGAGTATTTCCATCCATGAAGTTGGAATATCTCTCCATTTATTTAGTTCTTTGATTTCTTTCATTAGAGTTTTGTAATTTTCTTTATGTAGGTCTTGTACATATTTTGTTAGATTTATACTCATTTGAGGGGTGCTAATGTAAATGGTAATGTGTTTTTAATTTCAAGTTGCATTTGTTCATTGGTGGTATACAGGAAAGTGATTGACTTTTGTACATTAACCTTGTACCCTGCAACCTTGCTATCACTGCTTATTGGTTCCAGGAGTTTTTATTGTTATTGTTGATTCTTCCAGATTTTCTACATAGATGATAATGTCATCTATGAACAAAGGCAGTTTTATTATTTTATTTATTTTTATTTTTTTCCTTTCCAATGTATATACCTTTTATTTCCTTTACTTGTCTTATTTAATTAGCCAGGACTTCCAGGACAATATTGCAAAGGAGTGGTGACGGGAAACATCCTTGCCTTGTAACTGATCTTAGTGGGAAAGCTTCTAGTTTCTCACCATTAAGTATGATGTCAGCAGTAGGTTTTTTGTAACTACTCTTTATCAATTTCAGAGCTCCATTTTTAACCTTCTTAAAACTAAAATAATGACTACTTTACATGTAACAGGTTTTGTTTTTATTTTGTTTGGTATCTAAAAGATTTCAAAAATTTAAGAGACCAGAATTCACATCATTTGAATTTTTATTTGTTAACTTAATATGATTTCCTTAGTTTAGAAGTCTACTGAATTCACATTATTTTAATTTTAGGGCAGCCTTAAACAAGATTAAAATCAAATAATCTAAGAGAAGTCATTATTTAATCTAGGGAAAGCAATGGGCTTATATCAACTATCTTTTGTGGACCCTTGACCCCTGTCCAACCTGTATCATAAGCATAACCTCAAGTCAAAAAAAGAAAAGATTTTTGTTCACTCTTCAATCAAGGATGTTCACCTACTACAGTCAAGATAGACCTATGTTATCTTGAAATTAAGGAGGTCTGCACTGTGATGCTGACTCTAAAGCCAGTGGGTGTGGTTTCAGACCTCAACCTACCACTTACTAGTTGTGCAACTCTAGGAAAGTTATTTAATTCTCTGAGTGATTCATCTAGTATTAGTTAAGTGGAATAATATCAATTTCAAAAGGTCATTGTGAAGATTAAATGAGTTGACACACATAGTTCTCAAGACAAAGTCTGCAAAATAGCATATACTCTGAGTATTACTATTATCATAAAGTGATGAGAAATACAGAAAAGTACCTGCATAAATAATTCAGGCAAACCACCAAGTCACATAATTTTTCAGACTCTACAACCTCATGTAAATGTCAATATGACCAATTTAAAAAATTACATCATTTCAAGGTGTTACAGCGATGGGCTAAAGAGCCAACTTACCTGTGTGGGAAGAGAAATTACATGAATTTAACCAGCTATGAGCTTGTTTATTTTTTCTACTCTTGGTGGACACAAAGAAGTAACTAATTTGAATGATAATTGATTTATCTTAACCTGTTACCAGCAATAAATACATAAACAGGACCAGGACCATTTCATTTATCTGGATAAGCTACAATCTCCCTTCAGGGAAGTTAACGGACTATTTAGGAAAGAGAAAGAAAATAAGAGAAGCATTAACCCCTGTTCCCAAATCAAAGTGTGTATCGAACATATTTTCCTCTGCTTAGCTCCACAGTGTTTCTGTCTCTATAACTGGACGTTTCTTTTATGAGGTACAATAGGAGGTTAATGGATCAAATGAGCAGATGGTAATATTGTGGAAAATAATGATGATACTTATGCCACTGCCAGGGACTCGACCCTGCTGAGTGATATGGTAACTCAGCAGTGGGGAATTGTTCCTGGGGGTACACAGTCTGTAGAGCTGCTTCCATTAAGTGGCTGAATGATCAGCTGCTAAACACACACACACACATACAAGTCATATTAGAACATATTGCGTAAAATATGCTATTAAAAACAGTTATTCTAAAGTATGCTCAGGGACCATTAATTCTTCAAATAAACAAATGTCTAAGGAATGTCAACTCCATGCTGTGCAATACTGCATAGTACTTCTCAAAATATGTTATGCTTAAAATTAGAAATTCACAAAATAATCTTGGGCTTTATATGCACAAGTAAAAATATGTTGTGTGCTTATTTTCTGTGCATAAGGAAAACATAGATACACAGAAAAAAACATTATTTCACAAATATTGCTTAAGATAAAATGAAAGCGGATATGTAAATTTTTTAAAAAATGCCTTGGGGAAGGATTAGACAAGTTCATTTAGATGCACTCTTTCCCAAAACTCCAATAAAATGATGGCAAATAAATGTTTTAAAAGAACAAACCAACAAGGACAAAAGGAAGTGAAGAGGGGACAATAGCAATGTAATTTGATAGTTTGAAATCAGAAGAACTAGGTAGCGGAAGTTTGCTTACCTGGTCTTGGGAAAGCTGAAGGAAGCTAGGAAACACACCCCTTTTCACTACAGAACTCCCACAAGTTAGGAGTGGGCTGTATGGAAACTTCTATAAGAGGGAGTGACAGTAGGAAAAAAACCTGAAGAATGTACTGTAATTTTGCTCAAGAAGAACTTTGATGCCCAGATTCTTTCTTACACTTTGCATAGCCAGGCAACTGCCCCACCCTGCAAAAGACTGGAGTATCTGGGTCCCAAAAGAGTAAATAAATATGTCTATGAGCAGTGAGGCAGAGCTAACAGCAGAGATACTCTGGAAACAAATAAAAGTTTACATATGAATGCTGAGATTATAAAAGACTGCAAGATTCTTCTTTAGTGATTCTAACCAAACTGGTAATAATCTTGGGGATGCCCTAATAAAATAGCCTGGCCAACCCACGTTTGAAAATTATAATTTGCACATAAGAATTTTCAACCATCCCTGGTACCATACTCCTTAGTTTGAGCAGATAAGGAAGGATAGCCAGATATTTGGGGGGGAGGGGGGACAAAAAACAACACTAATGTGTAAAACAGAAACTAAAATACACAGGAAAACAAGGAATTTGGGGGAAGCAGAAATGATGCATGAGAAGAAAATTTCACAAATATTGTTAATATTTTTTTGGATAGTGAATAGGGAATAGTTTTTCATGAATCAAGAACTGAATGATATAAAAAGAACAAAGTACAAAAATGAACTTTTAAAAACTAAAAGATTTGCTAACAGAAATTAAAACCTCAAAGAAAAGGTGGAAGAAAAAGATAAGGATATCTCCCAGAATATAGAAGATGGAAAAAGGAAAATATGAAAGAAAAATATAAAACGTTTAGAGAATGAATCCAGAAGATTGAACATCTGAATAACAGTAGTTCCAAAAAGAAAAACTGAATTTAAGCAGAATGGGAAGAAAATATCAACCAAAAAATATAAAAATATTTTCAGAAATGAGTAACTTAGAATTCCAGATTTAAAGGGGCACCAATTTTTCAGAGCACACCTGTGACAATGTGAAAAAAATCAAAATCCTAAAATCAAGAAAAAAAAGTTAGCATGTAAGTGATCAAGAATCAAAACAGCATCAGATTTTTAAATTGAAGCACTGAAGCCAGAATACAATGGAGTAATGCCTTCAAAATTCCAAGATACATTATTTGCAACCTAGAATTTTATATTCAACCAAATTATCAATCAAGTATGATATAGAAAAAAATAATTTCAGATATGCATTACTGCAAAAAATTTACCTCACATGTGCTCTTTGACTCAAAGATGATGAAAGTTGTATTTCTTAAAAACAAGGAAGTAAATTAAAAATGGGAAAGACCCAGGATTCTAGAAACAGGAGATTCATCACTAGAGAAACATAAAGGAAATTCTCAAAATGATGGTAATGGGGAGCCCATGATAACAGCTTTCAGTAAAGAGCAAGCCATATAGAATGAAGCAGTAGAAGGACTCTGGGAGAGATGTCTTAATCAAGATGAAATTAATATAGAGCCCAATACACTGAGAAGGTAGCTCCTAACTGGGTGGCTTTGGGGAGCTGAGTTAGTGGTACATAAATTATTAAGCAAGTAGGAGGAAAAAAACACAATTATTAACTCTGGGAAAAGTAAATGATTGTACACAAAAGGAAGGAAGTATAGGCTCAGCTGTCAAAACAATACAAATACTAAGTTGACATCTAATCCAAATCATGAGCTGTCTACACTGGAGAGATGGGAAGTGGCCCTGCCTGACAGAGGTAGGATGGGTAAGAGAATTAATCTTCACTTTCCAAACTGAAGAGTTTATACAGAATGCTAAAAATTAAAAAAAGGAACAGCAATATAAGTGTGTCACTGAGTGAAGTTGAGGTAAAAACAAAGAACCTACTGAAGGAGTTGAGAGTTGTTGCCTCCGAGGAATAGGAAGTATGCATGTCTGTTCAAGAAAGGATTCTTCTGTTCCTACTGCCACTTCTCGTTTTCAATTTTAGGGATTATCTACAGACTTTTAGCCCTTTTTTCTCTTTAAACTTATGTGCATATATATTTTTGACAAAAGTGATAATCATAGAGATGGTACCAGGATATGTCAAGCTCATAAATGCAGAACCTGCAGGACTGAAATGGGGAAGCACGAATAGCCTACAAAACAATCAGTTAGACTCGGGCTATAAGAGAGGAGCCATCTGCAGTGTTGTTGGCGCCTACTACCATGGCTCCATAGGGGAGGTGGCATGTGAGATGAAGGGTATATGCCATCATGACAGGTGGAGATGGGTTTAGGCCTTTCCTTTTAGAGAAAATGGCAATCACAAAACAAAAACAGAAATGTGGGAGGGGAGAGAAACAAAATAGAAGAGAGTCACAGATATGGAGAAAAGAGGGAAGGAAAGGGAAGACTGGAGCAGACGTGCGGTCTGTTTTGTAGGGGTTGAATATGGGTTGCCCAGAGGACTTCCAGAGAGAGACATTCAGCAGAGTCAGTAGAACTGTGAAGAGAAGTCAGATCTGGTGACAAAAACTGAGAGTTATTCAGGTAGGATATTACTCTACCCTACTTCCTTCCCTTCCTCCCTCCTTCTCTTCCTTTTTTTCCAACAAATATTTATTGAACACCTAGATAGAATAAGACAAATAAGATCTCTGCACTTGTCAAGCTTTCATTCTTCCAGGAGGTTGCTAATGAAATGCATGAGATCAAGAAGAGAACGTGTCAAGTAAAAGAGGAATGTGATTTTGATGGCAAGGGTGCCAGCACTTCCATGTGCCCGACTTGGTTTTAAGCCCTTTTCCTCCTTATTCCTCACATATGTAGTAAGACCAGCTGCACCCATGTCACCTGGGAACGTGTCAGAAATACAGACTCTCAGGCCCCAACCCTGAACTACTGAATCAGAATCTTCCTTTTATCAAGATTCTTCTTTGAGCTGTATGCAGGTTATAGTTTGAGCAACTCTGTTTTACACACTTGTACTCAGTAAATCTTCATATATCCAATGAGGTCAATACTATTATTAGCCCCATTTGAAAGATGAAGAAACTGAGGCATATAGGGGTTAAGGGACCTGCCCAAGGTCATACAGCTAGTAAGTGGCTGAGCTGGGATTTGAATCCATGCCATCCAGCTCAAGTACCTATGCTTGGAATCACTAGGCAACCCTAACCCTAACCCTACTGAGAGACAATAGTCTCTCAATGGCATTGCACTGTGGCAAAAACTCTTTTATTAAAAGAATGGGAACAGTAGGGAAAGTCTTCTGAATTACAAAGTGAGGAAAGAAAGATTTAGGAAGAAAACAAGAAACAGAAGCACTTAGGAAGCAAAGATTTGAGTTTGTAAAGGAAAATGTCACACGCCACATGGCCATCAAAAAAAGATGAATCCAGACCATTGGAGCTACCAGTTGGGAAGTTATTAGGGATGTTTGAAAGAGGGGTGCTGGCTGCAAAGCTGGGGTGGTGCCCCAGTGGAAGGGATGAGAACAGACCCCCTCATTCAAAAGCAGCACCAAAGAGAGCAGATGTCAATTGCAGTAGAAGCGACAGGGGAAGCGTGCAGAATCAGACCCACGGAAAGTGGACATTTCCTGCACTTGGAGGACTAACACTCTCCCCGTCTGGTTCACTGCTCTCTCCAAGACAACTTCAGAGCTCAATTTTCTCTCCCTAGTTTGCATAGACAAATGTCAAGCTGGACATCTGAGTTAAAGGGATTTTGATTGGTGTTGAAGCATTGCATGGATTAAATGAAAGAGGGAAATAGAATCTGCTTCCATCACAAATCCACCTTAGTAAATGTGTGGGGAAATACGTTTTCAGCAATTTTCTGATCCATTTAAACTTCAAAATACTTTGGATTATACCTGCTCTCCACATTTATGCCTTTTTCCTGCCTCCAAATTTTAACATGGTTTCCATTTAAGTGAAAACTCAGATGAAAATGTTGTGCTCTCCTCATCGACTGACTTACCAGGTATGGATGCAACATCACTACTCTGGTTCTCTAAGTTAATTTTGGAGATTTTACCTTTCTTCTCCTTTACATGTAAACTTGCTAATTCTGAAAATTATTTCTGTTATCAGGGCGATATAAACCAGAAAATCTCTCTTTAAATTCTGCTTTCATGTTATGAAGAGCAAAGTCACAAAAAGGCCTGCTGGAAATTCATTCATTGGTGCAAGGAAATAGTAAAACAAAGTTGTTAATGGATAGCATGATGTGTTGTCAAACCTACATTTTCCCAATTAACGTATCTTTACCATCTATGGATGATGAGAAACTGAAAGTTCAAGCATTGAGTTAATCACATGAATGATTATGAAAGACAAATGCAACCCTCAGGATCCTCCATGTGAACCAGGGTGAACAAACTATGGTCTGCTGGCCAAACCCAGCCTGTCATTTATCCTTGTAAGTCAAGTTTCATTGGAATATAGCCATGCCTATTTCTTCATGTATTGCTGTGGTGGCTTTTGCCCTATAACAGCAGATTTGAGCAGTTGCAACAGAGCCCATAGTGCCAACAGAGCCTGAAACACTTGCTTTTGACCCTTTATAGAGAGTGTTTACCAATCCCTGATAGGCAATGTAGAGGGAAACATGGGGTAGAGGGCAGAGGGGGTAACTAGTTATGAGGGTTTGTTTGTTTTTCCTTTTTCTAAAACATGGACTAAACTTTGTAACAAAATAGATAACTCAATACTTCCATTTAACTCCAATTCCTTCCAAAGTTCCAATAAAATAATAAAGATATGTAAAATGTATCCACAATAACATAAAAACGGAAGAATGAAATCAGCAAACAAGAAATTTTGACAAATCTCTGTAAGATAATAGTTAGATGGGTCTTATTGATGCATAGGTCAGACCAGAGGAAATAGAAGAGGTTGCAATGGAGGTGGGCGTAGTGCTTCCTGTGGAGTCCCCCAAAGGCCCAGCAGGTACAGGAGTACAAGTAAACTGGGGGTGGGAATTAGGATAATTAGTTAAAGGGCATGCTGTGCACAGGTGGGGCTGGGCAGCCCCTTCAATTTCATATTCTGTTCAGTTAGCTACAGCAATAAATCCCATCTTGAGCCTCAGGTAGGGATCTCTAATAAGAAAGATTTATTTGTAAAGAGTCTGTTAGTGTGTATTTTAGGACAAGAGAAAGATATTAAACAAGTACAATGCCATGGGATCAGTGGGGTGAAAAAGGAAAGGCTATTGGACCAGGAGATAGAAATAAACTCAAGTGTGTTTCCCCACATGGAGGATCTAGGACATTTAAGACTGCTTTCTGAGTACTCACTCTGCTTCTGATGATCCACCACATTGTGAATACTGTTTCCTGAGGTATACTGTTTAAAGCCCTTATTTCCTACCCTCTGTTGCAACCAGAATGTAGACATGTGACTAGCTCCCCCAGTCAGCGGTATCTATACAAGAGTTTGATTTGGCTACATGAAGTAGCCAGCAGACAGGGCATCTGTCCAGCTGCTGAAGTGGCAGCACAGGGACAGTGCTCTATGGCCCAGTAGCTCCCTAATTAGGCCAGTTCTTCAATGAGTTTCTGGAAAACGTATTTTGTTCATTTATTTTTTTTCCAACAGCAGTTTCTTCTAGAAACTGATTCTCCAACTCTCTCAACAACTGAATGAATTATTTAATGTTTCAATAAATCCCTCCTTGATTAAACTAACTGGAGTAGATTCTTTGGTCTGTACCTAAGAATTCTAACCAATAAAATCTCAAAATAAAATGTTCTTTAGCTTAGTAACAGTGGTAGCCCTAGGCCTGCCTATATACGTCCTGTCCACATATCCTAAAGGGAAATGTGTACAAGGACAGGGCCTTTATCCTTGTATAGAATCAGCCTTCCCTTTCAAAGCATAAGACTTTTGGACAACAGCTCCACAACTGTAAAAGAAATGCAGGCCACCTATCTACACAAATCAATGCAGTTCTTCATTGGTAAAGATGAATAGCTAATCAAAGTTCACTTGGTGTTTGAAGAAAATTCACTTCAAAGAGAAAGATCAAAATAGAGAATAAAAACACTGACCCAGAGGACACAGAAATAATGTACCTTCTAATTTTTAAAAAAACGTTGTTTATTGTCCTCTGAGAAATTTGAGGAAAAAGTCATCCATAACAAGACAAGCAACTATAAAAAAAAAAGGATCAATTAAATAGCAAGAAAGGGATCTTGGAAATCAATAAAATGATTACAAAATAGAATGTTGACTAGAGAGACTAAATAACAGAATGGACACACATACAGGACATGTTAATAATATATAAAATAAATTCAAAGAAAACCCCAAGAACATAGTCCAAAAAGATAGAGATGGGAAATAGTAAAAGAACATTAAGTGATATGGAAGATAGATTCAACAATGTCCAAACCGAATCTAAAAATTGTACAAAGATAAGAGAATAAAGACAATGGAAGGAGAATTTAAAAAAAAATTGAAGAAAATTTATCTCCAGTCTTTGGAACCAATGAAAAAAGTTTCAAGTATACACATTTTGATGAGATTTCCACATTCCACTGGGAGTATACCCTAAATCTTCCCCAAAAGAAAAGCATGTCATCTACAAAGGAATAAGGATCAAAATGGCATCAAAATCCTTTCTAATCATCAACATTTCAAGTGGAGGATTAAAAAGTATCGATTAAGGATGACATGGAAGAATTCTGGAAATTACTTTCCACCTCTTCTTTAAACAAAACAAAGCAAAAAACAAAACTAAAAAGCTTGAAAATCTATTCCAGCAAACTGAGAGAGGAATCCAAGAAAAAAAAATCATGGTAGCTTAGAAACAATAGATGACTTTGGGAGTGAAATAAAAAACAACAGTAAATAATCAAAGAATAGCAGTCAGTATGTGCAAAGAATGCCTTCGAGAAGAACACAGACTCCATTCCATGTACGTGGTAATAAGATGAAGGTATATGTTCTCTATCAACTACAATTCCACGACTATTAGAAACTAGACAAAAAGCTTGAAAGACAAGTCAAATTTTAAACAAAGATTAAGTTTTATTTTGAGTAACTGATGGAATGTAAGAATAAAGAATACACATTTGACACATTCTCTTAGAATCAGACATTCTATTTTCCACTTTGATTCTGAAGTAAATAATATTAATCAAAATGTTATAAACTATATGATAAAATTTCAAAGTATAATATCAACTTATGGGCAAAGCATTGAAGAATTTAATTATAATCATAGAACGAAAGGTAAAATACACAAGTCTTGAAATGTTAAGCCTGGAGGTAGGAGAAGGAAGAAGAGGAGAGAAACAATGTCAGGGAGGCATAATACAGGGCTATAAGTTTACAAAACAACATCCTTATATTACCTAGCAGGACTGTCCAAAGTTTAGGATCAAGAAATAGAAAGCTAAGTATGTTAATTTAAATTGTTAAAACAATAATATCATTAACAAAATCAAACTCAAGAAGCAGAATATATCAGAATTGTAACTGTAAAGTTTCAAATATTTCATATAAGGAAATCAGCAGAAACTTTATAGTTTAGCTCAAGCCACTATAACAAAATATCATACACTGGGTGGTTTAAATACCACATAATTCTTTCTCACAGTTATAGAGGCTGAGTTAAATATCAAGGTAGCAGCAGACTCAGTTCTTGGTGAGTGCCTTATTTCTGACTTTGAGATGGCCACCTTCTCACTGTACCCTCACTTGACAGAAAGAGGGAAGAAGCTGTGTCTCTTTCTCTTCTTATAAGGGCACTAATCCCATCATGGGGACTCCATCCTCATGACCTCATCTAAACCTGATTACCTTCCAAAGGCCCCACCTCCAAATATCATCACATTACAGGTTAGAGCCTCAACATATAAATTTTGGGAGGAAACAAACATTCAGTCCATAACACTACAGAAAGATACGTTTTTTAAAAATTACAAATTAGTACATTATTTTAAATGATTGACTTAACCACCAAGGAGTCCCTGGAAAGATTTAAAGACAGTTGTCTCTAAGGAGTGGCATTAAAAGTGGAAAAGTCAGGACAGGAAGACTTTTTGGCTTTTATTTTTATAACCTTCTGTTTTGTTGGAACTTTTTTATACTATATGCATATTTTATTTTATAATTTAAATAAAGCATTGAAGTAAGATAAAGGCCAAATTTATGAGGATAACCAGAATAAGGCTTAGATGCTTCAAATTTTAAGAATTATCCAAAATAAAATGATTAGAATGTGTATTACAAATCAAAAAAATTTTATTTTTCTTATGTTTGGGCCATAGACAAATACTTATTAATGTATATGATAACAAATTTCAAAATAATGTTTTATCCTCCAGGCTCAAGCTGTACTAACATGCACTGGAGTGTTTATTTGGATAACAACTACGTCCATTTCCTTCACAATAAGAGCTGAATTTCTTTTAAAAAAGATGGTAGCTTCCTATTTTCTAGACCATCTGCTCTAGCAACTCTACCTAATCAATATCCTTGATCCACTGGTACCACTTCCTTCTTCTTAACTATCAGGCCACTCGCCACTGTGTTTTACCTCCTTACTAAGCTTAGAGTACATTCATCATTTTTATATTCACTGTCTTGTAAATACTCCTGGTCCTCCTCTGCCTTTCTAGCATCTGCATGGTTTCTCCCCTTCATTCGTCAAAGATCTGGGTTCTGAGTTCTCTTTCTTTCTTTATTCCTCGAAATCTGCCATTGATGGAAACCTCATAGTCCATGTGAATGACCCATCTCATGTGGTTTCCTTGATCCTTGGTTCCCTTGTCTCCAGTGACTTTTCTGCATGTCACTTCAGCTACCCCGCTTCCAGAGTCAGATTCTAGGTTTTCAGCACTGGAAACTGCTGTCTCTAAAGGCATCTGTTCAATCATCCACTCTCTGACAACAAACTTAAATGGGGAATGGATACACTCTTTCTGTTCCTTTTCCCTTCCTGCTTGGAATGGAACACACTTTTGGACCATGAAATGGAAGTCACATGATGGAGAAAAACAGAGCACCAAACAGAGGGGTCCAGGCCCCTCCGTACCAGACTGGACATAATAACAAGTAATCTGAGAGAGAAACTTTATGTAGGCTACTAACATTTTGTGTCTAGGTCCACTGAAATCTGATTCAAATTTGCTGACATCACTATAATTTCTTGGTTACCTGTTCAAACAGCCACTCGGCACTGCTTGGCATTCTTCACAGTATTTCTCTAATGAGATCTCTGTCCACCACCCTCACTACCTTCAGATACTTGGACTTTCTCCTCCCCACTTCCCACCCTATCTCTCTCAGCTCCACACCAATTTCTTGCTTCATAGTTCTTAAAGAATATAATTAACATTGCTATAAAATCTATTAACTAAGTTAAATCTTTACTTTTCCCTTTTTCCTCCAGTAACGTTGGAGGAAGGGAGGCTCTCACTAGCAAAAGCCGGTCCCTCTATGGGTGCCCAGAGTCTTACCTTCCTGCTGCCTCAGTTATCCCCCAACTTGCATTTTTAGCCCTCTTGCCCTCCTGTGCTCTCTCTCATTCTCAGTTCTCTAAAATCAGCATTTTAACTTGCTCCAAAAAAAAAGAGTCCCTCCATGCCATCTCCTCTCTGGCTACTGTCCTCTCTTTGCAAGCTGCTCATGAGTGTTATCTTTGCACTCTGACCACTTTCTCACCTTCATAATTAGACACTTCTTTACCCTAAACCTGAGGACATTGCTCTTGATAAGAAAACATGCACTTGAAATTTAAAAAAAAAAAAAAACATTTAAAACAACCCTTGTGCTAATGCTGATATCAAAAAATGAAAGGTCACCAACAGCCTCCAATCAGTGGACTTTTTTTAATCTTAAACTTACTTGACCTTGACTTTAGGACAACAAAGTCTCCTGGCTTTCCTCCTATCTCTCAGGCCAGTCATGTTCCCTTTCCATTACCAATTCAGCTCCTTTATATTAGAAAGATCCACATTCTTAGCCTTGTCAGTAACTTTGTTTTGTTGATCCCCTTCCCTGAAATACCCTCTCCTCTCCTCTCCTCTTCACAAGGCAAACACTTACTCATCCTTCAGGTGCCATTTAAATATTATTATCTCAGATAGGACTTGTATAAATCCCCAATCTAAAATTGTGTGCCACATTGTCTTTTTTAATTTATTTTTTATTAGAGTAGAGTTGTTTTACAATGTTGTATTAGTTTCAGGTGTACAGCAAAGTGATTCAGTTATACAAGCATCAATATATATATCTATTCTTTTTCAAATTCTTTTCCCATATATGTTATTACAGATTATTGAGTAGTGTTCCATGTGCTATATGCTACATTGTCTTTTAAAGTCTCTGTCTTTTGTAATTTTATACTCATTTTTGATATTATTTGCGTCAGGGCTTACATTCTACCATAACCTCTGTAAGGGCAGGGACCATGTCTGTCTATTCATTGCCATTTGAGCATCCTAACACATGAAAGAGGCTCTATAATTAATTGTTGGATAAATGAATGAATAACCTAGGACTAGGACAATTTTCAGTTAACGCTATTGTAACATGACTGCAGAGAAAGAGGGGGCATGCATTAGGTATACTCATATTTGATCCATTTTCTATTTTCTGCAACAAAGATCAACAAACGTGTGGGACAGTTGTATATTATATTGTAGCTTTCTGTACTTTCTGCTCAATTTTTCCTGAAACTTAAAACTGCTCTAAAAATAGGTTTATTGGTTAAGAAAAAACTAGGAAGGACCACAGCTTGGTAGTGAAAAGCATGGGCTACAAGTCAGACTGGTAGTTTGAGTCCCAATTCTCTTACTTAAGAGCTGTGTGACTTCAGGCAACTTTCCTAAACTCTCCCCAAGGGTCGGATGGTTTTTGTTTGCTTTATTTTGTTTTGTTTTAATGTTTTGGTCACTGCTGTATCCACAGCCCCTAGAACAATGCCTGGCATGTAGTATGGACTCAATAAATAACTACTGAATAAATGAATACAGTTTTTAAAAAGCCAACAAAGTCTCAAACTTTACAACACAATTTTGTGGCCAGATTGAGAGTTCTCTGTTTATAAAACCCACATCATTTCTTCATTTGCCAAATGAACAGCACATCATAGCAGATCATAGCATTAGTACCAAATGCTTATATACTAAGATGTTCTCCAATTCATGTTTCTCGGTATTTCAAGTCTGTTTCTCCCTCTGGGGAAAGATGCAAATTTCTCATCCACCTAGAATTTTCATCAAGAAAGCACTTCTTGTGAATAAAAATGGAAAGACAGTCTTACGTCTTCATGGACAAATAAGCACTTCACTCTACTTGTTTGCTGCTATTGGGTGAAATGACAAACTTTTAAAAAACTCCAGCTGACAGTGGTCCACTTAGACCCAATCTCCAGCTTGCAGAAGCACTTGGTACTACCCCAACTTAACATGTCTCAGGGAGACAATCTACTGATGTTGTCCAGTAATAATATCATGTGTATGACTCCCAGAAGTGCAGAGGAAAATAATTAATGTCTCTCTCTAGAAATGATAAGAAATAGAATAGCTAATACACAGGAGAGTGCCAAGACCAAAAGCATGTTCCACAAAACTTGGCAGAGGAATAAAAGTTGGCAAAGGAATCAAAACATTCTTACAATGCAGGTTGGGATCATGTTGAATTCATGTCAACAAATCATAGTTCTCGAAGGACTAGCTCAGCAAATTTACGTTGTTTAAGAAAGAAAAGCAATGTGCTCTGGACGGTACAGTTACATTAAATGCCTTCAGCTCCATGCATTACATGAGGAACATTTGTCCTGGTATTTTGAAGTTGAACAGAGGTTTTTTTCAAGATTATACTTCTAAAATGTACTGCCAGAGGGAGATACAATCCATCCTATTGAAAATGTTAACGCTTGCTGAAAGGAAAAGAAAAATCACTCAGTGCCATCATAGTTAGATCATGAACTGTGAGCCTTGTCTGTCTGTCATCAACCTCATCATCAACAAATATATATTGAGTATATACTATGTGCTGGACATTGTACTAATCAAAGAAGACAAGTTTTCTTATCTACACTCAAAGATGATAAAATATGGTTGAAAGAAAGCAAGTCAGTACTTGTCTGTTTATTTGTTCATTCATTCATTCCATAGTCCCTATTATTTGCCAAACACTGTGCCCAGTGTTTGGCATCTAGAAGTGAACAGAATAGATATGGTCTCAGCCTTCATGGAGCCAGGTATTCTACTAGGTATTTTACAAATATTACCTCCCTTAATTTAAACCTCAAAGTTACAATTACCAAGAAACCAGTTTCCTCTGTGGCAAAGAAAATGTGCTGCTCAACAAATATCCACATTTTCCTACATTTTCCAGCCCCCCTTGGAGGTGTGTTGGGCTGTGTGAAAATTTTAAATAATAGATGGAGATAAGAAGTAACAAGTGTCCCTTCCAGACCAAAACAATTAAAGCTGGTGTGCCTCTTCCATCTCTGATCACTTATTTACCTGTGCCCATGAGGGCCACGTGCTCAGATAGTTCTGCCACAAGATGGAAGCTGCCTGGAGCCCTGAGTCACTGACTGGAAGACAGCATCTTTGGGGAAATCAATGGAACTGCATAGAAATTTGTATGAGCAAGAAAAAACATGCATTATGTTAAGTTGCTGAGATTTATGTCTGTTACCACAGAAAAGCCTGAATAATACACCTTCCCCCTTCTTAATCATGATTCCTAAGATTCTGAGTCATTGTAAATTAAGACAGAGGCTCTTTGGTTCATGAATCCTCTAGGATCACTGGTGCCAACTGAAGGTTGGCACTTGCCATCTAGCTCTACAAGAATTAAATCACAAGCTGCTGCAACCACTGACCTTCAACACCCCCTGAAAGGAGTTCAGTGTGGAGATCAGGAATGAGGCACTCTGTGCTCTGGAAAAAAACTGGCAGAACAGGAATTCAGATAGTTATATATTTTCAGGAGGAGATTTTATGAGCCCAATTCTTGCATCTCCTCATATTTAGAAAAGCACTAAAAACTTTCATGGTGACAACTACTCCTTGTGACTAGCAGTAACCTTCATGAGACTAGCAGTAACCCTGTGCACAAATGTGTGCTTCACTGCATGTGCTCCCCCTTCACCAAAATCACATATATACTGACCTTTCCCCCTGCCTCTTTGGAGCAGTTTCTGAGAGCTATGTGAAATGCTGTCTCCCGGCCTATATTCCTCATTTTGCTCCCAATAAAACTTAACTCCCAACTCTCACATTGTGCATATTTTTTTCAGTCAACACTAGTGATCTGTCATCTCTAATGTCAAAGAAGTCCAGTAATATCAACTCGCCAACGTCTGGGCAGGGTTGAAAGAAAGTTTGTCAGGAGAAATGGTTGCTTATCTGAGGGGTTTCTGATTCTATCATGTCCCATAACTTTATCTCATAATTTAGCATTCCAAATTGTCCATAACATAACCCTTGTCTCTTTACGCTGCATGTCAGACTGCTAAATTTACATACCAAATGGGGTAAAACAACCATTTTTCACTATTTCCATCTCTAAACTATTTTTACAGAAAGTTAAAATAAGTTCAGTATCTAACGTCAAATTTGTTTATCAGGGATATTTTGACTCTAACTAGAAAGACACGATGAAATGAAAGCCAGTCTGTACCTGTTTGATCATCCAAAGCCATATTTTCTTATGTATCAAAATATTGGCAAGTAGAAAATTTACCTAAATCTCAGACATTATAAAGAATATCACTTCTCTACACAATTACTCATATTATAGTTCAATATTCAAAATACATTTTTGAGGTATGAAGTAATGTTTCACATTTTACAGATAAGGAAACTGAGGCTTGGTTAGTATTACCTAACTGGTGAATAGATATGAATCCAGCTTTATCTGGTTCCTTTTCTAGGGTTTCACGCAATACTGAGAAGTTAAAACAGTGTGAGGAGAAAGGAAATATATCTGACACTGTTTGCTAGCTAATACAGCAGCCATTTCCAAGCCCATTTCTCTGCATCCACCGAAGGAGCTGAAGAGCCAAGTACTCACTTCCCAGCTTCCCTGGCAGCTCTCAGTAGCTGCATGTCCCATTCCTGTAGCAGAAGTCTGGTAGGGGTGTTGGAGAAGTTCTGCTTTTCTAAGGAGTAGAACTGGAGCAATTGGTGAAGCCATTTTCTCTTTTTCCTGCCCTGAGCACAGATGTGAGGCTTGAGGGTAGGGTGGCCCTCTTGCCATGGAAAGAAGTCAAGATGCTAAAGATACAAATATGCTTGATGACATCATCAGTCCAGCCCTTGACTGTCTGCCCCCAAATATACTGTCATACGAGATGTAAAACAGGAAAGAAAAAAAGAAAGGAAGGAAGGAAGAAGGAAGGGATGGGGCGAGTTAGCTTCTTAAAAATCCATGAGAATTCACTATATCAGTAATCTATTTTTGTGCAACAAATCATCCCCCAAACTAGTGGTTTCAGAGAGGTACCATCTATTGATGCAGGACCAGCAGTTTGGGCTGGGCGCAGCTGGTGATCGTTCTGCTGGTCTTGCCTTGGTTCACGTGGCTGTCCTCACCTGGCAGATCGACTGGGTATAGTTGATACGAAGTGATCTTACCTACTTGTCTGGAGGTGGCTCAGCTCATGTGAGGGTGCAAATGCCAATCAGAACAGCAAAGTCTTGGAATTTAGAGGGTTTTTCAAAAAGTAAATTTGTTGATATGCGATTTTTTTTTTTGGCTTATTCACTAACTTTAGGATTAGGATGTAATTCCAACATGAAAACAAGCTCTGAAAGGTAGTTACCACCAAGTGTACTAAAACTCCACTTGACTTCAGTCAGAATAAAAACTTTATTTTTCCTAAATATTCCACCTGATATGCTCTGAAGGGAGGGGCTAGCAGCCCAGATATTGTTAGTGCTACTGCTTCCACTAATTTCACTGTGCAAACCAAAATATTTTATTTGGGGGGAGGAGTAGAAATGGAGATGTAAAGATGAACATAGAGAAAGTATGTTGCTGCTAAGTTTCTTCTCAGAGTTAGACTAAAATACTGAACATGCAGGGAAGGACTACATGCAAATCTTTCATCATATAAAAAAGTATCATCCAGTATTTGTCTGACACAAATGCTAATTTTTAGTCCCTGAGGCAGGTCTGTGATTGGCTCTATAAGTTTCCACAATCAGAGACAGAGCAAGATTCTTATAGTTTCACGTCTTCCATCCAGTTCATCTTCCTCCCAGTCGCTAGCTTTGCATCTTCTGAATTCTCTGATGTAGCCAAGGAGCAAGAATAAAAGGTTTCCCAAATGCTCGTTCCTTCTTTTTCTCTCTGAAATCAATGTCAGCTTTCCAGACATTGTAGGGCAAGGAGGGACATTAAATTTGTTCTGAGACTATTTAAATTGGCTGAAAGGACATGTCTGAATGTGTGGCAGCTTTCAGATTGACTTTCTAAAGAACGTCCTTTCATAATTTGACAAGAGATACTAATGGTTGCCTCTCAGCCTTAAACTTCCAAGCTAATAATTTTGATGTGTAGGAATTTGTATGGAATCATAATAAACTCAACCAAAAATATCTAAGAAGCCAAACAACAGAAAATGTTTTTCAAAATGGCTGTAATTTTCATCAATAGGGTGTGACAATGGGATCAGATGAAAAATCACTTCCCAATACAAGATATTGGCAAATATTATTTTTTCAAAACAATCTGTTCTTCCAGAATAGTATACCAAAAAGCTATTGAAATTCAGACAGATGCTTACTAAACATTATGGAAAAACCATCTTTTGTTTAATATTATTTGTAAACATGATATAGTTTGAACAATAAGAGATAAAGCAAAAGTCTCAAAAAATCTCTATCACAGGGATGACCTACTTCACCATTCTCAATTCATTTTACAAAGTATTTTAGGGGGAAAGTGGAAATGGCTGGAACTACTGCATTTTTTTTTTTAGAAAAATATTAAAATAATGTAATATGGCTGTTCTCAAGGCAAGAAAATGATCCTCCAACGAGGAAAGAGAAAATAGTATTTTTATTTTACCTGATAGACCTTGGTTGAATTAACTCAAAACTTCAGACTGAGAGTTTAAATGCTCCTGCCTGAAAACTGAGTGGTTGGTAAATAAATCTAATGAAGAATACAGAGATGCTGTGCCTGAAATAAGATGCTCAGTTCACCTAGGACTTCACAGAAATACATTCTGTAAATGCTCAGCAAACTGAAATCACCTGAAGAAAGGGACAGCTTTCTACTCCTACTCTTTGAAGGAAACACAAAAGCAAAGGAGGAAGAACCATCCACTTCCATGCAGTTTCAGACTCTGGGAATATAAGGACTTTCCTCTTAACCCATCTTTGAATTTCTCATAGAGTGATGAAAAGAGCAAAATGTTGCCTAGGTTTCGTGTGACAGTGAAATCCCTGTGAAACATTCCCTGTGTTTAAATCCCATAAAAAAAGGTTATATAGCTCCTGACCATAAACCTGGGCAGGTACTGGCAGGGTCATTTTTTTCATGGAGACAGAAAATGTTCCTTTACCTTTGCAAGAAAGACCATTTTAAAGAGCACTTCATAGCTACAAATGATAAATGTGGATAATGGAGAAAATAATCCACAGTCATTATTTCCTACAATTTACTCGTTGAATGTATTATAGGTTATGAAAATTCTATACCCAGTTATTTTTGTTTGCCTGTCTATAACCAACAAATATTTCTCTCTCCCTCAAATGCATATTAACAGATAAATACACACATGAACAAATATATATACACATACAAACATAAAAGAGAATTTTTTCTTCTTAGAACCTTGGAAGAATGTAAGCCTTCTTTTTGCCCAATTTCACTTGATTCCCCTATTGTAAGAATGCAAAATACGTGGTTGGCACAAAAGACCAACAGGTTTCATCTTGCCTGCCAACTCTCGTCCACTGCTAGTGTCTGTCTGGAGCAAGGAGTTGAGAAGGATTCTGAGGCCAAATCTAAGTTCAGCCAAAAAGAGTATTATAATCAACTTCCCAGATGGCCTCTCTGGGAAGGGGCAGGGAGCTACATATTTGCTCTTCATTTTAGATCTCTCTCTAAGCGTTCTTTGCTTTAAGAGGCATGGCAATACAGACCTCAGAAGACAAACCAGCAGCTACCAAACCGACAGGTGTTGGGTCTGTGGGTATGTTGTGTGTACAAGGGTAGAAAGTAGAGGGATATGGAAAAGCAGGTACATCCTGCTGAGACAGTCAATCTGCAGCTGCATCATTCAGTTACATGTTTATTAGCTCAATTCATCACAAGTAAACCTTTTGGACAGGGCACAAGTACTTAGCACTGGCAAATTCATTGTGAGCACGGGAAGCAAGTACACGTTAGAGGGTGAATACTTGGGAACAAGCTACACTTCCTTTTTCCACAGATGATGAATACAGGAACAATCTCTGAGCCTGACAGGCCTTTTAACATCCAAAAGGAGCAAGTCTGATGAGGGGTCAGGCATGGTTAGCAGGACTATTTACATTTCCTAAGGAACCTACACTCTCATTAAAAAGCACAATTTCAAGATGGCAGCCTTTCACTATCTGGATGATTGTGTCCCACAGAAAGGAAGGAAAGGGCCCCTTAGCTGCCTTGTCTCTTTCCTCTAATGCTCCATAGGGTCCACCATGTAGAAGGGCGCCAACCCTTTATGGCTTCCTCTGGAGGCCACCCATGTCCAGAAACTCTTAAAGAAGTTTAGCTGTTTACACTAACCCTAACCCTATGCTGTTTCCTAACCCTACTCTGTTCCCTGGGAGGGAATGAATGACAGCTGAGGGGGAAGGTACATAAAATTTCAAATTTTGTAGCTTGATAACACCATACTTTAAAATCATCAGCTCTTAACAAGTTGCAAATTTGGTTATTAACATTCAGGAAAATCACAGACACGTAATAATTTTATTTTGAATCCTAAAACTATTGACTATTACCAAATCAAAAAACTAAGTATTTGATAAGAGCAGGGAGGGAATTCTTCAGGTACAACTCCAATCCTCATAATAAAGATCACCTGGACAGAGTAAAGGGAATTTGGTGTTTGAACTCTGTCATTCCTTACATTTTCTGCAGGATGGTTTCTGCAGTGGTGGCATGGCTCACCGTAATGAGATTTAAAACCAATAAAATATCATATGTTTTGAGAGGACATTGGTTATAAAGCAACCAACTTCAGCATTTGGCCTAGAGTAGGTATTAAGTAACTAGTAGTCACTCTCATTTTATGAACTGTTGTGCAAGGGCAGAAGTTAAGCGGGTCTTTATAGAGCTGCCCGAGAGCTGCCTGAGACCTGCCCAATGAGCATCTATGTCTTTAACCAGATTTTGATTCATACAAATTCATGCAGAAATTAAGTCCAGTTCCTTTGTCATAATCTAATGTTGTGGTTTAATTTTTTTTTTAAGATGGTATCATTCTTCTTCTTACCTCTGCGCCTAGAATAACTGTTCTTTCACTTGGTGAACTTCTACTTGTCCACCATTCAGGACTCAGCCTAGACCTTACTTCTTCCAGGAAGGCTTTTCCTTGCCATCCTCTTCCCACCACTCAGGACAGGTATCACTTTTTTCTCATAGCATCTTGGCCATACCACTATCACAATACCCATCACAGTTGTGTTATCATCCTTTGTTTTACTGTTTCTCTCTATATTCTGGGTTCCTTAAAGGCAGGGACCTTTCATTTATATCCAAAGTACCAGACATGTTTAATAAATGTATACCAAGTAAGTGTCAATTCTGTTTTAAACAATATAACCATATTTCTATTTAAGGTGAAACTTCCCTGAACACTTGCTTAACATCTTTATCAAAATAAAGAATAAAAGGTGAAATCTACTGAGCATTTAATACCTGCCAAGCACTATGCTAAGGCATTTATTTGTGGAATCTCATTAAATCCTCTCAAAAACCCTATAGAAAAGGTTCTATCATGATCACTATTTTAAAGAAGGAGAAAGTGGGCCTTGGAGAGAAAAGTAACTTGCCTAAGGAGGCAAAATTAGTAAATGGGAAAGTCATAATTTACATGAATATGTTATGACACCCAAATCCTACATTTAACCACTAAGTCATGCTGCATTCCATAATATTTCCCAGTTTGCAATTAATATCCTTTTTAAGGTCAACCATAGTGTCCATTAAAGTACACACCCACACACACACAGGCACACGTAGGCAAATAAAATGCTAGAAAATAAATCAATACATAATGATAATACTACCAATTCCAGCATAAAAGGCAACCATGACTAGTTTCAGGACTTGTGAATTCTGCAGGCATCACAAAATCTGAAGTCAGGTGGCAGAAGCTGGGAAGGTTTCTCATGATGCTAACTTGCCTTAGTATGATGGGAGGGGGAAACCCATTCACAGATGATGTAAAGGAATGCCAGGTGGACTCCAATATTTGGGATGAGGAGGCAGATTGATGGCAGGTGAAAATTAACTCCAGAAAGGGAGAAATAATACACATCAGATCAACTTTCAGTGCCACATCCTGGATTTCTTTTAACCTTAGTATAAAAAGTCAGCTCACAGATTTCCCTGTCACAGGAGCATAGCTTGTAAATGCAAGAGAGTAAGTATCACAGGATGATAACTTTTCCCGTGTAACTTGCATCGGTCAACAGCTGGGCTCTAAAGTGACCAAAGATTCTACAGTGAAGATAGTTTGGAGTTATTTTGGAGTTACTTTGATGATGTTCTTCACCGTGAAAAACAAATTTTCAGAAAGCAAACACGATGCTTGGCAGAATGTTAAAGGGAGAGTCCCTGACACACTGCCTGGGCCTTAGAACCGGAGGTAAGACTGCCCCAGACAGCAAAGAGATCATCTCATTCAAATATAAAGAGCAGTATTTGGACCAGAACCCAAGGGCCTTCAAAGCAGTGCAATGAGAGATGCAGCCACACATTTAGATTTTATGAAGTAACAAATATAATTAATATTTTCATTTTTGCTGATGGAAGACCCTGAGAAGTACTGTTTTAATACTATGATGAGTTGGGGAGAGGAAGGTCTGTTTTCTGTGCGATTGTCTTCTGCCTCCTTATGCAATTTTACAAAGCAAGAACTAGGGTCACAGGGAGGTGATGGCAAGTAAACAAAATATATGAAAGGAGATCTTTCTTCTGCACAGGACATAACTAGCTGTGGCATTCAAGGTCGCTGAAGCTCAGAGTGTCAAATGCTGTGGGTGGAGTTAAAAGAAGCTGGAAATTTTAAGATCCACAGTAATAATGACAATGGGGTAGCTGAAAGAGGTGTGATCAAACCCCAGGCCCAGATATGAACAAATAACCTTAGAGGTACTAAAAGGTTTGGATTAGCCTTGCACCAACCTTGAACCCAAAACCTGACTGGGCTGTGGGCATCAGAGGCCAAGCTCTGCTTTCCCTGCCTTTAGGAACAGCTTTGGAGGCAGAGAGCATCACCTTCAGCATCTGAGAAATGACAGAGCAGGGACATTCCCACCTTCCTACTGATCCAAGGATGTTCTTTGCTTATTGTTGACAGACTTCTACAAACAGTGGTCTTTCTTACTAGTAAAAATTTAATACTAGCTAACATCATTTAAAACATGAATTTTTCAGGAGTAACTTAGAACTCAAAGGAACTTCTTTAAGGAAATATATGGGGCTTTTCAGTGTCTATCTATCTATCTATCTGTCTATCATTTGTCTACTTTTCACTGTATATGATCAGATAAAATTTATCTTTCCTCTTTTAGAAACATAATTTTGATATACACATCCTATTTTTAGTACCCATGAAAGAGTACTATTTGCTGCATATTTGGGTTTTAATATTACAAGAAAACATCTAGAAAGGTGGATAGAATCATGCCCCATCCCCCCAAAAGGTGCCCATGTCCTAATTCTCAAAATTTGTGAGCATATTATTATCTCAAATAGCAAAGGGGACTTTGCAGGTAGGATTAAGGGCATTGAGATGGGAAGATTATCCTAGATGATCTAGGTGAGCCTGTGTAACCACAGGGGTCCTTATAAGAGGGAGGCAGGAATGTCAGAGTCAGAGAAGGCGATGTGATAGAAGCAGAGGCAAGAGGGAGAGAGAGGATGAGATTTGGCGATGCTGAGTTCCTGGCTTTGAAAATAGAGGAAGGGGCCATGTGTCCGGGAAGGTACATAGCCTCTCTAGGCAAAGGCAAGGGAATGAATTCTCCCCTAGGGGCTCCAGGAGGAATACTGCCAACATTGTTGATTTTCTGTCCTCCAGAAATGTAAGATAATTTGTTGTTTTAAACCCCTAAATTTGTGGTAAGTAAGTTGTTACAGTGGCAATAGGAAACACACACAGACTTGGGCAACGGAAGTGGGCTGCTGCTATTAAAAACAACTGAAAAATGTGGAAGTGGCTTTGGAATTGGGCATGGGCAGAAGCTGGAAAACTGCTGATGACCAGGACAGGAAGAGCCTACATTGCCTTAAAAAGACTGTAGGTAAAAATGTGGATATTGATGACTCTGGTAGGGAGGACTTAGATAAAAATGAGGAGCACAGTGGAGAAAACTTACATTTTCTTATTTAAGAAATAAATAAGTTTTATTTTATTTATTTTATTTATTTATTTATAAATAAGTTTTATGCTGGTGGAAAAGTGGCCTTTAAAGGCATTGTTAGCAAGGGCTCAGGACACGTGGAATATGTGGAAACTGGAGGAAAGGGGTCTCTTGTTTTGTATATAATGGCATAAAGCTTGGCTAACACGTGTCCCACAAATTTGTGGAAAGCGGCCCTTCCGGGCCATAACTTAGGGTACTGAGCTGTGGAGATTTCCAAGCAAAGTGCTGAAAGTACATCCTGGTTTCCTTTTGCTGTCTGTAATAAAATGTAATAGGAAAGAGAAAATTTGAGGAAAGAAGTCTTAAGCAACAGAACAAAACAAAAACCCAGCACCTGATTATTTTAGAAATCCTCAGCCAATC
The DNA here is from genome assembly GCF_011762595.2 of Tursiops truncatus. NCBI lineage: Eukaryota > Metazoa > Chordata > Mammalia > Artiodactyla > Delphinidae > Tursiops > Tursiops truncatus. Next base: position 47,986,682 of record NC_047043.1, on the reverse strand, counting down.
CAGATTTTTTAAAATCTGTGATTTTAAGATTCTCAACTCTAGAACTGTAAGATAATAAATATACATTGTGTTAAGCCACTAAGTCTGCAGCATTTTGTTACATCAGCAAAAAGAAACTAATACGGTAGCCAAAATGAGAAGCCCTGGGTAAATAAAGAACATGTTCATTTGCGGGGAGAGCTTCTGAGACGTGGAACTCAGCTGGTGACTCTCCTTGACACTGACGCTCACTGTTGCCCCATTTCCCTCACTTCTGTGGGGCCCATAATGACTGCAGCATCAACTAACCACCCCAAAACTTGGTGACCTACACACTGCAATGTGTTATCTGTCATGAGTCTAAGCATCACTGGCGGGCTCACTCCTGGTCTGCAGTCAGCTTAGGAAGTCTGCTGGGTTCTGGCTGGTCTCGCATGGCCTCAGCTGGGATGACGTGGCTCATCTCCCCACCATGTCTCCCCCTCCAGCAGGCTGGCCTGGCTTGTTCTCACAGCAGCGGCAGGGCTCCAAAAGAGAACACAGAAGCATGCAAGGCCTCTTGAGGCCATGGCTCTGAACCAACATACCAACACTTTCTGCTGCCCAAAGCAAGCCTCACAGCCAGCCCAGAGTAAAGGGTGAAGAAATTGACTGACTCTACCTCTTAAATGGAGGCGCTGCAAAGCCCCACTGATACAGGTTACAGGGGTGGGTGAAAAAATGGCAATATTTGTGCATCAGTGCACCACTATGTTTATGATAGAAACACTGATAATGACGCTCCAAATGGAAGTTTAGGCCCAGGAACCTAGATGGACCTGCAAAATATCTGTTTTTGAAATCATTCAACTAACAGCATGGCCCAGAGCCTGGACAGGGAGGGAAGGAGGCAGAAAGAGAAAAGAACCAAAGATTGATTCAATGGTATATTCTTTGATAGCAGAGCCAGAAAAGAGACTACAAAGTTTGGCGATCCCCGCTCCAGGGGGAATGAACCAATTATACATTGTTTACTGCTGGGATGGCTTTTCCTGTGATGTCACAAATACAGAATTGTCCTGATCAATAGACCTGAGATTTGCAGAAAACATCTTTCTAACATATTGATTATCATTCTTAGGTTTACTTTGAATCTATTAAAGAATCTTTCTTTTAAAAAAATAATCTACATAATCAACTCTTAAACAGAAAAAAATATGCAATTAGCCTGAAAGTCAGCTGAAATTGGACACAGATTTTAAATAAGGCCCATCACATCACACTTTTAATTCCCTAGAAACAATATTGCCCAGTAACCTAGAACAATAAACACCCAAGTGGTACTACAAAATGCTTAACAGGGAAATGTATGAAAGACTAGAAATATTTTTACCCAAAGGAAAAATTTGATAATTCATATCCACCCACTCCCACCAGGATTTATAAAGAATAATTCAAGATGTGTTGGCTAGATCAACAGAAATAGACAATATTGTAAAGATGCTTAGGTCTATCATAGTTTGATAGCTGAGTTCTACCTAAATTGATTCCAATATATTTTAGAATTGTCTAGTTGAAAAAAAAGGTTTTTTTGGAAGCTGAATCTAAGCTATTTTAGCCTAATAATAAACATTTTCATTTACCTGCATTGGACAAGCATGTCGTATATGTAAAGCATGTTCATAGAAGTTATCTAATTTAATCTTCATTAAAACCCATGAGGTGGGCACTATTGTCCCATTCCAAAGTGATTAAAGAATTTATGTATGGTTATACCACAACCAAGTTATAGGGTTGGGATTCTATCTGAAATCAAAGGAAGTAATCTCTTTGCTTCCCTTTCTGCCTCCTATGTAAAAGTGAAAGTGACAGGCTGAAAAGTAAACCTGGGATGTTAAAAGCAAAGAACAACCAAGACTTCCTTTGTCTCCGGACCACGGTCAGTAATGTTGAACGTCTGGGCGCCCCATCAGCCTGGGGTCCCAAGGACTCCAGAAGAGCAGTGAGAGAGCCCCGTTGCCCGTGACAGGCAGGCCCTGGGAGCCAGGAGTCAGTCTTTGCTGATCTAAGCCTCTGACATGTGGGGTTTGTTGGTTACAGCAGTATAATCTAGCACATCCTCACTGATACACATGAGGTTCTTCCCTCCCCAAGAGAAGATGCTTTGTGGGTTGCACCAAATCCATACACTAATCCACCTGGGAAGAGTAACCAACTAACCTTAACATCACAACAAAACACAAGGCGGCTCAACCAGATATGGCAGATATGAGCAGAACTGACCTACATATGAATGAAATAAGAAGGCATTTCCAGGTAATAATAAAAAAGTAAACATGATGTTGTTTCCCATATTATCAATGGTGAAGTTTCAGTTATTATTTTTTTAAATCTCTAATTTGTCACAGACCAACATATGATCTCACCATGTGAGTTCATGTGATCCACTAACTATTTTATAGCTAGTAAACCCCCTTTGACTTGCCAAGTGAATTCGCAAATTGTTGAGATGTGCATTATTAAATTGCTCTAAAAGTTTCTAAAAGCTTACTTTCAATTTCTCTAAGTCATTGCAGACCAGTAATCAAAAGGAAGACTTTTTTTTTTTTTTTTTTTTTTTTTTTTTTTTTTTTGCTGTATGCGGGCCTCTCACTGTTGTGGCCTCTCCCGTTGCGGAGCACAGGCTCCAGACACGCAGGCCCAGCCGCTTTGCGGCATGTGGGATCTTCCCAGACCGGGGCACGAACCCATATCCCCTGCATCGGCAGGCAGACTCTCAACCACTGTGCCACCAGGGAAGCCCCCAGACCAGTAATCAAATGTCTGTGGTCCTTCAGCAGTTCAGGTAACCACTATGCGTAGCACTGCTTAACATAACAGTTTCCTTGATTTGTCTTTAAAGTGAGCTTTGCATTTGCACAACCAGAAACTCATAATTTTCCATAATTGGTTTAAAAAACTCAACATAAGGAAATTGGGCTGAAGAGTACTAGATAGAAACAAGATGGACAGTGTGGAGAGCATTAGCGGAACTCTGTTGATGAAATGAGCAATCTGGATTCTGCAGATCAGAAATATTCCTGTAGCCATACTTAACTAAGCATTTTACCAATTCCTAATAGAAAAGAATTGTTAATATCAAAACATTTTGTATATAATTTATAGTTCATCGCACAGAAATCATTCTTAGAGACAGAGTAAACTATACATAGTTTCCACTCCTTAGGGTAGGTCTCGTGTTCTCAGGTAATCTTTTGTAGTTTAAAAAAAAAAACAATCGCAGTTTGTTGTTTATAGGAGTGCTTAAACAACTTGTATAGATAAATCTGACCCAAGATTGACAACTATTATGAGAATTCTAGTTCCCAGTCTGAGCAGATGGAGCAAAACCAACTTAGATGAAAAGGTGCCTTCACATAGTTTATTCCTATCTGAGAATGCTATGCATTAGGATTTTTGTTAAAAATTGGTGTGTATGTATACACATATACAACACACAGCACACACATATTACATCTCTGTATATACAACATGGTTTCTCAACCTTGGTATTTCATTACCTAATGATTTGCACCAGTAATCCTTGCTGTGGGAGCTGTTCTGTGCACTATAGGATGTCTAGAAGCATTTCTGGACTCTACCCCACTGCATGCTAGTAACACGGCCCCAGTCATGACAATCAAAAATATCTTCAGATATTGCCAAGTGCCTCATGGGGGAAAACTGTCCCTGGTTGAGAACTAGTGATATGTACTGTGTACAATATATATCTATCCTAGGCCATTCAGGCTGCTATAAGAAAATATCACAGATGGAAGAGCTTATAAACAACAGAAATTTATTTGTCATAGAAATCCAAGATCAAGGTGCCAGCAAGGTCACATTTTCCGTGAGGGCCCTGGTTCATGGCTAGGACCTTCTCACTGTGTCCTCACGTGGGGGCGGGGCAGAGGGAATTGCTCTGCATCATCCTTTATAAGGGCACTAATCCCACTCAGGACTCCACCCTCATGAGCTAATCACCTCCCAAAGGACCACCTCCTAAAACCATCACCTTTGGGGGTTAGGATCTGAATACACAAATTGGGGATGGGGGTTGGGCACAAACATTCAGTTCATAGCAATATCTTTCAACAAATATTTTTCTTAATTTCTTGGGAAAACTCGCATGAATCCTTCGAAACTCATTAAAAAGCAAACAAATGTATTGCTTTTCAAAAAAGCAGTATGGGACAAAATATTAAAAGCATCACTTGGTCAACTTTTTATGCAAGTGATTTAAAGGTACTTAAATAGTGTCCTGATTGCATTTTCAACACACTGTATCAGGCACTGGTCTCTATAAAGCCAAAGGTCCAAATATCATCTCAGAGTAAATGTTAGACATAAAATACTTCAATTATTTCAAGTGGATGGGAATGAAAAAGTAACGTCAAGATGTGTGTTCTGCATCTCATTCCAGTATATGGGAAGACCGGTCAGAAGACATTCGTGCACTTTCCTCCCAGGACTGGAGGAGCCAGCTGGAGTAACCTGCATTGCCCTCAAGGGATGCAGAGATTTCTGTCTAGTCAGGCCTTTGGCAGGACCCTGGCAGCTTTGTTTGTGGGCAGGCGACCCCCTCACAATTCTGTTACTTTATCCTTAAGAAAGTTGCCATGGAGACTGGCAAGGAGATGGCGGTCAGCCAGGCGCAGAGAGAGAGAGAGTTTTAGGTTGAAAGAAGTACACACACTCACACACACTCATGCTCTCAAAATACAACCTTGTGTGTACATAATCAACTTAAAAAGAATACACTTAAGAGTCATCGTGTATTTGGGTAAGTGGTTAAACCATTGTTTCTTTTCTAACTTGCCCAAAGAAACACCACCAGCTAAAGAGCAGTTAATGAAGTAGGAAAACAGCACCTATTAAAAGTAATCCATCACAGCTCGTGAACACCCAGCTAGTGGGCATCTGATGGCAAAATCTGTTTGCTTGGGAAAAACAGTCATAAGAAAGGAAAGTGAAATGATATAGTAAATGAAGACTGTATTCTTCGTTTGGTGAAAACAAATGATTTGGTCAAATTAAATATTATGAAAAACAGTCCAACATTTTAGTTTATTTGCACACACAAAAAGTAAAAAGAACATAAGGCTTTGCAGATTTAGTTTTTAATTTTGGAAGCACAGCTGAATGGGGATTATCATTAGCATTCTGCATGGCCTCAGATTTTATCCAGTATTTGGTGTCTGGAGCACTTTGCACTACAACCTTCGATTTCAAAGTATTTTGTCAGAAGTGATGAGAAAATCCGGAGGGACATCTGAGTTGGTGAGTAGTACACGCAAGAAAGTCATAAATCCTTCAGAATACTCTAAAACAGCATTAGAAACTTGTATACTGTGGATGCGTAAATCACTTAGTGTGTTTTTGGAAAGTAAATCTCTTTATGCAGCATGCACACAATAAAATCAAAGTTTCTATATGCTTTTATTCCCAGCATTGGGATATGCATATAAACAATATGCAGGAAAGCATGTCTGTAATTCAGATTATTCGGGTGAGGACAGTGCGAACAAGCCGTCAAACAGGAAGAAAAGAAGATGAGACGGCTTCTCTGGTGGTTCAGTGGTTAAGAATCTGCCTGCCAATTCAGGGGACATGGGTTCGAGTCCTGGTCCGGGAAGATCCCACATGCCGCAGAGCAACTAAGCCCGTGAGCCACAATTACTGAGCCTACGTGCCACAACTACTGAAGCCCACGTACCTAGAGCCCCTGCTCCACAACAAGAGAAGCCATCGCAATAAAAAGCCAGCACACCACAACGAAGAATAGCCCCTGCTCGCCACAACTAGAGAAAGCCTGCACACAGCAACAAAGGCCCAATGCAACCAAAAATAAAAATAATAAATAAAAATAGATAAATTTTAAAAATCATATAAAGAAAAATGAGAGAAAAATTCCGCAAGATGAAACTTTCCTTTCTGCTTCTTATGAAAGTGGTGTGGACTCTCCAAAGACTGGTGACTTCTATGCATGACCAACTAACTCAATCAGAAAGCAACAACTGTGAAGTCTTTTCCTCTATCCCCTAAGGACATATTCTCTTGGACATATTCCTATGTGGGCTTCTGTGTGGCGCGAATAAGCTGACCCAAAGGCACTTCACCTAAGGTTTAAGTTGAAGCTTTGTTTTCCAAGTTTGGGGAACACTGCACAGTCTCACTCCAGAATCACTGCATAGGTATCAAAACTTAGTGTTTTGTAGTCCTCCCGATGATCAAGTATGTCTGGATTTTACATGGTCCTTTTGTCACTAGATAAACAAGACCTGCTGAAATTGCAAAGGAACTATACAATTATTAGAGTTGAATGGGCACCACGCTGCCACCAGGCTGATACTATTTAAATCAGCTTGTGGTCCACAGGTCAGCAACATCAGAATCCCTCATCTCCACTCGATTCCCTGCTCTCCTTGCCCAGTGAGCAACACAGCAAAAGTCAAAAGTCTGACTAGACAGACGTCATTTATCCAAACCATCTCCTTCTGTAACCCACAGAAAGAGATACCTGCAATTCCCCTGACCATGGAAACTGACAGTAATTAACATGAAATTTCACCATCACATTAATGGCGACCCAAACGACTGAAAGAAAATCACTTAAAACCATTTTTATTTTAAGGCAAAGGGCATGCTTTGCAATAAGGGAGAGTTGGTTTTTTATTAGAGAATAAAAAGGTGTGTCCTCATTCTGTGATGCAATTCTGATAGTATTCAATTATAACATATTTACGGTACATCAATCTTAGTGTAATTTTTACAAAGAAATTTCAAACACATCTTGGTAAACTTGTTTAAAAGTTGAATCAAAACCTCCCCCACCCTCTCCCACCCCCTATACACACTCCTGCAACGCTTTGGTATTATTTTCAGCAGAAATGAAGATAAGAATGTTCGTTGAGAGCTATGACTTTTTTAAAATATTTATTTATTTACTTAGCGGTGCCGGGTCTTAGTTGCAGCACGCAGGATCTTCATTGCCTTGTGGGATCTTTAGTTGTGGCATGTGGGATCTAGTTCCCTGACCAGGGATCGAACCCAGGTTCCCTGCACTGGAACCGTGGAATCTTAGCCACTGGACCACCAGGGAAGTTTCAAGAGCTATGACTTTTAACTTTTCACAATGAAAGGAGCAGTGTGCTTTCCAGTTTCCACTGACACATCAGGCTTCCACATTCCTTCAATTAAAAGATTTGAAAGTATTTGCAAATACAGCACAGGGAACTCTACTCAGTGCTCTGTGGTGACCTAAATGGGAAAGAAATCCAAAAAAGAGGAGATATATGTATACGTATAGCTGATTCACTTTGCTGTACAGTAGAAAGGTATGCTGGGGAAAATAAAAAAGGTAAAAATAGTGATTTTCTTTCAGAGTTGCAATTGCATAGAGGATAACTTTCCTCCATTGAGAGAAGGCAAAAAGCAAACAGGTAGATACTTTACCACAAATTATTTTGTTTATATAAATAAAAGCAATTTCTTCCCTAAGCGCTATTAAGCCTGGAGTCATTTCCAACACGTATGATTCTGTTGATAACCTTGGAGGTGACTGAGATCAGGATTCTGGTTTTGTATTTATTCATTCTACTCACCCTCCCACCTGCACCATTTTCAAACATTTCTCCAGATTCTTGGGACCTCCCTCCTTCTGCCATTTCCATCCCATCTCTTGAAACCAGATGGAAGTCTTCTCTCATCAGGCAGTATCTTACAATCTTTCTTTGTCTATGAAAACTTGCCTGTCCTGCGTTCCATTCCTCCATTAGTTGGGTGTCTCCTTGTGTGACAACCTGATCTAAATGCATCCTAATTGATGCATTTAGTGATGGGTGACTTGCTGCTGGGGCCCATATCCTCACCAGGCACAGTAGATACAGTGCCCAGGGCCCACAGTACTTTCAGAGATCTGTGAAAATGCTTTTTTTTTCAATTAGAAGAAAAAAAGTATGAACTTTGAAGTCACAAAAATGTTTTATTATATAATATTAGTATATTTGTCTTTTCACCAACAGATTCCTAAAGTATAATTTTAAATATGTTTTTATAGAGGAAGGGGCCATGAAAGTCCTAATGTGGATATGTTGCAGTCCAGTGACTTATGCTCTGGGTGGATTAGCAATTCCCATTTATTAATTCCTCTATTTTCTGCTACTCATTTCTAATTCTTTTTGGATAACTTTTATGTGATGTGAACTTCTTTCAAAAAGGAAAAAAAAAACATGAAGCAAAGATCTATGAGCTTCTTTCTAATAACAATCTGAGAATAATCAAACTAAAAAATTTAATCCTCATAGAAACTGAGGGATGATCACAGGTTTAACATAGGACCCTTATTCGTGATGACAATGATGATATGATGAGTCACATTTGTAGTACAAGGTATTTTCATAACCTTTATTTCATGTATAATGAGAAAATATATCCTTTTAAAATATCTCCCCAGATAAGAGTGGTGTAGCTCTTGCACCCTTATGATCAGTTTCCGGTACTTATCCTTATAAACTCTAGGATTATTATAATATTTTAGTACTATTTTTGGATGGAGAGTAATGAGGCTGCATGAGAATGATCTCATGTTTAAAGATTTCTGTAAACCGTGTTATGTAAAAATGCTAAAGGAACTTAGAAATTCAGCTTGTCAATCTTTCCTCTTATGTGACAAACCATACACAGTCCTGAAATACAAAGAAAAATAATAATTAAAAGGCAAAAGGGAAATTGGGGACATGGTCAAATATGAATGTATACTTTCATCCATAAGCATAACTCATATGAGTCATTGTAAGCAGCAAAACCCAACCTGTACTACAGAAAGGACAGGAGAATTATCGGCTCATGGACTCCAAGGAGGGCACAATAACCAAACCCCATATAAGTGACTTTGAGAACCATCAAAATGAAGGACACGAATGTCTCCAGGGTTTATTATTTGTTTATTTTCTCTACTTCTCTATGTGTAAGAGGAGCTCAAATTTACAAAGAAAGTAAATGGTGGACCAGGGATTTTAAAGTTCTTTTAATCATTCTGCTATACAGGATATTTCTTACAGTGGAAATGGTGAGTGAAATCAGGGAATCACATAAAAAAAAAAAAAAAACAACAAAAAAAACGGGCATTCCAGAAAATACATATCCCACTAGTTTTCTGGTCCCAAAGTGAAATACGTAATTGGAAACAGTCAACGGAGCATCAGGTGTTATGAATTCTGAGACAAAGGCGTGTGTCCCCTCTTTGCAATGTAGCTTCTTGGAGCTGTGATTACATGGTCAACACACAGTGTTTGCCACCAGTGACGACCTGTCATCAAAGGATGGGAGCTCAGATAAGAAAGTAATCAGGAAACCTATGTTTACATGAATAGGAAATTAAAGGTACAAAGATCAAGAGTGTTACATCCCCGAAGTCATCACTTTGGCATGCGTGTTTTCTAGAATTGGCCCTTCCCTGAGCTCCTGGATTTAGGTCTATATTTGTTGATAACACAGAGCGGTTAGTAATGAATTGGTTAATCAAATAAATATCATTATTTGGGACTAAAATAGCATTTATTATTAACTTAATTTTTCTTGGCATTTTTGGTAACAATAAGGATATGTCAACTAAATGCATGGGTTTCAGTTTAAAGAAATTTTTGAAGTTGTGTTTATTTTTAAAGGTAAGTAACCAATCATTTAAAAAATAATCAATTAAGAATTTTAATGTTCAAAATTACATTCTGTTAACACAACCTAGTGTAAGCTTCTTGTCTGTCAGTTTCCAGACACTGGCAGAGTCTCATTGCATCAGAGTGAAGAGAACCGCCGTGTGCTTTGCCAGACAGAGCAAAGCCACAGGCTCCTAGTTACTGTACATACATTTCTGAGGGTCTTCTATGTATGTTCGCTTAGTTAACTGGTTGGTTTAGTTTTTGTAGTGAAATCTAAAAACATTTTAAGGCAAGACAGCTCAGTGAACAGTATGGAGGGAAAAGTGTTTCTCACTGGTTAGTAGCAAAGATTCAAAGAATTAGACGGAAACTCTGATTTTGTTTGACATCCTTAATACCACACTATATTTTTTTATTCATCAGAGTAAAACACAATGACCTCCACGTCAGATCTGTTATCATATACTATAGAAGTATTTTTATGCAGAAGGGTTGAATTTTTTATATCAGTTTTCCAAGGTAACAAGGCTATAATTTAGATTATGAAAGTAATGATTTTGTTTGACATTAAATTACTGAGCATAAACCAAGACTTTTTTCCCCCTGAATTAATATATTTGGGCAGGAAAGCTTCCTTTTTGCTTTTTTCTTTGGGCAAGATGGGAGGGGTTAAAAGTTCATAGCTGCAAAGAAGTGGAGATTATAGTGAAGTTTCTATTGAATAGGGATCATTTTAAAAACTACTGTAGACCACTCTCAAAACACATGGATTCTAGAAGCAGACCCTGATGCTAATTCTCCTTCACTTCAATGTGGATAGGTCTGGAATGCATTGTGTATTCAGAGGTAGCCCAAAGGCAGAACAACCTGGAGCAAACAAGAGAATCATAGTCACAAGAGCCAGAAATCAAAGCAAGTATGAGAGCAGGAGAAAGGCACTGGGGCCTTTGCTTGGGGCCAGAGCAGAGTAAGCTTGACTTATTTCAACTCAAGGAAAACTGTACATTCAACAGCTTTATTTACAAAATAGAGAGTAACCAGAGCAGAAGGAATGACATTATGGGATAAGGGAACGGGGAACAGGCAGGTGGTCAGAAAGTAATTGCCACAGTGCCCAGGACGTTGCCTCTGCTAGGGTGGGGGCCGCACAGGACCAACAGTCAAGAGGAAGCCCTGAATGCAGGCACTTCCTTCACACATCTGAGCTGCTTTGAGCCACAAGGCTAATAGCAAAGCTAGTATTCTGCAGGACCATCCAGAGCTCCTAGAGATGTGAGACGTGAAATCAAAAGACAGTCAATTTCATGAACATTTGAAAAAGGGATTAATCTCCTGAGTCATCGGGGAAAGGCAAATTCAAATCACAATAATATACCTAAACACATCAACTAAGTTGCTAAAATTAAAAAGACAGACAATACCAAGTGCTGTCAAGGATCTTGAAGAAATGGAACTCTCATACACTGCCACTGAAAACCAATTGTAAACAGTGCTTGGCAACACTCATCATAGCTGAATGTATGCATCCCAATAAACCCAACAATCCACTCCTAGATTTATAACCAACTGAACTGCATTCGTATGTGTATCAAGAAACTTGTTCAAAAATGCAAAGAGCAGCATTATTTGTAATAGCCAAAAACTGGAAAAAGAACGAATGTCCATCAAAAGTAAAATATATATATATATATAGTATACAATGAAATATTATACAGTAATGAAAATGACTGGATTGATGCTTAAGGGAAAAACCTGTGTGACTTTCACGAACAAAATGTAGAACAAAAGCCAGGCACAAAGGAGTACATCCCTTATGATTCTACTTATCTAAAAAGCAAACATTAGCAAAACTATGTTGTTAGAAGTCAAGACAGGGATTTCCTTTGGGGTTACTTACTGGAAATGGGCCTGAGGAAGGCTTCAGGTGCTAATGATGTCCTAGTTCTTGATCTTGGGTGTGACCTGATATGGGTATGTCTATTTTGTGAAAATGTATCAGCAATACAATTGTCATTCGTGCACTTTCCTGTATTTAAGTTATCCTTCACTAAATAAAAAATTTTTGCAAAAAAGCTATCAATAAATGTCATAAGCAGATGGAGGAGAGTGGACAGTAAAAATGAGAGACAGTAGCAGGGAGATTCCTATAAAAGAAGGGGCCTGAATAGGCAACCAGAAGTGCTGTCTGCACCAGTTCTGGAAATTTGGCCAAGGGCACACTTCCCACCAGAAAATGGGTAGCCTTGTGTGCTCAACTTTTCCCTATTTCTCACTATCTGTGTTCCTGGACTCTCTAATACCTGATTATCTCATCCTATAACTTAGAAATATCTTGTAGCTTTATTTAGAAAGAGAAAATGAAAGAGGAAAAATGTCTGGTAAAGTACCTAGAGCAATTCTTGGTACATAGTTGATAAATGACAAATACAGGTCCCTCTGTGACTTTCCTCCCTTATTCAGTTAGCTCACATGAGAAACCATCTGAGAATAGAAAGAATAAAAATCTAATTTTCTTTGTTTATTAACATCAAACAAAATTATTTTTCACATCCATGTCTATGAACAAGGAGACCTCAGTTACTACAAGAGAGGAAGAAACATGTTGTGGGCTTGGCCTCATTTCTTTTTTTTCTTTCTTTCATTTTTTTATTGGAGTACAGATGATGTGCAATATTATATAAGTTACAGTTGTACAATGTAGTTGGCCTCATTTCTTAAATTAACTTGACTATAAAGAGAAATGGCCAAACTTCCAAACACAATGTCCAAAGACAGATGTGAAAATGAGGAATTGTATCTCAGGTATTGGTCAAACAGTACCAACTTCCAGTTATAGAATTAACAAATTTGGGGATCTAATGTACAGCATAGTGATTATAGCTAATAATATAGTCATATACTTGAATGTTGCTAAGAGAGTAGATCTTAAGTATTCTCACCACACAATAAAAATGGTAGCTATGGGACAGGATGTTAGACAGGCTGAGTCCTGGGACCTGGGACCCTTTGCTGCAGTGCTTGCACCTGGACAAACATCTCCTGGAGGAACAAAATACAAAGAAACTATAAGGGAATAAAAATAACTGTGTGCATGAGCAACTGGGGCAAATTATAGACAATAAGATACAAAAAGCTTAAAAGCCCAACTGTGTTTCTGAAGAGCTGGGAGCAAAAGCAGGTACTGTGCATGCCCCCTGCACTCAATACCACCAAAGCGGGGGGGGTAGGAAAAACACCTAAGTGACCCCTGGACCTGCCCCTACCCTCACCCCATATAAGGAACTATCTCACCACCCCCGCCCCCCCCCCACCCCCGGCCTCAGGGAGTGAGCAAGGGAACCTGTTGCTTATTTTCACTCCCCCCCCATCCCCGACTGCAGCAGGGGCCACAATAAAGTCTTGCCTGAATTTCTTGTCTTGTCTGAATTTCTATTGATTATCAATTTCTATTGATTACAGAGGCCAAAAACCCTGGTCGGTAACAGATGGAAGTGGTAGGTAACACTATGGTGGAAATCACTTTGCAATTTATAAATGTATCAAATCAACATGTTGTATATGTTAAAATTATACAATGTTATGTATCAATTATTTCTCAATAAAACTAGAAAAAACGTATCTTAGTGTTGGGAAGGTAGGATTGGATTCAGAATGACAGGTTACAGCAATGAAGAACAGGCAATAATTAGTTTTTTCCCTATCACAATCTTCTTAACTATAACCACGGAGAAGATCTGTTTGCCGACATGGATAACAAATCAATGGTTCATTTTGAAAAGAAAAAAATTAAAAAGAAAAGTTTATAACGCTAAACTCATTTTGGAAAAGCATATCATTGATCAGACAAAAGAATTTATAGCTTCCAAGATGGATTTTATTTTGAAACAGGCTGCTCTAAAACATGGTGGGAGATCACCATTGTTCTGTTCACAATTCTTTGTTTTAACATAAAGCAAAAGTTTTTGATAGAAAGAAAATGTTGATATATAGTGGTCTGACTTGCAGGAAGGTGGCTAACTAGAAATGGAACGAATGGAAAGTCAGCTCCTTGGAAGGAGAGTGAGAGGACACCCGGCATATCAGGGGAACCAGTGGGTTGCCAAGTCTCCTCTACCCAGAAAGACTGAAAAGGAATAAAACAAAACCATGAAACTGCCAGTACGCTCCCATATTGCCCCACAGTTCAACACTCTGAGAGACAGTACTTCTATGGAGTAACAAAAGACAATGGAACAGTTCTTAGCTCCTCTGAAATTAGAAGAAAGGTGAGGTAATCCAGGGTTCAAAATCTAGTGCCTGGCAAACAAGGTCCCTGCATGTGAGAAAGTGGCCCTGGAATCTAGAGGGACACAAATGAAAGTGACCATGATGATAGCCACCAGGATCCAGCAGTCCAGGGGCAGCTTCACAGGCACCTGGCTTTGGTGAGGACAGCTAGACCATAAGACTGCATGGTGTGTCAAAGGTGGTAGTAGATTATAAGATTCACCTACAGAGTAACAATTCCTTGCCTTGCAACATTCCAGTGACACACAGTTTTGATTCCTTGCTTTCTGGTTTCACTCACTGTTCAAGTAATGAATCAATAATTTCCATAGTTGATTTCACTGATTTTCCACTACTTGTTCTCCTTTGGGTTGAACTCTAAGTACAGAAAGACACAGCTGTGTGTTTCCAGCTCATGGGCCATATATGTTATATCTACTTCTTTCTCTTCACTTACTAACTCACTGATTCAATTGGAAAAGTGTGACCAAGCTTGTCTAGCCCAATTTGTACTTTATAAAACCAAGTTCATTATTGCTAATGTTCTGTTACTCCATTGGATATGTACAGCTTTTTCCTCCCTATTTTGGTCCCACTACTTTAATAGAATTTGAAACTAGATTTAGTGGTTGGTAATTGACAAGACCACAGGTGTGGCTTTTTGTTTTTATTGGTGTTTGTTTTCTTCTTATTTCTCTGTATAAACAGGGAGGGGGGAAAACTGTTATAAAGTTTTTTCAGGTAGATGTTCATTTATGATTGAATGTTGACCAACATAAGGACATTTATATGTCAATTAGTAAAATAGAAACAATATATCAATGACACAGGAAATCACGAACAGCCAATCTCTTAATGAAACATGACTTCTTCCTGCCTCCATACATCTATCTCTTTCTCCCTCCCTTCCTTTCTCTCTTTCTTTCTGTCTCTTCCTCTGATATACTGAACAAGCAATTTGCATCACTCTAGAAATTAGAGGTATTGATAGAAAAAATATAATCCACAGATTATGTAAGTCTTATTTTCATTAGCACTTACTTGCACAGTGGTCCTGTGGTATGATAGAAAAGACACAGAATTTGAAGCCAGAGAACCTACGTATTTACCCCAGGCCAAGTTTACTTAGCCTCTGTGAATTGTTGTACCCTCTTTGATAATATTAGATAAGAGGTCATGGAACAAGGTGGCTGAGAAAGAGAGCTCTTGAACTCAGATTGCCTGAGTTACAAGCCCTTTACCACCATGTACTATCAATGTGACCTTGAGAAATTACTGGTGTTCATTTCATCCTCCGGAAAATAGGGATGATAACAGTCCAACCTTATGGAATTACAAACATTAAATGAGTCGGATTATACAAAGCACAGCACCTCATGTCAAGGAAAAGCTCAATCAATGGTATTATTAGTAGTAGAGAGCTCATAAAATAATTCATAAAATAAAAGCATTATCACAGTTTTAGGTTTTTTTTAGATTTCATGGGAGATGTGAAATAACCAAAGCCTGGACATATAAAGAGATAAAAGATATAGCCTTGTCCCTGCCCTAAAAATAATGCTTAAACTGATGATGAGACCAGATATAGTAAAGTAAATATCAAGACCCAAGTACAGACCACAGGTCAAATCTGTCCCTCTAACAAATCCATGTTGCAGAAGGTAAGATGAGGGTGAGGTGGGAATACACTTGGCAAGTTCTGAGGCTTGTAGACTGGATGGATGAAAGGAAACATTATTACAGTGCAACAGTAGAAAGTGGGTTTCAGGAAGTTATAAGGGAGCAGATTTTAAGTTCAGAGGCTCAGGAGGACAGAAAGAAGGAAGAAAATAGGATTCAGTGTGGTGTGCTAGAAACTTTAACTGGGCAGGGCTGTACAGAGGATAGACAGGTCCCAGGGCAGAGGAACAATTATGAAACAACCCGAGTGCTCCAACTTGCTTGGGTTCCATGCCTTGTCCCCTGCAAATATGATCTAAGCCAACTGATGTGTGTGTGTGAGTATATGTGTGTGTGCACACACTCATGTCCCCATGTATGCTTGTGCTGTACACTAAAATCCCTTCCACCAAAGAATATAGAGTTAATACACAGTAGCCTATATCTGCATGGCTGGAAAGAGATATTATCCTGGCAACTGACTTCACGTACACAAGTCATATTTCCATACCACATGAATTCGCATGAAAGTGAAAATATCAAAGAGGAAAAAAAATCAGTAAAAGTTCTCTTATTGGGCTTCCCTGGTGGGGCAGTGGTTGAGAGTCCGCCTGCCGATGCAGGGGACACGGGTTCGTGCCCCGGTCCGGGAAGATCCCACATGCCGCGGAGCGGCTGGGCCTGTGAGCCATGGCCATTGAGCCTGCGCGTCCGGAGCCTGTGCTCCGCAACGGGAGAGGCCACAACAGTGAGAGGCCCACGTACCGCAAAAAACAGAAACAAAAACAAAAGTTCTCTTATTTTAGGTATTATGATCATACTACACATTTTAAATAAAAATAGCTAACATTTATCAAGTGTTATGTAGGTGTTAGTCACCTTTTATGAATAGATTAAAGGTACTTTTATCTATTCACTTATTTAATTTTCAAAATGATCTTCAGACATTTATCCTATTATCCTATTTTATAGGTAAGGAAATTGAGGCAACCAGTGAATAAAAGTGACACAGCTAGGAAGTAGTAGAGCTAGAATGGGCAATGATGCTCTAGAGAACAAAGAATTCTCACCCCCTCTGCCAAAGGCACATAATAACCATCTGTGTATCCCAGGAATTGTTCAAAACACAGACTCCTGAGCCCCGCCTCCAGAAATTTTGATTCATTAAGTTGAGGGTAGGGGCCCAAGAATTTGCATGTCTAACAAGTTCCCTGGTGACGCTGATGCTGTGGCTTATGGGTCACACTTTGAGTGGCATCACCCTATGTTATAATATTTCAATTGCTGGCTAAAAGGAGGTAAAATTATAATATGAAAAAATGATCTCTCATTTTCAAAATGTTTAACGTGAACTTAATTTCAAGGCAACATTCCAAAGCATTGATATGAATATTATAGATTTAGACCAAAAGCATAAGCTTGTTCATTAAGCATGGTGATAGAACCAGATGAACCTACACCAATATTTAGTACTCAAGCTGTGTTTGTACATTTATTTTCTAAATGGTCTCAGTATTTCTTGTCTATATCTTTTCTGTATTTAGTTAACAACTTATAGCTCAGTATACTAATTGAAACTTGTCAATACTGTAAAGTGTTTCTTAATTTAAATTACAGGAGACAATCCACTTGGAAACATATTGAACAGCCTCTTTTAATGTTTTATTACAACAAACAGAATCCGACATGATAAAAAATTTGACACAAATCAGAACCATCTTTAGTGTCAGTGGAAAGAGGAAAAAAGGAATGACAGTGAACCTAGTAGAAAACAGATCTGTTCAGTTCCCTCATGAGAGAACTTTTAAATGCTGATAAAAATAGAGACATTTTTCCCTTTCTGGGAGGATACAGTCAACATGTTTCCCTATTCTTCCCACTAGGTATAACCAAAAACCTTAACATCATATAAAAAACAAACATCATAAGATTGCAAACCAACCAGGGACCTTGGGACCTAAGGAATGACACAGCAGTGAGCTCTCTAAGTTTACTTTCTGCTTATATATCCCAGAATTAGGACTGAAGAAGTCAGAAACTCAGACACACAGGAAAAGAGGAAAAGTAAAACTGAGAAAGAAAAAACAGTGTGAACAAGCAGAAAAAAAATGGCAGAGGCAGGATCGGTCAGAGTAGGAAGACCCTGAGCTCACCTCCCCAATGAACACATCAAAACTGCCACTACAGAGGCAAAGTCAGAACACATCTCGCAATTTGCACTTTCCCTTTCTTCTCCTTCCCACAATGTGAGAGGTGGGCATCTCCCTCCCTCTTCCTACAGGAAACTTTACTCTATGGTCCAGTTAGTCCAGTCTAGACTTTGATCTCCTAAAAGGGGAGACAAAGGGATGCAGACTACCCTTTCTCAGTAGCCTCACAATGGCTTATAAGGCTCTTGTTTTGCAAAATAATCCTATTTCATGTGTTGGAAATGAAAAGAAAAAACAAACTGTCACAACATATAGAGCAACTCTCACTGAGAATGACCGAAGGACAAGCAAAACAGCTCTTCTACAACCAAGGCTGTAAAGAAAGAACCACAAGGAGTCAGGTAGGAGGGGAAGAGAAGCAATCTAGTTGGGTCCCAAACCCCTAGCAGGGACACAGGAGAGGAGGGGACATCACAGGCTTAGGGATCCTCCCTGTGGAGTGAGGGATTCCAGCGCCACATTGGACAACTCAGCCCTGGGATCCGACAACAGGAAGACAAGCCCCTTAGCTGGTTTGAAACCCAGTGGGGCTTACCAAAGGGCTGTAAGAAACTGGGCCTCTGCTCTTGAAGAGCACACAGACTTGCTTGTTCCCAAAGTATGGAGGCAACACATTGAAAACTGCCAGGGGCTCTGGCCACACTGATCTCCTGCTCCAACCCTCCTGCTCCAGCACTGCTCCAGCACTGCTCCCTACTAAGGCAGAGACTGCCTTTGACAAGGTACACACATGTGCCCCAGCATAGAAGCACCTGGGGCCCCAGCCCAGCCTCTACCCAGGGCAGAGACCACTGCCAGGTAAGTAGCAGAGCCAGTTCAGAAGTGCAGCCCCAAGCCCTCGAGCTCTGGCCTCACCCCCAACCAAGACAGAGACTCTCATCACTCCTAGAAGCCCAGCTCTCTCAGTGTTCCTGCTCCAGACCTTTGGGCCCTGGTGCAGTCCCAGTGGGGTGCTGACCACCTGTGAACTTAAGAGAAGCCCTGGCTTGCACCTGCTCTGGCTCTAGCCCCTCTAACTTCAGCCCTACCTCTCACCAAGGCAGTGGCTGCCAGCCCACACTCGGGGAAGACATGGTTCATGCTCACTTCAGATCCAGCTCTCCCACCACATGCAGACCGTAAAGGGAGACTCCCACCCAAGATACCCCTTCAAGACTGGATAAGGCAACTGTTTTACTTAATTTCATAAATGAAGAAAGTTGAACAAAATGAAAAGACAGAGGAATATATTTCAAACAAAAGAACAGGATAAAACCCCAGAAAAGAAAACCATAATGAAACAAAGATAAATAATTCACCTGATAAAGATTTCAAAGCAATAGTAACAACAATGTTAACTGAACTCAGGGGAAAGAATAGATGAACTCAGCAAGAACTTCACAAACAATTAGGAAATATTAAAAATGAACCAGAGTGAGGAATATAATAACTGAAATGAATAATACACTAGAAGGAATTAACAGCAGATAAGGTGATACAGAAGAAGACATAAGCAAACTAGAACACAGAATAGTGGAAATCAGCCAATCAGACAGCAAAAAGAAAAAAAAAAATGAGACTAGTTTAAGGGACCTCTAGGACATCATGCATACTAACATTCACATTATATGGGTCCCAGAAGGAGAAGAGAGAGAGAAAAGGGGGTTTAAAATTGAACTTAATGAAATATGGCTGAAAACTTCCCAAGGCTGAAGAAAGAAAGATATCCAGGTACAGGAAGCACAGAGAATCCCAAACAACATGAACCCAAACAGACCCACACCAGGACGTATCATAACTAAAAGGCAAAAGTTAGATAAAGAGAGAATTTTAAAGGTAACAAGAGAAAAACAAAGAGTCACATACAAAGGAACCCCCATAAGGCTATCATATGATTTTTCAGCAGAAATTTTGCAGGCCAGACGAGAGTGGCATGAAATATTTAAAGTGCTGAAAGGAAAAAAAAAGTCCCCTACAACCTAGGATATTCTATCCAGCAAGGCTATCATTCAGAATTGAAGGAAAGATAAAGCATTTCCCAGACAAGCAAAAACAAAGAGTTCATCACCACTAAATCCACCTTACAAGAAAGGTTAAAGAGTTTGTTTGTTTGTTTTTTGGCCACACTGCACAGCTTGTGGGACCTTAGTTCCCCAATCAGGGATCAAACCCATGCCCCCTGCAGTGGAAGTACAGAGTCCTAACCACTAGACTGCCAGGGAATTCCCAAAAGGTCTTCTTAATGTGAAAAAGAAAAGGCTATAACAAGAAATAAGAAAATATAGGATGGGAAAATCTCATTAGTTAAGGAAAATATATAGTAAAGGCAATGGATCAACCAGTTAAATAAGGTAGTACAAAGATTAAAAGACAAAAATTGTAAAAATCAACTATAACTACAATAAACAAGAGATAGGCATGAACATGAAGATGTAAAATATGACATCAAAAACACAAAATCTGGTAGGGG
This sequence comes from Tursiops truncatus, assembly GCF_011762595.2. Lineage (NCBI taxonomy): Eukaryota > Metazoa > Chordata > Mammalia > Artiodactyla > Delphinidae > Tursiops > Tursiops truncatus. Next base: position 47,966,442 of record NC_047043.1, on the reverse strand, counting down.
GAGTAAAAAATGTAGATCGTTTAGAATGTGTCTGAACTTAACCTACTATCACTTTAAAACAAGTAGATAGAGTTTAGGTTGACACTGTAACCACAAATCAGAAAACCTGCAATAGATAAAATTTAAAGAGAAAGGAAACCAAACAAGTGATTGGTGGAGCCAGGATTCACACTCAGGCCATCAGTCTCCACAGTCCATGGTCTCATCCGTGTCTGAACCTCATTATGGCTCCATTTTAGATCTGCCTCTAATAACTAATGTTCCTTCGCTTATTTTTTTGATCTCAAGCCATGTATAACCATTATAATCACAAAACATAAAGTGATATGGAATATATCAGCTAATTTTTATTCCTCACTTCGTCATTAATTAACATTTAGTCACTCTATCTCTAATTAGAAATATGGCAAGTGAGGTCTCAGGACTGGGATTGGATTTATTTAGATGAAAAAGTTCTAGAATATCAACTTGGCCACTATCTCTAAGCTGGCAGCAGTAGTTGGGCCCTGAATTGTATCCCTTGAAAGTTTCTAATAATGTTTCTTGTGTTCCAACTATACAACTGAATGCATATCAACATAAGGTCACTGCCTCTCTTTGCAGTATCTTCATACTCATTATGGTTCCCTTCATTTGTGGTGTCTTAAATGCTAACGGAATTTAGTTAGGCAATGATAATAAAAAGACACTAACTGTCAACATGTTTATAGCAAAGAAGTAACAATTCCAGGTTTCTATTTTCCTGATCTGATAAAGAATATGTCCTGGTGTTGGGAGTAATTTGTTTCACTACCAGAAGAAAAAAATAAGACCAGCATTTAGTAACCATTTTCTTGAAAAAAATAACAAATTAGGATTAATTCATGGTTGTCCCAATGTCATTTTCCCTTACGTGTTGTTATTATGCCTTCCGGAGTGGGAAGGAAGGATTAAGTTGGACCTCCTACATAACCAACATTCTATCCCATCTATGCTACAGTCCACAGGGAGCACACTGTTAATAGTTATGAAAATTACGATCCATTGGAGTGCTCGCAAGTTGCGATTCTATAGTTAGTTCTGCTTTCTTTTTAATTTTCCACATGGGTAATTTTTTAATAAGCAAGAGGCAGGATGAATGAAGAAAGCCAAAGTGTGTATCCACATCTTCACTTACATCTGAGATGTAAGGATGGTGTGAAAATGTGTCAGTAATGACACAACCACTATGATTATCAAGCCAAAGGCAGACAAAGATGATGATATAAACTTGGCATTTACTTGGACTGGGGAGTAAGACAGGGTTTTTTGTGGAAGGTTACCCGTAGAATTAATTCAATTGTCCTCAAACAGATCTTTAGCATTAGGTGATTGTATTAAGAAGTAACCCACTTTGAAAACAATAATGATTCCTTACATTAATAAACTTTTGTATTGATGTCAACCAGTTCTAATAATTTAATCATTCCCAATTTATTGACTGGGTTTAAAACACCTTCTAAAGAAACATTTAGCCTAGTCATTTTTTATTTACCTATTTGAAAGGAGAAATATCCATTTGAGTAGTTACTCATACACTGCTTATTCAAAAAGTTATTCCATAAACACCTATTAAGTACCCACTCTGCACACCAGATATTTGGTTCAGGATGAGCCCCGATGGGTGGAAGACAGAAAAGGGGAAGGTATAGTAGAAGAGAGTGAATTTTAAAAAATACTCTCCAGGAATTAAAATTCTAAGCATGGAGAGTAAGATAACAAAATTAGGCAGTGTATGATTAAGTGTCAGATGAATTGCATACAGTGAGTCAGATAATAATTACCACAGAAGCAGAGGTTAACTTACCATTAAAAAAAAAAAAGCTTAGACTTCAGGGCCCCTCACTTGTACAGGACCCTCTAAATAAATATTCACTCCTTTAACTAATTTTGTATATGTAATTTTAAAATATTTTTTTTCTGTAAAAGGGCCCCTCAAATGGTATAAGCTCCAGTCCCCACAACCTGCCTATGAATAGGGATGCAGAAATGCAGAGCAAGAATTTTCTCAAGATCTATTCCCAGACAAAGTTGGGATCTTTCCAACTTTTGTGGATATTTCTTTCCAACTCTGCATTTCCTATTCTGGCTATGGCTAGTGGTTCTCTTCATTCTCTACCCAGTATCTAGTCTTTACAATATTTAAAGAACTACTTTGATAAACACACATACATACACACACACACACACACACACACACACACACACACACACCTCTAATTTTTTTGTAGAAGAAACATAGGACTGTCCTTCATCTCTGAACATTAAGGGTGACCCCAAGGCACAGCTGTTTCAGAAAAAATAAAAAGTACTTATGAAAGAACAGATGTTGATAACAAAATCCAGAGCCCAACTCCTCCTGGAACCAGCAAGTCTCATTGGTCATGAGCCAACAGCAAATCTTGCTTGGACATAAGGTGTAGAGTTGTACCTCTACAATTCTATTAAATGCCCTCAAATGAGTCAGGAGTAGTCCCAGAGCTGATGGCAGGACTGAAGCAGACAGATGGCATTTCATGGTCCCTATTTCAAAGGTGACAGGGATATAGGGACAAAGAACCTAACAGATCATTTATAAGTTGTTAATGTAAATTTCACATGTAAATATAAATTAATATATGTGTAAATTTAAATAATTCTAGTGAATTTATTCTTTCGTTTTATGGCTTCTTGACTTTGTATCTTTCTTAGAAAGACTTCACCTACACTATGGTAACCTAACTTTTTTTTGAATTTCATTTTTTTTAAGTTAATTAATTTATATTTTATTATTGGCTGCGTTTGGTCTTCATTGCTGCACTTGGGTTTTCTCTAGTTGCGGCAAACTGGGGCTACTCTTCCCTGCAGTGCACGGGTTTCTCATTGTGGTGGCTTCTCTTGTCATGGCGGACGGGCTCTAGGCGCGTGGGCTTCAGTAGTTGCAGCACACAGACTCAGTAGTTGTGTCTCGTGGGCTCTAGAGCACAGGCTCAGTAGTTGTGGTGCATGGGCTTAGTTGCTCTGTGGCATGTGGGATCTTCCCGGACCAGGGCTGGAACCCACGTCCCCTGCACTGGCAGATGGATTTTTAACCACTGCGCCACCAGGGAAGTCCAGTAACCTAATTTTTTGATTCTAAAATTTTAATTTAATTTATACATAACATGGTGATCTCAAAATGATTTTAGCATAGAGTTTTAAGTCCGTGTTCAGCTTTATTCCTTCTCTAGACGTCCGGTAGATTTTACCAAAATAGTTTATTTAAAAATTTGTTTCCCATTGAGCTAAAATGCAACCTTAATATATACTAAATTTTCATAAATATTTGGATCTATTCCTAGAAAATCTGTTTTATTCCATCCATTTACATTGGATCATCTATCCATGCCTGGGTATAAATTATTTTAAATACTGTAGTTTTAAAATATGTCTGAACATTTGTTAGGGTTCTTCACTCACTATGCTACTTTTCATAATTTTTTCTAAATTTTCTTGACTATTCTTTTATGCTTCCATTTTATTTGAAGTTCTGATACGTGATGTATGCTTAATTTTCATAGAACTAAATTTACAGATACATATTTCTCTGTTTTTTAATCATTCATTTAAAAAATATACTTGCTTTCAAAACCTATTACCCATCTCTGACTTTTCTTTCAGGCTTAAAAAAAAATCATCTGTCTAAATTGCTTAGAAAAGCTTTATGATACATGTTACTATAATGCAGGTTTGGTTATAAAGTACCTGCTCATTGAATCCATCTCCCATGATGAAGAGAGGCTCTCCCTTCTAGAATGCAGAAAGCTTAAAACAAAGGCGTCATCCTTGCCCCTCAAAGGCAGTTTAATAACGTTCTCCTACTGTCACAGAACACCACCAGCTTTGGAGTAAAGTAAGCTGTCTCCTTGAGAGTTTCATTACCTTTGGCTGTTTTCCTTCACACACGTTATTAAACAACAAGCAAACACAAAATTCTCTGAATTCAACAAAAGCAAACCTTTACATAAATCTAAAAGAAGTGTTATGTTTTACAAATAAAAAGGACTGCATATATTTATTTTTTATGGGATATAAGAACTAAATTGCCACTAGTTACATCTTACATTTGCTTAGGAAAAAAATGATTAATATTAATAAGGTATTGTGATGTTTTTGCCTGATCTTACAAAACAAACATTTTTGCTTAGCTATTAATATTAATTACTTTTATCTCTATTCTTGACCCAAAACAGGATTTGATGCAAATGTATTTTTACTTAAGATTACTTTAAAAAGTAAAATTAATGAAACAAAGGAAAAGTTTTGTATTATTTGCTGAGAAGCTTTCTTCTTATTTTTTGTTCAAATCTGGGCAATATACGAAAATAAAGTTTCCTAGCTCTCTTGAGCTACAGCAGAATCAAAAAGCAGTACGCATATATATATATATATATATATATATATATATACACACACACACACACACACACATATATATATATTTACACCAGAAAATATACAACATTGTAAATCAACTATACTTCAATATAAAAAAAAGCAGTATGCTCAGCACAGGGTTAAAATATGCTATTTGTTTATCCTTCTCATTAATTTCTTAACTAACTCTCCCACAAACATCAAGACGATCCATTTGAAAACTGTGACTTGACATATAATAAAACCAATTAAAACACACACAGATTCATACACATACACTCACACATTTGTGCAGCTCCTAATGGTGCCAATAAATCAGCTCAAAACTATAAAAAAGTAATTAGGGACAAAGAAATGGCCTGTCTTGATGTTGCTTTTTTCTTAATATGCTTCTAAAGCGATTATACATGCATATCTAATTACTACAACTGATGACCTATGGTCATAGCTTGATTTCTGTATTACAAATGGCCTGACATTTAATTAGTCTGTGTGATTAAATTATGGAATATCTACATGGTGACCAAATGATTAAAACTTTTTTGTGCCTCTAGTTTTCTCAGCATTCAAGTTAATTATATCTGCCCACATATACAGTATGTGAACAGACTCACACAGAAATCTTTCCAAGTGAAAAGAGAGTTATAGTTCTGCAAATTAAGATTGAAAGAATCATCACTAAGTACATCTCACAAGAGGTGCAGTGGGATGGGGTAGGACTTCAATTACTGCAAGAGCTTCAACCCTAAATTATAATAAGGATGGAGCTGGTAAGCCAGGGTTCCCACTTCTCATTCATTCTCATTTCATTCCCTAAGGAATGGCCCCTGATGTATGTATGGGTTTTTTTTTTATAAGAACTGATCAATTTATATAAATTTTACATTAAGTTTGGTTATTACTGTCACAATGTCAACGTTTTTTCTTTTATTTTTGCAGCCCAAGTCAACCAGGGATTCTTCACAGCTTGTCACCTGAGTTGCAACAGCTCTACTCTCACAAGTACAAGTGTCAGTGAATTCAGGGGTTTTGAGTTGCCACAAAATGTGGGCTTGTTTTAAGTTCCAAGCAGACCTGAAGAATGGCCATGAGAAAAGGATCCTTACTCCCATTTATATAAGCAAGTTGAATGAAGCAGGAAACAAATTTAGAATGCCTCTTAAGACACATCTGCATTAACAAAGGACATCCTTTTGACATCCTGCACTCCTGTCTCGTTCATCTTTACCCCATCCCTATTATGTGAAGGTAGTGAGTACAAAGGCTCCTAATTACCCCAGCGCTAGTATTGAGAGACAAAGAGGGAACACTGAAATCTACCAATGATCCCGAAACCTTATTAGGTCAATGCATTCAATAACTGCACCATGAGAGATTTTTATTCATAACAGAGAACAAAGTTGGCTGATGTAGGAATCTCACACATACAAAACTAGTTGGTTAGAAAAAGAAACTTTACTAATTTGACATTATTCCAATAGTAAGTTACTTCCTAAACAGCTAGCTATGATTGCTTAGTAGGATTACATGATTTATCTTAAAAACAGTAAGTTACTTGATGAAACCTCCATGTCCTCCAGAAGGTAAAGGCAGATATAAAAGTATAAGCTTTATACACTTTCCTTTTCTCTTAATTTACAGTAAAAGTTGCTAGAATATTTCAAATGGCCAGTATGTGAAAACAATAGATGTACAATCTAGAAACTAATCTTTAAGTCATGGCTCTACAGGAGAGAATGAGGAAAAACAAAAACAAAAACAAAAAAATCAAAAGTGAGGTATTAGTAAAAGCACAGAGAGAGAAAAAATAAGAACAAAAACTCTGGAACATAAACAAGATATGATGTAAGTCAAGTTTATAGAATTAGAAGGCAGAAATGATTAAAAATGATATACTCAATGTGAACTCAGTGAACTTAAAATGAAAGAAAACAGGCTTCTAGTTCAAGATGGCTGACTGAAAACCTACATATACTTCATACCCCTCATGACATACACTGAGATAAAAGTATAAATATGTAAGAAAAAGCACACATAATATAAAGAGAATAGGAATCATCAAATAAGAATGTTAACAAATTTCAGAAAGTTGTAAAATAGGTGAAGCAGTAAACCAGGGACCTGCTTTAAACCAAAACTGATAGGACCAGGCTTAACTCAGAGTCAAACTGAGTGAGTCTGGCTCCCCAACCCTTGCTCTTAACTACTATACTCAAAGGTGAAACACAGTAGAGAAAATATATGAGATGTGGAGAAATAATCCAGAGCCCAATATTAAACCACCAGGAACTTATGCAATAAGAACAGAAAAACAAAATTTTGAAGAAGAGGAAATTATCACAGAAATAAAGAAAATGTCCTTGAACTGTAGAAGAAAATGTGTTTTGGGGTTTAAAGGGCCTAAGAACTGCTAAAAGGATGATAAAAAATGTCCTAGACTTGGAAAAATTCTCATTAACTTGAAACTTCAAGGATAACAAGGAAATCCTTAAAATGTCTATAAAGAAAGAAACATTCCAGGTAAATAAACAGGTTACTTATAAAAGAATCAGACACAGAAGAATTTTTTTACCTATCTTTCTTCATGCTAGAAGAAAATGGATCAGTGCTGTCAAAGTTACAAAAAATTTTATTTTAATCCTAGAATTCTATGATTTACCAAAACATCAATCAAATGTGACAGTGGAACAAAGTCTCATCTAAACGTATAGAAACTCAGAAAATTTATGTCATGCTTTTGGGGGAATTACGTGAAGATATTGCTAGCAAAATAGGTAAGAATATAAGAAAGAGAAAAAAATAAAGTTTCAGGAAATAAAGGTCTAACCCAGGGGGAAAGTCAAGGAAGCGGCTTAGAGAATGCTTCATCCTGAATGAAGCAGGGGCTAAAATGTTTTAGAAGCAATGTCTTTGGGGAGACATTTAAGACATGATTTATCTTAAAAACAGTAAGTTACTTGATGAAACCTCCATGTCCTCCAGAAGGTAAAGGCAGATATAAAAGTATAAACTTTATACCCTTTCCTTTTCTCTTAATTTACAGTAAAAGTTGCTAGAATATTTCAAATGGCCAGTATGTGAAAACAATGGATGTACAATCTAGAAACTAATCTAAACTAAAAAAGGAAAACAATAAAAATATTATTGAAGTTCCAGGTTAACTTGCGAGTATGCAAAAGACACATCATTCTTTTTCGTCAATACCAACAAAAACCAAAGGCAATTAGAAATTCTGGAAAAAAGAAAGGAAAAGAAAAAGATACGAAAGTTATAACACAAATATGAGGTGACTTTTAAAAATTTTCAAACACGTGGATTTCCCTGTAATTTTTATACTTCTTGATTTCTAGCAAAATGTCATTGCCATCAGAGAAAATACTCTGAATGACTGTAGTCATTTGATATCTGATGAGACCTGTGCTTGGATCAATTTATGGTCAATTTTCATAAAAGTCCCATGTGTGCTTAAAAAGAATGATTACTCTGCACTTGGAACGTGGAAAATCTCCCCACTGACTTTAATCAAATACCGAAATTCCAAGAACAAGAAGGTGGTATAAAGAATCCAGAAACCTCATATTGGTTTACAACCAAGTATAGCCCAAGAAAGCAGTAAGTCCCACCTTAAACACAAAGGCAAAATGCACTGACAAAGAGGCAAAGTAGAAATGTGCTGGTAATGAGTGTAGGCAATAGCCTGAAACAGCCTCCTGGAGTTCCCAAGTGACCAAGTTTTGTGACCTTGGCAGTTAGATGAGGTCCATATATCCTCATATTCTAAAGAGGTGGTAAAAGACTTTGGACAGCCCTAATCAGTTGCCTGTAACCTGAAGTGAACTGAAAAAAATATGATTTAGTCCCGGCAACCCAGAGAGTGAAGAAAGTTGCTGGCAGAGATCTGGACTTGCAGAGACCTTGATAGAATAAGAAACAATAATGCAGTGGTCTGTAGGGATTGATGACCAAGAACCAGAGGAAATCATGTTCACTTCAGCCATGGCCAAAATGGACAGATGTTAACCTAAAATAAGATTCACTCCTTCCTCCATGTCTCCAACATACTAAGACATCCCTTGAAAATGGGAAACTCAGTGGTTTTGTCAAAATGTAAAATGATGATATTTTAAAATTGTAGAGAACTGTGCATGTCAACATACATCCTTGGCTCCTATACATTATCTTTGACCTCTCTTGTCCCACACTCCTGGGCTGTATTAGTTTCCTATGGCTGCTGTGACAAAGAACCACAAACGGAGTGGCTTAAAAAGCAGACATGTATTGTCACCCAGGTCTGTAGGATAGAAGCTCACAATCCAGATGGGGTCAGATGTTGGTATTCTTTCTGAGGGCTGTGAGGGGGTCACCTAGCTTCTGTTGCTTTGCTGGCAATTCCCTGGCCTGTAGATTCATCATCCTGATCTGACCTCTGCCTTCATCATCATATGGCTTTCACCCTGTGTGTGTCTGTCTTTCTGTCTCTGGGTCCATATTTCCCCTTTTTATAAGGAAGGCCACCAGTCATATTGGATTAGAGCCCACCCTGATGCCCTCATTTTAACTTGATTACTTCAGTAAAGGCCCTTTCCCAGATAAGGCTGTATTCTGAGGTCCTGGGAGTTAGGACTTCAACGCATCATTTTTAGGGTACAAAACTCAACCCATAACACGTACCAGGCCTCATTGTCACCCCCACATCACTACCACCTCATTGCTGGTCTCCACACCAGAGGTGGGGTGAAGACATCAATTCAGCATGCTCTGTGATAACAAAAAAAAGCTGAAATTTTATATCTGAAGTTTTTAAATTTTTTTTAAAGTCCTGTGTGATGGCATCAAGACAAAGGACTATAATCCTTCCATGATACCATTTTCTTTTCTTTATTTTTTAAAATTGAAGTATAGCCAATTTACAATGTTCTGTTAGTTTCAGGTGTACAGCAAGGTATACACCTATTCTTTTTCAGATTTTTTTTCCCTTATAGGTTATTACAAAATTTTGAGTATAGCTCTCTGTGCTATACAGTAGGTCTTTGTTGCTTACCTATTTTATTTTTAATTTTATTAAACTATAGTTGATGTACAATGTTGTGTTAATTCCTGCTCTACTGCAAAGTGATTCAGTTGCTGTACATATATATATCATTTTTCATATTCTTTCCCATTCTGGTTCATCACAGGATATTGAATATAGTTCCCTGTGCTATACAACAGGACCTTGTTTATCCATCCTATATATGCCAGTTTGCACATGATACCATTTTCTGTCTCCTGACAATTATTATAAAGTGAAAAATAGGTAGATTTGGAGTCCTCATATAGTTAAGGTTGCCAATTTTCTATGTAAGTTGAATAGTATCAATAGACTACTCCACCTTCCCCCATCAAAGACATATAAAATGCTATAGAAGATCAACAAATTTCTTTTGGTCTTGATTTCCACTGCTGTTGTTCCATTGGGGAAAAATGGAAAAATAAAGAATTAAGAAGACTGAGGGTCTTGGTACAATAGTCACCACCAGGTTTCACTAGGATTAAAAAAGTAGCTCACCTCTGAGCTACTTCCTGAAAAATGAAGCTTGGTCAAATTATTTTAGGCTAAACTCCCCTAGGCCAACAGCCAAATGACCAATATTTATATAAATAGAAACTAACTCTTCCAAATATTGTGTTACATCTATCAGTTTCATCTATAAGGGATGCAATTTTGTCTGTGTTCCCTGTCAAAGGAGAGAATCCTGACGTATTTTTATTCTTTGTATGCCCTTTACAGTGCTTATCTCGAAGCCTAGCACACAGTAGGGCTTTAATAAATCATTTAAATGAATGTATATGTGCATGAGTAAGTTTTCTATCATTTAAAATTTTGACACTCCCACATTCTAACTCTTCTTCATTGAATCACTTAATTAGTTCTACTTTTGAGACAATTTATTTCCTTTCTTTCCCAATTCAATTTTCACTGTTTATTTTTTATGAAGAGGAAAAATTAATAAAATACATTTTAGAATTTGAAAGCAGAAAAGGACAAGACATAAGTAAGGGAGGTGTTATTTTTAATGCACTATTTCTCAAAAATACATATCTGTGCATAGTGAGAAATTTGTATACCATTCAATACATTAGTTTTCAAAAGTACCGGGCTGGATAAAGCATTTGCAGAACTGTATTTGTATAGAAGCATGCTAGTAGATAGATCAGTTAATATTCTTTTTTATACACATTAATTCAACTAACAGCTTATACTTCCCCAGCTTCTGAATCTTTTTCATAGCATCCCTGCTAAATTGTTTCTAGAACAATAATCTTGGGCCAACATCCCAGGCTCCAAGATATTCTAGGCCAGATGTCAGCAAACTATGGTCTGTGGGCCAAATCTGGCAGCTGTTCCTTTTTGTCAATAAACTTAGACTGGAAAGCAGCCACACCTATCCCTTTATGGATTTTCTATGGCTGCCTTTATGCTACAACAGCAGAGTTAGTAGTTGTGACATAGACCTTGTGGTCTGCAAAGCCCAAAATATATACTATCTGGCCATTTGCAGAAAAAGTTTGCCAACCTCTGCTATAGACAATGGCAGATGCACTGAACTGATTTTCTTTTTTCTTTTTTTTGTCTTTGTAGACAAGTCCAATCACCAAATGATTTTGTTTAAATATTTGTTTTTGCTTGACCATACATACACCTGCAAAAGATTAGTTCTGATGAAACTGATCGCTGTGAAGCGACGCCTCTGTTGGCTGCAGCTTGTCTTAGCTGCCTTCTGGAAAATGGAGTAAGTTTCTATCAAGGCAAAAGTACAACTTTATTAAAGGCCTGCAATTCCACTCTAAAGAATCCTTCTTATAAACATGCTCGCCTTTGACAGTCATGTCTGTACTCTCATTGCAAACAGGAGTATCAATATTCAAGAAAGTCTTATGACGATGGATTTATTTCACCCCAGGTCAAGTTGAAAATCAGAGTAGTGATCTCAGGCCTACATCTTCCTCTTCTCTCTGTTCTTTCAGCTTCCTCTTTATCACTTTCCACGTGTCAATACCAAACATCCTCATTTTTCTTATAAAGTGCTCTCATCTATCCACTTCAGAATTAAAATTAACTTAATCTCTCACTCCTTTATTAATGAGGATGGCTTTCTTCTAGTCTGTCTTTCCTCCTACACATTCAGAGGAAAAGATTTGTTTTTACCTTTCTTAAAACCATAAGGTTAACAATCAATCCAGTCAAATGCCCTCAAATAATCTTTCATTTCAGGCTTCATGTTTAAGTTTGTGATTTGTTCGCCCATGGATCACTGCAAAACTGGTTGTTTTCTTTTTAATAGAACTGTAACCAGTTGGGGGGAGAGATAAATTAGCAGTTTTGGATTAACAGATACACACTACTATATATAAAATAGATAATTAACAAGGACCTGCTGCAAAGCACAGAGAACTATACTCAATATCTTATAACAACCTGTAATGAAAAAGAACCTGAAAAAGAATATATATACGTACATATATAATACTGAATCACTTTGTTGTACACTTGAAACTAACATGACATTCTAAATCACCTATACTACAATTAAAAAATAAAATAAAAAATAAACATTTTTGCACAAACAATAAAAGAATCTTTCATACAACAGAAATGTGTGGAAGACTACATAACCTCAATTAAAAAAAATTTTTTTTAATTGAAAAGGAAAAAAAAAATAACTGTAACCAGTTCTACTAGTGCTGTGGAGGGTTTCAGACAGCTACCGTGGCAGTATACTTCCTTCACTCTCTTAAACTTTGGTTTGGAAAATTATTTTTGTAATTGTATTAAGAAAAAAAAAGTTTCTGGAATTTCCTCTCTTCACTTTGACTCCAAAAGAGAGAGACACGACAAGGCCCACTGGGTGAGATTGTGCTGGCAGAAGAGGGGGGAGGGGGAGGTAGGAGCAGCTCCATAGGGCATCAGGGCTTTGGGTGGTGGGGGGAGTGGGCCACGTGTCTCCTCGCACTAAGGACAGAGATGGAGGGTGTGGAACTGGACTCCAAACTGCAGACTTGGAGAGTGAGAGGGGTCTCTGGGGTCCCTGGAGCTGCAGGACTAAGGAGACAGGTGACAGGAGCTGTCAAACTCCAAAGCACAAGACTTCTGGGACAAATCTGACTAAAGACCTAGTGCCTCCCCAACTTTTCCAGCACCCAGGAGACCAGAATCATTTTTCTTAATTGAAGTATAGCTGATTTGCAATGTAATGCCAATCTCTATAACAGCAAATTTATACATACATACACTCTTTTTTATTCTTTTTCATTATGGTTTACCCCAGGAGATTGGATACAGTTCCCTGTGCTATACAGTAGGACCTTGTTCTTTATCCATTCTAAATGTAATAGTTTGCATCTGTTAATCCCAACTCCCAATCCATCCCTCCCTCTCCCCACTCCCCCTTGGCGACCACAATCAGAAGACAAAATCTTGAAGAGCTTGGGAGGGAAGCCCCCAAATGGCTGAGGCTGACTTTCCTATCAGATTGGCAGGGGGCACCGTGGAGCAGAGTAAGTATGATTTAGGGAAGGAAAAAGAGAGGGAATATTCTGGGCTAGAACTATAACTTCGTACAGTTTGAACCCTAAATGAGTTAAGTTTCAAGCATAACTTGTACCAACAATGCAGTAATCTAATCTCATTTGGCAACAAATAAAAGCTGTGCAATCTCCATCCAGAGACTTAGATCCAAATACAGTATTCAATAAAAGTAACTACTTTTTTCAGATTTGTGGTGCTTCTTGTACTTAATCTCTTTGTTTCCCTTACACATTTATTTGCTTTTTATTCTGAATTATTCTTTTTTGTTCCATTTATAATTTGCCTCAAATCCTGCTAGAAAGCTGAATGCGCACGCTAAATGAGTTGATTCAAGTTTGATTCAAGTACCTTAACTTCCCATTTCTTTAAATCAAAAATCAGTTTTCTTCTAACTATTCTAATCCCATTATAATATAGAAAAAAAATGTCATACCCCCAAGAGGTTTCCCATAGCTCTCATTGCCATGCTTTTTCAATGCAGTGAAATTTGTTTTTAAACTAAAGTCACTTTTTAAAAAACAGAATGGTTCAATTATGTAGACTGTCTAACCAAAGTAACAATAACACTATAATTTATCAAATTTATTCATGTGTCCCTTGAAAGCATTTTTAATTTTTAAATGTTCCTGAGGAAAACAAATATAACATAGGACATGCATGAGAACAAACAATATTTTGCTATATTTTGTCTCAACATTACTTTTTGTACAAGAAAAAAATATAAATACAACTAAGGCTTCATTATATCCTTCTATTTCTATTCTTTCCTTAAAAGTGGGCATTATACCCAAACTGGTGTGTTATCATATAAATATATACATCTCTATACTTTCACTACTTACACCTCTATCCACAATATATGACATTAATTTCTTTAGACATAAGTGGCATCTTAATGTGCATTAAAACTTGCTTTAGTGTGCATTAAATCTTGCTTTTACTAATAATTTTAAAATTCTTGAAAACTATTAAACATTATTTTATGAATTAGATTCTGGGTATTTTCTCAAGGGTTGGGTGTGTTACACATTTTTTTTAATTCAACTTTTAACTTTGAGATAACCATAAGTTCACTTATAACAAATAATATAGATAGATCTTGTTCTATCACCATAAGGATCCCTTGCATCGCCCTTTTATAACCACACCCTCCTCTCTCCACACTCATACTCCAGTCTCTAAGCCCTGGAACTACTCAGCTGTTCTCTGTTGCTATATTTTCATCATTTCAAGAATGTCATATAAATGGAATCATATAGTATGTAACATCTGGGATTGGATTTTTTTTTTTTTCACTCAACTTGCTTTCCTATGGGTTTCTTGGACATTTTCTAAGCCCTTATTTGTTTGTTTATTGTGTTGTTGAATGTGTTATTTGGTGTAGTCTCTTAATGGTTTCTCTGGGATATATATACATAATCACAACCTACTGGTATCAACATTTTACTACTGGAAACCTTCCATGTAGATTCCCTTACCTGCCCCACTTTTAAATATCATACTGTCTTCAGTAGCAGGTGGTACCATCATTTTTGCTTCAATAATCAAATATGATTTAGAAAATTCATGAGGAAAAAATGATTGTTTTTACCCATATTTCTGCTCTTTTCATTATTCCTTCTTCCTTCCTAACGCTCCAAGAGTTCTTTTTTTACCTTTTCCTTTCTTTTTGAAAAACTTCCTTGAGTCATTCTCTAAGGGTAGGTCTGCTAGTGGAGACTGCTCTTACTTTTCCTTCATTTTGGTGTCTCTGTCTCCCCTTCCTTACTGAAGGACAGTTTCACCAGATACAGAATTTACAGTGGACAGCTCCTCACTTCCAGCACTTGGACATGTTGTGTTGTGTCCTCTGTTCTCCACGGCCTCAAGAGAAACTCGCTGTCATTTGAACTGGTGTTTCCCGTAGGGTACATGCTGCTTCTCTCTCATTGCTTTCAAGGCTTTTTTCCCTTAGTTTTTAGAAATTTAGTGATCATGTGATTGGCATGAATTTCTCCGGGTTTATCTTACTGGATTTGCTCTCAATTTCTTGAATCCGTAGGCTGATGTCTTTTGTCAAGTCTGGAAAGCTTTCAGCTGTTATTTCATCTACTCTTTCAGCCCCACTTTCTCTCTCCTCTCCTTCTGGGGCATCATTCTGCAGGTTGGATCCACTTTTATTATCCCACAGGTCCTTGAGGCTCTGTTTATTGCTTTTTAGTCCGTTTCTCTCTGTTGTTCAGATTGAGTATATTTTGTTGATTTGTCCTCAAGTTCAGTTACTCCTTTGTCATCTCCACTCTCCTAGTGAGACCATATTTTAAGATCTTAATCTCTGTTATTAGCTTTTTCAATTCTTTAATTTCAATTTGGTTTTTCTTTATAACTTCTGTTTCTTGCTGTGATTTTTCTATGTTTTGTTTTTAGTATTTTTCTATCATTTGTTTTAAGAACATTTGAATTCTTGGTTGAAGCATTTTTGTGATGCTGCTTTAAAATCCTTGTTGGATAATTCCACCATGTAATTCATCTTGGTACTGCCATCATTTGAGTGTCTTTTCTCATTCATGTTGAAATCACTATATGTCAGGCTATTTTCTATTATACCCTGTATATTTTGGCTATTAGGTAGAGAGACTCAGAGTCCTACTTAAATCTTTTATTTTAGCAGGCAGTTACTTTGTTTAGGCTTTGGCCTATTTTTGTGGGCTGTGAATCCAATGACAATTTCATTTTCTGAGCCTTTGTGATGCTCTCTTGGTCCGACTGGGTACTTCTGGGGCTCTCGATGATTCCTTCTGTTACATCCTGAGAGGCCAGAAGGTGCTTCCTCAGGCCAGCAATCCTGGTGCCTGTAGGTGGTAAATAGGAGTACAGAGCACATCCCAGGCTGGGTATTGTGGTGGGATCCCCATCAGCTAGCTATCCCATGTCTCCAGGCATGGGGAGGGATTCTCCCGCCCAGAAAGGACTGAGAATGATGCCCAGGCCAGGTGCTGGCTGGCAGGTTCCCCACATGTATGGCACCAGGCTGCCCTGTGTCTCTAGGTGGGGAAAGGCCCAGTGGTGAAAGAAAGGACTCCCTCTGGCTGCTTATTGTCAGAGGGACTCCCAATAGACCCTGAGCTTGCCTGTGCTGTCACTGGGGCTCCCTTGTAATCCGGGACAAGGGTAGGGGGGAGTTAGACAACTGGACCACCTTCTGTTGTTCGACTAGGGATGGGGAGATGCAAGGCCTGGGCTTTGTGCTGTTGGGTGGAGCGTGATAACATGTCCTATGTGCTCTGTTATTCCCCTAACCATAGAGTCCCTGATCAGTTTGCCTTCTTTCCACTTTTCAGACTTCTCCTTTGGTTGCCTCTTGCATTACTTTCAGAGTTTACAGTTAACTTCATGAAGAGGATCAGGAGCCATGCAGGTTTGGGTTTTACACTGTCAAAGTTAATCTACAAATTGTTTTTTATCAAGGGAAGTGTTTTGTGAATTTTATTTTTTAAGTGGCAACTATTTCATAAAGATATGATAAAGGCTAAAATTTATAAAATATTTCCTACTAACACATTGTTTCAAAATAGGTATTGCTATAATTTTCTAGGTGAAATCTATGAAAACTTTTCAATAGGGGAAGGTTAGTGTCCTTGCTGACATACTCATAGAAATGCCACCTTTAGGCTCTGGTCCAACAGCATTGTTCTGTTAACAGTGCCTTTCATGTGGTAATTGTTAGGAGCCAACTAGACCCATAGCAACCCAGTACTCCAGTGATTTCCACTGTGTGTATACTCGTTTATCGTAAAAAGTAATTAAAAGGAAAACCTCTACTAAATTTATATAATATATTGCCAGTATCATGTCTACTTTGTAAGAAGATTAGATATTCAATCTTAGAACCATAGAAAAGCATTAAAAAAGCTGTGTATCTAAAACTAACACAATCCCTATTTAACTCCTTATATATCAAAATAAATACTTGATGGATCAAAATTTCATATAAAATATAAAACCACAAAAGTGCTAAAAATATTAACTTCTAAAAAAACATGGAAAATATTATGGTTAAGGGGAAATGAGCAAAATATTTTAAGGATAATACAAAAACCAAATAAAATATTTATAAACCTGAGTAGGTAAATAACAAAAAGATTTACATGGCAAAAAAAAGTTCTGTATAGCATAAGAAAGTCAAAATCAAATCACAGACCAGAAAATTAAGTAAATAATAATTTTTAAAAATAATTTTTAAAAGATTATTTTCTTAGTATATAATTGCTCATAAAAATCAGTATGGAAATGACTAGAAATCAAAGATAATGGGTAAAAAAATTAATAGTCAATTCAAAGATAAATACATATAACTTTAAACATGTGACAAGATGCTTAAATCAATTATATTTAGAGAATTTCAATTAAAGTATACAAGTGAATTATTAAAAAAAAAAAAATAGGGAATTCCCTGGCAGGCCAGTGGTTAGGACTCCAGTTTCAATGCCAAGGGACAGGGTTCAATCCCTGGTGGGGGAACTTAGATCCCACAAGCCGTGCGGCACAGCAAAAATAAAAAATAAAAAAGTAGTTTTGTAGCAATAAATCCTTGTTTAAAAATAATAATAGTAAGATAAAACTATTCTAAAATTAAAATTTTATTTTAAAAAAATTTGCCTTTGGCTATAACAATGAACCTGCATGATTTTGGCATTTAGCAGCTGCCTGTCCCTTTGGTCAGAGCCAACAGAAGGACTCAAGCTAATGTAAAGCTTTTTCTCAATTAGAATTGAGAACTCAAGGTTGACACTTTTTTTTGTTAAGGAAACAAAGGCCAGTTACCCTAGTTTGTGTTCTTTTGAAGATATGGATAATGAAAGATAAAAACTGAATTTTTTTTTACCACTAAGGCAGAATAAACGTATATGAGAAATTCTGAATCTTAAATGGTTAAATGTAACTTGAATACATACTTGTAATAGAGATGACACCAGCACACACCCAAAAAAATCACCAGGAAATTGAGGAAACTAAAATGTCTGGTTTAATGAAAAGACCTGGCAAGAAATGTCTTTTCTTTTTGTTAAACTTAATGATAAAGGAATTCCATTATAATGGCCTCACTCACAGGAAAAAAAATAAAATGAAAATTACTGATAAAGAAAAAAAATAACTTCTCCTGGTAGCTAGGTGACAAGTGTTAGGTCAAGACAAGCATTGAAAACTGGCTACAAGGACCCAATATTTACAGTCAATCAAGGTACAAATCAGGCCTATCCATAAGTTCAAGTTCATAAACTGTGCCACAACCAGCCATCTACACTAGTGAATATTCTTCTTGCTAGAATATTCAGGAGCCCACGATGCAGGAAGAGTCCCTTAAGACATAAGCCACAGCCTAGACAGGTCCCAATGGCCAATGTTCACAGTGTGCTTAGCCATCAACCCCTATCTATTGCTCTGATTTATCAACCAACCAGTAAGTTCCCTTTGGAACACTCTTGAATGCCAAGACAAAGTACTATATGTTTATTTTCACCTGTGTTTACATTAAGAGCAGTAATTTTATTTTTTCTCACTAATGTAGCAACAGTGGCTCTTGATGCACAAAGGATGACAACAGAAGTTGCTGAGCTGAAATTTACCATGAGAACTACTGGAGTGATCCAATGGACAGTGATGTCCTGCTCTGTGAAGAAGTTGGTTCACAGCTGGACAATCCTTAGAGCTTTCTGGGGAATCAACTGACTTCCCATGTGTTTCTACAAACTTTACAAACCATCTTTTTTTTATTTTTCTTAACCAGGCTGAACCTGAAGTGTAAGGATGTAATACTTGGACATAATTAATATACAGCTTACTGGGGTGCCTGATACATGGGGCTGGTCACTTACTAAATTGTAAAGCTGAACTTCATCTCTGGGATGCATCAATGAAGTGACAATGTTAAACATAACAATAGGGTCCAGACATTTCTTCAAAGCTTTGAAAACTTACTTCATGTTGTATGTAACGCAATATATATTTTCTTTCTTTCCATGTTCCCTTTCTTCCTTCTTTTTGTCCTTCCCTTCCTTCCTTCCTTCTTTCCTTCCTTCCCTCCTCCCCTTCTTCCCCCCCCCCCCACTTCGTCTCTCTCTCTCTCTCTCTCTCTCTCTCTTTCTTTCTACATTTCCTTAAGGAATGTTTTTGTGGCTTCCCTAGGCATGCTTTAGAAAATGCATTTTGCTCAGAATTCCTCTAATTATACTACATATAGGCTACTAATTTATCCTTCCAAAAGTAATGTTAAAAAATAACAATACACTAAAAGGTTTTAATATATTATGATGAAAATGATAAGAGGGTAAACAGGAAAATCTCAGCCATGAATGATTAAACAGATCACAGGGCTCAGGACAGAGATTTTTATTGTGCTATAATAAAAAGACACATGATTTGAGAATTCACCAGAACCAACCCATTTGCAATGTTAACATTTACTTTATAAGGATTAATCATTCTTGCATCCATATTCTAAGGCCCTTTTACACATTTAGTCAGCAAATTAGAATGTTCTTACCCTTGGTTCTCTGTCACAGGATAGCCTTCATCTGTGCAGAGCACTATCATGTATACTTGAATGAAGGAAAAAAGCCCTGCTTTCCATCTCTGCTTTCCTAAAGATAGGAAATAAAAAATCTATGGGCATTTTCCAATGCCTGAAGGTGGTAAGCTAGTTGCTTTAAGTCAGACTTCCAAACACCAGTTGGGTTGTTAGGAAAACAAAGCTGCATTTCAGTGCCGGAAAACCATCTGTTGCTCCTCTGGGTAATATACTCCCTGCCCTCTAACTTCGGAAAAGAAGCTTTTTTCTCTTCCTGAAGCCTTCTTCCAGCCAAACAATTAACTCTGAGGCTCTGGAACAGACACAATATCCAGTATTATTAGCATAGAATACTGTATTACACAGAACACAACTCAGCATTTGCCTTTCAATACGCTCGATCTTACTAGGTTCAGGGCAGTGGAGAACACTCAGCTTTTGTGACCTTTGTGGAAGTGTTGGATGTGCATTAGTGTGGGTACAATGTGTTTATTAGCTTCTTGAGAATTAAGTGAGTTTCCTAACAAAGAGAGCAAAAAAGAACCTCCTTGAAAGTCAGCCACGAGAAATGACTTCCAAAACTAAATGTTTGGTGGAAAGATACATCCAGACCTCACTTGTTCAACTTTTTATTCCTGTGGCAAAGAAAAATGAAAAAAAATTATGAATCATCTATAAAGGCAGATCAACCCTAGAGAATGAACTGAGAATTAGATGCCTGGACCCTGCTCCCATTCAATATGACAAAACTCCAGAAATGCTCACAGTCGCCATGGTTTGTTAATTGCAACACAAGAGTTATCACATTAATGCAACTCAGATGCCAAGAAGGGTTTAAAGGAAGTTAGATGAGTAAAGCACACAAAATGCTTTTCATTGTTTAGGCTTATGGGTAGTCAATGAGTTGTATAATTGGGATCTCTCATGTTTCCAGCTCATTTAGTCTTTTACTGTATTGTGTGAACTCAACAAACATCTGTCAAAAAAAAAAAAAAAAAAAAGCTCAACAGCTCAAAATCAAAGATCCCCAATGCAAAAATAAAAAAACATAATTTTCCTCCCATGCAAAGTTTACTTCCTCAGAAACTAGGTTTTTTAAAAATATATTTGTTTGCCTTTCTGCTTTTATTTTTAACCAACTGCCACAACTGCTAAAACTTTGCTAGTCAAAATATAGTCCATAGGCCATCAGCCTCACCTGGGAGCTTGTAGAAATGCAGACTCTTAGGCCTTCCCCATAGCTACAGAATCAGAATCTGAACTTAACAAGATCCCTAGATAATCTGTATGCACATTAAAGTGTGAAAAGCTCTAACTAAACAAAACCCACATGAAATCAGTGAAGAAAAAAATACATACATTTTTTACTTTGGCGTACGTAACATGAGTATTTTAGTTCTTCGACAAACACTCATCCTGAGTTTATAAGCTCCTAGAAGCTCTCCTGCTCTACTGTCTCTTAGGGTTGCTAACTAAATGTGAACACACTTGACTACAGACATATTTGACATTAAATTCTTGCAAAATTGTAATAATAAAGTAGAAAATAGGTAACTCATGTGCAAAGGTTCTTCGGCCACTTTTTGTTGTTAAACATAAGCTTTTATTGAGAGGGTGCCTGAAACTCTGTCCAGTGGTATCCTGGTATATGGTTAACAACTGGCTGTCCAGGAGAGGGGATGCCTCTGATTTAAAACATTCGGTGATTTCTGGTGTGAACAGTCCAGTTATGGCCAACTTAAAGCCACTAATATGAGGTCATGGAACCCAGATTTGGGAAGAAATGTGCACAATTGGCTCTCACTAGCCAGTAGGAGGCAGCTCTGGTTTTCTGCTACACAGACACACAGAATTGGCCCCTTAGCTCTCCCTAGAACCTCAAGGCTTTGGAACCCAGTTGAAAAACCGCTTCAATACAACAGGAGGAAAATCAAAGCAACCAAGCATAAAATAGCTTTTGTTTAATACTTTTAATTCCTTTCCTTGGTTCTAACACCTGTTCTTCCGGCCCTGCCTAGCTTGTCCTGGGATCCTCTGTCTTGATCCCCATCCTGACACTGGCATCCTTCCAATGTCCTCAATTCTATACCAGTGGCTCTGAACTACTGACTATGATCAGAATCTAAAGTGTTACGGCTCATAATTTTTAAACTAATGATAAATCGTACAAGTTTGCAAATGACTTCCTTTTCTTTATATATTAAAGTAATTCAGAGTTCTATTCCAAATCCATTCTACAAATATTCAGTAACCTTCTATTGCTAGCATGGTAATGATTTCTTTAAAAGGAGGAAAAATGAGGCTGAAAAACAGGTGGGATGCTGAAGGCTCAGGTGTGTTTGGCTGGTGAGTTTCACTCATGCAGGGATGCACAGGGAGGAAGCCAGGGCTCTCAGCTCTGCACGATGAGTGTCCTGCTCTCCATTCTACACGAGGGAAAGAGTTTCCTCACCTCAGGCCCCTCCCTCAAGCCTGGGAACCATCCAGGGGATAAAGTTCCTGAAGCAGATGTTCAATCTTAGTTTCTTTAGGAATCCCTCCTTTACAATGATGGAGCTAATCAAAGAGAAGCCAGCCCTGGGCTCTGTGATGACTTTTTAGGGTGGCTAGTGGCAGGCAGATGTGGTCTGGAAGGGCAGACCCTGACAATGGGGCTCACTCAGGGTGCCTGAACTTTATTACTACACTTGCCTCCCACAAATGCTTTCTAAAAGTAACACATTCTCACATCAAGTAACCTCTGGAATTCAAGTGCACAAGACATAGACGTGAACAGCCGCTGGCTACAGGAGAAGATGCAATTGGATACAAGACAGGGAAACCTATGCAGGGCTGTTGGCACCACCCTCAAATCAAAGGTTCCATGTATTTGAGCAGCGTAGCCTAAAGTCAGTTTTCACTTTGCTTTATCCTCCTCAGTTTCCTTTCTGAGAATGTCTATTCTACACAGCAATGGCAACTACAGAAACAGCAACCACAATCGCACTCATGCTTTACTGCATACTGATATTGTCTTCTGCTTA
Organism: Tursiops truncatus; assembly: GCF_011762595.2. NCBI lineage: Eukaryota > Metazoa > Chordata > Mammalia > Artiodactyla > Delphinidae > Tursiops > Tursiops truncatus. Next base: position 47,943,890 of record NC_047043.1, on the reverse strand, counting down.
GAGTTTCTGTTAGTTTATGAAAAAGAAAAAGAAAACGTTGATGTTAGAATCTTTAAAATTCAGCAATTTTGTTTATTTTGTAAAAATAAAAACACGCAACTAGCAAATTTGTGTGTTATCTGAGTAAAACATACTTTCAACTCCCATATACCAATTATATACTCTAATATAGGAAAAAGACATTCTCTAAACACCCATTAATATTCAAAAGTAATTTGTTTGAGGGTATAAACTTCAAGACATTCCTACAGATTCAAAAGTCCTGTAAAACGACAATTATACAATTGTACTTGTGATCTATACACAGAATATGAAAAAATTATTTTAATAACATAATCATGCACATAGAGATAGCTCAAAACGTGTGCTGAATAAACAAAGTGACCAGAGCATTTATAATAGGAAAATCACCATTTGCTAGTAGTGACTAATAAACAATCAGCACAGGTTAATGGCGTGGTCCAGCATGCTATTCTATTTGTACACTCTTCCGTATTAGTAATTTAAATCTACCTTAGTGGAAATTAGGGATAAAAAGTACGTACAACACTTCCACCTTGAATCTTACCTCTCAGAATCTTAAATATTCTCTAATGCTGTCATTTTCTCATCCTTGGCATATTTACTGCTGAATCTTTAATTATGACACAATTTAAATAATGTGTAGATTTGTAAATATTTGGTTAATATATCCTGAAGAACACTTGGGCTAAGGTCCAGATAGGCACTTAAATTTCAGTGCTTAAAATTATCCTTAGAACTAAAAGATACATTTTCCCTTTAAAATAAGAGGTTTAATATCATAATTATTGGACAAAACCCAAAAGAGACATCCACAAAAATACACCCAGCTGTAAATTATGTTTTTACATATGTCTAATTTATTTTGAAGAATTAAAAAAAAAACTCATTCACTTATTTTAAGTTGAATGCCTAAAGTTAATCTCAGGAGAAAAGAATATATATAAAATGAAGAAGAATGAACATTGTAACTCTTAGAGTAACAGCAAGTTAGAGGTCTACAGAAAGTATAAGAAACCATTCATTGTGGTCTTGGGACTTCCCTGGTGGTCCAGTGGTAAAGAATCTGCCTTCCAATGGAGGGGATGAGGGATTGATCCCTGGTCGGGGAACTAAGATCCCACATGCCGCAGGGCAACTAAGCCCTCACGCCACAACTACTAAGCTTGCGCGTCTCAAACTACAGAGCCCATGCACCCTGGAGCCCATGCACCACAACTAGAGAGAGAAAACCCTCACACCACAACTAGAGAGAAGCCCGCGCACCACAACGAAGAGCCCGCACCGCAACGAATGATCCTGCACGCCTCAACAAAGATCCCGTGTGCCACAACTAAGACCCTACACAGCCAAAATAAATTAATTAATTAATTAATTAATTAAAATAAAAAAGAAACCATTCATTGTGGTCTCAAACAATGTGATGTCATTTCATTTACCTAAATGTTTTCTATTTTAGATTTGTGCTCTGGGGAGATATTTAACATAAAAACAGTAATTTTATGAAAAGCAGAAGAAAGTGGGGTGGTACTCACAAAAAGCATTAAAGTAGCATTCTTTAACAAAGAATTCATTATCATGATTTGTGGTAGCAGAATTTTAAAACCATGTGCTCCCCCATAGCTTTGTAAACCTCAGTCTTGCGTGACAAACTTACAGGGGGTGAGCTTGAGCCAAACAGCACTGATGGAGGATGAGGGGCACCATCCACTAACCACATGACAATTCACGATACTAAACTAGAGGAGAAATTGTATTATTTATTCTAGAAACCCTCTTCATTTATCTTAAACCATCTACATATAAACAAAGAATGAATATCACTAGTAGACATGGAAAAACAAAGGCCCTTGCATCATATCTGACAATCATCCCTGCACTGTCTTCCATCAGCACCTATGTTCTCCGGGGGGCGGCAGGGTCCCAGCAGCCCCTGGAGCCCTCAGAGACGCAGAGAAGCCTTCAGTACCAAACCCCAGCTTCTCTCCGTCCCTGCAGCGCTATTTTCATACTGGAAGCAAGTTAAACAGTGGCAGCTTCTCATAAATTCTGAAAAATGTTCCCTTTGTCCAGGCACAGTGAAAAGAAGCTGCAGGTTAAGTATGACGCTGGGATAAAGCAATGAGACAGCAAACCTAGCATTACAGAAACCAGAGTTCCACCAACATCAGAAGAAAGGCCAGGTCTCTAGGGCCAATAACACCATGTAGAGATGTGTTTATATTCCCTTCCCTTCCCAGTTTGAAGGAAAATATATAGGAAACTTTGAAGGTATGCTGTTTCTTACACTTTAAAATATTCCCTTCCTTTGTCTCACTTTCTATACTTTTTGCACATTTTATTATACAATTTTTCTTTATTTATATTTAGGGCTCAGGCCTCAGAAAGACTTGACATTTTTCAAAATCACTGAGGATCTCAAAGAGCTAATGTCGACATGGGTTATGTGTATCAGCATTTACTATATTCAAAATTAAAACTGAGAATTTTTTTAAAGCACAAGTATGCATAAGCACACATTTTTCTAGTCACTAGAGCAATGACATAACACGTTATATAGCCTCAGAAAGCTCCACTGCACACTTGTGAGATAATGAAGAAACCAAAATTGTCTGGGGGTTATCATGAAAAGAGTGTTGACCTTGTGGACCAGGGGACTTCCAGGGGCACCTGGATAGTTAATTAAAAACTACTGCGCTAAATAAATAGCAAGCAAAAAATTAGACTTATTTTTATCTTTTTCTTATAAATTTCTACTCTTCCTCTAAATGTTAAAAAAAAGAAGAACAAAGTTGAACTTACAATATTTGACTTCATGAATTATAGTGCACTGGTGCTTCAGACCATGTAGTGTTTAGACCTATTAGAAGACTAAAATGAAGAGGACGATCATAACAACTGTTGGTGAAGATGTGGAGGAACTGGAATACTCATATTGCTGGTAACAATGTAACACAATCAACAGGAAAACGGTTGGCAGTTTCCTTAAAAAATTAAACACACGCCTACCATGTGATATCACTATTCTGCTCTTACACCTTTACACAAGAAAAATGAAAGCAAACATCCACACAGAAACTTGTACATCACCACTAGGGCACCTTCAGCTGTAACAGTCAAAAACTGGAAACAACCAAATACCCATCAATAGGCAAGGTGATAAGCAAATTATGGTACATCCATACAATGGCATGCTACTCAATAAAAATTAATGAACTATTGACATATGCAACAACTCAATTGAGTCTCAGATTTGCTTAGTGAAAGAAGCCAGTCCAAAACAGTACCAATATTAAGGGAATGAAAAATCAACTCACAGAACTCAAGAAAATCTTTGCAAAACACATTTTTAGGTAAAGGATTTGTATCCAAAATATACAAAAAAGTTCTTAAAATTCAATAAGTAAAAAATACAACTCCATTAAAAAGTAGGCAAAAGATATGAACAGATACCTTACAAAAGATATACATATGGAAAATAAGCATATGAAAATATGCTCAACTTCATATATTATTAAGGAATCAAAATTAAAACAATGAGATAACCACTATATATTTATCAGAATGGCCAAAATCCAAAACACTGACAGCATCATATACTGGAGAAGATGTGCAGCAACACAAACTCTCATAAATTGTTGGTGGGAATGCTAAATGCTACACAGTCAGTTTGGAAGACAGTTTAGCAGTTTCTTACAAAACTACACATACTTTTACCATATGACCCAATAATCATGCCCCTTGGTATCTACCCAAAGGAGATGAAAGCTTATGTCTACATAAATATCTACACATGGTGTTTATAGCAGCTTTATTGATAACTGATGAAACTTGGAAGCAATCAACATGATCTTCAGTAGGTGAATGAATAATCAAACTGTGGTACATCTATACATGGTAATAAAAAGAAATGAGTTCTAAAGCCATGAAAAGACATGGAGGAACCTTAAATACATATTGCTAAGTGACAGAAGCCAACCTGAAAAGCCTACAGACTATATAATTCTAACTATAGGACATTCTGGAAAAGGCAAAACCATGGAGACAGTAAAGAGGTCAGTGCTTGTCAGGGAGAAGGCAGGAAGGGAAGGAGGTGGAGCACAGGGGTTTTTTAAGGGCAGTAAAACTGTGATGATGATACTGTAATGGTGGACACATGTCACTATATATATGTCAAAATCCATATAATGCACTACACAGAGAGCAAGCCCTAATGTAAACTATGGAATTTAATTAATAATCATGCCTCACTATTGGCTCACTCACTGTAACAAATGGACCACAATAGTGCTAGTTGACAAAGACAGGGGAAACTGGGTGAGGCCAGGTGGGGGTGAGTGGGTGTCTGGGAACTCGCTGTACTTTCTGCTCAATTTTTCTATAAACCTAAAACTGCTAAAAAAATCTATTAAGTAAAAAAATAAAATCTATTTTAAAATACACTTTGTATGATTCCATTCATGTAAAATTCTAGAACATGAAAAGTAATCTATATGACAGAAGTGGATCAGTGGTTGCTGGCGCTGAGGAAGAAGAGGAAGAGCAGTGGGGTGGAGGGAAAACTTTGGGAGTAACTGGCATGTTCATTATTTTGATTGCGATGATGATGTATGGGGGGCATATGTATACCCAAATGTGTCAGGTTTTATACACTGTATATGCATGGCTTATTTATGTTGATTTGCATTTCTAACCATTTCCTGGGTTTGTGAGTGAAGGAAGAAAACTATGACCTCTACTGTCCATGTCACCCTCAAGAACCTCTCTTGCACATAACCCATTTTTAGTCCCTTAAGGATTATTCCCAATTTGATGTTTTGAAAAGTAACTCAGGCCACATCTTATAAAAAGGACCCTCAGATCTTCCTCCAGTGGCCTGAACATAGTGATGGGACTTCCCTGGAAAACATCTGGTTGGCTTATAAAACTCTGTTGAGTATATCAAAAGCTATATTATCAGCCATCTGAATTCTAATCATTTGTGGTTTCAACTAAACAAGAGCTATTGTTGTACCTAGCTAAATTCCTCAATCAATGCAACACAGGCCTTTTTTTAAGTCAAGCCTAAAGGCAAAGGTAATTGTATAAAATAATATATGTATAATTGATTAAATAAATATGTCACTAGTCCAACAAACAACAGGAAGTTCAGTCTAAGAGTATTTCAAGGCATTTGCTATTTTAGTGTGATTTTAAATTTAGCTGCAAAAATGCAATTATATTGTATTCATATCAGCATTTGTATTCTGATGTCAAGGAGCTGTATTATTTTGTGTAAACAATTTACTGGAATCAATTATCAATGAAAACACAAAGTTCCTTTCATGGCCACCAAATTGATGTCTTTATTAAAAACTGAATTTTAATGATCCCAACAGCCAGCTTTGGCAATCTGAGAACTACATGCTCAATTCCCAATGAGGCCCTAACTCATCCATTGCACTTTTTAAACTCGTTCCAGCTAAATGCCACAGGGGTGAGGAAGACAGTGTTTGGAAGGGGCCTGCACAAACAGAAGCCGAAATTATCCCCAGAACCAGTCCTGTGAATGTATTCTTGATCTCACCTCCTCAAGAGTGAGGCAGGTTTTTCTATCAGAGAGCTCTGCTCCTACTTCTCCTCCACCTCACACAGTTCAGATTTAATCTGTACAGCAGGGCCCACACTCCCACCCCAGGGCTGCAGAGTGACTGGGTTCAGATGAGCTGTGTTCTACGGTCAAGCTGCATGGCACACACGTGGTGGAGAAGAGAAGGTTGTAAAGAACCTGGGTTCTGGTCTAGTCCTACCCTTTGAAACTGATTTCACTTCATGGTCAACAAAGATGATAATCTGACCTGAGTTCACTTCTTGGGTGTGATACTCTCACCTTCTGGGAAATAGACATTCAATAGACATTTGACATAAATATCTAACATTTATGACATTTGACATTATGACATAAATAGATATTTATCACATTACTGTGATAAACCATAATGGAAACGAATATGAAAAAGAATATATATACAACTGAATCACTTTGTTGTGCAGCAGAAAATAACACAAGGTCGTAAATCAACTATACTTCAAAAACATAAATTTTTAAAAAAGAATAAACAAGATAAAAGCTCAAATTGGTCAGAGAAGTAATGAAGAAAATATGCAACTAAAAAAAAAAGTGTTACTTCTACTTCTGTTGAGGAAAGGAAGTCACGAGATAAATTTGCTCCCAGTTTTAACAAAATGAGAAGCCAAAAAATATACAAAACCAAATTTTTTTTCAAAGTCTATGAGAAAACTGAAGAAATAATAACACCCTTGAACTAAAGCCCAAAGTGTGATAAGCCTGTCCTAGAAGAGAAGGGAATCATGGCTGCTTTTCTTCCCCAGCCGAGAGGTAGAAGAAAAAGCCACCTTAGATATAGGTAGACAAAAACTGCTAAACCTTCAGCAAAGGCTGTGTGTGGGCTGGCATGACTGGCCTGGGAACCCCACATTACAGAGGCGTCTCTTTGCTTACAGGCTCTCCTGAGTATTGGTTACAAAGCCTGGGCAGGAGGACCAACTGGGAGTGCCAGGGATGCCCCAGGGCAGCCCAGAAGAAGTGGGGGAAATGCCCCGGTAAGTTGGGCTCACACCTGAGTGCCACAGCCATCTACCACTAAAACAGAAATGGAAGAACTGCATAAAGATACAGACGATTTTCAAAATGAAAGGAAGGAAAAAGATACACTACACAATGACCAAACAAATAATAGCGTATATGAATAGTAGACAAAATAGACTTCAATAAGTAGAATAATATCCATACAGATATTTCTTGAAAAGGTAAATATGTACACATCTATAGTTGTATGGAACGGGGCTTAGGGATCCCATTCCTAGGTATATATTCAGGATAAATGAGAACCTATGTTCATAAAAAAGGCTCATATACAAATATGTTTCAAAGACTTATTCATAATAAACCAAATCTGGAAAAGTGAAAGTATTAACAGGGAAAATAGACAATTAATAGTATATTCATTTCCTGGAATACTACTTAGTACTAACATGGAATAAACTACTGATATATACAGCAACATGAAAGAATCTCAACAACATTATCCTGAGAGAAAGACTCCAGAAACAAATAGTATATACTATATAATGATGTTTACATAAAGCTGTAGAATAGACCAAACTAATGTGTTATGACAGCAGTAAGACTAGTGTTAGTTTCTGGGTGGGGGGCACTTGACTGAAGGGGCCCCAAGAAATATCCTGGGATGTAAATATTCTCTACTAGAGAGAGAATGGGTAACATGAGTGTATTCATTTGTCAAAAATTGATCAGTCTGCATACTCAATATCTGTGCATACACTATATACCTCCATAAACTTAACATTTGGTTATGAAAAGCCTTTATACATGACTATGAAAATCAGTAGGCATTTATGTAAATTGACCGTACTAATATAAATACTTGTTTGCTAATTAAACTGTGTTTTGGTCCAAGCCAAGAAGAATATTTGCTAATTAGATTCTGCTGCTGCTAAGATATCAAACACCCTTGGATAGTTCATTACCTGAAAATAAGGGTAAAATATATATAAAAACGTAGCATATAATAAATATTCAACATAATGCTTTTCTTCTTTTTTGCTTAAAGGGGATCTAAAGGGAAAATTTCTTAACCAAAATTTCACATCAGTGTAAATACAGTCCCTTCCATGTTTGAGACACCTATGACCCACTAGCTATAGCACTTTTCCAACCATGGCAGCCACTTCCAATGGATTTGAGTTGGCATACAGCTTGAAACTTGTGTGCCACCTGCTCCAGAGTATGAAATGCAGCTCTCAAAAGATTTGCTACTGGTACAAACTGGGCTGTGGCAGAATAAGATAGTTCGGGTTAAAGTCAGAACTTGAATGTAGACGAGGACAGGTAGCAGAGTAATATGGGGGGAATCCAGTGATAAGTTAAAGCTATATATCCTAACCTGGCCAGTTAGCCTAGCAAAAGTGGAGACGATGAGGGGAGAGTAGAGATTAGGGACAAGGAGTTCAGAGGAATTAGAGGGAGACAGGCTTGTGCTGGTGAACTCAGGTACAAAGTACATTCTGTATATAAAAGAAGGCATCTGGGGGTCAAGCAAAGTGACGTGACTTACCCTGGATGCCAGCTTTAGTTTCCAGTAAAGCTGGCATTAGAAAAGTGTTTCCATTATATATTACACTGTGCTCTTTTCATAGTTATTATTGGGCTGATGGCCCAGGGAGAGAGGGGAGTTTCCTATTTATATTTCAAAGTGTATAATTCAGGGGTTTCAGTGAGGAAAAGAACAGGATGTGATGCTTGTGACTGAAATTAAATTGTAATAAAACTCCATGTCTCTCAGTTCTGCTTAAAATGTTAACTTGAAACTCCTGCTTCTGATGAAGTCCAGTGAAGCAGAAAATTCCCAGGGAGAACTAGCAAAGGCAGATAACTAAACAAAACATCTGGATGAAGTTAGCAGGACCTGCCAAGGAGAGGCAGGACTGCAGAGGCCAAGGTAATAGAAAGAAGGATCCTTGAGCTGAGCCCAGCTCTCTGCGCACTGCTTCCCCGAGTCATTCGCGTTCCTGGTACAGAAGGAGAAGCTAAGAAGCCTTGCAGATGCCTGCCATGACCTGGCAGAGGAGCCAGCAGAGCTTTGCCACTCATGATGCTGCTGAGACAAAAATGGTATGAGGAGCTGCCAAATGAGAAGGCGCTGAAGGTCCAAGTATCTAAAGGGAAGTGATCCCAACTCTCGGCACAAGTTTTGCCCTTGAGGTATGTACCGATTCTTAAGTTACACTGGACAAAATACCAAGAAGCTGCTTAGAAAGGAAGAAAAAAATTGAAAAGCACAAGGCGCTATTAATATTCACATGGTACAAGGAAGATAAAAACTGACTTTTAAAATTGCAGCAGGGAAAAGCCCTCCTAAATATCCTAGGTGCTCAGGTGGAATACTCGAAGAGCTAAAAGATGGGAGGGTCTGAAGCAAAGGTAGGTTGAACTGAAAAAATCTGCAACCCAGCTTTGAGTCAGCTCAGTCCCTGGCTGAAGTGATGTCCCTCTGCCCACATTCAAGCATCACCTCAGGAAAAGGATAATATCATCCTGAGTCCCCACTCTGTTGCAAACATGTGTTAAATATCAAGAAACCATTGCTAAAGATTAAAACAATAGGAGCAGGAGAAAAACAAAAAGACATCAGACAGATATGAATGCCAGGAAACAGATATGATGCCAAATTAACTTACGAAAATGTCAAGAAAATCAACATTTGGGTCAAAAATTTCACTAGAGAATGGGAATCTGTGAAAAAGAAAGAAACAGAAATTCTAAACATGAAAAATAAAATAGTAAGGCATCTACCAGTCAAGGAACGCCAAGGATTCCCAACAATCACCACCAGCTAGGAGACATCCTTCTGTACAAGCCTTCAGAGTCTGATGTGTATTTTACATTTACAGCACATCTCAATTCAACTAAAAATGCAGTTTCTCAGTTGTATCAGCCGTATTTCAAGCACTAAATAACCACACATGGCTTTAGACTACCATATAACATATTGGACAGTATAATTCTCTCTCTCTCGATGGATAGTAGATAGATAGATAGATAAAAGAAAGAGAGAAAGGCACAGGTACATATAGAAACATGCATGACTCTTGTAGACATACATTGCTGAACAAAAGAAATCAGATTAAAAAGAGATTATGCTGATGATTCCTTACACAAATTTCAAGAAAAGGCAAAACTAACTGATGATCATAGAAGTCAAAATAGTGATTACCTCCTGTGGGAATGGCTTTGACAGGAAGGGGCATGAAGGACATTTTTGGAGTAATACTCAATATCTTTACCCAGGTAGTGGTGTATACATAAGTAAAAATCATCAAGTTGTATATTTCATTGTGCCCTGTGCCATTTAGTACAATGTGTACTAAAATCCTGTACTGTGCTGGTAAGCTGGCATTCCAGGGAGGGAAGGGAAGGATTCCTGGCCTGTAGAATCTGCCCATTTCCACTGTGAACTACATATTCAAACAACGGCCAATTTCAAACTAGCAACAGGACGTCACGGAATATAAACTTGGAAGAGATACGCAAAATCAGCCCTTAGATGCTGGTGCCAGCCAGCTCCAGCACACACACCTTCATAGGAAAGGAACAGAAATAAATGTTTGCAGAAGTTGTGGTTTGCACATAAGCCTTCTGCATATGGAATCTACTCTTTTGATGATAGCCTCTATACTGTAGAACTAATCAAGATAAGGAGAAAGGAAGAAGGATATCTTTTTCCCAAGACTTCTGTGATGTTCAAAGCAAACACTGGTAAAGATGCTACTGAGTGAGATATGGCATAAGTAGGCATGCACCCTCCTGCTCAGCGGAGCTTACTCTCGCACACCCAAATGGAGCTGACGGATGACAACCCAGGCATGCAGAATGGCGCTTTCTGCTCTTACATACTGTACGGTACCAAATATGCTGTCAAATTCAGGAAATAATACATTTTAAGATAATGAAGTGTATTAAACAAGAATACCAAAGGCAATATTGAAGTGTCAAGTAAAAAACTTACAACAGTAAAATAAGGCAGATGTTCCCAGGAGCCTGGCTTTTTCATAGGAGAATATATATTCAAGCAGAAATAAACAGCATATGCTTGACTGGGTCTGTACATTTTTACATGTTTGCTGTGCAAGAAAAGTCATGCTGAGAGTTGCCTTTTGCATTTTCTAACCTTTGTTAGGACTCTACAGCCTCCATGACACAGGGCTGCAACAATTTGAAATTAATTTCCTGTTTAGCTCAAAGAGATACTGTCCTTTAAAGGTTATCAATTAATGAAAATTCTAATTCATTGTTAACATGGGGCCATAAAAGACCTGGATTCTGTACAAGGTGGCCTACTCCAGAGGGCAGTATGACATTTGCCCCAAGGCCTAGTATGACATACAAGAAAGAGAAAACAATGGTAATAAGGTGCTTTACAATAATCTAATGCCATAAAACAGTGTCACTGAGAAAACAAAATTCTGATTACAATGGTACAGTGGTTAAGAGGCAAGGCTCAAGCAGTATTCCCTGAGGTTGAATTCCCCTTGTGCCAATTACCAGCTGTGCAATCTTGGGCAGGTTTCTTAACTTTTTGTGCCTCAGTTTCCTCATGTGTGAAATGGGAATGATAACTGTAACTATCATACCACACACATATGTAATCTTACAAATATATATATATATATATGACTTATGAGTAAATAAGCACTAAATTTTAAAGCTAGGAGACACTGTAGACAGAAGGCACCAATCCAGTGGTTTTCAGAGTGTGGTCCCCAGACCAGAAATATCAGCATCACCTGGAAACTTGTTAGAAACGCATATTCTTTCAGCCAACCCCAGACCTACTGAATCAGAAATTCTGGCTTGAGAGCCCACCAATCCGGGTTTGAACAAATGAGGTAACTCTAATGCAGAACACAGTTTAGAACCACTGATCTAGTCAAGTCCTTCTTTTCTAAATGAAGAAAAGAGGGCAGGACAAAACGACTTGACTAAGATCACATAAATGAGTGGCTCTCCTGAAGCACACTGTGGTCATAGGCAGCTGTGTCTGGGTTTTTCCCCTAGTTTTTTTTTCCTTTTAATAGTTTTTTATAATTAGTTTTTTTATTAGAAGTCATTTCTTCATGCTCTAATAAGATGTACACAGACACACACATGCACAGACACACATAATTTAAAGCAAAAAAATTATTATATGAAAGTCAAGGGATTGTGTACTTTCTTTCCCCAACTTCTGTTTGGAAACTTCCAAGTGTGAGACTGTCATATTGAAAATAAAGAGCTGGTAGGACACAGGCTCTGGCCTATCAGAATGAGTGCCAACTCTAAATAACTGGCATGGCCATGCATGTTCTTCAGGTTAGAAGAACAGAAGATAGATGGGCTCCAGGTTAGACATTTACAACCAGCCTCTTGTTTATACTTCAAGATAGAAATAACAACAGGAACAGGCTGAATAGCTGGACTTTGTCTCCTGTGGACACTCTTAAGATAACATTAATGGCAGGGCAGAGAGGGGCTACACCCTGGTTGGGTAAAGATAAGGAGGTCACATATTTCTCATCTTTGGGGACAGGGAGACCTGCTGATTGCACATGAGCAGAAAGCCTCCTCAGGGGTCAAAAAGGGAGGGGGCACTATCCAATAATAGGTGTGTCAATCTCCCAGGGACCCTTGGGCTGGAATCCGTCTTGGCTAAAAGATGTGTGCCAATATCTGGAAGGGCCCTGAGTTCAGTCAGATGTGGGAAATGAATCAAGGTAGTTGGCCAGAGGAAAACAAAGACCCAGAAGAACTGCCCCATATAAGTGATTAAATCCACCTCAGGAACTTCCCTGGTGGCACAGTGGTTAAGACTCGTGCTCCCAACGCAGAGGGACAAGGTTCAATCCATGCTCAAGGAACTAGATCCCACATGCGTGCTGCAACCAAGAGTTTGCATGCCACAATGAAGGAGCAGGCAAGCCACAACTAAGGAGCCCAGTAGCCGAAATTAAGGAGCATGCCTGCCTCAACTAAGACCCAGCACAACCAAATAAAAGAAAAACAAAAAAATCCACCCCAAAAGTGTGTCTCTTTCTCTCTCTCTCTCTCTCTCAGCTCGCCCATGCTTTCTCCATACATATCTTCTCTCCTAATAAACACTTTACTTGCCTCACTACTTTTCATTTCTTTGCCGAATTCTTTCTTCAAAGCAGACAAGAGCCAGGGCAGTGCCGCGGTCACCCCACAGCCACCCAAGATTACTTCCTGGCTGCCTGTAAACCCTGACTACATCAAATCTGCTGCTAATGACAAAACCATTATTAGAACAGGATTATTAGAACTCTCTCAAGAGAGAGGCTCTCAGGGAGCAGTTGACTGGTCTCCTAGATATAGCATCCTGATTTTGAAACCCCACTTCAGACTGTCCACAAGATTTTGTGCTTCTTCCCAGTTTTTACTTCTTTCCCAGAGATTAAATTGAAAGGGTGTGGTCTAGAGAAATGAGGTGCAATTGTATCTAGATTTAAATAAAGGTGTTAAAGATATTTTGGAATTTTAAACTCATTCTAAAAATAACATAAAATCTCTACTCTGCAAAGGCCAACTCTGGAGATGGTAGGGAAACTCTGGCCATTCTTATTCTGACTGCTCTCCAATCTTTGATGTATCTCCACTGTCTCATCTTTTGGTGGAAAGGGACTAAAGTAAAGCTAGGATTTCATTTTAATGTTCTCTTTTCCCAACTGTCCAGGAACAAAGTGAGCTAGGTAGGTTGACAGCAGTAGGAAAATTATTGCTTTAGAGTGCAATACATCCTCCGACTGCAACTGATAAACTGTGTTCTTTGCTTCTGTTTCACAGTAAAAATAGGTTCATTTTTGTGCTGTGAAAGGTATACATAGATAAGGATGATTTTCAAAGATTTATCAACCACAGTGTCATGGGGACCAAGCAGACAGCAGACATTGTTTAAAACCAAAGCAGGCTCTGGAAGGCCCCCATTGCATGGCATTACTTTAGTTGCTAAATGATGGGGGATAGAGGAGGGTGGTGAGGAGGGGCCAGGCGGCCAGAGCAGCAGAGACAGGGTCACACTTACTGAGAGGGCTCAGGATACTTTTCAAATAATATGGAAGTATTTCCACATTTTAACCACTAATATGACTTTAAGAAAACATACCAGCTGAAGATCAGCCTTGTATATAAACATTGTTAATGCTTAAGGAGAAAACAAAAAGAAATTTGAAATCATGCTTAACCCCACCACACAGGGATAGCCACCATTAAAATGCTGTCACATATTTAATATAAAAATATAATATACACACTATTTTGAACCAAACAAGAATATTCTTCACATACTATTATTTTGTAACCTGCTTTTTCATTAATAGAATATCAGTATCTCTCAGTGTCAATAAGTATAGATCTATGTTGTTATTTCAATGATAGAGAATATTCAATTTTTACAAGCATAATTATCTATCTAACATGTGACTGTGAACAGGTATGTTAGTTTAAAATTTTTACATGTATTATTATTATGAATAAAAATATAGAGTAATGGAAATAAAAACAAAAATAAACAGGTGGGACCTAAGTAAACTCAAAAGCTTTTGCACAGCAAAGGGAACCATAAACAAAACAAAAAGAGAAGACCCACAAAATGGGAGAAAAATATTTGCAAATGATGCTACCAACAAGGGATTTCCAAAATCTACGAACAGCTCATGCAGCACAATACCAAAAAAACAACCCAATCAAAAAATGGTCAGAAGACCTAAAGAGACATTTCTCCAAAGAAGACATATAGATGGCCAAAGGCACATAAAAAGATGTTCAACATTGCTAATTATTAGAGAAATGTGAATCTAAACTACAATGAGGTATCACATCACACCAGTCAGAATGGCTATCATCAAAAAGTCTACAAATAATAAGTCCTGGGGTGGGTGTGTAAAAAAAGTAACCCTCCTACACTGTTGGTGGGAATGTAAATTGGTACAGTCACTATGGAGAACAGTATGGAGGTTCCTTAAAAAACTAAAAATAGAGCCACCATATGATCCTGCAATCCCATTTCTGAGCATATATCTGGAGAAAACCATTATTTGGAAAGATACATGCAACCAATGTTCACTGCAGCACTATTTATAATAGCCAAGACATGGAAACAACTTAATGTCCATCAACAGATGAATCAATAAAGAAGATGTGGTACATATAGACAATGAATATTACTTGGCCATAAAAAAGAACAAAATAATGTCATTTGTAGCAACATGGATGGACCTAGAGATTGTCATACTGAGTAAAGTAAGTCAGACAGAGAAAGACAAATATCATATGATATTGCTTATATGTGGAATCTAAAAAAATGGTACAAATGAACTTATTTACAAAACAGAAATAGAGTCACAGATGTAAAAAAACAAACATGGTTTTCAGGGGAAAGGAGCAGGAGGGATAAATTGGGAGATTGGGATTGACTATACACACTACTATATATAAAATAGATAACTAATAAGGACCTACTGTATAGCATAGGAACTCTTCTCAATACTCTTTAATGACCTATATGGGAAAAGAGTCTAAAAAAGAGTGGGTATATGTATATGTATAACAGATTCACTTTGCTGTACAGCAGAAACTAACACAACATTTTAAATCAACTATACGCTAATAAAAATTTTTTAAAAAGAGAATGAAATAATGCCATTTGCAGCAACATGGATGTACCTGGAGGTTATTGTACTAAGTAAAGTAAGTCAGGCAGAGAAAGACAAATATCATATGATATCGCTTGTATATGGGATCTTTAAAAAGATGATATGAATGAACTTATTTACAAAACAGAAACAGACTCACAGACTTAGAAAACAAACTTATGGTTACCAAAGGGGAAAGGTGGGGGGAGGGATAAATTGGGAGTTTGGGATTGACATGTACACACTACCATATTTAAAATAGGTAACCAACAAGGACGTACTATATAGCACAGGGAACTCTGCTCAATATTCTGCAATAACCTAAATGGGAAAAGAACTTGAAAAAGAATAGATACATGTATATATATAACTGAATCACTTTGGTGTATACCTGAAACTAACACAACATTGTTAATTATACTCCAATACAAAATAAAAATTTTTTTAAATATATAATGCAATGCTTTCAACTAGATCTTTCTACATTGTTTGGTTATTTCCCTTGGGAAAATATCTAGAAGTAGAATTGATAGATCAAAAATATATACATTTTAAATTATTTTGAATATATACTTCCAAAACTCATTCCAGAAGATTATAAATATACACATTTCTAGCCCTCAAATAAACTCTAATATGTATATATCTTAGTATATTTATTTGGTTTTAATTGTGGGTTAAATCCCACCTTATTACAAAAGAGTTTCAGGTAGCTTTTTAAGCTATATACAAGATAAAAAATGTAAGTAAAAAAATGTGATCAAATGGAAACTAAGGGTAAGAAAAATAAGAGGAGGACAGGTGTGATATTAACATATAAATACCCTGAGGTTCTTTACAAGCTGAGCATTTTGACTGTGTAGGAAACCATATTCAAGCTTTATAAATATCCAGACAAATACTTGATTAAGCAAAGTGATGACTTGAATGAATCATCTCCAATTCCTTTTGAAAGTTGGCATAGCATGAATAATAAAGGACTGAAATAAAATGACAGAAGAAAGAAATTAAACAAGAGATTATGGATACATATAATTACATTGAGACTGAAAAAAAGATGTGATAGAATGGACATAGAACTTTGCTACTCAAAGTGTGGTCTGTGTACCAGCAGCTTTGGCATCATCTGAGAATTTGAAGCTACTGTTTCACAATCTGTGTTTCAGCAAGATACCTCAGTGATTATATGCACATTAAAGTTTGACAAGAGGGAAGCACAGAGGAAACCTCTGAAGGAGGCCAATTTGATTTCTCCCTAGATGGCATCGCACACTGTCAGTGACCTCCCCATCAACCATCCCCAAAGCCCTTCTCTCTTGCCTGCTTCCAATAATAAAACTAAAACAGCCAGCTACTCTCCTGCCTCCCTTGCAGCTAAGAGTAGCAATGACCACCCAGGCAGAGAATGAGATATGATGAAATGTTACTGGGCAGCTTCTGGTAAAGATTTTCCTGTTTGAGAAAAGTAGAAATGGTGAGGTGAGATCTTTTTGTCACCTGCTAACTTCCTTTGTGCTAAGATTCCTATTGTAAAGTTACAATGCTCAGGACTGGGTTAGCTGTTTCATGGCTAATGAGAGCAGGCATCACCAACATAGATACTAAGAACAGCTAAGTGGAATTAAAAAGAGTCCTTAATGCCATCACTGAGCTGCTGCACCAACCACACTGCCCACTTTTGAACTTCTTGTGTTTTGTGAGATAATTACATGTCCCTGTGGCTAAGTCACTGTTCTATTACTTGCATCTGAGAGCATTTCTAATGGTCCTTGGGGTCAGCAGAGTGAGGAGAAAAGAGACAAGAGGGAACTATTTCACATGTAGAAAGTTCATACGTAGGGGACTCAAAACTCTGAAGGACTCAAATTTTAGTCATATTGTAGATTTGATTAATTCAGTTATTTCCATCTCAAAGGGTTTTGTGTATGTGTTTTCTCCCATAAAGAAATAAACCTGATTGTTGGTAAGTCTATAATTCGCTTTTTCTTTACAGATATAGAATATGAATCACACTTGAATTTTAGTTTTATATCACAAAACTGTTTAAGTCAGTGATTAAAAATGACAAGCTTTGTACAGCAGAAATTAACACAACACAGTAAATAAACTATACTTGAATAAAATAAATTTTTAAAAATGACAAGCTTTGCTACGTTTTTGTTAACCAGGTTACTTTTAAACCTTATTTCTTTCAGATTGTGTGTTGTTGCTACACATTCACTGTACCTCCCCAAACCTGCTAAAATATAGAATTTCAGTCCATAGGGGAACAGATATAAAAGTGATGTAAGAAGTAAACAGGTTATATTTTCCCCAGACTTCTCATGATTAAAAAATTTAATCCAAGAGTATTTCCTCCAATTTTCTTTCCTTTCCTCTCAATCAACAAAGTCTTGTTTGGGAAAAAAAATGGAAATTTCAGCATCTATTTCTGTATGGAATTGAAATTTTCCATGACACTTCAATCACACCCTACCAGTATAAGACAGGGCCACTGCTGCTGCTGCTGCTTTTGCAACAAAAAGAAAGTGCAATAAAAGATATGAATTACCAGAATTTGCATGGATTAAGGTTTAAATCTTCTAATTATTGAGTATAATGAAACAGTATATTTAAACACTTGTGAATGAAAATCTTTTAAAAATCTATAAATGAATTTCCTTCTTTACAATTATAATAGTAGCATAATAAATCTTTAGATCATTGTGAACTTTCATGGGCCTCATAGTAATCGATGATGTTCAAACTATAGAAAGGTTAAAATGAAAGGTGGATTGTTTGAACTTACTGTTCATGTATCCTAGAACATACCTTGGAGATATATATGGGTACTATTTCTGGATTTTTTTTTAATTATTTGTTTTTGGTTCAGACTTTTTTTTCTTTTGCAGGGGAATTATTTGTCATTAATCTCTTCTCTCAAAAGATTACAAGATTATGTTCAACAAATAATTTAGGCATTTCAAAGTTTTATTATTTTTAAGTAATATTTTTTACAGTACATGCACTCAAACTTAATATATACCTAGCAAAGTAATTCTCAAATTCTCATGTGCATGTGAATCACCTGGGGTCTTGTTGAAATGCAGACTCAAACTCAGTAGCTCTGGAGCTGGGCCTGAGACTCTGCATTTCTCACAAGGTGAGGCCGGTGCTGTGAGTTCCCACATCAGTCTCTTGGTAGCAGGGCCTCGTATCTTATTCTTCACAAAGTGCTTTAATTTACATAATCTCCTATAATTCTCACCCTACCCCCCACCTGATCAGCGCCTAAGATAAAGTAAGTTGCTGAGACCTTCAGGGTCTTGTCAAGACCATAAGTACCAATAATAAAGCTGACACTCCAACCCGTACAATCTGACACAAATCTAATTTTCTTTCTACTTCAAAAGAGGGCTTTCCCCTGCACCTCTGCCAGGTGAAACATCCAGTCCTTTGGAGCAAATCAGAACAAATCCTGCAGTCCATCAGTTCATTCAGATTATATATTATCTGACCAATGAAAGAGCGAAATACATCAACTAATTTTACAGACTACAATAGAAGGATCAATTTGGCTTTATTCACATAGCAGAATGCACTGTAATTTTGACTTTAATTAGACATTAGAATGTTACACGGAAAGAAATGTCCACTTATATACACTGTGTGCCATTAGCACGCCAGCTTTATATAAAGCAGAAGTTAGTTTATTTTCAGATGAGGGAAGGACAGGTGGTAAACAGACTTGCTAATTCAGAAGATGCTAGTCACGGTCCAGAGAAAAACAGAATTAGGGCTTCATTTTCCTCCCACTTTTGTCTTTCCTTCTTCTCTCTTCATCTCCCCCCTCCTTTCTTCTCTGCCACTGCACACATATCCATAAAGCCCTTAAGGATTTAGTTTCATTTTTATGATTCAACTAACTGAAAAAGCTAAAATCCCTTTTAAGGTCTGAGAGCAGTAGAAAGTCTGGTTATTTGGAGTTCTGTTGGCCAGTTTTTGGCATCCGCACTCAAGGAAGCCTCCTGCAACAACCATCCAGAATGAGCGTATGGCAGACCTCTGTAAGCAACCAGCATTATTCAGTCATTGTTCATTATGTTTGAATTAACAGTGACAGTACACATCCTGCCTGTTAGATGATGTTTCTAGTTAATTCCCTATTATCTATTAAAATCTCTGAGCTCTTGTAGAAAGGATGCACAGAAAAGTCATGCACAGAGGCTCAAGGACCACCCACATATTACTTTCCCCATACTTTCCACAATACAGTTCAAAAGAGTTGACTTTAAAAACCAATACCACCACATTAGTACTGTAACCTCATACTTCTGGTTCTGACTAGAGTGTTGGGAGGAGAAATGCATTGTTGCTTTTTTCCTATCTATGAGCCAAGTTACACTCACTCCTGGGGAAGGGAGTAGGAGTGACACTGAATTACAGAGTTGCCAGGTGAAAAGATCGCTTCAATATACTGTTGATGGTATTGTTATGTAAGCTACCCCAGCATCACTGTTCTCTGATTCTACACATCGGCCATTGGGTCAATAGCTGTAGCATCACATGACTAGAAATGAAGGCCAACATGGACCTACTTAAAAACTACTGCCTCTGTTCTGTAGAGCTCCAATATTGCTCTGCTGATATGATGTGGGAGGACTGTGAACTGCAAGGTTGCCATTCAGGAGCTGTCTGAACTAAGGCCTTGGTCCTGTGGGTTAGCTCAAGCTAGGCATCTAAGAGGCTTTTGACTTGGATTTTCTGAGATCTGAATGCTTATTACCACCTATTAGTCTCTCATCCCAAGTGACCACTATGCAGTTGGGATACAGCCAGCACTAGGATCGCCAAACATAGGCTCCAGTGTCTCCTATTTTTTGCTTGAAGAGTGTTCTTCTAAAGTTGTAGGTTACCCACTGCTGCAAAACAGCTATAACCACCCTGGGGATTTCGTTCCCATATGCAGATTTCTCCCCTCCCCCACTCTGATTTGATTAGAGAAAACACATGCTTGCAGATCTAATACCTGTGTTCACCATGTCACAGCATGAGAATCAGGAACTCTATGCTGTGAGGCCCTCCAAGGTCTCCAGGACTGATCATTCTTTACTGAAAACAGAATTTAAAAAGTTTTCCTCAGCAGAAAAACCGAGGCAAAATAGTCTAAAGACAAAAATTCATTTACTGAGTGCATTTTGTTTAAAGTAGCATATGATCTATTCAATGTCTGAGTTCACTTGTAAATAAATGACTACCCCTTCTAATAACAATAATGATAACATGCTGCATGTGTTAAAAGCTTTTACACTTTCAAACACTTTCCATATGGATTGAACCACTTCTAACTCAATAAACATCCATAAAATTTACACATTGCTTGAACTGTGAATGTTCCCCCAAAAAGATATGTTGAAATCCTAACCTCCAGTACCTCAGAATGTGACTTACTTGGAAAAAGGGTCTTTACAGCAGCAATCAGGTTAAAATGAGGTCATTAGAGTAGACCCCACTCCAATATGACAGTATCCTTATTAAAAAGACAAAAGTTAGACACAGATAGGCACAGAGGAAGATGATGTGAGGAGAGAGCAAAAGGACAGCCATCCCCAAGCCAGGGAATACCTGAGATCTTCAGAAGCTAGGCTTCTTCTGCTTACCTGAAATCAATCATTTCAACTATTGTTTTCTTAATGAGGCTTCTCTTGGAGGATATGACATGGAAGCTGATGGGGTCTGCTTCCTAGAAGGATGAGCTACAGTTACAAAAATGCTGAATTTCTAAATTTACATAATGAGTGTTCAAGTAATATGATTGTGTACCCTGGAAAAATAATTTCAGAAGCAGGTTCCTTCTTTCTAAGTGGGGGCTTGTAATTTCATTGCATAAATGTCCTAGATTATTCAGCATATATTTATGAAGTACTTATTATGTGCCTGGTACAGTATGAGATAGAGGATCATTCATGAAACATACAATTAAACTGAGATGTCATTATAAGTAGACCTGGCAAAAGAATGACAACAGTTTCCTAAATACTCTGGGTAGAGCCAGGAAAAGGAGGAGTTCCCACCCCCAACTTTGAAAGCTTGGGCTAAGTTTGATACTGTCATGGAAGACCTTGGCATATTCTCCATCAAAATGGAGATGGTTTTGTTGGGCTTAATAAATAATATTAACTAAGCTTCATTGTTCAATTAATTGATAATTGAATAAAATGATAGTATTAGCAATTCTAACAATAGCAAGACCTAAACTTTACTTACCAGTATCACTATGCTCAAACTTGTCAAGCGCTTCCTTCTTTGATCTTTACAACCACCTTATTGGGTAGGTAATACTGTGAACCCACTTTAAAGATGAGTAAACCAATGTACAGAGAGGCAAGTAACTTACTTAAGAGGTCACAAAAGTAATAGAGACCGAAGTCAGAATCCAAAACCATGTATGTCGGTTCTCAGAACTGACAACAGAAACAGAAGACACTCCTTTTCTAAACAGCATATCCATTAACCAGGTTAAACTTTGGGTAAAAAGTCACCTCCAAATTTCATGGAATAATAGCCTTTGATTCATACTTATGCAAAATCCTCCCTTCATTTTTACAAACAAAGTCTGAGTCCAAGAGAGTACTAGTACTCCAAGAAAAGAAAATAACAATAAAAACTATAGAGAGCAGGGTTTACAGATCCCTCAGAATGTGAATTTCATCTGCTGAATAAGTCACTCCAGAAAACAAATTAGTATTTCAGTAAGATGAAAAAATGCATATATATATATATATATATATGATCATTGTAGTAAAGGAAGTGACAGATGACAAGTGGAATCCTTAAAAATCCAATACTGGTGAATCAGACACATGAGATTGGGAAACAGCCTTTTGTTTCTAGCTTCAACAATTCTTTCCCCAAATAAAAATTATGTCAGCTACAGAGTTTAAATCAAATCTACCACCAAGTGTCCAAAAATAACAAAAAAAAGGAAAACTATGACATTGTTGAATGACAGAAGTGGAAATGGCCTTAGAGACCATGCTTAACCCTCATACAGAGCCTGAAACATCAGCCCAGAGTTTAAAGTTGGTAACAATTGTAGATAGAAATCCTAGAGCTAAAATGCATTCATTGTTAATATGGGAATTCTAATAGCATATGCCCAAATTATTCTTTCTTTTCTATGTATTCTTCTCGATGTGAGTTCTGAGACATTTATTAGTTCAAGCAGTTTGTAACTCTGTTAAGAACATCCAGTGCTAACATATTTTCTAAAGCTGAACTGTCAGTGTATTCTGTCTCCCAACACCAGTAAGGTTCATCTTCATTTTGGCAATGAACCCTTTCACACATGGGCCACATGCCAATACAGCATTTTTTCCTCATAATCTTGAAAACTGAAGCAGAGTTTCAGTTTTCAGGTAATGACGCCATCCTTCTTCCAGAGCACGTGGGCAGAGTACCAGCCACTATGATAGTTGGGGGTTGACCTCACTGAGTTCTGGTCCTTGATATGTAGCTAGGAGAGGGAAATTATTTTAAAACATGCTTCACATCCTGTCAGCCTCTCTTCTCCTTCCATGGTGGCACTGGGAGTCTTGTTCTACATGACATGGCCTCAGCATAGAAACATCCTAGGTCTCTGGGTCATCACTTGAAAGAAAGACACCAAGGAGAGCTGCCTGACCTCCACTGTACTACCATGTGGGTGACAAATAACCTTCACTCTCTTACACCACAGAGATCTTGGGGTGTGCCTGTTACCACAGCATCACCTAACCTCTCCTGAGTAACACAGCGAAGAGCTCTCTGTATGTGACCACTTCTAAGACTGTGCTTATTCAGAACTCGGAGCATGCTGAACACACTCACACATGGCATTCCATATCATGACAGTGTTAACAGCAAATCAAAAATCTAAAGGAAAGTTAAATAACTGGCTCTACTTTCTCTTTCTCCGGGTCTCTTATTTCTGTTTCATATTGCCCACCTACCCTGGCGATCAGTTTGTATCTCGGAAATGTGAACACTAGGTTTGCCAGCTCTACAGTACTGGGTCAGCCTTCTCCATTTCAACGCTCTACCAATTTCAGGCTCCACATGTTTGATACCTGATTCCTTTTATTCACTGGGCTCATTTTTACATAACTGACTCAATTCATGTTGACATCTACTCAGGTTAGTATCTCTAACTTATCAGGGTGTGTTAAAAACACAGACTGTGGCTGGAATCCCTGCATACATGATGAGGATGCGGAATCAAATATCCTTTAGTTGGTATATCTTTGAATTTCTTCTCCAGATTTAGTCACCATTATAGCCAATGAACATCCTTCACATTTGTTGATTAAATAGGACCACCAGATAATTATTTTTTTTTACTTTCACCTTTTCGTTTGATAGGTAGTTTTATATAAATGTGATTGATATTCATTTTATCTTGTTGATAGACATGGGAGATTTCATTAACAACAAAATGTCAAGAACAACAGATCCACCTAAATCTTTCCCCTGTTATCGGAAGTGTCAAGATCTCATGAGGCTTTTAAGAAGAGGATTCCCTTAAACTGCAGTTGAGTGTTGGAAGAATTTCTCCTTGTATTCTGACATGCTGTGAGACATAGTTGTTAACAGTGATGGGGAAGGAAAGGGGCTGATCTTGGAGGAGATTCTGAAATGATGAATTGAGAATAGATGGATTTGAAAATAGCCTGCTCCTCTGAAACCAGCAGGAATCACGAAGTCAATAAAACCTCCAAACATCTGGAGACAGACAAATATAGTCTCCATATTTTCCTTTTCTAAAGAGACATAGTCACTATGCGAGAAAAAGGGGTGGGAATATTTGTAGCAACAAGGCACCAAGAAACAACCCAACACCAAAGAGAAGCATGTGGAAAGGACATCTGCTCTCCTATGACAGATATAGAAAAGAGATTATCTTTGAAGATATGCAAAGAATTGTCTGAAGGGCTAGAAGCCTTTATCCAGAGAAAGATGGGAGGAGAAGGCAAAGCTGAAGGAATTCTCAGGAAAATGTATGTCCAAACAATGCCCAACCCATGAGTGACAAGGAGCACAGTCACTTGAGGAACCTGCAGTGGCTCAGAAGAGCAATAGCAAAGAGCACAGCACATGACCCCCTTCACTCACAACTTACTGGTTCTTGGCCAAAATTATAAGCCATCATCATAAGTCAACAATCACCTATACCATCTCGTGAATCTTTCCTTTGAATTCTGATGAAATAAGAACAATTTTTTTGTCAAAAATCTTCTCTAGTGGATATTGATCATACCTCTTGGATGCCCAGAAGCTTTGAATACCCCTGCTGGTTTGGAAAAGTCCTTACTTTGTCAATTCTGGTGTAAAATAGAGGTCACTTTTCTATATAAATGTCTCACATTCAGAGCCTCCCTCAAAGATTTATATAAACCAAGAGCCTGCCTATCGAACAAAGCAAAGCCAAATACTGAATTAGAAGCTGGTAGCACAAAGAAGGAGGTCTTGCACCAAATTCCTTCTGGCTTAAAATCCCCCCAGTTTCTAGGTTTAGCAGTGAACAGGGTTCTATGCTGATGCTTAGTGTCCAGTATTACAAGTGTCTGCCATGGTATCTCCACTTGACCAGTTCTGATTGGTGATACAGGGCACAGGTCATCACTCTGTGATCCTGGCACCTATTTCTCTAACTTCTAGAAATTGTGACCTAGTCAATATAATTTAACATACTTATTTTCTGCTTAAACCACTAAGGATTGATTTCTCTTGTTTGCAACCATAACCCTGCAGTGGACACTGTCCATGCTCTGCTCAGATCCTCTGATTCTACTTCTCAGTGCTGGGATTCTCTCTCCCAGATTCTGTGCACTCTTGCGTGTAAAGGCAACTCTTGCAACTTTCTTTGGAAGTACTGCCCTCTGACTATAAAGCTGTTTTGTACACATGCCCAAAAGAGCTGCAAGTGCTTAGAAACTGACACCCCCTTAAGCAGTATTTGGCAAATGATTGACAGGTGTAGGAATATGAAAACTACTGTATTAGCTGGCTAGGGCTGCCATCACAAAGTACCACAGCCTGGACGCCGTCAACAACAGAAATTTATTTTCTCACAATTCTGGAGGCTAGAAGCCCAAAATCAAGATGTCATTAGGATGGTTCTTCTGAGGCTGATCTCCTAGGTTTGTCTCCTCCCTGTGTCTTCACATGGTCTTCCTTTTGTGTGTATCTGTGTCCCCATCTCTTCTTAGGAGGACCAGTCATATTGGATTGGGGCCCACCTGTGTGACCTCATTTTAACTTAATTACCTCTTTAAAGACATTAACTCCAAATATAGTCACATTCTGAGGTACTGAGAATTTAGGGCTTCGACATCTGGATTTTTAGGGGGACAAAATTCAGCCTATAAAAATGACCTCCCTTGTCTCAAAGAGCTATAAACAATGAGGGCTGATATGCTCCAGAGAGCCTCTGCAGGATAAGGCTGAGGCTGAGACATGGTCTGAAATCACACTCTTTCCTGGGCTTCTTGCCCTTGTTTGGCTTGCTTTGCTCAATCTTTTCAGTGGTTTCTCCTGGGAGCCCGTCCTTAATAACTTACTTGTACAGGGATTCTCATCTCAGGTTCTTGGAAAGCTGAACCATTAGATAATCCTGAATAATACAGCTTCCTTTGCTCAGATGGTCTTCCAACAGAAAAACCTTCAAGAGGATATGCACATCTCCTTTAAAGCATCAGGAAGTGCTGTCAATGGGATGGAGAAGTAAGGACTTCAGAAATCGCTCTCCTCCATAAAAGCACTGAGAACACTGGGAAAAATTGTCAAAAATCACCTTTTTCAGAGCTCTGGAAATTAACCAAAGGCTTGCAACACTCTGGAGAACACATACTTAAGAAAAATGGCTGAATCTCAGTAAGAACAGAGAGTTTGCAGCATTTTAACTTGGTCTCTTTCCATCCCCTTTTCCAATTCTGCAGTAGACTTGAAAACCAACAGCCTCACAATCACAGTGAAAACCAGCATTCTGGCAAACAACGAAAGTGACAGAACAGGGTTAGAGCTATTCCAATGCCCAAATCCCAGAAAACTGACATTATTTGACCTGCCTGTCCGCTCCCTGGAAAGGTACTCTCACAGAGTTTGCTTTCCTTTGACCTAATGCAAAGCTCGTCCAGTGCAAACAATTTCTCAATACATCATAATCAAACTATCAAATCTGAAGACAACAAGAGATTCTTGAAAGCAGCAAGAAAGAAGTACTTATCACATGCAAGGGATCCTCAATAAGATTAATACTGATTTCTCATCAGAAATCATGAAAGCCATAGGCAGTGAGATGATATATTCAAAGTGCTGAAATAAAAACACTGTCAACTAATAATTGAACCAGCAATTCTAGAGAACCAAGAATTTTCATCCAGTAAAATAATCCTTTGAAAATTAAGGAGAAATTAAGGCATTCCTAGATAAACAAAAATTGAGAGAAGTGGTCATAAAAATATTTGCTCTACAATAAATACTAAAGGGATTCCTTCAGGAAGAAATGAAAAAACACTAGATAGTAACTTAAATCCACATAAATAAATAAATTGCACCAGTAAAGATAACTATATAAATAAATAGAAAAAATGTTATAATGTATGTATTGTTTGTAGTACTTTTTCCTCCTAGCTGATGAAAAGATAACCACATAAAGCAATAATTATAAATCTCTGTAGATAGGTATAAAAAGGAAGATGTAATTTGCATGACAGTAATAACAAAGTGAATCAGTTATACATAAATACATATCCCCATATCTCCTCCCTCTTGCTTCTCCCTCCCATCCTCCCTATCCCACCCCTCTAGGTGGTCACAAAGCACCTAGCTGATCTCTCTGTGCTATGGGGCTGCTTCCCGCTAGCTATCTATTTTACATTTGGTAGTGTATATATGTCCCCGCCACTCTCTCACTTCGTCTCAGCTTACCATTCCCCCTCCTCATGTCAAGTCCATTCTCTACGTCTCTGTCTTTATTCCTGTTGTACCCCTATATACTTCAGAACCACTTTTTTTTTATGATTTCATATATACTTGTTACATATAGTATTTGTTTTTCTCTATCTGACTTACTTCACTCTATATGACAGAATCTAGGTCCATCCACCTCACTACAAATAACTCAATTTCATGTCTTTTTATGGCTGAGTAATATTCTATTCTATGTATGTGTCACATCTGCTTTATCCATTCATCTGTTGATGGACACTTAGGTTGCTATTGTAAATAGAGCTGCAATGAACAATGTGGTACATGACTCTTTTTGAATTATGGTTTTCTCAGGGTATATGCCCAGTAGTGGGATTCTTGGGTTGTATGGTAGTTCTATTTTTAGTTTTTTAAGGAAACTCCATATTGTTCTCCATAGTGGCTGTATCAATTTACATTCCCACCAACAGTGCAAGAGGGTTCCCTTTTCTCCACACCCCCTCCAGCATTTATTGTTTGTACAATTTTTGATGATGGCCATTCTGAATGGGGTGAGGTGATAACCTCATTGTAGTTCTGATTTGCATTTCTCTAATCATTAATGATGTTGAGCATTCTTTCATGTGTTTGTTGGCAATCTATATGTCTTCTTTGGAGAAATGTCTGTTTAGGTCTTCTGCCCATTTTTGGATTGAGTTGTTTGGTTTTTTGATATTGAGCTCATGAGCTGCTTGTAAATTTTGGAGATTAATCCTTTGTCAGTTGCTTTGGTTGCAAATATTTTCTCCCATTCTGAGGGCTGTCTTTTCGTATCGTCTATGGTTTCCTTTGTTGTGCAAAAGCTTTGAAGTTTCATTAGGTCCCATTTGTTTATTTTTGTTTTTATTTCCATTTCTCTAGGAGGTGGGACAAAAAGGATCTTGCTGTGATTTATGTCATAGAGTGTTCTGCCTATGTTTTCCTCTAAGAGTTTTATAGTGCCTGGCCTTACAGTTAGGTCTTTAATCCATTTTGAGTTTATTTTTGTGTATGGTGTTAGGGAGTGTTCTAATTTCATTCTTTTACATGTAGCTGTCCAGCTTTCCCAGCACCACTTATTAAAGAGGCTGTCTTTTCTCCACTGTATATTCTTGCCCCCTTTATCAAAAATAAGGTGAGCATATGTGCTTGGGTTTATCTCTGGGCTTTCTATCCTATTACATTGATCTAAATTTCTGTTTTTATGCCAGTACCATACTGTCTTCATTACTGTAGCTTCATAGTATATTCTGAAGTCAGGGAGCCTGATTCCTCCAGCTCCGTTTTTCGTTCTCAAGATTGCTTTGGCTACTGGGGTCTTTTGTGTTTCCATACAAATTGTGAAATTTTTTGTTCTAGTTCTGTGAAAAATGCCAGTGGTAGTTTGATAGGGATTGCACTTAACTGGTAGATTGCTTTGGGTAGTATAGTCATTTTCACAATGTTGATTCTTCCAATCCAAGAACATGGTATATCTCTCCATCTGTTTGTATCATCTTTAATTTCCTTCATCAGTGTCATAGTTTTCTGCATATGGTTTTTTGTCTCCTTAGGTAGGTTTATTCCTAGGTATTTTTGTTGTTGTTGCAATGGTAAATGGGAGTGTTTTCTTAATTTCACTTTCAGATTTTTCATCATTAGTGTATAGGAATGCAAGAGATTTCTGTGCTAATTTTGTATCCTGCTACTTTACCAAATTCATTAGTTAGCTCTAGTAGTTTTCTGGTAGCATCTTTAGGATTCTCTATGTATAGTATCATGTCATCTGCAAACAGTGACAGCTTTACTTCTTCTTTTCTGATTTGGATTCCTTTTATTTCTTTTTCTTCTCCGATTGCTGTGGCTAAAACTTCCAAAACTATGTTGAATAACAGTGGTGAGAGTCGACAACCTTGCCTTGTTCCTGATCTTAGAGGAAATGATTTCAGTTTTTCACCATTGAGAACAATGTTGGCTGTGGGTCTGTCATATATGGTCTTTATTATGTTGAGGTAAGTTCCGTCTATGCCTACTTTCTGGAGGATTTTTATCATAAATGGGCATTGAATTTAGTCGAAAGGTTTTTCTCCATCTATCATATGTTTTTTGTTCTTCAATTTGTTAATATGATGTATCACATTGATTGATTTGGGCATATTGAAGAATTCTTGCATTCCTGGGATAAACCCCACTTGATCATGGTGTATGATCCTTTTAACGTGCTGTTGGATTCTGTTTGCTAGTATTTTGTTGAGGATTTTTGCATCTATGTTCATCAGTGATATTGGCCTGTAGTTTTCTTTCTTTGTGACATCTTTGTCTGGTTTTGGTATCAGGATGATGGTGGCCTCGTAGAATGAGTTTGGGAGTGTTCCTCCCTCTGCTATATTTTGGAAGAGTTTGAGAAGTATAGGTGTGAGCTCTTCTCTAAATATTTGATAGATATCGCCTGGGAAGCCATTTGGTCCTGGGCTTTTGTTTGTTGGAAGAGTTTTACTCACAGTCTCAATTTCAGTGCTGGTGATTGGTCTGTTTATATTTTCAATTTCATCCTGGTTCAGTCTTGAAAGGTTGTGCTTTTCTAAGAATGTGTCCATTTCTTCCAGGTTGTCCATTTTATTGGCATACATTTGCTTGTAGTTGTTATTTCTCCTTTTTCATTTCAAATTCTATTGATTTGAGTCTTCTCCCTTTTTTTCCTGATGAGTCTGGCTAATGGTTCATCAATTTTATTTATCTTCTCAAAGAACCAGCTTTTAGTTTTATTGATCTTTGCCATTGTTTTCTTCATTTCTTTTTCATTTATTTCTGATCTGATCTTTATGATTTCTTTCTTCTGCTAACTTTGGTGTTTTTTTGTTCTTCTTCCTCTAATTGCTTTAGCTGTAAGGTTAGGTTGTTTATTTGAGATGTTTCTTGTTTCCTGAGGTAGAATTGTGCTGTTATAAACGTCCCTCTTAGAACAGCTTTTGCTGCATCCCATAGGTTTTGGGTCATCATGTGTTGTCATTTGTTTCTAGGTATCTCTTGATTTCCTCTTTGATTTCTTCACTGATCTCTTGGTTATTAAGTAGTGTATTGTTTAACCTCCATGTGTTTGTATTTTTTACAGATTTTTTCTTGTAATTGATATCTACTCTCATAGTGTTGTGGTCAGAAAAGATACTTGATACAATTTCAATTTTCTTAAATTTACACAAATTACACAATTACACAAATTTACACAAAGGCTTGATTTGTGACCCAAGATATGGTCTATCCAGGAGAATGTTCCCTGAGCACTTGAGAAGAAAGTGTATTCTGTTGTTTTTGGATGGAATGTCCTATAAATATCAATTAAATCCATCTTGTTTAATGTATCACTTAAAGCTTGTATTTCCTTATTTATTTTCATTTTGGATTATCTGTCCATTGGTGAAAGTGGGGTGTTAAAGTCCGCTACTATGATTGTGTTACTGTCGATTTCCCCTTTTAAGGCTGTTAGCATCTGCCCTATGTACTGAGGTGCTCCTATGTTGGGTGCATAAATATTTACAATTGTTATATCTTCTTCTTGGATTGATCCCTTGATCGTTATATAGTGTCCTTCTTGGTCTCTTGTAATAGTCTTTATTTTAAGTCTATTTTGTCTATTATGAGAATTGCTATTCCAG
Source organism: Tursiops truncatus (assembly GCF_011762595.2). Taxonomy (NCBI): domain Eukaryota; kingdom Metazoa; phylum Chordata; class Mammalia; order Artiodactyla; family Delphinidae; genus Tursiops; species Tursiops truncatus. The sequence goes on along the minus strand of NC_047043.1, from coordinate 47,913,006 downwards.
CTTTCTTTTGATTTCCAATTCCATAGAACATCTTTTTCCATCCCCTCACTTTCAGTCTGTATGTGTCCCTGAAGTGGGTCTCTTGTAGACAGCATATATACGGGTCTTCATTTTGTATCCATTCAGCCAGTCTATGTCTTTTGATTGGAGCATTGACTCCATTTACATTTAAGGTAGTTATCAAAATGTATGTTCCTATTACCATTTTCTTAATTGTTTGGGGTTTGTTCTTGTAGTCTTTTCCTTCTATTGTGTTTCCTGTCTAGAGGAAATTAGCAATTGTTGTAAAGCTGTTTGGGTGGTGCTAAATTCTCTTTGCTTTTGTTTTTCTGTAAAGGTTTTAATTTCTCCGTCAAATCTGAATGAGATCCTTGCTGGGTAGAGTGATCTTGGTTGAAGGTTTTTCCCTTTCATCACTTTAAATATGTCCTGTCACTCCCTTCTGGCTTGCAGAGTTTCCGGTGAAAGATCAGCTGTTGACATTATGGAGATTCCCTTGTATGTTATTTGTTTTTCTCTTGCTGCTTTTAATAATTTTTCTTTGTATTTAATTTTTGATAGTTTGAGTAATATGTCTCTTGGCGTGTTTCTCCTTGGATTTATCCTGTATGGGACTTTCTGCTCTTCCTGGACTTGATTGACTATTTCCTTTCTCATATTAGGTTCATTTTCAACTATAATCTCTTCAAATATTTTCTCAGTCCTTTTCCTTTTCTCTTCTTCTTCTGGGACCCCTATAATTCGAATGTTGGTGTGTTTAATGTTGTCCCAGCGGTCTCTGAGACTGTCTTCAATTCTTTTCATTCCTTTTTCTTTATTCTGTTCTGCAGTAGTTATTTCCACTATTTTATCTTCCAGGTCACTTATCCGTTCTTCTGCCTCAGTTATTCTGCTATTGATTCCTTCTAGACAATTTTTAATTTCATTTATTGTGTTGTTCATCATTGTTTGTTTGCTCTTTAGTTCTTCTAGGTCCTTGTTAAACCTTTCTTGTATTTTTTCCATTCTATTTCCAAGATTTTGCATCATCTTTACTATCATTACTCTGAATTCTTTTTCAGGTAGACTGACTATTTCCTCTTCATTTGTTTGGTCTGATGGGTTTTTACCTTGCTCCTTCATCTGTTGTGTGTTTCTCTTTCTTCTCATTTTGCTTATCTTACTCTGTTTGGGGTCTCCTTTTCACAGGCTGTAGGTTCACAGTTCCCGTTGTTTTTGGTGTCTGACCCCAGTGGCTAAAGTTGGTTCAGTGGGTTGTGTAGGCTTCCTGGTGGAGGGGACTGGTGCCTGTGTTCCGGTGTATGGGGCTGGCTCTTGTCTTTCTCGTGGGCAGGACCACATCTGGTGGTGTGTTTTGGGATGTCTGTGGCCTTATTATGATTTTAGGCAGCCTCTCTGCTAACGGGTGGGGTTGTGTTCCTGTCTTGCTAGTTGTTTGGCATAGGGTGTCCAGCACTGTAGCTTGCTAGTCATTGAGTGGAGCTGGGTCTAAGCATTGAGATGGAGATCTCTGGGAGAGCTTTCACCATTTGTTCTTACATGGAGCCAGGAGGTCTCTGGTTGATCAATGTCCTGAACTCGGCTCTCCCCCCTCAGAGGCAAAGCCCTGACACCCCGCTGGAGCTCCAAGACCCTGTCAGCCACACCACTGCTAGTGTTGGAGGGTCTCCTGCAGAGGTGGGGGGTGGCTGCGGCTGACCGTGGGGACAAGGACACTGGCAGCAGAAGTTCTGTGAAGTACTCCTTGACGTGAGCCCTCCCAGAGTCCTCCATTAGCCTCACCAAAGAGCCAGGTCTGACAAAAAGTTTTTAAATTTTTTTTAATTTTCAAAAATTTTAAAAGGTTTTGAGGTTAAATTTGTATTAATCTGACTAGATTGTGTAAATTAGTATGTTAATCATAATTTCTAGGTTAATCAGTAGGAAAATAATAAATATATATAATAAAATAAATGACAAGCAAATTAAAGTCATACACTAGAAAAATCTAACACAAACGAAGGTAGTAAAAGAGGAAAGGCAGAACAACAAAAAAGACAAGGCATATAAAAAATAAATAGCAAAATGGAAAATGTAAGTCTTACCTCTTATAGTAATTTCATTAAATGTAAATGGAATAAACACTCCAATTAAAAGGTGCAGCTTGGTGGAATGATTTTTTTTAAAAAAAGACAAAAACAGTGATCTGGCTACATGCAAACAGAAACACAGTGAGATACGACAATATTCTAAGGTATCATCTGTTTTTTACTGTCTTCTAAAGTTAAGCTATCTTTACTAGAGTGCTTTTATTTGGGGCATTGAGTGTTTTGAAGAAGACACTGAATCATACCTCACCTCTGTGTACACACACACACGCACATACAAACACATACACTAGCATATTTTTATGTCTCAGTTCTATGTGCTCAAATGTAGGAAACTCAACAGATAAAGACAAAGTAATTGTATTCATAGAACTTAATGCTGTGTCAACAATTTGCCTACATCTACCCACATAGGATTTCCAGAAAGTTTTAGAAACAAAATTTATACTCGCAAAATATGCTACATCCATGCAAACTGGGCCAGAGAGACTTGCAGAATCATAAGGGACTATTTTCCATATACACTATCTCACTTTATGTCCATTTCAACTCTCTGATATAAATTTAACAGGTATTTTAATCTCCACTTAAAAAATAAAGACTTAGAGTTCAAGAATACACATTATTTGCAGAGGCTGCACAGTTAATTTGTGGCAGAAACAGTATGAAAACATATCCTCATTCTTTCCTATGTTTATTGGAATGAGCACATCCTCTTCCCTCTCATTGTGCTAGCAGCCCATTGAAGTAGCAGGCAAACTTGTTCTGACTTTGTAGTTAAAATGCCTGAGAGAATTTTAAAGTTGGTGATGAGATTTTGCTATTCTATAACTTAATTTAAAAAGAGGAATGAAAGAAGTTGTGCTGAGAATGGGATGCAAATCTTTAACGGCATATTTGCTTAAAATATCATAGAGGGAATTGCGCATGAGCCGCTTTTTGAAATCAAATAAATTTCCTTAAATCACTGTCTTTTTCTTTCCATTAACAAAGTCTGCATTGGCAATGAGTCTGCAGTCTACACAGTCATAAAATGCAGTCTATCAACCTGTCTGTATGAAGTCAATAGCACACTGAACTAAGGCCCCTCCCTTTAGCATGCACACACACACATACAGTATCCTCATTTTATGGCCTGAATTATTTTTTCTTCTAGTATGTGCTTTCCAAAAAGTGTCAATGCCTTAGAAGCATAAGGAGGACTCTCGAGCCACTTTTTAAATAAATTCAATATCTACTCCTGTTAGAGAAAATTGCCATAAACCACCAGGCATCATATTTTGGCTAAACTATCAGTCAGCCACCTTTTATGGAACTGTCTTTATTATCTAGTTCATTTCTTGAAATTGTCCAGCTTGCTTATAAATGTCAAACAAGGTTCACATATTTATCTGGGCTTTTCTCTTCAGCAACTGACAGGAAAATGTCCTCCCAGTAGGGTGCTATACATGTAATTTACCCAAGGAATCAAAACCAAGAACCAAAATGTCTTTTACCTCACTGTGGTCACACTGCAGAACAAGGAAATCTCCCCTTGCTCTCCCTAGGAAGCAGGACCAAAAGAGAACATAGAGCATGTCTGTATGATGCAACCAGCTGTGCATGGAATCAACCCTTAATTAAAAATTACTTAAGAGTAATAAAACTAGGGTCATCCTGCCATTTTAATTTCAATGGAATTGAAAGGCAATGCTCTGCCAACATTAACCCATTCTGTTTCATTTCCATCAAACAATCTCCTTCTCTAGGATTATGGAGCCAATGCAGCATAGGTCTCCATTCCTACGAGAAGAGATTAGGTTGGAAGACAATCAAGGACTACTTTAAGGCACAGAAGGGTCCCTATAATAACTATAATATTGTTCTCCCTTCTTACTGAAAAAGGTTTGGCTCCCTGTTTTCTTCACCTGTAAAATACTAATAAGAATATCTGACCATTAAAACTGTTGTAAAGACTGAATGAAAAAAAGTGTGTAACAAAGTCTTCTGGTTAAGATGGCACCAAAAGTCTGCATAGAAACACCACCCAAAGTCACCTCTAGCCAGGCTAACCAAGAATGAAAGAGAGGACACAAATTGCCAATGTCAAAGTGAAAGAAATATCATCACTATGGATCTCATAGATATTAAAATGGTAACAGAGGAATCCTTACTACAAGCAACTCTATGTCCACAAATTTGACAATTTAGATAAATCAGATGAACTCTTAAAAGACACAAATGACTAAACTCACATAAGGACAAAAAAAAAGCTGAATAGCCCTGTATGTAATTTTTTAAAAATTGAATCAATATTCAATAGCCTTCCATAAAAAAGAAAGCATCAGGCTTAAATAGTTTCACTGGTAAATTCTACCAAACACTTAAAAAAGAAATTACACTAATTCTCTGCATTCTCTTCCAAAAAACAGAAACAGAAGAAATACATCCTAATTAATTCTATGCGGCCAAAATTACCCTAAAACTGAAACAAGATAAAGATATTATAAGAAAAAAATGACTAATAGCTAAATGATTAATGAACATAGATGTAAATTTCCTTACAAATATCAGCAAATGATTTAAAAAATACATGAAAAGAATTCTATACCACAACCAAGTGGGATTTACTCCAGGTATGCAAGGTTGGTTCAACATTGAAAAATCAATCAATGTAATCTATCTTATTAACAGAAAATTCTAGATAACATAAAATGAACAAAAGATTTAAAAATTTTAAGGATCAGAAGAAAAATAACAACAATCATAACAACATAACAACTGAAATCACTCACCAAGTCCTTCCAGAAGTGACTGTTCCGCTCACTGCCATACCAGTTCAGCCTCATCCCATCCAGAGCCAACAGAAAAATGACAAAAGGCAAGGCCAGAACTATTAGGGGCTGTCTTTCTCCTACCTTAGAGTCTGAATGAGGATCTTGAAATATAGCTGTTTATATACCCACTTCACAGAAGAGAGAAAGCCAATCCTCAAAAAGACTAAATAACCTGCCTTGGATAAATCAGTTCTTGAGTAACGGACCAGGAAACGATGCCAGGTCTGAGAGCCATTGAAGCAGACTGGATCTTAGAAATCAGCAAAAAGGAAACTCCTGAGGGACGACAAAGGAGCTATCTGGGAAATTCCTACATAGTGATGGGCAAACAGGCCTGGATTAAGAAAAAGGGAAGTGAGTCTCCTCCATAGTAGCAAACAGGCAAATCACCCTCTTCCCTCTCTGCTCCTTGATCCATGGAGAGTGTAATACTGGAACTCATGGAACTCAAAGGCTGAGGGAGACAAGTGGAAAGGAAGGTACCCACAACACCGCAGGTATAGAAAGGAATGCCACCGCAGTGCTGGGGGTGGGGACACGCCTTACCTGGGAGGCTCACAGAAGTCTTCACATTGAAGGTAAAGAGTGAGCTGACCCTTAAAGATGAATGGACATCAAAGACTCCTCTATTAAATAACTGTCTGAGCCTAGATAAGTCATATAACCTCTCTGGACTTTGCAATGTTTAATCTATAAAATAAGGGAGGAAGGTGAGCGTTTTTAAGAGTTCTCTTAGCTCCATCAGTCAAGAATTCTATAAATTCGTAGTAGAATGGAAATACTGTTTGACTTTTCCCTACCATCTCTCATGTATCCTATGTTTTTCCTCTCTCTCTTACTTGCTTTGGCAACCCACACTACCCTACCACAACCCCCGCCACTGAAAACAGAGGAAGTGAAATGAACGTTTTAAAATGACAGGTGCCTTTACCCTTAGCTAAGTTTAACATGCATTCAGTCATCTGCTGTGGGTTATTTTGGCTTTAGACTCTATTTATTCTGTCAGTCAATATAAAAGGTACCACTCACCATACCACCACCACAGCAGACGTGCAGGCTGTAGCATGGAAAGAGAGGACTCCTTTTGTGGAATTTTAGAAAAGCTATTAGCTATATAGGATTTCACTAATATTTTTGGCATTTCAACATAGGGCTTCAAATCTTAGGCATGTGGAATCTCTAAGAAGTCTATTATATTTGAATAAACTATAATATTTTATTGTTAAAGGGCTATTTTTTAGATAAACTGAAGAGGAAAAAATGATGAAAAATGCTGAGTCATTGTAGAAACAGAAGAAAAAACAGAAAAGTACAGAGGAATCAATATAAATACACACCTTGGATTCTGACTAAATCCAAAGGGCAGAGATGATTGTAGAACCAACATAGGCTGATTCAATTCTTCAAGACCTTCTTTCCATTCATCACCAGCAAAGAAAAACCAGCATTCCTGTGACCATGTTCTGCCATACAGGTGAGCTGGATCAAATCTACAGAAAGAGGGGGAGTCCCAGCCTTTGAGAGAGCAAAGTCCTAGACCCAGCTTCTGAGTGCTGTGTGACTTTGGAGAAACTCTAACCTCTCTGAATTTCAGTCCCCTCATGTGCAAAATGAAGTCTTTTGGGAGAATAGGAAGTGAAAAAAATAGGTTTTAGGTAACACTATCTGGGTTCATTCAGTCACTTATTCTTTCAGTCCTCAACTCTACATTATATGCTTACCAGGTACAAAGCACTAAGGATCTCCTGGTGAGTAAAAACAAACACGAAGCTATGAAAAAATAAGTACACTAATAAAAATAAAGGTACAGTTGTGAGGTGGGCAGAGGAAAGATGTGTGACACCAGGAGAACTATGATAGAAGTTAAGTTGTGCATGTGATGAAAATAAAGGGGTGGGGGGGGGGTAGGAGAGACGTTTCCAGGTGTGGTCTTTCGGAATTGCAAACCAGAATTATCTAATTAAGGAGGACAAGCCTCTAAGACAAATAAAGGAAAGGCCATTAACACTGTTGAAGACAGAACAGGGTCTCTCAAGCAGGTGGCCTGTGGTTGACACTGCAGACCACTGCTAGCAGGTCAGCTGGTACCAGCACTGAGAAAGGACCATCGCACTCCACCACAAGGTGAGCCTAGTGACAATGGGTGAGCAGGCAGGGCCACATCTACCTCTCTTAGCTTAGCGACTGTCAACAAGTCTTGAGGTCAATTTGAGCCTCAAATTTCCCTACATGTAAAAATGGAGCTTACCACGTCTCCTTCAGAAAGAATTCCACAGTATTTGGCAGAGTATATGTTCACAAAATATTTCCCTGAATGATCAAGGTTCACCCAAGAAAACTGTTTTCATGGCATTAATTCAGATTTAACATGTCCTCAAATTTGTCTTGGTGGGTTAATCAGAATAACAATTATGAAATTGACTCCTACAGTCAATTATGCTATAATTGACAGCTTTTAGGTAACAATCCTCATAAAACTGTGAATATGAAAGCAAATAAACTCAAAATTAAAAGATCATTAGTGGCAATTCAGAAGGATTATATAATAGAGGTCTATTATACGGGCCAGTTACAGTGTTGACAGCACAGTCATCATCATTTAAAATTTCTCTTCCCCAGCATGGACTAAACCAATCTTGCAACTCCCAAGATGATACCTCATTTACTACCTCATTCTTTTGCAAGAATTAAAACAAAGAAACAAAAACCTCACCTAGATTCCTGCCTGTTGACATTCGTCAGCAAATAAACAGCATCTGCAAAGCACAGGGCATTTTCCTCTTGCTCTGCTTTATCTGGGAGAACAGGAGGCAGGACTACATTTGGTTCCATACCTGTTATGCCCCAATCACTGAGTTACATACACACATCATCTCACCTAAGCGCCTAGCAATCCTGCCAGTTATGACCAGTCCCAACAGGTGATGAGACTGAGGCTCACTGAGAATAAATGACTTACAGTTACAAGGCTGGTACATGGCAGAGTCAGGATCTGAAATCAGATCTCTCTGGCTCTAAAACCTAAAACTTCGTTACATCAATTTTTTTTCCAAACTCAATGGCTCAATGGTGTAGCAATATGGGAAGCAGGGAGCAAGTGGGAGGGCAGAAGGAGGAGTCCAGTGATAATACTGGCACTAAAGGAGGACATTATCTGTAGATAAGTGCTGCCAGCTTTAGCAAAAATATTATAGGACACCCAATTAAATTTGAATTTAAGATAAATAACCATTTTTTTTGTATAAGCATGCCCACATGCAATATTTGGGACCTACCTATGCTAAAAATTTTTTTGATGTTTATCTGAAATTCAAATTTAATTGGGCATCCTGTATTTCACCTGGCAACCCTATTTGTAGAGAATTTTAAAACAATAGTAAAACTCCCTAAAACTTGGTATGCTTTTTATTATCACCATACACCAGCAGTTCGAAACACTGTCAGTGACAGAATACTCTCCGGTGGGTGGGCTTCCCTCTACCACCCTGCCCCCACACACTTAGATTCATCACCACCCAAACTGTTTTCTAGAATGTCAGTGTCCATGAGATGCTGAAACATCTGGAAGATGCCCACCATTCATCCCTTCCCTTCCTCCATGCTCAGGTGTCTCCATCAAGAGGTAGAGTCTAATTTCTCTAAAGATATACCGATGGCCAAAAGGCACATGCAAAGATGCTCAGCATCGCTAATTATTAGAGAAATGCAAATCAAAACAACAGTGAGATGTCACCTCAGAATGGCCATCATCAAAAAGTCTACAAATAACAAATGCTAGAGAAGGTGTGGAGAAAAGGGAACCCTCCTACACTGTTGATGGGAATGTAAATTGGGACAGCCACGATGGAAAATATTATGGGTTTCCTCAAAAAAACTATAAATAGAATTACCATATGATACAGCAATCCCACTCCTGGGCATATATCCAGAGAAAACTATAATTCAAAAAGACACACACACACCAATGTCCATTTACAATAGCCAAGACATGGAAGCAATCTAAATGTCCATCAACAGACGAATGGATAAAGAAGGTGTGGTGGATGTCCCTGGTGGCACAGTGGTTAAGAATCCCCCTGCCAATGCAGGGGACACGGGTTCAAGCCCTGGTCCGGGAAGATCCCACATGCTGCGGAGCAACTAAGCCCGTGTGCCACAACTACTGAGCCTGAGAGCCACAACTACTGAAGCCTGCATGCCTAGACCCCATGCTCCTCAACAAGAGAAGCCACCACAATGAGAAGCCTGCACATCACAACAAAGAGTAGCCCCCACTCGCCACAACTAGAGAAAGCCTGTGCACAGCAACGAAGACCCAACAAAGCCAAAAATAAAAATAAATAAAATAAATAAATTTATTTTTTAAAAAAGATGTTGTATATTTATACAATGGAATATTACTCAGTCATAAAAAAGAATGAAATAATGTTTTTTGCAGCAACATAGATGGATCTAAAGATTGCCATACTAAGTGAAGTAAGCCAGACAAAGACAAATATCGTATGATATCGCTTATATGTGGAATCTAAGAAAAATGATACAAATGAACTTATGTACAAAACAGAAATAGACCCACAGACAGAGAAAACAAACTTACAGTTACCAAAGGCAAAAGGGGGGAGGGATAAATTAGAAATTTGGGGTTAACAGATACACACTACTATATATAAAATAGGTAAACAACAAGGACCTACTGTATAGCACAGGGAACTAAATTCAATATTTTGTAATAACCTATGAGTGAAAAGAATCTGAAAAAGAATTTATATATATATAATATATATATATATATATATCACTGAATCACTTTGCTGTATACCTGAAACTAACACAACATTGTAGATCAACTATACTTCAATTTTTAAAAAATTTTAAGAAAAGAGGTAGAGCCTAACCCCCTTCTCCTTTGGATCTGGGTTGGTCTTGAACCTTGCTGAACCAAGAAACTGTGGCAGAAGTGATGTTCTGAGACTTCTAAGCCTAGAATATTAGAAGTTTTGGAGCTTCCTCCCTGGTCTCTTGGGGATGGTCACTCATCAGATGCCCCCTGTGAGAACACTCCCTCCCTAAATCCCAATGAGAACCCATAGGCATGCAGCCAGGATGTGGGTAAGCACTCTTGTTGACAATCACGGCTGAGCTCCCAGCCAGCAGCCACTAACAACTGCCAATCATATAAATGCCCAGGCTAGTTGAATCTTCAGGTAATCCTGAGGTAATAAGAAGCCCAGACTCTTCTGATTGCAACTGCACAAGAGACCCCAAGCAAGAACCCAATCCAGTCAGGCACACATTGTGAGAGATAGTCATAAATTGATCTACATTAGGGTTTTGTGCATTGTAAAGCAATAGATAACTGGAGGAACAGAATTTTTGTGGGATTATAAAAAGGAAGTTCCACATAAACATTTGAGAAACACTGAAATAATCTCTTCTTTTTGGAGATTCACAATGTCATATCAACAGTTCTGGGAATTTATGCAAGGAAAAATGGATTTAATTTTATTCAGCCCAATGTTTCTTAAATGGTCACATAATGCATTCTGCATAACACTCTCATTAATATTTTGGGAAACAGTGTCTTGGTAAGCTCACTTCAGGAAACCCTGCACTATTCCATGCTATTTCTCATCGAAACTAATGAAATGACAAATCCTGCTAAAAGTGTGGGCTCTAAGAGAGAACTAAGATGTAGAAATATTTAGATTATACAGCATATATGGTAGTTACATTCACTGAAAAAACAGGGGCATATGTTCTAATCAAGAAGAATATACATACACAGAGAATGGGAGAGAATATTTGAAATTGAGATCTATTGATTGATTGAGGTCTATTCCTGGAAACCTGGGATGCAAAACAGCTGAAGTAAAGTGTTACCTTTATTTTTTCTTAATAGACCTTTACTGGAATATAATTGCTTCACAATACTGTGTTAGTTTCTGTTGTACACCAAAGTGTATCAGCCATATGCATACATATGCCCTCATATCCGACCCCTCTCCAGCCTCCCTCCCATCCTCCCTATCCCACCCCTCTAGGTCATCACAAATCACTGAGCAGATCTCCCTGTGCTATGTTGCTGCTTCCCACTAGCTATTTTACATTCGATAGCATGTATATGTCAATGCTACTCTCACTTCGCCCCAGCTTCCCCCTTCCACCTCGTGTCCTCAAGTCCATTCTCTATGTCTATGTCTTTATTTCTGCCCTGCAACTAGGATCATCAGTACAATTTGTTTTATAGATTCCATATATATGCATTAGCATATAGTATTTGTTTTTCTCTTTCTGACTTACTTCACTCTGTATGACAAACACTAGGTCCATCCACCTCACAACAAATAACTCAATTTTGTTTCTTTTATGGCTGAGTAATATTCCATTGTATATATGTGCCACATCATCTTTATCCATTCAGCTGTTGATGGACACTTAGGTTGCTTCCATGTCCTGGCTATTGTAAATACTGCTGAAATGAACACTGTGGTACATGTCTCTTTTTGAATTATGTTTTTCTCAGGGTATATGCTTAGTAGTGGGATTGCTGGGAAATAGAAACTAAACTAAAACTATCTTTAGTTTTTTAAGGAATCTCCATACTGTTTTCCATAGTGGTTATTATATCAATTTACATTCCCACCAACAGTGCAGGAGGGTTCCCTTTTCACCACACCCTTTCCAGCATTTATTATTTCCAGATTTTTTGATAATGGCCATTCTGACCAGCAAGAGGTGATACCTCATTGTAGTTTTCATTTGCATTTCTCTAATAATTAGTGATATTGAGCATCTTTTCATAAGCCTCTTGGTCCTCTGTATATCTTCCTTGGTGAAATGTCTATTTAGGTCCTCCACCCATTTTTTAATTGGATTGTTGTTTTTTTGATATTGACCTGCATGAGCTGTTTGTATATTTTGGAGATTTATCCTTTGTCTGTTGTTTCATTTGCAAATATTTTCTCCCATTCTGAGGGCTGTCTTTTTATCTTGTTTATGGTTCCCTTTGCTGTGCAAAAGCTTTTAAGTTTAATTAAGTCCCATTTGTTTATCTTTGTTTTTATTTCCATTACTCTAGGAGGTGGGTCAAAAAAGAACTTCCTGTGGTTTATGTCAAAGAGTGTTTTCCCTATGTTTTCCTCTAAGAGTTTTATATTGTCCGGTCTTACATTTAGTTCTTTAATCCATTTTGAGTTTATTTTTGTGTGTGGTGTTAGGGAGTGTTCTAATTTCATTCTTTCACATGTAGCTGTCCAGTTTTCCCAGCACCACTTACTGAAGAGACTGTCTTTTCTCCATTGTATATTCTTGCCTCCTTTGTCATAAATTAGGTGACAATATGTGCATGAGTTTATCTCTGGGCATTCTATACTGTACAATTGATCTATATTTCTGTTTTTCTGCCAGTACTATACTGTCTTCATTACTGTAGCTTTGTGGTATAGTTTGAAGTCAGGGAGCCTGACTCTTCCAGCTCTGTTTTTCTTTCTCAAGATTGCTTTGGCTACTTGGGTTCTTTTGTGTTTCCATACAAATTGTAAAATTTTTGCTTCTAATTCTGTGAAGAATGCCATTGGTGGTTTGATAGGGATTGCAATGAATCTGTAGATTGTTTTGGGTAGTATAGTCATTTTCACAATATTGATTCTTCCAATCCAAGAACATGGTATATTTCTCCATCTGTTTATGTCATCTTTGATTTCTTTCATCAGTGTTTTATAGTTTTTGAGTCGAAGTCTTTTGCCTCCTTAGGCAGGTTTATTCCTAGGTATTTTATTCTTTTTGTTACAATGGTAAATGGGATTATTTCCTTAATTTCTCTTTCTGATCTTTCGTGGTTGGCGTATAGGAATACCAGAGACTTCTGTGCGTTAATTTTGTACCCTGCAATTTGACCAAATTCATTGATTAGTTCTAGTAGTTTTCTGGTGGCATCTTTAGGATTTTCTACGTACAATATTATGTCATCGGCAACTGTGACACTTTTACTTCTTCTTTTCCAATTTGTATTCCTTTTATTTCTTTTTCTTCTCTGATTTCCATGGCTAGGACTTCCAAAATTATGTTGAATAAGAGTGGTGAGAGTGGACATCCTTGTCTTCTTCCTGATCTTAGTGGAAATGCTTTCAGTTTTTCACCATTGAGTATGATGTTAGCTGTGAGTTTGTCATATACGTCATTTATTATGTTGAGATTGGTTCCCTCTATGCCCATTTTCTGGAGAGTTTTTATCATAAATGTGTGTTAAATACTGTCAAAAGCTTTTCCTGCATCTATTGAGATGACCATATGCTTTTTATTCCTTAATTTGTTAATGTGGTTCATTGATTTGCATATATTGAAGAATCCTAGCATTCCTGAGAATAATCCAACTTGATCATAGTGTATGATCCTTTTAATGTGTTGTTGGATTCTGTTTGCTAGTATTTTGTTCAGGATTTTTGCATCTATGTTCATCAGTGATATTGGTCTATAATTTTCTTTTTTGTGATATATTTTTCTGGTTTTGGTATCAGGGTGATGGTGGCTTCATAGAATGAATTTGGGAGTGTTTCTCCCTCTGCAATTTTTTTGGAAGAGTTTGAGAAAAATAGGTGTGAGCTCTTCTCTAAATGTTTGATAGAATTTGCCTGGGAAGCCATCTGGTCCTGGACTTTTGTTTGTTGGAAGATTTTTAATTATGGTTTCAATTTCATTACTTGTGATAGGTCTGTTTATATTTTCTATGTCTTCCTGGTTCAGTCTTGGAAAATTGTATCTTTCCAAGAGTGTGTCCATTTCTTCACGGTTGTCCATTTTATTGGCATATAGTTGTTTGTAGTAGTCTCTTATAATCCTTTGTATTTCTGAGGTGTCAATTTTGATTTCTCCTTTTTCATTTCTAATTTTATTGATTTGCGTCCTCTCCATTTTTTTCTTGATGAGTCTGGCTAAGGGTTTATCAGTTTTGTTTATCTTCTCAAAGAACCAGCTTTTAGTTTTATTAATCTTTGCTACTGTTTCCTTCATTTCTATTTCATTTATTTCTGCTCTAATACTTATGTTTCTTTCCTTCTACTGACTTTGGGTTTTCTTTGTTCTTCTTTCTCTAGCTGTTTTAAGTGTAGGGTTAGATTGTTTACTTGAGTTGTTTCTTGAGGTGAGGTGGAATTGCTACAAATTTCCCTCTTAGAAGTGTTTTTGCTGCATCCCATAGGTTTTGGCTTGTCATGTTTTTGTTGTCATTTGTTTCTATGTATTTTTTAATTTCTACTTTGATTTCTTCAGTGATCTCTTGGTTATTTAGTAGCGCACTGTTTGGCCTCCATGTATTTGTGATTTTTACAGTTTTTTTCTGTAATTGATTTCCAATATCATAGCCTTGTGGTCAGAAAAGATGCTTGATGTGATTTCCATTTTCTTATATTTTCCAAGGCTTCATTTGTGACCCAAGATGTGTTCTATCCTAGAGAAAGTCCCATGTAAACTTGAGAATAAAGTGTATTCTGCCACCTTCAGGTGGAATGTTCTATAAATATCAATTAAATCTATCTGGTCTATTGTGTCATTTAAAGCTTGAGCTTCCTTATTTATTTTCTGCTTGGATGATCTGTCCATTGGTGTAAGTGGGGTGTTAAAAGTCATCTACTATTATTGTGTAACTGTTGATTTCTCCTTTCATGGTTGTTAGCGTTTGCCTTATGTATTGAGGTGCTCCTATGTTGGGTGCATAAACATTTATAATTGTTATATCTTCTTCTTGGATTGATCCCTATATCATTATGTAGTGTCCCTCCTTATCTCTTTTACCAGTCTTTATTTTAAAGTCTATTTTATCTGATATGAGTATTGCTACTCCAGCTTTCTTTTGCTTTCCATTTGCATGGAATATCTTTTTCCATCCCTTCACTTTCAGTCTGTATGTGTCCCTAGGTCTGAAGTGGGTCTCTTGTAGATAGCATACATATGGGTCTTATTTTTGTATCCATTCAGCCAGTTTGTGGCTTTTGGTTGGGGCATTTAATCCATTTACATTCAAGGTTATTATCAATATGTATGTCCCTATCCATTTTCATAATTGTTTTGGGTTTGTTTTTGTGGGTCTTTTTCTTCTCTTGTGTTTCTCGCCTAGAGAAGTTTCTTTAGCATTTGTTGTAAAGCTGTTTTGGTGGTACTGAATTCTCTTAGCTTTTGCTTGTCTGAAAAGGTTTTGATTTCTCCATTGAATCTGAATGAGATCCTTGCTGGGTAGAGTAACCTTAGTTGTAGGTTCTTCTCTTTCATTGCTTGAAGTATATTCTGCCACTCCATTCTGGCCTGCAGAGTTTTGCTGAAATAATAGGTGATAACATTATGGGGATTCCTTTGTATGTTATTTTTTGTTTTACCTTTGCTGCTTTTAACATTTTTTCTTTGAATTTAATTTTTATTAATTTGATTAATATATGTCTTGGTGTGTTTTTCCTAGGCTTTATCCTGTATGGGACTCTTCTGCACTTCCTGGACTTGGGTGACTATTTCCTTTCCCATGTTAGGGAAGTTTTTGCCTAGAATCCCTTCAAATATTTTCTCAGACCCTTTCTTTTTCTCTTTTTCTTCTGGGACTCCTATAATTTGAATATTGGTGTGTTTAGTGTTGCCCCAGAGGTCTCTAAGATTGTCTATAATTCTTTTCATTCTTTTTCTTTATTCTGCTCCTTGGCAGTTATTTCCACCATTTTGACTTCCAGCTCAGTTATTCGTTCTTCTGCCTCAGTTATTCTGTTACTGATTCCTTGTAGTGTATTTTTCATTTCAGTTATTGTGTTGGTCATCTCTGTTTGTTTGTTCTTTAGTTCTTCTAGAATTTTGCTAAATAATTCTTGTATTTTCTCAGCCCGTGCCTCCATTCTATTTCCAAGATTCTGGATCATCTTTACTATCATTACTCTGAATTCTTTTTCAGATAGATTGCCTATTTCCTCCTCATTTATTTGGTCTTGTAGGTTTTTACCTTGCTCCTTCATCTGTGAAATATTTTTTTGACACCTCATTTTTATTTTTTTAATAAGTGGGATTATGTTTCTGTCTTACTAGTTGTTTGGCCTGAGGTTTCCAACACTGGAGTTTGTAGGCTATTGGGTAGAGCTGGGTCTTGGTTCTGAGATGAGGAACTCCATGAGACCTCACTCCAATGAATATTCCCTGGGGTCTGAGGTTCTCTGTTAGTCCAGTGGTTCAGACTTGGAGCTCTCACTGCAGGAGTTCCAGCCCTAACCCTGGATCGTGAACCAAGATGCCACAAGCTGTGTGGAGTGCCAAAAAAAGAGAGAACAATAACAAAGTAAAAAATAAAATTAGACTAGGAAACTAACAGATATGTTAGAAAGAATATATAAATTAAAATATAGGTGAAACAAAAACCAGAAGGTATAACAGTACCACAATAGTAAAAAAGAGGAGGGAAAAGGAAAAAAAAGGGGGGGGGGGAGGGGAAGGCCTTGGCTGTGGAGGGTGGGGCATAAGCAAGGGTGAGGCTTATGTGGTGGGCGGGGTCTATGCTTAGGACCCATGGCCTGGAAAAGGCCCTGGGGGCTGTGGTGGGTGAGGCTTAGGCACAACTGAACAGAAGGGGCCCAGGTGTGCCACCCACCCCTGGTCTCAGAGGGTGGGGGACATCACCTGGGAGCCCAGCATGCTCCCTGGGCTCAAGAGGATGGGGCTCTCCTCTCCTGCTCCTACAGTCCTGGACGGCCCCTCCCACCTGCCTCTCCTGTTCTCCCCTCAGCCTTCTTCCTATGTCCCCAGGGCCAATGTGGCAGCTAGTGGGGGTGGGGGAGTGGGAAGGTAGGGGAGGACGACCTTGGAGGGCAGACCAACTGGGGAGCTCAGCCTGCTCCCCAAGCCCCAGTGGGGGGGGGGGCAAATGCCCTCTGCTCCTCTCCCACTCCTCCTGGAGTGCCCCTCCCACTTGCCACTCCTGATCTCCCCAGCTTCCTTCTTATGCGCCCAGGACCCATGTGGCCTAGAAGAGGCTTTGGAGAGGAGCATACTGGCCTGGGAGCACAGCAGGCTCCCTGGGTGCAAGTGGGTGGGGTAATCACCCTCTACTGCTCTCCTGCTCGTCCCAGAGGGCCCCTCCCACATGCCTCTCCTAATCTCCCTGGCCTCAGGGGTACCAATCCTGTACAGCCACCACTTCTCCACCCTCAGTACCACCATGTCCTACCAGTTTGCTTGGGGGTTCCTCCCATCTCCTTGGGCGTCAGAGTCCCCCACCAGTGACCAGTAGGTGCCCTAGTTGTGGGTAGACACTAACTCGGCACCTTCTCACATGGCCACCTTGACTCCACCCCTTACCCTTATTTTTTTATTTTTTATTTATTTATTTTTTCTTATTAGTCATCCATTTTATACACATCAGTGTATACATGTCAATCCCAATCTCTCAATTCATCACACCACCAAACACAGCCCCAACTGCTTTCCCCCCTTGGTGTTCATATGTTTTTTTCCCTACTTCTGTGTCTCAATTTCTGCTCTGCAAACCAGTTCATCTATACCATTTTCTAGGTTCCACATATATGCATTAACATATGATATTTGTTTTTCTCTTGCTGACTTACTTCACTCTGTATGACAGTCTCTAGATGCATCCACGTCTCTATAAATGACCCAATTTTGTCCCTTTTTATGGCTGAGTAATATTCCATTGTATATATGTATCACAGTTTCTTTATCCATTCATCTGTTGATTGGAATTTAGGCTGCTTCCATGACCTGGCTATTGTAAGTAGTGCTGCAATAAACATTGGGGTGCATGTGTCTTTTTGAGTTACGGTTTTCTCTGGGTATATGCCCAGTAGTGAGATTGCTAGGTCATATGGTAATTCTATTTTTAGTTCTTTAAGGAACCTCCATACTGTTCTCCATAGTGGCTGTATCAATTTACATTCCCACCAACAGTGCAAGAGGGTTCCCTTTTATCCACACCCTCTCCAGCATTTGTTCTTTGTAGAGTTCTCAGGATGCCCATTCTAACTGATGTGAGGTGATACCTCATTGTAGTTTTGATTTGTATTTCTCTAATAATTAGTGATGTTGAGCAGCTTTTCATGTGCTTCTTGCCCATCTGTATGTCTTCTTTGGAGAAATGTCTATTTAGGTCTTTTTCCCATTTTTGGATTGGGTTGTTTGATTTTTTAATATTGAGCTCATAAGCTGTTTATATATTTTGGACGTTACTCCTTTGTCCGATGATTCGTTTCCAAATATTTTCTCCCAATCTGAGGGTTGTGTTTGTGTCTTGTTTATGGTTTCCTTTGCTGTGCAAAACGTTTTAAGTTTCATTAGGTCCCATTTGTTTATTTTTGGTTTTATTTCCATTACTCTAGGAGGTGGATCAAAAAAGATCTTGCTGTGATTTATGTCAAAGAGTGATCTTCCTATATATTCCTCTAAGAGTTTTATAGTGTCCAGTCTTATATTCAGGTCTCTAATCCATTTTGAGTTTATTTTTGTGTATGGTGTTATGGAGTTCTAATTTCAATGTTTTACATGTAGCTGTCCACTTTTCCCAGCACCACTTATTGAAGAGACTGTCTTTTCTCCACTGTATATCCTTGCCTCCTTTGTCATAGATTAGTTGACCATAGGTGGATGGGTTTATCTCTGGGCTTTCTATCTTGTTCCATTGATCTATATTTCTGTTTTTGTGCCAGTACCATATTGTCTTGATTACTTTAGGTCTGTAGTATAGTCTGAAGTCAGGGAGTCTGATTCTTCTAGCTCTGTTTTTTTCCCTCAAGACTGCTTTGGTTATTTGGGGTCTTTTCTCCATACAAACTTTAAGATTTTTTCTTCTAGTTCTGTAAAAAATGCCATTGGTAATTTGATAGGGATTGCATTGAATCTGTAGATTGCTTTGGGTAGTATAGTCATTTTCACAATATTGACTCTTCCAATCCAAGAATATCGTATATCTCTCCATCTGGTGCTATCATCTTTAATTTCTTTCTTCAGGGTCTTATACTTTTCTGCATACAGGTCTTCTGTTTCCATATGTAGGTTTATTCCTAGGTATTTTATTCTTTTTCTTGCAATGGTAAATGGGAGTGTTTCCAAGATTTCTCTTTCAGATTTTTCATCATTAGTGTATAGGAATAGAAGAGATTTCTGTGCATTAATTTTGTATCCTGCAACTTTACCAAATTCATTGATTAGCTCTAGTAGTTTTCTAGTTTAGGATTCTCTATGTATAGTATCATGTCATCTGCAAACAGTGACAGTTTTACTTCTTCTTTTCTGACCTGTATTCCTTTTATTTATTCTTCTTCTCGGATTGCCATAGCTAGGACTTCCAAAACTATGTTGAATAATAGTGGTGAGAGTGGACATCCTTGTCTCGTTCCTGATTTTAGAGGAAATGCTTTCAATTTTTCACCATTGAGAATGATGTTTGCTGTGGGTTTGTTGTATATGGCCTTTGTTATGTTGAGGTAGGTTCCCTATATGCCCACTTTCTGGAGAGTTTTTATCATAAATGTGTGTTGTATTTTGTCAAAAGCTTTTTCTGCATCTACTGAGATTATCATATGGTTTTTATTCTTCTATTTGTTAATATGGTGTATCACATTGATTGATTTGCATATGTTGAAGAATCCTTGCATCCCTGGGATAAATCCCACTTGATCGTGGTGTATGATCCTTTTAATGTTTTGCTGGATTCTGTTTGCTAGTATTTTGCTGAGGAATTTTGTATCTATATTCATCAGTGATATTGGTCTGTAATTTTCTTTTTTTGTAGTATCTTTGTCTGGTTTTGGTATCATGGTGATGGTGGCCTCATAGAGTTTGGGAGTTTTCCTTCCTCTGCAATTTTCTGGAAGAGTTTGAGAAGGATGGGTGTTAGCTCTTCTCTAAATGTTTGATAGAATTCACCTGTGAAGCCATCTGGTCCTGGACTTTTGTTTGTTGGAGGATTTTTAATCACAGTTTCAATTTCATTACTTGTGATTGGTCTGTTCATATTTTCTATTTTTTCCTGGTTCAGTCTTGGAAAGTTACACCTTTCTGAAAATGTGTCTGTTTCTTCCAGGTTGTCCAATTTATTGGAATAGAGTTGCTTGTGGTAGTAGAGTTGCTTGTAGTAGTCTCTTAGGATGCTTTGTATTTCTGCGGTGTCTTTTGTAACTTCTCCTTTTTCATTTCTAATTTTATTGATTTGAGTCCTCTCCCTCTTTTTCTTGATGAGTCTGGCTAATGGTTTATCAATTTTGTTTATCTTTTCAAAGAACCAGCTGTTAGTTTTAATGATCTTTGCTATTGTTTTCTTTGTTTCTATTTCATTTATTTCTGCTCTGATCTTTATGATTTCTTTCTGTTAACTTTGGGTTTTGTTTGTTCTTCTTTCTCTAGTTCCTTTAGGTGTAACGTTAGATTATTTATTTGTGACTTTTCTTGTTTCTTGAGGTAGGCTTGCATAGGTAGCTATAAACTTCCCTCTTAGAAGTGCTTTTGCTGCATCCCATAGGTTTTGGATCGTCATGTTTTCATTGTCATTTGTCTCTAGGTATTTTCTTATTTCCTCTTTGATTTTTTCAGTGATCTCTTGGTGGTTTAGTAACATATTGTTTAGCCTCCATGTGTTTGTGTTTTTTACATTTTTTTCCCTGTAATTGATTCCTAATCTCACAGCATTGTGGTCAGAAAAGATGCTTGATATGATTTCAATTTTCTTAAATTTACTGAGGCTTGATTTGTGACCCAAGATATGATCTATCCTGGATAATGTTTTGTGCGCACTTGGGAAAAAAGTGTAATCTGCTGGGGTTTTTTGTTTGTTTGTTTTTTGTGGTACGCGGTCCTCTAACCACTGTGGCCTCTCCCACTGCGAAGCACAGGCTCCGGACCCGCAGGCTCAGCGGCCATGGCTCATGGGCCCAGCCGCTCTGCGGCATGTGGGATCTTCCCAGACCAGGGCACGAACCCATGTCTCCTGCATCAGCAGGCCGACTCTCAACCACTGCGCCACCAGGGAAGCCCTAATCTGCTGTTTTTTGATGGAATGTCCCATAAATGTCAATTAAATCTAACTGGTCTATTGTGTCATTTAAAGCTTCTATTTCCTTATTTAATTTCATTTTGGATGATCTGTCCATTGGTTTAAGTGAGGTGTTAAAGTCCCCCACTTTTACTGTGTTACTGTGGATTTCCTCTGTTAGAGCTGTTAGCAGTTGCCTTATGTATTAAGGTGCTTCTATGTTGGGTGCATATATATTTATAATTGTTATATCTTCTTCTTAGATTGATCCCTTGATGATTACGTAGTGTCCTTCCTTGTCTCTTGTAACATTCTTTATTTTAAAGTCTATTTTATCTGATATGAGTATTGCTACTGCAGCTTTCTTTTGCTTTCCATTTGCATGGAATATCTTTTTCCATCCTCTCACTTTCAGCCTGTATGTGTCCCTAGGTCTGAAGTGGGTCTCTTGTAGACAGCATATCTAGGGGTCTTGTTTTTTTATCCATTCAGCAAACCTATGTCTTTTGGTTGCAGCATTTAATCCATTCACATCTAAGGTAATTATCGATATGTATGAACTTTTTCCTATGAACTTTTTCTTAATTGTTTTGGGTTTGTTTTTGTACGTCCTTTTCTTGTCTTGTGTTTCCCACTTAGAGAAGTTCCTTTAGCATTTGTTCCTTTAGCTGGTTTGGTGGTGCTGAATTCTCTTAGCTTTTGCTTGTCTGTAAAGCTTTTGATTTCTCCATCGAATCTGAATGAGATCCTTTTGGGTAGAGTAATCTTGGTTGCAGGTTCTTCCCTTTCATCACTTTAAGTTTATCATGCCTCTCCCTTCTGGTTTGCAGAGTTTCTGCTGAGAAATCAGCTGTTAACCTTATGGGAGTTCCCTTGTATGCTATTTGTGGTTTTTCCCTTGCTGCTTTCAAAATTTTTCTTTGTCTTTAATTTTTGCCAGTGTGATTACTATGTGTCTCAGCGTGGTTCTCTTTGGGTTTATGCTGTATGGGACTCACTGCGCTTCCTGGACTTGGGTGGCTATTTCCTTTCCCATGTTAGGGAAGTTTTCAAGTATAATGTCTTCAAATATTTTCTCTGGTCCTTTCTCTCTCTCCTCCTTCTGTGACCCCTATAATGAGAATTTTGTTGCGTTTAATGTTGTCCCAGAGGTCTCTTAGGCTGTCTTCATTTCTTTTCATTCTTTTTTCTTTATTCTGTTCCATAGCCATGAATTCCACCATTCTGTCTTCCAGGTCATTTATCTGTTCTTCTGCGTCAGATATTCTGCTATTAATACCTTCTAGTGTATTTTTCATTTCAGTTATTGTATTGTTCATCTCTGTTTCTTTCTTCTTTAATTCTTCTAGGTCTTTGTTAAACATTTCTTGAATCTTCTCGATCTTTGCCTCCATTCTTTTTCCGAGGTCCTGGATCATCTTCACTATCATTATTCTGAATTCTTTTTCTGGAAGGTTACCTATCTCCATTTCATTTAGTTGTTTTTCTGGGGTTTTATCTTGTTCCATCATCTGGTACATAGCCCTCTGCCTTTTCATCTTGTCTATCTTTCTCTGAATGTGGTTTTTGTTCCACAGGCTGCAGGACTGTAGTTCTTGCTTCTGCTGTCTGCCCTCTGGTGGATGAGGCTAACTAAGAGACTTGTGCAAGTTTCCTAATGGGAGGGACTGGTGGTTGGTACAGCTGGCTGTTGCTCTGATAGGCAAAGCTCAGTAAAACTTTAAACCACTTCTCTGCTGATGGGTGGGGCTGGATTCCCTCCCTATTGCTTGTTTGGCCTTAGGTGACCCAACACTGGAGCTTACCCTGGCTCTTTGGTGGTGCTAATGGTGGACTCTGGGAGGGCTCATGCCAAGTAGTACTTCCCAGAACTTCTGCTGCCAGTTTCCTTGGCCCTTGGTCTGCCACAGCTGCCCCCCACCTCTGCAGGAGACCCTCCAACACTAGCAGGTAGGTCTGGTTCTCCTATGGGGTCACTGCTACTTCCCCTGGGTCCTGATGTGCACGCTACTTTGTGTGTGCCCTCCAAGAGTGAAGTCTCTCTTTCCCCCAGTCCTGCCAAAGTCCTGCAATCAAATCCCGCTAGGCTTCAAAGTCGGATTCTCTAGGAATGCCTCCCCCCATTGCCAGACCCCCAGGTTGGGAAGCCTGATATGTGGCTCAGAACCTTCCACTCCAGTGGGTGGACTTCTGTGGTATAAGTGTTCTCCAGTTTGTGAGTCACCCAACCAGCAGTTATGGGATTTCATTTTATTGTAATAGCACCCCTTTTACCATCTTATTGTGGTTTCTCCTTTGTCTTTGCATGTATGGTATTTTTTTTTTATGTTGGAGCTAGGAGTTTATTAATTAATTAATTTATTTTTGCTGTGTTGGGTCTTCGTTTCTCTGCGAGGGCTTTCTCTAGTTGTGGCAAGTGGGGGAGACTCTTCATCGCAGTTCACGGGCCTCTCACTATCGTGGCCTCTCTTGTTGCAGAGCACAGGCTCCAGATGTGCAGGCTCAGTAGTTGTGGCTCACGGGCCTAGTTGCTCCACGGCATGTGGGATCCTCCCAGACCAGGGCTCCAACCCATGT
The DNA here is from genome assembly GCF_011762595.2 of Tursiops truncatus. NCBI lineage: Eukaryota > Metazoa > Chordata > Mammalia > Artiodactyla > Delphinidae > Tursiops > Tursiops truncatus. The sequence goes on along the minus strand of NC_047043.1, from coordinate 47,889,526 downwards.
CCCCTGCATTAGCAGGCAGATTCTCAACCACTGCACCACCAGGGAAGCCCATGTAGGGTATTTTTTTTGGTGAGTTCCAGTGTCTTCCTGTCGTTGATTGTTCGGCAGTTAGTTCCCCTTACCTTTATTTTTAATAGGAATTTCTAAATAAAGAAGCCTTCTATCTTAACACAAGCTGCAGATCTCAACTCAAAGTTTCACTTCACAGTTTGAATTACATGGTCTGGCTGCAGCTGACAATCCATTTCAAATCCAGACTTTAGGCTGTGCTACATAGATAGGGCTTTACTAGTAAAATAAATCACAGTTAAAGTACAAGGACTATTTGTCTCCACCCTTTTGTCTGAAATAGATCTCAAGTCATAAAAACTAATTCTCTAGCATTTCTTGACATATATACCAGTTGCCATGTTTTCCCTCTTTAGTTCATGATAGTAGGCTGAAAGGTATTTTTTTTACTTCTCATTTATCTGCTTTTAATAAATCATAAAGATAGCATATTCTTTTGCAGGTTTTCTTAAATATGAGTGTTTTTAATGTCAACTGCTTGAAGGAAAAGATTTTTATTTATGGATTCAGCTGAGATGAAAGAAAGTAAACAGCTGTATAAATAAATTGCTACAAACATCACTTTCATTTTAATGTAGTTATCAAATACAACATGTATTTACAATGAAACACTGCACAGAGAGAAGGTGAACACAGGAAAGGACCTAAGAGAGATGCAGATAAGATGAATTTGTGGCCTTACTATTTTACTTGTGAAGCTTGAGGATATCACTGAATGGAAAGCAGGGTCAGTTCAGCATAAGCTACCAATGCAGAAGGAGTCATTCTTCACAAAATGCTTATCTTGTTTAACCCTATCTGGTTCATTTTGCAGAGAACAGACTCAGGCTTGGATAAAAGTCCCCACCCACCTTGCGGGTGGGCAGTAGCAGGATCTCCAAAAGTAGCACCTTTTCAAAAATGTTCACATGTCCATTGTTAAGATAATATTTTTTTTAAATGAGAGAGAAAAAAATATTAGATGAAGTGTAGTGAGATACACTACAGAATCATCAATAATCATACCTTAGGAAGCACAGTAATCAGAGGGTTTTTGGTGAGTGTGTCTGTGTGTTTTAAATCTGTTTTCTCCCCTCTACTAACAACAAAACAAGCTCCATCTCTATAAAAACCATGTTGGGGAGTCACAGGAAGATGGCGGAAGAGTAAGACGCGGAGATCACCTTCCTCCCCACAGATACACCAGAAATACATCTACACGTGGAACAACTCCTACAGAACACCTACTGAAGGCTGGCAGAAGACCTCAGACCTCCCAAAAGGCAAGAAACTCCCCACGTACCTGGGTAGGGCAAAAGAAAAAAAGAAAAAACAGAGACAAAAGAATAGGGACGGCACCTGCACCAGAGGGAGGGAGCTGTGAAGGAGGAAAAGTTTCCACACACTAGGAAGCCCCTTCGCGGGCGGAGACTGCGGGAGGCGGAGGGGGGAGCTTCGAAGCCGCGGAGGAGTGCACAGCAACGGGTGCGGAGGGCAAAGCGGGGAGATTCCCGCACAGAGGATCGGTGCCGACCGGCACTCACCAGCCCAAGAGACTTGTCTGCTCACCCGCCGGGGCGGGCGGGGCTGCGAGCTGAGGCTCTGAGGCTCGGGTTTCGGTTTCAGACGGAGCGCAGGGAGAGGACTGGGGTTGGCAGCTTGAACATAGCCTGAAGGGGTTAGTGCACCACAGCTAGCCGGGAGGGAGTCCGGGGAAAAGTCTGCACCTGCCGAAGAGGCAGGAGACTTTTCCTTCCCTCTTTGTTTCCTGGGGCGTGAGGAGAGGGGTTTAAGAACGCTGCTTAAAGGAACTCCAGAGACGGGCGCGAGCCGCGGCTAAAAGCGCGAACCCCAGAGACGGGCGCGAGCCGCGGCTGAAAGCGCGGAATCCAGAGACGGGCGCGAGCCGCGGCTGAAAGCATGGAATCCAGAGACGGGCGCAAGCCGCGGCTAAAAGTGCGGACCCCAGAGGCGGGCGGGAGACGTTAAGGCTGCTGCTGCCGCCACCAAGGGGCCTGTGTGCGAGCACAGGTCACTCTCCACACCCCTCTTCCGCAGAGCCTGTGCAGCCCGCCACTGCCAGGTTCCCGGGATCCAGGGACAACTTCCCCGGGAGAACGCACAGCGCGCCTCAGGCTGGTGCAAAGTCACGCCGGCCTTTGCCACCGCAGGCCCGCCCCGCACTCCGTGCCCCTCCCTCCCCGCCGGCCTGAGTGCGCCAGAGCCCCCGAATCAGCGGCTCTTTTAACCCCATCCTGTCTGAGCAAAAAACAGACGCCCTCCAGCGACCTACACGCAGTGGCAGGGCCAAATCCAAAGCTGAGCCCTGGGAGCTGTGAGAACAACGAAGAGAAAGGGAAATCTCTCCCAGCAGCCTCAGAAGCAGCGGATTAAAGCTCCACAATCAACTTGATATACCCTGCATCTGTGGAATACCTGAATAGACAACCAATCATCCCAAATTAAGGAAGTAGACTTTAGGAGCAAGATCTATGATTTTTTCCCTTTTCCTCTTTTTGTGAATGTGTATGTGTATGCTTCTGTGTGAGATCTTGTCTGTATAGTCTTGCTTCCACCATTTGTCCTAGGGTTCTATCCGTCCATGTTTTTTTAAAAAATTTTTTTTCTTAATAATTAATTTTAATAACGTTATTATACTTTACCTTCGTTCGTTCTTTCTTTCTTTCCTTCCTTCCTTCCCTCCTTTAGACAACGAATCATCCCAAATTGAGGAGGTGGTCTCTGACAGCAAGATTTATGATTTTTCCCCATTTACCTCTTTTAGTGAGGGTGTATGTGTATGCTTCTGTGTAAGATTTTGTCTGTATAACTTTGCTTCCAACATTTGTCCTAAGGTTCTATCCGTCCCTTTTTTTTTTCTAAATAAGAATTTTTTAATTCAATAACTTTATTATACTTTATTTTATTTTTACTGTATCTTCTTTCTTTCTGTCTGTTTTCCTTCTTTCCCTCCTTCCTTCCTTCCTCCCTCCCTCCCTCCCTCCTTTCTTTCCTTCTTGCCTTCTTTCCTTCTTTGCTTCTTTCTTTCTTTCTTCCTTCCTTCCTACCCTCCTTTCCTTCTTTCTTTCCTCATACTTCTACTAATTCCCTCTACTTTTTCTCCCTTTTATCCTGAGCCGTGTGGATGAAAAGCTCTTGGTGCTCCAGCCAGGAGGCAGGGCTCTGCCTCTGAGGTAGGAGAGCCAACTTCAGGACACTGGTCAACAAGAGACCTCCCAGCTCCACATAATATCAAACGGCGAAAATCTCCCTGAGACCTCCATCTTAACACCAGCACCCAGCTTCACTCAACGACCAGCAAGCCACAGTGCTGGAAAACCTATGCCAAACAACTAGCAAAACAGGAACACAACCCCACGCATTAGCAGAGAGGCTGCCTAAAATCATAATAAGGCCACAGACACCCCAAAACACACCACCAGACGTGAACCTGCCCACTAGAGAGACAAGATCCAGCCTCATCCACCACAACACAGGCACTAGTCCCCTCCACCAGGAAGCCTACACAACCCACTGAACCAACCTTAGCCACTGGAGACAGACATCAAAAACAGGAGGAACTACGAACCTGCAGCCTGCAAAAAGGAGACCCCAAACACAGTAAGATAAGCAAAATGAGAAGACAGAAAAACACACAGCAGATAAAGGAGCAAGATAAAAATGCACCAGACCTAACAAATGAAGAGGAAATAGGCAGTCTACCTGAAAAAGAATTCAGAATAATGATAGTAAGGTTGATCCGAAATCTTGGAGATAGAATGGACAATAGAATGGACAAAATGCAAGAATCAGTTAACAAGGACCTAGAAGAACTAAAGATGAAACAAGCAACGATGAACAACACAATAAATGAAATTAAAAGTACTCTAGATGGGATCAATAGCAGAATAACTGAGGCAGAAGAACGGATAAGTGACCTGGAAGATAAAATAGTGGAAATAACTACTGCAGAGCAGAATAAAGAAAAAAGAATGAAAAGAACTGAGGACAGTCTCAGAGACCTCTGGGACAACATTAAACGCACCAACATTCGAATTATAGGGGTTCCAGAAGAAGAAGAGAAAAAGAAAGGGACTGAGAAAATATTTGAAGAGATTATAGTTGAAAATTTCCCTAATATGGGAAAGGAAATAGTTAATCAAGTCCAGAAGCACAGAGAGTCCCATACAGGATAAATCCAAGGAGAAATACGCCAAGACACATATTAATCAAACTGTCAAAAATTAAATACAAAGAAAGCATATTAAAAGCAGCAAGGGAAAAACAACAAATAACACATAAGGGAATCCCCATAAGGTTAACAGCTGATCTCTCAGCAGAAACCCTACAAGCCAGAAGGGAGTGGCAGGACATACTGAAAGTGATGAAGGAGAAGAACCTGCAGCCAAGACTACTCTACCCAGCAAGGATCTCATTCAGATTTGATGGAGAAATTAAAACCTTTACAGACAAGCAAAAGCTGAGAGAGTTCAGCACCACCAAACCAGCTTTACAACAAATGCTAAAGGATCTTCTCTAGGCAAGAAACACAAGAGAAGGAAAAGACCTATAATAACGAATCCAAAACAATTTAGAAAATGGGAATAGGAACATACATATCGATAATTACCTTAAATGTAAATGGACTAAATGATCCCACCAAAAGACACAGATTAGCTGAATGGATAAAAAAACAAGACCCTTATATATGCTGTCTACAAGAGACCCACTTCAGACCTAGAGACACATACAGACTGAAAGTAAGGGGATGGAAAAACATATTCCATGCAAATGGAAACCAAAAGAAAGCTGGAGTAGCAATTCTCATATCAGACAAAATAGACTTTAAAATAAGGACTATTAAAAGAGACAAAGAAGGACACTACATAATGATCAAGGGATCGATCCAAGAAGAAGATATAACAATTGTAAATATTTATGCACCCAACATAGGAGCACCTCAATACATAAGGCAAATACTAACAGCCATAAAAGGGGAAATCGACAGTAACACATTCATAGTAGGGGACTTAAACACCCCACTTTCACCCATGGACAGATCATCCAAAATGAAAATAAATAAGGAAACACAAGCTTTAAATGATACATTAAACAAGATGGACTTAATTGATATTTATAGGACACTCCATCCAAAAACAACAGAATACACATTTTTCTCAAGTGCTCATGGAACATTCTCCAGGACAGACCATATCTTAGGTCACAAATCAAGCCTTGGTAAATTTAAGAAAATTGAAATTGTATCAAGTATCTTACCTGACCACAACGCCATGAGACTAGATATCAATTACAGGAAAAGATCTGTAAAAAATACAAACACATGGAGGCTAAACAATACACTACTTAATAATGAAGTGATCACTGAAGAAACCAAAGAGGAAATCAATAAATACCTAGAAACAAATGACAATGGAGACACAACGACCCAAAACCTGTGGGATGCAGCAAAAGCAGTTCTAAGGGGGAAGTTTATAGCAATACAAGCCCACCTTAAGAAGCAGGAAACATCTCGAATAAACAACCTAACCTTGCACCTCAAGCAATTAGAGAAAGAAGAACAAAAAAACCCCAAAGCTAGCAGAAGGAAAGAAATCATAAAAATCAGATCAGAAAGAAATGAAAAAGAAATGAAGGAAACAATAGCAAAGATGAATAAAACTAAAAACTGGTTCTTTGAGAAGATAAACAAAATAGATAAACCACTAGCCAGACTCATCAAGAAAAAAAGGGAGAAGACTCAAATCAATAGAATTAGAAATGAAAAAGGAGAGGTAACAACTGACACTGCAGAAATAAAAGAGATCATGAGAGATTACTACAAGCAACTCTATGCCAATAAAATGAACAATCTGGAAGAAATGGACAAATTCTTAGAAATGCACAACCTGCCAAGACTGAATCAGGAAGAAATAGAAAATATGAACAGACCAATCACAAGCACTGAAATTGAAACTGTGATTAAAAATCTTCCAACAAAGAGAAGCCCAGGACCAGACGGCTTCACAGGCGAATTCTGTCAAACATTTAGAGAAGAGCTAACACCTATCCTTCTCAAACTCTTCCAAAATATAGCAGAGGGAAGAACACTCCCAAACTCCTTCTATGAGGCCACCATCACCTTGATACCAAAACCAGACAAGGATGTCACAAAGAAAGAAAACTACAGGCCAATATCACTGATGAACATAGATGCAAAAATCCTCAACAAAATACTAGCAAACAGAATCCAACAGCGCATTAAAAGGATCATACACCATGATCAAGTGGGGTTTATTCCAGGAATGCAAGGATTCTTCAATATACGCAAATCTATCAATGTGATATATTAACAAATTGAAGGGGAAAAACCATATGATCATCTCAATAGATGCAGAGAAAGCTTTTGACAAAATTCAACACCCATTTATGATAAAAACACTGCAGAAAGTAGGCATAGAGGGAACTTTCCTCAACATAATAAAGGCCATATATGACAAGCCCACAGCAAACATCATCCTCAATGGTGATAAACTGAAAGCATTTCCACTAAGATCAGGAACAAGACAAGGTTGCCCACTCTCACCACTCTTATTCAACATAGTTTTGGAAGTTTTAGCCACAGCAATCAGAGAAGAAAAGGAAATAAAAGGAATCCAAATCGGCAAAGAAGAAGTAAAGCTGTCACTGTTTGCAGATGACATGATCCTATACATAGAGAACCCTAAAGATGCTACCAGAAAACTACTAGAGCTAATCAATGAATTTGGTAAAGTGGCAGGATACAAAATTAATGCACAGAAATCTCTGGCATTCCTATATACTAATGATGAAAAATCTGACAGTGAAATCAAGAAAACACTCCCATTTACCATTGCAACAAAAAGAATAAAATATCTAGGAATAAACCTACCTAAGGAGACAAAAGACCTGTATGCAGAAAATTATAAGACACTGATGAAAGAAATTAAAGATGATACAAATAGATGGAGAGATATACCATGTTCTTGGATTGGAAGAATCAACATTGTGAAAATGACTCTACTACCCAAAGCAATCTATAGATTCAATGCAATCCCTATCAAACTACCACTGGCATTTTTCACAGAACTAGAACAAAAAATTTTGCATTTGTATGGAAACACAAAAGACCCCAAATAGCCAAAGCAATCTTGAGAACGAAAGAAGGAACTGGAGGAATCAGGCTCCCTGACTTCAGACTATACTACAAAGCTACAGTTACCAAGACGGTATGGTACTGGCACAAAAACAGAAAGATAGATCAATGGAACAGGATAGAAAGCCCAGAGATAAACCCATGCGCATATGGACACCTTATCTTTGATAAAGGTGGCAGTAATGTACAGTGGAGAAAGGACAGCCTCTTCAATAAGTGGTGCTGGGAAAACTGGACAGGTACATGTAAAAGTATGAGATTAGATCCCTCCCTAACACCATACACAAAAATAAGCTCAAAATGGATTAAAGACCTAAATGTAAGGCCAGAAACTATCAAACTCTTAGAGGAAAACATAGGCAGAACACTGTATGACATAAATCACAGCAAGATCCTTTCTGACCCACCTCCTAGAGTAATGGAAATAAAAACAAAAATAAACAAATGGGACCTAATGAAACTTCAAAGCTTTTGCACAGCAAAGGAAACCATAAACAAGACCAAAAGACAACCCTCAGAATGGGAGAAACTATTTGCAAATGAAGCAACCGACAAAGGATTAATCTCCAAAATTTACAAGCAGCTCATGCAGCTCAATAACAAGAAAAGAAACAACCCAATCCAAAAATGGGCAGAAGACCTAAATAGACATTTCTCCAAAGAAGACATACAGACTGCCAACAAACACATGAAAGAATGCTCAACATCATTAATCATTAGAGAAATGCAAATCAAAACTACAATGAGATATCATCTCACACCAGTCAGAATGGCCATCATCAAAAAATCTAGAAACAATAAATGCTGGAGAGGGTGTGGAGAAAAGGGAACATTCTTGCACTGCTGGTGGGAATGTGAATTGGTTCAGCCACTATGGAGAACAGTATGGAGGTTCCTTAAAAAACTACAAATAGAACTACCATATGACCCAGCAATCCCACTACTGGGCATATACCGTGAGAAAACCAAAATTCAAAAAGAGTCATGTACCAAAATGTTCATTGCAGCTCTATTTACAATAGCCCGGAGATGGAAACAACCTAAGTGCCCATCATCGGATGAATGGATAAAGAAGATGTGGCACATATATACAATGGAATATTACTCAGCCATAAAAAGAAACGAAATTGAGCTATTTGTAATGAGGTGGATAGACCTAGAGTCTGTCATACAGAGTGAAGTAAGTCAGAAAGAAAAAGACAAATACCGTATGCTAACACATATATATGGAATTTAAGAAAAAAAATGTCATGAAGAACCTAGGGGTAAAGCAGGAATAAAGACACAGACCTCCTAGAGAATGGACTTGAGGTTATGGGGAGGGGGAAGGGTGAACTGTGACAGGGCGAGAGAGAGTCATGGGCATATACACACTAACAAACGTAGTAAGGTAGATAGCTAGTGGGAAGCAGCCGCATGGCACAGGGATATTGGCTCGGTGCTTTGTGACAGCCTGGAGGGGTGGGATAGGGAGGGTGGGAGGGAGGGAGACGCAAGAGGGAAGACATATGGGAACATATGTTTATGTATGACTGATTCACTTTGTTATAAAGCAGAAACTAACACACCATTGTAAAGCAATTATACCCCAATAAAGATGTTAAAAACAAAACAAAACAAAACAAAACCATGTTGTCTTGTTCTGGGGGTTCCATTCACATTGAAATATATAGAAATGGTACTCCTGGAAATATGCAGTGCACATGTGTGGCCCTAAAGAGAGACCCTGCCCACACCCTCCACTTCACTTTCTCTGCTGCCAGGTTGCTAGACCTGACTACACCTGAACAGCAAATCAATTCTTCAAGTTCATATATCCTTCCAACCAATAGTGGCACACCCTGAGTGTATACATAGCCTCTCTGATTTTAAGTCCCATTATGGTTTTTAGTTACATGTGGCCAAGAGAATTAATACTCCAAGAACATCTAGGTTTTCATCAAGTGGGGAAAAGTAATTTAGTTATAGGTGTGTAAGAGCAGAAACCAAGTAAGCAAAAAAGTCCAAATGGCTTTGTAGAACATTTAAATTCTTAAAACCCTAACTCATGATTCCTTCCCATATGTTTGTTAGAGAGACTGACAAGCAATCTATCAAGACCAAGACCCTCAAGACATCCCTTAGGTTCTCTCAGAAAAAGAAATATTAATATTTTTATACACACACAACAGAATCACATCTGTGTGCATATGCATGCATAGCCACTGATGAAAATACTCTGGTTACTACAATCAATTGCATGAAACCATCCTTTCATTTATAGTTTGCAGAACAAACATAAATAAGCCAGTTTTATGAAAGTAAAAACTTCACATCCTTGACCTGAGCCCTCTTTGCTAGAGTTTTTAATTTACCTTTTTTCATGTAATAATTGTACTTGAAAGTTTATTATCACATTTACACTCCCATGTTCTTTTTCCTATTCAATTCTCATGACAATCCAGAGAAACTGGACCCAATTATATAGACAAGAAACCCAGGCCCAATAGGACTTTGGTGAGTTTCCAAGTGACACAGCTACTTAGGGGCAGACAAGGTTGAAGTGGAAACTGTTTTTTCACTATTAATCAACTGTTCTCTCTCTAATGATTGATTCTCACTTTATGTCTCTCTCATTCCCTTGCACCATTTCTGTATTCAATTTTATGGTGATAATATCAGGTAACTCTCACAGTTATTTGAGATCATTCGCAGGAAGGTAAAAGCAAAAATCAGAGTTTACAAGACAGAATTCAGACCAGGAAAAAAGAATCTCACTATATAACAAACGAATGACAACTGTGCTGAAATGGGTTTGAGGAAATAAGTATAGACCTAAGGAACTTTGGAAATGAGTGGAGACTCTCAGGTTAAAGATAAAAGGAACTGCACATAGGCACAATACTGTAGTTGATAAAGGTGTTTCTCATGGGAATAGAAGCAACCAATTTTGAAACCACTGTATATGTATAGTGAGACTAAACATATAGGTAAATGGATGGTGGGCAGTAGGAACTAGGTTTCTCATTATTAAAGATAAGCAAGGGAGGAGGTTAGAATGAATTATGTGATACAGGATTAGAGTTGGAGACATCAGTATGAACTAATGTTTAGCCTAATACAGGTACAGATAAATATAGAAATGGTTATTGATGTGTATATATACACAGGTTAGTAAACATATATATGTCTGTGTGTATATATATTTCCAAATTCTGTTTGCTTTAAGCAATGACATCCCAGTAGCAATGAACACATCTAGTGCCCAGATCTTGGTTTCTAACATCATTCTCCAATACAAGGAACTAGGACTCCTTGGAGAAATGACTGATTCTGGGGCTAAGGCAGAGAATATACAGGTGATCATGGAGTACCCCATAGTGCCAGAAAGTAAGGAAATGCTCAAAAAACAAAATTATAGGCATATGCCAAAGGGACATAAGAGCCAACTGAAAGTGCTCAATGACCAAAGCTTGAGCACTTTCAGTTGCTCAAGCTTTAAAGTTGGCTCAATAATTTGAGCCACAAAATAAATAACATACTATTGGGTTATAGCCTAATATATAAAGTAAATATACATGAGTCCACACTGATATAAATAAATGATTAACTAAATAAATAAGGGAGAACAGGCAAATCTCCTATGCAGAAGAATTCCAAATAATTTATATAGTTCCTCTCATTCAAGGAGGTAGAGCATAACACCCCCACCCCATCCCAAGTGTGGGCTACACATAGTAACTTCCTTCTGAAGAGTACAGTATGGAAAGGGAGGGGAGGAGTAACTTTACAGTGAGAAACCTATTTCAACCAGGTGATCAAGCTTAACACCATCAGTAAAGAGTCATGTTGATAATATGTATTCTTTTTTATTTTTTAACATTGTAGTTGATTTACAATATTATAGTAGTTTCAGGTGTACAGTATAGTGATTCAGTATTTTTGCAGATATTGGGTATAATTCCCTATGCAATACAGTATATCCTTGTTGCTTATCTATTTTATATATAATAGTTTGTATCTGTTAGTCCCATACCCCAAATTTGTCCCTCTGCCCTTCCCTCTCCCCTATGGACATAGAGAACAAACTCCCCATAGAGTCTGTTCTCTATGTCCATGAGTCTGTTTCTTGCATATACATTTATTTGTACTATTTTTTAGATTCCACATATAAATGATGTCATATAGTACTATCTTTCTCTATGATTTATTTCACTAAGCATAATATTCTCTAGGCCCATACATGTTGCTGCAAGTGGCATAATTTCATTCTTTTTTATGGCTGAGTAATATTCCATTGTATATATGTGCCACCTCTCATTAATCCAATCCCCTGTTGATGAACACTTGGGTTGCTTCCATGTCTTGGTAATTGTAAGTAGTGCCCTTATGAACACTGGGGTACACATCCAAGGTATCTTTTCGAATTAGTATTTTCAATTTTTCTGGATATATACCCAGGAGTGAAATTACTGGATCATATGGTGGTTCTATTTTTAGTATTTTTTAAGAAACCCATAATGTTTTCCATAGTGGCTGCCCCAATTTACATTTCCACTAACAGCATACAAGGGTTCCTTTTCTCCACATCTTCTCCAACATTTGTTATTTGTAGACTTTTTGATGATGGCCATTCTGAGGTAACATCTCATTGTTGTTTTGATTTGCATTTCTCTAATAATTATCAACATTAAGCATCTTTTCATGTGCCTGTTAACCACCTGTATGCCTTCTTTGGAAAAATGTCTATTCAGGTTTTCTGCCCATTTATTGATTGGGTTATTTGTTTGTTTCTTTGATATTGAGTTGTGTAAACTGTTTATTTATTTTGGATATTAACCCCTTGTTGGTTACATCTTTGAAAATATTTTGTCATTCTGTAGGTTGTCTTTTCATTTTGTCAATTGTTTCTGTTGCTGTGCAAAACCTTTTAAGTTCAATTAATTTTCATTTCTTTATTTTTGCTTTTATTTCTTTTCCTTTAGGAGACTGATCCAAAAAAATATTGCTACAATTTATGTCAATAGTTCCTATGTACATATGCCTATGTACTATTCTAAGAGTTTACAGTTTCCATTCTTACATTTAGGCCTTTAAACCATTTTGACTTTATTTTTGTATATGGTGTGAGGGAATGTTCTAATCTCATTGTTTTACATGTAGCTGTCCAGTTTTCCCAGTACCACTTATGGAAGAGACTGTCTGTTATCCACTGTGTATTCTTACCTCCTCTGTCGTAGATTAATTGATCATAGGTGCATAGGTTTACTTCTGGGTTCTCTAGTCTGTTCTATTGATCTATTCGTCTGTTTTTGTGCCAGTACCATACTGTACTGATTATTGTAGATCTGTAGTATAGTCAGAAGTCTGGGAGGGCAATACATCCAGCTTTGTTCTTTTTTCTGAAGATTGTTTTGTCAATTTGAAGTCTTTTGTGGTTCCATATGAATTATAGGATTTGTTCTAGTTCTGTGAAAAATGTCATGGGTGTTTTGATAGGGTTTGCATTAAATCTGTAGATTGCTTTGGGTAGTATGGCCATCTTAACAATATTAAGTCTTCCAATCTAAGAGCATGAAATATCTTTCCATTTCTTTGTATAATCTTCAATTTCCTTCATCAATGTTTTACAGTTTTCAGAATATAGGTCTTTCATCTCCTTGGACAACTTTATTCCTAGATATTTTATTCTTTTTGATTCAGTTTTAAATGGGACTTTTTTAACCTTCTCTTTCTGATATTTTATTATTAGTGTACATAAATGCAACAGATTTCTGTACACTAATCTTGTATCTTGCAACCTCGATGAATTCATTTATTAGTTTTAATAGTTTTGGGATGGAAACTTTAGGGTTTTCTATGTAAAATCATTCAAGTCATTTACAAGTAGTGACAGTTTTACCTCTTCCCTTCCAATTTGAATACACTGACTTCTTTTTCTTGTTTGATTACTGTTGCTAGACCTTCCAATACTACATTAAATTAAAGTGGGGAGAGTGGACATCTTTGTCTTCTCAAATTTAGCAGGAAAGCTCTCAGGTTTTTACCATTGAGTATGATGTTGACTGTGGCTTTGCCACAAATGTCCTTTATTATGTTGATATATGTTCCCTCTGTACCCACTTTGAGGAAAGTTTTTATCATGAATGGATGTTGAATTTTGTCAAATGTTTTTCTGCATCTATTGAGATGATCATGTGATTTTTATCCTTCCTTTCATTAAGGTGGCATATCACATTGGTTGATTAGAAAATGCTGAACCACTCTCATAATCCTGGAATAAATCCAACTTGATTATGGCATATAGTCTTTTTGTTATATACTGTTGGATTTGGTTTGCTAATATTTTGTTGAGGATTTTTGCATCTGTATTCATCAAAGATACTGGCCTGTAATTTTGTTTTATAGTGTCTTTGTATGTTTTTGCTATCAGGGTAATGGCCTCATAGAATGATTTGGGGAATAAGTAGTATATGTATTGGTTCTTCTTTATTTGTTTGGTAGAATTCCCCTGTGAAGTCATCCAGTCTTGGACTTTTCTTTTCTGGTAGTTATTTTTTATTACAAACTCAATCTCACTTCTAGTGATCAGTCTGTTCAAATTGTCTCTTTCTTCTTGGCTTAGTCTTGGCAGGCTGTATATTTCTAGAAAATTTTTCATTTCTTCTAGGTTGTCCAGTTTGTCGGCATGTAACTGTTCATAATATTCTTTTATGATTTTATGTATCTCTGTGGTATCAGTTGTTATTTCTCCTTTTTCATTTCTTATTTTGTTCATTTGGGTCCTCTCTCTTTTCTTCTTGGTGAACCTAGCTAAAGGTTTATCAATTTAATCAATTAAAAAAAATAGCTTTTTGTTTCACTGATCTTTTCTATTTTTTTATCTCTATTTTATTTTTTTTCCTCTGATCTTTATTATTTCCTTTATTATTATTATTATTTATTATCTCCTTCTTCTTCTGATTTTGGGATTTGTTTCTTCTTCCTTTTCCAATTCTTTTAGGTGATATGTTAGGTTGTTTATTTGCTATTTTTCTTGTTTCTTAAGGAAGGCCTGTATCGCTATAAACCTCCCTCTTAGAACTGCTTTTGATGCATCACATAGATTTTGGAAAGCCGTGTTTCCATTTTCATTTGTCTTGAGGTATTTTCTGATATCCTCTTTGGTTTCATCACTGACCCATTCATTTTTTAGTAGCATGTTGTTTAGTCTTAATGTGGTTGTTCTTTTCCCATTTTTCTTTTTGTAGTTGATTTCTAGTTTCATACCATTGTGGTTGAAAAAAATGCTTGATATAATTTCTATCCCATTAAATTTGTCAAGGTTTCTTATATGGCCTAGTATGTCATCTATCCTGAAGAACATCCCATGCACACTTGAAAATAATGTGTATTCTGGTTTTTTTGTATATAGTGTCCTGTAGATCTCAATTAAGTCCAACTGGTCTACTGTGTCATTTAGGACCTCTGTTGCCTTATTGATTTGCCCACTGATGTCAGTGGGGTATTAAAGTTCACTACTATTATTGTATTATTGTCAATTTATCCTTTTGTATCTATTAGTACTTGAGATATATGTATGTATATATATATATATATATATATATATATATGATCCTGTATTGAGTGCATATGTTAACAAGTGTAATATCCTCTTCTTGTATTGATGCCTTTATCATTATATAATTAGCTTCTTAGTCTTTTGTTATAGCCTTTGTTTTAAAGTCTATTTTGTCTGATGTGAGTATTGCTACCCCTGCTTTCTTGCCATTTCCATTTGCTTGAATGTTCTTTTTCCATCCCTTCATTTTCAATCTGTGTGTGTCTTTAGCCCTGAAGAGAGTCTCTTGGAGGCAGCATATTGAAGGGTTTTGTTCTTTTATCCAATTAGCCACTGATCTTTTGATTGGAGCATTCACTCCATTAACATTTAAAATAATTAGTGATAGGTAGGTACTTTTGCCACTTTATTACTTCTTTTCCAGTTGTTTTTGTAGTTCTCTATTCATTTCTTTTTGTTTCTCCCATCGTGGTTTGACAATTTTCTTTAGTAGTTTGCTTGGGTTGCTTTATTTTTGTTTTTGTGCATCTATTGTGGGGTTTTGATTTGTGGTTACCACGGGGTTCATATATGTTGATCCATAATTATAGTTACTTGTTTTAAAGTGATAGTCATTTAAGTTCAAACACACTCTAAAAGATCTATGTTTTTTACTCCCCTCCCCCATATTTTGTGTTTGTGATATCATATTTTACAATTTCATGCTTATGCTTTAGCTATTTATTATACTTATTGTTGCTTTTTAAATTATCTTGTCTTTTAGTCTACATACTGGCTTATTTAAGTAATCTTTGATCTTTACTAAATATCTGCCTTTCCTACTGGGATTTCCTTTTACTATGGATTCTTTCTTCTCTTCCATTTAGAGAAAACCCTTCAACATTTGTTTCATGGTATGTTTAGTATTGATGAATCCTAGTTTCTGCTTGTCTAAGAAGTTCTTTAGCTCTCCTTCTATTCCAAATAATAATCTTGCTAGGTAGAGTATCCTAGGTTGCATGTTTTTCCCTTTCAGCAATTTGAATATATAACGCCACTCTATTCTGGCCTATAAAGCTTCTGCCGATAAATCAGTTGATATCCTCATGGGAGTTCCCTTTCATATGACTCTTTGTTTTTCTCTTGTTGCCTTTAGAATACTCTCTTTAACTTTGCCATTTTAATTATGATATGTCATGGTTTGTCTCTATTTGAGTTTATCTTGTTTGGGAACTTCTGTGCTTCCTGTACCTGAATATCATTAAAAATGTACCAAGTGAAAGGAAGAAACAATGTCATGGATATTCCAAGACATAAAATATTTAAAATTACCTTTATATTTGCTTACAAAGAAACTGAGGCAATGTCTTTCCTCTCTTACCTGATTTCCCTTTTTTATTAGATTTTGCTTGGGCTTATGCTGAAGTTACTCAGCACACTGTAGAGTCACCAGTTGGCAGTGGGAAGCAGTGGTTTGACACAATGGGCAGCAGAGTCCGAGATTTAAATATTTACAGAGGATAGCCTTGCAAAGTGGACAACCAGGTCTGGGCCTGAACAAAGATGGCAGAGTAGAAGGACATGCTCTCACTCCCTCTTGTGAGAACACCAGAATCACAACGAGCTGCTGGACAATCATCAACACAAAGACACTGGAACTCACCAAAAAAGATACCCCACATCCAAAGACAAAGAAGAAGCCACAATGAGACGGTAGGTGGGGCACAATCACAGCAAAATCAAATCCCATAACTGCTGGGAAGGTGACCCACAGACTGGAGAACACTTTACCACAGAAGTCCACCCACTGGAGTGAAGGGTCTGAGCCCCAAGTCAGGCTTCCAAAACTGGGGGTCTGGCAACAGAAGAAGAAATTCCTAGAGAATCATACTTTGAAAGCTAGTGGGATTTGATTGCAGGACTTCGACAGGACTGGGGGAAAGAGAGACTCCACTCTTGGAGGGCACACACAAAGTAGCGTGCACATCGGGACCCAGGGAAAGGAGCAGTGAACCCAGGGGAGACTGAACCAGACCTACCTGCTAGTGTTGGAGGGTCTCCTGCAGAGGCAGGGGGTGGCTGTGGCTCACCATGGGGACAGGACACTGGCAGCAGGAGTTTTGGGAAGTATTCCTTGGCGTGAGCCCTCCCAGAGTCTGCCATTAGCCCGACCAAAGAGCCCAGGTAGGCTCCAGTGTTAGGTTGCATCGGGCCAAACAACAAACAGGGAGGGAACCCAGCCCCACCCATTAGCAGTCAAGCAGATTAAAGTTTTACTGAGCGCTGCCCACCAGAGCCAACAGTCAGCTCTACACACCACCAGTCCCTCCTATCAGGAAACGTGCACAAGCCTCTTAGGTAGCCTCATCCACCAGAGGGCAGACAGCAGAAGCAAGAAGAACTACAGTCCTGCAGCTTGTGGAACAAAAACCACATTCAGAGAAAGATAGACAAGATGAAAAGGCAGAGGGCTACGTACCAGATGAAGGAACAAGATAAAACCCCAGAAAAACAACTAAATGAAATGGAGATAGGCAACATTCCAGAAAAAGAATTCAGAATAACGATAGTGAAGATGATCCAGGACCTTGGAAAAAGAATGGAGGCAAAGATCGAGAAGATTCAAGAAACGTTTAACAAAGATTAAGAAGAAATAAAGAAGAAACAGAGATGAACAATACAATAACTAAAATGAAAAATACACTAGAAGGAATCAATAGCAGAATAACTGAGGCAGAAGAATGGATAAGTGACCTGGAGACAGAATGGTGGAATTCACGGCTGCAGAACAGAATAAAGAAAAAAGAATGAAAAGAAATGAAGACAGCCTAAGAGATCTCTGGGACAACATTAAACGCAACAACATTCACATTAAA
This sequence comes from Tursiops truncatus, assembly GCF_011762595.2. NCBI lineage: Eukaryota > Metazoa > Chordata > Mammalia > Artiodactyla > Delphinidae > Tursiops > Tursiops truncatus. The sequence continues at coordinate 47,871,909 of NC_047043.1, read as the reverse complement.
GGGGTCCCAGAAGGAGAAGAGAGAGAAAAAGGACCAGAGAAAATATTTGAAGAGATTATACTCTAAAACTTCCCTAACATTGGAAAGGAAATAGCCACACAAGTCCAGGAAGTGCAGTGAGTCCCATACAGGATAAACCCAAGGAGAAACATGCTGAGACACATAGTGATCAAACTGGCAAAAATTAAAGACAAAGAAAAAATTTTGAAAGCAGCAAGGGAAAAACCACAAATAACATACAAGGGAACTCCCATAAGGTTAACAGCTGATCTTTCAGCAGAAACTCTGCAAGCCAGAAGGGAGTGACATGATATAGTTAAAATGATGAAAGGCAAGAACCTACAGCAAAGATTACTCTACCGGGCAAGGATCTCATTCAGATTCGATGGAGAAATCAAAAGCTTTACAGACAAGCAAAAGCTAAGAGAATTCAGCACCACCAAACCAGCTAAAGGAACAAATGCTAAAGGAACTTCTCTAAGTGGGAAACACAAGACAAGAAAAGGACCTACAAAAACAGACCCAAAACAGTTAATAAAATGGTAATAGGAACATACATATCGATAATTACCTTAGATGTGAATGGATTAAATGCTCCAACCAAAACACACAGGCTTGCTGAATGGATACAAAAACAAGACCCATATATATGCTGTCTACAAGAGACCCACTTCACACCTAGGGACACATACAGGCTGAAAGTGAGGGTATGGAAAAAGATATTCCATGCAAATGGAAATCAAAAGAAAGCTGCAGTAACAATACTCATATCAGATAAAATAGACTTTAAAATAAAGAACGTTACAAGAGACAAGGAAGGACACTACATAATGATCAAGGGATCAATCCAAGAAAAAGATATAACAACTATAAATATATATGCATCCAACATAGAAGCACCTCAATACATAAGGCAACTGCTAACAACTGTAAAAGCGGAAATCGACAGTAACACAATGGTGGGGGACTTTAACACCTCACTTACACCAATGGACAGATCATCCAAAAGGAAAATAAATAAGGAAATAGAAGCTTTAAATGACACAATAGACCAGATAGATTTAATTGATATTTATAGGAAGTTCCATCCAAAAACAGCAGATTACACTTTCCTCTCAAGTGTGCATGGAACATTCTCCAGGATAGATCACATCTTGGGTCACAAATCAAGCCTCAGTAAATTTAAGGAAATTGAAATCATATCAAGCATCTTTTCTGACCACAACGCTACGATATTTGAAATTAATTACAGGGGGAAAAATGTAAAAAACACAAACACATGGAGGGTAAACACTAAGTTACTAAATAATCAAGAGATCACTGAAGAAATCAAAGAGGAAATCGAAAACTACCTAGAGACAAATGACAATGAAAACATAGCAATCCAAAACCTATGGGATACAGCAAAAGCAGTTCTAAGAGGGAAGTTTATAGCTATACAACCTACCTCAATAAACAAGCAAAATCTCAAATAAATAATCTAACCTTACACCTAAAGGAACTAGAGAAAGAAGAAAAAACAAAACCCAAAGTTAGCAGAAGGAAAGAAATCATAAAGATCAGTGCAGAAATAAATGACATAGAAACAAAGAAAACAAGAGCAAAGATCAATAACACTAAAAGCTGGTTTTTTGAGAAGATAAAGAAAATTGATAAACCATTAGCCAGACTCATCAAGAAAAAGAGGGAGAGGACTCAAATCAATAAAATTAGAAATGAAAAACGAGAAGTTACAACAGACGTGGCAAAAAAACAAAGCATTCTAAGAGACCACTACAAGCAACTGTATGCCAATAAAATGCACAACCTGGAAGAAATGGACAAATTCCTAGAAAGGTGTAACCTTCCAAGACTGAACCAGGAAAAATATAAAATATAAACAAGGTCTTCCCTAGTGGCGCAGTGGTTGACAGTCCGCCTGCTGATGCAGGGGACATGGGTTTGTGCCCCGGTCCAGGAAGATCCCACATCCCGCGGAACAGCTGGGCCCGTGAGCCATGGCCGCTGGGCCTGCGCATCTGGAGACTGTGCTCCACAATGGGAGAGGCCACAACAGTGAGAGGCCTGCGTACCGCCAAAAAAAAAAAAAAAAACTATATATATATTTATATATTTATATATATATATATATATATATATATATATATATATATATATATAAACAGACCAATCACAAGTAATGAAATTGAAACTGTGATTAAAAATCTTCCAACAAACAAAAGTCCAGGAACAGATGGCTTCACAGGTGAATTCTATCAAACATTTAGAGAAGAGCTAACACCCATCCTTCTCAAACTCTTCCAAAAAACTGCAGAGGAAGGAAAACTCCCAAACTCTTTCTATGAGGTCACCATCACCCTGATACCAAAAGCAGACAAAGATACTACAAAAAAGAAAATTACAGACGAATATCACTGATAAATGTAGATGAAAAAATCCTCAACAAAATACTAGCAAACAGAATGCAACAACTCATTAAAATGATCATACACCAAGATCAAGTGGGATTTATCCCAGAGATGCAAGGATTCTTCAATATATGCAAATCAATGAATGCGATACACCATATTAACAAATTGAAGAATAAAAACCATATGATATCTCAATAGATTCAGAAAAACTTTTGACAAAATTCAACACCAATTCCCGATAAAAACTCTCCAGAAAGTGGGCACAGAGGGAACCTGCCTCAACATAATAAAGGCCATATACAACAAACCCACAGCAAACGTCATTCTCAATGGTGAAAAACTGAAAGCATTTCCTATAAGATAAGGAAAAAGAAAAGGATGTCCACTCTCACCACTATTATTTAACATAGTCTTGGAAGTCCTAGCCACAGCAATCAGAGAAGAAAAAGAAATAAAAGGAATACAAATTGGAAATGCAGAAGTAAAACTGTCACTGTTTGCAGATGACATGATACTATACATAGAGAATACTAAAGATGCTACCAGAAAACTACAACAGGTAATCAATGAATTTGGTAAAGTTGCAGGATACAAAATTAATGCACAGAAATCTCTTGCATTCCTATACACTAATGATGAAAGATCTGAAATAGAAATCATGGGAACACTCCCATTTACCATTGCAAGAAAAAGAATAAAATACCTACAAATAAACCTACCTAAGGAGACAAAAGACCTGTATGCAGAAAACTATAAGACAAGGATGAAAGAAATTAAAGATGATACCAACAGAGAGGTATACCATGTTCTTGGATTGGAAGAATCAATATTATGAGAATGTCTATACTACCCAAAGTAATCTACAGATTCAATGCAATCCCTATCAAATTACCAATGGCATTTTTTACAGAACTAGAACAAGAAATCTTAAAATTTGTATGGAGACAGAAAATACCCCGAATAGCCAAAGCAGTCTTGAGGGAAAGAAACGGAGCTGGAGGAATCAGCCTCCCTCACTTCAGACTATACTACAAAGCTACAGTAAACAAGACAATATGGTACTGGCACAAAACAGAAATACAGATCAATGGAACAAGGTAGAAAGCCCAGAGGTAAACCCACACACCTATGGTCAACTAATCTATGACAAAGGAGGCAAGGATATACAATGGAGAAGAGACAGTCTCTTCAATAAGTGGTGCTGGGAAAAGTGGACAGCTACATGTAAAAGAATGAAATTAGAACAATTCCTAACACCATACACAAAAATAAACTCAAAATGGATTAGAGACCTAAATGTACGGTTGAACACTATAAAACTCTTAGAGGAAAACATAGGAAGAACACTCTTTGACATAAATCACAGTAAGATCTTTTTTGATCCACGTCCTAGAGAATGGAAATAAAAACAAAAATAAACAAATAGGACCTAATGAAACTTAAAAGCTTTTGCATAGCAAAGGAAACCATAAACGAGACGAAAAGACAACCCTTAGAATGGGAGAAAATATTTTCAAATGAATCAACGGACAAAGGATTAATCTCCAAAATATAAAAACAGCTCATGCAGTTTGATATTAAAAAAACAAAAAACCTGATCCAAGAATGGCAGAAGACCTAAATAGACATTTCTCCAAAGAAGACATACAGATGGCCAAGAAGCACATGAAAAGCTGCTCAACATCACTAATTATTAGAGAAATGCAAATCAAAACTACAGTGAGGTATCACCTCACATCAGTTAGAATGGGCATCATCAGAAAATCTACAAACAACAAATGCTGGAGAGGGTGTGGAGAAAAGGGAACCCTCTTGCACTGTTGGTGGGAATGTAAATTGATACAGCCACTATGGAGAACAGTATGGAGGTTCCTTAAAAAACTAAAAGTAGAACTACCATATGACCCAGCAATCCCACTACTGAGCATATACCCAGAGAAAACCATAATTCAAAAAGACACATGCATCCCAATGTTCACTGCAGCACTATTTACAATAGCCAGGTCATGGATGCAACCTAAATGCCCATCGACATATGAATGGATAAAGAAGATGTGGTACATACATATAATGGAATATTACTCAGCCATAAAAAGGAAAGAAATTGGGTCATTTGTTGAGACATGGATGGATCTAGAGACTGTCATACAGAGTGAAGTAAGTCAGAAATAGAAAAACAAATATCGTATATTAACACATATATGTGGAACCTAGAAAAATGGTACAGATGAACCAGTTTGCAGGGCAGAAATTGACACACAGATGTAGAGAACAAATGTATGGACACCCAGGGGAGAAAGCCATGCGGGGGGAGTGATGAATTGGGCGATTGGGATTGACCTGTGTACACTGATGTGTATAAAATTGATGACTAATTAGAACCTGCTGTATAAAAAAAAGTGATCAAATGTATTCTATTGGAAAGAAGCAGAAATAGACCGTATTTACTGTGTAAATTATATAGTTTAATGATATTTAGCATCTACTGCAGATGTATTTATTATTGCAGATTGTATTTGCTTTATCAATGTCTTTGCTTTGGTAATCAAAATAAAATAAAATAAAATCTGAAAAAAAAAGAAAAAGAAATATGTAGGAAATTAAAAAAAAAGTGGACAATCATATATGGATAAGGAGGGGTTAGCCAATATGCTCAAAGCTTTCATTAATTCTAGACTCAAGAGTCCAAGGTTACACTGGTCTTTTAAATAGAGTACATTATCTTCAAATTCAAGCACTAATTAGAGGGCTTCCCTCAACATGGTCAAAAAATCAGAAGGCATGGGAAGCTTTTATTTTCTACTTCAATTCTAAGCAGCACAGTGAATGAATATAATGGAAGAGCTGAACCCAGCATGGTGCAAAGTGAGTCTCTTTCAATGAATGGCACAGGAAGTTGGAGGGGGAAGGAGATGCCACAGCAGTAGGTAGGGAGGGGACTTGAAAATTATACTTTATATTCCAGTCACTGTAAGAATTGTGGCAGGTTCTGATCTCCTCACTATCCAATTTTTCTCATTACTAAAGACAGCAAACAAAGCAAAAGAAAACAGCCTCAGGCCTTAAAATAGCAGGTTTCAAATGCTGAGAATCATGAGGCATCCAACACCTTGCGGCAACCCACTGTGCATGATTTCAGAGCAACAAGTAGTGAAGGGATACAGGCAAATGGATCACTCCAGAGTCACCTTCTAGAAGTTATTACCAATCCCAACTCAGTGGAGAAGAGACAGTCTCAAAATGGATTACAGACCTAGATGTAAGACTGAACACTATAAAACTCTTAGAGGAAAACATAGGAAAAACAGTGAGGCTGTTCAGGAGCCTTGAGAAGCTGCAAATTCTAAATACTCATGAAAAAACAAACTGAATGCTCTCGATCTCCATCCAAGAAGCCCTAAGCAAATCTGTGAAAGTTTCTTCCTGGATACTTCTCCTGGGCATTTTTGACGCTTTAGTCTTGAGTGCATACAACAATTTCAATGGTAATATTTCTCTAAATGAGATGTACCCATAGAATCTTGCTGCTGGTACCATTAATTACAATTTCTGGGTAATTCACCAGATCCTTTTGCCAGGGCCACCTCATCTTGAAATTCCTGGGAATTATGTTTTCTCCACTGGGGGAAGCCCAAAGCCAATGACTGTTTCATGGGTACCAAAGTTCATTCTCTTGTCTTGGAGTGGGACAGCTTTTGGTGGTTCATCCTCCAGATCTCCCCATGGGATCAGACTGAGGTCAGACCTCAGTTGAAACCACATTGTTGCTTCAATTATTCCTTGTCCTGTTAGAATTCTCTCACTCCCTTACAGGTTTCACCTGAGAGTAGTCCCTCTAGAAATACTTGCACCAGAATCCCCTGCTCATTTTCTCCTACTAGAGAGCCTGATCTAGGTTGACCCCAATAAAAAATTCTGATGATGATGATAGTGACATTGTCAACAACTGCCAACACAATAGAAACTTACATTTACTGAGTGTTTATTATTGCCAGGCCCTCTTCTAAAGGTTTTTCAACAATCATCTCTTCAACCTCACAAAAACTCATGAGGTAGGTGTAATTAGTATCCCCATTTGGTAGAAGAAGAGTCTTTGAGGGGCTAAAAATACTTGCCCAAGGTCACACAGCCAGTATGAGTTGAAACAAGAATCCCAGGCAGTCAGGCTACAGAGCCTGGGCTCTTCACTTTTATTCTACTCTAATTCATGTCCTAATATATTTTACAACCACGAGATTCTTAAAATCAATCCATTTGTTGTAAAGTTTCTTACCTTCAGGACCCAAAAATTTATCTTTAAGCAGCTAGTCTATCTTTGGCTCCGAAATCTAAAGAAAGTGTGAAGAACTGTGGCCTGAAAATACATGTAGGCCAGTTGCTGCTTTGTAGGGTGTTGGGGACACCATTGAGAGGAAGGGGCCCCATCACCTCCCCTTCAGTAGAGCTCAGACCACAGGAAGTCAAAATTCAGATTCCTTCTGTTTTACAGGCTGATTTAAGGAACATCTGGATATTCCAGAGCTGCTGGATATCCTGCACTTTGTTTGGGTTCGTGACTCCTGGCTGTAAGAACCCAAACTGGACATCATAAAAAGTTGAGCAGGAAAGGAGTTAGGACAGCTTTTTCTCTCCTCTTACCTACGAATGGCAGCGTACATCACCTCAACATGGAGCTTCAGGAGGGTTGTTTTTGCTTACTGGAGCCAGTGAGAAAGCAAAAGGCCAGCAACGTCCTGCCAGACACTCACTGTGCCCTGGATGGCTTCCCACATAAACAAAGTGGGGACGCCTTTAAAGAAAAGATACCCTTGGCTTTTTGAGGGTGAGAGTGATCTTCCTACAAAACCACAACCTTTCCCTGGCCTTGAGTTCCCCATTTGAAAAATGTAAGTATCTGTGGTTTTACTTCTGTATAACCTTTTTCAGCAAACCCACAAGAATTTGGGTTCCAGTGTAAGAAATTTGCCAATTACTCCAGTTGGGCATAATTATAAAAAATAGAAACCAGGGTTTACAGAGGAAGAAGGAGGTAACTCGGAAGGCAGAATCAGGGTAGAAATGTTGGCAATAAAACCCAGAAAGAGAGAAGAGAGGGAAAACAAGTTTAAATCAGGGCCAGAGAAAGACTTTTAGGGACTGATGTTTAGTGAAAAAATTGCTCCTCACCCTATATGTAATTAAAAACAAAAACTTTATACCCTATACAATCAGTATAACTTATGTCAAAATTAAACTAGTTTCTCCTAGTTTTTTTTTTTAATTGCAAAATTCTGGAGAAGTCCATAGCAGCTGGACTCCTATCTTTGGAACCTTTGGTTGGCCAGCCCCTTAATATACTTGTTGACAAAGCAGCGTGAGGTAAAGTGAAGCCTAGGTCTTAAAAACTAAATCCTTGTGCCTATTGGGAAGAGGGCAACTGTTATTTGTGTAGTAGTTGTTGATGTCTATATTTCACATAAATGGATAAAAACAAATCTGAATGCTTATTCTGCATTTTGGAGGCCAAGGAGGGTGCTAGAGGTGGGACATAGGAAGATGGAGGCAATATTTTTGTGCTAAAAATTCCAATAAAATCCCTATGGCATTGAATATTTATGAGAAATCCTAGACACAGAGGGGAGAAAACATCTTGAAGTGTGCTCATTATTGGCAATAAAGTAAAGCAACTCTGTAAACATAACCAATATTCACCTGGAACAGGGTAGTTGCATCATACTCATTATTAACCCATTGAAATATGTCTTACTGGTTGTGAGATAGCTGATGTTCTCAAACCCTCTGCTCCTCAAACCCTCCCCAGGAACCACAGGATTCCCAGGACCCAGCAACTAAAGGATTAACACCTGGACAGGCTCAGACCAGTGTCCACTCTGGTCAGTGTCCCCCACTGATGGCACACCAATCCGTAAATATGACATTGAAACCACATGGTGGGAGATCATGAAATTGTATTAACAGATAGGAGCTGCAGGATGGAAAGGAAGAATGTAGTGGCCATTACGACTCATTCACAATAAATAAAAATTTTTTTTAAGAAAATTCTCATAGTCTTTTTTTTTTTTTTTTTTGCAGTACGCGGGCCTCTCACTGTTGCGGCCTCTCTCATTGCGGAGCACAGGCTCCGGACTCGCAGGCTCAGCGGCCATGGCTCACGGGCCCAGCCGCTTCGCAGTATGTGGGATCTTCCCGGACCGGGGCACGAACCCATGTCCCCTGCATCAGCAGGTGGACTCTCAACCACTGCGCCACCAGGGAAGCCCTCATTGTCTTACAATTAAAGTTTCTCAACCATTACTTTTCCCACTATGGTGTTTTCAGGACTCTAAGCTTTGGAGTTGGAAAGACAAGTCTCTATTTCTAAAACTTGTTCTTGTGGGTGAGTAATAACCCCTGAGTACCCATTAACCTTTATTCACATTGAGCTGCTCACACGGAGCTGAGCAGGAACCCTCGACAAGGACCTGCCTACAACTCCCCAGAATTCACAGACCAGCAACCAATCCTGTCATATTGCTCCCTCTTTAGAATGATTCATACTTTTAAAAAGTTCTTTCATTTCACCATTACAAACTCCTGTAGAAGAGGGTTTTTGGAGCCTAGTTGTCCAGAAATCTTCCCCTTTTTTTCCAGCAGTGAGCAAACTCTAGCCTGTTGCACCTCTTGGGTGCAGATGGTTCCCTAGCCATCAAACAAACAGTGGACATGAGTAAGTCTGAGGAACGTGCCTGGTGAATTACAGGCAGGTGCAAAACATCAACAAAGACATAGCTGCATCCAGGAAGGGTTTTCTTATATATGTTTGGTTGCCTCTCTCTCTCCCCCTCTCTCTCTGTTGCTCTCTTTCCTTCCCTCCTTCCTTCCTTCCTTCCTTCCTTCCTTCCTTCCTTCCTTCCTCCCTCCCTCCCTTCCTCCTTCTCCCTCCTTCTATCTCCCCATCCCTCTCTCTTTCTCTCTTATTTATGATCTTCAGTAGCCTTTCTATTTAGAAAGAGATCAAGAGAAAAAGAAATGAGGAGGGAAGGAAGGAAGGAAGAAAGGGAGGGAGGGAGGGAGGCCCAGCCTCTGCTTGAAATGCTAGTTAAGTCACAGCCCAACAAGTATTCATATGATAGCATTAGATAACCTCCCTCCTTCAAGCTGAGGAATTCAAGTCCTTTTACAAAGGACAATTTCTCTTACAAATGTTTAGTATCTGCATTAAGACCCTCCTCATTCCCCGCTGCCAATACAACATCTCTAAGAAATCACCTTCTGCTTGGTAATACCTTGTTGAGTTTTTATTTTCTAAAACTATACTTTAGAGATGAGACAGTGGAATTTGAAGAGATATTACAAAATTAAAAATTCTGCCTGTTGCAGTTTCTTGGAACTAAAACCAATCCTCAACAAAGTATGCTAATTTACTGTACAATGTTTAATTAAATCTTACCCCAGGCAATCTACTTCCAGGGTTTATTTTAACAGCTTAGAACTTTCAAACATGGAAATGCCTTTCAATTTAAATAGAAAAAAAAAAAACTATTCACTATTTCACTGGGAAAATAATGTGCTTTACCTCCTGGGCATATGCCCACCTTAAGTCTCTTTCTTTCTCATTCTCATTCTTTGTCTCTTTCTCTTCTCAGGAAAACAAAAATGCTCCTTAGAAACCCCCTTCTCTATTCTGATTTCTCTCTGAAAAGGCAATTTTCTTGAACTCTGCCATTTCCCTGACAGATTGTGTTCTACTAAAAGTAAATGTAACTGATTGGAGATAAGACGAGATCTCTTCCACAAGGAAGTGGCAGTGGCTGCACATGTCACCGCTGACCACGGGGGTCTCAGCGTCTCTGACCCCTCAGGCTCACTGCGTTTGGGGAAGAACAGGCTGACATGTACCAGCTACCCCATCTCCTCCACCCAAGCCCAGCATGTAGCCCCTGACTCAGTCCTCTGTCAGCTGTGCTTCCTAAACCTTCCCTTCTAGAAACCCCTCCATGACCAAGCCCACTGAGCTTCTGCTGCTAAACGTTCACTCAAAAATGTTAGACAAGAACCAGCAGGTCTGAAATTTCACTCCACCCAGGCATTTTTTGTCCTCCTGCACAAAATATTATGACATTTGCCCAAAATCTTGATTTTAATAGTCTGCTTTCAAATTGTTTTCCACAGCAAGTACTATAACAACTTTATAATTTTCCATCCTTTCTTGGATTTGATAAAACAGTGAGCATTGTCCTCTGACATCTGAATGCCACACATGATTCAAAGTGGACACGGCATCACAGAGGTGTTTGCCTTTTCCCATCAGAGGTCTCTGAACCACATTCTTTTTACCTTTGCTGTGTGACTTCTGCCCTTTCTGATGTAAGTCACAGGGAGGAGGAGCAACCTCCCACATAAAAAACCCACTCCATTCACATACCACAATGTTCATTGCAGCTCTATGTACAATAGTCAGGACATGGAAGCAACCTAAGTGTCCATCAACAGCTGAATGGATAAAGAAGATGTGGCACATATATACAATGGAATATTAGCCATAAATAGAAACGAAATTGAGTTATTTGTAGTGAGGTGGATGGACCTAGAGACTGTCATACAGAGTGAAGTCAGAAAGAGAAAAATACCATATGCTAACACATATATATGGAATCTAAAAAAAAAAAATGTTCTGAAGAACCTAGGGGCAGGACAGGAATAAAGATGCAGACATAGAGAATGGACTTGAGGACACAGGGAGGGGGAATGGTAAGCTGGGATGAAGTAAGAGAGTGGCATGGACATATATACACTACCAAATGTAATACAGATAGCTAGTGGGAAGCAGCCACATAGCACAGGGAGATCAGCTCAGTGCTTTGTGACTACCTAGAGGGGTGGGATAGGGAGGGTGGGAGGGAGATGCAAGAGGGAGGAGATATGGGGGTATATGTATATGTATAGCTGATTCACTTTGTTATACAGCAGAAACTAACACACCATTGTAAAGCAATTATACTCCAATAAAGATGTTAAAAAAACAAAAACAAAAGCCAATCCACCTCCCTGGAGCCCTTGTGTAGGCAGCTTCCAAGGTGGCATCAGTGATGCCTGCCTCCTGGCTTTCCCATGTTGTGTACCCTCTCCTGCACGGTGCCAGGTTGGTCTGCATGGTCAGTGGGATACAGTCGAAATGATGGTGTCACTTCCAGACTTCATCTGTAAATTATGACATCCCCCATCTTGGATACTCTCTCCCTCTCGGTCAGTCAGTCTCTCTTCTCTCTCTCTCTCTCTCTCTCTCTCTCTCTCACTCCTCTGAACACCTGCTCTGGGAGAACTTAGTGCCATCAATGCATAGGCAGCCTGTGGAGAAGCCCATGGTGAGGAGTCCCAGCCAAGAGCCCGCCAACAACCACACAGGTGAGGCTGAGAGCAGATCCTCCCCTAGCTGAGCCTTCAGATGAGACCTCAGCTCCTGCCAACATTTTGACTGCGATCCTATGAAAGATTAAGCCAGAACCACCTAGCTACCCAGATTCCTGACTCACAGAAACTGTCAAGTAATAAATATTTGTTGTTTGAAGCTGCTAAGTTTCAGGGCAACTTGTTACATAATAATGGGCAACTAATATAGAAATGTTGACTATCCTTTCCTCTTCTGGTATCTCAATCAAAGTCTGATCAAGAAAGAAGTCACTTGGTTATTTGGAACAAAGGGACTTAATGCAGGGAGTTGGTTATATAGGTGATAGATATTCTGAGAACTCAAAGAAAACAGTGAGACAACCCAGAGGTTAACAGCATCAAGCAGTCTCTACCACCCCTTGACCAGAATGGCAAAGAGAGGAGGTGGTGTTGCCAGAGCCATGGGCCAGATCACTCTACAGCGCAGTGCTGCCCGATAGGACCTTTTGAGATAAGGGAAATGATCTATTATTGCACCATCCAATATGGTAGCCACCAGAGACATGTGGCTACTTAACCTCCAAATGTGGCTACTGCAACTGAAAAAACTGAATTTTAAAAGTTTATTTAAATTCAATGAATTTAAATCTATATAGCTGCATATAGTTATATATGATAGCAGCTATCATGTTGCACAGTGATGCTCTAGAAGCTGAAACCAAAGTAGGCCATTCCATTGGGAGCTGGAGCCTTGAAGGACATGCAGATACCACCTAAGATGCTACCAGAGCTAGAAAAGGACCAGGAGGCAGTCCCTGACATTGCTCATCCCCACCATCACTCTCTCTCTCCAAATTCCTGCCACCACTTCCCACTGGTAGGATCTAGCAGGAAGCAGATTCCAGGAGCCAGCCTCCCTGTGGGATGCAGAGCAGAGCAGGGAAGAGGTACCTACTTCAAGGGAGCATGTGCCCAGGAGACAGGAATTCACAATCTTGATGAGCTCTAGAACATCTACAGGCACACACCTTTCTCTCAATGAAGCAAACAACATCTTCTTGTACATTTCACAGTAGCCCTGGGACTCAGCCAATCAAGTCTTTCTTCCAAACGTGTACAGTCCTCTTCCTAAAAGGGATCCAAGCAAGTAAATGTCTCTCTAACTTGATTTATGTGGTGCATTGGCTATGGCATTTTCCACAGTAAGCTATAAACTGCTGTATTCGTTTTCTACTCCTGTATAACAAATTACCATGCACTTAGTGGCGTAAAACAACATATTTGTATTTTCTTACAGTTTTCCTAGGACAAGAGTCCAAGGAGAACTTAGCTGGGTCCTCTTCTCAGGATCTCACAGGCTGTAATCAAAATGTTGTCCAGGGCTGCAGTCTCATCTGAAGGCTCACTAGGGAAGAATCCACTTCCAACTTTACTCAGGATGTTGGAAAAATTCATTTCTTTGCAGCAGTGTGGCTAGGGGCCCCAGCTTGTTACCAGCAGTTATCTGGAGGCTGCCCTAGAGGCCGCCCATGGTTCCCTGCCACATGACACTTCCTATAGGCAGTTCAGAGCATGGTCTGAGCAGTCTGATTTTCTTGCTCAGACTGCTACGAGGAAGTGTTATAAAACAAAATGTAATCATGGGCACAGCACCCCATCTCCTCTGCCATATAACATAACTAATTATGGACCTGACATTCCATCACCTTTGCTATATACTATTGGTTAGCAACAAGTCACAGGTTCTGCCTGTCCCCAAGGGGAGGGGATTACACAAAGACATTACTCATTGGAGGTTCACTTTAGGTATGTCTTCCATGCTGTTGGAGAACAAAGTCTATGTCCTACAAATATTTGCTGTTTATATTCTTAACAAATATGCTTAGTATACTAGAGTTGCTTAATAACAATTTCCTGGGTTAGAAAATCATATTTTCAAGGAGTTGCCCCTTAGGAATATGTTGACACCCAGCATGTAGCAAGATGGGAAATGCACAGGAAGCAAGGTGGTCCTGGAGGTCAACTGTTTGCTTGGCTAAGACAGTAGTGAGATGTCTCAACCTTAGATGTGACAACACAGGCTTACCCACCTACAAAGGTACAGACACCAGGGTTTGCATAGTTCAAGAACATGGTCTAAGATTGAAGTCACACAGGCATAGCTGTGTCACAGGTCAGGAAGCATATGGAATGTACTTGGCTCACATGTCATTTTTTTTTAAAAAATAAATTAGTTGCTAACATTTTCAAGTCAGGAAATTTCACACCTAAATTCAGATTTTTTTTTCTTGAAATTGCAATAATCAGCAGAATATGACTTGTGCCCACCCCCTTTAAATGGGGCATGTACTTTCAATCCATCTCAATCTTTACCCAGCTCTCTCATTCAGAAGTCATATGAGTTTGCAACCTCTGACCTACGATAATGTTGCAAAGAGTCTCAGAATGTAGAACAAGCTCAACACCTGGGGACAGAGGAAATGACTAACCCCAGAGGTCCAGCCAGGGAGCTGAGTTCTGGGAGGTCTCTAGATGTGGAAAGCATTCATCAAAGACGGACTCTGTAAAGAGTGGAGTCAGAGTGAAGTTATAAAGAGACTCCACAGACCACAGTCTTTACAGAGGAACTCAGCATAGGGATAGGAAAGAAGGCCAGTTCTACTCAGGGCACCCGTGTGCTATGGAATCCCACACCAGAACTGTGCCATTGCAGGGCAGTGAGAAACACACAGGATGAAAGGATGGCTGGTGAGCCCTGGGACACCCATTCTCAGGGCAGTGTACTCAGAAGAGAGGCTTAATTCTCCTCTCCCACCAGGGTGAAGGGGCAGAGAGCAGAGCTGCATCCCTCAAAGAGGACTGGCTCAGAAACTAGAGAAGAGAAATAAACCTACAACTGGAAGTAAATCCATGAAGAGATGGGGAGAGAGGCTGGGGCTAATAAAGAGATTTCACTGCACTTAATTCTTCAATTACAAGAATCCAAATTTGTTTTAAGAACTGTTTGGTTTTCTTCAGAATTAATGTATTAAGGAATCTGTCTTCTGTTTCCTTCAAAAATAATAAGATATCATCACAGAATCTCAGACATACTTAAAATCACAAACGCAGAGCTTCTAGAACAGTTAACAAAAACTATTTCTATTCCAAAGAGGAACTTGCTGTATTTATGAATTTTCCCAAAGTAATAGAAAAGGTTACTCTTCTCTGAAATTTTCTTCTCTGGCCAGTTTCTCCTTCCACCACATTTTCTATTTCTTAGTCATCCACTATGTAGATGTAGGGAAAGATCAACTTCCTGCTAGTAAATTTCTGAGTACTTTAACTTCTTGTTAGTGAATTTCTAATGCTTGGTACAATCATTGGTTCCCATCGTGATTAACTGAAAGTAACTACCACCCACTGGATGCCCACAGACTTCCCCACCCCTGCCAGGCAGCCACCCCTATTTCTGGTTCACAGAGGGTCTGTGTAGTGAATCTACTGTGTGCCCCCAGGATCAACTGTGGAGGTGGTACAGATGGCTGGACAACTGAGCAAAGCAGCAGCAGTCAGGTAGGTCTCAGTGGGAGGTGATCAGGAGCAGAGAACAGCCCTCCAAAGTCAGTGCTGCCCATTCCAGGGTTGGCTTCAGATGCCAAGAGTAGTTTAGCTCCCAGGGCTCATGCCCCATCCTACAAAGAACAAAATAAAACTCCCCCGAGAAACATATGACCTGGAATTATGATGGAGGTGAGGGCAGCCATGAGCGAAGGAATGGGAGGGATTGAATGGGAAGGGGAGAGGTTGCCATTGCAGCAGATGGAGCACCTATCCTCACTGTGGTTAAAGGAACATAGAGCCCCCAAATTCCTTCCATAGAATCTGGCTGTCACTGCCTCTCTTTCCCCAGTCCCCCATCCAGTACCTGGAAGTCTCCTTTGTGATATGAATAAGTCCTCAGGTTTTTTTTTTCTTTCACTGTTCTTGGAAACCTTGAATAAATCAGCTGAATATTCATTAACTTAAAAATGTATCCAGCTACAGGACTGCTTGCTTATAAACTCATCAGGTAAGTGCTCAGTGATTTCTGTGAAAGGAGGATGTGCATTATTCTGCTCCCAGGAAGGTAGGGTCTCCCCTTTTGATTATTATACCCTAAGGGAGGGGTGGGGTGGAAATGTGTCCTTGAAGGATGACTTTATTGCTTCTCCATGGGGCATAGCTTTAACTTTAAAAGGGACCTCTGGGTACTAAAAGCTTGGTACTAAATCTCCTTTTCTTTTTCTGAATCAGTGCACTGCCTTCCACTATTATCTAATAACAGAGCATGTCTGGTCCTTGATGAGCCTCTTTTTAGGAAAGCAGGTTTCAGCTCATAAATATGACTGAAATTTCGTTGCAAACATACCCCAAAGGTTATGCAGTGATGCTGCAGACACATGGAAAACACACTTATCAGCCAGGCTCATCTGTTCCATCTGGAGTGGGACCAGGATAGGGACCACAGTGAATTCTTTCGGGGTTTAAGTGAGAAAGCTTGTGAGAGGAAGGATGAAGTTGAAAAAAGATTTACTTTTACACAGTAGACAAAGGAAAGGAGGTCAGGATTGCTACCGACAGGTCTCCTAACATTCCGTGACCACCCCAGCTGTGTGCACTGTACTGCCCCCTTCCCTACCTCTCAGGAATGAGCAGGATCTTACAAATACATGACTTGTGACAGGGATGATATTATGCCCTGGGATAAGACCGAGATCATGGCTCAGGGTCCCCAATCTCACTTTTTTAAAATAAATTTATTTATTTATTTATTTTTGGCTGCGTTGGGTCTTTGTCGCTGCACGTGGGCTTTCTCTAGTTGCTGTGAGTGGGGTCTACTCTTCATTGTGGTGCGTAGGCTTCTCATTGCAGTGGCTTCTCTTGTCCAGAGCATGGGCTGTAGGCACATGGGTTTCAGTAGTTGTGGCACGCGGACTCAGTAGTCGTGGCTCATGGGCTTAGTTGCTCTGCAGCATGTGCAATCTTCCTGGACCAGGGATCGAAACCGTGTCCCCTGCATTGGCAGGTGGATTCTTAACCACTGCACCATCAGAGAAGTCCCCCCCCAGTCTCACTTTTATCAGACACTTTTTTTCAGTCTGTCAGGGAAAATGAGTCACGTAGGAGAGGAACAATTTATTCCTTCTCACAACTCTGACCTCTGCTTGTCTATTTAATAGTAGATGATCTGGTTATTTAAAAGATGCTATTAAATAAGCAGAAAACACGTGTGATATGTATGTGTGTGTGCACACGTGTGTGTGTGTGTGTGTGTGTGTAAGACTTCAAATCTGAAGATGAATAATTGAGGCTAAAGCCACGCAAAATGCCAATTCTTGTTGGATGGCCTGTTTCTATATTGTTGAACAACCAATTTCCCCTACAACACTCTTTTTTAGCTAATGAAATCATAATTTGCAGTCAAAATATTGACTTGGATCAATAGTTACTAACACAAAAGACTTTTTAGGTTTATTAAGTAAAACATTAATTTAAGAAAAGCTAGTTTCTGAACAATATATATATGGTCCAATTTCCAGAATTACGAAACTCAAAAACACAAAATAGAATTATATATATATATATATATATATATATATATATAGTGAGCGACGAGGAACTTGGTTTATTCTAAATACTCCTGTATTGTTTGAATTTGTGAAAATATATGCAGTTGTTACTTACGTAATGAAAGGTAACTATATTAAGACTATATTAACTTTACAAAGCCACCGTAGAATCCATTCCCCTGGCACAGTAGTGACTACAACTCCTCATCTGAACAACTGACCAGTGTCCATTCAAATCAGCCACCAATACTTCTCCTTACCCTCCGAGTCCACAGACTTTATCATGTATAGAACACACTTTGACTCATTCTAAAGTTTGAAAACTGCACGTCTTTGCTCCCCAGTGAAACCAGTAAGCACTTGAAGGCAAGAATCTTGTCTCATAGATATTTTATTTCCTGCCTTCCTACCATCCAGTTCATTGTTTAGCGCATAAAAAATATTTGATAAATAATAGTTGAACTTAACTCACTCTAAATCTCCTCTTTAAGCTAAAAATGTGATTGTCATAAATGTCTGAAAGGATAGAGACTACAGACGTGCCGGAACACAAACATCCCCTTTAAATGTACACCTTCTGCTCCATGGAGCTCAGAGTCAAGAGAAAGGGGAGAAGCTCACTTTAACAGACAGATTTTCTGATCTATAACTGACCAACATTATTCTCTTTATCTTCTGTGGTCTGTGTCATTTTAAAAACTGTCTCAAAAGGGTGTATTATTGAGTTTCCTAGAGCTAAGACAGAAAATTTTTGAGATACATGGATAAAGTTAGAGATACAAAGAAGTTTGTCACAGCATTATTGATTAAAGCAAAATTTAAAAACAAACTAAACATCAAAAATAAAAATATTTAAAGAAATTAAGATCTTTTCCCACATGAGAAAATGCTGCAAAGTCATGTTTCCAAGGCCTAATTCAATATAGTAAGTTGAATCCATATTTTTAAGTCTCCTCTACCCCCAATTCCTATTGAAATGAAGAGCTGCAATTAAAAATCAGGAAACATTATGCTAGCCTTGGAAATCAAGCAAAGATGTTATCCAAAAGCCAGACATTTTAAGTAATTATAGCAAGATCTAGTATAAATGAGACTAGATCAAGCAAAGAAAGAGGACAATAAATTCACAACTGAGAAATTAATGAAACGGACTCCCAGCCCAGGTGAAAAAAAATATTTGCAATATGGCAAAGACACAGTATGCAAATATCAAAATACTTGATGAAATTATGTAAATAAATAGTAATGACCTAGAGTGAAAGTCACAGATAATTCCAAATAAAACCTGGAGTTTGTCCTCTCCCATATTCCCCTCCAGGAAGAGAAGATAGAAAAGTTTTCTCAATTTACCAACTTACAAGAGAGGCATCAATATCTTTGTTCAGTCTTGATTTAAATTCTTTTTTTTTTTTAACTTAAAGATAATCATTAGGGTTTTCTGGATGGCCAGACTTGGAAGTAGTTAGAGGTATTAAGAGCCAAAAGAAAAATGTTCTCACAATCTTTCTTAACCTACACATGAAAGGCAATTGGACTGAACATTCAAGGCTCAGTCCTTGGAAAAGAACACAGTCTTATTTACTGTGTGTGGCCAAAACAAAAGAAAGAAGTGGCACCCCCTAATCTGCTACCTCTAGTCCCAGGGCCAAAAGTTCTTACAGACGTACATTCACCAAGAGGATGAGTGGGTGATGAATGTAGCATTAGTGACCCTTTTGGACCTTTTGACTATCTAAAGATGCTTATTCCTAAAAAAAGCCATATGGTTAAGTTCTGAAAACATCCTCGGAACATTACAGATGTTCCACTGCATGCCCAGGCTCAACTTTATAGAGGATCCTGAAGTTGTGTTTATCAGCAGTCCATGTCTTGTAAAGATCTCCATCTTATTTTTTATTGATCTGTATGGGCTTAAAAGGTCTATTATTACTGGCATCACTGCTTTATCTTGCTTAGTGAGACAAAGTCTATAATATTATTAACTAAAATTTTCTTTTGTTAAAAGTTGTCACTTTTTATATCCTGTCATAGTAGTAATTCAGTAATAAAATTACTAAATTTTATTACTATACTACAGTAAAATTTATTAGTAGTAATAAAAACATAGTTTGAGCAATTCAATGAAAATACCGGTAAAAGGAGAAATGGACATGGTTTGTTTAAATTGATATAATACAAATGTTAAAATCATGTTATCAAAGAGTATGGGAAATTTACAATACTCTAAATAAACAGCAGACTCCCAATTTTGTTTGAAAAAGAAGAAAATGTTTGTATGTATTTTTAAGTATGTTTGTGTATACGTGTGTTTATGTATGTGTATATATGTATGTACATACATATACATACAGATTGACAAAAACATCTCCAATATTTGTAATCTCGAGATGCTGAAATTACCTATAACTCATTTTTTAAAATCTGTTCAAAATTTCCAATATTCAGCCCATCTAAAATTAATAAACACAAAGTAATATTTTAAATTTAAAAGCTAAATATAATCAACAACAAATGAAGAGACAAATTTGTTTTACTTGTAATAGGTTAGAATTATAAATTCAAAAGCAGAGAAAACAGAACCTAAAGGCAAGTCAATGTTCAATACAAAATGAACACATTTTCTCTATTTATTGTAACCAATTTCATTTACTAAGTAAAGCCTTTACTATATAATTATTCAATTCTCAACTCAAGTGAGTAGCTTTGATAAACAATAATACCCCAAAAGGTAACATCAGTCAATATCATACTACACAGGTTTTTTTTTTGGCGGGGGGGGGGGGGGGTGGTGGTTGTTTGTTTGTTTGTTTAGTATAGAATGAAGAGTCCTGGACTTAAAGTCAGAGGCTGGAATTCAAGAATGTGTCTGACATTTTCCAACTGTGTGATTTTGGCTGTCACGTCACATTTCGGAACCTCCCAGCGCCCACAGACTACAAAACATTGTTACGCGTCTCACTTCACAGGATTCCTGTAATGAAATGATAGAATTTGGGCACTTTGTGTAAGATCGTGTAAAGAGAACTGCATTAATTTAGTGATCTCAAATCTGCTTTTGGCACAGTCATCTGTAATTGCTAATGGCAAATCATAATTTTTTAAAAAAAACCTTTAAATTTAATGAGGGAATAGAAAACATTTCCTAACTTATCATCCGAAATGCCAAATAAACGATAGAATTGTGGCACAAAGTGAGAGATAAGTATGATTCAGTTGCATTACTCATGTACCACCAAATGGAGAAATGAGTTCCATGGCTAAGTTTGGAGTTCAGCTCATAACCAATACAGGTTAGGTCATGAAAAAATGCTTGCCTTTAAATGACCAATATTTTGAAAGTTAGAGAATTAACCATCAGAAAATCTATCACTAACTAAGATACAGATAACTAAGATGGCTGGAAAGAGTCTCACACAGTATCTATCCAGCTGAGATTATGTAGCTCAAAATGTAATTGACGGTAGTTCATTTTTATGAGACTAGATTTTGAAAATAGCCTTTGATTGAAAAGAAGATGATTGCAATGTAGCATAATAACAGAATATAGTCACTGATGATAGTAGATGAAATCTGACAACAAGTTGAAATACTTGGACAAATAACAGAGAAACACTCAACTACCTTGGCAACAGGTATAATTATGATGATAAAATTATGTATTAAAGTAATTTTTAAAGGGTAAGTACATATTTGTAAAGAGTCTATGTTATATATATATATATATTATATATTCAAGTCTAAAAACGTTGAAAAAGGTAACTACGTAAGGCACTAGAATAAAATAATGAGGGCAAATATTTAATCACGATATGCATAATGCATCAGAATTTACTCATGTAGCAATTTTACACAATATAAAATAAAGATGAAAGCAGAAAAAATATATGTGGGCGATGGCAGTTGTGCCAATTACTGAAATTTCTGCTTATAAACTATTATTATACTTTTTATTATACCCAGTTATCTGGGATCCTATCATATTTTAATGACAGTTGAAGGATTGCATTGCCACACCTGATCCTTTCAATTAAAAACTGGTTATCCTAATAATTGAGTATTAAAATGTATATAACACAAAAATATACTTTCTTATTTTATTTTGTTTTTTTAATAGCTCCCTCAAAACTATGTAACAAAATAATATTAACATTATCACCCTCATACCAGGAATTTAGATGAGATTTGTTTCATTGAATCTTGAGTTTTATTTGATTTTTGTATTAATTAGGACATATTTCCCCCCAACCCCATCTAAGGCTGATACCAGAGTAAAAAGTAACAAACTCTAATGGAAAAGAAAGCCAAAAGCAGATCCAAAATATATAAGAATTTATGTATGGAAAAAACCGCATTTCAAACTCTTGGAGAAAGATGGAATTCGTTAATATCAATATCATGCTCAATGCACAAGCTCTGAGGTATATGGCATCTACTTAGCAAAATGCCCGGCATATACTCAACAACTAATAAAAATTTTGTTGAGTAATTCAGTGAAAAAAAATGTGATCAAAAAAATGTTTGTTGGTTTTCAACCACAGAGATTTAAGATGTTACTAAAAGGAAAAACAGCAAAATAATTCTTTTAAATGGCAATTATTTATCTCAATTCAGTTTTGTGTAAGTCTTACTAAGCAACACAAAAAAACAAACAAAAAGAAGCAACAAGATATCATGGAAAATATGGATAGATTCACAAACATAAAAATAAAAAACTCTAATGAAAGAATAAATACAACTAAAAGAAAAATGATAACATGGGAAAATATATGTCATATGTATCACAAGAGGTAATCAGAATTTGACAAATCAGAAGAAAAAGTAATTCTAAGAAAAACTGGCCAGGAATAGCCATAGTTAAATCACAAAATACAAATAAGTGATCAATAATCCTGAAAAATACTCAAGCTTACTAGTAATGAAATGAATGCAAATGAATACTGTGATGAAATGCCATTTTAAACTAAAGAATCTCAATGATTAAAATAAAAGTTAATAACCAAGATGGAAGCATTCTGAAAGGCATTCAAAGAGTATAGATGAAAAGATGTAAAAACATATGTTTACCTAATATTCCATATTTATCTCAAATCAGTTATCAAATATGCACATTAATACTAATATACAAGAAAGTTCTATATGATATTTACAGTAGAAAAAACTAAGAAAAAATCTATATGCCTACAGCAGATATTATTAATTCCTCCCCACTCTCCATTTTCTCCTTCACTTTGTAAAAACACCACCACTCTCCTCCCCAGGTTTTATCAGATGACATTTTTATAAGAAAGTAACTTGCCTTTCCTATAAAGGGCAAGGGCATGGAGCTCATGAAATAATTCCAAGCACACAAAAGAAGGCAACACCCTTGGAGATGGTAGAGAAACGATACAGAAGAAATCTGGATTTCTAGGGTACCTCACAGAGCAAAGCCCCCTATCACAGCGAGGCCACCTGCCTCTCTCTGTGTTGTCAGCTTCTGTCATATCTGAATGACCAAAGCTCAGGTCTCTTTGTGACATCTACGGAGCCTCTCCCCTAGTTAATTCAATGCCCAACAATACAGGGTTGTTTACATGACTTCATTCATACAGTGAATTCAGCTACTGAAAATCACAGTCCTGAAAAAATGTAAAAATAAGGAAATGCTCATGACATGGAGATTATTTTACTAACCTGGTAAAAGCACATTAATAAATAATAGATGTAATAAATATATCAGAATCCTAATTTAGATACAGAAAAAAATATGAATTAAAAGAGAACAAAACAGTAAAATGATTCTAACTAGATAATGGGAATACAGATAATTTATTTTTTAAATTTTCTGTGATCACTTTGTACTCTTTTGATAGAATGTAATAAAACTGGGGGAAATGTTACAAGAAAACACAAAATTCTGATAGAGGAATGCCATTGCCACAGCTGAATGAAGAGGTGCTCTACCTGAGTGTTTAAAGCTCTCCCTGACCCAGAGGGGTGGGAAGGTTACACTGAACTGTGCATACAGGGAGCTTAACACATGTTTATTAAATCGGACCAAAGCAAACACGTTTTCCATGAAACCATTTAGTAGCATTTTAATGAATTCTTTTAAAGAGCAGGTTAAAGTTTGGCCCAAGTTTTAAAAACTGCCACTATTGACAACATATTCAACAATATTTCAGGATTTTGTTAAGGGACTATTAAGTGATTTTTTTTCACATTCAATAATTCCAGTAAGTATGTATTTATCCTTTTGTGTGGCTTATAGCTGATGTGATATTCAACAGAAAAAGTGCTGTTAGTCATTCAGCTTGTTTGGGCAGAAGACTGGAACTTACCTAGTGTCAACCTGAACAAGTAAATACAAATGTTAAATAGGAATTCACACAATTTTGTGGGTGATACAGAATTACAAGTTCAAAAATACGGGATAATCTGCTTCTCAGGCTGATTTCTTTACTGCTATCAAGGTTTTTTTTTCATGTAGACGAAGGACAGAAAATAGTAGACATTTTCAGAATTTATGTCTCCATCTAAATTTCCCTACCCACCTGAGCCCAAACATTGTATATTATATTTGGTAAGTGTTAACCAATGTCAAGTCCAAGGAAACTTTGAAATTTTTCTCTAGGGATTCCATTAAACTTTTAGATGCCCTGATTTTTTTCAGTGATGTTGGGACCATGGAGACTAGAATGAATAAATTTGTACAGAACTGTCAGTTCCTTTTTTTTTTTTTTAGTTTTTTAGTTTTTTTTTTTTTTTTTTGCGGTATGCGGGCCTCACTGTTGTGGCCTCTCCCGTTGTGAAGCACAGGCTCCAGATGCGCAGGCTCAGTGGCCATGGCTCACGTGCCCAGCCGCTCCGCGGCATGTGGGATCCTCCCGGACCGGGGCACAAACCCGTGTCCCCTGCATCGGCAGGTGGACTCTCAACCACTGCGCCACCAGGGAAGCCCAGTTCTTTTCTTAACGAGTCAATCCAAACAAAGATGGATTAGTTGGACATTCCCAAGTATAAACAGCTCCAGTTAAAAATCACTCTTTAGCAGTAAGACTTTGTATATTTAACTGATCTGTCTCAACGTCCATAATCTACATAAAAACAAATGTCCTGAGGTGGCAGTTTATCTCCTGGTAGATGTAAGGTGACCTTCACAGAAGAGGATTCTTCTGGAGCATTCTTCTGTTCCCTGAATCCCATATTTTAGATATACGTTTAAGGAGGGACAACATCCTACCTTGCTAAGCCCATATTCCTTGGCCTAACCAACTCTTCAGGTTTCAGGACAAATATCACTTGCTCAGGAAAGCCTCCTGACCCCCTACCACCACCCCACAGTCTGGGTTAGATGCTTTTGCTACATGCACCCTCATCACCCTACACAATTTTACCATGGGCTTGGCAAACTTCATGGTAACTGCCCATTGATTTATCTATATCCTCCATTGAACTCCATGGAGAACAGAACTATTTCAATTTTGTTCACTGTTTTGTCCCCAGCAATTAGCACAATGGGTGGCGGGAAATGGGCATTCAACTGTCAAATGACTGAATGCATGCATGCATGCATGCATGAACAACCAATGCCAAAGAAATGAAAGGACAAGACAGATCCACCATTTTTTCACCTGCTCTCCTGGGTCCAGGATTCAATGTTTCATTTGGGAATGAGGAGTGGTTATTTCATAGCCACCTCTCACTGAGCCTCATTCCTTACTGAAAACCAGTTATTACCTTTGAAGGCAGGACCCAAACTCCTGTTCCTCTGCATTACATGTCCCAATCTTGCTTAGAACATTTTGAACAATATGGAGAAAAAGATGCAGGAGCTCTTCTTGCTAATTGTTTGAAGGTTTATCAACTACTTCTGGACCCTGAAATAAGGCTTATTTTCTTGGCTGTATGTTGCAGCTATATCAGCTAAAATCTGTGGGCACTGAGTGTAGATGAAATCTTTCAATATGTTATGCATATAAGAATATGTAATAATATAGTCTTGCATTATTTTCTGAATGTTAAGGTAATCATCATATAAAAGCAAATTTCTAAAAATTCAACCTGCTGAGGTAAATTAAGATAGTCATTTGAGATAATAAAATGAGAGTAAAATCAGAAGTTAGGTGACATTAGTTGCAGATTTGAACCATGATTATTACCATCACTTTTCCCATCCACCAGCTGGGTTCCCTGAAGTCAGGAAATCTAGCAGAACAAGGAAGATGTACTAGGACTCAAGTGCCAAGAGTTGCCTTTGGCTCAATCACAGGGTTGAGATCATAAATTTGAACTGCTCATTCAATTTCCCCATTATGAAATTTACAGACATTTCTTCTTTATATTCCAAACACTTTGCCACCCAACTGTGGTCCCCATCTGGCTATAGCTTTCTCTGTATCAGTCCTGATTTTCTGGTTGATGATTCTACTATGGAAATTGTTTCTGAACAAAATGTTACAGAAAACAATCTCAGCTGCTGAAGAAATCAGTTCTAAACTATCCTGTTTTAATTTGTCAACCTTAAAAATCTGGAAAAATGGAAACAATTTTGAGTCTCTAAGAAGAATCAAGATAATTATGTTTTTAAAATAACAATTGAGACGTGTTTAGTACAAAATCGAGCTTACTTTTTGTAAGAGGTGGGAAGCAGGCAGAAAAATGACATTTATACTTGATGTGTAGTGTTAATGGTTTATTGTCGTCCTAACTTGCTGCACAGTTTCTATCATCCCTCAAAGCAGCTGCTATTGAAGGGCTGTGAATATTTGCTAACAGTGCTAAGTACGCATATTTTAATAATTCTTTAAAAATATGTTTACAAGATGCCCCAAAGAAAAGGATCTTATTACGTTCTACTTGAGACAATTGAAAACTTCAAATATATTGGAAACTTACTGGTTGAAAAAGCTCTAAAAAAATGAGGCCATGTCTGGGCTTCCCTGGTGGCGCAGTGATTGAGAGTCCGCCTGCCGATGCAGGGGACACAGGTTCATGCCCTGGTCCGGGAAGATCCCACATGCTGCGGAGCGGCTAGGCCCGTGAGCCATGGCCGCTGAGCCTGCGCGTCAGGAGCCTGCGCGTCCGGAGCCTGTGCTCCGCAACGGGAGAGGCCACAACAGTGAGAGGCCCACGTACCGAAAAAAAAAAAAAAAAAAATTAGGCCATGTCTGCACACAAAAAGAGAAGTGGAAAATTGAGGCAATTACCCAGATCTTTCAGTATAAGAGAAACATCTTAGCCTTTATACATCTAGTCACTGAAGCAAATGCTTGTTTTCTTTCTTTTTTTTTCTTACTTTCTTTTTCCTTTTTTCCAGCATGAAAGATAAATTGTTGAAAGTCCCTATTTCTCCAAGCCTGCCCTAAAACAAATATAAATGCCTGACATTTTAATTCCTATTCAACCTGAGTTTTGCATTCTTGTGGGGAGGGGGGCAGGTAAGGAGAGGAGGAGCTCATCTCCCTTGCGTCCTGGTAACTGAAGCAGCTTTGGGTTAAGAAGACCCATCGAGACAAGAGCAGGAGACCTTGCTGGGTGCCTGGGGCAGTGGCTGCAGGAGTTGCAGGTACGGGCAAAGTCCTTTACTCTCTGGGACCCCATGTCATCATCAGGCTAGTGGTCCCTAACCTGCTACCTGGTAGTGACTAGTAAATCACAAAATAACATCAGCAAAGTACTCAGCATAGAACCCAGAGAAAGCATGAGCTTGGTAAAAAGGAGCTTTTGGTCCCAGTTGGTTTGGGATGAACTCTACTAACAGTTCATGCCTATATATTCATAAATAAGTGCATTTTCACAGCCCTGAAGTGCAAATACCTCAGTTTCAGAACCAACTAAGCCTGTATCATTAAAAACAGGGCTGTTGAAGCCCTTTGTCAGCACTCCTACATCAGGAAACCTCAGTCCCTTTCATTTATAGCCTATTCAATGTAGCCACACCCAACACAAAATACAATTTTGTGTATTTTGAAATAATTGAATTGAATTTTTATTGCTGAACATAAATGTAAATTTAGCTCTGATTTGATTTCTCAGCAGTCATCAGTATCTTCTTGTGATCTGAGTAGTCTAATCTATCATTGTTTTCCAAATGTGATACAATGTCTATCCTGATAAATTTAATAATTTATTCAGATTAACATATTAATTAACATATTAATTTTGATTGGGACCATTCTTGAGTGAGAAAAAAGAAATCATTGACTACTTGTCAGAGACTTTAAATTCCACCTCCAGCACTTTTGAGCAGGGTGACCTGTATAAAATGGCCCCTTTGAGGCTATTCTATGAAATAACATCACTGTTTCCACGTCCTTCATCCATGTGTTACGATGCTTCCATGAGAAGGTATATGTGTAGGTACCCTATAATGTGTACGAACATTAGTACTTAGAGAAGCAAATGGAACAAAAACAGTAGTAGCAGCTTCAAAGCCAGATCCAGACTCTTTTTTCAGTTTTTCCACATCCTTTGTAATAAGTATGAACACAGAGCATCCTGGGGGAGGCCAAGGGTGTGTGATAAGACCCCATATCTACCCATAAAGAAAAGTCGCACATCTAGTGGCTCTCAGCCCTTCCTGGGAGGTGGCACAGAGAGGTTCATGCCACATTCAGTGACAACATTCCCTTTTTATGTGAAGGCAAAAGCCTCAGGAAACAGGAGTGTCTTCTGATTAGAACCCACCCTCCAGTAGCCATTCACACAGTGCAAGGAAGGGCCCCACAAGTGGCTTGCTCTGGCTCCCTGGAAACTTCTGTGGCTTTCATCAGAGTTTACGAAAGTGAAACGAGGCCAGACATCTTTCCAGGGCCAAAATGGTTTGGAAACAAAAATATGCTGTGCAGAAAACCCACCTAAGCCAAGGCAGCTGAATAAGCACCCAGCTCGCAGCACAGGAAACCAGGCTGCCCTGTAAATAAAATTAACGTAATGAGACTCTGTCGCCATCCCACGTCTGAGTTAAAAAGTGATTTCTGCCAAGCCCTGCATCCAATCAGATAATCATGTCTCTGAATAGCATGAGACTTTTGGCTAGAGACTTTCCAATGGAAATTTGGAGCACCCATTCATCAAAATCTTTTTTTTTACAATCCGTCTCCCTACAGAATTATAGCATAGAGAGGACTTGCCCCATTCTGTGATTTTAGGAGCCAATTAATTACACCAAACTCTATTTTAACTGAGAAATGGGCATAAGAGTGAACATATACTTATGGGAGCCAGGAAGGGAGGAAGGGAGGGAGGGAGACAGGGAAAGACAGCGAGCCAGTGAGCGAGAGAGAGGTTTTCACTAAAGAATTTTTTCTATGGTCCCCAAACTAATAAAGAACTAATGACTTAGATACATCTCTGGCCCCTCTGCAATAGGGTACCCAATGAGAGTGGCTCTCAAAGGATTTATCTACAAGGAAAGCAAATTCAGTCACATAAACAAGAAGGGGGGGGAACTGCTATAGATATGTCACAGCCTTATCTCAATAGGCTTGGCTGTGTATTTAGACACTTGGCTGAATTAATATATCCCACTAAGTAACCTTGCTGTCTCCTGTCGCATGCTCGGTGAACAAGAGAAAGGCAATCAACGGCAGGTGACAATATTGTATGTGCTCCTTGTTGCTGAAATCAATGACTAATCTTGCACGGCTGGAACAAATAAAAAGGTAGGGAATCTGCTCTGACTGCAGAATGCCTCATAATATTTGCATTGAAAAACCTTTAATAATAAGCTCAGCCATGGTTGTCAACGTTCTATAGAAATACAACAGATTAGCTAGTTGACCCCTACCATTTGATTAATTTATCCCTGCTCTATGTACATCCCTCTGAAAGCGTTCCTACGTGACTTTGTGTTTCAGTAGGTTGACAATCTTCTCTTTCTTGGGTTACTCTCCACGGCAACTAGGTCAGAACTCTACCCATTGTGGACTCCATCGAATGGTCCCAGTTGATTGACTATCGTTCAGTCTTGGAGACATTTTAGGGAGGTTGATAGCTGGGAACGTGGCATAGTTAGAATTACCTAAGTGCAAAAATCTTCAAAACTTAACTTTGGAAGGAGGCCTAAATGTTTAGAACTGAAACTTGTAAAAATAGGCTGGAAAGACGAAATAATTAGACAAAAATAAAAAACCTGATTATTTTTTTCATGTGTACCAAAAAAACTTTTAAAAGGTGGGGGAAGGTAGTTTAAAGAAAATTCCAGAAATGTCTGCTCCTGAGAGGTTGGAGGGGGATGGTGGAATGGAACTGCAGAGATTCTTGTGTATGCAAAATAAATCTTGCTACCCTATGGTGATAACAAGGTAAAAGAAAAGCCTTTGCTCTGAATCACCATAAAAAACAGCTTACACTCTCTAAACAGTAGTCTCCCCATCCATAAAATGGGAGTGTTATTAGAATTTTTGTAAGGATTAAACAAGATAAAGCACATAAAGTGATCATAAGTATGTCCCACAAATGACAAAATATACAATAAACATGGTCATAATTATAGTATTAATGCAGAGTATAAGTGTGCCAAATGTTGCCTACATGCCTAGGCTATGAAAGTTTACATTAACAATCAGTGTGCCACCTAGAATTACAATTCAATTCAAATACAAAACTCTTGTTCCAGTTATTTAAAAGCATAGTAAAATGTAATGATTTAAAGTTTTTATTCATTGTTAAAGCTAACTCTGAGGGGAGTTAAAAGAAAGATTGGAATATGTGAAGAATGACAGCATCATATACAGCAAAAAGCAACAATCATGAATAAAGATAGAACCTGACACATACATATGCCACAGTTAATGTCAATCGCAGCTAAGACCTATCAAAGAACAGCAAGCCAAATGCATTTTGTCTCCTCCTAATGGATTCTGTTTACTATCTTTAGCAAGACATCTTGTAACATAAGGGTGATTTTAAGATATTAAAAGTTAGCCTCTGGAGTTAAAAAGTAAAGACAGACAGAATCTACAAGCTCAGACCACCCCAGAGTTAGAAGTCTTTAGACTACCATTCAATTCAACTTTCCCTCCATGTAAAAATCCCCACCTGGAGAGCTGTCAGTTACACGTCTGAACACTAACAATCATGGGAGCTCAGTGCCTCCTAAGACTTTCTACCCCAATTTCACACAGTTCTAATAGCTAAAAAGTTCTTTGTCATGAATTACATTCCACATCCTTATTACAATTTCTACCATCTGCTAGAATAATGCAAAATTAATCTATTCTTTCTTCTACATAAAAGCCCTTTATAAATAAAAATTGTTATCAGTGTGGCCCTAAAATCTTTCTCCCTTAAGCCAGATATCCACAGTACCATCAGAGAAGTTTTGGGTTTTGTTTTAATTTCAGGGAAGTTCTCTGATCACTCTCCTCTTGGCTTATCACTGAATCAGCTACTACATACCATTCTCTGGTGTGAACTGAGAAGCCCAGCTTAGGACAGAAACTTCAGGTCCCTCAGATCTCACATTAACCTGCTATTAATGCCATCCATAGAAAAATTAGAATGCTTAACAGCTACATCATTCTGTTCCCTAGCAGAAGACTTGATTTGTATAAAAATCTGTTCATGTATACGTTGAGAGCAGCCCAGATAGGTCTCCCCATCTCTGTTCTTCTTTGTTTCCTAACCTAAACAATTGTATCTGAATTTAATCATGATAAA
This sequence comes from Tursiops truncatus, assembly GCF_011762595.2. Lineage (NCBI taxonomy): Eukaryota > Metazoa > Chordata > Mammalia > Artiodactyla > Delphinidae > Tursiops > Tursiops truncatus. The sequence continues at coordinate 47,840,894 of NC_047043.1, read as the reverse complement.
TGGAGTTGTCTTGGTTTGGGCTGTTTGTTCCAACCAGATTAAATCATCTTGAATTCCATATTAATACGTGATCCTCAGTTTTCAGGCATTTGCACACCTTTTCAGCCTACATTTGGCTTTGTGAAAGGGGAGGGAAAGGGTAGGACAGGGCATCCTAGGCCACTCTCAGAGTAAAACCTCACAACCACATTCTTTATTGACGGAGTTCCATTTTGTCAACAGGAAATCAGTAAAAACTGTCAAATGACTTGCTGAAATTAATGAAGACCTTGATTTTTTTTCAATCATCTGATCTAGAAGTCTAGTAATCTATCAAAAAAGAAATCAAGAGTAATTCTTATGCCTGGCCTAAAGACCTAAATATAAAACATGACAGCATAAAACTTCTAGAAGAGAACAAACACAAAACATTCTCTGACATAAATCGTACCAATGTTTTCTTATGTCAGTCTCCCAAGGCAATAGAAATAAAATAAAAAATAAACAAATGGGACTTAATCAAACTTATAAGCTTTTACACAGCAAAAGAAACTATAAACAAAACAAAAAGACAACCTACATAATGGGAGAAAATACTTGCAAACAATGCAACTGACAAGGGCTTAATTTCCAATGTATATAAGCAGCTCACACATACAACTCAATAACAAAAAAACAAACAACCCAATCAAAAAATGGTCAGAAGACCTAAATAGACATTTCTCCAAAGAAGACATACAGATGGCCAATAGACACATGAAAAGATGTTCATCATCGCTAATTATTAGAGAAATGCAAATCAAAAGTACAATGAGGTACCTCCTCACACTGGCCAGAATGGCCATCATCAAAAAGTCCTTGATTATTCCTCAGGAACAAATACCTTAGGAAAACTAATAATATTTATGTTATCCATTTATGACATTTTCACCTTTCTGTTTTATCCATCCCTCTTTGTTCTAGTATATTGGAGGATGTGATTTCCTTCTATAGCCTTAATTTAATATATGTCCATCTTTCATGTATAGATTATATATTGTTGAGGGAAGCAGTGAGATGCTGTCATCACTGTTTGCTAACTAGACGAGATTTTAAATAAAAACTGTAGAATGATTTTAAAATCTATGTTTATCAGCAGCATTTCTACATAACACATTAATATCTTTGTTCATTTACATAATTCACAATCATCTGGCCAGAAATGCATTTTGGAACTTCTTCTCTATCCCTTGAGCCATATATAATTTTACATTACTTGTTCCTTGAAGAACATTCTTCTGGATTCCAAGATCCAAGAAAGACAAATCATGTCTGTTACATGTCACATCTAGCAGCATTACCTAACACACCACCAGGCTCATACTCAAAACCTACTGTTTGACTGGAATATTACTCTGCATAAAACATAAATACTTTAATTCCATGACACTATTCAGCTGTCTATGTTCAAGTCATTAGATACTGATAGAGCCACGGTAAAAGCTAGCAATTCTAGAGAGAAAGAACACAGTGTCTGCCCTCAGAAAGGTTATCAACTATTAGGGAAACAAACAAGTAAACTAAAAATTGAGATAGGTGCTGGAGAAGAGTGGATCATGGGATGTTAACAGAAACGTAAAAAGGGGCACCTAATGTTACCGAAAGTGGTAACACTGTTCTCTCAGGGTCAAGATTCTGAAAAAAGTATTTTATCAAGCTAGTTTTCTCCAACTGCATATGCAAAAAGAATCAGTTTTGTAGTTTCAGAAGAGTTTCATCTTAACCAATTTTCTCCAGAGTCTAAAGAATACTGTTGCCATATATTGTTCCCATTCTACAAAAGGGAACAAGAATACCAATCACACAAATGGAATATACCCTCACACACCAAAAGACAGAACAGTCACAAATCATGGAGAGGATGACCCATATGGAGTCCCAAACAAACACTTAACAACACAAACGGTCTTCAACGTCAGACACACGTCAGAACCAATGAGCAAAAACGCCCAAATAGCACTTTGTGCTCACAAACGGGCCTTGACGTCAGAACCAACTGGCAAAACACCCAAATCACACTTCGTGCTCAAAAGAGAAGTTTGCCGGGTGCACACCGGTGGACTTACTTGGTCTTGGAGCTCGTCAGCTCTTCCAGAGGCATCTTTCCGTTCCAGCAAGGGAAAGCATACATTGGCAGCCAGTGCCAAGCAGGGGAGAAACAGCGAGGTGCCCCCAAATAAATGGTTTGAGCAGCTGCTAGGAATGTCCCTGCCAGATCCCTCTCAGGTCAGGGCCAGTGAGCCACGAGCAGAGGGGTCCTCGCAGCCATCCCAAAGCTTCTTCATGCCGGCGGCCCTGCTCCGGAAAACCCGGGAGCCAGATATCGCGAGAGCCCAGCCTCACGCTGGGAACCAAAACCTGTTAGCAAAAGTAGGTCCAGCTGCCGCTCTCAAAAGCCAATAAAGAGACAAGGCTGGTGGAAAGGAAAGCTTGCTTTATTTTGGAGGCTGGCAACTGGTGGTTGGACTCCTGACAATCAGTGGGCAAGAGCTTTTATAGACAGAGGGAGGGGGCTACATGCAGAAACAGCACAGTCAGCTCTGACAGTCCTCTTGACACTGGTCATCGGTGGTCTGGCCACCATCATCTTGATTGTTTTAAGTACAGCTAGTCTTCAGTTCCAGGGTCGGTTTGTTCCCATTTCTTTGAGGCCAGTTCTCAGAATTGTGGCAGCTTATGTCATGGCTACAGTCTGGTCATCATGTATTAACTTCTTCCACCTGGTGGGGGTTTCAGTATATAAGACAGCTCACAGGATATGGCTCAGAATATTATCTCTAGCCCTTGAAAAGGAACAAAAGGTCCTTGACTTTGCTTAATGACTGAACTTTTATTATTTAGTCTTGTTGGACTGTTTTCCTTTGTTTCTGCATTTTCTCACTTCTCTGATTTGACTTATTCTTCGACTAAAGTTTTTCCACAGACAAAAGGCAGGCTGAGGACGTGGGGGGCCAAGGACCATAGGGTCCTGCTCCATTTCAATAACAGGGCCTGGCAGAACATGGCCAGGAAACTCTAGTTATAATCCTAAGTGGAGACTCCAGGTCTAATATACTTTTAAGCTGCAAAAACATCCATGACAGTACCTTTTCAGTATTTATCACACACACTTGAAAAGCTCATAATCTCCCCTTTTCTGACCCAAAAAACTCAGCTTATCTGTTCTCCCTATCATGATGAAATTCAGAATATATGTGTTTCCCTCAATGCCAAAAAGAGTATTTTACCACATAACAAGAGGTTTTTATATGCTCACAAAATATAATATGTATTAAAGCAAGAGAACCATCTTACAAGCGGTCCTTGTTTTGATCTGTAGAGGATTCATAGCTGAATTTAGGAAAATGTTCTTTCCTCCAATAATTGCAATATCCGTCTAATTCTAGCTGAAGCAAACTCTTGTCATTCTGCTTATTCACTTACATTCATAAGCAAATGTAATTTCCTTGAGAAAAAGTATGTTGCCTGAATTGGTAAGAAAGAAATAGGTAAAGTAATTATTCAAAAAAACACGAAAAGCAAAAGAAACTTGGACTTGCTTATTAGTTCTTTGGTACGGAGCCATGATTTGAGTTGGGGAGCTTGTGTAAGTGCACATCTCATGCCTGGTTTGGAAAGGAACAAGGAACAAACACACAGCTTATGGAGGTATAGGGGATCTTAACTTAACATATATTCATCCATAAATATGAAATGATAATCAATCAACTTGCTGTTTATTGATAGGCACAAGAAAACCAGCAAAGATGAAAACGTGACCTCCAGTATCTGTAGCATGTGTTTCTGGCTGGCCAGTGTCTGAACTCCCTTCCTACCTTTGGAGAATTTACCTCACTTTATAAATAATATTTATAAGGGAAAAAGAACCTGCTCCAACTATAGAAGCTGCCAAAGACTCACTCCCCAGGTCCCCTGCAGCAAGAGAGAAAGGATGAGACCTACATTCTATCAAACAGGTGCACATGCCAAAGGCATTGAGTCCAGAGTGGATCACGGGCAGCACCCTGGGCCAGTGGTGGTGCCAACTGAGGACAGTGCACTGATACTCAGTGGGAACAGCCACGCCATCCTCAGCAGACTGACCCACTGGCAGGATTTGGTTTGTAGTTTCTGGCTTCCCTTTTCTTCTGCCTATTTTGCCAACCTAGTTTTCTATTCTTCCAAGCAATTCAGTGGCCTAACTAATGTAGTCTTGAAAAGTTCCTCTTCTGTTTAAAATACCCACAAATAATTTCTGTTGCTTGCCACCAATAACCCCACAAACAAAATGGTCTTACCAATGACTCTCCTCCCTGATACTAATATCTGGGCTATTATTGCATCCACCCCTCACTATGGTGATTCACCTTTTTGCATACCTCATTCTCTCGTGTGAAGTCCTTGAGGGCAGGCATAACTTTGGTTTCCTAAGTTATGTTTATAACACCCCCTTAGCCTATTGGCACATGAAAAACAATCCTCATATAAAACACTTATTCCAGGGCTTCCCTGGTGGCACAGTGGTTAAGAACCTGCCTGCCAATGTAGGGTACACGGGTTTGAGTCCTGGTCCGGGAAGATCCCACATGCCATGGAGGAACTAAGCCTGTGTGCCACAACTACTGAAGCCTGTGCGCCTAGAGCCCATGCTCTGCAACAAGAGAAGCCACCGCAATCAGAAGCCCACGCACCAAAATGAAGAGTAGCCCCCGCTCACCACAACTAGAGAAAGCCCGCAAGCAGCAACGAAGACCCAATACTGCCAAAAATAAAATAAAATTAATTAATTAAAAAAACAAACAAAGAGACAAAAAAACCCACTTATTCCAGTTCCCTGATGTACCCAAACAGGCCCCAGGGGACTAAGGAATCTTTGAATATCTGATTTTAGAAAAACCAGTTGAAACTATCAAATGCATAGCATCTATACCACAGAATTATCATTAATAATGTCTAGTATTTTATAACATGAATAGGTACTGTCTCAACTGATCTTCTCCACATATTTGAGGAAGATGGTAAATATTTCTACCATCCCAACTCACACATTGAAACACCCACTATAATTTCCCCCCTAAATCATCCTCCTAGACTGTCAAGCAGCAAAGACACTAAAGTTGTTCCATAGGGATTATAAGGAAGATATTTTTTCACTTCCATATCCCTCTTGAGCTAACAGTTAGACTTTAAGTGGAAGGTTTTATATGATTTTATATATATAAGCACCTAGCAGCTGGTCACAGAAGTGAATGTTGTTATTACTATTGTGGTTGTTGTCAGGTACTAGGTACTTTAATCCAAAGTATTTTTTTATTTGTTAATTTTTTTATATTTCATTGAAATATAGTTGATTTACAATGTTGTGTTCATTTCTACTGTGTGGCCAAGTGATTCAGTTACACATCATTTTATCAAATACATACCACAGATCTTATGTAAGGCACTGTTCTTATCCCCATTTTACTGATGGGGAAATCGAGGCTCAGAGAAGCTGGGTAACCTGTCCTAAATCTCCCTGTTCATCCAGGATTCACTCGTACACCTCTCTCACTCCCAAGACCACCTGCTCTGACAGCACATCCTGCTTCCTTTCCCATCACACGCCTCCTGCCCTCTCACTGTGCTCTCACTTCTCGTGGATGGATGGGGCCACCGCATCACACGTAATGAAGTCGCCTCCAGCCTGTCACTTCATTACTCAGGGGCTGAATCACAGCCCTGAGCTGCACCTTGCCCCCCTGCCTCAGCCCACACAGTCCCTGATCAAACACTGAGCCCCAGAGCTGTCTCCTTTAGCCCTGAGAGAATGACAGAACCTCCCAGTTTATTTATCAGAAGAGCCCTAAGCCTTTAATAAATGACCACTTCAGAAACACAGTTTCAGAGATCTCTTGGAGGGCTATAATTGGAGATGGTATTGTCACGGGTGCGATGGAAGGCCGACTGTATTTGCTCCTCTGTCCTCTTATGTTCCCTTCAGGTACCACGTAAAGGCAGTAAAAAATAGCTTAGCCATGCCGAGATCTCCGCAAGGGTAAGCATTTCTCTGTCATTCTCTGCTACAAGGCTGAGGCCATCCTTAAAATGGAAATGCCTACTGAAATGACCCACTGGTGGCTTCCTAATGGCCTGTTTCATTGTTAAATGTCTCATTTTACCTGATAAATCATTGAACCATAGCATCAATTGTGTGTGAGGCTAAAAAAACACCTTGCTGCTGATCTTTCCAGAAACAACCCTACCCCACACACAATGCTTGTTCTTTATTCCGCATTCTGGATTAGGTGACTTGCCTGCAGATTCCAATATCCTTAGGGGAGGAATTTTCTGTTATTTGTTCAACACAATTCATTCCACGAGAAAGCTCTGTGTACCTTGAGAGTAGCACATAAATAAAGCTACTTGAGAGCCAGAGCAAGGGAGAGTATAGAAAATGTCATGTTTTGAGAAATGAAAGATACCATGGCTTCATGAATCTGAACATCACATTCATTTTACTTTTTTAAAGATTTATTTATTTTATATTATTTTATTTTTTTTGCTGTGTCGGGTCTTAGTGGTGGCACGTGGGATCTTTTTTGAGGCATGTGGGATCTTTTGTTGCGGCACGCGGGCTCTTTGTTGTGGTGCATGGGCTTCTCTCTAGTTGTGGTGTGTGGGTTTTCTCTACTCTAGTTGTGGTGCGCAGGCTCTAGGGTGTGTGGGCTCTGTAGTTGTGGTGTGCAGGTTCCAGAGGGCATGGGTTCTGTAGTTTGCAGCACGCAGGCTTAGTTGCCCCATGGCATGTGGGATCTTAGTTCCCTGACCAGGGATCAAACCTGCATCCCCTGCATTGCAGGGTGGATTCTTTACCACTGGACCACCAGAGAAGTCCCCCATCACATTCATTTTAAATTAAAAATAAAGGTATATTTTTAAATTGTGATGATTCATTCCAGGAGAGGCACTGTTTTCTTCAATGTAAATGGAAGCTTTTCATTAGCAAACAAAATTATATATAAAATAATAACTTATATGAAAAGAATGTCTTCTGAATTAGAGTATCTCAGCCTTTGGACTGAAGTATTGTGGAGTCAGTAAAATGATCTTTATGGAACTATATCATGACATGGGGGAGAAGCAATACACAAAATATTACCTATTCTTGAAATTATGACCACTCTTATACAGAAAAATTACATAAAATTTCCTAGATTTAAAGGACCTTGGGATAGTCGTGAGGCAAAAACTTGGGAGCATATACATACCAGGGGCTACAGTCCCCTGTATTAGTCAGGATAGGATGGGTTGTGCTGCAGTAACAAAGCAGCCCCCATAGCTCCATGACTGCATACATATTGTTCCTTAATCCAAGTTCTCTGTGGTCCCATTGGCTCTCCAAGGTAGCACCTTCCAAGCCATGGCTCATCACTCAGCTCCCTTCCATCTGGAACATCTGTGCCATCTGAACACACGGCTTTCAGGGTTGCCCAGGAAAGTTGGAGGATGTTACAGGAAACATTCCCTCCTGTTATGGACCAAATTGTTTCGCCCCAAAATTCATATGTTGAAGCCCTAGCCCTCAATGTGACTGTATTTGGAGACAGGACCTTTATTTTGATTAATATGAAATGAGGTCCTACGGATGGGTCCCAATCTGATGGGGACAGTACCCTGATAAGAAGTGGAAGAGGCACAGGAACTTGTGCTGGATCTCCTTCCCTGCTCACCTGTGGGACAGCAGTGTGAGGTCACAGCAATCAGGGAGCAGTCTGTAACGAGGAGGACAGCTCTCACCAGAAACCAAAGTTGCCAGCACCTATTACCACAACTGTGAGGAAACAGAGGCCTACTGTTTAAGCCACCCAGTCCATGGTATTTTGTTATGGCGGCCTGAGCTGACTAATAACATGACTGCCTCAGCTCCAGGGTGACATACAACATATCTGACCCCAGACTACTAGTGGGAACTAGTGAGACGGCTCTGTTGACAGCATGGAGGCAAGAAGTTCTATTTCTCACACGCCCAGAAGGAAAAGAAGAGTAGGTATCAATGAGCACTGGCAGTGGCTCCCACACCTCCCCACACACCTCCCAAATGAGGGCCAAACCAGCTCTGATCTGGGGAGAAAACAGACAGGATTTCAGGAAAATAAGAGAGAGCAGGAACCAGTAAGGAATTAGTGTCACTTCCATCCCTGTTGGATTGAGACCCAAGGGACAGGAAGTGTATGAAATGAGTCTTGAAATTGTGGGTAATTTTGAGAATAGATGGTGACTATGAGTCTACTCTTAAGTTTCTGAAAATAAGAGTTTCCCAAGGTCCCATATATTGTCACGACACAAGGAAGCCACATTATGGCATATTGGGGAGGTGGTTCCCAGGGGTTTACAGGGATTTTGTTAGAAGATTTAAGTAGACGATTCAAAAAGCAGTAACACCCCAAGATTGGACATAAAAATAAGCCCAGGAGAGAGTCAGCTGGTGGCCCAGACATTACACTGACGAGGGGAACAGCAGCATCTTTTTGAAGCTCCCTGGTGCTGTGTCCTTCAAGACAGCGTTCACAGCAGGAGATGCCGACAACGGCTGGGATTTATAGCTTCAATAAGGACAGCAGAGGCTGTGTGGCGTTACTTGACAGACAGAGGCAAGATGAATGAAATTACCCTGAGGAAAAGCAAAGCCAAATTGGCAACCAGGGAGTCTTGATCCGCAAAGATCTGTGACTACAGCATACAGACCACAGTATCCCAGGAGCAGGGTCTGGCATGTCAGGAAACCCTCTCCTAAGCAGAAAAGAAGTTGTGGCCCTTATGCTCCATAGCTCTAAAAATAATGTATAGCTTTTCGTGGATCTCTCTGAATTTTAGAGGCAGATCATACCACACTTGGGAATATTGCTTTGAGCCATTTATCAGGTGGCACAGAAAAGTGCCTGATTTCAGGGGTGTTCAGAGCAAGGGTGTTGGCAGCCATTCCAGGATGTAGCATAAGCTGTCCTGCCACTAAGGCCATACGACCAACAGATATCATGGTGTTAGGAACACTCATGTTGAATAAGAATGCAGTGTATTTTCCCTGACAAGCCTCAATAGAAGAGTCCAGTGTGCATACCTTGGATTCTACAATAAGGCCACGTCTTTAGCAGAAGAAAACTACTTGCCATTTGAAAAACAGTTCTTGGAATTCTAAGAAGCCCTAGTAGAATCTTAAGAGCCTGACCACAGGACACCAAGGAAGTATGTGTCTGGGTTGCCCATTATGAACTGATATTATCAGATCCATCAAACCATAATGTAGGGTGGCTGCAGCAGCATCCTTCCTATGATGGAAATGGTACCTCCAGGATCAGGCACAGACAGGTATTGAAGGCACACCGAACTTACAGGAAGAGGTAGCCCATCTCTCAACTCATGTCTTACATCCTCAAGGGGACACAGATCCTACGAGAAGGTACATGGGTCCAATTCTCTGACTGATCAGTTCTGGGTATTGGTGCTGGCTGATGATGCTGCCATGTAGAAGCCTGGTCAGAGGTGGCCTTGAGGGGAACACTCCCAATGGGCAAAGATAAGAATAGGACATGTGGTCCTTGCTTTGTAACAGAGGAAGTAATGACCCGACCTGAAATGTATAATAATATCTAATTCTGGGCATTGCTGAATGGCTCTTCTTATTGGTCAGCTGCAGGGAAGGAATGAGATCAGAAGAACAGAGACAAAGGAATTTGGGGAACAGGTACAGGGGTGAACTTGTTGGAAAGGACACAAAACATGCTCATGTTCATGTTTCATGTTAGAGCTCACTTTAACGTAACCATTGCCCCAGAGCTTGCACAAAAGGCCCTTGGAACAGAGTTGCTATGGTGATGGTGACAGGAATGAAGGTGATGTATGGGTCACACAGCAAGGGACTCCTCTTACCAAGGTCACTGCTGAACGCTCAGCCTGCCAAGAGCAGAGTCTGATGCACTATCTCCCAAGGAGACCTGCCAGCCACTTACTGGCAGATTGATTTATCAGACAACTCTTATCTCAAATTTTACGTATTGGAATTGATACCTATTCCAGATACGGGATTGCCTTCCTGGCCTATAGTCCCTCTGTTGGAACCATGCACAGACTTACAGAACACCTTTACAGCTGCATATGCTACCAATCATTGCCAACTAAAAGACCCTTTTTATGGCGGTGGGCATTTGATCACTTGATCCACTAACCCTACCGTATATCACACCACTCAGAAACAGGCAGCCTAATGGCATGATGGAATGGCTCATTGAAGTCTCCTATGAGATGCACCTCAGGGACAACATCCTGCTAGTCTGGGACACTGTGCTCTGGGATTATGGTACTGAAGCAATGGCTGATAAACATGGTGCTGTGTCCCTAAAAGCCAGAATCAATTGGTCAGAAAACCAAGGGATACAAGTGAGATAGACAACACTTATCATACCCAGTTTATAGTTTTCGGAATTTGTTCTTCTTGTCCCTAAAATGTTAGGCTCTGCTGGGTTGGATTCCATGTAACCTTAACCTACAACTACCACCTTGCCATTCTGGGGCTCCTTGTGACAGTAGAACATCCGGCAAGAAAAGTTGCTGTTATATTGGCAGTTCTAATTGATCCCATTACCATGCAAAGGGAGGGATGCTGTTATGAGGTGATGGACAGGAAGAAGCCCAATATGGTACCACAGGGCTTCCCTGGGGCATCATTTAGTGCTTCCATGTTCAGTAATAACTGTAAATGGGAAACTGCAGAAACCACAGTTCAACAAAGGTAAAACAATTGAGGACTCATATCCCCCAGAGATGAAGTTCTGAGTTACCCTTCCAGGCAAGCAACTTGTCTGCACTGAAGTGCTAAATAAAGATGAGGGAAATATACAGTGAGAAATAGAGAAAGGAAATGAATATCGTGGCCTTAGAATGAGTTGCAGAAGTAGTAGCTGAAGCTTGTTCCATGAACCCTCATGTTTAAGCCTTTCGTAGACTTGGAGGGGTGAGCACAGCTTTGAAGTCTTTGTGAATGATTAAATATAGTGGAAAGCAAAAGGTATGGATGCACTATATTGAGTAGCTTTGTACCCTAATTGACGTCTTCCATCAAACCACTTACTCCAGCCACTGGCACAACAAGCTTCTACCTGGACGCTTTACCTGCAGTTACATATAACAGCACGACACTTCAGCTGCCTTGCTGCTTCCCTGGATCTGCTATGTGGAACATCTACAAGAACTCACTTGGCACTCACACATGGAAATCCTGAAAGTGCAAGGGAGTTAACACTTTACAAGGAAACATTTAGTGATAGGGGATGGGAGCTGTGGGTAGAAAAATGCTCCTCTCTTCTGTTCCTTTGGTGGACAATTCTGAAACACCTGATCTTTCAGAGGGATATGGCAGAATCCAGCTGCAGGGGCCTCCATTGCTGATAGGCTCAAGGATGCACAATTCCAATTTTTAATCAGGTTTTTTGCTTTTTTGATGTTGAGTTGTATGAGCTGTTTCTCTGTGTTGGCTATTAATCCCTTATTGGTCATATCATTTACAAATATTTTCCTCCATTCAGTAGGTTGTCTTTTTGTTTTGTTGATGGTTTCCTTTGTTGTGCAAAAGCTTTTACATTTAATTAGGTCCCCTTTGTTTATTTTTGCTTTTATTTCCTTTGTTTTAGGAGATGGATTCAAAAAAAATACTGCTGCGATTTATGTCAAAGAGTATTCTGCCTATGTTTTCCTCTAGGAGTTTTATAGTATCCAGTCAGATGGTTTCACCGGTAAATTCTACCAAACATTTAAAGAAGAAATAGTACAAATTCTTTACCAATTCTTCTGAAAAATAGAAGAGGAAAGAACATTTCCCAATTCATTCTATAAGGCCAAAGCCAGATAATGACATCACAAGAAAAGAAAACTTTAGACTAATGTCTATTATGAATGTAGATGCAAAAATCTTCAACAAAGCACTATCAAACTAAACCCAGCAACATATAAAAAGGAATGCAAACCATGACCAAATAAGATTTATCTCAGGAATCTAAGGTTAGTTTAACATCTGAAAATCAATCAATGCAATATTCCATAAAAACAGAAAAAAATGGGCAAAAGCCACATAATCATCCCAAAAGATGAAGAAAAAAAACATTTGACAAAATGCAATATTCTTTCATGATTAAAAGATTTAACAAATTAGGAATAGAAGGAAAGTTTCTCAATCTGATAAAGAGCATTTATAAAAAACCAACAGCTAACATCAAACTTAATGGTGAAAAAATGAGAGCTTTTCCCTTAAGATCAGGAACAAGACAAGGATGTTCACTTTCCTCACTTCTATTCCAATTGTACTGGAGGTGCTAGGCAGGGCAATCAGGCAAGAAAATGAAACAAATAACATCTGGATTGGAAAGGAAAAAGTAAAGTTATCTCTAGCATATTCAGATGACATGACCTTGTATATAGAATATCCTAAGAAACTCATTAAAAACTATTTGAATTAATAGACTAGTTCAGTGAGGTTGCACAACTACAAGAGAAATATACAAAATACAACTGTATTTCTATATACTAGCAATGAACAATCTGAAAATGAAATCAAGAAAACAATTTCACTTACAATAGCAGCAAAAAGAATAAAATACTTAGTCATAAAGTATTTGAACAAATGATGTATAAAATTTACACTTCGAAAATTAGAAAACATTGTTCAAAGAAATTAAAGAAAAGCTAAACAAATAGAAAGACATCCATGTTCATGGATCAAAAGACTTAATATTATTAAGATGGCAATATTCACTAAAGCAATCTGCAGAGTCAACACAATCCCTATCAAAATCCCAGTTGGCTTATTTGCAGAAGAAATTGATAGGCTGATCCTCAAACTCATATGGAAATTCAAAGGTCTCAGAATAGCCAAAACAATCTTGAAGAAGATGAATAACATTGGAAGACTCACTGTCTTAGTCCATTTAGGCTGCTTTAGCATAATACCATAAACTGGTTGCTTATTAAAAAACATAAATTGGGACTTCCCTAGTGGCGGAGTGGTTAAGAATCTGCCTGCAAATGCAGGGGACACAGGTTCAAGCCCTGGTCCAGGAAGATCCCACGTGCTGCAGAGCAACTAAACCAGTGAGCCACAACTACTGAGCCTGTGTGCCACAACTACTGAAGCCCGTGCACCTAGAGCCTGTGCTCCGCAACAAGAGAAGTCACCGCGATGAGAAGACTGCACACCACAACAAAGAGTAACCCCCACTCACCGCAACTAGAGAAAGCCCACATGCAGCAATGAAGACCCAACGCAGCCAAAAATAAATAAATTAATTTAATAAAATAAAACAAAATTTTCAATTTCTGGGGGCTGTGAAGTCCAAGATGCCTGCACATTTGGTGTCTGGTGAGAGCCCAATTCCTGGTTCATAAATGGCCTTTTTTTCTCCATGTCCTCACATGGTGAAAAAGGGATGAGTGAGCTCTCTGGAATCTCTTTTATAAGGACATTAATCAGATTTATGAGAATTCCACAAATCATGATCCAAGCAACTCCCAAAGGCCTCATCTCCAAATACATTAGGATTTAACATAAATTTAGGAGGACAAAAGTAGTCAGCCAATAGCACGTATTCCCAATTTCAAAACTTACTACCAAGGCACAGTAATCAAAACAGTGTGGCAACTGGCATAAGGATAGATATGTACCCCAATGGAACAGAATTGAGAATACAGAAATATACCCTCACATATATGGTCAACTGATTCTTGACAAGGGTACTGGAACAATTCAATGAGGGAAAGAAAAGTCTGTCAACAAATGGTTTTGGGACAAGACATGAAAATGCAAAAGAATCAAGTTGTAACCCCTTCTTCACACACCATACACAAAAATTAACTCAAAATGGATCACACACCTATCTAAGTGTAAGAGCTAAAACTAAAACTCTTAGAAGAAAATATAGAAGTACATCTTTATGACTTTGGGAAAGGCAAAGCTTTCCTATAGTTAACAACAGAAGCACAAGTGACAGAAGAAAAGATAGATAAATTGGGCTACATCAAAATTTAAAACTTTTGTGCTCAAAGGATACCATCAAGCCCATCATCAAAAAATCTAGAAACAGGGGCTTCCCTGGTGGCACAGTGGTTGAGAGTCTGCCTGCGGATTTAGGGGACACGGGTTCGTGCCCCGGTCCGGGAAGATCCCACATGCCGCAGAGTGGCTAGGCCCGTGAGCCATGGCCGCTGAGCCTGTGCATCCAGAGCCTGTGCTCCGCAACGGGAGAGGCCACAACAGTGAGAGGCCTGCGTACCGCAAAAAAAAAAAAAAAAATCTAGAAACAATAAATGCTGGAGAGGGTGTGGAGAAAAGGGAACCCTCTTGCACTGTTGGTGGGAATGTAGATTGATACAGCCACTATGGAGAACAGTATGGAGGTTCCTCAAAAAACTAAAAATAGAACTACCATATGACTCAGCAATCCCACTACTGGGCATATACCCTGAGAAAACCATAATTCAAAAAGAGTCATGTACCACAATGTTCATTGCAGCTCTATTTACAATAGCCAGGACATGGAAGCAACCTAAGTGTCCATCAACAGCTGAATGGATAAAGAAGATGTGGCACATATATACAGTGGAATATTACTCAGCCATACAACGAAACAAAATTGAGTTACTTGTAGTGAGGTGGATGGACCTAGAGTCTGTCATACAGAGTGAAGTAAGTCAGAAAGAGAAAAACAAATACTGTATGCTAACACATATATATATATGGAATCTAAAAAAAAAAAGAAGAAAATAGTTCTGAAGAACCTAGGGGCAGGACAGCAATAAAGATGCAGACATAGAGAATGGACTTGAAGACATGGGGAGGGGGAAGGGTAAGCTGGGACAAAGTGAGAGAGTGGCATGGACATATATACACTACCAAATGTAAAATAGATAGCTAGTGGGAAGTAGCCGCATAGTACAGGGAGATCAGCTCGGTGCTTTCTGTCCACCTAGAGGGGTGGTATAGGGAGGGTGGGAGGGAGACGCAAGAGGAAGGAGATATGGGGATGTATGTATATGTATAGCTGATTCACTTTGTTATACAGCAGAAACTAACACGCCATTGTAAAGCAATTATACTCCAATAAAGATGTTAAAAATAAAAATAAATAAAAAGGGATACCATCAAGAAAGTGGAAAAACAATGTACAGAATGGGAGAAGATACTTTCAAGTCATGTATCTAATAAAAATACTTGTATCTAGAATATATAAAGTACTCTTAAAATTCAATAATAAAAAGACAAATAACTCAATTGAAAAATGGGCAAAGGATCTGAATAGACATTTTCTCCAAATATATACTAATGGTCAGTAAGCACGCAAAAGATGTTCACTATTGTTAGCCATCAGGGAAAGCAAATCAAAGCCTCAATGTGATATCAATTCACACCTCCTACGATGGTCAAAATCAAGTGTTGCCAAGAATGTAGGGAAATTGAAACACTCATACATTGCTAGTTGGAATGTAAAATGGTACAATCACTTTGGAAAACAGGTCAGCAGTCCCTCAAAAGGTTAAACATAGAGTTACCATATGACCCAGCAATATCACTCATAGGAAGACACCCAAGAAAATTGAAAATATGTCCACCAAAAACTTGTAAAATATACCAATGTTCCTAGCATCATTATAATAGCCAAAAAATAGAGAAAACCCTAATGTCCACCAACTGGTGAATGGATAAATAAAACGTGGTTTGTTCATACAAGAAAATGTTTCTTACAGTAAAAAGAAACATAGTGCTGACGCACTCTGCAATATGGCTGAACCTTGAAAACATGATAAGTGAAAGAAGCCTGTCTCATGTGATTCCATTTACGTGAAATTTTCAGAATAAGCAAATCCATAGAGACAGAAAGTAAATTGGTGGTTACCAAGATCTGGGAGAGGGTTGGGGGGAAATGGGAAGTGACTTCTAATGGGAATAAGGCTTACTTTCTGAGATAATGAAAATGTTCTAAAACTTGACTGTGGTGACTGCACAACTTTGAATATACTTAAAACTATTGAATTGTACCTTTTAAATGAGAGAATTTTTTGTTATGTGAATTATATCTCAAGAAAGCTTTTTTTTTAAAGGATGAAGAAACTAAAGAATGCACCCTTGCCTTGGCTTTTCCTCTAATCCTGTTTTTGTCTCTCAAGCCTATTCCCAGGATCACGCTTCGTAATGAACTAGCTGCACGCAAGCCCTGATTCAGGCTCTGCTTTCTGGAGAGAAGACAGGATGGAGATAGGTGCTGGTGAGTGAGTGAGTACTTTTCTCCTTGGAGAAAAAGTGAAAAGGTGGTACCACTACCAACATCGTCACCAGGGGAGATGAACAAAGTTCTTTACCTGTTGTGCTTTCTTGCATTGATGGAATAAAGGGCAAACCCCAAATCCATCCCTATTTTCTCAGAGCCTTTCCTCACAAAGACTTTATGAATCAGGGTAAAATGATATCACTTATATGTGTAATCTAAAATATGACAAAGTTGGGGACTTCCCTAGTGGCTCAGTGGTTAAGAATCCACCTGCCAATGCAGGGGACATGGGTTCGATCCCTGGTCCAGGAAGATCCCACATGCCGTGGATCAACTAAGCCTGTGTGCCACAGCTACTAAGCCTGCACTCTAGAGCCGGCGAGCCACAACTACCGAAGCCCCTGGAGCCCATGCTCCACAACAAGAGAAACCACCGCAATGAGACACACCCGCAGGGCAACGAAGAGTAGCCCCCGCTCGCCGCAACTTTCTGTTTCACCGCAACAGAAAGCCTGCGCGCAGCAACAAACACCCAACGCAGCCATAAATAAATAAATTTTTTTTTTAATGACACAATTTAACTTATCTACGAAACCAAAACAGACTCACAGACAGAGAACAGACTTGTGGTTGCCAAAGGGGAGGGGGGTGGGGGGAGGGAAGGACTGGGAGTTTGGGATTAGCAGATGCAAACTAGTATATACAGGATGGATAAACGATAAGGTCCTACTGCATAGCACAGGAAACTATATTCAATATCTTGGGATAAACTATAATGGAAAATAATATGAAAAAGAATATATATATGTATAAATGAATCACTTTGCTGTACACCAGAAATTAACACAACATTGCAAATCAACTATACTTCAATAAGATTAAAAATTAAAAAAAAGAGGGCTTCCCTGGCGGCGCAGTGGTTGAGAGTCTGCCTGCCGATGCAGGGGACACGGGTTCGTGCCCCTGGTCTGGGAGGATCTCACATGAAGCGGAGCGGCTGGGACCGTGAGCCATGGCCGCTGAGCCTGCGTGTCCAGAGCCTGTGCTCCGCAACAGGAGAGGCCACAACAGTGAGAGGCCCACATACCACAAAAAAAAAAAAAAAAAAGAATTTGGTTAAGAAAATGTACTGACATTAATTTAGGGGTTTTTTAAATACTGGCATAGAAATAAATAGGAGATAATTTTCCCTCCCTCATCTCTAAAAGCCTTGAGTTCTGAGCCTGGACACCCTATTTTCAGGACACATCACTGTTTTTGTTGCAGAGCTGTCAGGCATTCAGACAACCGCCAGCTGCCAAAGCTTTCCTTGGGGGAAGGACAGGGAGATGAGAGAACCTATTCTAGGGAGGATAAGCAGGGACCTGGTCTGATTCTGGATCTAAGATGTACAGAATGTGCCTGCCTCCTGCACAGTCTAGAGCAGGAATCTGTAAACTTTTTCTGGCAAACAGTATCTATTTTTTGGCTTTGTGGGCTACAAAGTCTCAGCCACAACTATTCATGTCTGTTCTTGTAGTGGGAAGGCAGCCAAAAGCTGCTGTAGACAATAAAATGGAATGAGTGTGGCTGTGTTCCAATAAAACTTTATTTATGGAAACTGCCTTTCTTGTCATAGAAATTTTAATTTCTTATCATTTTCATGTGTCATGAAACATTATTCCTGTTTTGATCTTTTTCAACCATTTAAAACTGCAAAACCATTGTCAGCTTGTGGGCCAAACAAAACCAGTAGTGAGAGAACTTCTAGGAGGGGGTAAGTAAGTGCCACTGCCTTAGCAAAGCTGTAAACTGGGGACCAAAGAAAGGGCCCTGCGCTTGTGCTTGGTGTAAAGCAGGGTACTCGCTCCAGATGGACAATGCAGCCTGGGAAAGGGACCCTGACTTAGGAAATTATGTGTTTGCTGGGTGGGGGGGAGGTGTCATGCACATACCTATGCAATGAATCCCAGATTTTTCTAGGATCCACAGTGAAGGAAGACATCACCCCAAGCTGACTTTGAATTATTTTCCTCCATGAAGCAAAGAGGCTTGAAATATACTTAATTTCCTTATTTCTTTTTAGATTTTATTGAAGTATAGTTGATTTACAATGTTGTGTTAATTTCTGCTGTACAGCAAAGTGACTCAGTTATACACACGCACACACACACACACACACACACACACACACACACACATATATATATATTCTTTTTCATATTCTTTTCCATTATGGTTTTTCACAGAATATTGAATATAGTTCCCTGTGCTACTATATTGTTTTTAATTTGAAGTTTATAGCATCCAGTGCTAAAATAGTAATTTCAACTTTCTATATGTCCTCAGAAAAAGGCCTGTGTACCTGTTCCTGAAGGCTAGACCCTGGGGAATATCAGATCAGGGAGAGACTAGAATCTGAATCCAGAAACAGGAACTCTCAGGTCAAGAAAGTATTTAATAGCAACATAAAAGTAGCCTCTTTTTTTCTTCAGCTAAACTCTCTCATTGCCAGGGGACAGCCAACTTGTACCCTCTGAGAGTGGAAGCATAGCCTAAAGCTGTCTACCACAAGGGCAGACTTCCTTTGAAATCTAGAGCTTTATCTCAGGAATGCATATGAATTTGTATTCTCCTCTATAGCCCAGCTGTGTGTTTGTTTTAATATAAAAATAGCATGTTAAACTTTTTACCATCAAAGAAAACTGTTACTCCTTAAAGATGCATTGTGTTTACCCTGCAGCTTTGAGGGCCCCCAGGCAAGCCACCGCACTCCCCAGGGGCACACACACTGTATCTGAGGAGCAAAAAAACACACCAGGCTGCAGATTTTCAAGATTCCAGTCAGGCACTGGATACTCACTTTTCATTAACAGGGCATGATTGATATGGGTTTAGAGATCCCATCTTCTGTTATAGGACACTGGTTCTCAAAGTGTGGCCCCAGGATCAGCTACAACACCACCTGGGGACTTGTTAGAAATGCAGATTCTCAGCTGCACCACAGAACCACTGAATCAGCAGGTCTGAGGGTGGAGCCCAGTGACCTGTATTTAATAAGTGCTCCAGGGGACTTTCATGCTCCTTCAAGTTTGAGAACTGCTTCTACAGTGGAAAGAGTTGGAAAGAGCCATAAAAACCTTTTAAAACTTCATTACTTCATCACTCAGCCATGAAAAAGAATGAAATCATGCAATTTGCAGCAACATGGATGGACATAGAGACTATCCACTTAAGTGAAATAAGTCAAACAGACAAAGACAAATATCATATGATATCACCTATATGTGGAATCTTTAAAAAATGATATAAATGAACTTATTTACAAAACAGAAATAGACTCATAGACATAGAAAACAAACAAAATTATGGTTACCAAAGGGGATAGCGGAGGAGGGGGTTAGATCAATTAGGAGTTTGGGATTAGCAGATACACACTACTATATATAAAATAGATAAACAAAAGGACCTACTGCATAACACAGGGAACTATATTCAATACCTTGTAATAACCTATAATGGAAAAGAATCTGAAAAAGACTATATATATAATAACTGAATATATACATATAACTGAATATATATAACTGAATCACTTTGCTGTATACCTGAAACTAACACAGTATTGTAAATTAACCATACTTCAATTTAAAAAATGGTAATTAAAAACAAGTTCACTGTGACTAATGTCTCCAATCTCTCTCTGCCTCCTCTTCCCCATCTGTAGAATCAGGGCACCACTTTGCTCTCAGGATTGCCTTGAGAATTAGATCAGATCTACCCAGACATCCAGAAAACATGACACAGCACCTGATGATCACAAATCCAGCATGAATTTTGTTTTCCTCCTTTCCCAGCTTGAACCAAATATTAAAACAGAGGTATGTAAGTACAACTGCAAGTAATGATCTATTTCCATGAGATGATATGAGAGATGTGGCTGAAACATTTCCCCAGGAGACACCTTCACCACATCCATCCCTTCCATCTACATTATTTGCATATTCCTGACATTCAGCATATGAAATTTTAAAATCAAGTCATTATCAAATTGAAAACTATTTAGGCTAAAAAGTACTGGTGACAAATCAATTTTCCAGCAGCCTATGTTTTTCTTTGATTTTACGAGTTCCTTTGGGAGCATTCATTTATAAATTATCCAATTTAAAGGAGGAAAAATTCTCTGAAATACCAGCTTCAAAGCATAGCATATTGTAAAGGGCACCATTTCCTTATACATCCCAAATTGAGAAAAATCTTTAAAGTTGCCTTCTGGTTTCCCACAAAATCACAGATTATACCCACTCGTCTTTATTCTCACTCTTCTTTCCTCATTTATTCAGGCAAATGGTTCAAAAAAACTTTGAATAGCTATCAAAATTCAGATACACAGAGAAAACAAATATGCAAACAAACCAAAAAAATCCCTTTAAAATATGCATAGGGGAGTTACGTAAGTGTGTTTCTCCAGTTTTCTTCTTTTTAATAATATTAGAATACTTTTGTACAGAATGCAGTGATCTACATGACATACATGTAAGTGTACATACACATGTGTTCCTACATGCCTGCCCTCTCTCACAAAGACATACACACAAATTCTACTTTCTACATAACAGATAGAATAAACCTTAAGAACACAGGCTCCCAAATGTTGAATTTTCAATTACTTGTGAAAGAATTAAATGGAAGTTTATGGATAAAAACTTGGCTCTGAAAATACCAGAATAACCCAGATAATTTTAGGGTTATGATTGAGGGGGTTATTTGGGGTGGGGACCTATTTTAGCTTACTTAAGAGAATACCCTGTTTTTTAATTTTTTCAAATTTTTTTTAGTACCACTACAGCCTCAAGTAGAAACCATTTATAAACCATTGGTTAACTGGTTAATTCTGAGTCCTTCTTTTAGAACAGTTTCCCAAAGGGCTTCCATGAGGCAATATCTTGCTGACCTGCTTCTGATGACTGTACACTCCTCTACAGAACTTGGACGCTGCATTTTCTTACGTCATTTTGTCACTCACTGACATAATTTTCTCTATGTCTCAATCTATATGAGTTTATGGTATTTCAGAAGCAAAGTAGATTTGTCTAATTATTTGACTGAGATTGAAAAAGAGTAAACTTTCTAAACCTGGCATTTGGGATCTAATGGTGGTGAATATCCTTCTGGATTATTCTCGCACAGCACTGCACACTATCAAAGAATAAATCAAAGACTATCAGATAAAGAAGATGTGGCACATATATACAATGGAATATTACTCAGCCATAAAAAGAAACGAAATTGAGCTATTTGTGATGAGGTGGATAGACCTAGAGTCTGTCATACAGAGTGAAGTAAGTCAGAAAGACAAAGACAAATACCGTATGCTAACACATATATATGGAATTTAAGAAACAAAAAAAATGTCATGAAGAACCTAGGGGTAAGACACAGGAATAAAGACACAGACCTACTGGAGAATGGACTTGAGGATATGGGGAGGGGGAAGGGTGAGCTGTGACAAAACGAGAGAGAGGCATGGACAAATATACACTAACAAACGTAAGGTAGATAGCTAGTGGGAAGCAGCCGCATAGCACAGGGATATCAGCTCTGTGCTTTGTGACCACCTAGAGGGGTGGGATAGGGAGGGTGGGAGGGAGGGAGACGCAAGAGGGAAGAGATATGGGAACATATGTATATGTATAACTGATTCACTTTGTTATAAAGCAGAAACTAACACACCATTGTAAAGCAATTATACCCCAATAAAGATGTTAAAAAATAAAAAAAAAAGAAGAAGGAGGAGGAGTAGGTGGAAAGAGGAAGGGAAAGTTTCTGTTGAGTTTATTTCCTTGGCAAGAGAAAACACAGCAGAGAAGGCATCATAGAATGGCTGAGGAGGAGGGAGCCCAAGGAATCTGGGTTTCTTAAGCACGAAAAGGTGGTGTGGTTCAGGTGGTTAGACTTACTGAGGATGGCAAACTACAACTCCAGGTTAGACAGAATGAGTTCATAAGTCTGAATGTGGTTGGTTAAAATAAGTCCTCTGTTCCTTCTAGAAAAAAGAGAAGACTCTGAAGACAGTTACATCCAATGAGGGAAATATTCTGGAGTCACTCAGTTATAGGTCCTTTAACATCTTTGGTTATGATGAAACACAGCATTCACACATACACATTTGTACAACACTGACATTGAAATAATGTTGTTGAAATTTGGAGATAATATAGCATGCCAGTTAAGAGCTGGCATGAAATCAAACCACCTGGGTATCAGCCCCAGCTCTGACACTTATTGGCGGTTTGATGTTGGGAAGGATGGTGTAATCCCTCTCAGTTTTAGTTTCCTCATCTATGAAATGGGGGCAATAAAAGTACTCTTAGATATGATATAGTTATGAGGATTATATTAAAACATTTGTCCATATGTATTACTTAGTAAATGAAAGACATTAGAAATAGCTTCCCTGCTGTTGATGGAAATACCTTGTCATTTTTCTATCTCTCCCAAGAGAAATTAAGATTCTAGGTTGGCAAGTGATACAAATATTCACCTAACACTGATTCATTCATTCAACGATTTGTGTTTGTGGAGTGCCTACCAGATAACCGGTCTGGCAGAACTCACAGTCTAATGGGAAACACAAATACACACGTAATTAAGAGGTCATGTTGGGAGGAGAATAAATAGGGCATAATGAGAAACAGGAATGGTTTATTTCACAAAGAAATTGTGACTGTCGAGGTAGATAATTCTTTAGGAATCTGAGATAAGGTAAGCTCAGCTATAAATAAGAGACACTTAGGTAAAATGTTCTGGGAATATACTCTCAGAGTTTTAATGCCTGTCCAATTAGCAAATAGTTTTGAGAACTTTCTTTTTGCTAGGAATTGCAGATACATGCATTTCTGCTCTAACATTAAATACATTTTACTGAAAAATTTTGCATCCTGTATTATGGGAAAAAATAGGATTGGAGGCAGTTCAATAAAAACTTAAGAAACTTTGGAATAGAACTTTAACACGCATACACTAATAATCTTAATAAAAATTATTAGCACAAGTAAAT
Source organism: Tursiops truncatus (assembly GCF_011762595.2). Taxonomy (NCBI): domain Eukaryota; kingdom Metazoa; phylum Chordata; class Mammalia; order Artiodactyla; family Delphinidae; genus Tursiops; species Tursiops truncatus. Next base: position 47,817,572 of record NC_047043.1, on the reverse strand, counting down.
CTTTAGCATCACTTGAACCTACCCTCTTTCGCAAGCCCTATACCTTGGAGTTTGCTCTCCTCCCACACGTCCTCCTCAGAGGTGTAGGGCCTGAAGACATTTGATTTTAATAGAAGCCAGTTTCATCAAAATTAAAACCATAAGGTGGGCTCGCAGCAGTGCTGGGATGGTAGGAGCAGGAGCTGGAACAGAGGCAGGGTCGAGGCCAGGCTCTGTACCCACCACCCACGCATCCCCCCGTGCATTCCCACGCCTCCCCGAGCATCCCAGTGCAACCTCGTGCTTCCTCGCATATCCTCGCACATCCGCCACCCTCAGCCGGCAGGATGGACAGCGCGTTGGGGGTCCTGGGCTCTGGAGACCAAGACCCCACCACCAAGCTCTTTTCATGGTGCTGGGCGCAGGGGTGACAGAGCTCAGTCACCAGCTGCTCTACATGGAGCTGCCCATCAGACGGGTCATGAGCCAATACCCACACCATTGAGACCAATGGGCTGGGGAGGAAGGTCCTCCACCCTCCGACCTTCTTCACCTATGCCAAGGACATTGTGCAAGTGGATGGGAAGATAGGCTGTTCCGAGGCCTGAGCTGCTGGCTGACGTCCACTGCCCTCTCCACCATGACCCCGGGCAGCATGAAGAAGATTTTCTCTCCGGATGATATCGAGCAGGTTTCCAGCAAGGATGACACGAAGATTTCTCTGAAGACTGTGGGGAAGGAGACCTCCTACCTGATGATGATGCAGGGAATGTCCCACATATTGGCTCACCCCTTACGTGTCATCTCAATAGCTGCACGGTCCATTTTGTGGGACTGGAGACCAAGTACACTGGAGAGTTGAGCTCCATTGGGAAGATTTTCAAAGATGAGGAGCTGCTGGGACTCTTTGTCAGCTAAATCCCTCACATCCTGGAAGATGCGGTTTTCTTGCAGGGCTGTAACCTGCTGGCCACTTCCTCAGTGCCTACCTGGTGGATGACAGCTTCAGCCAGGCCCTGGCCATCCATTCCGAGCTACCCCACAGGGGTGGCAGTGGCATGCCGACCTACCCCTTCCTGCTGGTGGGCGATCTCATGGCTGCAGGCCGGGCTCCCCACTCACTCCCCAGAGTTCAAATCCGGATCCACTGCTGGAAGGACGTGAGTGGGCAGGGCAAGCCTTTCCGTGGCTCCAGCCTGCCTTTCCACCACCAGGTGTCATCATGCTTTGCCCTGGAGTACCCCGAACCACCTCAAAAAACACTGTGTCTTAAACAACAAAGACCAAAGAACAAAGTATAGCACAGGGAAATATACTCAATATCTTGAATTAACTTTTAATGGAAAAGAATCTGAAAAAGAATACATAAATATATATAACTGAATCATTTTGCTGTACACTTGAAACTAACACAACATTGTAAATTAACTGTACTTCAATTTTTAAGAAAAGAAACACACACACACACAAACCCACACTATCTCAGCCTGGCCACCGTGAGTGAGGCCTGATCATCTCCAGGCACCTGTTACATGACCAACCCAGCAACACCTAGATGTCCTCCAGCCCAGGTGGGCTCTGGGTTCCATATTTGCCATGTGTCTGCACAGAAGCAGGGGATGGGTGGAAGTGAGCCTACACCCAGTGGCTTGGTCACTGTTAGACCTGAGGAAGCGGGGTGGCATTGAGGAATTGGGGCAGAATCCCCTTCCATTGCAGATTTGCCGAGTTTGCCTTGTGCTGGGGCCAGAGAATGGCTTGTGGAGGCCCAGGTCAGAAGGGCAAAGACTCAGGGGGTCAGGTACCACCCCCCATTCACACCCCTCGAGTTGGCCCCAGCTCTTATCCTTCAGCTCAGCTGGGAGCATCGCTCTCCTACTTTGTAAATAGGGTGTGATCCCCTTTCAGAAGGCCACCATCATGTCTGGGCACGTGCTAGTAAGTCCTGGCTAGGTTCTGCTTTCATTTTTCTCAGCACTACTTTTCTGATAAGAAGAAGGCAGCACCTTCTGAATGGGACATCGTGTGACTGCTCAGAACGTGTCCCCCTCTTCATCAGTTTCATGGTGTCGCCTCATATGCAGGACCTGGTCACCCGTGCAGCTGTGAACACCCAGAAGTTAGGCAGATCAGGGTCTCTAGTCCTACCCAGTTTAAAAGTTCCTAATAAGATTTGACCTTTTCTTCCTCAAATAAATGTATTGGTGGTGATTTGCGGGAAAAAAACCCTACACTCTGAAGGGGATCAGAACATGCCACCCCCAAATATGCCATCCTGCTATATGGATTATTTTGAGCTGCATACACTTGAGGAATAGCAGGGGCAAGAAAGGGTCTCTGACCTCCCTCTTTCTACCTAAAAGCAGGACATACAATTTCATATGAGAAAAGTGCTCTCCCTGCACCAGGAAGAAGAGAACATTCTTATCTCCAGACGTGAAAAGTTGACACCACGATGAATCTGTGCAAACAAACCTACTAAAATAACCTTTATCTCCCATTAGTTTCCCCCACATATTTCCTAACTTTCCCACAATTTGGCAGCCCCAGCCCAGCCCCTTTTCCCTTTGTCATGTCTGGTCTCCACAGCGAACTGTTCTTTGCTAACATGGCATGTAAGTTTCCAGGTCTATCCCATCCTTACAATATCTCTTTCTTTTCTATGAAGGCTTTCATGCCACATAAAATATTAACATCAAGTAAAATTTGTATGTTTTTCCTCCTATTAATCTGTCTTTTGTCAGTTTAATTTACAAGCCTTATTACACAACCTAAGAAGACAGAAGAAAAGTCTTATCTTCCCTACAAATCCAATAGTACCTAGGATTCCACACCCAAGATTTTTTAAAAACATGGGAAAATATCTTTGCAACATCTTTATCCACACTTGCAGTCTCTCCTAATAACTTAAAATAGTAGAAAGTTAGCAGTTCCTAAAGCCACTAAATCATCTGTTTCTTGCGTAAAGAAAGGTACACTGGCCAGAGTTTTAGGTGTTTTCCTTTATAAGGCTAAATTTTCTTCTTTAATTGTAAGAAAGCTTACATTGGATCATTTCAAAACATGAACCTGCTGGGGACTTCCCTAGTGGCACAGTGGTTAAGAATCTGCCTGCCAATGCAGGGGACACAGGTTCAAGCCCTGGTCTGGGAAGATCCCACATGTTGTGGAGCAACTAAGTCTGTGCGCCACAACTGCTGAGCCTGCACTCTAGAGACCACGAGCCACAACTACTGAAGCCCACATGCCTAGAACCTGTGTTTCGCAACAGGAGAAGCTGCTGCAATGAGAAGCCCGCGCACCGCAATGAAGAGTAGCCCCCACTTGCCGCAACTAGAGAAAACCCACGTGCAGCAACGAAGACCCAGTGCAGCCAAAAATAAATAAAATTTTTAAAAAACAAAAAAAACATGAACCTTCTGAGCCAACTCATATATGAATCAACACAACTTCCTCTTAAATGCCATCTTTCCATTATTTACAACCTTAAGAAACACACACTGCTTCGGAAAAAATCCTATGACCAGGCATGGTCCCAAATCACAAATAATTCACAGTTTAGTAGGAAAGGTAGTCACACTCAAATCATACTGTCTTAAAATAACTACCTTATTGGAGAGAGAAAGAAGGGCTAGAAGAAATCATGGTACACAATGATGAAATTTCTGGAGCTAACTTTGAAAGATTTCTCAAGTTGTTTATAATAGAAGAAACACTGAAAAAAGAAGAAGAAGAAGAAAGAGAAGGAGAAGAAGAAGGAGAAGAAGAAGAAACATGTTGCTAGGCAGAAGGGAGTCTGGGAATTCATTTCAAGAAGAAGCAACTGGAAATGCAAAGATGTAAGGTCCCTCCTCAGAGCACAGAAGAAGAAGGTCGCTCTATCTCTCTCGTCTCAACAATTTTTTGACATTTTATCCCTGACTCTTCTGGTTCTAATAATCATTGGGAAACTGTGGTCAGGCCTTATTTACTCAAACTCAACTTCTCTGTTTTCTTGTGAGGATGTTTTAGAGAGTGGAGGTGAACTGGGGTGAAGAAAACTGTCTCCAAGCCTGGATTTGGCTATTCTCCTAGGTGAGGACTGTGAACAATCTCTCACCCGGAGTGGGTGCAGGTCTTGGGAAAATAGCTCCACTGGTTTAGAAGATGGCTGTGTGCATGTGGGATGGCAGAAATGGAGACCACAAAAGGTGATTGATAAAATCCTCACCAGGAGACAAGGAGAGGATTTTAACTCAGTCCACTGAGGAACTGGGAAGATGCTGAGAATTCTGCTACAAGTGCTACATGATGATAATGGTGGTGAAAAAAATGTTTTAATAGAATTTTTCCAGTTATTTGCTCTATAGTATCTAATGGAACCCTTCCCAGTAATCCCTAAAACATGCAATAAAACTCTTGATTTGTAGTTCCTTTGGAGGGAGGATCAGGAGATGTGCCACATGGGAGATGAAAAATTCCCATTCCCACATAATAGAAACAGAGTAAGAGAGAACATTTAAGAAGAGCTTTAGTGGGATGACATATTTAAATTCCTGAAATAAAAAGATTATCAACAAAGAATCCTATATCCAGCAAAATTTTCCTTCAAAATTAAATAAATTAATAATAATAATTTTATATATTATAATAATATATAATTTTAAATAATTTTAAAATATAATAATTATATATTATTATAAGATTATTATATTAATATATAATAATTATATTATTATATATTAATATATAATGATATTGTATTTATATAATTTTAAATATAATAATAATTAATTAATTAATTAAAATGAAATAAATATGAAATAAAAGAAGAGCTTTGGACTTCTTAAAACCACGACCTAGCTGTTGGAATCAGTCCAGTCTTGATTTTAAGGAACCAGGAGACTCCAGTTAACATTGAGTTAAACCTGTGATCTTTGTTTACGTTAACTTTTTTTTAATATAAATTTATTTATTTATTTTTTGGCTGCATTGGGTCCTCATTGCTGCATGCGGCCTTTCTCCAGTTGCGCCGAGCAGGGGCCACTCTTCGCTGCAGTGTGTGGGTCTCTCGTTGCGGTGGCTTCTCCCGTTGCAGAGCACAGGCTCTAGGCAAGCGGGCTCAGTAGTTGTGGCTCGTGGGCTCCAGAGCGCAGGCTCAGCAGTCGTGGCCCATGGGCCTAGCTGTTCCGAGGCATGTAGGATCCTCCTGGACCAGGGCTTGAACTCACATCCCCTGCATTGGCAGGTGGACTCCCAACCACTGTGCCATCAGGGAAGTCCTGTTTACGTTAACTTTTAATATCCTGTGTTTATCCCTCCTGACAGCAATTTTATACACTTTTCACACAAAGACATTGACCTTTGGATGTGTTCCGTAGGCAACCAATTGCCCAAAAGGGACTAACAGGAGTCAATTTATTTTTAGCATGTGTTCCCAAAAGAAGACCTTTTGCCTTCAGGTAATGGTGATAAAGAAAGGAAGTGAGCAGAGAATCAGCTTTGTGTCCCCATCCATCCTCAAAGGGAAGGTACTTAAACTCAAGTTTATGGCTTTTTTAGTTTTGTATGTTCAGCACTTAGTCCATTGCCTAGCTAGTAGCCTATATTGGCAATCAATTTAGCTCATGTGATTGTGGAATCTGGCAAGTCCAAAGTCTGCAAAGTAGGGCAGTGCCTGCAGACCTAGGAAGGAGTTGATGCTTCAGTTTGAGTCTGAAGGTGTCTCCTAGAAGAATTCTCTCTTCATTATTTTTTAACATTAATTTTTTTAAAAATTGAAGTATAGTTGGTTTATAATGTTGTGTTAGTTTCTGGTGTATAGCAAAGGACATATATATATATATATGGTTTTTTTCAGATTCCTTTCCATCCTAGGTTATTACAAGATGTTGATTATAATTCCCTGTGCTATAGAGTAGGACCATGTTGTTTACCTGTTTTATGTATAGTAATGTGTATCTGCTAATCCCAAACTCTGAATTTATCCCTTCTCCCCGCTCTCCCCTTTGGTAACCATAAAGAGTTTTTGGTTTGGGAGAGGGCAGTCTTTTTCTATTAAGGCCTTCAACTGATTGGATGAGGTGGACTCACGTTATAGAGGGTAATTGGCTTTACTTGCAGCCTACTGATTTAAATGTTAGGCTCATCAGAAAAATACCTTCACAGAAACATCTAGATAATGTTTAACCAAATAACTTGGCATTGTGGTCTAGCCAAGTTGACACATAAAACTAACCAGCACACCAATGAACCCCAGAAGCTCCATCCACGTGCCCATCCCAATCACGACTCTTTCCCCCCACCCCACACCCAGCAAGTAACCATTACCCTGATGATATAGTAATCATTTTTGTGTGTATTTTTTAAAAATAATTTTAGTGCATCCCTAGACACGGTAGTTTATTCTTGCCTATTCGTTTTAATTCAATATTCCTTGAAGATCTATTTTACTCCATAGAACCCAAACCATGTCTTTCTTTACATTTGATCTGTTGAAGAGCTCAGGCCTTTGGATGTAAAGAATCACTCACATTCTGGTTATGGCTGATCAGATTCTGCATTAAATTTTGAATGTTTCTCAAAAGTTTTGTGCAGGCCATGTCATGATTTTCCCCATATCAGGTAGGTGGGAGGGCTGCAGAGCACAAGAAGATCCTGGTGTGTAATGTGTTCAGGAATCCCCAAGATGGGTCATAGGACCAAGGACTAGAGCTGCAGAGAGAGCTCTGCCTGGATGTACAGAGCGTGTCTGGGACGTGGGGAGAATGGGGAAGAGTCTACCCCAGCCCAGGTCTCCTTGGGCTCTGGACTGTAGCATCCCAGAGCTCAAGGATAATAGGAGTGTAAAAAGAATGGGTAGGTGATACGGGAAGGTACAGAAAAGCAAGGTAAGGATAAGTGAAAAATATTCCAGAGTCATGGGAAAAAGAAGAGAATTTTACTGAAGAGGGACATACAGAAAAATACACATACATGAGTGCATAGTTTGATAAATTTTCACAAACTGAACACACTGTATAGCTAGCATCCCAGTCAAGAAACAGAAGAATCTCCTTCTTGCCCTCTTTCAATTCAGTTATTACTCTCCCAAAAAATGACCTCCAATGTTATAGATTAGTTTTTTCTGTTTCTGTACTTCAAACAAATTGAATCATAGAATATGTAGTCTTTGGGGGACTGGCTTCTTTCACTCAATATTACATTTATGAGATTTATCCATGTTTTTGCTGAGTTGTAAATCATTGATTTGCATTGTCATATAATATTTGATTATGTGAGAATTTGGATAGATTCCAGTTTGGGGCCACTGTGGGGCTATAAATGTTGCAGAGAATGTCTTTTGTGAACACAAGTGTATGCATTTCTGTGAGGTCTACGCCTAGGAGGGGGTTTGCTGGGTCATGGCATATGCTTATGTCTAATTTTAATAGATATTGCCAAAGAGTTTTCCCATGTTGGGAAAATCAATTTATGTTCCCATCAGCAGCTGATTGAAATTTCCTGTTCTTCTATATTCTCAATACATGATCACTTTTGCCTTTTTATAAAATAAATAGGTACTCTTCTGGTACCTATATAGTAGTATCTCATTGTAGTTTTAATTTGCATTTTTCTGGTGAGTACTGAATTTAAGAAGCTTTTCATAAATTTATCAGCTGGTGGGATATCCTTTTTTATGAAGTGTCTGTTCAAGTCACTTGCTTATTTTTCTATTGGGTTGCTTTCTTTCTCACTGATTTGTAGAAGTGCTTTATATATGTTGGGTGAGTAATTTGTCATATATATTATATAATATATATTTCAAAATATAATATATTAATATAGATAATATATTGATATATTATATATTTCAAATATATACGATATATAAAATATATATTGAAATATATAATACAAATTATATTAACATATTTTATATGTTTATAAATATAAATTTAATAATATAAATATATTAATATAAATTTATTACATATAAATATATTAAATATAAAAATATTTCTATTATATATTATATATGTTTGAAATATAAAATATATTAATACAATATATAATTATGTTATAAGAATAATATATTCATATACTATATATTATATATAAATATATAATATATAATTATATTAATATATTACATACAATTTATATTTGTTTAATATGTAATATATTTAATATATAATATATAATATTTTGAGATATTATTATAATAAATAATATATTGTATGTTATAATAATATATTAAAATTATAATATAATAATAATAATGTGTCATAATATATTAAATATATATGTGTTATAATAATATATTGATAATGTATAATATATTAAAATGTATAATATATTTATATAATATATAATGTATATTTAATATATATTAAATATATGTGTGTTATAATAATATGCCAAAATAATATATTATATATTAAATTTAATGTATAATATATTAATATATCTTTAATATGCATAATATGTATAATTATGCATAATTATTATTATGTATAGTTATACATGATATGTACAATATTATAATATTATAATATGTATAATACATAATTATACATAATATGTATGATACATAATATGTATAATATATATTCCTATAATATACATGTAGGAAATATATAATATACATATTTGAAATATATAATATACTAATACATTATAAAACTATATTATATGAATATATATCAGTATATTAGATGGGGCTTCCCTGGTGGTGCAGTGCTTAAGAATCTGCCTGCCAACCCAGGGGACATGGGTTTGACCCCTGGTCCGGGAAGATCCCACAAGCTGCAGAGAAATTAAGCCCATGTGCCACAACTACTGAGCCTGTAAGCCACAACTACTGAACCCAAGTGCTACAACTACTGAATCCCGTGCACACCTAGAGCCCATGCTCCACAACAAGAGAAGCCATCACAATGAGAAGCCCACACACCACAACGAAGAGTAGCCCCCCTCTCCACAACTAGAGAAAAGCCTGTGCACAGCAGTGAAGACCCAATGCAGCCAAAAATAAAATAAATAATGAAATGAATAAATTTTAAAAATATATATATTATATAACTATAATATACATTAATATATTATATATTCTGGGTGAATCATTTATCATATATATTGTATACAAGATGTATAATATATATAATATATGTATTTGAAATACATAATACATATTAATATATTATAAATATATATTAATATATTATATAAATTATATTATAGAGTTATATATAAATTAATATGTAATTATATATATTGAAGTAGCTCATCTCACTCTTTTGATTTTTTATGTAAATTTTTAATCTAAACTAAACATTTTAATGGCTGAAAATAATACTGTCCTTATTGTTAAAGGCAATAAAAAGTGAGAGAATGTCTCATGAAAAGACAGAGAGAGAGATATCAAAGAATAGGTCAGAGTACAGCAATGGAAGGAAAGAAAACTATCTATTTTTCGTGTCACCATCAGGCTGAATTCATACACACAAATAGCTTCATTAAGCTCCTCAGCAAAACAGCATCACCCACATTTCACAGACAGCAGAACCAAAAGTCAGGGGATTCTCAAATGGACCCACAAATGTGCTCCATGTATAGGTAACTTCTCCAAATCAGCCAGCCTAGTAAATGGTTGGCCAGATTCTGAACCCAAGCCATATGTCACCAAAGCCCAGTGCTGCTAACCCATGACATTAAACTACCCTGCCTGGCTTCTTAAGTGTGGCTGTAAAAAACGAATGATGCCTTTGCTCATACCATTGGAAAGCTGTGAATGCTTCGGCTAATTTATGACGTATCTGTGCCAGGGAGGAAAAACATTATTTCCCCGCTGTATTTCCAGACAGACAGCTGTCTAGTGATCTTCGTGTGACCTTCCTAGCAGGTAGCTCACTCCTAGGTTTTCCATAAATGCTCCCTGGATAAACAGACAAATAAAGGAATGAATGAATGCCTACATGCAAAGAAAAAACCTGAATGCTAATGTCAGCTTTCTGCTAAAGACACCATGAGTGACCACACAGGTTTCTCAGCATCCTCAGGTGTTGCGAAGTCATTCAGGTTTCAGATGTCCAAGAGGACATCAGGTGAATTATTTTAAGCCATCACTTCTGAGACTAACCGCTGTGTTGACAAAAATAGGCGAGTGAAACAGCTGCAGCAGTGAAACATGCCCTAGGTCCTGGCATGGGTGGTGCCAGCGAAACAGAGCAGGAAATTTTAAGAGCTGGAGGAGACAGAGCAGGAAGCTAGCTTCAGTCCTCTTGACTTCAGCAAAGGGAGGAAAGGAAAATGCTAGCAAAATGGACGTTGCGAGGAGCAGATACACTTAATTTAGCCCATCCCAACAATGTCACACATGCATATTTTGGTATATAAGCCCTAGAGCTTTTTAGAGCAATTACACAACCAGTGCCCCAGTGCATCAAAAGCCAGTGAAACTGGATGCAGCACCATGGTGTTGAGAAGTGCTGAGGTCCTGACCTGCCTAGAGAAATGGCTGTAATCATGGCCCAAGCAAGCCATAATGAAACAGTCATTTGAATAACTAAGGATTCTATTAAAATGTTAAGAAGATCCCTGGGGGTTTGGGGTATGTCAGGGCACTCTGACATCATCTCTATTTTTTTTTTTGGCGGTACACTGGTCTCTCACCGCTGCGGCCTCTTCCGTTGCGGAGCACAGGCTCCGGACGCGCAGGCTCAGCGGCCATGGCTCAGCGGCCCAGCCGTTCTGCGGCATGAGGGATCCTCTCGGACCGGGGCACGAACCCGTGTCCCCTGCATCGGCAGGCGGACTCTCAACCACTGCACCACCAGGGAAGCCCTCATCTCTATATTGATAACATTCTTGCTCTGTCACCTAGAAAAAGTTATTAATTTACTCTGTATCTCAGTTTTGCCAGCCATAAAATGAGGATGATATTTTTTAATCTGTAAATCAAATAAAATTATCTAATGCTAATAATAGGCTATAGGTTATAGGTCTATAATTCCTCAACAGTATTCCAAAATTCAAAATGCTGGGAAAACTTCATTTTTTCATAGGTCATTTGGCAGCAAAACTTCATCTGACGTGAACAGATTTAGTGATGAAACCTGATCTGAGATAATCTGGAGATTTTTATTTATTTAGCCTCTTGCTAATGGGATTGATTAAGGACATTGCTCAAAACCTTTTAGGGCTGTTATAAAGTATATGGAATATATGCTATTTTAACTTTCTAAAAGTCAAAGAAAGTTTGAATTTTAAAGTGTCAATATATCTGGTCATAAGGGATTAATATCCAACATATATAAACAACTCATACAAATCAACAACAGAAAAACAAAAAACCCAATTAAAAAGTGGGCAGAGGAACCGAATAGACATTTTTCCAGAGGAAATGCAGATGGCCAACAGACCCATGAAAAGATGCTCAACATTGATAATCATCAAGGAAATGAAAATCAACTCAAAACCACAATGAGATATCACCTCACACCTGTCAGAATGGCTCTCATCAAAAAGAACACAATAGCCAGGACATGGAAGCAACCTAAGTGTCCATCGACAGATGAATGGATAAAGAAGCTGTGGGACATATATATTATTCAGCCATAAAAGAAACAAAATTGAGTTATTTGTAGTGAGGTGGATGGACCTAGAGTCTATCATACAGAGTGAAGTAAGTCAGAAAGAGAAAAACAAATACCATATGCTAACACATATATATGGAATCTAAAAAAAAAAAAGGTCATGAAGAGCCTAGGGGCAGGATGGGAATAAAGACGCAGACCTACTGTAGAATGGACTTGAGGACATGGGGAGGGGGAAGGGTAAGCTGGGACAAAGTGAGAGAGTGGCATGGACATATATACACTACCAAATGTAAAACCAATAGCTAGTGGGAAGCAGCCGCATAGCACAGGGAGATCAGCTCGGAGCTTTGTGACCACCTAGAGGGGTGGGATAGGGAGGGTGGGAGGGAGGGAGATGCAAGAGGGAGGAGATATGGGGATATATGTATATGTATAGCTGATTCACTTTGTTATAAAGCAGAAACTAACACACCATTGGGCTTACATTAAAAAAAGGTCATAATATATAAAATATAACTAAATGCCTAGGTTTCTTTTTATCATGGTCCAAACTGCTTAACCTTCAATAACACCAAATCTACAAAATGTAGACCACAAATATCTATAAAACTTAAAACCAGCTACTTCATCAGTGTTTAAATTTAGTATTCATAAAATATCATTGCATTTGAAAACAATTTAGATTCAGTTTTTCTCACTTTGTAAGAATGCTCATGTATGCACAATACATGTTGAGAAATGATAGCCCCTCATAAATTGTTCTTGTAGTGAAATGATTTCAAAGCAAAGTAATGAAAATTCTCCCAAATGTTTATAGAAAAATAGTATGGTTAGTATGAGATGGAAATGCAATTTAACATGTTTTATATAAATGAGACCTTGTAATAGTCAAAATGTTCAGGTTGGCCACAGAGAGAAGTATCAGCTCTGTCAATGTAAGCTCTAAGAAGGATAATAAATATTGATGTGGAGAATTCTTCTCTAGGTATCCTCAGCATCAACTAAATTTCCTTAACACCCTAGATTTTTCTGGTTCCAGTCTCAGTTACAGAGATGAACATCACCAAACATTCACTAGGCTGAAGACTCACTCTGGAAAGTGACTTTCATACTAAATGTCCAGTTAAGCTGACTTGTGGCTTGAAAGAATTCATCTTCACTTGGATTAATAAATTGATTGCAACCAAACACTGAATGGTGGCAAATGAATGCGGTTCTAAGTCTCAGACTGTCTACACAGAAGCACTAGTTCTGTGGGCATAAGTAATGGTTCATTACCACAACATTTAAGCACAGAAGTATGATTCCATTGCCAAGTTGCAGAAATGATTTAGCTATTATCATGGCATACTTCATGTACAAAACTAAAATTCTAGGTGTTTTGCTGACTGTTTTATTATTTAATATTCACAATACTCTCTGAGTTAGCCACAATCATTTCCCTCATTTTACGGATACAAAAACAAATGTTGAGAGATTCAGAGGCATCCCAAGATCAAGCTAGTGACAGAGCTGGGATAGGAATCCAGCTTTGCATGTCTCAGAGTCTGAGTTCTTAACCATTATTATGGTGAGAATTCCTAGCTCCACCCAAAATAACAAGCCCATCAATCTCATCATTTTCTCTTTTCCCCCCAGTGTGAAAGATGTTGTATACACACAAACACACACACATACCTTATAAAACATAAAGATATTTTCATCATATAAAATCGTATTCCACTATGGAACTAAAGGCTTTTTTTTTTTTTTTTTTTTTTTTTACTAATTTGAGGTCAAGTCCTGTATCTTATTTCTCTGAGACACACTCAGAGATTCTGCAGCCCTTCAAGAGATCAATAGTGGCACCGAGCTCCACTAAGAAAGCAACAGCAGAGACGGAGGAGAGACTGCAGTACAGTACAGCAAAGCCAGTGAAGCCACTGTTGGTTTTCCACACAGCAATCAGTAACCAGAAAATAAAGACACCATGTTCATCTCCACTGAACCACAAGTTGCTAAGAACAACTACCTGAGTTTATTGTCTTATTTTCCAGCTTTTCCCCTGCCTGATGTTAGCAGGGGAGGCTTCTGTACTCCAGGCATTCATATCTAATTTGCTAATGGTCATTTATACTGATGAGTGGACCCATAGTGAAGTAAGATCCCTGACTTACTCCATATTCCACAGTCCCCAAAACATCAAGATGTCCCTCCATTTATTACACTGAGAATCCCCCCAAGTCTCAAGTGCACTGCTGACCACTGATGTAGCCATGCTTCCCTTAAGGCGGAAGTGAAGAAGTCACTGCTCCAGGTGAGAGTTCATCACAGCCAATATGGATGTGTCAACATCAGATGGACAAAACAATCTCTTGTTCCACTCATGGCTTCTTCCCACAGCAAAACATTTATTCATAAAGTATGTACTGTGGCCCCTAATACCCATATTAGGGGTAAGGCTCCAATAATAGCCCCATTAACTGCTGATCTAGTGACAGAGGCTTTAGAATCTTTATTTGTGATGAAATGAATGAAAATAATATAGAAAGGGTATGAGAGCCTCAATATTTTCAAGCCTCATTTTTCATTTCTGTATGAAAGATGCATCTTAAGACTTGTACAGAAATCTAACCATTTAACACAAAATGATCAAGAAGAAATCTGATCTATCCTAACAGAGGTTAAGTTCCACAGGCAGTAGAAGGCAAAATTGAATGTCATTAAAACTGCAGTTGAAAGTCCCTTAGGAAGGGATCACATTGGATATCAATACATATTTCTCAATACATTCAACACCTCTTTTTCTCCAAAGATGAAACAGATCTCTGTTACTTTGGGCATTCAGTGAGCCATCATTTACATTTATGAGTCACATTACACAAAAATTGTGCATATTTGAACAGTAAAATCATACATAGGACAACAAGATGGTCACTTCCTGAGGGGCCTATGGTAACTGAGATATTTGGGGTCACAGGAGATATATCGACTAATCTTTCCAGGGTTTGCATTTATTGAAGAGAAAGTCAAGTGGAACCACTGAGGGTACTTAAATTATTTTCTTCCCCCATCCTCTTTATTTCCCCAGCTTTTTTTCCTTTTTGATAGCATTTACAAGGATTGTTCATCTCAGAGTTGAAACAAATCTTGAGATTTCTTTAAGAAAATGGCCATCATACAACAAACTCAGCTCTACCTCTGTTTTTTTTTAACAGCATAATGCCCTCAAGCCTCATCCATGTTGATGCAAATGGCAGGATTTCCTTCTTTTTATGGCTTAATAATATTATGCTATAAATATACCACATTTTATTTATCCCATTCATCTATCAGTGGACACTTAGATTGTTTCCATGTCTTGGTTATTGTAAATAATTCTGCAATGAACACAGGGGTGCAGATATCTTTTCAAATTAGTGATTTTGTTCCCTTTGGATAAACACTCAGATGTGGAGTTGCTGGATCATATAGCAGTTCTACTTTTAATTTTTTGAAGAAATTTCATACTCTTTTCCATAAGGGCTACACCAATGTACACTCCCACCAATGGTGCACAAGGATTCCCTTTTCTTAGTTCCATCTCTTAGAGTAGATTAAAGTTGGTTCTATAAAAATTTCAGTAACACTAGCAGTCATCAGAAATATGTAAATTAATTCTATAGAATAAAAATAATTGATGCTGGAGAAAACATGACAGGTATGACTATGCATTTTCCCCCTGAAAGTCTGTATGTTTCAATTAATTCCAAATGTTCATGGGGGAAACCAGCTCAGGCTCAAGCCACACGCTACCAGTGAGACAGGGAAGCAAGTTTTAGAGTGGATGAAACTAAGCTAGATCCAGACGTTAGCCCAGAAGATCCTCAGAGTTCAAGCTCAGGTTTGTCTTGGTAGGTAGAGGGAGGGGGTGTGGGCAGGGAGAAGGTACATTTCAGCCAGTGGCATGTCAGAGAGAAGTTCTGGGTGACTGATGGGAACACAGAGAACAGCAAAAGTACACCGTGGTCCCTGGACATCTGTTCATAAATGACCAACTTCCACTCCTTGGAATCCTGGACCAGAGTGGGAACCCCACTAAAAGTCAGCTAAGCCATGAGGGCTAAGAGTTAGAACAGCAGAAGTTATAATCACTCGCTCTGAAATCAAGCACATTTGTGTTGGATTCTGGCTCTGCCGCTCATTAGTAATAGCAAGTGCTCATTCGATGGTAACAATAGCCTGCATTCAGAATTGTCAAGAAGGATTGAAGGTAAGTTGACCATACATATAGCAGAGGGTTTAGTGCAGGAATACAATCCTGGAGTTGGTCAACATGGGGACCTAGGTAAGGTGGGGAGTGGGGAGGGGGTGGTGGGCCCAGGGCTGGCTTCACAGGTGCACCACCTTTGCTGCTACACAGGGCCCTATACTTGGAAGAGTTCCACACTTGGTTTAATGCTTTACTGTCACCATCTTGAAATTCTCAATAATTTTTTAACATTTTGCACTGGACCCCAGCAATTATATAGCTGGTCCTGGGTAGGCCATTATGGATACAAAAGACATTTCAAACAAGTACCCATAGATGTTGGGATAAGGCTCCACTGATTACGATTGGTTTAGACTTGTCTGGGCTTTGCAAGGCAGAATCCAGCTTTGGGAGATGGAAAACAGCAAAAACAGGACAGACTAGACAGAGGAATGGGCACACCTGTTTTTTTGTTGTTTTTTTGGTACGCGGCCCTCTCACTGTTACGGCCTCTCCCGTTGCGGAGCACAGGCTCCAGACGTGCAGGTTCAGCAGCCATGGCTCACAGGCCCAGCCGCTCTGTGGCATATGGGATCTTCCCGGACTGGGGCACGAACCCGTGTCCCCTGCATTGGCAGACAGACTCTCAACCACTGCGCCACCAGGGAAGCCCGGGCACACCTGTTTGATAAGGAGGGTGACTATATAAACTGATATCCAGCAATTGTGCATGAGAATGTAAGTGGGTGCTATTAATAATTACCCCAAGACAAGAGGCTCAAACTGTGACTCTCTTGGTCAAAGTGGGAGAAAAGGTCACCCTATAAATAAGCCATTCTAGCAAAGTATTTTGAAGTTATTCCTAAAGGGCAAAGTTGGAAATTAATGAGGAAGATAGCATCGTGACTACAAAGCACATGTGTTCATAGAAAATTCAGATCTATTTTTAGAGGTGGAGGGAAAAGAGTAGTTATTATCTGATATTTGAAAGGATAATCAATCAGAATAAAATTTCATGTAGTCAAAACTTCTATTTGAAAAACTGCCCATATGTTGATAATTGTTGCAGGTACATGGAGTGCATTACACTGTTCTCTCTACTTTCATGTGTTTGGAAGTTTCATAATAACCATTTTTAAAAGCAAAAAAAAATAACTTAGATGTTTTTGTTGATATTACATTGATTGAATAAATATTTTAAATCTTCTAATAGATTATTTTATTAACAGCTTGCCGTAAAATTACTCTGAAAAATAAAAAGGAAAACAACTTGATTTGAGAATGATTTGAGTATCAAGTGTTCTCCAATTACCCAAGTGAATAAACAGTACTGTTGCCAGAATTTCTATATTGAGGGACTTAGGGATATAAATATAATTGGAGGAAGAATCAGAAAGTCTGTCCTGAAGCTCTGTTTACATAGAAATCACATTATTTTTATTTAGATTTCAAGTTGATTTTGAATGGCTTGGGATTGCTGTGATGAGGCTTATGGGACATTAAAGCCTCCTGTATTAGTCATAGGAGATTAGACTGTACTACAGATACAAATTAACCCCAAATCTCAGTGGCTTAAGAAAAATCCAGGCTTGTTTCTGGCTTGTGCTTCTGTCTGTTGAGGATTAACAAGGTGCTTTGCCCCTCCTCACTCACTGAGGGATCCAGGCCCTCAGAGGCCCTACCATCTTGTAACTGCTCCATCTGAAACACGTGGTTCTCTCTGTCCCCATGTCTGGTGATGAAGACTGGAGAGTCATACAGCCTCAGAACATAAGTTACAAGCCATTTCCACCAACATTTCATTGGCTGAAATCTGTCATGTGGTACCATCTGATGGCAGAGGGTAAGAGCAATCCAGAGAAGCGAATGGAATATTTGTTTAATATTACTGTCTCCACTATGTCCCAACCATGTCCTATGGATAATACTGCAAAAAAGTACAGTTCATGATTTCTGGGGTCTTAAGTCCTAGAGTCTGAGCTGAGTGCTGAATGGGAATTAAAATGGCATTGATCAGTCAGAAAATATTTGTTCAGCAAATGAATAATGAAAAGAAGATTGCAGGGTGAAATTTCTAACTTTTTCAAGCAGTAAATAGTATTTATTTTCATATAAGAGGCATGATTAATGCAAATGAATATTGACAATTCATTCAAACCAGCGGAGCTGATCTGTTAACTGCCAACAATTTCCTGGCCATTGCCATGGATAACAGTAATGTTTATTTTAAGATCAGTGATGGCTTTAGTTACCTTTTCCTGCACAGCAAACTACCAGGTGGGCTCAGTAGGGTGGTTTCACTTGGGGTCTTTCCCTGCAGTCAGATGGTGGCTAGGGGTAGAATCATCTGAAGGCATCTTTTCTCATAGGTCTAATATGTCTGCTGGGATGCTGGAAACCAGTTGGGCACTGCCTGGCCATCTCTCTCTTTCCATGCAGCCTCTTCACAAGACTAGTCTGGGCTCCACACAGCCTGGCATCTCAGGATAACTGGCCTTCTGCATGGCAGACAGCTTCTTCTAGAGTAAGCATTCCAAAAGCACAAGGCCCAAACTGCAAGGTTTCTTAGCACCTCGGCTTGCAAGCCCCACAGTGTCACCTCAGTGCACCCCACTGGTCAAAGGTGAGTCAGAGGGCCAACTGAGCTCGAGAGAGGAAGCAAGGCAAAGGTATGAGGACTGAGTGGCATGGGCGCCATCTTGGGAGAAAGCTGTCACTAACCAGACCTTTTATTTAATCAGACCCTAATTTCCTACACTCTAAATAGTTCATTTTCAAATGCAAGTGCAAGTTTGTAAGAGTTTATATTATGCTAAGTTTGCTGTTCCACAGTTTTGCCCTTATCCTTTAAAAAAAACTGTAAATGGACATAGTGTGCAAACACATAAGAATTGGTATCAGATTCCCTGATCTCTGGATTTAAAATGCTAGGATGGCAACTGGATGTCGACTCTAGTTAAGGACATCACCGCTTTGCTATTCTGGTCAGATTGTCAAATATCTGGGTGCAAGTATCGGGATGAATGGAAGGATCGGGGAGGGTAGTGCAAGCCTTCCACTTCACATACACAATCATATAAATTGTGTGTGTTGTGGGGGAGTGGTTGCGGGTGTGTGTGGATGTGTAGGTGGGGGGGGGTGTATGTGTGTGTTTGAGTGTGTGTGTGTAGTTGTGTGTGTGTGTGTGTGTGAATGTGTGTGTGTGGTGTACGTGTGTTTGTGGGTGTGTCTGTAGGTACACATAACACAGTTGTCTAAAGTCCATGGCTTGGCATTAGCCCTGAAGTCAAGGAGTTCCCTATTTAGCAAAACAATTCACCCAACTCAGATTACTGAACAGGACAAAAACAAGGTCACTCAATAATTATATCTAAGCAGAGAGAAAAATGAGACCACTGTCCACATCACAAAAGGGACGAAACATTCCAGTCACCCAGGTAACAGGAGTGACCACTGCTTCTTTATCATTTACATCTTTAGCCTGGCTCCATTTCCCCACCTTCTGGATAAAGTTATTAGCATACCCCGTCTTAGAGTTACCCCCACCTCTGGGCAGTACTCAATCCAGAACAAACCCACCTCCTCATCTCTCATCAACACCACCCAACCCAAGGCCAAAGCTCAATGTGAGCCACTCTCAACAGCAACTCTCTCTTATTTGGGGCCCCTCCTTCTCCACGCTGTGCGTCCCTTTCGTCCATCACGAGGATAACATCAGCGCATGACATCAGAGTGACCGAGGATGGGAGTGTGGGTTCTCCTGGCATCTGGCCCCCTCTCCTCCCACCACAGTGATAAGAACTAACACCAGTGATGAGGTGAAATGCATTTTACCCCAATCAATCCATAATTATCAGCTCTAATGTGAGCCTCGGCGAAGGAGAAGGTGGAAACTAATGATTGGGACATTCCCGCCAGTATTTCGTGCAGTGTATTCATTCTTTCATGCAGCAAATACTTCAGGAGCTGAGTACTGAGTCCTGCTACATGCTGAGTACAATGGAGTTTCACAGGCAGGTATGATAAAAATATGTAATCCAGGAAAAACAGTAACTGTGGCCATTTATCACTAGCTATTTATCGCACTCCCCTTCTTTCTCTTAGGACACAAACACAGTAACACAATGAAATGCCTCTTTCTTCCCTTGTGTAACACTGATCCACCCAGACTTCTGCTCCCACCCTTAGGTGCTGTCCGTTCTATCTGCCACTAGAAAATGATGACACTAGAATATCTGGTTGAATTCTCAATTGTTACTCCTTAACATATTATATCTCTTTTTTAAAAAGTTCACCAGTGTTCCCAATTAAGGAGATTAATTGTAAGGTCCTCACCTACCAAGAATGACTCTAAAGACCAAGTTTACTAAAGGGTCAGCAATCAATCAATTGATAATTATTGACCAAAACTTTACACTGAGGGTGATTGGATTTGTGACAATTATCCAAAGGAAAATCTTTCCATTTCTAAATGACAGGAGAAGAGCTATTTCATATTTACAAGAAATTTTCTGAACATGAGAGGAAAATTTGATGGGAGGGTTGAAATTTTTCTAAAGAGAAGTACAAAACATACATTAACAAAAGTGATCACAATTTCAGTTTATCTCTTGGCATTTCAGATTTGAAGACAGTCACCATCCTCATTTTTCTGTTTCCTTTATTCAAAGTGCAATTCATAATGACTTTTCTTTGGTAGATATTTGCAAAGCATATAAAACTTTATGTGTCTTCTTTACAAACTGCAAAGCAATGGGAGAAGCTACTTCTTTCTTACAAATATGTTTTCAAATTACTCCAAATGAAACAAGAAATGGTGCATTTTTAACTAAAATTTAATAAATATATTAAAGTCCATGGTTTAGAAGTTGCCTATTTGCAAATAGTGGATATAAGACCCTATTTCAACAAAAATGTAACTGTGCAAAAACATTTCAGAGTAGAAATAGTACCTAGAGCCCAAAAAGTTGTGTTCTGGTTAGGGCAAAACAGAACTATTTGTTAAAATGCTTTTCAGTTGCCTTAAATTAATCTAAAAATGTTAGAAATAATACTGACGACTGGTTAAAAGACTAGGATGCTGGAATCTGATGAAATTAACCTTTTGTTATTAGATAAGTTAATTAAACGTTCTGGTTGTCAGTCCCCCCACTTAGAAAATATCACATCATTATCATAGAGATATTGAGAGGATTAATGCATTGAGAGGATAGTGCATGTAAAGGAATTAGCAGACACCACATAGTAAGTGCTCAATAAATGTTAGATATGCTGATAACAATTATGAAGGAAAGGTGATGATATTAATTTTCAAATGAGTAGGTATCTTCCTTGTATACTGATTTACTCGTTACTGTATCTGTGTTTGTGTCTATCTCAGGTTTGCAAATAGTGTTTTGAAAACAAATAGGAAATGATCCACTTGGACCCTTAGTAAATATAAATCCATGACTCAATTTTTTTCCTAAATGTTCTGCTGATGCCAAAAATCAGAGAAACATACAAGGCTGGAATCCAGGAATGAGTTGCTATTGTATTCTCTACCTCAGGCTGAGAATTTGTGTGGGGATTTTCAAAGACAGAAGCCAATAAGCCTATTATATTGCAAACGCAAAAGACAACGGTTTTTGTAATAAACACAAATTGAAAAGGGAAGGATTAGAGCATGAGTAACAAAGAAGAGAAATAATTATACTGAGTGGGATAGGGGTGTAAAAGGATTACCACCCACCAGGCCAGCTCAAGAGAATAAATCTCAGAGCTTTCAGCAGCTGCAAGGTAGGTGATCCTGTAAATATTCACATAATATTTCTAAAATTAAATGTCGCTGTTACAGAAACAAAAGAATTAAATGGGTCATGCCACAGTAGGTGTGTCAGTCGGAAAACAGTCAGAAAAACTGTTGGAAAAATGGGGCCAATACCAGGCTGTTCAGTAGAAGGTATTTAATACAGGGCATTAGTTATAAGGGTGTTGGTAGAACTAAAAAAACAAACCAGGAAAGATGAGGAAGCTGCTGCCTCCCCTAGGGCTGGGGGGAGATGAGAGTATGTACCTAAAAGCCAGAAGTAAGGCTGCTTTATGGAAGTTAGATACACACAAGGTCTCAGACATGGAGATATACTGCCCAAAGCAAACACAGAGGGAGAACTAGATCCTATATCTTTCCAGTCTGCCAACAATGCCTCCCACAGGGACAACCTACACAGGAGCCAGTTAGCAAGGGAGCCTGGGAAAGTAGGTGTCAAGGGAAGGGCATGGAGCAGATCTGAAAGCAAATGAGCAGAAAACCAGCACAATAGGCAATGAATCACCAAGGAAACCTATGAAATAGAGAAAAAGGTACCACTCCTTCCACTTAGAGTTAAAAGGAACCCTCAACACAAAAGGGATGACATCAATATTTGTTTTAATTGGAGTACCATTTAGAAATGCCACTGGGTTATGTTCCCCCATCAAAAAGGTGCTGCTAATATTGAAAGTCTCCCCACACAACCAGATTTCTTTCCACATGTAACAGGGTAAAAGGAAACCCATTTTTAGTTGTTCATCTGCTCTCGGATTTCATAGACCTGGAAGAATTCAAAGAAAAAACATGGGGAAATGCATGTAGGATGGTCATCACTTTAATTTCCCTAAGATGAAAACTTATACAAATACCATCTAACAATTCCCTGATTTTATGAAATAAGGTCATTGTGATAGCAGAACACTAAAAGGATATATTTCCAGAATTAAGTACTGTCCCAACTGCCCTGTCTTTACTTTTCTCATTTCGTTGCAGCCGGTGAAAAGTTTGCAAAACCAGCACAGAATCACAGAAGGACAAGGTAAGGTTATCTCAATGGGAGGTTCCCAAAAGGATTGTATTGACTTGTAAAACTGAATGAGCTCTGGAGAAGAAAGCATAGAATCCTGGACCAACTAAATTTGTGTAAGTTTGGACAATGTAATCTCTGGGTCCCACTTTCCTTAGACTGTGAAGATTAGATTTAGAACATCTCTGCATCTTCAGGGCGAGCAGAGATGTGAGTGTGGACTTGCTCAGCTCAGTCTCAGGGAAGTGTGAGAACAAAAATCACAAGTACCGATTCCCAAAGTGCACATGCTCAGGTCGTGCCCAGCACATAACGTAGAAAGTCAAGGACACCTGGGCACTCAAATCAGCTCCCTTGGTTGGCGCCTCAGCCCCTCTTTCTGTGCCACCTTTTTTCTCAGCTCACATTCATGAATCAACGTATCCTCCAAATTGACCAAAAACTATTGCAGCCACACATGACGCCCATGAGGGTGGAGCCATCACCTCAACTTTTTTTCTACCAACCAATTCAATATAAAAATGAGCATGGTGATAAAATATGGCAATAATGGAAGAATTTAGTTTTCTCTTATTAATTTTAACATTGTTTTATTGAAAACGTCAATCTGTAATTGCAAGGAAAACAAAAGATAAAAAGAAAAACACAAAAAGAGCCCTCCCATTTTTCAGATGTTAGAGTAAATGGTCACCAATGCTAAATTTCTACAGAAAGTCGATGAAATGGGGGCATTGGGACTATAAGCCATTGACAACAGGCTCCTTGCATAATCACTGCAGCCAGCCCAAGTGACCTGAAAAGTCTAAGACAGAATTCTGGTCAATAAAGCAAAAGACAAATGGGAGGTTATTTCTCCTTGGTCTCATAACTAGCAGGTAATTTGAACGCAAGTCCTGCTCAGCTTTTCAAGTCCAAGGCTAGTGCTCTTACAATGAGCTGCTTCCAAAAGAAGTCCATGTGGTCACAGGCTGTCACCAACAGAAAAGGTGCTGCTTTGTTTATACACAGGGGCATGACAGCATCTGCTGGCTTCACTGTCCCAAAAGAGGTTAAATAATGCTCAGTATTGCTTGACCTGAGGAGTGGTTGGTAATAACCCTGAGGAACTAGGCAAAAAATACAACAACAGCAAAGTGATTCTTTGTAGTATTAGTGCATCTTCTGATATATCAGGGTACACACTCAGAGCTCTGTGTCCAGGCACATGTACACACACGGGGAGCATACCCCCATTTCCTGCAATAAAAGGGACAGAAAGGATAATCTTGGGTTGAAGAAAAAAGGCACTTCCAATAGTCACTAGATTGATTTCATCAGCTATCTACTGAGGAGGGCTTTTCAGCATTTTCCTGTCACTGTTCCCCTCAGAGAGTCCTGACCCAAAACTTGAAGTCCAGAAAAGTTACCAATGAGGAACCACACAGCCCTTTGTCGAGGGGGCCACTGTCAGGTGAGACCAGACACAGCCTGACACTGTCCACATTTTTTCAGAGACAACACAATTGTAAGTTCGAGCATACCTCATGGGAAAGCAATATGTCAAGCTCTTAAAAAGAGCATCTTACCTGATGCGGCTGCGAACTGGACCATCTGCTATAGGTGGGAACACCGGACGGCTTGCTGGCTGAGGTTCTCTAAAAAAGGAAAGAGAAAAGAGATGTCACGCTGTCACACAGACTGAACACACTTTTCATTTCTCTAAATGAATGATTTATTCAGTGTCTACAGTTCCAAAACTTAACACATCTTAGATTCTATCTGAACTGAGTCTTTCTGATTCATTTCTTTCAAAACATAGTCTCCTCAACAAGTATAATCATATGGACATTAAAGTCAAGACATCTGGATCCATGTCTCAGTTTGCACTAGTTGTTTAACCTGGTATGAGTCACCCACATGCTCTCTGTCTCAACTTTCTCTTCTACGGAACCTGGAATAATCATTTTTATGTCATGGGATTCCTGTGAGGGTCACATATGACAATAGCTGTGAAGCACTTTGTACAGTAAAGAACTGTGCACATATAAGGCGTCCATTCAACAAGCAGAAAATAAGACACGTTATTTTACATTTCTGTTTGAAACAAAACTGGTTTACAAACACCTAAGTTAATAAATGAGGTCATGTGAGTGCCAGTTATTCTTGTTATAAAAAGATCCTTCACCTTACAAGACGACCACACCATTGCTACCAGCAACCTGGGCTTGTAAAATGCCACAGCTCACCATACATGAGCTCATCCCAAGCCATTCTCATCACCATTTCCTTTTTCTACTTCTACCATGGAGGCTAGAAAAGCTACATGCTCACTTTCTGAGTATTTCTTCCCACCAGCGCTGGCTCATAAGATGTGACCATAATTCTGCTGTGGGTGGGCGGTGGTCAGGAGTTCTGGGAAACACTTTGCTTTCCTGACAAAAGGGAAAAGATAAGGCTTATACTTTCCCGATTACTCTTCTTTCTCTCTACATGCACACATGCTACACGGGAGCTGAAGCAACCATTTTGTGACCATGAGGAAAAGGCTGAGATGCTATCCGTGATCTTGTTAAGCAGCTGAACCATGACTTCTGGCTGCTACTTTTGCCTAAACCCTCCTTGTGTCATTGACATTAATCGCGTTTTTCTACTACTAGCAGGGTGTAATGCCATGCTCTGCTGTTCATTCAAATTGAGTCAAATTACAAGATTTCAGTTCTTCAGAAGCTTGTGGATGCTTCAGGCAGAGAGAACATACAGACAGAAGCATGAAGATGTGAAAGCGATTGGTATGCTTCGAAAATGATCAATAGGTCAATACAGTATGGCCAACTCCTGCATCCCCCATCACTGCACTCTATTTGCTCTTCAGGACTCTTGTGTGATTCCCAGCTGGCCTTTGCTGATTCCAACAGCTTCCCTGCATCTCTGCAACAGAGAGCCTCGTGTGTTGGCTGTTGCTGTTGTGTCTTGCCTGCTCTGATCAGCTTCCCTCTGCATCTGCCCCTCCCAGGGGGCAGGGCTGGGACCAGCTCTCAGGCCCTCCCACTCTCTCCTGCCTCACTGAGGTTAATGGGAATGAACCCAAGAGCAAGTGTGAGAGAAGCATCTTGTTTTCAACTTGGACGGAGGGAGAACCTCAAGGAGGAGCTAGAAGTTAAACCAAAATCTTCATCATTTTTCCTCAGGGAGAAACAAAAGGGATGATCTTATCACTGAAGGACCATGCGCATTCTCCAATGCTCACTTTCCTTGTTGTGAAGTAATGTCCCCATGCTCCCTTCCCATCTAGCCCCAAATCCATTCAATTCAATGATACTAATATATTCACTTTTAGAGTATATAAATGATTACCAATTATAGTGGCAAGACTGACTTTCCATGGAAGGATTAGATTCCTTTCAATGTTATGTGTTTAAAATATGAAAAAGAACCTTCTTCTTAAATCTCAGCTAACTAGATAAGGTTCATAATCTAGAATAGCTCTTTGTCTGGATGTTTTAACAGAGTCCATCTTCCCTACACTTTTAGGAAGAGGCTGTTGGCTGGTTTTCCAGCCCAACAATTTGGGCTTCAGCAGTCTCTTTAAGTCTCTTTAAATCATAAGATTTTAGAATTCACCATCAGACTAATTTTCGAGGCATTATATCTTGAGAACATAATTCATCATTATTTAAAGTCACAGTATGGGTTTCTGAAATTGTAACAATAAATTTTATATTTATTATCAGAAAAATTAAGATTTGGGCTTTTTTTAATTGAGATATAATTGACACATAACATTGTGTAAGTTTAAGGTGTACAACATGTTGATTTGATACATTTATATACTACAATATGATGCCCACTGTAGTGTAACACTTCTGTCAGGTCACATAATTATCATTTCTTTTTTGTGGTGAGAACAATCAAGACCTAGTCTATCAGCAACTTTGAGTGTTGTTGCCTATAATCTCTATGCTGTGCATTAGATCTCTAGGACTTATTTATCTGCTAGTTGCAAGTTTGTACCCTTAAACAATGCCTTCCCCTCCCAGCTCTTGGTAACCACCATTCTACTCTCTGTTTTTACAGTCATGGCTTTTTTAGATTCCATGTATAAGTGGTATCAGACAGCATTTGTCTTTCTCTGTCTGACTTATCTCATTTAGCACAATGCCCTCCAAGTCCAACCATGTTGTCACAAATGGCAGGATTTCCTTCTTTCTTGTGGCTGAATAATATTCCATTGTGTATATATATGCACCACATCTTCTATATCTTAAGTGTTGATGAACACTTAGGTTGTTTCCATATCTTAGCTCTTGTGAATAAACATGCCATAAGCATGAGAGTGCAGATATCTATTCAAAATCCTGTTTCACTTTCTTTGGATATACAGCAGTGGGATTGCTGGATCACATTGTAGCTCTACTTTTAATCCTTTAAGGAACCTACATACTGTTCTCCATAGTGACTGTACCAATTTACCTTCCCACCAACAGTGTAGGAGGGTTCACTTTTCTCCACACCCTTGCCAACACCTGTCTCTTATCTTCTTGAAAGCTTTGGTTTTTATAAATAAAATTTAAATTCTGGTAATCAAAGTCAAGATATGAGCACTAACGTCCAAAACACATTTTAAAGAAAAGTTAGATGTGTGACATGCAGCATGTGACTCAAATTCTTAAGGAACCTTGAAGTGGGAAGGGCAGAAGATGGGCACTTGTGGATTTGAATGCAATAATAACTCCCTATGAAATGGGCCTCTATCTCCTCTGGATGAGTATCACCATACTTCCATGCCCACGCTTCACTTTTTCCTAAAGGTCACACTGCACATCAGCACTGACACAAATATGATTCACTTTATAATGGCAATTACATTCTTGTGATTCACATGCTTTATGTCCTTCCCAGTGCTCAGGATAAATGTAAAAGGCAAGAGAGACAACAAAGCAACTGGGCAACATTAAGTACAAATTTTAAAGGCATAACAACATTCATAATCATACCATAGCTTCTGACGAATGCGGCTGTATTTGAAAACTAGTCTCATAGCATAAAACATGAAATCTGGTTGGGTTTCCTTCATGTGTTTTTAATAAACTAGCCATAATGTGTGGTTTGGATTTCAGCTTAAACAAAAATAAACTTACCCAACAAACCAGATAACTAATTGTTCATACCCTCATTCTCCTCCTGCTAGAGCCCTGGGCAACCAGTAGTTAATCAAAGGGAAGTACCCACATCAGAATAAAGAGGCTTGCATGAATTCTCTGACCCCAGGAATTCACAAATCTCTGAGAGTGGGATCCAGCAATTTGCATTTTTAAGTAGCTCTTCAATTGATTCACATTAGATCTTAAAAGCAAAGAAAAAGGCCAGAATAATCCTAGCACAACCTTCTCCTGCTACAGGTGTCCACTGAAAGACAAGAGCTATGAAGAGCAGAGGCAAGAAGACCCGAGGATATTATTGAGCAGTTTTCTCTAAACAGATAAAATGAACTCTCAGACTCTAGAGAAATATTTCTGGAAACTGTGGGAAGACGCTTGGGGAGAAAGAATCTCATTTTTAATCTACAGATATGTATTAAACTTTGAACCACCAAACTTTTAATTAAATGGGTGGGTAAGGGTTTCAGTTTGGAGATCCACCCACACCCCACACCCCCTACCCTTGGAAACCTTCCCTAAATACCAAGAATAGGCTCTGCCCTTCTGATGTGTTTCCAACACATCTGCACCTACCCCTTATCAAAACTCTCCTCACTCTATCTTGTAATTGCCTTCTAAATGCAGCTTTCTCTTGTAGACTGTATGTCTCACAAGGTTATAGGGGTGGGGGGTAGCAAGTTGGGATTGGATGTTATTTACTCATGTAATCAGGCATGCCTGTGCCTGGAATACAGTAAGTGCTCAGTAAACATCACGTCAATTAATTAAAAGGTTCATTAAACTTAACCCGATCCAACTTCGGCAAGTATGGAGACACTGGTGAAGGAAGTGACATTTCTGAGGGAAAGTATCCATAAAAATTGGCAGGATTTGAGAGCCTCAGTGCTACTTGAATTTCTTAAAAGTGTAGCGCCATTGGCCCAGACTTCAAGATATTAGGGTAGGGAGTTGTCTTAAATATGGCTTCAAAGAAAATACTGCTCAAGTAATGAGGGCAAGAAATAAGGAAAATGGCAGATACCACTTTGAATTTGAGAGTCTTGAGTGCATGTTAATCCACAAAAAAGGTCTCCAGAATGAGTACTGTGGGGCACACTTAAAAAAATAGATGACCCATCAAAGCAGGCAGAGGCTAGACGTCAAAGAGGTATTGAGACTCAAACATTTACCCTACTTTGCATCTTCTGTCTCTCCCTTCTCCAGGCTGGTGAGGCTTGTGGGAATGTAGTTTACTCATATCATGGAGAAAGGAGTTCAGGAGGAGAAGAATGTAGAATATTTTAGTGACAAAAGCATGCAGACAATGTCACTAAGAGGCTTCCTTTTTAACAGACTGTTTTGTCAAACCAAGGAAAAGGAGTGCTATGCAGAAACCTGGAAGACAGACCAAATTCAAGGGCAGCTCACAGTTGAGGAAAGCTGCCAGATGTTGCAGCAAGACGGCCAGCCAGCCAGGCAGCTGCTGTTCTCCATCCTACAACTGTCCTCCAAATCTAATTGCCCATCACCATAAGACAAGGAGCTTGGGGAACATGGACATTTTTCAATAGCTGGAGTTTTTCCTGCATTAAGCCTTGAGCCTAATTAAAGCACGAAAAATGAAAAACCAATAAATGGTGTTGGAAGATGCCAACTGGACATATGAATTTAACATCTTAGCACAAAAAGTCATTGACAGATAGGGTCCAGGAATCCACGTGGGTTACTCAGACAGACTGAACTCTGGATGATAGACATGACTTCTGGGATTTTCATTTCAGATGGAAAAATCATGTTTCCAACTCTAATGAGATGATTCATGCAAGGAACAAGACCAAAAACGTACATAACCTAGACAGTAGCAACATTTTTAATAAGCAAGGTGTAGAGAGCTGACTCAAAAACCTTTCTTCCGGAGCAAGAAACTTTGTAAAGTACAAGTGGCAAAGGCTCTACCCACACACACCTTAATAAGTAGCTACCAAAAAAATCACAAGAAAGGACGCAGACCAGACAAACTAAGAAAAGAAAATTGATTAACAAAAGAAAAGAGCATGGGGTGAAGTTCTGGAGTCTCTTTAGCAATTTTGCTATTGAAAGGGCCACACGGTTTCCTCGTTGTAGTGGTGGTGTTCTAGAACATACACTCTAATATGTGTTGCTACACTGATTTGGCATTTACTAAACTCCTATACAGTTAGTGTCTGTGAGATAGATAAGAAACAGTCTCTAAACTCTCTGTCCTTTATAAATGCAATCACAAACTTATTACCCTCATTTTAATAAGGAATTATTGAGCCAATTATGGAATGCCAGAACTCTGGACCTAACTAGCTCAGTCAAGGAGGACTAGCACATTCCTAATGCTACAGAGAATCCTAAGAGTTGGGTAAGGGATGCTACCTAAAAGCTGACCTAAATCTCTCCAGTTTCAATAAAAGCTCAGATCATTAAGGTATACGACAAGCAGCTCCCATATTCTCCATTTCTTCTCAGTGCTAACCAACCTTTGGAATTCTTTTCTCCATTAAATCAATCCGTTTTCTTTAACATTTCCCTGTGTGCCCTAGTTTCCAGGCTTTCAGTCATGTCACTGCCCTCCTTAGCCACCCCTAAAACCTCCAAACTCCTCCCTCTGAAGCTGTGAAATCTGAAATTGGATGAGTTACTCTTTGGGTCCTCATTCCATGACAAAATGCAAAATAAAATAAATCTAAGCTAGCCTCAGTGCAAACAATGAAAGAGAGAAAATCTCGATACAGTCAAGTACTAAAGATGGATTTAGTAACTATATTCAATAGGCTTTGCCTCTTGGTTTTATTTACTTTCCAGTAATGGAAGAGAAATAGCTGAGTCTGGGTTAAGGAGAACTTAGATGTAAAATAACACAGACTCCATCTTCCTCTAAGAGTTAAAATACCATGTGGATTTACTGAAATCAAAATGATGTTCCCAGGGTCTTTGTTTATTAGTCCTCCCCACCCCCAACCCTCACCAATGCACTTTAACTTGACAAGCACTTTTTTGCATGCCTAGTATGTACAAAGCACTCTGTTAGCAACAGGGCTTACAAAGATGGATGAGATTCTCCCCAATGATGTTTTTCCTCTTCCTCCTCCAGTCCTGCCCCAAAGAATGAGGTGCAAGCCCATCTGCTGTCATTCTTCATCCCATTACCCTACTGCAATTTCTTTATAGCTCTGATCACTACCTGAAATTACCTGTTCATGTACTTGTTTGGTTCTACATTGTTCGTGTCCCTCACTAGAATGTTAGTACCAAGAAAGCAGGGTTCTTGTCTTTTCCCCACTTTCCTTTATTAATCATTACTTTTACTATCATGCATACAGCAGTGTCTCAGTCAATATGAGCTGAAATTATGAATGAATGGAGAGACTCAGTTCTTACCCTCAAAGAGTGAAGGAGATTAACAAATCCAAAACTCTACTACAGGAAGGAGTGTTGCTGCTTCCCTCGTGCGTCTGTGCCCTGCATGGGAGAGCCATTCGCAACATAAAAAAATCATACGCTGGTCTATTACGACACTTTTCCAGCAGAAATGATAAAGTGCTTTACTGTAACAAATTTACAACAGTATCCCAACAAGTGGAAGTAAAATATCTTAGGCAGGGTACCTAATTCTCAGTAACAAAAAGGCACTCTGCAGGCTACAATGGTCTCGCAAGGGCGATTCCCTGGCCGTGGGTTTTGAGTGTCCCAGATAAGAAGTGAGGACAGAAGAGGTTTTCTCACCAACAGATGCTGCTTTAAATGACCAGACTGTGGTCTTCAGGCTCCAAGATGGCCTCAAATGACTCCCTGGGTCCTGGTATTCACACCATTTTATAGCCCCCTCCACACTGTATCAGGGCTGGTATGCTTTACCCACAAAAAGTGGTAGAGATGAGGATACTCACTCACTAGGTTAGGTTCTAACTTGGGCTGCTCCCCCACTCTGGGATCACTTCCTATGGGAGGGGCTCTATCATGATACACCCTACGGAGAATCCCACCCGGTGAGAAGTTGAAACCGCCTGCAAACAGCCATGTGAGTGAACTTGAAGTTTGACCCTGCAGCCCCAGTCAAGTCTTCAGAGGCTGCAGCCCTGGCTAAAGGCTTGACTGTAACTTTAAGAGAGACTATGACACAGAGCCACCCAGCCAGTCAGATCACATACCCCCTACCCTCAGAAACTGCGCAAGGTAATCCATGTTTGTTATTCAACTGCTGAATTTGCGGGTAATTTGTTACACAGCAATAGATAACTAATTCACCTTATTAGCAGAAAAACTATTCACCTCTTATAAGTAAAAGTCTGTAGAAAGGATTTAATACCCTATGAATCATACCTAAGGGGGATGAAAACACTATTCTTGTGACTGGTGGAAAAAAGGTTTCAGGACTTTTTTCCCCCCTTTAGGTCTTTTTAAAAAGATAAGTCCCTGGATTTTCACATCATGATTTAACATGTCTTGCAGTCACTTTCTTCAAGGAGAGAGAACTGTTAAGTCCCTGAAGACACAAACACAAGGTAATCTCCAGCTTCCTTCCTGTGCAAGACTAAAAACAGCAAACAGGATGCTCAGTAAATAAATGATAAGCTTCCTTTTATCAAGCAGCTTTCTCTGTAACTCAACTTGATCTTGCTGTATCTTACCAAAAAGAATGGATTCACTTGAGCTGCTGGGCTCGTCTGCCACCCCACATCTCAGAGACACAGAAACCCTCCCCTAGCAGCTGCCTAATGGGGCAGTGTATGGAGTTCTGCTTTCAAGGTACTAAGGGGAGGAAAGGCATGCACAGACTCTGTGTTCCCCGGAATGTGTGCTATGCAGAAACTGGACCTGCAAAGTGATCTTTAAAAAATGGTTCTTTGGTCAGTTTGGGGAAATACTATATTTCCCAATTGATCCAACCCAGGGGTCAGCACAATTTTTCTATAATGGGTCATACAGTAAATATTATAGGCTTTGTGGGCCATATAGTCTCTTTCAAAACCACTCACTTCTGTGGACCATGACAGCAGCCATGGACAGTACAAATGGGTGTAACTGGGCTCCAATAAAACTTTATTTGCAAAAAATGGCTTGGGTCAGACTTGGTCCATAGGCTGGGGTTTGTATATTTTTCCTGCCCCTCACTGGAATGCTGAAGTACTGGGAAAGCAGGAAAATAAACACAGAGGCCATTGCTCCAACCTCTGTCTTAAAGAATCACTGCACATTCTGACATATAAAAGGCATTAAGAATTTCTGCTCCAAAGACTTATTCATGGATCCATTTGTTCAACTCAATTTACCAAAAATTATGTGTCCAAAGAACGTATTTACTTACTTAATGATTTCTCTCCTGCACTCCCCTGCCTTCCCCTCTTCACCTCTCTTCTCTCTCTGTCAACTTGTCTTATTTTTTTAATTGAAGTATAGTTAATTGACAATGTTGTGTTAATTTCTGCCGTATAGCAAAGTGATTCAACTATACATATATATTCTTTTTTAAATATTCTTTCCCATTTTTATGGTTTATCATAGGATATTGAATGTAGTTCTCTATGCTATACAGTAGGACCTTATTGTTTATCCATTCTGTATATAACAGCTTACATCTCTCAACTTGTCTTCTTATTGAATAACTATTAATAATTCAGACATCTAGTCTTCCATAGAACATACCTGAGGAAATAATGAGTTACCTAATTTGCAGTGTGTATCAGCCTGAATGAACAATTTAATTGTACCTCCGCAGAGAACTGACTTGGAAAGTGGAGCGTCAATGAATGCTTCAAGCGATACCTTGACTTTTATACATAGGATAGCCTCAAAGATAGAAAATTTTAGAAGTGTTTGGTTTTGGTTCTCAAGATGGTAGCATAGAAAGATCCTGAGCTCACCTCATCTCATGGTCACATCAAAATTACAACTATTTATAGAACAACTGTCAATGAAAAAGATTGGAATCTACCAGAAAAAATCTTGGACAACTAAAGACATAAACTACAGCCAAGACCCACAAATGGGAGGATAATTACAGTTGCAGAGGTTCTCTCCAAGGAAAAAGGGGTCTGAGTCTCACATAGGACTCTCCAGCCTAGGGGTGCTCACTGGGTAGATGAGCCCCCAGAACGTTTGGCTATGAAGGCCAGTGAGACTCACTCTGAGGAGTCTCACAGGACTTGGTGAAATAAAGACTCTACTCTTAAAGGATTCACACAAAATCTCACACACGCTGGGAGCGAGGGAAAAAGCAGTAATTTGAAAAGAGCCAGGGTCAGACCTGCCTGCTGATCTTGGAGAGTTTTCCAGAGAGGCAGGAGGCAACTGGAGCTCCCCTGGGGACACAGACACTGGTGTCAGCCATGTTTGGAGTCTCATTCTAATTGTGCTGGCAAGCACCATCGTGGAATCCTCCCACCCGGCTCCACTCCCACCCACCAGCCCATAAGCACCAAGTCTGGGACACCTCAGGTCAAGCAACTAACTTGGGGATGGGGGACACAGCCACGCCCACCAGCAGACAGATTGCCATAAGACCCCCGGGAGCCTACAGCCACCCCTGAACATGGCCCAGCCCACCAGAAGACTCAGGACCCAGCCCCACACAACAGTGAACAAGCACTAGACCTGGGACCCCCCAGAGACCTGCTGCCAGAGACCCCAGGGCTAGCTCCACCCACCAGCAAGTCTGCTTGAGACAAAGCCTCAACCACCAACAGGATGACACAGGGACAACTGCAGCCCTGCAGCCTGTCATGGCAGGATCTAGTCCCCCCACCAGCAGGCCAACACAAGCTTCAAGATTCCGTGAACCCTACAGCCAGCTACATCAGGAACTAGCCATGCCCACCAGTGAGTCCACACCGGCCCCCTGGGACCCCTGGCCCCGCAGCCAGACCACAGGACCCCGCTCTGCCTGCCACTGGGCCAGAACTAGCCCCAGAACCTGGCTGCAGACACCAGCCCCAGGATCCCCTAGACTCTGACTATGCTCACCAGTGAGCCAGCACTAGCCCCAGGGCCACCTGGAGATCTGCAGCCAGCTGCCTCATGACCCGGCCCAGCCATCCAGTGACCAGAATGCTCTGGACAAGGCAGGACCTGGCCACCAACTGACCTTGGGGCCAGCAATCCCTATCAGATGTCCCAGAGTAGTCAGCCCACCACAACAAAAGGACCCATGCAGCCCACATAGTGGGGCTGGGCATATAGTTCTAGTGTCCAGAGGTGAGTGCACTTCTGGGAAGCATAGGACATCACCTACAAAAGGCCATATCTCCAAGGTTGAGAAATGTAACCAACCTACCAGACACCCTCCCTGACTTCAGACTATACTACAAAGCTACAGTAATCAGAACAATACAGTGCTGGCACAAAAACAGACACATAGATCGATGGAACGGAATAGAGAGCCCAGAAATAAACCCACACACTTAACGTCAATTAATCTATGACAAAGGAGGAAAGAATATACAATGGAGAAAAGACAGTCTCTTCAATAAGTGGTGCTGGGAAAACTGGACAGCTACATGTAAAAGAATGAAATTAGAACACTTCCTAACATCATACACAAAAATAAACTCAAAATGGATTAAAGACCTAAATGTAAGACCAGATACTATAAAACTCCTAGAGGAAAACATAGGCAGAACACTCTTTGACATAAAATGCAGCAATATTTTCTTGGATCCATCTCCTAAAGCAAAGGAAATAAAAGCAAAAATAAGCAAATGAGACATGATTAAGCTTAAAAGCTTTTGCATAGCAAAGGAAATCATTGACAAAATGAAAAGACAATCAACTGAATGGGAGAAAATATTTGCAAATGATACGACTGGTAAAGAGTTAATATGCAAAATATATAAACAGCTCATACAACTCAACATAGAAAAAACAAATATCCCAATAGAAGACCCAAATAGACATTTCTCCAAAGAAGACATACAGATGGCCAACAGACACATGAAAAGATGCTCAACATAAATAATCATCAGAGAAATCCAAATTAAAACCACAATGAGATATCACCTCACACCTGTCAGAATGGCTATCATCAAAAAGAACACAAATAACAAATGTTGGTGAGGATGTGGAGAAAAGGGGTCCTTTGTACTCTGCTTGTGCAAATGTAAATTGGTGCAGCCACTGTGGAGAACAGGATGGAGTTTCCTTTAAGGACTAAAATAGAGCTACCATATGATCCAGGAACTCCACTCCTGGGTATATATCCAAAGAAAATGAAAACACTAATTCTAAGAGATACATGCACCCCAATGTTCACAGCAGCATCATTTACAATAGCCAAGATATGGAAGCAACCTAAGTGTCTATCAACAGATGAATGGATAGAGAAGATGTTAGATAGATAGATATATGATAGATAGATAGATAGGTAGATAGATAGATAGATGATAGATAGATGATAGATAGATAGGTAGATAGATAGATACAATGGAATACTACTCAGCCATAAAAAAGAATGAACTTTTGCCATTTGCAACAACACTGATAGACCTAAAGGGTATTATGCTCAGTGAAATAAGTCAGACAGAGAAAGACAAATACTGTATGTTATCTGTGGAATCTAAAAAATAAAACAAATGAACGAATATAATAAAACAGAAATAGACTCACAGATATCAAAACTAGTAGTTACCAGTTGGGAAAGGGAAGGGGAAAGGGGCATGATAGGGATAGAGAATTAAGCAGTACAAACTACTACGTATAAAATAATTAAGATACCATGATATTATGTACAGCACAGGGAATATAGCCAATATTTTATAATAACTATAAATTGAGTATAAGCTATAAAAATGTTGAATCACTATGTTGTACACCTGAAACTAATTGAAACTAATATAATATTGTAAATCAACTATACCTCAATTTTTTTTAAGTGTTTTGTTTTTGTGTTTGTTTTGTGAAAATTGTTCGATTGATGCCTTGCCACATTCTTCTGTCCTCCACCTTCCCCCACCCCCACCCGAGGAGTGATTGCTACTTCTGGAACTTGTAGTATGAAAACCATCATATTAAGAAGTTTTGGATTTGATCATTACCCCTAGACAATGTCAAGGAACTAACAGATCTAGAACTTAAAACTCAAAGTTGATTTCATTGGCCAAATTCACAAACTGAAGATTTTCTGGCAAAGTGTGTTAGAAACTTATAAGACACACATAGTAGTGTCAAGCATGGTCAGAGTTCTTTTAAACAGAAGAAACCTTTAAATTCCTCAGTATTGGCCTATGATTATTGGTGACTGTTGACCAAACAGGCCAATCCTGGTACAATGTGGGAGGGGACAGTGTGTGAAGTCCAGGAGAGTGAATCACTGGAGGAGGTCTCTTGGAAGCTGCCTGTCACATAAGGTCTGTGGGGAAAAAATGGGAAGCAGATATTTTATCTCCTGAATCTGATACTAATTCTGTGGCATTAGCCAAGTCATTTCTGCTAATCTATAAATTGGGGGTTTGAACTAAAATCAAAATTTTGGTAACAATATAAATCTATCAATATTTATACATTACTTAATATATTTTCAGTGCACTTTCATATTAATGATACCACATGGTGGACAATGTTGAGTGAGAAGGGTCTGGCCACAGGCTGGCTAGAAGCCAGTTTCCCAGAATGCGGCTACCTCTGAGATTCCAACCTAATCGTTTCTTCCTCAAAGCCATGAGAATCTTCAGGAAAGTCAGACTATCCTGAGCTTAGATACCACCAAGGCCCTATAATCCACAAGGCCTTTCAAAGCTTGAACTTTTCAAAGCCTGAGAAGAGACTTGGCAGTTCCTGAATTTTAGGAGTGGTTTAATCACTGCCCCCCACCCCATCAAATTGGAGAACCCCCTTCTATCTCCTTTCCTTCATCACACAGAGACATGTAGCTCTCAGAAGTTTCCCCCCGTAAGAACATGTCCATCTTTATCCAGGGATTGCCTCCCGTCCCTTTATTTTCATTATGAAACAGAGTAGGAGGACCACGTTCTCTGTAAAAATAGCACCAGATGCCACAGCTGCAATGGGCCTCCCAGACACGGACACTTGTGACAAGGCTCTCATCTGACCATGTGTGTGGCTGTGGGTTGTGGGGAGAGAATGGCCACAGCTGTCACAGCGAATCAGGTTTATCCTTGGTGCTAATGTCCATGTACCAAGCACCCTTGGCCTGTACTCTTTCCAGGATGAGTGTGTTTACAAGTGGAAAACGTTTGAAGTCTTTGCTCTGTGACTGAATGGAATATGTCAGAGAGAACACTTTTATGACTCTTCCTGAAAATTATCATGTGGCTGATCCTTCTTTTGGGCCTAAAAGTAGAAAAATACACTTTAGTTTTTCTCTCTCCAGGAAACTAAAGATTTCACAATTCTTAAAATAAGGAATAAACTATAAAGTTTAAAACTTTATGTCGAAATAAGCAACTGTATCCTATGAAAATACTCATAAACTGGGGATTAAGTTAATTCTTCCAAATACAGCCATCTATTTAGAAGAATTTTGTTGCCATCTACATTATTCGAAACTTAAAAAATATATATACAGGAGGAGGGAGGTGAGGTAGAAAATTGAGCCTAATTTTAAGAGAGTGGGGTTTAAGGCCAGCACATATAAAAGCATTCACAAGCATTAAATAACAAAAGAAATTAACTACCCCCTGCAATGTGTATTTAAGTGCAATCAATTCTAAGAAATTGTGGAAAGACTGCCCTCTTCAGACACACTACTTTTTCTTTTTAAGTTGCTACAGATTTTTTTTCTATATAAGTCTCTCTAGGGGAAAATGGAGTATGGAGTAAAATAGTTATAAATCAGAGGTTTATTCTAAGAAATAAATGTCAAAGAAGTACATGGAAAAAATGTTCTTAAGTGCCTAGTCTGCCTGTCTGGACTTGCCTAGAATATGTATCTTATAAGTATTCCACTTGGCTCTTGAAGCATCTAATAAGCAAGCTTTAGAATCCTGAGTGGTAATTAATTAATGCAACTGTCAGGGCTGAAATGTTTACCTTGGCTGTCACATAACTCAGTGTATTCAGAATAAACACCTGAAGTCACAATAATTGGCTTTCATGTCATTAGAATTTTTAATAGCCATGATGAACTCTACTCATTCCACACCAAACTCTTGTTTTCTGTTTTATTCCTGTCATTTGGAGCAAGCTGAAATGACAGAAAGTCCTGTCATAACGAAAGGTATTGTGCAGATTTGGGTCCTTGGGCAGGCCCTCATCTGGCTGTCGGCAGAGTTTCCTTAGAAACTCTATAGACAGGTCTTAGGGAGAACCAAGTGGGAAATTTCATTTGAAACTCAACTTTCTTTTCTACATTTCCTGATCTGGGCCTTTCCCCCACCCCCAATATTTACTTTTTCAATGATCAGATGCAAAATATGAGTCTCATATAATGAGGAGTCCAAGAACCACACTCAAAAACCAATTTCAGGGCTTCCCTGGTGGCGCAGTGGTTGGGAGTCCGCCTGCCGATGCAGGGGACGCGGGTTTGTGCCCCGGTTCGGGAGGATCCAACGTGCCGCGGAGCGGCTGGGCCCGTGGGCCGTGGCCGCGGGGCCTGCGCGTCCGGGGCCTGTGCTCCGCGGCGGGAGAGGCCACGGCAGTGAGAGGCCCGCGTACCACAAAAAACAAACAAACAAACAAACAAAAATTTCAATTCCTTATAGTCAGTCCAGAACAAATTAGAGCAAAAAAAATGACCAACAAATGAGAAAATACCCCCATTGTATCACCTTCCACAAGAGGGACAGGAAGAAATCTAGTTTGCAAAGTGGCCTCTTTTGCTTCCTAACTGTGGTGAAAAGAGAAGGCACATTATATACTCAATTAAACAGAGGTCATTGCAGAGGGAAATTCTAAACATGTTCAAGAAACAGTAGTTTATGAAAATCGAATTAGAGTCTGTAGGAAAATGGTGTGTACGGCGGTGATAACTAGTGATTTACATGATATCTGACATCTGTAATATACACTTGCGTTTTTGCAGTGGGACATAAACACGGAACTAACTTGTTTATGATTGGAGGCAACTTGCTGAAAGGAAATGTGTGCCAGCATGTTTCTCCTCTAGTTTGAGTATTCAGTTTCATGTATAATTGATAGATTACCATTTTTAAAGGGTAAAACAAGAGTAAATAAATTATGAGGATTTAAAATATCATCCATTAGCCAGGAATACTCAGTTTTTCTTTGAATGAACACTCAACAATTGCCATTCCTGAGGGCACTTCTAGCAGACCAGCAATTTCTCTGGCTTCTTGGCTCCCAAATTACTTGGGTCCAAAACTGAGATTGGTAGACAACCAGACTGCAAATACCACCCAGGCCTCATATTTATGCATAGCTTAAATTCATAGCGTTTGGGCAGAAAAGCCAGCATAATTCCAAATTCTGAACTCAGATTATACCTGTATACAGGGATAAAATGAATAAATTCCAAATGGAGCCATTAGAAGGAGCTTTTTACTCTAGAGCAAAGCCTTGAAGTGAAGAAAAGCTGATCACATGTTCCATAATGTCTGGGATTTCAAATATAGATATATTTACTTATGTAATTAAAATTCTATAAAATTACATTTTGAATGTGTATACAACTATAGATGCTACATATACAAGTATATAAATTTATAAACTTGCACAGTTCATATGTGTACGCAATATATACATTATGTATTCTGGATAATATGTTTGTATTGTATATTATAAATGTGTTATGTGCATTATTTATATTTATTGATTGTTTTTTGTTTGTTTGTTTTGTTTTTTGTTTTTTGCGGTACGTGGACCTCTCACTGCTGTGGCCTCTCCCGTTGCGGAGCACAGGCTCCGGACGCGCAGGCTCAGCGGCCATGGCTCATGGACCCAGCCACTCCGCGGCATGTGGGATCCTCCCGGATCAGGGCACGAACCCATGTGCCCTGCATCGGCAGGTGGACTCTCAACCACTGCACCACCAGGAAAGCCCTTGATTGTTGTACTTATCTATTATAAATATATGAATATCTCCTTGTATGTTCAATACATAAATATATACAATATACTACATATTATTTACAATGCATTACACTATGCAATACATATTATACATAATATTACATATTAGATGTAAATTATATATAATATACTAATATTAAATATAGAGTATCTATTGTACATTATATGCACATATTATATAAATGTTATATAGGGATATTACATATTTTATACACTATATATTATATTGCTGCATAGATGTGTACACAAAGCTGTAGATACTGAACTTATTTTAAAGTTAAACAGATTTTCAAAGGTAATCTTAATCGTATGCAAGTTCTAACTTCAACAAGGATTTCACAAGGAAATCCCTTCACAGAGGAGACACCACTATACCTGTTTTCAACAGAGCACTTCAATAGCCTTCTTCCTCCTGCAGATGCAAACACATCTTTAATATTTAGAGTAATATAAAGCTCAGGAACTTCATACAATTTCAGATCTAAAACCAATTCGTTTTTTGAATTGGTGTTGGCTAGCCTGGCTTTCGTCTACTGGCTCTTTTAAGTACAACTACTTTAAATACAGCTTTTAAGAACGATGTTGGCATCTCCAACGTGATGAAAGAAACACCAAGTTGCCCAGGATTTGTGAAGAGGTGAGTTAATGGCCAATGTTGGGACAAGACCTCTCAATGGGCAAGTACTGTAACCACAGGACCGCCCAGCCTTTTAGGTCTCCGTGCTTTGATTAGCAAATGTGATGCTCGACCGATCAGCACAATCATTTTAAAAGGCTCTGGAAACCCTTCCT
This sequence comes from Tursiops truncatus, assembly GCF_011762595.2. Taxonomy (NCBI): domain Eukaryota; kingdom Metazoa; phylum Chordata; class Mammalia; order Artiodactyla; family Delphinidae; genus Tursiops; species Tursiops truncatus. The sequence goes on along the minus strand of NC_047043.1, from coordinate 47,776,090 downwards.
CCCCGGCGTGCACATGAAACACACCAGCATTCATGTCAATCTCCCCTCAGACGCAACATCACCAGCTCCCGTTACCGTGGCGCGGACATAAGCCAGGGAAGAGCCACGCACAGAGGGGTCGTTCCTGTGATTAACTGGTAGAATCTAAAGGAGACAAAAAGAATAGAGCCCGAGCTCAAGCCACGTTCGGCCATTTGTGCCTGTCAACACAATATGCATATAAGCAAACAGAGCGTGGAGCCAACCTAGTACATTCCAGACTTGAGCATGTTTTTATAAATAATCACTCATAAAACTGGGGGAAGAAGGAAAAGGAGCCAGGGTGTCATTGTCCCGCGCTCTGCGGCCCCTGCACGGGCTCGTTAGTGCCGGGGACAAGCTGCCCTCTCTTGATGGAAACTTCGCAGCTTCAGGTCTGGGAGCTACAGGGGGTCCGGAAGGGACACGCAGTTCCGGACACGTGCCGCTCCCGGGATCGCCCAGCAAACTGCTCAGGTCCAGACCTAAGGAAGAACCCTGCAGCTGCGGTGGCCGTGGAGGGGGCTGGCACCTGTTCCCAGCCTCCAGCTCCAGGCTCTGTATCACTGGCCAGGTCCAAGGTCCCGGTTGGAGTCAGAACGTCGGGGCTGGAAATCTCTGTAATGGGCGTCTGTTGATGTGCTGGCCTAGGTCCCATTCTCGCAATATTTTTTGTATATAACAACAGTCTATTCCTTTGAGAAGTTCCTCCACCTCCACTACAGGAGGCAGCTCAGGCGCCTGGTCCTCCAGGTGACCCAAGTCTGGCAGGAAGTTTCTTTACCCAAAATTTGGATCTTGAGTGAAATGGCCTAAGGGCAACTAGGGGTGCCCTGGAGAGACCCTTTATTAGTTTCTATAACTATCCTAGATCACTGGAGCTTCCCTCCTTGTTACATTTCCAAGCACTGGAGGCTCAGTTTTTTCTTTTAAATTTAATTCTATGACCTATACCCTATTCTTCCAATAAATTCTATTTTGCTTAAATTAGCAGGATTAGTTCCTATTGGCTTAAAACCAAAAACCATAACTGATACAGACCCTTACCAATGACCCTGCTTTCAATTTCTTTTCTGTTCTTCACTGCATGTTAGTTATCAAGTTCTGCCCATCATAAATATATCATTTTCTCTCTATGTATGATAATATATAATAGTATATTATATTCTACTATATTACACGGTCATATTTTTCTCATCCTTAAAATGCCCTTATGATATACATATTATTATTGCAATTACACTGAGGATGAGGCAGTAACTGGGCTCAAGTAGGTTAAATCAGTGGTGCATTGGGATAAGCTGAGGCCTTGTTAAACGGCGATTCCTGGTCCCCAGGCCCTGACTCCTGATTCAGTGGGTCTGAGGGGCCCCTGGGAGTCACTTTCCTAACAAGCGTCTGGAGGATGATGTGGCTGGTCCAGGGCCATGCTTCATGAAGCACTAGACTGAGTCAGTCTTCTCAAACTCTAATGTGCCTACAAACCACTTGTGGAGGTTGTGGAGCAAACCACCTGACTCCGCAGGGCTGAGGTGATGCCCGAGACTCTGCATCTCCTACAGCTCCAGGAGCAGCTGCTGTTGCTGGACCACTCCCAACAACACGGATCATGTGGCTGCCCCAGATCACATGGTGAGTCACAGCCCCAGCCTGACTTGACTTCAGGCTTGCCTGCTCTTGTTCACTCTTGCCTCCTGGAGGAAAGCCTGGTCTTTACAGGTGAGAATCCAGAAACCCAGAAGAATTCCCACAGCTGGTTAATTATATAGTCAATAGGATGCAACCCCCAGGTCGCTCTGGGGTGGGGCAGGCTCCAGAGTTCACAAAGTCCATTCTGCATGAAATCCTGACAAAAACACCAAGAAATGGGCCAGGCCAGCATCTGGTCACATTTCACTGACAGGGCAGGCACGTGAGGTCTGAGCAGAGAAACCACTTGCTTCCAATCACTCAGCTGAAAGGTGCCAGAGCCTGAGCTAATGCCAAGTAATGTGCTCCCACCACCTACAACAGCCCCCACCCCCCAGAGGAGGCAAGACACACCCTTCCTCTAAAAGAAGAAATGGGAGTACGCCCCACAACAAAGAATGGGGACCCAAGACCCTCGAGACCAGGCGTCAAAACTAGTGGTCCACTAGCCCACCTGGCCTATGGAGGCATCTCCTCTGGCCTGCACAGTGTCAGGTTTGTTGGCTGCTTACTCAGCTGTATGTGTTTAAATAGTGGGAAAATGTGCACTATAATCCAGGATGAACATTGTGAAATTCTGACGACACAGAGCCCAGGTTCACATTTTATAAGAATCAGCTCTGGTTGTGAGGTGGGGAACGTGGGGTCCAAGGGTCATCCGTGTAGCCACATGCCCAGCCTGTGGACTCACGTGACAGACACTGGACCTGGGTCTTCAGTGCCCACTGCCCCCCATCAGCCTGCGGCCAGGCAAGCCTGCACCATATGGGTTTGGATGGCTGCAAAAAACTGGAAATCCCTGAACCAGGGCAGTTCACTTGTCAAGATTTTCATGGGATATGAGACAAGGGAGCAGAGTTGAGCCAAGTCACTAGGAAAAGGATGCATTTGTTCAAGCACTGGAAAAGAAACCCCAGAATACATGCCCCTGACTTTGCTGTCACAGGAAGGTGGCCTTTGGTTGGTGATTGTTGCTGACTTCTGGAAAACTCTGCCTTTGTTAAAGAAAAAAAAAATCCCATTTTCTCTCCCCTCATGGATTAGTGGTCCCTGCTGCACAAGGGCAAGGATGTTTCTGAAGGAGGCTGAGGGCCCAGCTGGCAAAACCCTGCTTTAGCATGATTTCAAATTGCCGAGTCAACACAATGCCACTCTTCGGTTTAAATTATTGGACAATTAGGACTTCGTGGGGTGTGAGTCTAGCCCTGTATGCAGCCATATTTGTTGTTATTAAACGGCAACAGGAAAACACATCCAGAAGTAGACTGGGGCAGAGTTTCAGGGCAATCAAATCTCTGCAAGGAATTTAAACACTGACACCCTCTTTGCTGAAGACAAAAGGTTTGCCGGTAATTCATCAGACCTTTAAGACCACAGTCATGCACGCGCGCGCGCGCGCACACACACACACACACACACACACACACACACACACATCTATATATTTGAGAGTCAGCCCTGAGAGGAAACAGCCCCATCCTCTAGTGTTCTGCTGTCGCCTTGCAGCCTGAAGGTAGAAATAATGAGCCTGCAGAAGGGAGTGGCAGATTTTATCTCAGAGACACTGACCCTCGTGACTCTGTTAGCATCGTTCCAAGGAAAATTATCCCTCCCTCTGTGGGGATGGGAGGGAGTTGCAGGGAGACAGGAGGCACAGAGATGTTCAATTTCCATTTGGAACCAGACCACTGCCCACCACCAAGGACACGTGTGCCCTGATGCCCTCATCCCACAAAAGCCAGGCCTTGTCTATTTCTATGCTACTTGCCTGCAACAGAGCAAGTGCTTCTCCAAACTAGGAGCACTGCCTCCCACTCCCTGCTCTAACCAGAAGCCATAACCCCATTCAGCCCACATCAGTCCAGGCAGCCCATCCCCTCAGTTTATCATTCACCCGATTTCCCTTCTGGGATCCTCTTCTTGAGGACAATCAAAGCCATGTGTCCTCCACAGAGATCTGACTTTCCAGAGAAAACCATCCTTTCCAGTTCTGAACAAGGGAAGGAGAGGGAGATGAAGTGGGGAGGGGGATGCTGGAGGGGAAGGGGGTGTTACACCCACATACACACACACATGCACGCATGCACGCACACACAGGGCATCACTGGGGACTCCAGGAAAAAACACCTCCTGCAGCAATGTAAAGACACACTAAATCTGAGATGAGCTCATTGGACTTTCACTCTTTGAGTGCCAGAAGTTTTTTAATCCAGAAATGCTGCTGATGGACATGGTTATGATTCCTAAGCTTAACCACTTACTTTCTGTGGGACCTTGTACACATTTAAATAACTTGATTGAATAACTCTGAGGGGCTAGATTTCTTCATCGCCAAAATGAAGATATTAGTTTCTACTTTGCAAAATTGTCTTGTAAATTAAATTCAGAAAGCAATTGTGCACCTCAAATAGTGCCTGGTGCATACAAGAAGCTCAATAAATGTGGCCTAATCATAATCATAGAAATAACAATAATATTTGAATAAACCCTATAAATGCAGTCGGGAATGCCACATGCAGAGGTAGCCCTTAACTGTGTAAGGCTTACAGATGAGGTCCATCCTGCATTCCAACATATTGCCAAAGGAAAGTTTTCTCAGACTATGTTCCTCCCCCAGGACAGTTTGGGGGAGCCCCCCACTGCTAGACCAGGCTTCGTTCACAACTGAACTTGAGCTTGAGGACCCTGTGTCAGAGCTCTGTGCTGGACGGACTAGGAGACACGTCTTAGATAGTTCACCAAGCCAAGAGAGCTCCTCACTCAAGGGAAAGTCTTGGTTTATTAGAACGTGCTGGAAATCACAGAGTAAATTTACTACTTCTTCCTGGATGGTTAGTAATTTAAAATTTAAATTTTAAAATTACAACAAAGAGGGATATAAATAAAGTAAAAGGTAGGGAAAAAGCATAAGGTTTTTAACTTAAAATATATAACTTCAAGAGAAATTCAGGCGTATAGGAGGCTGGTATTTCAGGGTCTTGGGTTGGGAGCAGAGAGTAAGCAGTCTCTCTGCTTTGCCCTTAGAGTGGTTGGGAAACACTGAGTCCCCACTTAACTGCAGGACAACAGGTAGAGTGGATATTATTATTGCCATTTCATTGGTGAAGAATCAGGTACAATTAATCTGCAGTGACAGAAAACAGATTGGTGGTTTCCTAGGGCCAGGATCAGAGGAACTGACCACAAAGGGACATGAAGGAACATCTTAGGGCGACAAATATTCCATCTTGATAGCAGCGGTGGTTACATGGCTGCACACATTTATCAAAAAACCAAACTGGATACCTAAAATAGGTATAGTTTATTGTACATATAGCAAAACAGAATTGATTTTTTTTTTAAGGCTTCAGTTTTTAATTGAGAGTTTAAAGGAGGCTGTTGACTCTGAATCCAATTGCAGGGAAAAACAATAGACCCTATTAGGCAGTAGAAGAACATTGTGGGGATGAGGAGGTTACAGATAAACGGCAGGGGATGGGTAGGTGGCATCAGTGCTGAGCCATAATTAGCAACTTAGATACACGGGGAGAGTGCAGAGGAATGGCACATCTAGGGAAGGAGAAAGGAGAAGGAGGCAAGAGGAGGAAAGAGGGTGAGGCACTGGCCCCAGGACCAGAACCTGGGGGAATGGGGTGAGCCGGGGACAAGGCGAGAAGGTTCAGGACAGGTGAGAAGTACAGTATCTGCACACAGAGGCATTTTCAGATGCAGCCTCTGGTTCTCCGAGCCATGCAGGTCACATGCTGTAAATTTCACCACCCCAGGCCAAGTTCCAGCTGCTTCCCTTAGTGCTGCAAAACTCTAGCAGAGGTTTCAGGGAGCTGAACATGCAAGCTGTCCCTCTTCCTTTGGCTCCGTGGGGGCCATTCTCCCTGGTTCCCTCCACAGAGATATTCTACTGCCAAGGGTCTCTGCACCAGGGAGTTCCATACTCCAAAAGACGGACTTATTTTTAGCTCTTGAAAAATCCCCTAGGTTTTTCAGTACAAAGGAAAGATGAGTGACTAGGCTTCTTTTGGTTTCAGGGATTGGGGCAGGGGGAGGAAAAGAAAAAAGAAAACCAACCTGAAGTTTGTTGCAATGTCGCTCTTCGATTTTCAGTGTTAATTTGGAAATTGGCTTCAACTTGCTGTGAACCTTTGCACAGAAATATATTACGCTGAACACCGAAGTGTTTTAAAAATACCGGTGCACTCTGGTAACCATCTGTCACTCTTTGCGGCACATAGCAATTTAAAATTATTGGAGCTCTTAAATTAAGTGCTTAAATTTGAAGGTGATCACCACTTTGAACATGTGGATTGCACAGCTATCTCAACCATAACAGTGCTTCAATTTTCTTTAAACAGGTCATTTTGGAGAGCGATAAGGGAGTCTGATTGCCCAGCATGCATTGATTTAAAACTACTGGAGTCGTCAATTCATTTCTACAAGCACTCCTGTTTGGGTGCAATCTTGCTCTGACGACTTAAATTGGGCCAAATTAGCCTATAATGCACATGCCCAAAACGCTAATGTATTTTGGTAATCTAACCTTTTGGGGGGCAAAATTAACAATCATTTCAGCAAGGGCAAAAACAGCACTCAAGCAGATGTATTTGCCTTTCAAAAACACAAGGTCATCTAGGTGGGATTTTCTGTGTGTCTAATGTCAGAAAGATACAAAGGGAATATATGTATTGGTTTTTCAGAGACATTTGGCCCAACATAGTGTATTTCTCAAAAACAATATGAAATTTATCAGTTCGCCTGTTGTCGAACTCTGTGCCCTTGCTAGAACACACAACTTAACATTTCATTACATCTGAAGTAGTAAGACACAAGTTTTAGTCACCTAACTGTACACACGGTATAAAAAATATTTCTCAAATTAAATATGCCCTCCTCCAGTTACAAGAAAAAGAAAAAAATTAACTAGAGTGTTAAAAAGAAAAACAGCCAATGGACAAGATGTCTCACATAACAGATGTCAAAATATCTCATCAGGTAGTCTGAGAAAAAGATTTGCTCTTTAAAAAAGTGAGAAAATGCCGACTTAATTACACTGAAAACAGTAATAATAGCTAACATGTATTGAATACCATGCCTTTTTTATTTTTAAAATTTTATTTATTTTATTGAAGTAGAGTTGATTTATAATGCTGTGCCAATCTCTGCTGTACAGCAAAGTGACTCAGTTACACACATACAGACATTCTTTTTTATATTCTTTTCCATTATGGTTTATCACAGGATATTGCATATAGTTCCCTGTGCTACACAGTAGGACCTTGTTGTTTATCCATCCTATATAGTTTGCCTCTGCTAATACCAAACTCCCAGTCCTTTTATCCCCCACCTCCCCTCCCCCTTGGCAACCACAAGTCTTTGAACACTATATCTTTATCTCTGTCATCCTCACAGCAACCCCTGGAGGTAACTATTACAGACCCTTCACCTTTTACTGTCGTATGGAACTTGTTTCTCATTTATTAAGAATAGATTCTCGTATCTACAAAAAAATTATTTTGAGGGGTCATCAGAGTAAGATAATACACAACACACACACACACATTCTCAAAGGGTTTCTTTGCAGCTCTAATGAGGTATAACACACATACCATAAAATTCAGCCATCATCAGTACACAATTCAAATGGCATGTTGTAAATTTATGGTTATATCATCATCTCCACAATCCAATATTAGAACATTTCCATCGCCCCCAAAAGTTTCCTTGTGCCCACCTGGTCTGCAGTCAATCCCCACTGCTACCTCAAGGCCCAAGCCACCTCTAATCTGGGAATTTCATAGAAAGGGGATCATACACTATGTGGTCTTCCATGCCTGTCTTCTTTCACATAGCATAGTGTTTTTGAGGTCCATGTTGTAGCATATACAGAAGTTTTTTTTCCTTTTTATTGCTTAATAATATTCCATTATATGGTTATACACAATTGATAAACATCTGGTTTGTCACCAATTTTGTACTGTAATGAATAAAGCTTCTATGACCACTTGTGTATATGTCTTTGCATGGATGTATGTCGTCAGTTATCTCCTAGGTAAAAACCTAGGTGAACTGGTGATTCCTAAGATAAGTCTCTGTTTAACGTTGTAAGAAACTGCCAATCTATTTTCCAAAGCGGCTGTCCCATTCTTCATATTTACCTTTGCACCAGCAATGAATAAAATCCCATTTTAGTAGGAGGAAAGGGAGGCCCAGCATAGGTATTTCCCAAGACTTCACAAACAGTAACTGCAAAGAGGTGTCTGTAGCTGAATTCCTGACTCTTGGATATCCAGTTTTCTTAACTTCTCAATGTTGCATAGATTATTTGAGGTTAAACAATTGTCCCTGCTGTAGGACTTAAGAAGATGTAAGACTCTGGTAGTTATAAGGAACTTCCAAGTGGAGTTAACGGCATGTAGTGTTTTACCACACAGTTTGCCCATCGGACCCTTTCTCATCAAACTACATGTGTTCTGTTGAGTTCCCTGGAAGCAGAGCCTGAGACAGGGATGGTGGGGATGATTTGTTGAAGAAACAAATGTGTAGTGGAATGAGAGAAGCAGGCTAGAAAGGAGAAAGGGACTCAAGGATGGGATTTCAGGTAGAGTCCATCTTTGGCCCGACTGGGGCCAAGAACAAGCTCTGGAACATAAACTACAGAACAGAGTGATCTTGCCCAGGGCTCCTCAAGTCAGCGGGTCACTGGCTGTGGGTTGCCACTGCTCCTTGGTGGGGGGAGAGCAGGGCTATGACCTTTTGCCCTTGGTGCCTCCCAGTGGTGGAGAGCAATGGTCCAGAGCAGGGGCTCTTGGGAGGCATCAGCAGCTGGCTCACTACGTGCCCTGTGCTGGCAATGGGACCTGGGAGAGCACCCTCTGCGCCCATTATAGGAAACTTCTCACCCTCTCCCAGAGGCTGACACACCAAGCTCTTTCTCACCTCTGGGGCTTTGCACTTGCTCTTCTAACTTGAGAATCTTACCCCAACCCAAACACAAACATATTGGCTTCTTCCCACCCCTCGGATCTTAGTTCAAATGTCAATATGAAAAAACTGAGGGACTTCCCTGGTGGTCAGTAGTAAAGAATCCGCCTTACAATGCAGGGGATGTGGGTTCAATCCCTGGTAGGGGAACTAAGATCTCACATGCTGAGGGGCAGCTAAGCCTGCATGCCACAACTACTGAGCTCACGTGCCACAAACTACAGAGCCCATGCACTCTAGAACCTGTGCGCCACAACTACAGAGCCCACGCGCCCTGGAGCCTGCGCGCCACAACTAGAGAAGAGGAAACCCACATGCCACAACTAGAAAGAAGCCCGAGCTTTGCAACAAAAGATCCCACATGGCTCAATGAAGATCCCACATGCCACAACTAAGACCCGACACAGCCAAAAATAAATACAATAAATAAATAATAAATAAATCTTCAAAAAAAAACTGAAAGAGAAAAGGGCAGTGCTGGTCATCAAAACTGGCTATACATTCTCTGCACGATCCATGGCCGCTCTGAGCTCTTACACCCCCATCATCACTTGACAAGGAAAACAACAGAGCATGTCGGGGAGGAGGCACTTCCTTCCACTTTGCATCACTTTTCCCAGAATCACAGGCCTCCTGAGTATATATATCACTCAGTACAGGACAGGTTATCCTGCAGTAACAAATAGCCCCCAAATCTCAGTGGCTTAAAAGAAAGACTAGTTATTTCTTGCTTATACTACACATCCACTGTGGATCAGCAAAGGCAGGGGGATGGAGGCACTGTGCTCTCAAAGACATTCAGAGGCCCCCTGGCGGATAGGCCATCTGAACGTTGCTAATCACTAACTGCCACACCAGAGGCAGAGTGTTGCAGAGGCTGTAGCATCAGCAAATAAATGGGTCAGCCTGGAAGCAGCACATGCCACTCCTGATCGGGACTTGTTGTTACAACTGCTCACAGGGTCTGAGAAGTGCTATCTCCCATGAGCTCAGAAGAGAGACCAGTGGAGGAACATGTGGCCTTCCGTTAAGGTTTGACTTCATCTAATGATGAACAGTACGGCTCTGCTTGCTGTTCACAGTCAATAACGTAACTCCCTTTCTGATGGCCTCCCATGTTAAACTGGGTTTGGAAAGAACAGAACTTTCAGTGGTGTAAAGATAAAGAGCAATTAAAGGGGCCATGAGCAGTGGTTAATGAGCTAGCAAGCCCTTCCAAGAGAACACTAACTCAATCCCAAGTCACCAGCCAAGGAAGTTCTGCAGCATTTTAAAATGTTCAGAGCTTTTCTACTTTCACTTTGAGGAAGAGAAAGTTGGCTTGCTTCTACTTCTAAGGTCAATAAAGGTCAAGAAGCCATAAAACTTATTTTAAGACCAAGCCAGGACAGTGATCTGACAGGGTTATGGAACACAAAGCCTTAATTAAAGTTCCCATGTAAAGAGAAAGAATTTAACTACTTGCTTATATTACTCTCTGTGTAAAGAAAGTCTTTCAAACTTCTGTATCACAAAAAGTCTTTGCAAAAAATTAACTTAAAATAAGTCATCTTTTTAAAGGTACTCTCACACAACAGGCGATTAGGAAAGCCTTCTTTTGCTATTCATCATGTGTGTAGCTGCTGCAGCGTACTTTAGAACCTTCCTCTTGAAATTAGCTAAATTTAGGATCCTTCCCCACTTGCCTGTGAGTTGCCTAGAAAGACAAGAAATTCTATATATTACGCAGAAAAGAGGGATGTAAGAGATCATGATCTATGGACACAGAATTGAGGCCATGTAAGGGTCAGCCATGCAAAAGTGTTCCCAAGGTTTAAATTAAGAAGGATCACCTCAATCGAAAAATGGGCAGAAGACCTAAATAGACATTTCTCCAAAGAAGACATACAGATGGCCAGTAGGCACATGAAAAGATGTTCAACATCACTAATTATTAGAGGAATGCAAATCAAAAATACAATGAGGTACCACCTCACATTGGTCAGAATGACCATCATTAAAAAGTCTACAAATGACAAATGCTGGAGAGGGTGTGGAGAAAAGGGAACCCTCCTACACTGTTGATGGGAATGTAAATTGGTGCGGCCACTATGGAGGTTCCTCAGAAAACTAAAAATAGAGTTGCCATATGATCCAGCAATCCCTCTCCTGAGCATATACCCAGACCAAACTATAATTTGAAAAGATACATGCACCCCTATGTTCATAGCAGCACTATCTACAATAGCCAAGACAGGGAAACAACCTAAATGTCCATTGGTGGATGAATGGATAAAGAAGATGTGGTGTATATATACAATGGAATATTACTCAGCCATCAAAAAGAATGAAATAATGCTACTTGCAGCAACATGGATGGACCTAGAGATTATCATGCTAAGAGAAGTAAGTCAGAACGAGAAAGGCAAATGCAATATATCACTTATATGTGGAATCTAAAATATACAAATCAACATATCTATGAAATAAAAACAGACTCACAGATATGGAGAACAGACTTGTGGTTGCCAAGGGGGAGGCGGAGTAGGTGAGAGAAGGAATGGGAGTTTGGGATTAGCAGAGGAAAACTATATAGGATGGATAAACAAGTTCCTACTGTATAGCACAGGAAACTATACGCAGTATTCTGTGACAAACCATAATGGAAAAAACATGAGAATATATATACATATGTATGTATGTATAACTGAGTCACTTTGCTGTACAGCAGAAAGTAACACACTGTAAATCAACTATATTTCAGTAAAATTTCAAAAATTAAATAATTAAGAGGGATCACAGAAATTGCCCATTTGTTTCCACCGATACAGGAGGAATTCAGGAATTTTGATGATCTACCCAAAAGTCAAATCTCAGAATGTCTAATTTTGCTTATATTTGCACTTATAGTTGCTCTGCAGTGAAAGTGAGTGAACATCTGAAATAGGAAATAACCCCCTGAGTCACTTGAGCCGCTGACCACTTCTCATCAGTTCTTTGGCTGTGCACATCTAACCCAACAACACGAAAGAAATGTCACTTGCCCAGGCTGAAGAAGAAGGCCATGGTTGGGGCTCTCCCTGCTTGTGGAGGCCATTTGGTCATGTCTCTTAGAGCATTAATAGGCTCTAATAATATGCTGTTTGACTGAGGTGCCTGTCCCCTCAGCCCTTCTACTCTGGCCTCCTTACTTTTCCTCAAATGTGCCACAGCCACCGAGGCCTGCATTACATCACCTATAAAATGAAGGTTTTGACTCTTGAAAAAATTAGAACATCTGGAAATAATGAGCCCCCAGGCCCCTGAGGCCACCAAGGTTGGCGTTGAGCAGCAGTTGCACTTTACCTTGGCATGAGTGAGTGCTCTGATCTGTCGCAGGGCCAGTGGGGGGCTGCTGGAGGAAAAAGGGCCCTGATTTGTGTTATTTGCCAATTTCAGTGGTATAAATACCCTGCCATGTTGATTTCAAGTGACCACTGGCACGTCTGCCAACTTACACATTTCCTGTAATCAAGCAATCGGCTTTCATGAGCTGGTACAAACACGTGCAACCACGTTTCCAGAATACCCTAGACAGTGCCTGACACTCTAGCCCACGCGAGGTGGTTGCCTGAGTTAAAATCAGACCTGCTTCACACACTACTTGACCCATCTGGGCTCTGCAGACATCCACACCAGCCACTACAGGAGGAGATGACCCTGGATCTTTCCAGCTGCAGCTCTAGCTGATTCCATGGCTTATAGGGGGACTTCTCAAAGGACACTTCCTATACTAACACCAGCATAGGCTGATATCACCTCAATAATTTTGGATCTAGAAAGGGCTGCTAGAAGATTGAAATTCTTATCTGGATTCAGATTTGACTTTGCAGTCTCCACTACCTTATCCCTGAATTATTGTAACAGCTTGGCTAGTCTCTGCCACTCCAGTCTCTCCTTACTTCAATGATTTCTGTAGCTGGGTGGCCACTAGAATAACTGTCCTCCAACAGCTGTAAGAATGAAGTCCCCCATCACCATTTTCATCTGTCACTTCCTCACTAGGTAAGCCTCTGAAGCTTCCTGTGGCTTTTCCTATCTAATCAAAGCCCTGAGCTCGGCATTCAAACTTGTCTGACCATAAGCAAAAGCGATAATCCTGGGCTTTTGTGGCCTCTCATAATACCAGCCAACGTCTCTGAAATCCCTACAGACCCTCCACACTGCGTCTCAATTTCCTTATTCACAGAAGACAGCATTAACTCTCACTCCCACCTTTCATCAGACCTGCTGGAATACAGAGCATCTAGTAAGCATGCTGTCTGCATACTAAGTCCCAGGGACACTCCGCCTACTCCTTTCACACACATGTCCCTAATAAATCACACACGCCTTGTGAAAACAGAGAACATGGAAAGGATACACATTTCCTTGTCACACTTTCAGAGCCCCCAGAGAACAAGTCTTCAGCCCCCTTGGCATTTGCAGAAAGCACTCTCCCCTCCTTCCGCTTGTAGAAGGATGGTGGTCAGAGACTGTCCTGCAAGTCAGGTCCCTTTGTGTGTCCTACCTGTCATGAGCCTCATTCGTCTACAGCAGAAATCTACTCACTATACATTTTATTAACTTTTCCCTGTTTCCAGTCTCACTTTCCTCACTTTTTCCCTTGTGTTTCCTTGGTGTCTGAACCCACATCTTGGGCTCTGCTTTTGGATAAACCAGAATGGAGGCCCGGGATCTGTGAGGGAAGAGCAGGCACGTGTGCTCAGGTGTCCAGTCTCTCTGAGGCATATCTGCAGGGTCCTGGGCAGCCACCTGTCATGGGGTCATGGAGTCTGATTCCCACCCACGCTGAGTCTCCCTTGTTATAGACCAGTGGTGCCCCACTAGGGCCAATTTTCAGGCCCCCAGACATTTGGTAATATCCGGATACAGTGTTGTTTGTCACGATGGGGGATGAACATAACTACTGGCATCTAGTGGGTGGAGGTCAGGGAGGCTGCAAAACCTCCTGCAATGTACAGGACAGCTTCCTACAACAAAGAATTATCTGGGCCAAAATATCAACGTTGAAGTTGAGAAATCTTGTCATAAAGGAAGCATGAGAGCAACTCTGTCCCTGGGGAGCAATCAGACCATTTGGGTATCAGGCTAGATGTGGGGCTCAGCTACTTACAGGAGGTATCTGGGGAGACCATCTGGCCGGCACTGGAGGCCTGAGGCCCATGGAGAGGAGAGGGGCCAGATTCCTACTGGAAGCTGAGCTGGGGTGGCCCCCGGCTGGGATAGGACAGATTCTGGTCTAGCTGCACATCCAGGCAACACAGAGCAAAGCCCTGGGGTTATTTTTCACTCTTGCACCACAGAAAGGAGGCATCAGCTTGTCCTCTATCCCTTCCTTCTAAAAGGAATATTCTTAAGAACATTCTCTAGACCTGCAAACAATTGCATTAACATAAAAATACAAAGCCCTCTATAAACGAATAAGTCCTATCCAAAGAGGAAGCCCCCAGTGTCCCTCGCCCTGCTCCCCATCTCCACACACATAACAAACTGCAAGATACGAGGGAAAGCCAGACAGGGGTTTAGCCACTGCCACCTTGGCTGATCCAAAATGAGTAGGACTGGCTCAAAATTTTCTGGGCACAAAGAACATTTTCCTTAAAGGTTCGAACTCTCAAAGATATCACTGTGAGTTTCCTCAGAAGCACAGAGCAGGATCCATGGTGGGATTAAAATCTCTGGCATCCCAAGTGAGAAGGCATCAGACAGGACAATGATCCAGGTGAGCTACCTGCCCAGAGAGACCAGGACGTAGAGATGCTGCCTGGACCCCACTGCATCTGGAAGAGTGCTGCTCAGGAATTCCAGCCAAAGACACCAGGCAGGACTCAGTCGCCACTGAGTGAGCACCTGTCTCCCTGAACAGCTCCCTGGGCTGCGTAATTAATCAGCCCCACTCCTGTAGGTGGCCTCCTGCCAAGGTACAGAGATGGCTACCCAATCCTAGCTTAATTTCGGTCTCACATTAAAGCCTTATGTGCTCTGGAGCATCTTTGCAAATCAATGATGGTTTCTTTTTGGGAAAACAGAGAAGCAGAGAAGGGTAGCAGCCCGCTGATTGACAGAAATCCACAAACCTGGCAGCCAGCTCCAGCCCAGAAAACAAAAGGGTCTTTGGTTCACCTGTCAAGACTGTGCCCTTCCTCGGCTTCTTCCCTGGAAGCTTATCTGATTCCTTGAGCCAGGTGTGATGGAGCGAAGAGCACTGACATCATCACCCAGGGTAAGCGGCTGGCTGGCTGGCTTGGAAGCCGCCAGGGAAACTGGCATAAGATGCTGCTCTCAGCAGTGGCTGCGGCTGCCTGGGAGACAGCGGATTTCTCTCCTTCAAACTGGCAGCTCAGAGAAAAAAGGAAGGAAATTAGGGGCCAGGGCTGTTCCCTGGGAGTGTCTGTATTTACCTCTTGCCCTTGCTTCTACTTTCCAAAAGGTCCTTCCAAGAAATAAAAGAATCTTTCAAAGCTATAGGGAGGCATTAGCCAGACTTAATCAGGCAGAATCTTTAGTTATTATTTATTTTTTCTCTTCCACTCATTTTTTTGGTTTTTTTCTTCCAGTAATATTGAGATATAATTGATATACAGCACATAATTGACATACAGTACAAGTTTAAGATGTACAGCATAATGATTTGACATGTATTTCATGAAACGATTATGACAATAAGCTCAGTGAATATCCATCACCTCATATAGATACAAAATTAAAGAAAAAATATTTTTCCTTGTGATATTTAAGTCTTTTCACACCTTTCATATATAACATACAGCAGTGTTAGTTATCATGTTGTATATTACATCCCTAGTACTCATTTTTCTTATAACTGGAGGTTTGCACGTTTTGTCTACTTTCATCCAATTGTTCCCACCCCCAACTCTGATAACCACAAATCTAATCTCTTTTTCTATGAGTTTGTTTGTTTGCTATTGAAGTATAATCAACCTACAACACTATGTTAGTTCCTGGTATGCAACATAGTGATTTGGTATTTCTATACACTTCAAAAGGATCACCACCTAATCATCATCAGTCACCATATCTAATTTGATAATCATCCTTCTGATGGGTGTGAGGTGATATCTAATTGTGATTTTGATTTGCATTTCACTGATGATTAGTGATGCTGAGCATCTTTCCACGTGCCTAGTGGCCATCTGTATGTTTGCATTGGAAAAATGTCTATTCAGGACCTATGCCCATTTTTTAATTTGTTTTTGTTGTTGAGTTGTATGAGTCCGTTGCATATTTTGGATATTAACCGCTTATTGGATATATCATTTGCAAATATCATCTCCCATTCAGGTGGCCTTTTTGTTTGGTTGATAGTTTCTTTCACTGTGCAAAAGCTTTTTAGTTTGATATAGTCCCATTTGTTTATTTTACTTTTGTTTCCCTTGCCTGAGGAAGCATATCCAAAATAAAATATTGCTAACACCTATGTGAAACAGTGTACTGCCTAGGTTTTCTTCTGGAATTTTTATGGTTTCAGGTCTTACATTTAAGTCTTTCATCCATTTTGAATTTATTTTTGTATATGGTGTGAGAAAGTAGTCCAGTTTGATTCTTTTGTATGAAGATGTCCAGTTTTCCCAACACCATTTATTGAAGAGACTCTCTTTTCCTCATTGTATTGGGCTGGCCAAAAACTTTGTTTGGGTTTTTCCTTACAATGTTATGAAATTTTGGGCCAACCCAATATATTCTTGCCTCCTTTGTCATAGATTAATTGAACATAGACCTACATTTCCAAATATAGGTCTTTTACCTCCTTAGTTAGACTTATTCCTAGGTATTTTAATCCTTTTGATGTGATTGTCAATGGGATTGTTTTCTTAATATCTCTTTCTGATAGTTCATTGTTAGTGTATAGAAATGCAAAAAATTTCTGTATATTAATTTTGTATCCTGCAACCTTATAAAATTCATTGATGACTTCTAATAATTTTTTGGTGGTATCTTTAGGATCTTCTATATATAGTATCATGTCATCTGCAGTGACAATTTTAATTATTCCTTTCCAGTTTGGAGTTCTTTTATTTTGTTTTCTTGTCTGAGTGTTATGGCTAGGATTTCCAATACTGTGTTGAATAAAAGTAGAGATAGTGGGCATTTTTATCTTGTTCCTGATCTTAGAGGAAATGATTTCAGCTTTTCATCATTGAGTATGATGTTAACTGAGAGCTTGCCGTATGTGGTCTTCATTATGTAGTAGAGGTATGTTCCCTTTATACCCACTTTGCCAAAAGCCTTTTCTGCATCTATTGAGATCATCTTATGACTTTTATTCTTCTATTTGTCAATATGGTGTATCACATTTATTGATTTGTAAATATTGAACAATCCTTGCAACCCTGGGGTAAATCTCACTTGATCATGGTATATGATCCTTTTGATGCATTGTTGAATTTGGTTTGCTAATATTTTGCTGAGGATTTTTGCATCTATGTTCATCAGCAATATTGACCTATAATTTTCTTTTTTTGTAATATATTTGTCTGGTCTGGGTATCATGGAATGAATTAGGAGGCATTCATTCCTCTGCAATTTTTGGAATAGTTTAAAAAGGATAAGTGTTAACTATTCTCTAAATGTTTCATATAATTCACCTGTGAAGCTGTCTTGTCCTGGACTTTTGTTAGCTGGAAGGTTTTGTTTTGTTTTTGTTTTCTTTTACTTCTAATTCAATTTCATCATTGGTAATTGGTCTATTGAAATTTTCTATTTCTTCCTGGTTCAATATTGGGAGATTGTACATTTCTAAGAACTTGTCCATTTCTTTTAGGTTTTCCACTTTATTGGCCTATGTATGTTCATAGCAATCTCTTATGATCCTTTGCATTTCTGTGGTATTGATTGGTGTTGATTTTCCTTTTTAATTTCTGATTTCATTTATTTAGGTCCTCTCTCTTTTTTTCTTCATGAATCTGGCTAATGGTTTATCAATTTTGTTTATCTTTTCAAAGAATGAGCTCTTAGCTTCATTGATCTTTTCTATTGTTATTTAAGTCTCTATTTCATTTATTTCTCCCTGATCTTTATAATTTCTTTCCTTCTACTAACTTTGCATTTTGTTTGTTCTTTTTCCAGTTTCTTTAAGTGTAAGATTAGATTTGGGGGTTTTTTGTTTGTTTTTTTGTTTCCTGAGGTAAGCTTGTATCACTATAAACTTCCCTCTTAGAACTGCTTTTGCTGAGTCCCATAGATTTTGGATCATTACATTTTCATATTTATTTTGTTTTGTATTCGTTTGTCTCCAGGTATTTTTTTATTTCTTCTTTGATTTTTTCAGTGACCCACTGGCTGTTTATTAGCACATTATTTAGTCTCCGTGTGTTTGTGTTTTTGCAGGTTTTTTTCTGGTAATTGATTTCCAGTCTCATAGCATTGCAGTCAGAAAAGATGCTTGATATGATTTCAGTCTTCTTAAACTTACTAAGACTTGTTTTGTGGCAAAGCATGTGATCTATCCTGGAGAATGTTCCATGTTCACTTGAAAAGATTGTGTATTCTGCTGCTTTGGGATGGAATGTTATATATATAGCCATCTGACCTAGTGTGTCACTAAGGCCAGTGTTTCCTTATTGATATTCTGTCTGGATGATCTGTCCATTGACATAAGTGGGTAAAGTCCACAACTATGATTGTGTTGCTGTCAGTTTCTCTCTTTATGTTTGTTAATATTTGTTCTGTGTATTTAGGGGCTCTCATGTTGGGTACAAATATATTTACAACAGTCATATCTTCTTCTTGGATTGATCCTTTGATCATTATGTAACATCCTTCTTTGTCTCTGGTTAGAGTCTTTGTTTAAAGTCTATTTTTTCTAAGTATTCCTACCTAGGCTTTCTTTTCATTTCCATTTGCATGGAATAACTTTTTCCATCCCCTCACTTTCAGTCTGTGTATGTCTTTAGATTAGAAGTAAGTCTCCTGTAGACAGCGTACATGTGGGTCTTGCATTTGAATCTATTCAGCCACTCTGTGTTTTTTGATTTGAACATTTAATCTATCTATATTTACTGTAATTATTAATAGGTATGTAATTACTGCCCTTCTGTGAAATTGTTTTATGGTTGTTTTTATAATTCTTTTTTTATTCCTCTGTTCCTTTTTTATTCTTTTGCTCTCTTCCCTTTTGATATGATGACTATCTTTAGTGTTATGTTTGGATACCTATCTCGTGTGTGTGTGTGTGTGTATGTGTGTGTGTGTGTGTGTATCTATTATAGATTTTTGGTTTGTGGTTACTATGAGGTTTATATATAGCAATATATATATGATTATATATACACATATATATGATTATTTTAAACTGATGATCTCTTAAGTTCAAAGGCATTCTAACAACCCCGCATTTTTTTTTTTTTTTTTTTTTTGCGGTATATGGGCCTCTCACTGTTGTGGCCTCTCCCGTTGCGGAGCACAGGCTCCAGATGCGCAGGCTCAACGGCCATGGCTCACGGGCCCAGTCGCTCCATGGCATATGGGATCTTCCCGGACTGGGTCACAAACCCGTGTCCCCTGCATCGGCAGGCAGACTCTCAACCACTGCGCCACCAGGGAAGCCCTACCCCGCATTTTTACTCCCTCCCACATGTTTAATTTTTTGCATCATATTTATTTACATCTCTTTGTTTTGTGTAGTCCTTAACTTGTTAGTGTGGGCACAGATGATCTTACCACTTTTGTCATTTAACCTTCTTACTTGTCATTTAAGCTTACCAGTTTTATAAGTGGTTGATCTACTACCTTTGCTGTGTATTTGCCTTTACCGATGAGATTTTTCCTTTCATAATGTCCACATTTCTAGGTATGTCTTTTCTTTTCTGCTTGGAGAAGTCCCTTTAACATTTCTTGTAGAGCCAGCTTTGTGGTGCTGAACTTTTAGCTTTTGTTTATCTGTGAAACCCTTTATGTCTCCTTCAAATCTGAATGAGAGCATTGCTGAGTAGGGTATTCTTGGTTTTTGGTTTTTCCCTTTCATCACTTTACATATATCATGCTACTACCTTCTGGCCTCTAGAGTTTCTGCTGAAAAGTCAGTTGCTAGCTTTATTGTAGTTCTTGTGGCTTCTTACTTGCTATTTTTAATATTCTCTCTTTATCTTTAATTTTGCCATTTTAATTACACTGTGTCTTGCTGTGGACCTCTTTTGGTTGATCTTGTTTGGGACTCTCTGTGCTTCCTGGGCCTAGTTGTCAGTTTCCTTTCCCAGCTTAGGGAAGTTGTTAGCTATCATGTCTTCAAATACGTTCTCTTTCCCTTTCTCTCTCTCTTCTCCTCCTGGGACCCCTATAATGCAAATGTTAGTACACTTGCTACTGTTCCAGAAGTCTCCTAAACTGTCCTTACTTTTAAAAATTATTTTCTTTCTATTCTGCTTGAGTGTTTTCCACTACTCTGTCTTCCAGTTCACTAACCCAGTCCTCTGTAGTTTCTAATCTATTGTTGATTCTTTCTAGTATATTTTTTATTTCAGTTATTGTATTCTTCAGCTCTGTTTGGTTCTTCTTTATATTTTCTAACTCTTTCTTAAACTACTCACTGTGATCATCCATTTTTCTTCTTAGTTTGTTAAGCATCTTTATTACCTTGAATTCTTTTTTGGGAAGAATGCTTATCTCCACTTCACTTAGCTCTTCTTTTGGGTTTTTATCTTGGTCCTTCATTTCAAAAATATTTCTCTGTTGCCTCATTTTGCCTGATTCTCTGTTTTTATTTCTGTGTATTAGGAGGTCAGTTATATATTCCAATCTTGGAGAAATGGTCTTATGTAGAAGGTGTCTTATGGGGTCCAGCAGCACATGTCCCTCTGTTCACCAGAGCTATAGGCTCTAGGGGTACCCTTTCTGTGGGCTGTGTGGGTCCTTGTGTTGGGGCAGGGCCGACCACTGTGGGCATGCTGGTAGGCATGACTGGCCCCCAAACCAGTTGGATGCCAGGTCCTACCTAGTGCAGAGGCAGCTGGCTGATTGTGGATGGGGCCAGATCATGGCATGGCTGGTTGCAAGAACTGGGGAGTCCCATTTCTGGTGCTGACCCACTGGTGGATGGGGCTGGACCCTTGCACTAATAAGCTAGAGGGAGGATTCCAAAATGTTGCTTGCCAGCACCATCGTCCTCATAGTAGAATGAACTTCCAAAAATGACTGCCAGCATCTATGTCTCCCATATGAATCCCAGTTGCCTCCTGCCTCTCCCTGAGGCTCTCCAAAATCAGCAAGTGGGTCTGACACAGGCTACTTCCAAATTACTGTTTCTAACGTGGGTCCAGAATGTGTGAGTTGTTGTGTGCACCCTTTAGGAGTGGAGTCTCTGTTTCTAACAACCTTCTGGCTCTCCTGAAAGCAACCTCTGCTGGTCTTCAAAGCCAAATGTTCTGGGGGCTTGTGTTCTCATTGTAGGACCCCTGGTCTGGGGTGCCCACTGTGGGACTCAGACCCCTCATTCCTTGGGGAAAACTCTGCAATTGTGGTTATCCTCCTATTTGTGGGTTGTCCACTGAGGGGTATGCCTATACCACAACTCTACCCCTCCTACCTATCTCGTTGTGGTTCCTTCTTTACATCTTTAGTTGTGTACGATTTTTCTCCTTGTCTTCAGGTCATTCTCATCAATAGTTGTTCTGTAAATAGTTGTAATTTTGGTGTACCCATAGGAGGAGGTGAGCTCAGGGTCTTCCTACTCCACCATCTTGTTCACAGTCCCCACTTCACCCATTTTGACAAGCAAGTACACTATTAGGATTTTTCTAGAGAAATGGCTCTCAAAGTGTAATTACTGGGACAGGCATCACCAGGGAATTTTTTTGAAACGCATATTCTCAGCCAACCTCCAATCCTCTTGAGTCAGAAGCTCTGGGGGTGGGCTCAGCACTTTGTTTTTACAAGCCCTCCAGGTGATTCTAATGCACTCTAAAGCTTGTGAGCAAGAAGCAGAATTCATTTCCAGTCCCAGGCATCACAGGTGATTTCAGCTTCAGGAGAGTTCACACCTGGCAAATGCATTCCTTCCATTTAACCTTCCTCACTGATATCACTGTGGCACAGCCACCCCTCCCCCCAAAATATTATTTACTGACTTTAAGCTTTTCAAAATTTGCAATTTAAACTTCTCCTTGGAGTGTGAATATTAGCATAGATTTCTCATAGAATGCAAATGTTCCTAGTCAGATGTATTTCGAAGCTGAAAAGCCCTCACACCTGTCATCCAATTAGTAAAATGCTTTTACTAATATAGGCAATCCTATATGAATCCCGTCAGCATTCTTAAAACAAAACAGTTACTTGTCTGAAAATGATTGTATGGTGGGGAGGGGTGGCGGTGAAGGAAATAATGTATATAGTGAATGTAAATGTGTGTGTATAAGGTAACTGTCTTAGGCAAATATCTCACACACAGATTATTTAGAGACTACTTTATTTCTGTTGAATAACAACACCTCTCCTCTCTAAAACGCTTATGATAAGGTCACAATACTTCACCTTGGCTTTCATGGTTCCCTGGAATTATTGCTCAGTACAGCCCTCTACACTCTGTTTTCAAGCCATCCAGAGGGCATCCTCCCTGCCTTTTCCACATCACCATGGACTTCTTGGCCTGTCTGCTTTGCTCTCATGTGCCCACATTGACCTCTTCTCTGAAGATTCCCCCAACCCCTCAGTCAGAATAAAGTCTTCCTACTCCATCTCCCTACTCAACTGGCAAAGATGAAATAAAATATTAGTACTCACTGTTAGCAATAACGTGATGAGAGAAGCATTTCCATACACTTCTCATGGGATATAAATGGGAGCAACTTTTCAGGAGAGTCACTGAGTAATATATCCAATGACCCAGTAAGACTACATTTAAGACTTTATCCCAAAGAAATGTTAGGAAAATAATGTTCACTTTTTAGGGAATCTGTCCAATCCATAGACCACCATCCTCTGTTCTTTGGTAACTGGCTCCTGTGTATACTGGGGATTTAGCATAAAGGTTGAGAGCAAATTTTGGAGCTGGTCACCTGGGTTTGAAACTGGCTCTGAAACATGATACCTCTGTCACACTGGGCAAGCAACTTAAATTCTCTGAGCTGTGGTGTTATCACCCATTTAAAATAATGACATTAGTGCTCTCTCTCCTGTGCAAAGGTGGTGTGAGATGCCCCATGGTGAGCACTTGGTCCAGTGCTGGCATCCGGTTCCCACACAGGAACTGTGAATTAGTGTTGCCTTATGACTTTATGCCTCTCTGAAGCCCACTGGACCAAGGTGATGCACATAACAGAAGCTGGATCTATCAGACTATTCTCCTGGGAGTTTGGAATTGTGATTGAGGATCAGGTAGAGAGTCTGTTGCTGGAAGCATAACATAAAACATATTCTTCCATGTGGACTCAGAATCTGTGAAGACTCTTTAGAGAATAAGAAATTTTACAGCACAACAGCACAGGCAAGAAATGGTGAGAGTCCTGGGGGCTTCCCAAGCCTCGGTTCTGCTCTCTACTGGAAGCTTGGCTTTATTTCCATCCTTGGGTTTTAGGAAACACTAAATTCCTTCTACTGAGTAGATTAGCATGGTGATTATTGTCTGTCTGGTCTTTTTGCCTTCTTCTGCCTTGTTTTTGCCTTCTTCTGCCTTCTTCTGCCTTGTTTTTGCCTTCTTCTGCCTTGCTCTGTGCCTTGAGGACCAACAATGAGATTGTGGTCATCCAGGGTCAATTGCCCTTGTGACCACACCCTGTTACCTTGTGATTTCATCTTTGAGTTTTTTTTTTAATTAAATTCGCAATTCTATCACAGTCTTCTATAGCATAAAGGATATGCATGGGATTTTCTTTTATTCCCTGAGTTACAGTGTTCTTCTAGACTAGGTTCTTTGTCTTTTCTTCTTATGTTTTCTCCTCCTTTGCAGTGTATTTATAGTTGCTATGGGGTTTTCTTTGTCATATCATGGTTATCATGAGACTTGTCCAGAATTTCTATTTGATCTGCTATAGTGTGAGAGAGTGAGTTCCCCTTAAGTTCCTTTCCACTGAGACCTATTTGTATCCCTCTAAACGACAAACAGGCATTCCAGGTCCTAGCAGGTTGTTTGTTTTTTTTTTTTTTTTTTTTTTTTTTTTTTCTTCTCATGCAGAATTTTTTATTTTATTTTATTTTTTTTAACATCTTTATTGGGGTATAATTGCTTTACAATGGTGTGTTAGTTTCTGCTTTATAACAAAGTGAATCAGTCATACATAAACATATGTTCCCATATGTCTTCCCTGTTGCGTCTCCCTCCCTCCCACCCTCCCCATCCCACCCCTCCAGGCTGTCACAAAGCACCGAGCCAATATCCCTGTGCCATGCGGCTGCTTCCCACTAGCTATCTACCTTACTGCGTTTGTTACTATGTATATGCCCAACATCATTAATCATTAGAGAAATGCAAATCAAAACTACAATGAGATATCATCTCACACCAGTCAGAATGGCCATCATCAAAAAATCTAGAAACAATAAATGCTGGAGAGGGTGTGGAGAAAAGGGAACACTCTTGCACTGCTGGTGGGAATGTGAATTGGTTCAGCCACTATGGAGAACAGTATGGAGGTTCCTTAAAAAACTACAAATAGAACTACCATATGACCCAGCAATCCCACTACTGGGCATATACCCTGAGAAAACCAAAATTCAAAAAGAGTCATGTACCAAAATGTTCATTGCAGCTCTATTTACAATAGCCCGGAGATGGAAACAACCTAAGTGCCCGTCATCGGATGAATGGATAAAGAAGATGTGGCACATATATACAATGGAATATTACTCAGCCATAAAAAGAAACGAAATTGAGCTATTTGTAATGAGGTGGATAGACCTAGAGTCTGTCATACAGAGTGAAGTAAGTCAGAAAGAAAAAGACAAATACCGTATGCTAACACATATATATGGAATTTAAGAAAAAAATGTCATGAAGAACCTAGGGGTAAAGCAGGAATAAAGACGCAGACCTCTTAGAGAACGGACTTGAGGTTATGGGGAGGGGGAAGGGTGAGCTGTGACAGGGCGAGGTTGTTTGTTTTTAATTTTGTTTTTACTTTTGTTTTGGTGGACCTGGAGAGCTCGAGTGGAGTGGCTGAAAGAGAAGGAAAGAGGGGACTTACTTGAGGCTGAGATCAGCCCTTCTTAAATGGGGATCTTTAATGTCTCCGGATTTTGATAGATGACTGTTTTAAACCAGCGTTTGTGACACCTGTGTAGCTGTGGCATGTCCTATCACCCTGGCAGATAGTCTGAGTGCTCCCCATCCCTGGGGGAGCCCTGGAGCCTGTCCTCCCTCAGGGAGGGTCATCCTCTGTTTTTCACTTCTCACTTAACTCTTCTACTTCCCCAGTGAAAAGAGAAAATGGAAGAAGTCCTTTGTTTCACTTCTCTCCAGTTTGAGGATGATGAATGGGAATTTTAGGGCTTTTGTAGACTCTGTGATTAAGATGCTATATCTGCCAAAACTTTTCCTTTCCTCCTGGGCATGCACAGACTACATTTTCTAGCCTTTCTTGCAGTTAAGGGGGGCCGTGTCTCAGAGGTCTTCTGACCAGGTGAGGTCAGCCACTTCCAAGATTATTCCATAACAACTTATTGTTTGTGACTTTTGAACTTTCTTCTCCTTAATGGAGAGGACCCTGAGACCTTAGAAGAAGAAGGATCCTGGAGAACCTGGAAGCTACCTCAATGGAGTAACCATGTTGGTGTGTAATGAGCAAGAAAGCAGCATGTAACATGTTAAACACTGAGGTTGTATCATTGCATGTTTCAACAATTACCCTACCCTGAATAGTATACTCACCAGTATTGCTTCTTAAATCTTGGAGATGTGGTTCAGATATATGCCACGTCTCACTATAGTATTTTAATTCTTTTCTTGCTGCCACTTGGGGAAATCTGGGGCATTCAATTATTTTCCCTTTCCTTATTTTATTCTACTGGTGATCTATTTTTTGTTTAGTGCTACTTTTTACTAGCTTTTATTCATTTCATTAAAGATATTTTGTAAACCCATGTCAAGCAGACATTGCTTCCTGAAAGTGATTCAGCATATTTTAAAAAATCTATTATAACCATTTTCCCATTCTATCTTGCAGTATATGTAGGTAATTACAAGACTGTTTCTTTTCCAGACTGTAAGTTTCATGGATTCAAGAATAATGACCTAGTTTTATGGTGACTCTCGTGGGTACCACAGCAGCTGGTTCATAGTAGGCACCCAATATTTTTTGACTAATAGGTATACTTGTCATCTGTAAGACAGGATGACTGAGTCCAGAATTTTGTCTGCAAGTTGCAGCTGAAGGTAAATATAAGTGGACTCATCACTGAGAGAAAATACAAGTATAAGCTGCAAATGAATCTTTCAATGGCCATACAGATGATTCTGCCAAAGAAGCTCAACAATTCATCATTTTAACTGCAATAAGAAAAAGTAAGCACAATCTACTGAAGTGCCAGATTCCTTGTCAATTATGTAGAAATAATCAACAAATCTACTTTGGGAATATCAACAGAAACCCAGTAAAAGTTTTGAAACTGTTAATGTTCAAACACAGGCATGTCAGCTTTGCTGCCTATTGACACACACATTGTAAGATACAAGTCTCTCAATAAACCTTCAATGTTTTAAACCAAATTTTCCTTTAAAGGGTGCAACCTCATTACTTTTGAAGTACATTGGTACTTTATAGCACTTAACTGAAAATTCTAAAAACCAACAGACCCCTAGAAGAATAATGAGATGTGCAAATGGGACCAAATGGGTGATTGCCATCTTTTGCCTTTTCCTGGGCTTCCTGAGTTAGTCTGTCCAAAATCCCCATCCATGCACGAAGTTCAAGGCCATGGCTGGTAGTCACTGGAATCTAAAATTTAGGCTGAATATAAAGCAAGATCTTCCTTCATTCCCTTTTCCTACCTATATATCTATCACTCCTTCATGAAGTAGAAAATGTCATTTCCTACCAGCTGATATTCCCAACTTCACCTCTTCTCTGAGCTCTAGATCCAACTGAATACTCCATGTCTCCAGGGGATGCCCCATAGGCACCACAAGTGAAGTGCATAAGACAAAACTCTTGACTGCCACCATCCCTGTCCTATCCTAAACCCACCTGGGGTGGGGGGTGGCCTCACCATCTTAATGTCCCACACTTAATCACATTGCAATACAGGGAACCATTTTTTTATTCCTTACCTTTATTTATCTCTTCAGAATATCCTGTCATCACTTCCTCTGAGGTATATTTCTCTACATCTATTCTTTCACAAAATAATCTTGGTCATCACCGCATCTCACCTAAACCCCAGCAGTAGCTTCCTAATCAGTTTCCTTCTTCTATAGCATTTACTGCCAGTCTATCTACAAAATACAGCCAATGCTATATTTTAAAAACACACGTCAAATCAAATTAGCCTCTCCTTATGAAAGCCCAAAAGGCACTAAATAATTTCACCCGTGTTGCTCTCCATCCACATCCATCCACATTCCATATCATTTTCCTCCTTTAACATTTCCTTTTAGTGATGATTGTCATCCTTTTAGTTGCCCCTACATGCCAAGCCCTTTTCCTTGCATTTGGCTCTTGCACGTGCCATTTACCTCCTGTTAGATGTTTTCCCCCCCTTGAAATGGCTAGTTCCCTATTCTTCCCATCTCACTTTACATGTTACCTCCTCAGAGAAGCCTTCCCAGATTGCCCTCCTTGATCTTTTCCACCTGGGACATTGTTTTGTTCACTCAGTGTCTTGTATAATGCTTGACACTTAGTCAGTGCTTAATAAATATGATTTAAATAAATGAATAAATGATTAAGAGAATTTCTTTACATGAGAGAGCCACTGTAATTAGGATGATACTTTTATATGCTGTTTCTTGTCGATTTATAAGTCAACTGTCACCCAAGCTTTATAGTGAAACAGGTGGAGTTTTTCATGAAGCAAAGAGTTATTTTTGCTCCCCAAAGGGAGAAAAATTCAGGACTAATTCTGGCAGAGAAAGTGCTAGTAAGGTCAATTTAACAAAGGGAGAGAACAGAAATAGCTAACAGGAGGGATTGCTTTATCTATTGTGGAGCAGACGTGAACTCCTTCTTGGTCCCGACTGTAAAATCTACCTAGCTCACTAATGCATTTTGAGAATATCAAGAAGTGCTAAATCTTGCATCTAGATTCACATGGATTAAGCCAGTGCTTGGGGCCACCTATGAAGCCTGATCTCATAGACAAAGGAACCAGAGAGTGAGGGAGACAGTGACATCCTTACAGCCATGTGAAAGGAAAGGATTTTTAGAACAAGGTACAAAATGCAAAAAACGTAAAAGAAAACTTGATACCTTTGAATACATTGAAATTAAAATTACTTCTAAAACCCACATGAACAAAAGGAAAAGACAAGCCACAGACTGGAAAATGCATTTACTGTGCGTATCACCAACAATGTTTTAGTATCCAGAGTATATAAAGAACGCCAACATTTCTCCTTGGAGAACAATTCCACAATATCTGGTAAAGTTGAAGATATTCATACCCAAAAACATAGAAATTCCATTGTAGTCTGAGCCTCTGAAGAACACTTATATGTGGAAAAATGGATAAGGATGTTCTTTGCAGCATTGTTTGTGATAGTGAAAACCTGGAAACATCCTAAGAAAATAAATAAATTATGGCAAAATCAGACAAAAGAAAACTATAGAATATTTATAAAATTTTAAAACATGCCTGCCAAAACTATGTACCATTTATAGATATGTGTATTAAAAATATGAAAACGTGCATGAGAATAAAAAACATCACATTCATGAGAATGGTTCTTTCTGGAAAGGAAGGCAAAGGAATGGAATCAGCAAATCTGAGGAAAACAATGACGATCTATGAGTGGAAGGGGCATCCATGGGGGCTTGTTATGTTTGCACTAAAGTCATTTGCATATGTGTAAAGTCTCTAAAAATTACACTAAAAATGTTAAGACTTAGGAAATAAATATAAAGAGAAAAAAAGTGGAATAAAGTAAGACGAAACCTGGGCTGAGGTTAACAAACAAAACCCACACTGTACACTACCACCCACATGGCAAAAAATGATTCTAACTCTAGGACATTTATTGAAATAATCACCTAAACTGTGTTCTCAATTGTAGGAAGGTAAGTTCTGGCATGTAGACCATGGCACTGCATAGAGTCAAAACTTTCAGAACCCCCCATTTTGGGGGTGTCAGCAACTATTGCAACCCCTCTGCTTACCCAGGGAGGAGCAGAAATCAGCCTCTGACTCCACCTCTTGCAATGTAGATGGCAAGAGGGGTGAAGTAGCTTGCCTGGTGGACATATTTCTGAGTTAGTCTGACAGAAGAGGCATAAAGTGCATCTCTAAAAGCAAATGAAATTATATTGTCATAAACAGGTAAAAGCTCTGGATGGGGCACAGCAAGCCCAGTGAATCACTCCAGGCTGCTCTCTTTGCATAAAATAATCCAGGATCTTTTCTGCTAAAGGAAGCCATGAATTTTTCTGCTCCCCAAGCAGCAAGAGCACACCTCCACCCTGTTGGCTGTGAGAAAACCTCCTAAGATATATGGGAGGGGAAAATAAAATAGAGCAAGAATTTGGACTCTGAGGAGAAAAAATATGGGTCATGTTTTTGTCTCATTCTGCTCATCTTTGGAGAAACGAAATTCACTTTGAGTCAACTAGGGATTTAACCTCCTTGTAAAGAGGCCAAGATTTTATCATAATATAAAACCTGACACAATTACAATTGAATTTAAACGAGAGGTGTTTTGGTCTTTATTTTTCCCGGAAGCTCTGACAGACACTAGTGCCCATAAGAAATGAGCAATATAAAAAGACATTCTTTCTTTACAATAGGTCAGGACACATCGCTTCACTTCCTCATCTTTTCCCAGTAGCCAGTAGCCTTGGCAATTCTTGGGCAATGGGGGCTCATCCTGGGGGTACCCCAGCTCTCCAGGAAGACATTCAGACTCATGTGCCTCCTTTGCTCAATTCCCGATGGCCAGGGTAAATGGGACCTGGATCCCCAAAGAAGTGTTGCCACTACCCCAACATCCGGAGCCTAGAGACAGGAAACTTTCATGGTGGTGAGTACCATGTCACCCCTGCTTTCCACAGAGAGTGGCAGGCTGTGATATCTCCATTTAGAAACAGGTCACCCAGATTGTGATGACATATATTTACATTTCAAACTACTTCCAGCAAAGCTTGTGTAATCTAAATGAACGTGACACCCTTGGGGAAGATAATTCCTCAATGTGAGGACACTCCAGCGGTAGTTAGTTGACATTTATTCAGAAGACCACACACCAGAGATGGCATCCACAAGGCTTCAGCTACCTTGATCTCTGATCAACCCAGAAGTGTGCTAATTAGCGTAATGAATGTTATAAATGGATTGTCATTGGTGAAATCAATAGTTTGTTAATAAGCAAATGGGTATCAGATATGGGCTTTCCTTTGTGAAAATGACAGTCTTCAAGATACAAGGATGGGTTAGAATATGGCAGATATATCCCTACTCTTACATGAACAGAGAATTTTAAAAACTCTAGCACACCACCTACCCTTAGTAATAGCTCCCTACGTTTAATTCCTACTTCGTCCTGGGATGCTGGTTTAGAAGATTCTTGATCATTTGATTCTAAAAAGAAAAATGGTGAAAAAATGTATGCCACAGAATATTTCACATTTGCCTTAAGTGAAATTTTCATACCAGGTGATTTGGGAGTGGACAAAAGGACAGAGAACCAGGATTTCGTTAAGTTTATAGAACTTTGGGTTTGCTTGTTTTAGATTTTAGATGTATGGAAGAATGCTGTTTGAGACTTGTTTTCCTTATAGCTCATAGAGATACAGGGAGGGAAATAGCGAATTTTAACATCTCTAATACTAAAAGGAAGCTAGTTGTGCATAGCCAATTAGGTTTAAGTCAGCTTTTAGCATAAGGACTAAGGCAGACTCAAATAATGACTCAAAGAGAAAGCAGAATTGGAAAAGACCGATGTACGTAATGGGTCAATAAATGACTGATGGGAAAAGAGAGTTAGAGACAGGGGGACTTATAGGGTCAAAGAGAAGTAAAAAAAGAAAAATAATTGAAGGTACCAACCCGGAATGGGAATGATAGGAAATATGGAAAACAAATAGGTAATATGAATATGTATATTCAAAGCTTGGTAATAAGATAAAATCATGACCGCACGTCCTTTCAATGTCAGAGGATTATTGTCTAGCCAGACGTCCCCAGGATTATTTAATTTTCTGGGAGAAGTTACCTTTGTTTGATTAGCTATTTCCCTTAATTAGGAATTGTAATCTTTGAAGTTAAATGTTAACTTTAGATTTTCTCTGATACAAACGCAAATGATACCTGAACACTAGAAATGGTAATGCCAAGATGACCATTTTTATTACTTATATTTTCACCATTTTACCAGTTTTATTGCCCTGAAGGAAGTAGACAAATTTTGTATCTAAATTTAACAATCTTATTCCAGGAGTAATTCTTTCAGGGCCTATATAAAATGAGATTTTCAAATTCTCTTTGAATCAGCTTTAACATCCTGCTGGTTCCCTCATTAATGAATTAAATAAATCTTTGATATGATCGTCATGTTTTAATTTTAATTATACTTGTGTATAAAGTTGGAAGAGTTGCCAACACGTTTATATGTAGCTTCCAATGGCTCAAAGCGTCAAGAGACAGATTGTTGTCTTATTATTGCTCTCCAAATACCTACAGGGAAAGATATTACATGTTCTCTTTGGGTGGAAATATTTTCATTCGCATTTCACAAAGAAGAAAACTGAGCTTGAAGAGGTGAAGTACATGTGCCTTCATTAAAAGTACCAGAGTGTGTACTCAGAAGGATGCCTGAGTCTTTTGCCCAAGTTATACAACCTTTAGATTCCATGAATAGAATTAGAAAATGAAATTAAAGAGTCGCCACATAAACACACTTCTACCTGAAGCAGCCTCTTAGTGCAACTGCTCTGTGTTGCTCCAGGCACTTTGCAGAAGCTTCTAGTGCTGTCTAGCAAAGACTTCTGCTGCCTGAGGCTGATTCCTTCCTCTGTGAGATGATCTGCATTCTTATCAAGAAAGCACGTTTTATGGGCTCCTCCCACAGCTCTCTCCTAATAGCCGGATAAAATAATCTTGGCTTTGGTTCTAACTAGGGCATTTGGGGGAAACAATGCAATTACTATTGCAATTTTGGAATTGTTAGCGAATGAAAGAAAATACGTCCAAGAAGAGCAAAATGTTCTAAAACCAACATTCTCCCCGTTTTGAGACCAAGGTTTTAAAAAGTTACATATTCCTCATTTTTTCACTTTCTTTCTT
The DNA here is from genome assembly GCF_011762595.2 of Tursiops truncatus. Classification (NCBI taxonomy): domain Eukaryota; kingdom Metazoa; phylum Chordata; class Mammalia; order Artiodactyla; family Delphinidae; genus Tursiops; species Tursiops truncatus. Next base: position 47,744,011 of record NC_047043.1, on the reverse strand, counting down.
CCTTTAGAACTTGCAGATTAATTTTGATAGACAGAGAGAGGACAGGAAAGTCAGAACTTCAACAAGACTCCCAAAGAGGAGAGAGATGCTGAGAAAGGACCCTTTTATTATCAACTCATCCCATTTGTTGTATTTTTCTGGGCGTCCTGCTAGATATATCCACTTATGGAATTTAGGGTCTATTTATAAAGACAACATGAACATAGAGCAGACAGTTCAATCGTTCAGTATGAAATGTTGTGAGACAGACCCTAAATGTTATAGAAATTCAGAAAGATGTGGGTGGGGTGGGGCAGGGGAAACCAGGTCATCTGTCAACACAGGTAATTGTGAATGTAGAGATCAAAGTCCATGGGGGTCGCCAGTAATTTGTAATGTGACCACACAAGAAATAAAGATTTCCAAGGGCAAGGTAGATCAGTTTGCAGAGTTTGTCTTATGTAATAATAATAATAATAAAGTCCTATTTATTGAGTTCTTACTTTTTGCCAGGTATAGTAAGTATCAATTCACACATATGTCATGTGTAGCTAATTTCACTTGGTCCTCAGTCTGTGAGATAGATAAAATTACACCCATTTTACAGATGAGAAGACTGACATGCTGCCCAAGATCTTAACCGGGGGTTACTGAATTCATTCCCTGTGTGTGTTCATGTGGAGGGGGGACAGTACATGTGTGCCTGGGTGGAGGTGGGACAATCAATCGCGTGGTGAATTTGCAAGGCACTGAGGAGCAACAGGCGTTAGAGAATAACTTTGGATTTTTTTCTTCGGTCCACGGTGTGATTAAATCAGGATGCAGGATAGAAAAGCAGAGAGAGGGAAAGGAGAACCTAGATTGTAATACACATTTCTTGCCAAAAGATTAGTTCCTTCTATTTAAAAAATATGTCTTTATTGCCTTCATATAGTTATATGCTTTATAATTTGTTTTAATTATAAATTTTGGTTAAATGTAAACCAATCATAAAGAGTTATTTGGGAAATTACTGTATAATTTTAAAAGCATTTTAAATACTTTTTTTGGTCCTAGTAATGCTGTGAGATGGGAAGGGCAGGGATCACTTCATCCTTTGTACAGAGGAGGGAAATGGGGTAGAAAGTTTCAGTGTCCCTCTTTCTCTGTCCTCAGTGGCCATGAACAACATCATTACTTGTCCACTAGAGTCAAACACACCAAACATTTAAAAATTGTATTTTATATATAAAATAGATAATTAATAAGGACCTACTATAGAGCACAGGGAACTCTGCTCAGTACCCTGTAATGACCTATATGGGAATGGGGTCTAGAAGAGAGTGGATATATGTGTACGTATAACTGACTCACTTTGCTGTACAGCAGAAACTAACCCAACATTGTAAATCAACTACACTCCAATAAAATTTTTAAAATATAAAAATAAAAATCACCCTTGAGTCCTCTCTTTTCCGTATGGTCTCACTCCAATCAGCCACCATGACCAACAGCTGTCCATCGCTTTAATAATGATGAAATGCAATGCCTCCACCCTCTGTTTAGATCAATTGTGACACCACCATTACTCTCCTCCAACAACCCGAACTGACCATCTTGCCTCCAGTCTCACTAACAGCCAATGCCTTTCACCACTACGGCCAGTGGGAGTTTTATGAAATGTCCATCTGATGCTCTCTTAGCCACCACATCAAATGATTTGGGTTTTTTATGAGTATATACAAAATCCTGGGTAGAGCATGCAAGCCCCTTCATGGTCCAGCCCTCATGAAACCCCAAAGTCTTATTCCTTACTGTTTGCCGTCTGCTCACCAACCCTTAGTCATACATCCACCCCGTGCACCGTATCTTCCAGATGCACCAAATACTTCCTGCTGGCCCCAGAGACCTCACCCTGGAAATCTTCCCGTGTGTTGTTCTGTGTGCCTGGAATACCCTTCCTTCTTGTCCACACAGGTCTTTGGATTTCACTTGCTACGCCTCCTTCCCCAGAAAGCCTTTCTAACTCCCCCAGACTAGAATCAGATGACTTTCTGTATATACTTAACCATGTCATAGCACTCATTACTCTCGCACCACGCTGTTTTCCTGTTTGTCAATCTCATCGCTAGACTCCAAAGATATCATCACATGCTTCTGTTCCTCTGCCATCCATTCCTTTCATACCTCTTAAGATACATTAAGATACATATACATCTTTATACATTAAAAGGGCTTTATTGGGTAAAGCCTTCAACTGGGCTCTAGGGAACAAAAGACATATAAAATATGTTTCTTTTCCTTGAGGGAGTTTTTTTAGGAAACTTGAAAAAAGAAAATTTTTTTTCAAAGAAAAATAACATGTACCAGATGTAGTAAGTTGAATGACAGCTCCACACAAGATATGTCCACTCAGAACGTGCTCTTATTTGGAAAAAGAAAGGGTCTTTGCAGATGTAATCAAGTTAGGGATCTTTACATGAGATCATCCTGGCTGATCTGAGTGGGGCCTAAATTCAATGGCAAGTGTCCTTACCAGTGGAGAAGATTCTAAGAGAAGAGGAGAAATACAGGAGAAGGCGATATGAAGACAGAGGCAGAGGATGGAGTAATGAACAAGCCAAGGATTGTCAGCTGCCCCCAGAGGCCAGGGGAGAGAAGCTGGGGACAGATTCTCCCCCAGAGCTTCCAGGAGAGCCAGCCCCATTGACACCTTGATTTTGGACTTCTGGCCTCTGGAACTAAGAGGGGATATATTTCTGTTGTTTGAAGGCTTCCAGTTTGTGGTAATTTGTTACAGCAGCCATAGGCAACTAATATACCAGATAATAACAATAACAAGAAAGCAAGACCTCACTTATTTTTAGTGCTTTTGCACATGTTAACTCAGTTCCAACGATTCAATATGTGATCTTTTCCTTTTCCTTGCACACATTTTCCTATCATCAGACTTTAGTGACATGCAATAAAGATGCAGTAAGTACTTCATAAGCATTGATTGACAGGTAACTATATTTTGTGTGATAAGAGAGATACTACCGCAAGCAGAACAAAAGTGCAAATACAGAAATGTGTGCCTCCCTTACCTCTAAAGGGGGAAATAATCTATCAGCAATAGGAAAGAACTATCAAAGGTACATGATATCAAGGATCTAAATGGGGAAACATTAAGTCACAGCACAAGCTCTTTTGTGACAGTGTAAAAGTATAAATTTTTCACCAAGTTAGAAAATAAATATCTACCACCTTGTCCAAGTTACACGAGCTCCTCCAACATTTTAATCATGCTCCACAGTGATCTCCAATTCAAGACAGATACATTAGTAACCAATATATTCAGAACTATTTAGGATTTTAACAGTGGAGAAAAGAGTTTCTTTTCCAAAAAAAAAATTTTAAATGGGCAAACAAAAGAGGAAAAAAATATATAATAGACACTATTGCCTGGAACTGAAGGAGATAAGTGAAAAAGGGGAGCCAAATTTTTCTTCTTTTATGATTTGAAGTTTGATAGCTTACACCGTTACTTGGTAGCAAATGCTGTCCTTCCCACTGAGGGAAACAGTCCCTGAACTGAGGGAACTTACATTCTGGTGCTGCTCTTACAAAACTACAAAACAAAGCATTATGTAAATCTGTAATAGAAAGAGCAATGCCATCATCATCTTCTGCATAATATTAACAGTTAATTAGCATTGAGTGCTTATTATGTAATAGGCACTTTTCTAGGCTCTTTTCTTTTCTTTTTTTATTTTATATTGGAGTATAGTTGATTTACACTCTTAAATGTGTTAGTTTCAGGTGTACAGCCAAATGATTCAGTTACACATACACATATATCGATTCTTTTTCAAATTCTTTCCCATTTATAGGCTTTTTTCAAGTTAATTTATTCAATACAACAAACTACTATCACTCTATTTTACAGAGGAGGAAACAGGCACAGAGAAATGAAGTAAATTGCCCACTGGTTGATAAATGGGAAGTGGTAGAGACAGGATTGAAATCCAGCAGCCTGGTCCAGAGCTCTGGGTTTCAGTTACTATATTATCTTGCAACGAGATGCTATAAGAGTAACTTAGAACAACTGTTAACAATCATTTTACGGAATTAATTAATCAGTCTTTAGTCCACAGCACACAGAACAAATTCAATAACAACCTCAGTCTCATACTCACCATTTGAAAAAAATGTGGAAAATAAGAATACTTATTTTGCAGGATTCATGTGAGGATTCAAGACTAGAATGGCTTGTAAATCAACTATACTCCAATATAAAATAAAAATTTAGGGCTTCCCTAGTGGCAAAGTGGTTGAGAGTCCGCCTGCCGATGCAAGGGACACGGGTTCGTGCCCCAGTCCGGGAAGATCCCACATGCCATGGAGTGGCTGGGCCCGTGAGCCATGGCCGCTGAGCCTGCGCGTCCAGAGCCTGTGCTCCGCAATGGGAGAGGCCGCAACAGTGAGAGGCCCGTGTACTGCAAAAAATAAAAAAATAAAAATAAATAAATAAATAAAATTTTTTAAAAAAGGACTAGGATGGGTGTGAATGTACCAGAACAAAAAAAAAAAAAAAAAAAAAAAAAAAAAGGATTTTAATAAACATTGAGTTTAAAATAATTATACACAAACTATTCTATGGACTCTTCTTTACCTTTAAAACATTAGCTTAAAATTGTGCTGAAAATGTGTAAAGATAATAGTGAAACCTCCAAAGTATATAATAAATCCATAAGTCATTTCCTATAGCAAAAAGAAAAGCTATATTTTCATGAAACTGTCATATTTTCCTCCTGGGCACACAGGAAAACTACATTTCACGGCCCAACTGGTATCTGAGAGGAGCCATGAGCTCTTTCCTAGTTAATGGATCTGAAAGAATGTGACATATACCACTTCTAGATCTGGCCTCTAAAACCTGCACTTCTGCATCTAATGTATCAGCTCTGTCAGACAAATCCTCCTACTGAGGGCAACTGGAAAAAGTAGATGGAATGGGAAACAAAGAAAAACAAAACTAAAAACTTCTCTTCAAAGCAATCAGAGAGGAGGAGCTTCAAGATGGCGGAGGAGTAAGATGCGGAGATCACCTTCCTCCCCACAAATACATCAGAAATACATCTACATGTGGAACAACTCCTACAGAACACCTTTTGAACGCTGGCAGAAGACCTCAGACCTCCCCAAAAGAAAGAAACTCCCCAAGTACACGGGTAGGGCAAAAGAAAAAAGAAAAAACAGAGACAAAAGAATAGGGACTGGACTTGCACCAGTGGGAAGGAGCTGTGAAGGAGGAAAGGTTTCCACACACTAGGAAGCCCCTTCGCAGGCAGAGACTGCGGGTGGCGGAGCGGGGAAGCTTCGGAGCCAAGGAGGAGAGTGCAGCAACAGCGGTGTGGAGGGCAAGGCAGAGAGATTCCCTCACAGAGGATCGGTGTTGACGGGCACTCACCAGCCCGAGAGGCTTGTCTGCCCACCCGCTGGGGCGGGTGGGGGCTGGGAGCTGAGGCTCGGGCTTCGGTAGGAGCGCACGGAGAGGACTGGGGTTGGCTGCGTGAACACAGCCTGAAGGGGCTAGTGCGCCGCAGCTAGCTGGGAGGGAGTTTGGGAAAAAGTCTGGAGTTGCCGAAGAGGCAAGAGACGTTTTCTTGCCTCTTTGTTGCCTGGAGCACGAGGAGAGGAGATTAAGAGCGCTGTTTAAAGGAGCTCCAGAGACGGACGCGAGCCTCGGCTATCAGAGCGGATGCCAGAAATGGGCATGAGATGCTAAGGCCGCTGCTGCCGTCACCAAGAAGCCTGTGTGTGAGCACAGGTCACTATCCACACCTCCATCCCGGGAGCCTGTGCAGCCCTGATCAGGGTCCCGTGATCCAGGGACAATTTCCCCGAGAGAACGCACGGCACGCCTCAGGCTGATGCAACGTCACGCTGGCCTCTGCCACCGCAGGCTTGCCCCACATCCATACCCCTTCCTCCCCCCGGCCTGAGTGAGCCAGAGCCCCCGAATCAGCTACTTCCTTAACCCCGTCCTGTCTGAGCGAAGAACAGATGCCCTCCAGCGACCTACCCACAGAGGTGGGGCCAAATCCAAAGCTGAACCCCGGGAGCTGTGCAAACAAAGAAGAGAAATGGAAATCTCTCCAAGCAGCCTCAGGAGCAGAGGATTAAATGTCCACAATCAACTTGATGTATCCTGCATCTGTGGAATACCTGAATAGACAACGAATCATACCAAATTGAGGAGGTAGACTTTGGGAGCAACGATATAGATATATTTTTCCATTTTTCTCTTTTTGTAAGTGTGTATGTGTATGTTTCTATGTGTGATTTTGTCTGTATAGCTTTGCTTTTACCATTTGTCCTAGGGTTCTGTCTGTCTGGTGTTTTTATTTGTTTGTTTTTAAATTTTTCTTAATAATTATTTTTTATTTTAATTACTTTATTTTACTTTATTTTGACTTCTTTTTTTTCTCCCTTTTATTCTGAGCCATGTGGATGACAGGCTCTTGGTTCTCCAGCCAGGTGTCAGGGCTGTGCCTCTGAGGTGGGAGAGCCAAGTTCAGGACACTGGTCCACAAGAGGCCTCCCAGCTCCACATAATATCAAATGGGGACAATCTCGCAGAGATCTCCATCTCAACGCCAAGACCCAGCTCCACTCAATGACCAGCAAGCTACAGTGCTGGACACCCTATACCAAACAACTAGCAAGACAGGAAGAAAAACCCACCCACTAGCAGAGAGGCTGCCTAAAATCCTAATAAGGTCACAGACATCCCAAAACACCACCAGACGTGGACCTGCCCACCAGAAAGACAAGATCCAGCCTTATCCACCAGAACACAGGCACTAGTCCCCTCCACCAGGAAGCCTACACAACCCACTGAACCAACTTTAGCCAGTGGGGACAGACACCAAAAACTACGGGAGTTACAAACCTGCAGGCTGCAAAAAGGAGACCCCAAACACAGTAAGTGAAGCAAAATGAGAAGACAGAAAAACACATAGCAGATGAAGGAGCAAAGTAGAAACCCACCAGACCTAACAAATGAAGAGGAAATAGGCAGTCTACCTGAAAAAGAATTCAGAATAATGATAGTAAAGATGATCCAATATCCTGGAAATAGAATGGAGAAAATACAAGAAAGGTTTAACAAGGACCTAGAAGAACTAAAGAGCAAACAAACAGTGATGAACAACACAATAAATGAAATTAAAAATTCTCTAAAAGTGATCAATAGCAGAATAACTGAGGCAGAAGAACGGATAAGTGACCTGGAAGATAAAATAGTGGAAATAACTACCGCAGAGCAGAATAAAGAAAAATGAATGAAAAGAATTGAGGACAGTCTCAGAGAACTCTGGGAAAACATTAAACACATCAACATTCGAATTGTAGGGGTCCCAGAAGAAGAGAAAAAGAAAGGGACTGAGAAAATATTTGAAGACAATATAGTTGAAAACTTCCCTAATATGGAAAAGGAAATAGTTAATCAACTCCAGGAAGCACAGAGAGTACCATACAGGATAAATCCAAGGAGAAACATGCCAAGACACATACTAATCAAACTATCAAAAATTAAACACAAAGAAAAAATAGCAAAAGCACCAAAGGAAAAACAACAAATAATATACAAGGGAATCTTCATAAGGTTAACAGCTGATCTTTCAGCAAAAACTCTGCAAGCCAGAAGGGAGTGGCAGGACATATTTAACGTGATGAAGGACAAAAACCTACAGCCAAGATTACTCTACCCAGCAAGGATCTCATTTAGATTTGACAGACAAATTAAAATCTTTACAGACAAGCAAAACCTAAGCAAATTCAGCATCACCAAACCAGCTTTACAACAAATGCTAAAGGAACTTCTCTAGGCAGGAAATACAAGAGAAGGAAAAGACTTACAAGAACAAACCCAAAACAATGAAGAAAATGATAATAGGAACATACATATCGATAATTACCTTAAATGTAAATGGATTAAATGCTCCAACCAAAATACATAGACTGCCTGAATGGATACAACAACAAGACCCATATATATGCTGTCTACAAGAGACCCACTTCAGACCTAGGGACACATACAGACTAAAAGTGAGGGTATGGAAAAAGATATTCCATGCAAAAGGAAATCAAAAGAAAGCTGGAGTAGCAAGTCTCATATCAGACAAAATAGACTTTAAAGCAAAGACTATTACAAGATACAGAGAAAGACACTACATAATGATCAACGATCAATCCAAGAAGAAGATATAACAATTGTAAATATTTATGCACCCAACATAGGATCACCTCAATACATAATGCAAATACTAACAGTCATAAAAGGGGAAATCGACAGTAACACAATCATAGTAGGGGACTTTAACACCCCACTTTCACCAATGGACATATCATCCAAAATGAAAATAAATAAAGAAACACAGGCTTTAAATGATACATTAAATGAGATGGACTTAATTGATATTTATAGGACATTCCATCCAAAAACAACAGAATACACATTCTTCTCAAGGGTCCATGGGACATTCTCCAGGATAGATCATATCATGGGCCACAAATCAAGCCTTCGTAAATTTAAGAAAATTGAAATCACATCAAGTATCTTTTCTGACCACAACACTATGGGGCTAGATATCAACTACAGGAAAAAATCTGTAAAAAATACAAACACATGGAGGCTAAACAATAAACTACTTAATAACCAAGAGATCACTGAAGAAATCAAAGGGGAAAACCAAAAATACCAAGAAAAAAATGACAAGAAAACATGACGGCCCAAAACCTATGGGATGCAGCAAAAGCAGTTCTAAGAGGGAAGCTTAGAGCAATACAATCCTACCTTAAGAAACAAGAAACATCTCAAATAAACAACCTAACCTTACACCTAGAGCAATTAGAGAAAGAAGAACAAAAAAACCACAAAGTTAGCAGAACGAAAGAAATGAAGATCTGATCAGAAATAAATGAAAAAGAAATTAAATGATAGCAATGATCAATAAAACTAAAAGCTGGTTCTTTGAGAAGATAAACAAAATTGATAAACCATTAGCCAGACTCATCAAGAAAAAAAGGGAGAAGACTCACATCAATAGAATTAGAAATGAAAAAGGAGAAGAGAAGTAGCAACTGACACTGCAGAAATACAAAGGATCATGAAAGATTACTACAAGCAACTATATACCAATAAAGTGGACAACCTTGAAGAAATGGAAAAATACTTAGAAAAGCACAACCTTCGGAGACTGAACCAGGAATAAATAGAAAATAGGAACACACCAATCACAAGCACTGAAATTGAAACTGTGATTAAAAATCTTCCAAAAAACAGAAGCCCAGGAACAGATGGCTTCACAGGTGAATTCTATCAAACATTTAGAGAAGAGCTAACACCTATCCTCCTCAAACTCTTCCAAAATATAGCAGAGAGAGGAACACTCCCAAACTCATTCTACGAGGTCACCATCACCCAGATACCAAAACCAGACAAAGATGTCACAAAGAAAGAAAACTACATGCCAATATCACTGATGAACATAGATGCAAAAATCCTCAACAATATACTAGCAAACAGAATCCAACAGTACGTTAAAAGGATCATACACCATGATCAAGTGGGGTTTATTGCAGGAATGCAAGGATTCTTCAATATATGCAAATCGATCAATGTGATAAGCCATATTAACAAACTGAAGGAGAAAAACCATATGATCATCTCAATAGATGAAGAGAAAGCTTTTGACAAAATTCAACACCCATTTATGAAAAAACTCTCCAGAAAGTAGGCATAGAGGGAACTTACCTCAACATAATAAAGGCCATATATGACAAACCCACAGTCAACATCATCCTCAATGGTGAAAAACTGAAACCATTTTCACTAAGATCAGGAACAAGACAAGATTGCTCACTCTCACCACTATTATTCAACACAGTTTTGGAAGTTTTAGCCACAGTAACCAGAGAAGAAAAAGAAATAAACGGAATCCAAATTGGAAAAGAAGTAAAGCTGTCACTGTTTGCAGATGACATGATACTATACATAGAGAAACCTAAAGATGCTACCAGAAAACTACTAGAGCTAATCAATGAATTTGGTAAAGTAGCAGCATACAAAATTAATGCACAGAAATCTCTTGCATTCCTATACACTAATGATGAAAAATCTGAAAGTGAAATTGAGAAAACACTCCCATTACCACTGCAACTAAAAGAATAAAATATCTAGGAATAAACCTACCTAAGGAGACAAAAGGCCTGTATGCAGAAAACTATAAAACATTGATGAAAGAAATTAAAGATGATACAAATAGGTGGAGAGATATACCATGTTCTTGGATTAGAAGAATCAACATTATGAAAATGACTCTACTACCCAAAGCAATCCACAGATTCAATGCAATCCCTATCAAACTACCACTGGCATTTTTTCACAGAACTAGAACAAAAAATTTGTATGCAAACACAAAAGACCCTCAATAGCCACAGCAATCTTGAGAAAGAAAAACAGAGCTGGAGAAATCAGGCTCCTGGACTTCAGACTATACTACAAAACTACAGTAATCAAGACAGTATGGTATTGGCACAAAAACAGATATATAAATCCATAGAACAGGATAGAAAGCCCAGAGATAAACCCATGCACATATGGTCATCTTATTTTTGAGAAAGGAGGCAAGAATATACAGTGGAGAAAAGACAGCCTCTTCAATAAGTGGTGCTGGGAAAACTGGACAGCTACATGTAAAAGAATGAAGTTAGAACACTCCCTAACACCATACACAAAAATAAACTCAAAATGGATTAAAGACCTAAATGGAAGGCCAGAAACTATCAAACCATTAGAGGAAAAGACAGGCAGAGCACTCTATGACATAAATTACAGCAAGGTCCTTTTTGACCCACCTCCTCAAGAAATGGAAATAAAAACAAAAATAAACAAATGGGACCTAATGAAACTTCAAAGCTTTTGCACATCAAGGGAAACCATAGACAAGACCAAAAGACAACCCTCAGAATGGGAGGAAATACTTGCAAATGAAGCAACTGACAAAGGATTAATCTCCAAAATTTACAAGCAGCTCAATATCAAAAAACAAACAACCCAATCCAAAAATGGGCAGAAGACCTGAATAGACATTTCTCCAAAGAAGACATACAGATTGCCAACAAACCCATGAAAGAATGCTCAACATCATTAATCATTAGGGAAATGCAAATCAAAACTACAATGAGATATCATCTCACACCAGTCAGAATGGCCATCATCAAAAAATCTAGAAACAATAAATGCTGGAAAGGGTGTGGAGAAAAGGGAACCCTCTTGCACTGTTGGTGGGAATGTAAATTGATACAGCCACTATGGAGAACAGTATGGAGGTTCCTTAAAAAACTACAAATAGAACTACAATATGACCCAGGAATCCCACTACTGGGCATATACCCTGAGAAAACCATAATTCAAAGAGAGTCATGTACCAAAATGTTCATTGCAGCTCTATTTACAAAAGCCAGGACATGGAAGCAACCTAAGTGTCTATCAACAGATGAATGGATAAAGAAGATGTGGCACATATATACAATGGAATATTACTCAGCCATGAAAGGAAACCAAACTGAATTTTTTGTAGTGAGGTGGATGGACCTAGAGCCTGCCATACAGAGTGAAGTAAGTCAGAAAGAGAAAAACAAATACCGTATGCTAACACATATATATGGCATCTAAGGGGAAAAAAAGGTCATGAAGAACCTAGGGGCAAGATGGGAATAAAGATGCAGACCTACTAGAAAATGGACTTGAGGATATGGGGAGGGGGAAGTGTTAGCTGCGACAAAGTGAGAGGGTGGCATGGACATATATACACTACCAAACATAAAATAGCTAGTTGGAAGCAGCCGCATAGCACAGGGAGATCAGCTCAGTGCTTTGTGACCACCTAGAGGGGTGGGATAGGGAGGGTGGGAGGGAGGGAGATGCAAGAGGGAAGAGATATGGGGACATATGTATATGTATACCTGATTCACTTTGTTATAAAGCAGAAACTAACACACTATTGTAAAGCAAGTATACTCCCATAGAAATGTTAAAAAAACAAAAAAAGCAACCAAAGATGTTTGAAGGCATTGCAGAGTTATCAGGACAGATGGAACTGAATGACCATGATGCTACTGACCAGAAACAAGAAATCACTGAGGTGAGAATAGCTTTCTACACCACCTCTATCAATCTAATCATCTATCAGTGTACATAACAAATTGGCATATTTGGAGAAAAACAGCAGAAAGCAGCTGCCAGCTAAGCAGACCTACTGACCTTGTGTCATGCTAGGGGGGAACCAAATCAGAAGTTTAGGGCTCATCTGGTACAAATCTCTACAGAATTACACTCCATGGTTACAATAAAGCAGATCTTACAAGAATTGAAATGCAACCTCAAATCAGCTCTAATCTTTTAGCCAGAAACTAAACAAAATCCTTTCTGGAGAAAGAAAACAGCATCCATAGACTCTAACATTTATTAAATACAACTTCCAGCATTCAGTTCAGAATTACCAGGCATATAAAGAGACAGAAGAGAAAAGGCAATGAAAAGAAACAGACATTAGGGTGATGCAGATACATGAGCTACCAGACACGGACTTAAAATAACTGACTTTTATGTTTAAGAAAATAGTCAAGATGATAATTTCACCAGAGAACTTGAATCTATGACAAATTAAGGAAATTCTAGAATTAAAAAAAATACAATTACTGAAGTTAAGAATACAGCTTAGAATTCCATACAAAGTGAATACCTCAAAAGTGAAGGTGAGGAGGGTGTAAAGAGTTTGGAAGTTGTCACTCTTTCCCAAGAACAAGTAAAAACTAAACACACTAAAAAATCAGCAACTCTTCTTGGATCCATAAGAGAGGGGAGGACAAAGGGCAAACTGCTGCCCCCAAGTTTGGAGAGACAGGACATACAGATCATCATCGTTTTTCAGAGCAGAGAAAGAGGAAATTGCTGCAGGACGAGTACCAGGGTAGGAAGACCTGATCTGTCATTGATGAATTGCTGGAGGCTCACTGTGGAGAACTCCCAGAGTTAAATCCTCCAGGGGACCCAGTCACAGGGGGACCCCACAACACTGTGAGATTTATCTCCAGGGACTCCACCAGATTCTCATGTAAATACCTGAGAAAAAGTCCCTCAGGCTTCTTCCAGGGAGAGGGAATCATGAACAACCATTTTGAAATATAAAAGAGCTCTCTGTTCTTCTTAACAAGGGCTGCCCTCAGGGAAAGCTACAGTCGACCCTTGAACAATACGGGGTTTAAGAGCACCTACCCCACTTGCAGTAAAAAACCCTCATATAACTTTACTGTTGGCCCTCCAGTATCTATGGTTCTGTATCTGCATATTCAACCAACCACAGATCATGTAGAACTGTAGTGGAAAAACCCACGTATAAGTGGACCCTGCAGATCAAACCCACGTGGTTCGAGGGTCAGCTGTATTTTAGCACAGCCTAACCTGCTGAGGGCATTATCAGAGCCTAACCGACCTGGGGAAAGGGAAATCCCTAACTCCAGCCACTCAAGCCATCCTCTCTCCCACCTAAGTGGCGAGAAAACTGAGAAACACTTGTGCGTTCACAGTCCAGAGGCACAGGCTCACTGGGAGCCTGAGATCTAGAATGCTTCCCCTCCCCCCACACCTCACCCCCACATCACTAAAGATCTACTCACAGCAGTTCCTCTTACCCAGTACATCATGGCCAGCTATAAAGAAAGAATCATAAGACATACAAAAAGGCAAAAAAATGCAATTTGAAGAGACAGAGCAAGCATCAGAGAACCAGACATAGCAGGGATGTTGGAATCATCAGACAGGGAATTTTAAACAACTATGATTACTATGCTAAAGTATCTAATGGATAAAGTAGATAGCAGGCAAGAACAGATGGGCAATGCTAGCAGAGAGACGGAAATCCTAAGAAAGAACCAAAAAGAAATTTTATAGATTAAACAAAAACAACAACAACCCTCTGTAAGAGAAATAAAGAATGCCTTTGACATGCTCATCAGTAGACCGGACACAGCTGAGGAAAGACTCATCGAGATAGAGGATATTTCAATAGAAATCTCAAAAACTGAAAAACAAAGGGGACACAGACTGAAAAGACAGAACAGAATTCCAGGGACTGTGGACAACTACAAAAGGTGTAACAGATGTGTAATGGGAATACCAGAAGGAGAAGAAAGGGAGAAAGGAACAGAAGAAATATTTGCAACAATAAAGACTGAGAATTTCCCCCAAATTAATGCCAGACACCAAACTACAGCTCCGGGAAGCTCAGAGAACACCAAGGAGAAAAGATGTCAAAAATCTACACCTAGGAATACCATCCTCAACTACAGAAAATAATGATACGGAAAAAATCCTGAAAGAAGCCAGAGGGAAAACATATTACCTACAGAGGAACAAAGATCAGAACTGCATCCAACTTTGCCTCAAACAAGAAGAGTGGAGTGAAATTTTTTAAATCTTGAGAGAAAAGCAGTGAAGGTGAAATAAGACATTTCACAATGAATGGAAACTGACGAATTTGCAAATACACGAGTTTTTATATTTTATCTTTTTATGTATTACATGAGTTTTTATGTATTACCTGAGTGTTTTATTTTCTGAAAATTCATCAATCTATATACATGACATGATAAAATTTTATTTTTAAAAAAGGTCTGCAGATGGGCTTCCTTGGTGGCGCAGTGGTTGACAGTCCGCCTGCCGATGCAGGGGACACGGGTTTGTGCCCCGGTCCGGGAGGATCCCACTTGCCGTGGAGCGGCTGGGCCCGTGAGCCATGGCTGCTGAGCCTGCACGTCCGAGGACTGTGCTCCACAACGGAAGAGGCCACAACAGTGAGAGGCCCACACACCGCGGAAAAAAAAAAAAAAAAGGTCTACAGAATGATGAGTGAAGATTGATAAACAGTGAAGCTTTAATGACTATATCCAGCCTCTCCCACTAAACTGACCACCAGCCACCAGCTCAAGTTCAATGTTTTAAGAATTGGGCAATTTAAAAAAGTGTTGCATTTATGATATTTCGTAAACCCTCCTGAGATGGTCTGCTTGCTCTTTCCTTGTCTCTGTGCTGAAGGCAGAGGATGTTGTGGAGGACTTGAGTCACAGCTGCCAGATCAAGGAAATCCACTGTGGACTTCTTGTGAATGAGACATAAGCTTTCACAATATTTCAAGGCTGTGACAGCGTTTAGCCTCACCTAATTCATTGCTCTTAGAAGTTTCCAGGTAAACCAAATCACCAAAGCCTCAACAATGAAAAGGCAGAGTGGCAGACAATGTAACATGTTCAACAAGTACCGTTCTGGGCAAAACTCTCTGCTGATAATAACTACAATGTCTCAAGCCTTCATCACCAGCCTTGAACAATGTTAACTTCTTCACATATGTTATTTCATTTAATTTCTACAACCACCCTTTCAAGTGAGTATGACCATCATCTTTCTATAGGTAAAGGTAAATGAGGCCCAGACCCCCATTTAGAAAGTGATCTGTTCCAGGATCCACTCCATTCTAGATTCAAAGCAGGTCTGTCTTAGCCCAGAGCCTGTGAATTCCATTAAACCAGCATTTCTCATGCTGAGCAATCTGATGACTGCAGTCTGATTTCTTGAGGGACCCTGTGACTTAGGAAGTTACTGTAACTCTCTGAGCCTCTGTTTTCTCATCCATAATTCTCAAATAAAGATAGTAAAACTGGGATTTTTATAAAGGAAGGTTATAAGGTGTTTGGAATAGCCTGGTTGCATGGGAGTTGTCTAACACTGGTTAGCTACTGTTTTATTAATGTCGGTGTGATTATTGAGTAAGTAGATGATCCAAGGAAAATTTTAAAAGGTTAGGGAGGTCCATGATCAAATAAATTTGGTAAATCCTGGAGTGACAAAATTCAACAGGTCTTGTATGTAGGACAGTGACTCTCCAAGTAGGAAAAGTAAACTACACAGTGTTTCCAGCACTTATTTGCAGAGAAAATTTTTTTTTCAGAGCATATTTATTAACACCATTAATTCATTGAACAGACATTTATGGCACTGATACAATGACAAACACAACTTGCACAGTTCCTCCCTCATGAAGCTGGTGGACAGCAGGGGAAAGATACAAAAACAAGTGAAAAACAAATTTAAAAGTTACAAACCATGAAGAATTCTATGAGATGGAACTTGAGTGTACCTTTGAAGGCTAGGAAAGCATGGAGAGAAAGGAGGTATTCCAGGGGAGGGGCAGGGTACTGGGGACAGGAAAATAACCCATGAAAAATTTTCATGGAGATCAGAACCGATCTCAATCTAACAGCTTTAACCCTGTTTGTTGTTTTCAAAGACTAATACTTAATCCCAACAGAAGCTATGTCCACTTAGGACAATTATGTCATTTGCCCAGTTACCTTATTGTTGCTATGATAATCAAAACACAGAATGGTACAAATAGAGAAATTAGAGACTTTAGTACAAACATGAATTATGCAGATAAGGAAACCTAAGCCTGGAGAGGTTAACTGACTAGAACCCCATCTCTGGGTGCCCTAGACCCACACTATTGTGGTTCATTATTCATCGTTTTCTGAACTAGAAAAAAGCAAACATTCATCAAGCTTGGTACAATGCTAGGTGCTGTGGGGACTAAAGTGAATAATAACACAATCTCTCACTCTAGGGTACTTAGAGTGCTGTTGGGGGAATCTGGTTGAAATATAGGAAAATAACATGATCAAGTTGAAATAGGAGCTCAGGGGAGCAAGAGAATAGAAAGAACAGATAGTGCTTCACAAGGTCCAATGAATCTAGAAGGAATAATTATTTTACGAGTTTAGAGGAGGGTTTGGGATACCAGGGGAAGTCTTTTGCAAGAGATCAAACCTGAGTTAGCTGTAGAGATTCTGGAAGGATTTGAGAGGCAGAGTGAAAGAGAAGGTTTCCAAATGAGGGTGATGAATGCGTTATGGAGGGAGGGGTGGTGTGCTGTGCCTGGATTGAGGGAGGTGGTAACCAGCATGGGTGCAGCCAAGCAGAGGGTGGGAAACTCCAGCCCAGCCAAAATATCAGTTCAGTGGGTCACTGGTCATTGGTGTAAAAGCAACCTTAGAGTTCATGAGAGGAATATTCAGGTCTCTGTGAATGTGGTGAAAGGTGCA
The DNA here is from genome assembly GCF_011762595.2 of Tursiops truncatus. Lineage (NCBI taxonomy): Eukaryota > Metazoa > Chordata > Mammalia > Artiodactyla > Delphinidae > Tursiops > Tursiops truncatus. Next base: position 47,726,848 of record NC_047043.1, on the reverse strand, counting down.
AATAATAAGTGAAAGGGGCAAATCTAGAAAGGCTACAGACTGTAAAATTCCTACTATAGGACATCTTGGGAAAGGCAAAACTACAAAGACGGTAACAAGATCAGCGGTTGCCAGGAGTTCAGAGTGGGGTAGGGAGGATGAATGGGTGGGGTGCAGGGGATTTTTAGGAAAGTGAAACTATTCTGTACAACGCTGTGATGGTAGATACATAATAGTATGCATTTGTCAACACCCATAGAATGTACAACACAAAGTGGGAAACCTAATGTAAACTATGGACCTTAGATAATCATAATGTGTCAATATTGGTTCACCAACTATAACTTAATGAGGAAGAAAGAATGTATGGGAACTTCCTGTACCTTCAACACAATTCTTCTGTTAACCTAAAACTGTTCTAAAAACTAAACTATGGGTATTAATGATCTTTTAAAATTATAGATCTTATTAAAAAATAAGACCTGCACTCTGGCACCATCTGGAAATCTGATTAAATAAGTGATGGGTCTCAGATACTCTTCTAAAGTACCCCCCATGCTTTTTTTTTTTTTTTTTTTTTTTTTTGCCACACTGTGCATCATGTGGGACCTTAGTTCCCCAACCAGTGGTCGAACATGCACTCCTTACAGTGGAAGTGCGGAGTCTTAACCACTGGACCGCCAGGGAATTCCCCACCCCCCGCCATGCTTTTAAATCTACAACACAGGCGCTGGCAAAGATTAGGACAAATGGAACCCTCACACATCGCTGGTGAGAATGTAAGATGGTACACCACATTAACAGTTTCCTATAAACAGCCTGACAGTTTCCTATAAAGTGAAACATAGACTTAGCATATGACCTAAGAATCCCACCCCTAGGTATTTGCCCAAGAGAAATGAAAACTTATATTATCCTAAAAACCTGTACAAAAATATTTATAGCAGCTTTATGCATTATCACCCAAAATTGGAAACAATCCAGAAGTCTTTCAACTGGTGAATGGATAAGCAAACTTAGGCATTTCCACACAGGGGAACACTGCTCACCAATAAAAGGGAATGAGCCACTGATACACAACACAGATGAACCTCAAACGCATTTGCTAAGTGAAAGAAACGCTGTTCTCACTGTGAAGTGAGACAATCAACAAACAAATAAGCAAAGCATGCAGTAAATCACATAGTGATAAGTGTTATAAAAGTAACAAAGCAGAGAAGGGAGATGGGGAGTGCTGAGGGTGAACTTGCAAATTCAAACGGGATGGTCAGGTGAGCTCTCTCTGAGAAGATGACATTTGAGCAAAGACCTATGGGCATGAGGGGTGAGACCTTGTAATACGGGGGAGAGTTTGGATTGTACAGGAAATGCATGAGAAAATCCTTGGAGGACATTACTGAGAAAGATCATGAATGAATTTCTATCTTAACTGACCACTCTGGCTGCTAGTTGGAAAACAGATTCTTGCAGTTTAAGAGAAGCAGGGGATGAGTGAAGGGACTATTCACAGTAGCTCAGGTGGAAGCTGACAGCTGAGGGAAAAATTCTTACTGCACAACTCCATAGACACACACACACACACACACTTTTGAAAGGGGACATTCTCTCCCCTAAGGAAACAAAGATAGAACAGCTCCAAAAGGCGTGATGTAGCTTGAGCAAACTGCTAATTAAGCCAGCAACACAAGGAGTGAAAGCAGAAAAATGCTAGCTTTTAACGTCACTGAGACAGATGTTTACTGTCTCCAGGGAAGATGGGCAATGGAAAATGAACAGAGCTCAGTCTGATTAGCACTGATCTGTCTTCCCCAAGCGTGTGTTGTTGAGAAGGCTGCCAGACACAACTGATGGGAAGAGAAGATGACAAGGAAGACCCCCATCTGTCCAGAATGTTCCTCTGTTAAGTCCTACCCAAACCACCTCCTCAAAACTTTGAAACCCGACGTGCCACCTAATGGGATTCTATAACTAATACTTCTGAGTAGGAGCTAAAATATCAGGCCCTGCCAGGTTCAACAAAGAATAACAGGTACACAGAGACCACACCACATTCTTTGTGCCTATCTTAGTTTGGGTTTTCCCAGAAGCCAACTCTAAGCACAGATTCAAGTGCAAGCATTTATTTGGGAGATGCAGGAAGCATTACTAAGAAAGTGGGGAAGTGACACAAGGAAGAGAAGGCAGCCCATCAAGCCAGCTTTTCTTGTAGGAAAATGGAGCTTGATCCTTTGTAGAAATGCCGAGATACTGTGTAAAATAATACCTAGGAGTTACACCACCCAAGGAATGCAGAAGCGGGGTATTGATACACCAACTGCTATTCCTCATTGGTTGAGGGCTGCTGAGGAGCAGGGAATAAGTTAGTTTCCACTCGCTGCCAGCTTCCTAAAGTGGAGGCTTTAGAAAAAGGTCTTCAGGCAAAGAGATGCAGATACTAGCATTTGTATGTCAAAGGGAGCTCTCTGAAGTCAAAAGGTCCAAGGATAGAGCAAAGCACTCACAGATTTTGCTACACTGCATGCTTCCCCTCTGTGCCAAGAGCAAGACATTTCTTTACCTCTGACTGACATTTCCTCTACAGAGGAAATGATTTCAACAAACTGCAAAAAGGAGGAACTCTTCTCTCTATTCATTTCTCTCAAAGCACTCCTCATTGATTTATCCATTACATTATTGTTATAAATTAATAAAGTAAGGCACACATTAATTTACTTTATGGGTTTCTCAGCCACTGATTTCCTATTATCCCTTTCTATTACTCAACTCACTGACTCCTGCAGATAAATTGTCTGCAACACAAATGCATCCCAGACTCTTGGATTTTATTAAGTATATAAAAGGTGTGTGATTTTTATTAACAACTCAACTCATCACTCCGTATTCAAAACTTAGCCAATTAAGCTCAAGTGCATATCAAAATAGGAAAGAGATTCCCAATTTCTACTTAATATTCTTATTGCCTAATGAATTGTTCATTCTTTCTAATTCTAGTGTCATTTACTTAATTTTCTTTAAATCTCTAAAATGTAAGAAAAACATGACTAATTTTCTAGACGTGTGAAAATACACTGGCTTGATACTGCTTGTGAAAATTTCCTAAGAACATTGAAGAAAAGTGCCATCATTCATGATCAGTAATATATACACCACCTGACACAGTGCCAGGTACACAGTCAGCACTCAATAAATGCTTGGTGAATGGATGAATAAGCCTACAATTATGTGACCAACGCTCATGCACAAATCAGGAGACCAGTTCTGTTGTCACTATAGCAGCTTTTTAATTTATCTGAGAGCTATTGTCCTCCTAGGTTTTTGGTGAGCTTGGTAAGGTGAAAATATATGTTTGTATTTCTTAGGGCTAATTGGTAGTTTTTTATTTTTATAGTCCTTTGATACATTAATAAATTTCAATAAGAACAGAAGCCATTATTTCACCCATTTATTCATTCAAATATTTACTAAATGCTGACTATGAGCCAGGACTCATGAACAATTTTATAGTGCATATAAGGTTAGAATAATGCCTAACCTTCTAGAACATCATCTGTGGTGAATGGTTTATAATGCAATGATAGAGCAGCCCACAGAACAAGGAAACTGACACCAGAGGAAATCTGGAAAGTTTCATCCAACATGGAATATTTGAAATGGGTCTTCCTCTTGCTCAGGAGGCTTCCAGACGGTGAGAAAGTAGGGAAAGGCATTCGATGTGAAAGCCCAACATGTGCAGAGTTGTAGCCTTTTAAAAAAATATTTTTAACATCTTTATTGGAGTATAATTGCCTTACAATGGTGTGTTATTTTCTGCTTTATAACAAAGTGAATCAGCTATACATATACATATATCCCTATATCTCCTCCCTCTTGCATCTCCCTCCCACCCTCTCTATCCCACCCATCTAGGTGGTCACAAAACACCTAGCTGATCTCCCTGTGCTATGCAGCTGCTTCCCACTAGCTATTTTACATTTGGTAGCATATATTAGTCCATGCCACTCTCTCACTTCGTCCCAGCTTACCTTTCCCCCTCCCCATGTCCTCAAGTCCATTCTCTACATCTGTGTCTTTATTCCTGTCCTGCCCCTAAGTTCTTCAGAACCATTTTATTTACTTCTTTTTATGTTCAGTATATATGTGTTAGCATAGTATTTGCTTTTCTCTTTCTGACTTACCTCACTCTGTATGACAGACTCGAAGTGCATCCACCTCAATACAAATAATTTCATTTCTTTTTATTGCTGAGTAATATTCCATTGTATATAGGTACCACATCTTCATTATCAATTCATCTGTTGATGGACACTTAGGTTGCTTCCATGTCCTGGCTATTGTAAATAGATCTGCAATGAATATTGTGGCACATGACTCTTTTTGAATTATGGTTTTCGCAGGGTATATGCCCAGTATGGGATTGCTGGGTCGCATGGTAGTTCTATTTTTAGTTTTTTAAGGAACCGCCATACTGTATCAATTTACATTCCCACCAACAGTGCAAAAGGGTTCCCTTTTCTCCACACCCTTTCCAGCATTTATTGTTTCTAGATTTTTTGATGATAGTCATTCTGACTGGTGTGAGGTGATATCTCATTGTGGTTTTGATTTGCATTTCTCTAATGATTAGTGATGTTGAGCATTCTTTCATGGGTTTGTTGGCAGTCTGTATATCTTCTTTAGAGAAATATCTATTTAGGTCTTCTGCCAATTTTTGGATTAGGTTGTTTGTTTTTTTGATATTGAGCTGCACGAGCTGCTTGTAAATTTTGGAGATTAACCCTTTGTCAGTTGCTTCATTTGAAAATATTTTCTCCCATTCTGAGGGCTGTCTTTTCGTATTGTCTATGGTTTCCTTTGCTGTGCAAAAGCTTTGAAGTTTCATTAGGTCCCATTTGTTTATTTTTGTTTTTATTTCCATTTCTCTAGGAGGTGGGGCAAAAAGGATCTTGCTGTGATTTATGTCATAGAGTGTTCTGCCTATATTTTCCTCTAAGAGTTTGATAGTGTCTGGCCTTACATTTAGGTCTTTAATCCATTTTGAGTTTATTTTTTGTGTATGGTGTTAGGGAGTGTTCTAATTTCATTATTTTACACGTAGCTGTCCAGTTTCCCCAGCACCACGTATTGAAGAGGCTGCCTTTGCATATCCTTGCCTCCTTTTTCAAAAATAAGGTGACCATATGTGCGTGGGTTTACCTCTGGGCTTTCTATCCTGTTCCATGGATCTATATTTCTGTTTTTGTGCCAGTACCACCCTGTCTTGATTACTGTAGCTTTGTAGTATAGTCTGAAGTCTGGGAGCCTGATTCCTCCAGCTCCATTTTCCTTTCTCAAGATTGCTTTGGCTATTTGGGGGCTTTTGTGTTTCCATACAAATTGTGAAATTTTTTGTTCTAGTTCTGTGAAAAATGCCATTGGTAGTTTGACAGGGATTGCATTGAATCTGTAGATTGCTTTGGGTAGTATAGTCATTTCCACATTGTTGATTCTTCCAATCCAAGAACATGGTTTATCTCTCCATCTGTTTTTATCATCTTTAATTTTTCTCATCAGTGCTTATAGTTTGTGGCATACAGGTCTTTTGCCTCCTTAGGTGGGTTTTTTCCTAGATATTTTATTCTTTTTCTTGCAATGGTTAATGGGAGTGTTTCCTTAATTTCTCTTTCAGATTTTTCATCATTAGTGTATAGGAATGCAAGAGATTTCTGTGCATTAATTTTGTATCTTGCTACTTTACCAAATTCGTTGATTAGCTCTAGTAGATTTCTGGTAGCATCTTTAGGATTCTATGTATAGTATCATGTCATATGCAAACAGTGACAGCTTTATTTCTTCTTTGCTGATTTGGGTTCTTTTTCTTCTCTGATTTCTGTGGCTAAAACTTCCAAAACTATGTTGAATAATAGTGCTGATATTGGACAACCTTGTCTTGTTCCTGATCTTAGACGAAATGAGAACGATGTTTTTTCACCATTGAGAACAATGTTGGCAGTGGGTTTGTCATATATGGCCTTTATTATGTTGAGGTAAGTTCTCTCTATGCCTACTTCCTGGAGGGTTTTTATCATGAATGGATGTTGAATTTTGTCGAAAGCTTTTTCTGTATCTATTGTGATGATCATATGTTTTTTTCTCCTTCAATTTGTTAATATGGCTTATCACATTGATTGATTGCATATATTGAAGAATCCTTGCATTCCTGTGATAAACCCCACTTGATCATGGTATATGATCCTTTTAATGTGCTGTTGGATTCTGTTTGCTAGTATATTGTTGAGGATTTTTGCATCTGTGTTTATCAGTGATATTGGCCTCTAGTTTTCTTTCTTTGTGACATCTTTGTCTGGTTTTGGTATCAGGGTGATGGTGGCCTCATAGAATGAGTTTGGGAGTGTTCCTCCCTCTGCTATATTTTGGAAGAGTTTGAGAAGGATAGATGTTAGCTCTTCTCTAAATGTTTGATAGAATTCGCCTGTGAAGCCATCTGGTCCTGGGCTTTTGTTTGCTGGAAGATTTTTAATCACAGTCTCAATTTCAGTGCTTGTGATTAGTTGTTTATATTTTCTTTTTCTTCCTGGTTCAGTATTGGAAGGTTTGGCTTTTCTAAGAATTTGTCCATTTCTTCCAGGTTGTCTATTTTATTGGCATAGAGTTGCTTGTAGTAATCTTTCATGATCCTTTGTATTTCTGCAGTGTCAGTTGCTACTTCTCCTTTTTCATTTCTAATTCTATTGATGTGAGTCTTCTCCCTTTCTTTCTTGATGAGTCTGGCTAATGGTTTATCAATTTTGTTTATCTTCTCAAAGAACCAGCTTTTAGTTTTATTGTTCTTTGGTATTGTTTTCCTTATTTCTTTTTTATTTATTTCTGATCTGATCTTTATGATTTTTTTCCTTCTGCTAACTTCGTGGTTTTTTTGTTCTTCTTTCTCTAATTGCTTTAGCTGTAATGTTAGGTTGTTTATTTGAGATGTTTCTTGTTTCTTGAGGTAGGATTGTATTGCTATATCTTCCCTCTTAGAACTGCTTTTGCTGCATCCCATAGGTTTTGGGTTGTTGTGTTTTCATTTTCATTTGTTTCTAGGTATTTTTTGATTTTCTCAGTGATCTCTTTGTTATTAAGTAGTATATTGTTTAGCCTCCATGTGTTTGTACTTTTTACAGATTTTTTTCCTGTAATTTATATGTAGTCTCATAGCATTGTGGTCAGAAAGGATACTTGATATTATTTCAATTTTCTTAAATTTACCAAGGCTTCATTTGTGACCCAAGATATGATCTCTTTAAAAAAAAAAAGTTAGTTTTTTTCTTTTTTTTAGGAAACCTGTTTGTAGTGTCACTGTATTAGTCATGGTTCTCCAGGAAAAAAATCGATAGGGAAAGAAAGAAAGAAAGAAAAAGAAAGAAAGAAAGAAAGAAAGAAAGAAAGAAAGAAAGAAAGAAAGAAAGAAAGAAAGAAAGAAAGAAAGAAAGAAAGAAAGAAAGAAAGGAAGGAAGGAAGGAAGGAAGGAAGGAAGGAAGGAAGGAAGAAGGAAGGAGGAAGGAAGAAAGGAGGAAGGAAGAAAGGAGGAAGGAAGGAAGAAAGAAAAAGAAAGAAAGGGAGAGAGAGAAAGAAAGAGGAAGGAAGGAAGGAAGGAAAGAAAGAAGGAAAGAAAGAAGGAAAAAGAAAAAGAAAGAAAGAAAGAATAAGAGAGAAGAGAGAAATAAAGGAATAAAGAATTCCTTTATTTTAAGGAATTGACTCATATGACTGTGAGGGCTTGCAAGTCTGAAATTTGTAGGTTAGGCTGGCAAGCTAGAAATTCACCTAAGAGTTGATGTTGTATCCATTTTTCAGGCCAACAGTTTGGAAACTCAGTCAGGATTTCTATGTTCCATTCCCGAGGCATAATTCCTTCTTCTGGAAACCTAGTCTTTTCTCTCAAGGCCTTCAAGTGATTGGATAACACCCATCCACAGTACAGAGGGTAAGCTGCTTTACTCAAAATTTACTGATTTAGGTGATAATCACAGCAACATCTCGAACAAACAGTTGAGCACCATGGTCTAGCCAAGCTGACACATCAAAATAACCCTCAGTCATGAAGCAGTGGTCCTCAACGTTTGGTCTCAGCCAGCACAATCAACATCTCCTGGGAACCTGCCAGAATCATGAGTTCTTGGGCCTTCCCCAAACTTCTCAAATCAGAAGCTTTTGTGGTGGGGCCCAGCAACATGATTCTAACCAGCCCTTCAAGTGTTTCTGGTGCATATCAGAGTCAGAACCACTGGACTAGAGTATTAGTTCTAATGTTTAGGTCAGAAAGAAAAGTGCTAACACAGGAGCAGGTTATTAATTGCCTTACTTTTCCTGGGCTTTAGTCACTTGATAGAGTCCATGTTTAAATGGCATATCTGATAGTCCCAGATATTTTCAAGAAACAAGAAAAGAGAGTACTATTGATTGTTTGTAAATCTTTACTCAGAGATACTACATAACTCATCCCATTGAAGTATTACTCCATCACCATCTCCAACTCTTTAGCTATAGACTCTGCTAAGCTGGCTTCAAAATTCCTTGACTAAGGTCAGTCAGACCCATATCAGAATTTGCCTGGGACTCCCCTGGAAGTCCAGTGGTTAACAATCTGCGTTTCCACTGCAGTGGGCACAGGTTCGATCCCTGTTCGGGGAACTAAGATCCCACATGCTGCACAGTGCAGCCAAAAAAAAAAAGAATTTACCTCATGGCTCTTCATTCGCCCTTCTGTTGGTATTGATCATACAATGGAAACTCTCTCTAAACTGTTCACAGCAGCCCAGAGACAATATGTTGAGAAAACAAATGGGGATGGTTACTGTTTGAACTCCTTTTAGTGATTTAAATGCCCTATTCATTCATTGCCCCACAAGCCTCCTATCAGTTATCTGTTGCTAAAATAATGCTGCATAACAAACAAGCACAAAACGTCAATGGCTGCAACAACAGTGGGGACACTGCAAAATTGGCAACAGGCCTGATTCATCCATCCAGAGAGGGAAAGAACTGAAGCCATGTTTAATATCTTCCTCACTCTGGTTGGGAAACTCTTCTCAGTCTCCTCTCTGACTCACCTATTGGAGGCACCTTAGGTATCCCTTTCATAGGAAACCTCCATTGACTCCTCAAGCCTGGATTACATGGCCCCTCCTGTGAGCTTTTCTGAGCCCCCTAGAATTCCCATTATTGTAGCCCTCATGGCATTGACATGACTTAGCAAATCCAAGAAAGCTGACTGAGAGAGATGCTGACAACATATATTTGAAAAAGTTTGTGGTACAGTCAGCCCTCCACAACCCTGGGTTCCACGTCCACAGACTCAACCAACTGTGGATAGAGAATAGTAAAAAAAAAAAAAATCCAGAAAATTCCAAAAAGCAAAACTTGAATTTGCCACATACCAGTAACTATACATAGCATTTACATTGTTTTAAGTATTATAAGTTGTCTAGAGATGATTTCAAGTATATAGGAGGTTATATGCAAATACTACACCATTTTATATAATGGACATAAGCATCTGTGGATTTTGGTATTTGAGGGTGTCCTGGAATCAACCTCCCCTGGGTACAGAGGGTCAACTGTATTTGATTACTAAATGATTGAAGATTACATTAAATTTAATTACTACATTAAAGATTTATTAGGTTTTTGAGAGTTTAACTTCTAGAATAAGTGACACAAAATTCTGTTTATTATGAAGACTGATTTTCTTCATTAACACACACACATACCACTCTACTTCTCCATACACTACCCCTTCCACCTGTCACCTTTCCACCCTAACCAAACAAAATCCTTCATCTTTCAAGGTTCCACCAGGCTTAGGAGGTAGCTATCTGATGATCCCAGAGCAATTCACTTACATTTATTTCAGCACTAATGACTCTGTTTTGGAATTGATGGTATGAAGGCAACAGAGTGCTTACACTTGCTAATGTGAAGAAGCTGTAAGGGAACAAAATTCGTCACCCCAAATTGTGTCTCTTTGGCATGAAGATTAATGTAGGCTGATTATTTTTAAGAAACAGAAGACTCAAGTTTTTCTTGTTACCTCCTCCTGACTGCCTAAAAGAATTTAGACAGAAGCCCTGTCCTTGGAATAGAGCTATCAGCAGAGATGTCTGCAAAGAATATGGGCTGGGTGTGGTGGAGGGAACTTGGCAGGCCCTAGAGATCAGAGTTCACTCTGTATCCCATTGTCTCTGCAGGTCCAGCACACATTTATTTTCCAAACATTTGCTTTTCCATCTCCATGTGAATTGCCTTCCTCCCCTTTGAAATCCCAAACGCCTACCCTCAACATCCTCTTTTGTCTTTAGCTGAAGATCGCATTTAAGGTGAGAGCTTTAGCCATTGGGAGGAGTTACTGAGTTTTCCTAGGTCTTTCCCATGCGTTCATGTTATTAAACTTTGTTTTACTTTCTCCTGTTAAACTGTTCCATGTCGCTTTAATTCTTAGGCCAGCCAGAAGAACCTAGAAGGGCAGAGGGTAATGCCTTCCTCCCCGACAAGGCTTCTAGGATACCACCAGACTGTGCCTTCAACTGTGCAGAGATGGAATGGAAACACACCAGTGTGCCCAGCATGGACTGGTACCCAGGTGAGGGGGTGAGCAGAAGGCAGCAGCCTCATTCTCTAATCCCCACCATTTAATTCCAATGATCTTAACTAACTTTCTCTCAGTCTCTAATTCCCAATTTCCTTTCCATCACTAAAGCCTCATTGAAAATCCTAGCCTGAGCCCACACTCTTCATTTCTCTTCGCAGATGACTAGACCCTTTCCATGTAGTTTCCTGACCTACAATTCAAACACTGCAGCAACACTAGGACTCTACCCCTACATGCACCCAAAGCCTCAGTTTTTTGCACAACAAGCCCCTTCATCCTCACCTCCAAAGGCCATTTTTCTTATACGGATTTCCTGCCTCTGCTTATTCCCACTGAGACTCCAGCATCCTGCTCAGTTGACAACAAACTTTTAAATTGCTCTTATCTCTCCTTCCTTCTCATTCTTTCTCTGTCTTCGCCATCTCTTCTATAAAATATTCATTTCCTGTAATGTTTTAGTTCCCCAAATTTGTGTTTTCCATCTGCATTTTCTCTTAGGGAGTTCCAGCAACTAAAGAACCATGCCCTGCCTGCTTACCTGCCAGTCTGAAGTGGAAAACTAGATGATAAGATCTTAGGGAAAAAACAAAAGACAGACTCAGCAAGTACACATCATTAGCAGGAAGCAAGTCAGTCCCAGGAGTGGTGATTAGGCATTTAAGGAAGTCATAAGGATGGAAAGCCTGCAAACTGTACAGCAAAAGCATTAAAAATAATCACTGACTGGATGCTTTTATGTAGTCAATGACTTGCAAGCAGTTTGATTCATAACATAAAAGGTCCTTTTTAAAAATTAGCAGATCAACGTGCTAGCAGCTCCCTAGCTACTCTCCAAGGGGACAGTGGAGGCCCAATCAGGAGAGTTTCTACAGTGGATACAGGTGGTCCGGTCCTCAAGGCTCTGTCTTACGTTACACACTCTTCCTAGGAGCTGTCACCACTTTGATGGATTGCATTTTCACTTTTAACCATTGACTCCTACATCCTTAGCTATAACCCAAATGATCCCTCTGTGTTCCAGACCAGCATAGGCAATAACTCACTCTATGTTTCCCCCTGGATGTCTTCGAGGCACGTTGCACTGGTCAGTTTTCACTTGTCGCTCCAAACACAGTCTCCACCTTTCTTCACTCTGCTCTGGGTGCCAGAAGACTGTCTTTGTGAACCTCGTCAACTACTTCCCCAACCTTCTGAACTCTAGGGGCATTTAATCAGTCACTGGCAGGTGGTCAGAGGAGGAGAGAGGTTGCAATTTTTATTTCCCCAGTTTCCTTCCTGCCACGCTAAACTTTGACAAGACCACAATACTCCACCTAAGGCCATAAGGCTTGTTGGGTGACTCTTTCCTACTGGTAAAGCAAATTCTGAAAACCATGCCTTCTCTTTGACCTTCAGACTTATAGATGGTGGCAGTGGCTTTCCATTACCACTGACGTCAGAGCGCTTCCCTGGCCACTGTTGATTTCCCTTTACCCTGATCAAAACTTTGTAAAGAGACTCTAGTAAAAGCTCTTCAATGATGCCTTCTGAGCATGCATCTGTACTCTGATTCACTATATCTGAACTAGGCATTCATCATCCCTCATCTCCCCATGCCTGGCACCCCACCTGACTCTCCTACAGCCCCTGCCACAGTGAATGACCCACCATCCATCCTCTAGGACTTTCCAGGACCCTGGACATCCTGGGTGACTCCTCCCCATCTCACCCACTGCAGTCTGTCAATCATCAGCTCCCAGACAGTCTAAGGCTCTCTCACACCCTTCCATCCCTTCCATCCCAGGCCAGGGCAACATCATCCCTGACCACGTTTCTGTGGTAGCCTCCCAAACGATCCCCATGACCCTGATCAACCCACTCTGATCCATTCCACATCACTGTTCCTAAGTGCAAATCTGATGAAGTCTCTCACCTGATTAAAGCCCTTCAGTGCTTTCCACTGGCTTTGAGATCAAGTCTAAATTTTCAGTTAGGGTTAGGGTTAGGCAGACTCAAGGACCTTCATTACTGGCTTCCAGTTATCTCTGCAGCCTCTTCTTTCACTGTTTGCTTTGGCCTCCCTTTTCTCCCTGAAACTGTATTATTCCATTCCAAAGCTCACATGTCTCTCCCCACTGGACTTTCACGTATGTTGATTCTCTGACCAGGACATTCCTTCTTTCCCTGCCCAGCTAACAACTGCTCACAACCAGACTATGTGCTCAGTTAGGGCAGGGACACACTGCTGTACACTGAGCACCTAGTCCAGGGCCTGGGACCTACCACACCTGTGACATCCCATATGCAAGCCACTTGCTGTTCGTGACTACTGAGCACTGAAATGCGCTGAGTCTGAATTGAGATGTGCTGTGAGTATGGAATACATACTTGCTTTTCAAAGACTTAGCACAATAAAGCATAAACTGCCTTAATATTTTTACCTTTATTACAAATTGAAATATCTTAGCTATTTATATTAGATTAATTAAAACATGTTATTAAAATTAATTTCACTATCCATTCTTCTATCAATGGACATTTAGGTTGCTTCCAAGTCTTAGCTGTTGTAAATAGTGCTGCAATGAACATTGGGGTGAATGTATCTTTTAGAATTATGGATTAAAAAGATGTGGTACCTATATACAATGGAATTTTACTCAGTCATATAAAATAATGAAATAATGCCATTTGCAGCAAAATGGATGGACCTAGAGATTGTCATACTAAGTGAAGTAAGTCAAAGAAAGACAAATATCATATGATATCACTTATATGTGGAATCTAGTAAAAAGTGATACAAATGAACTTACTTACATAACGGAAACTGACTCACATATCTTGAAATCAAACTTATGGTTACCAAAGGGGCAACATGGGGGAAGTGATAAATTAGGAGACTGGGATTAACATATATACACTACTATATATAAAATAGGTAACTAATAAGGACCTACTGTATAGCATAGGGAACTTTACTCAATATTCTGTAATAACCTATATGGAAAAAAATCTGAAAAAGAATGAATATATCTATATGTTTAACTGATTCACTTTGCTGTACACCTGAAACTAACACATTGCAAGTCAACTATACTCCAGTAAAAGTTAAAAAATAAAACAAAGTAGCCTGTAAAATAGTAGTGTTAGACATCTGTGAAATAAAACACTACCTGCTTCAGACAAAAAAAATTAATTTCACTTGTGTTTTTAATTTTAATGGCAATTTCACATTAGAATTTATTAGAAAATTTTAAATGATATATACAGCTCCCATGATATTTTTTATATCTTTATTGCAGTATAATTGTTATACAATGTTGTGCTAGTTTCTATTGTACAACAAAGTGGATCAGCTATAAGTATACACACATCCCCATAACCCCTCCCTCGTGAGCCTCCCTCCTATCCTCCGTATCCCACCCCTCTTTGTCATCACAAAGCATCAAGCTGATCTCCCTGTGCTATGTAGCAGCTTCCCATTAGCCATCCATTGTACATTTGGTAGTGTATGTATGCCAATGCTACTCTCTCACTTCGTCCCAGCTTCCCCTTCCCCTACTGTGTCCTCAAGTCCATTCTCTATGTCTGCATCTTTATTCCTGCCCTTCCACTAGGTTTATCAGTACCGTTTTTTTAAGATTCCATATATGTGCGTTAGCATATGGTATTTGTTTTTCCCTTTCTGACTTACTTCACTCTGTATGACAGACTCTAGGTCCATCCACCTCACTACAAATAACTCAACTTCGTTCCTTTTTATGGCTAATATTCCAATGTATATATGTGCCACATCTTCTTTATCCATTCATCTGTCAATGGACATGTAGGTTGCTTCCATGTCCTGGCAATTGTAAATAGTGCTGCAATGAACATAGTGGTACATGTATCTTTTTGAATTATGGTTTTCTCAGGGTATATGTCCAGTAGTGGGACTGCTGGGTCATATGGTAGCTCTATTTTTAGTTTTTAAGGAACCTCCATACTGTTCTCCATAGTGGCTGTATCAATTTACATTCCCACCAACACTGCAGGAGGGTTCCATTTCCTCCACACCCTCTCCAGCATTTATTGTTTCTAGATTTTTTGATGATGGCCATTCTGACCAGTGTGAGGTGATACCTCATTGTGGTTTTGATTTGCATTTCCCTAATGATTAGTGATGTTGAGCTTTTCATGTGTTTGTTGGCAGTCTGTATGTCTTCTTTGGAGAAATGTCTATTTAGGTCTTCTGCCCATTTTTGGATTGGGCTGTTTGTTTTTTTGATATTGAGCTGCATGAGCTGCTTGTATATCCTGAAGATTAATCCTTTGTCATTAGCTTCATTTGCAAATATTTTCTCCCATTCTGAGGGTTGTCTTTTCATCTTGCTTATGGTTTCCTTTGCTGTGCAAAAGCTCTTAAGTTTCATTAGGTCTCATTTGTTTACTTTTTATTTTATTTACATTACTTTAGGAGGTGGGTCAAAGAAGATCTTGCTGTGATTTATGTCAAAGGGTGCTCTGCCTGTGTTTTCCTCTAAGATTTTATAGTGTCTGGCCTTACATTTAGGTCTTTAATCCATTTTTTTATTTTTGTGTATGGTGTTAGGAAGTGTTCTAATTTCATTCTTTTACATGTAGCTATTCAGTTGTCCCAGCTCCACTTACTGAAGAGGATCTCTTTTCTCCATTGTATATTCTTGCCTCTTTTGTCAAAGATAATGTGACCATATGTGTGTGGGTTTATCTCTGGGCTTTCTATCCTGTTCATTGATTTATATTTCTGCTTTTGTTCCAGTAGCATACTGTCTTGATTACTGTAGCTTTGTAATATAGTCTGAAGTTCCGTGATATTTCTATTGGAAAGGACTGTCCAATAAATATTTGTTGAATGAGTGAAGGTGAAAAATGGAATAAATGAAGAAGAGAAATCTTCAGTTTCCAAATTTGGCTTTTCTTTCTGTGGGAACTTTCTCCAAATCCTCTAAGTCTGGGTTAGGTGGCCTTTTATGTGCTCCCATAGCATCCTGCACTTCCCCCATTATGACAGTTGTCACATGGAGCCACATGGTGTTTTTACATTCACGAGGGCAGGTGCTGTACCTGTCTTGTTCAGCTCTGGATCCCAGTGCCTGGCATGATGCTGACCTTACAGTAAATGCTCAACAAATGTCTGATGAGTGAGAGCACTAAGTCATGCAATGAGAGGAGAGACACCAGTGACAACAAGGAGATGGTGATGACATGGGCTCTGAATGTGTGCTCCTCAGGGACAGACCCTCACATTCCTCGTGATGGGCCCTAAAGGGAGCCCAGGGCCTGTACAATGACATCCCAGGAAGATGGGTTACCACCTTATTCTCCTTTGGCAGCTCTGGTTCAGGAAAGTATTTGGCACAGGCCTGGAAATCAGAGGCCCATCAATGAGAGCTATGACCCTGCCCAAGGGCAATGTGCTAGTCCCTCTTCTCTGTAGGACTCTGAGTCACAAGGTGGGTCAGAGGACGTGGTGCTAGGCCCCAGTCCTGATGATCCTGGGTATAGAGGTCTAGGAGGGCACAGAGAGGGGCACTGAGACATGCTTCTTCTCACTCAATGCTCTCCTCAACCGCATCCCCAATCCTGAGGCTGTTTAGGAGTAAGTGAGAAACAGCTCTGTCTGGACTTGGGAAGTGTTGACCTCTCTTCCCTGCTTTCAGAGTGTCTGAACCTCCACCTGTATCCTTTAAAGGAGTCACCCCTCTGTGTTTGTCCCAGTTTTCCATTGCATCTCATCTTCCATATTAACCTCCAGTTGACATTTGCCAATATGATGGCCATGTAGTGTGTTAGCTCTCATCCTCATAGGAATTAGGCTAGATGTTATCCTCATTTGGCTGAAGAGGGAAATAAGCTCAAAACACATGAGCAAATATTTTGGGGTCACATGGTAGAAAATGACATAATGGGAATCCAACTTTATGAGGCTCTCATGGCCATGCTCTTCCCATCCCTGCAGCTCTGTGGGTCACGCTACAAAGGAGAGATGGGTCCTGTGGTTAGTCTCTTCCCTATAAAGAGTCAGTGAAGCAACTGGCAGAGGAGAAGCCATGACTCCTTTTCCTACATACAGCAAGGCTTTCACAACCAGCAGAATCAAAAGCCAACAGTGGAGCCCCAACCTCTCCAGGTGTTCTGGGAAAATTCATATCCTGTGATAAGCCATAATGGAAAAGAATATAAAAAAGAATGTATACATGTATAACTGACCATTATGAATTTGCTCAGAACACCTGGGGAGTTGGGATTCCATTGGAAGTCATGAAATCCTGTCTCTGTGAGTGACCTTTGTGAGCCTTTGATTCTGCTGGTTGTGAAAGGTTTGCTGTATGTAGGAAAGGGAGTCATGGACCCTCCCATAATCTCAGTTTTCTGAACTCCATGCACTTTGTGAGGCTCTAAAAAGATGACAAAAAGCTGCTTGTACATTACAACAATAACAATAGTAGAAGCAGGCCCTCTCAGAACTTCCTGAGTTCTAACTATGGACCAGGCACCATTCCTTAGCTTACATACATTTTTCAGGTGACGCATCCAAGGACGCTATGAAGTAGACACGTTCTAATTACTTCCATGGTGGTGATGCAGACACTGAGGCCCCTGTGGAATTAGGGCATGTGGGGAGTTCGTGAGATTAGAAAGAGTTGAGATTCAAAGCAAGACCAACAGGAGACTGGGAAGGGCTGGGTTAAAGGATGGGACAGAAAGCATGTCAACAGGGCAGTGGGGGCCCAGTGAGGTGAAAAGAGAGAGAACAGAAACAGCCAAATTGTTCACAGAGAAAGGCAGAAGTGAGCAGAGTGAAGGCTATGAGGTGGCACTGTCCTCCTGGGAGCGAGAAAAGAGGCTGTGATGGAGGGCAACTTGGCGGCCCTTTCTTAGAGCTTATTAAAAGCACAACTGCATGGGGCCCAAATGGGAATTTTTGTTACTAATTCTCCCTTAACGGTTTCTGGAAATGCTTTGCCTTTTAAAAGCTAAAGAGCTTCAAGTTGGTTGGAGGCTGTGGAAGAGAATTTTAAAATTAAAACTCTCTCAGGTAGAGTAGATTTCTACCCAGAAGATGGGTAGAAATAAAGTCTCTTTAATGTTCCCTTGATGACCCTGGAAAGAAAAGGTAGAGAGAGCTCACAGGGGAAGGAGCCAAGAAGACTCTAAGGACAGCCCTTCCAGGTGCCAGCTTGGTGGAGGCTGGACCCGAGGGTCCCAGCCTTAAATCAGACCCCTACCCAAGAACGTGATGCATGGACTTGCCTCCCAGGTCAAGAACCAATTACTTCTTACCACACACTGGTGCCACTTCTTTGAAGAGTAACTTGGGAATATCCATCATAACATTAAGAATTAGCAATTCCAACTACTCAGCCATAAAAAAGAACTAAATAATACCATTTGTAGTGACATGGATGCAACTAGAGATTATCATACTAAGTGAAGTAAGTCAGAAAGAGAAAGACAAATACTATATGATATCACTTATAAGGGGAATCTAAAATATGACACAAGTGAACATATCTGTGAAAGAGAAACAGAATCACGGACATAAAGGACAGACTTGTGGGACTTCCCTGGTGGCACAGTAGTTAAGAATCTGCCTGCCAGTGCAGGGGACATGGATTTGTTCCCTGGTCTGGGAAGATTCCACATGCCACAGAGCAAATAAGCCCGTGAGCCGCAAATACTGAGCCTTCATGCTGCAACTACTGAAGCCTGTGCACCTAGAGCCCATGCTCTGCAACAAGAGAAGCCACTGCAATGAGAAGCCTGCACACCACAACAAAGAGTAGCCCCAACTTGTTGTAACTAGAGAAAGCCCGCACACAGCAGTGAAGACCCAACACAGCTAGAAAAATAAATAAATAAAATAAAAATTAAAAAAAGAGCAGACTTGTGATTGCCAAGGGGAAGGGGGTTGGGGGAGGGATGGATTGGGAGGTTGGGGTTAGCAGATGTAAGCTTTTATATACAGAATGGATAAACAACAAGGTCCTACTGTATAGCACAGAGAACTATATTCAATATCCTATGATAAACCATAATGGAAAATAATATATTTTTTAAAAAGAATGTAAAAAACAAATTAGCAATTCCAATTTAATAATGTTGCCTGTAAGATACACAGATACATAGGGACGTGCATGTGAAGTTATGCGTTACAGCTCCATCTATAATACTGAAAATATGGACAACCTAAGTGGTCATCAACAAGGCATTAAAATAAATGATGAAACATTATGCACCTTTTGGTATATTTTTGGCAATATAGAAAGATCTTCAAATATATTTCTTAAAAATAGTAACATATAACATGAATAATCTCATTTGTATTCAACGAATTTACACATATAATACACTTTTGTGTGCATAAAAATGTCTAGAAAGATTCATTTAAAGAGTTGTTTTCACAGTGTGGGGTAAAGTTAGTGCATATTTGAGATGGGAGAACTTTTAATTTTCATTTCATATCCTTCTGTACTATTTGCATTTTAAAATCATGAACATAGTTTTTTTTAAAAAAATAATATTTAAAAAGTTGAAAACATATTTCTCTGTGAGGAAGTATAGCTGCAAAACGAGTCTCTTTAAAATTAAGACACAGATCCCTGAGCAGAAAGCTATAGTAAAATGGAGTCAATACTTAAATAAATTTTTTTTTTATCCTTTATGACCAACGAGAGTTTGTCCCAGGGGTGTAATAGAGGTTTAATATTAGAGAACCTATTAACAAAATGTATTACCTCATTAGACCAAGGGAGAGGAATTACATAATCATCTTTTTGGATGCCAAAGGACATCTGGTAAAAAGCAAAAACTGATTAAAAAAGAAAAGACTCTTTATAAATTGTCAACTGTCATAATGGATAAACAGTAAGATTGAAAAACAACAGCCAGCATCATAATTGAAATTATGGAGACATTCCAATTATGCAGGACATTTTATACTTTTGAACTTTTAAATCATGTCCATGTCTGAGTTTTATACTATATATATATATACACACTATAGATATATATGTGTGTGTGTTTATATGTATGTTTATACATATTTATATATATTTTATATTTATATATGCTTATATATTTATATAAATATATTATATATATATATTTATGTTTCAGAATCTGTCTAGAAAATCCCTCTGAGTACTGAAAAGACCCAACTCACTCAGCCCCAAATCAACAGGCCAAGGCACTGTTTTAAAACTTAGATGATACCACTGACATATTTGAGAACTCTTAAACTATTTTTGTGTATTACCCTATGCTATCTTAGTAACATGCTTTCCTTCAAAATCAATAAGAAATTAGCACTTTCTCTGTAATCAAGACTATGCCGGGTTTGAGATTCACAAAACAGAAAAAAAATTAAGAAAAGGAAGTGGGGGACCAGAAAGTTCCTCAGAGGTGTCAAAATTCAAGGTGAGGCCGTGGATTGTAACCAGTGCCCATGTAAGGGGGATGCTTTCAGCAGACGAGCGAGCTGGGGAGAAGATGCTGATGGGAGTTGACAGCCTCCTCAGTGTTTAACTAAGTGTGGGGTATTGTGAAAGTGGCAGCCAGGAGCCAGAAAAGATGGGTGCTTCCCTGGAAAACACAGCAAGGCAAGAAGTTGCCTCCTGGAAAAACGGGTCCATCAGGCTCAGGGAGGTGGGGAGGTCGCTCAGGCAAGTGTGAAAATGTAGGGATATTTGTTCACAACGGGACACAGGCTCGAGAGATGGAAAGAAGATAAAAGATTGGGTTTCAGGGTACAAGTGGATTGAAAGGTGACTTTTTCAATAACTAAGAATCGTCTAAATGAGGAGCCTCATTGGAAATAAAAATCTTGACTCCCCTCCCTCTGCCACAGTGATGTCACATCTGCCTGTGGACACTGGCTCTGTGTTAATTGTTAAGTAACAAATCCAAGACGTGGATTGAGGTCGGCTGGCTCCCGATCTGGCAGTCCTCACACCCCCTCCACCCCCACGGCCTCACTTGCCCATGGTTATCAGGCACTTCCTACATGAAAGACACTATGAAGACCATAACAGGAAGAACTAAGGCACAACCCCTGCTCCCCCAAAATACTCAGCAGGACTAAGAAGAGCTAAGAAACTTTAGAGCGTTAGAACCACCTGGAAGGCTCATTAGAACATATAAAAAAAGAATGTGTACATATATATATATATTCAGTTATATATGTATATAAAACTGAGTCACTTTGCTGTCTAGCAGAAATTAACACAACATTGTAAATCAACTATACTTCAACAAAATTAAAAAAAAAATCAAAACACAGATTGCTGGGCCCCACCCAGAAGGTTTGATTCAGGAGGGCTGGAGTAGATCCTGAGACTCTGCATTTCTAACAAGTTCCCAGACAGCACTAAAGCTGCTGGTCCAAGGACCACACTTTGACAACAGCTGACTTATGAGAAATAGTTAACTATAGATGTCATGGGAACTGAGAGTATGGAGATACTCATTTGTGGACATTAAAATTGTACCATAAATAAGCATTTGCTAAGTTCCCAAAGTTAAGACTTTTAGGTCTATGATGTTCTCTGAAAAATGCATGTGGTTAATGTACTTTTTGTAAAAGCAAGTTCCAAGAGTGGGGAGCATATACTACCTGATTCGGTCCTATGCAAGCATTAGAAACCAGGGCCTGAGGATGTCAACTTTACAAGAGCAGATCCTGTGGTATGAGAGTCGTGACACAAGCGCATGGTCACTGCGTGTGCAGGCCAGGCTGGACCACATGAAACATCTCTCTTCCTCAAGCTTTCCTGGGGAATATAATAACCACAAGAACTACAGTTTTATAGCAGATCGAAGTTTACAAATACTTTTCCATCATGTTTACTTGAGGGACCAATTGAGAAACATATGAATAAGTGTGCTATAAACTGTACAGTCTACTTAAATATTAGTTATCATCAAATTTGATCCCTACAGATTCCCAAGTGTGAGTATTGCTATATTGTACCCATGAATAAAGTGAGACTGTGGCCAGTAAACTTCCAAGTAACAGAGATACGATTAAAATTAAGGCTTCGAAATTTGGCCCCCAATTCTGTGCTGTAGTAGATAGAAGATGTACCAGAAATGTCAACCTTTGCACTTGCTCTATCCATGGTCACCAAGGAAGAGACAGCCCTGGTAAACGTGTTTTATACCATGTCATCTCTGCTCTCTCTTTTTCCCCCAAAACCTCCTGACAGGGCCCCCAGCATCACTAGGGGAAAACTCTCTGCCTCCTCTTCTTTCTGAGTCTGGGTTCTCTGCTTCTGGATACCCTCTCAATCCTCTCACCCCTATTAGACATGGAACCTTGAGTAAGTCTCTGTCCCTTTCAAAGAAAGAACTCCATTGATCAAGAGAGGAGATGGGAGCATTCTTCAATAATCCACCCTGTGTGTCCAACCATGGCCAGCGCCTAGATTTGGAAGCACTCTCTTCACTAGCGTTGCTTTGCAAAGCACGGTGGCTGCAGAGTGACCCTGGACCACCAGGTTCCTTAACACAAGGCCATTCCCCATCCTCTGGTGCCAACAAGGTCGGTCTGATCAGCAGTCATCACCTGTCCCAGGCTTCTACCTGGCCAAACTTGGCACGTGTTCATCCCCTCATCATATGTCTTCTCCTGGAAGAATTTCTAGCACAATCTCCCAGCCTGGTAGAGAGAACGAAAAAATAGCCAGTGATTTAAAAAATACACACTCTGGTTCCTAATATTTTAAATGACTAGTTTCATGATTTGGGGTCATTACCTTTTTAAAAAAATGACGCCCTTTTTAAAAAAATGATGCCCAGAATACCTTTAAGGTGAAAAGCATGTTTAAATCATAGATCTATTTCCTTATCGATGCCAGTGCATTGGAAGTGACTCCCTGGAGTACTGTCTTGAGAAGGATGATAAGCCTGTGTTCATCACAGGTGTCATAACTGGTTAATAACTGTCACCGCATGGGAAGGGGAAGTGACCACCTGAATGCTGCATCTTTGCCCTCCCCTATTCCATTTCTTAGTTCTATGATTCTGTGTTATTATCCTTAATGTGAAGGTATCAAGCATATATTTACCTCTGAGATGTTAGCTCTATTTCTCCTGAAGGGTCATCTTTCTGGTTTTTTCCTGCTGCTTGGTGTTGGGCTCCATTTTTCCTCAGGTCAACATCACAATACACTAGCTCCCAATGCACAGCAAATGCATAATAATATAGTGTCTGCTAAACAATTCATAAAAAGTGGCATTAATAACACAAACCACATCCCTGCTTCCTTAGAAAAACCTGCATGGGGCAAACAAGTTCAAAATCCCAGTAGGAGGGATGCAGCCCTGTGACCACAACTCTGGGATCCAGATTAAGTGGCTCTAAGAAGAGAACTTTGATGAAAACCACCTTGGTTTTCCCTATTTCTTTTCTTCTGGAGCTTCCTCAAGTGTGGTGTCAAATTAGCCCAATGCACCGTGGCCTTGTCTCTGTAGAAACTGTATCAGCATAAAATTACACAGCGGAGAAAATCATTAGGTCTAAACACTCTTCCAAAGAGCATTAGAAACACAGCACTATTTACCTTGTGCTGCCGGCATCAGTGGGCCGCCTCCAACCTGAGCCTCAGTTTCCTCATCTGTCACAGAGGGTTATGACAGATGATTTTTCAGGTCCTTTCCACCTGTGACATCTTATGAAACCTATGACCTCCTCTGTGACAACCACTACGCAGAATTGGGAAATTGAATGTAGTCTTTAAAAAGGAACTGGCCTGTGTAGCTAAAATTAAACATTCTAATTGTTCTCTGCCACTGAGAATCTCATTTTAAAAAAAAATCAATTGGTTAAATATTGGCTAGCTTCACTATGGAGAACAGTATGGAGGTTCCTTAAAAAACTAAAAATAGAGGCACCATATGATCTGGTAATCCCACTCCTGAGCATATATCCAGAGAAAAATCTAATTTGAAAAGATACATGTACCCCAATGTTCATTGCAGCACTATTTACAATAGCCAGGACATGGAAGCAACCTAAATGTCCATCGACATATGAATGGATAAAGCAGATGTAGTACATATATACAATGGAATACTACTCAGCCATAAAAAAGAATGAAATAATGCCATTTGCAGCAACAAGGATGGATCTAGAGATTATCATACTAAGTGGAATAAATCAGACAGAGAAAGCTAAATACCATATGATATCACTTACATGTGGAATCTAAAAAAAAATGATACAGATGAACTTATTTACATGGCAGAAACAGACTCACAGACATAGAAAACAAACTTATGGTTACCAAAGGGGAAAGGGGAAGAGGGATAAATTGGGAGATTGGGATTAGCAGATACACACTACTATATATAAAATAGATAAACAACAGGGACCTACTGTATAGCACAGGGAACTCTACTCAATAATCTGAAATAACCTAAATGGGAAAAGAATTCAAAAAAGAATGAATACATGTATATGTATAACTGAATCACTTTGCTGTTCACCAGAAACTAACACAACATTGTAAATCAACTATACGCCAATATAAAATAAAAATTAAAAAAAACTTTTATATATATATATATATATATATATATATGTATATAGGCTACCTTCAACTCAGTTGGTACCCACCCCTAGTTCTCAACCTGGGGGTGGAAATAGCAGCAGGGGATATTTGGCAAGATCTGGAAACATTTTGATTGTCAAAACTGGGCCAGAGAAGACATGCCACTAGCATCTAGTGAGTCATGTCCACGATGTGCTGAATATACTGTCATGCTCAGGACAGCTCCCCAGCAAAGAAGATGGGTCAATGTCAATAGCGCTGAGGTCAGGGAACTCTGCACCACTCCACCACATCCCAACGAAGTTCACAAAGATGATGAGGGTGAGAACAAGATCTTCAATCTGATATAAAAACATGTTTCAGTTGTTTCAGTGGACACAAATCAAGGTAATGTGTGGCTTATGTCAATGCTACCAGGCCAAATGAGGCACTACAACAAGCTAAAATATTCCAGGTTTCCAATATTCCCAAGTGATGAAAAAAGATTCATGCTTGGCAATATCTGAGCCAATGAGCGCTACTTGAAGCAATGCATTTTCCTATAGTAACATGCTTTGCTTGTATGAATTTCAATCTCTCATAATTTTATTTTTAACTTTTTTCAAGAAAAGCTGCAAGGTTCTCTTTAATTATCACTAAATGTGATAAATGAAACAGTTTTCTATTTCCCAGCCTCATTCAGCTAAAATACAAGAATGGAAAAACTTGCCAAAGGAATGTGCCTTCTCTTTCGGAGGGGAACCAGAAGCACCCTCCTATATCCAGTGCTGAGACTGCCAAAGTAGAAGCTAGAAGAAAAACATATTTTTGCAGCTCTGCTAAATTTTATTTTTGCATGTTAACTATCTTTAGAGGATTAGAAAGATTCCCACAGTAAAGCCTTAAAGCCACTACCTGCTTTCCTGCCTGATCAAAGAGGAAAGAAATAATATTTTCTTGTGCTAAACCCTTGAGGTTGGAACATGATTGTTACAGTAGCATAACCTAGCCTATCCCGACTAACACATTCAGAAATCAGAACCATCTCTCTGGAACAGGCCTACAAGTGTGAGGCCCACATTGCCTTGGGAGGATGAGAATATCTAAGACCTCAAATAATCTAACTCTTAATCACAAATATGTAAATCCCAGATGCTGCCCTTTCTATACCCCCCATGCCTCTTTGCTGTATATTAATCAGGGTCTAAGACCCTCCCAAATCAGTGTCTCCACTGGCACAAACTTTAGTCCCAGTTACTACGCATCTCAAAAAGTACATTTCTCTGCTAAGTGATAGAGAATCTACATTTGAGTGGTTTCCTGCTCCCCACTTGAATTCATCCCCAAATACAGACTTTCCTCTACAAATTTTCCCTTTGTTTGACAAAGACTCTAATGCCAAGTATCCCTACCTGATAACAGTCAGAGACCATCTCTATTTCATATTCTTGGGATACTTTATATGCAGGGTTTTCTCAGGCATAATTAGGGAATTTGATGAATGATTTGACCTCATCTTTGCTCATGTATCACTTTATGTTTCAAGTACTGTCTTGATGGCAGGCTTTCTGTGGTCCTGGGGCCCATCACAAAACCTTCACAGGAGAGCTGAGTCATTCATCTAAACTTCTCCATCTGAATCTCAATTATCCAAATAAAGCACCCCACTCCGTTGCCAACTGCCCAACTAAACCAAGTTATTACCAAGTTGCCCATTTTCTTTTAGCAGCGGAAACCTGATTTTTGAATTCTCAAACTTTCGACAAGTCATTCCTCAAAAGTAAGCTCTTCCATTGCTCTTAAAATCATATGAGATTTTTTTTTTTTTCAGAAAACACTGTGAGGGGCTTCCCTTGTGGTGCAGTGGTTAAGAATCCGCCTGTGGGTTAAGAATCCCACATGCCGCGGAGCAACTAAGCCCGTGCGCCACAGCTACCGGGCCTGCACTCCAGAGCCCACGAGCCACAACTCTGGAAGCCTGGGTGCCTAGAGCCTGCGCACCGCAACGAAGAGTAGCCCCTGCTCACTGCAACTAGAGAAAGCCTGCACACAGCAACAAAGACCCAATGCAGCCAAAAATAAATAAATTAAATAAATAAAATTTTTAAAAATGTTAAAAACAAAAACTCTGTGAATAGTTTTACACTTTGCTGTGGAAAACCCTCCGAAGTCTAGTATTAAGTCCTAAACTGGAGGAATTAGAATGCAACAGATATTTTTTTGGCTGAAAGAGCAGATAGCTCCTTGCAAGGAAGATACAAGGCATCTAACCACAGCAGATGGCAAGAAGGAATAGGTCATGGTATCTGAAACCCCTCTCTGTTCTCAGGCTGTCTCTCTAAAAAGAGCACGGATGGAGTGAAGTAAGTCAAAAAGAGAAAAACGAATATCGTATATTAACACATATATGTGGAATCTAGAAAAATGGTATAGATGAACTGGTTTGCAAGGCAGAAATAGAGAAACAGATGTAGAGAACAAACGTATGGACACCAAGGGCGGAAAGCAGCAGGGGGATGGTGGGGTGTGATGAATTGGGAGATTGGGATTGAAATGTATACACTAATATGTATAAAGTAGATAACTAATAAGAATCTGCTGTATAAAAATAATAAATAAAATTAAATTTAAAAAAAACCATGGGCGACAGAATGTATAGTAATCACCTGTTTACCTGTGACAGAAGATAGCAGTTTATCTGTTTACAAGTCTGTTTTTCCTGGACTCCAATGCGAGCTCTTGAGGGCAGGGAATGTGTCCCATTTATCACCTCAAGGCCTAGAATAGCACATGACACCCGGAAGGTATTTGATTGATTGAATAACTACATGAATGAACACTAGTTTTTCAACCTGATTTATCTGGCCTAGATACACTGTTTTGCTCTGCCTCTTAGACTGATTTTGCATTAAGGAACTATCACTAGAAATCTCCAACAGCTTCAGAAAAATTTTTCCTTCCCCAAGGAGAGCCCCCCATGACTGTATCCATTTTGTTAATGGTGGTCTTTGGAAGATGCTGGCCGTTGCATTCTATGCCCTTGTAAGACTGAACAAGAAGAAGTGGCAGGTGTTAGGGTTGCACGTGAAGAGGACTTACCTGTCACAGTGTCAAAATATTGAAATGGGGATGCCAAAGAACATTCCAGAGTCTCCAGAACCTTCTCTTTTGGCGAGACCAAATGAAAAGTCCCCATCCTTTCTTTATCTCATGACCTCTCAAAGGCCCTCTGGCTCTATAATAATATTCAAGGGGTAACAGTAGGAAAAGAGCGTGACCACACTTACTCGGCTATAAAACAAAACTAAAAATACCAAACTACTCATAGAAAAATAAAAATAAAGGAGACTGTAAAGCACTTTGCAAGCATAAAGGATTCTAGCAATGCTGAATAATAACTGTAATGCCTTCCAACAGAGCCATTGCCTTTGACAGGATTATCTTGAAATAGCAAGTAGGGGTCTATTCGGCCTAACAGAATTAACAGCTGTTATCAGTGCCCTGGAAATCCATAAAGTCTGGATTTCATAACACAAGGCTGTTCTCTCTCTCTCTGTCTCCCTCCGTCCCTCATTCCTTCCCTCTCTCCATTTCTTTTCTCTCTCCCTCCCTCTTTGTTTCGTAGTCTTATTTCTAGGAATATATGATGACAACAATTTACCTACAGTCAAGAAAATACTATCCAATTACCTTAAGACACAGAGAAAAATCTCACAAAGTTCTTTATAATTTTAAGGAGCAGAAAGCTTTTTAAAGCAAGCTTCAGTAATTGAAAAACAAATGACTTCCCAGTATTCTTGTTTAAGGAATCAGGGAGACTAACTGCAGTCATGACCTAATTCATGGCCATGCTGTGTCTTCTCCCACTGCAATGTGACTGGGCAGCTCCTCCCATCAAGAGGGGAGTGTATTTCCTCACTCTTTATCTGGACTGGCCGAGGATTTGCTCTGTCCAGTAGAATATGGCAGGAGAGAGATATGTCCATCCTAGGCTTAGGCCTCAGGCCCTTTGTGTATTTGACTCTCCAGCTCAGACTCCAACCGCTGTCACACAGTGAGACCACATGGGAAGATCCACATTGTTCTGGCCAAGGGCAGTATCAATGACCAGTCAGTCACCAACGAACTCCTCAAATATGGGACAGGGCCCAGCCAATGTCCACAGAGCTGCTGACCCAACATGGAACTCACCTCATTCACATGAGTTAGTTCAGCTGAGACCAGAAGAACCATCCAACTAAACCAAAGACCTGTATGCAATAATAAATATTTATGGTTTCATGCCCCTAAGTTGTGGAGCATTTGTTATGCAGGCATAGCTAACTGATATAGGCCTCATCTTCATCTCCTCACCATGTGATCATTGGTCTGCCTGACATATATTAACTTCAGTGGAGTTGACACACACCAAGACTCTGGACATATACTTTGTACCTGCTACATTATGATAGGTGATTGACATTTGGAACATCACCTGTGGTGCCTAAATGGTGTCCCTACATTTAGAGGGATGTTTATGATGATCACAATCCCTAATTACATGGAACCCCTCTACTATTATTTATAGTAAAGCAGCCATGCCCAAGCCTGGGCAAAACTGTGAAGTATGCAAATTGTCAACACCATCTCATCTGTGATGAAGTCCTCTTCCCTTCACAGTTATTGCCCTACTTCAAGACTTTATCAGACAATCTCTGTTACTTATGGTATGAAAAAGAGTGAAAATCTCTATCAAGACCAGAGATTTTAAATAGAGACTATTGTCCCTATAAGAGCAATAGAAAACTTAGAAAATCCTTGAAATTGTGTGCAAATAACTGTATGCATGTTCATATATGTTTTGTTTGTTTGTTTGTTTTACTGGAAAAATTGTCCAGTATCTCCTGTTAGTAAGAGATAGAATTTCTAGGCAGAAATTCGGCAAGGATATAGAATATTTAAACAACACAATCAACCAGTAGGATCAATAGAACACTCCATCCAACAATAGCAGAATATACATTCTTTTTCAAGTGCACATAGAACATTCACTAAGATAAACTGTATTGGGGTCATACAAAACCTCAAAAAATTTTAAAGAGTTGAAATTATGTAGAGTGTGTTCTCTGAACATAATATAATCAAACTAGAAATCAATATGGAAAGACAACACAAAAATCTCTAAAAACATGAAAATAAACAATACACTTCTGAATAATCCACAGGTCAAAGAAAAAGTCTCAAAAATGGAAAAAAAATACATGAAACTGAATAAAAACAAGACAAAGCATACATTTTATGGGGTTCAAGTAATGCAGTGCTAGAGGGACATTTATAGCACTAAATGCTTACAATAGAAAAAAAGAAAAATCTTAAATCAATAAATTAAGTTTCTACCTCAAAAAATTTAAAAAAGTAATATGAAATAAGTCCAAAGCAAGAAGGAAGGGAATTATGAAGGTAAGAACAGAATTCAGTGAAACAAAAGAGAAAAACAATAAAGAAAATCAACAACAGAAAAAGCTGGTTCTTCAGAAAAGATAATAAAACTGATAAACCTTTACTAAGAATAACAAAGTTTTTGTTTGTTTGTTTGTTTTAAATAGAGAGAGAGAAGGCACAAATCACCAATATCAAGAATGAATTAGAGAATATAACTACAGCTCCTGCAGCATTAAAAAGATAATAAAGGAATATTATGAACGACTTTATGCTCATAAATTTGACAATTAGAAGAAATGAGTCAATTGCTCAAAAACCACAAATGACAAAAATTCAACCAATAATCAGTAGACAATCTGAATCAGTCTATAACCATGAAAGAAAAGGAATTTGTAGTTTAAAAGTTCCTAAATAAGAATTCTTCATGGCCAGAGGGTTTCCCTTAAGAATTTTACCAAACATTTAAAGAAGAATTAACAACAATTTTACATAATCTGTTTCAGAAAAGAGAGGAGGAAACACTTCCCAACTCATTTTCTGAGGCCAGTATTTCCCTGATACCGAAGGCAGACAAAGACAGTTCAAGAGAGAAAGAGAGAAAGCACATGGGTACAGGAGAGAGGGAGGAAGAGACATGGGGGTGGAGCCCCCTGGGGTCAGGCCAGGTCCCAGGCACAGCAAGGAGGGCCCTTTTCCTCCCCAGGAGCTTTCTTCCCCTTTATCTGCCACAATGTAGAAGTGGGCGAGGAACGAAGGATCAGAGAAGGGGCCTCCACTCCTGCTCAAGTGGAGGATAAGAGGATAAGAAAGACATAGCTTGGGCTGGGAGGGATAGGGGTGATGTCTCCACCTCCCTGTGCTTCCCCACTGCACCCCACCCCCCACCAGAGATTAATTTGTGTTCAGTGCATATTCATTACATTTTTGTCTCCTTAGTAATTTTTCCTTTGGAGAAATGCCCCCCTAAACCTGGTGGGCCTACCCATCACAGGATCCTGACTCCCCAGGCAAGAGCATGAACACGTGACCCAGGAGGGCCAGACTATGCTGCCCTCTAGGTGGAGGCATTGACTTGGGGTTGAGCACATGACCCAAATAAGACAGCCTTTTTCATTCTGAGATAGGAAGGAGACACCAAAGTGTCCAGAAGCCTGGAGTACACAGGCGCCGTCTGTGCTGCCTCATGAGAAGAATGACCCTTAAAGTGAAGTCTTCATAGTGGACAGTAAAGTCCCAAGATGGAGATGGTCAAAGTCCCTATGGCAGTTGGTACCTCTCAATGCAACTGTACCTGAAGCAGCTGTCTCTGGGTTTTCCCAACGATCAAGGCCAATAAATTCCCTTGTTGCTTAAGCCAGTTTGATGTAGATTTCTGTTACTGGAAATCAGGCATCTTCTAATATATGATGTTACTCAGATCCAGCTGAAGTAACCTCATCCTTTGAGATTTAAATAAAATGTATTTGTGTCCCCTTCCCTTTATTCTATAGTAATTCATTTGCCTTTCCCAAGATGTCTGCAAGTTTGCCAGGATTTACAGTTTCCTACCTGTATTTAGCTCTGGGACCTTACTTTGTGTCAAGTGAAGTCTGATGCTCCCATGTAGATGCATTTCTCTGCACACTACACTGATTCAGCCATGGGATTTATCCCCTTTACTTTGACATTGCCAAAAACTACTCACAAGGGGTGTCTCTGTGTGTGTGTGGTGTGTGTGTGAGGTGTGTGTGTGTGTGTGTGTGTGTGTGTGTGTGTGTTTACAGCACAGAGAGACATATAGCCTGAGTTGACTGAGTGTTAGACATACCTTCTCTGTAAAACCATGTAGAGTCTCCACCAGGAGTGGAATCTCTCACAGGTCACTTATCTCAACCATCTCTGGTCTCCTACTGTTTGCTTGGTAATCTTCCTCTTCCTCTAGACTCTACACCTTTTCTGGCTTTCTTATTTTCCTGATCTCTCAGACTTGGATTCCTTCGCCCAGAAAGCCAACCCCCTCATCCTATTATACTGAACAAGTTACCCTCACAGGCCTCCCTGTGCAAATCCCAAAACTCATCAACATCCTCAGTTAAACTAAAGGGCCATTTGCTCAGATCCTCATCTTCAGAAACCCAGAATTTACAACGCAGGCTCGCCTGCTTCTGTCCTCAATATGTCGCTGTGAAGGGAAGAAGACTTATACGAATTTATTTTTCATGATAAGAATTGTGCTGCCATCATCTATTCCCGCCCCCACCCCCCGGCCCCTTCTCCTAGCAGGAAAGGCAGCTACAGTCAGTTGGATTTCAAATAACAATGTCCTCTCCTGGCCACGCGTGTTTTGATTGACAGATCATGATGAGCACCTCTGTTCTCCACTCAGCTATGGAGGCAGCATCATCACAGGCACAGCCACCACGTAGCAAGATGGAAGAAATCCTAAGCAAAAATCCCCCTTAGTTGAAATGACCTGAAGTTAGTAAGGTGTTCGCCCTAGTCTGGGGTTGGAGAGGGGTCGGGGTAGAGAGCCTGCAGAAATGGCAAATCACAAGGTTTCTCTCTAGGGCAGGGCTTCTCAACCTTGGCATTATTGACATCTTGGACTACATCCTTCTTTGTTGTAGGGGTCTCTCTTGTGCATTGTAGGGTATTTAGGGTATTTGGTCTCTCCCCACTAGATACCAGTAGCATACTGACCCGTCTCTTCCCTATCGGGGAAAAACTTCTCCAGATGAGTATTATGCTAAGTGAAATATGTCAGACAGAGAAAGACAAATATTGTATGATAGCACTTGTACATGGAATCTAAAAAATACAACGAACTAGTAAATATAGTGAATATAACAAAAAAGAAGCAGACTCACAGATATAAAGAACAAACTAGTGGTTACCAGAGGAGGCAGGGGGAGGCAAAACTGGGATGGGTGATTAAGAGTTACAAACTATGAGGTTCAAAATAAGCTACCAGAATATATTGTACAACACGAGAAATATGACCAATATTGTATAATAACCATAAATGGAGTATAACTTTTAAAAATTGTTAATCACTGTATTGTACACCTATAACTTATATAACATTATAGAGCAACTATACTTATAAATAAATAAGTAAATAAATTAATTTAAAAAAAATGTCCCCAGACATCACCAATATCCCAAGGGGGACAAAATTTATGCTGGTTGAGAATCTCTGCTCTAGGGGGTCACTCTGTAGAAATATACAACAGAAAAGAAATGGGCATTGACTATAACATTATAAAATGTCTACATATAACCTAGTCTATGAACCCATTGAGTAAAACTAATTGCCTTGATTGTGTAGTTTTAATTGATACCCCCAAAATCCAATTTAACTATTAAGGCAAAAGCAGAATGCTTATTCACTATACTAATTTGTTTTATAAATAACCCAGTCTGGTACACACCTCTGGTAATGATACATGCTTCAGAAACATGCTGGGACAATTAGCACTTAGAAAGTGCTTTAAAGATAAGACCATATTAAAATCATTAGTGTAGCTTTTAAAACCTATATTGTTTTAAAAATGGATTTTGCTAAGAGATATTCTGAGTTTCTAAACCAAACCTCTACTCATTTCTCCCTAATTACTTGTTAGTGGATTTTACAGATGTAGGGCTGGCTGTAGTGCTATGTTTATTGGTCCCTGACATTTAACAGACATAAAATTTTTGTTGACAGAAGGTGACCTGTTATATTACACTGTCATAACTGGTTCAGATTCTTCCCCAAGCCATTGCTGGACCTTAACTGAAGGGCATAAGGAAAAGGAAAGAAAGAAGAGATTGGGTACAGCCTAAGCCAGAGGACAAAATTCCAGGGCCTAAGAGGCTTGAATCCAGAATCCATGTAGCCCTCTATACTTGAGATCAGGTCGGGTGGCAGGGCTATGATTCTGGGAAGTTTGTACAATTAAGAGAAGGTCTCCAGGTGTGAAATGAGAATACCATAGGAGCAGATGCAAAGTGCAGAAATTATAGTAAAGGATAGGTTTGGTGGGCATCTTTTCAAGCTCACCAGAAATACGGGTCAGAAAAGGCAGACAAACTCCTATCCTGCTGTTGAGAATAAAGTTTCTGGTACATCCTAAGAGGTCAGGCCCAGTTCAGAAACTAGGAAGAACTAAGGCTTCTGGATGTGCAGAGCCTACTGGAGATGGCAGCCTTATATACTCATTAAGACAGATAACCAACAAGGACCTTCTGTATAGCACAGAAGGTCCCGCTACTCAATATTCTGTGATAACCTATATGAGAAAAGAATCTAAAAAAGAATGAATATATGGATAACTGAATCACTGTGCTGTACACCTGAAACTAACCCAACATTGTAAATCAACTATACTCCAATAATATTTTTAAAAAATAAAAAATTTTAAAAAGATATTCTTGCACCCCATGGGTCCATGGGATAGTGCTTAGTAATTAGAAACAGGACTCTGGAGACTGACTTGTCCAAGAAGATCCTGACATCCACCAAAAGAGAAACAAGAGAATATGAGGAACACTCCTAACTACAAATTAGAAACCTTTCTTTAGAGACAAGTTCCTTCATTCAGAGATGGAGAGATGGCATTGCAAGAGCTAAGGAGGAAGGGAAAGAGTATGTAACTCTCAGGGTAGAAAAACAAAATCACCCCAAATATTTAAAATCAAGAGACAGAGCTACTGGGGGCAAGAGTAAGGAATGTTGAGGCATCTGGCATTAACGTTAAGAAGCCAAGGCAGCAGCAGAGACAATCAGCATCATGGGAGCCCCCGCACAGGGCTTTCTGGATACACGTGGGACCACACAGAGACACAGTTCTTGTCAGAGGTGGGCCTGCAAAGCAGGGAGGGAATGTGGAAGAAACAGCCTGACCTCACTCTGCTCTGATCTCTGATGGTTCCATTGGCTACACCCTAATGGAAGTCACCTGGCGAGGGAGCCTGGCTGTGTGGTCCAGAGGAACCACCCTTCTGTGTCAGAGTGGGTCTAGGTGGGAGGCAAATGGGGAATAACTAGCACAGGAATAAACATTTACTGAATGCCTACTATACAGACACCAGACTAGGCATTTTATCTAATTAAAGCCATATGTAGAATTGGTGGATGATTTGAGAAAACCTTTCCCCAAATATTTTCACTATCAACGTGAAATGTCCAGCATTCAATAAGATTTGGCTTTATTTTTGTGCCCTGAGTCTTCTGGAAGAATAACATTTTATATAGGTAAGAAACAGTTTGGCAAAGTTTTCCAAATAGTTATAACCCTTGAGTTATTTCATAATCCTTGTATGGATGTCACCTAATCACAATTATTTACTGGCAGTGTGTGGATTAGGTCAAGAATCTCCTGCGAGTTTGGCTGAAGTGATGCTTAAATGAAGGAAGAAATTATGGAGAAGATTGTGGTAATGAATGATGGTGACTGGATGTTGGGCTGTCAAGTAAAAGAAAATTTGCATTCCTTCCTTACAGCTGTGGGGCTCAGAACAAAGGTTGGAAGTGAATGGCCCACAGGCCAAATCCAGCTGTAGATGTGTGGTTTCCCTCTCAGAGTGTTGACCCACAGAATATTTTCAAGGTTTTGAATTGGTTGCCAATTTAAAAGTCAGACCATGCCACAGAGACACATTGTTAAGGCCACATTCTGGTTTATTTGAAAAAAAACCCATAGGAATATTTGGCCCACATTTGGCTTAAAAAGACAATAAATGAGAGCTGAAAAGTGTCCTACTCTTCAGTTTACCATAGTCCCTACCATTCTCTATTGTCCTCACTACACTGTGGCCACATACCAGCTGTCACTTGAACTTCTTAATTTTAATACCTGGATTGCTTAACTCATGTGTACCATCTGCCATGTCTCTGTAGGAATTTGGATTTGGATTTCTTGAGTTAGAAGGATAATCCCTGGGTAAGCTCACAGAGAGAGAGATTTTCACCTGATAATAAGCATGAGCTTCCCAGAGATGCACTGATTGCCATGGATGATAACAAGGTCACTGACACTGAGGATTTCCAAGGGAAGCTGGATCACAATTTGGCAGCAACTCTACAGAGAGAATTTAAGCTTTGGATGATAATCCTTAAAATCCCTTCCCTGAGATTTTACTGGAGTTTAGACTGTGATCTTTTAGAGTCATAGACTGTTCCTCACCTCTGATTCTAGCACACAAACTAGAACATAGCTGAAGCTAATAAACATATGTTACACCAGATAATACTTTGATTCATTAACTATTCCTTACTTTAAGGCTATGACGGCTGAAACAACTTATTTTTTAACCTGGGGAAAATGCTATATCAAGTTATTATTGTTCATCAATAAATTAATAATCTTACCTAAGAATGATCCAGCAGTCATGAGACTCAAAACAAGTAAAGTTTAAAAAGGCACGAAAAAGTAAATTGTAAAAAGATCAGAGAAGTTCCTAAATAATGTTTATATCCTTTAAAATTTTAAAAAGGAGTAACTAACACCACAATTAGTCACTTGTAGGAAAAAAAGAGGTACAGACTATGCTGGACTCAGCAAAAAACAATAGGGAGAGACTTTAACTAATAATGCAAAAACTCTAGAGTGTGACCACCTCTGAGTGTCTGATTAAAGACAGTGGCTTATAAAATATTTAACTTAGTTTAGCAGTTATATATTTTGTGCCTATTATATACATGCCATTCCTAAAAAGGAATAAAAAATTGAAAGTCTTTATTCCTAAAAAGGAATAAAAAATTGAAAGTCTTTATGAAGAGCTCAAGACCCTTTTCTGTCCATCCCTAAGAGGGGATACTGACATGGGACACAGGCCAAGATCACTGTTTGGCTTTGTGGATAGAGCATGAAACTTTGTTGTAATCATAGAATCTACAGTGTTATAAGCCAAAAAGTTAAAAACTGTAGGATCCGCATAGCCTAGACTCTTTGGATTTCCTGTATTTTTAGAATTTCCCTTTTCTGAAAGTTTTCCCATGCCCCTGGGTCCTTGAGCATCTTTGGGATATTTATCTTTGAGTTTGTTCTTTCCCTCCTTTTCCTGCCCTGGGATCCACAAGATATCAAGGCCAAGGTAAGCTTGTGGCCAATGGGGAAAGAGGCCAAGATGGTAACTTGACTTGCTTTTGATCTAGACTACAAAGCAAAGGGAATTTTTGAGACCCAACCATAGACCAGCTCACCCAACCTAGAGTTTCCAAATAACAGTTTGAAGTTAACATATTAGGACAATAAACCATCTGCTTGCTTCTTCTTCTGTGCCACTCTAACTCCATCCCCACAGAGCATTAGCCTGTTTTTAATTCCTTTAATGTTTTCTCACAATACTTAGAATAAAATCCAAATGCTCTCCCAAAGTCTACAAGGCCCAGTATGATCTGATTGCCACCTTGTACTTCAATCTCATTTCATACAACTTTTATTTACAATACTCCATCCCACTGGCCTTTCATCTCTTCTTTAAACATACCAAGCTCATTCCTGGCTCATGGCCTTTCACATGCTGGTCCTCAGTTTAGAACTCTTTCCCCCAGTCGTCTGCCAGGCTAGCTTTTTCTCATTCTTCTGATCTCATATTAAATTTCACTGACTCAGAGGAACTCACCCTAACTACATACATCTCATACCCACAACTCTCTTGAACATCACTTTGTTTTCTTTTTTTGGTACAAATCACAACCTACGTTAATTTATTTCTTGTCTTTGTCTCTCTTCTAGAATATAAGCTCTATGAAAGCCTGAACTGAGTGTGGCTCCAATGTCTGACACAGTGCCTGGCCAAGAAAAGGTTCTCAAATGTGCGAGTGATTGTAACAGCACGCATTGCCAGGAATGTCCACCTCAACACTTCCCATATAGATGCATGGCAGGATTTGAGAGTTCAGGAGCTAACAAAGAATGGTCTGCCTCATCACAACCACCCAGTACAGGCATAAGTGAAAACCCCAGAGAGTAATGTAGGAGTTTAAGGGAAAAGAAGTTGGTATTGGTTGAAGTGAATTAAGCAACACTCTATAGAAAAGTAGCATTTCTTATCTATCTTTAAAACGTGCATTGGATTCCAATAAGTAAAAAAAAAAAAAAGAGAGAAGATGATATGAAGAGGAATAATACAAACAAAAGATTACATTGAAAGACATGTTTAGAGATAAATATTACCCCAGTGGAGTGAGAGGGTTCATAAGCAAAGAGTGAGAGAGAAAAGTGAGAAAGCCAGTCAGGGCTGTCCTGGGAATCCAGAATGGCAGGATAGAGTTTGGCCACATCTCATTATATACTGGGCGTCCAGAAAAATCCCAAATTTGTGTTGCAATGATGTTTAAGATGGATTGTAGTGGAGAGAGACTGGAAATCAGTTAAGAGGCCTTAACACCTAAGATCCAGTTTTGTCAGTAGAAGATGAAATAAAGATACCAATGTCAGAGAGACATCCTGGAGGCTGAATCTTGTGGATGTCTGAGATGATAAATAAAGAGAGAGGTTTTAGTGAAGCAAATAATGTGGCTCATATTCAAAGAGAAGAAAAAATAAGGATAAACTGGGTTGGGAAGAGGAAGCACTGAGTCCTGCTATGGGCAAGTGGTTTGAGTTCGCAGAATGACATCTAGATAAAGATGCCCTACAGTCAACTGGAAATGAAGATTCAATACGGGGAGGGGTTGGTTGGACTGTGAAATCATCTCCTCTAGAGATAACAACTTAAAGTGTGCAGAAGAGTTCACTGATAGAAAAATACAGAGGTGAAGGAACAAAGAGAAAAGGCAGAAGAACCTCAAGGAACATCTACATTTGGGGGCAGCTGGAGGAAGAGGGAAGCAAAGAAGTTTCATCAGGAAGTTCCAAAATAGACTGAACACGTGCTCTGTGTGTCAGAAGTTCAAGTTCCTAACAGTAGTATCAATTAATGCATCTATTTATCTTACAGCATGATTCTTCCTTCAGGATTGCAAATATCTTATTAATGTCACCCACAACATCCATTTATCATGGCTGTTTATTATTCATCTCGAAGTGACAGCATACCTGGCACTTGTTAAAACACTTAGGAAGAGATTTCCTGCTGTAACAGATGTCAGGGAAAAGGAGTCAAGGTGTACACTTCCACCTTAAAATAAAATCAGGATTTAGGATCTGGGTTTTAAAGATACAAAATTCCTTTGTTTGTGTGAATTCTTTCCCCATCCAAAGAATATGGGGAGAGAAATTTCATTGGTGTTTGTTTACGGTGAAAATAATTTTCTACGTGAATTATGAAAATTCTGTTAATTTTTCATTGAGGTTTGTATACCTCTCTGCACTTCAGTCTTTATATGAGATCTACAACCGATAAGCAGTCAGAGTTGCCTGAAGAAATTGGTACCAAGGAGTAGAAGACAGACCTGGTTGAATATGCAAGATTCACAATGATAATTTCAATTTTTATAACCTCAGGATTTGTCTTTCCAGAAGTTACTATTTTTTTAACTTAATCTTCAGCTTGATTAATAGCCTCAAAGTTCAAGGTCCCAAAGGCTAGCCCTACCTGGCCAACAAACCTACTTTATGTTCCCTAAACCCGTGGTCCTCAGAGTGTGGTCTCTACCTTAGACCAATGATAAAAATTCCAAGGATTAGCCCAGTGCCCAGAGGACAAAATCTCCATTCTAAACCTCATCAGCACATTCCTTTTACAAATGAGAAGATTGATCTTTCTACTGTATTTCATAGCTATGTCCACTTGCATCCTTTCTTATGTTTGTTAAGAAAAGAACTCCAAAATGGTGATCAATAAAACATATAAGGCGAATAACTGAGAAAGGAGCATGATTACAGTTTGAGTTGATAATCCAAGAGGGCCTGGTATAGAAAATAAATTTTTAAAATTAATATTAGTTAAAAATGTGGGATGGGTAATAATATTAGTACTCTCCTATTAGTAAATGATAATAAAACTTATGATCTTAAAATATATATGTTTCAGCATTTCCATAACAGTGGCCAAAAGTAGCATTACTTTATCTACCACCACACTCATGGGGATAAAACTGATGCAACTCTAGTGCTATTCTCTATTAATAGGAATCAGGGCTTCTCAGGGACTAAAAGCTTAGCTAATAGTAGAAAAAAATTAATATGGGTATGAAACATCTCATTATCTTTAAGAAACAGACTTTCAAAAATGCCTCAGGAAGACAAAAGAGGCAGCTTACTGGAGTGTACACATTGCAATCATTTGAGCAACATGAATAATTATAGTTCACTGGGACAACATGACTATGAAATGCCTTGATGCATAATAGTACTCAACGATGAAAAAGTGTAAGGTACACAAAAAGTTCATTGGAAAACAAAAATAAGGGCATATTTATTTTTTTAAATATTTTTAATAAGTAGGCTAGAGAATTTATATAGAGATAGATATAGAAATATAGATATGATATAGATGTTCTGTTTCTTTGATTTTTCTTCTAAGTAAATAGAAAAGAACAGATAGAGTTAATTTTAAGTCAAATAACTCAAGGAAAGTTAGAGATTTTTCTTGGTTAACCAGAGGAGTGATCACTTCCTATGGCCACACTTAACAGTCAATAGGAAGTCCAGCTGTGTATTAGAGGCTGATGTATGAGGCAGCATCCAAAGAAGAGGGTCTGCTGCCTAGACTCCCCCTTTCACTCCTTCAATGAGGAAACCACTGGGTGTTTTTATTCCAAAAATACTGAGAAACCAAGGCATCGTGAAGTAAAGGCTCACTGCCTGGGACTAATATTGGATGGACGGGGCGCTCTCGGGGGGGCTCCATGTTGCTAGTATAAGGGTTTCTGATGACTCATTGCCATAGCAACTGAACCTTGACTCTAAGACAAAACTCAGGCCAAAAAACATCAGCTCAGGATGGAATCAATTTTGAAGAGATCCACTAAGATCCCATATGCCAACCAAAAATAAGTGACTGATAACCCAGAATCTGTAACTCAGCTGGTCTGACACCTCATTCTGTATTACTGTAGCTCTAGGAAAGTAGAAACACTGAGAAGTATAAAATACAGGGAAGGTATAAAACAAGTTTATAAATAATGAAGACATAAATCAAACCCATAGTATAAATATTTCTTGATCATTTAAGTATAGGTGTAATACATTTTGAATCCCATTGTGATTACTTGTGTGTTTATATGCACGTATGTGCATGCTGTCTGCTTTTGAATTTTCTGAAGCTTTTAAATGAAATTGATAGAGATTTTATCAAAATATTTAGGAGCAGCTGTCTACTTAAATTTGTAATCAGCAATT
The DNA here is from genome assembly GCF_011762595.2 of Tursiops truncatus. Taxonomy (NCBI): domain Eukaryota; kingdom Metazoa; phylum Chordata; class Mammalia; order Artiodactyla; family Delphinidae; genus Tursiops; species Tursiops truncatus. Next base: position 47,686,040 of record NC_047043.1, on the reverse strand, counting down.
AAAGATTTAAGATGATTTGATTCCTAAAGTATGTTTTGATTTATTACTGGCAAAAGTAGTGTTTGAATGTTGAGGAAAAAATTTAATAATGAATAAGATTACAAATGTGAGCAATTAAAAAGTTACCAATAGTAGCAAGTGTTTTCCCTACACCTGGTCACTAAAGATCCTTGATCATTAAAGATCCTTGGTCACTAGAGATCCTAGAAGATGTTATTCTCTGATTTTTTTCCTAGTAGGAATTTTGCCTTTCAATATCAGATCATACACCCAAGGATGGGGCTCTGATTTCTCCTTCTTTCCCCCAGAAGTGCAGGGCTGGGTACACACTCCTGTTGGCTTAAACTGAGATTCAGTAGGAAATCTATAAAATAATTATTTTCCATTGTCTACTTCAGTCATTTTTGAGTACAGGTGGAATGGTTACCAATAATGAAGGAAGCCCTGATCTCAGTCATACATTGAAAACAAAGAAGCATAAAATATAGCCCTACCCTCCAAGACCTGAGCAAGGAGTGAAAAGAGGTAAGGCAGACTCTGGTACAACCATAATCCTGTTTACATCTCTGATACACCAAGTCTTTACTGGGAACACTATAGAGGAAACGTGGGTTTTTGTACGTGTCCTCCACCCAACAACAAAAAAACAAATGAGGTGTGCGATGCCTCTAACAGAGATTCGGGGACATTTTCAACAGAGATTCTGGCACATTTTCTTACTTTACAGGGTCAACATTTTCAACGTTTATCTTGACAAGTAGTCGTGGGTTAGTCTGACATGCTTTTTTGGAGCATCATAACTTGAACTTAGAGAACTGGTTTGAGTTGATCACAATAAAGGCAGAGATGAAATCCCATTTACAAAACTGCAGTGACAGAAAAAGCAAACCTCTTGTATAACAGTCCTGATCAATGTGTTAGCTACTCCACACAATATGCAATATTCCCACAAAAAGGTACCGGCACAACAAAGGCTGTGGACAGTGTCTTGGAGCCTCTCGTAATGGGATTTGACAAAAGCCAGGCACTTTGGGCAGGCTCCATCAATGTTAATTGAAGCAGAAGTGACTCAAAGACAAATAGGAGTCCTTGAGAGGTGACAGGGTGGCTTGGGGATTGTGACTCTTTCCTTTTCCCATTACCCCTTTATATTTAATTACTTGTTCTAGCCAGTGAATTGTAATTTGATTTGCCATTAGGTGACTCTCTGCTTGGTCTCATATGCTAGTTGAGTCTTTCACTTAAAGGAAAAAATGTCTCATAGCCTGTGACGGTGCCTGTTTCACAGGAAGGAAATTATCCCCTGGCAAGTGGGTCTCTAATTGATAAGGTCTCCTTTTCAGTTCCTAACACTGCAGAGGTATTTGTATTTGTGTGCAAGTTAGCTACTTATTGGAGAGGTGATCCCAGCAAACACTGGTTGAGAAGTGAGGTGTTAAACAAGGAAGGAAAGGCAGCCAGCAAAAGTGGGTTCACAAACTAGTTCCCACCATGGGCCACCGAAGTGTCACCTCATTGGGGACCTCAGAGCCAGCTTAGAATGCACCTCAGTCCGTCTCTCCAAAGGGTGAGGGAGGTGGGGCATTTATATACCAACGTTCCTCAGTCCTGGTTGAGGGCTAGACTCACTGGGGAGGGGAGAACGCCCTAGAACTTCTGGCCTGGGATGCACACAGGTACCCCAGGCCGAGAAAGCCCTCAGAAATAGGGACAAGGAGCCAACTGCGTCCGCTACAATCTGCCTGCAAATATGTAAACTGCTTTCAACGCCGGTGGTCCTTCAGAAAGACATGCCATAACACCTCCTCCTTGATAAGATGTTGGAGGGAATTAGGAAGAGGTTATTTCCGTCCCACTTGATGATACCTTAATACAGACCTTAGGAACTAAGGTTAGAGTCAGTATAGTTTTGCTGAAGAATCTAACATCGTGTCGCCTCTGTAGGTGTCCGTTCATTTACCCTTGAGGTAGTTCCTGGGCTCAACGGTCCTGTCCACTAGGCCCTCCCCTGGGTGCATCACTCTGGAACATCAGAATGCTAAAGAGAGGTCGAATTCAGCACACAGTGGGCTGAACCTGGATCCCACTCAGAAATAGGCATATTTTTTAATTTAAAAAATACTAATTTTTAAAATAAAACCTTTAATTTTCATATTGATTCGCTGTTAGTTGGCATACATTTGCCAAGCTTAGACAATAATTGTAGGAAGCAGGCAGGAGAGGATGGTAATCAATGGCCCCAAGTTACAAGGAAGGACAATGAAGTTCCCTAGGTGAGGCTCAAAGTCAGAAGGCAGTAAAGCAGACAGGGGCTGGGACCCAGGTGAGGGAACAGCTGAGCACAGTGGTAAAGAACCCAAGCTTTGGGGTCAGGCAGGCCTGGGGCATCCCAGCTGGGACTCCCACCAGCTGGGGGGTCTGGCCCAGTGACCCAGCCATTCGTACCTCAGTTTCTCATCCAAGTAATGGGAGGTGACAGGACCTACCTCATGTGGGTTTTGTGACAATTAAATGAGCCAGTGCTTGTAAAGTGCTGTGCCCAGTGCCCAGTATGTGGCAAGGACTTAATAATTGTTACTTGCTCTTGTGTTATTATTACCATTTTAATGACTTCAAGGTAGAAAGTAGGAAATGTTCTTTCTACTGTGCATGGCTTGAAGTCCAGCATAATATCTGTGGGACTATAATACGTACCACGGCAATCAGAGCAAATTCTGCTTGCCACCCAACACGGAATGAGTTACCTTAGCTCTGGTCTGTGTGTCACATTTGAAATCTCATGTGTGCAAGCGGAGAGTGCTTGGGGTTTTCTGGAAACTGCTCGCTTGGGGTTTTCTGGAAACTGCTTTCTACTTAAGTGGCAGATCCAGTCTGATGAGGCCTGGGTGGAATTCTTCCCCGAGGTGAATGAGACCTCTGTGCCAGTATTTAGAGAGACTCGACTGCCCTTGGATGCCCTGGGCCTGGTGGCGAAAACAGGTGAGAAAGGTGGCATCTCACACACCTGAGTGCATGTCAGTTTCACTTTGTGTAAAGGCAGCAGCGTCATCCCTGAGGAGGGCGTGCAGCCCTACCCTGTCCTGCAGGAGGGACCAAGGTGTCTGGGTACAAGGTCCAGGCAGGGGCTGGCAGTCTCCTCCCCTGACTTCTGCCCATGAACCTCCACCTTTCCTTCTAAACGCTTTCAGCAAGGAGACCTAAGATGACACTCAGAGGTTACTTGGTGCTCTCAACCAAAGGCCAACTCTAAGGAATTCAAATGTTCTTTCAATTCTTTATTAAGAAATAAAATCCCCACCATTTATTGAGTGCGGCCCCAGCCCAGTGTGTGTATAATGTGTGAGAACCATCCCTGTGACATCCTTTTATGGGCACTTAGCACCATCACTATGGGAAGCACCATTATCCTCATATTTTCACATATTTTGTGTATGAAGAAAAGGAGGTTCAGAGAGTGTCTGTCCTCAAGTCTCACAGAAATAAATGGGGCTCCAGAATTAGAGCATGCTGGCAGACGGCAGCACACTGGCCTCACAGGGCAATGCCTGACTAGAAAGTTCTGAAGGTGACTATAATAGCGAGAGCAGAAGAGGTGGACACACATGCTGACCCCATTTGCAGACATTCCTGAAGGACCAATAGCGTTGCATCCAGCTGAGATCTCTGGCAGGGCAGCCACTCGCATGCCTACCCTGGACTTTCTTGCAAAGCCAGTGAGGACACAGGACTGCAGGAAATGGACAGAGACCTTGTTGCTGAGTCAGTGGAAGGTGTTTTATTGCGAGGCACGCACAGTTACAGAACACAAGTCAGAAACGCCACAGGCTACGCAAACGCAAACACAGAAGTGGGCCTTGTTCTCAGATTCCTCCAGAAGGGGCACGGTTGACGGGGCAGGTGATCTCTGGTCCCTGCTCTACCTTAGAGAAGCATCCACCTACTCCTGGTTAGTTTACATTCAAAGTATTTGAAGCCACTTTTGATATCCATAATTTCTCCACCATTCTAGCTGCAGGATCAGATAGGAATTAAATTTCCACCTACAAGGTTTGTGTTTCTTTGTGGAGTATCATACATCTCAAATAGCATGCAAGAGCCCCGGGTATAATATATGTTTGATTTATTTCAACCCCAAGCGTTGCCGCACTGCTGTCGCTTCAGTAGCAAAGCAAATGGGACTCGGGCCATTACCTGGATCCAGATGTGAAAAAAAGGAAGAAAGAAAATGTATTTTTAATCTAAATATCGGTACTACACACATCAAACCATGCAGCCCCATTTACTAGGTAATCTGGGATGACAATTCAAATATCCCTAGGGACAGAATTGGTTCATAAACAAGGCTAATTTCAGCCACAGAATTATATTTTCCAAAGCAGTTCTTCTCTTACAATCCCCAAGGTCAAGGAAGAAAGAAGAAAAGACAGGGGGGGAAGAAAAGCCAACCATTCAAAAGCATCCAGAACTGGTGTCAATTGGGTGATGACAAAGCAAAGACAGTCCAATCAGGAACCGCAGCTCAGGGTGCTCCAGTCTGAAGGGTGCTGGGCTTGCGTCCCGCTCTGGGTGCTTCTCCGTTCCACCTGCTGTGCTCTGTCTTGGGGACCCGCAACCTCCTCCTCCTCATGGTCCTTCAGCAGATTCAGGACACCTGAGAAGATGGTCCATCCTCCAGATAAAAAGTAGAACCTGTGGAAGGACACACAGGAAAAGGCCTGTCATGCTGGGGCCCAAACCAACTGACAGCTAAACGCCGATGTAGTCAAGGGCAGAGGGAAGAGTGACATTCCTCACCTCCTCCAGGCTGGTTTCCTGCCGCCTCTGCAGGAAGGTGGCTTCATGCTTGGGAGCAGCTAGTGGCGTGGAATCTTTGAGATGCTGTCGTGAGTGCATCCGGGTATCCATCACCTCTAGGGCCACGATCTCTCTGTTGACAAGAACATAAATCAATTCCCCTGCATCACTGGCCTATGGAACCTTGAGGAGAGGGAGACACAACAGAGCAACACAGACACACGGAAAGGAGGGGAGGGAGGACAGGAGACAATAAACTCAGAAAGGATACTCTACCTGACACCTGTCCCTGGGGTTCCCCTGGGCAGCCGGGTGCCGACGGGAGGCTTGAAGTGCTTTCTAAGAGTGCGCAGAGGTCTCAAAGGTCTGAAAGGTCGGGAAGCATCATTCCACTGCCGGGCGGGCACCTGAGCCCAAAACTCAGCTCCTCGAGAACCTCAGCCAGCCTCGCCCCAACTCTCCCGAGTGGGTCCTGCCACTGAGATACTATATAACAGAGAGCAAAACGCAGTGGATATTAGCCAGGGGTGGCAGCGGGCAGGGGGACAGGCAGGGAAGGAGGGGCGTCAACCACCACTTGGGCTTCTCTTTAGTGAGTTCAATCAGCTTCCAACTCTCCACTTGCCACCAGGTGACAAATCTCTAAGAGTGTCCCCCGGGCCAGTGGTCCACACTCTTTGGTTCAACCAAAGCATCCTTTGGCTCCTGAAGGAAGCTTCTGTCACAGTCAGGCTCCCTGCCTAGGGCAGCAGAGCTCCAGACCTGGAGTGAGACAGGCACCTGGCTCCACATCTGCCCCTCCTCTCCCAGAGCCCAGGGCCACTCCTCTGTCCTTCACAGGACCTGTGTCCCCAGAACACGGGGTAAGGAGCACACCAGAAAGAATGGGGCTGAGAACCCCCGGAACTTGGAGAGCTACCAGGAAGGCGGAGAGAGGAAGGCATTCCAGAGACACTTATCCAAACAAACCTAGCTGCCAGTGGGTAGGCGCTGGAGGGGGTAGTTTGTCCTGGGCACACGTAATTAAGAGGGCACATTGTCTGTAGAGAATTTAAAAGTAATAATAAAACTAAGAGCCAGTGTGCTTTTCACTACGACCATGCACTCACTGGCAACTCTAAGCAGTATGGGTGGCAAAATACTCCTTGCCGCCCAGACAGACCCCCCCACTCCTTGGCCTTATCTCGCCAGAGTCTTTGCTTGTGCCCCTTCCTCCACCAGAAATCTGCTTCCCCCAATCCCACCAGCCATATCCCACCCACTTCCAAGATCCATTTAAATGCTATGTCTTCAAGGAAGACTCTCACACGACGCCCCCTGGCTGGGGGGTCATCCCTTCCCCATCTTAACTCCGAGGGCAGCTTATCTACATCTTTCATTTCTACCTTACACTAGAATTAAAAATGCAAAAGTGTTATCTTGCCTACTAATGGCCATGAAGATGCAGTGGAAAGTGTATAGGATTTTGGAATCAGGCCTGGGTTAGAACTGCAGCTCTCACACTGAACTAGCTGTGTGATGGTGGGCTGGTTATTAAACCTCTGTAGCTTGTTTCCATGTCTATAAACTGGAGAGACTCTCCCCTCTGTCACAGGGCTAGGCATTCAATTAGAAAATGCCACAAAATGTCGAGCCTGAGATAATAGACGCTCTAAAGTTATTTGTTTCTCTACTCTCCTTAAAGACAGAATCTTATTCTTTAGTCCTCCCTTCGCCACTCCTGAAGGACTTCCCAAGATGTCATAACATGTGGAAGGTATAGAAATGTGGAGAGTATTAAAAATGAGGGTATAGGGGCTTCCCTGGTGGCGCAGTGGTTGAGAGTCCGCCTGCCGATGCAGGGGACACAGGTTCGTGCCCTGGTCCGGGAAGATCCCACATGCTGCAGAGCGGCTGGGCCCGTGACCCATGGCCGCTGAGCCTGCGCGTCCGGAGCCTGTGCTCCGCAACCGGAGAGGCCAGGCCACAACAGTGAGAGGCCCACGTACCGCAAAAAAAAAAAAGAGTAGCCCTGGCTCGCCGCAACTAGAGAAAGCCCATGAGCAGCAACGAAGACCCAATGCAGCCAAAATAAAAAAAAAAAGATAAATAAATTAAAAAAAAAAAAATGAGGGTATAGAATACCTACCACATAGGCCTGTTTGGAGATTAAGTGAGGGAATGCTTGTTAGGCTCTTAGATCAGAACCTGGTACATGATATGAACGACAGAAATGTATGTGAAATAAAACAGTCTTGTGAGTTCACATACAACTCCTTGACTCCATGAAGCACTCCAAATACAGATTATCAAGACCTTCCTTCCTCTGCTTCAAACACCCTCCCACCTTCCCCAAATAGAAATATCAGAGGTAAACGGAGATGGTAGAGTGTTTAGAAAATCACATAATGTCAGCGCTAATGTACCGTTTCCCCCTTTAGATAACTAATGCATACTAAGAACACACAACGTGCCAGGTACCACGCTAAGAATGTTACCAAGAGTGTCTTATCTAACCCTCCTCTGAACCCTATGAGGAGCTGCCTGACTATCCCTATTTGACAGAAGCAGCAACTGAGGCACAGAGGGGTTAAGTTACCGGCCTGTGGATGCACAGCCTGTGAGGATGGAAGCGTTCTGTGCCCTCTGGTTCAGGAATCACTGGCCACCATGGCTGCCAAGCTCTTGAAAAGTGGCTAATTCAAGGAACTGAATTTTAACTTATACTTAATTTTAATTAATTTCACTTTAGTCACACATGCCCAGTGGCTGCCAGATTGGCGAGTGTGGGTCTATCATATCTAAAGACCTCACAGGGGCCCTTGTTTGATGTTGGCGTCAACATGATTTGCTCCAGACATGAAGTCAAGGCAGAACCTTCATCAGGGGCAGCGGGGCTGTGCTATTTACAGAGCCTGGGCTGTGGGGCAGACACACTTGACTTTGAAATGCAGGTTCTATCACTTACTGGTTGTGCCACAGCACATTAGTTCACCATCCTGTGCATCTGATCTCTTTTCGGTTAAGGAGGCACAGTAATATCATTTCTAGGGTTAGTGCGATCAAGTAATACAGCATCTGAGAGCATTTGAAGAGTGGGGAAGGGAGGACAAAGATAAAAAAAGTAAGATTCTACCTTTAGGAAGAGATTCTAGTGTTTTTATATGTTTTCCCCTCATGCCCTGACTTTAGAACTTAATCACCACCCCTCCCCAAGGTAAATAAGGGTCCTTAATGCCAGTCCCCCTGAACCAAGTTCTCGTGTCCAGGCTACCATGATGGCGATTTGCATAACTGCATGGCAGCAACAGCCGGCTCCAGGAAGAGCAATTGAGGACTCTGCAGTTTCTCTATCCTCCCAGCCTCACTTTCTCCACACCTCCTTCAGAGACCCCAGCACAGCCGCTGTCCAGCTCCCGCTCATCGGGGGTCTGGGTTTCCCTCTGCAGGGCCCACCGGCTAGGTATTTAAGTTTGCATCATGCTAACGTCTCCCCTCTCTCCCCCAGCCCTAGAGGCACAGCTGCAGTCACCCCTCTGGAGTCTCAGTCTCCCACCTCACCTCTTGGATTGTCCACTACTGATTAACAAGGGACGGGGTTCAGGACACGTTCTGCCAGCGTATGGCACCTCGCATATTGAATATGTGCAGCTGAAGGAGTTTGAGAAAACAGCAGCAGCGGTAAGCTCACTCTGCCCTCCTCCCCTCTCACTTCTTCCCTGAAACAGATCATAAAACACTCCTGAGAGAGGTGCCCTCCCTACACCCAGAGAAAAGGAGCATCCTCATCTCCAAAGACAAAGGGATGCAGAGAAGAACCCCAGCAAACAGGTCTTGCTAAGTTCCCTCAGGTCACTGCACTGACCTCATACTCCTAACCTGTCATATTCCTCCACCACAGCCCACCCTTCACCACACACAGCACAGAAATACGCAGGTCTGTTTCTTCTGGTCTTCATTTCCTTATGAGGGCTCCATGTCAGGTAAAACGTATATTAATGTGTATGCCTTTCTCTTGTTAATCTGTTCTTGTCCCTTTAATTTTCAGAACCAGCCAGGGACCCTAAGAGGGCTGAGGAAAATGTTTTTCTCCCTGCACAAGTCTTCCTACTAATTCCTCCTGCTAAAGTAACTTGTGTAGCTTCTGTCTCCTAATCCAACCCAGCCTGAGACACCCTTTCCTCTCCCTATTCCAGGGATAAACTGTCACCCTGCACATAAGGATGTACAAGCACGTCTACTTTTTCCCAGATAAAAGACATCAATACATTATCAACATATTCTGACATCTCTATGCTAGATTCTCTCTGCCCAGCATCTACATGCAGGACAGAAAAAGAAGTCAAGCACATGAAATCATATAATTTGATAGATTAGAGAGAGTAATCAAAGCCCATCTACATGAATGAAGATCAGCACTGGGGACTCCTTGCAGGGGTGTGAGCCAAAGCCCGGGGCCCAGCGACCTGTGTCCGTGGACATATATTTATATATACACAGATCTATAGGTACACGTTTATATACACACAGATCTATATGTACACATGTTTACATATACACAGATCTATATGTACACATGTGTATATATATATATATATATACACACACATAGATCTATACGTATGTAAAATTAAAGCATTTGCTGAAATGGTTGAAGTGACTGGAGCTGGAAAATGGTAGTTTTCTACTAAGTTTTAGTTCCCCAGGAGTAACCCTAGGAGAAGGATTTGAGAGCTAATAGTTGATGGGGGCCATATTGGAAACACCAGTGGGAGGACAGGGAAAGGACAGCGACCAGTAGAGGGGTGTTGCTGGGCCAGCTGTGGGTGACGTGGACACTGGGGCTCGAGCCCACAGGGACTCTGGAGAACAGCTGAGAATCATGTACCTCAAAACTACCCTGGGCGGGCTTCCCTGGTGGCGCAGTGGTTGAGAGTCCGCCTGCCGATGCAGGGGACACAGGTTCATGCCCCGGTCCCGGAAGATCCCACATGCCGCAGAGCGGCTAGGCCTGTGAGCCATGGCAGCTGAGCCTGCACATCCAGAGCCTGTGCTCCGCAACGGGAGAAGCCACAATAGTGAAAGGCCCGCGTACCACACACACACACACAAAACTACCCCAGGCTCCATCAGCTGCTGGTTGAGGATGCCCCTCAGGAAGAGGTGACACCCAGAGATTCCTGGACTGCCGTGCTCAGATGATTTTTGGAGAAAACCCTCCTGCAAAGAGATGCAACTAATGGCAGATGGAGGTTGGCCTCTGAAAGGCCTGAGGGATGAGGGAGGGACCCTGGCAGCCTCTGCCACATTTATGGTGCTGATGAGAGCCATGGCCTGGAAAGGGGGAGGCGGGAGGGAAGACTGAGGAAACTGCCATCTATGAAGACCTGAAGTGACGGGGTGACACTGAAGCCAGGACCACAGGCTTTCTCCTGCAGGTTCCTCGAGGGCTTGTGGCCCGGCGGCCAAGGGAGGGGTGTCCAGGCTCCCAGCTGCAGCAGACAGGAGGCAGGAGGCAGTTTGGAGTGAGGGTTCAGGCAGTGGTGGTTGCTCAGTTAGGACGCCCGTGGACTCACTCACTGTGCCCGGGCTGCAGGCCACATCGGGGCTGGCAGATAAGATTGGCCCCATGTGGATGTAAGACCATCACTTGATCTGTGGCATGAAGTCCTGATTCATCCACAGGAACCATCACAGAAGGACGAGAGCAAGACTGGCTGGGGATGCGATGGGTCAGCCTGTCCTTCAGCACCTCAGCTGGGTCGGGGAGGTGGGGTGACCAGCGAGCAGTGGGGATTCGGCCTGGTGTCCTTCTGTATTTATAAAGGATGAGACTGACAGCGCTGGCGGAGTGGGCCAGGGCGGCTGTGGTCAGTGCCTCTGAAGTGGATCTGCTGTGGAACAGGCTCACCTGGTACCATGTTGTCTGTATGCGCCCTCCCCAGAGAGCTGGCAGATCTATATATGTACCTATAGATCTATGTATATATAAATATATGTACATATAGATCTGTGTATATATAAACATGTGTACATACAGATCTGTGTATATATAAATATGTGTCCCCAGGCTATGTTAATTGGATTTATAAATAATGAATGATATATATCTGGCTGATATTTGAGCTTTCATGTATTTTACATCGTGCTGGTTCTGTCTCTCCTGTAAGTTGATAACATGTTCAAAGGCCAAGAGTGCATCACATCCTTTTTCTATAATTTTACACCATGCCTGGCATGATGCTCTGCAGAGTGAATATTCAATCAGGGCCGACAGAGAGGAGGCCACAGAGGTCAGGTCTATTTGGTCCATGGGCTTGTCAAGGGTGAGAAAGCTCCTAAGAGAAGGAAACTGGGATGCTATTTTCAACTCTTTGAAGGATGAGCCTGGAAGCCCAGAATGGATGCTGGCACTGAGACAGGGCACAAGTCAGGACAGCAGAGTCAGGTGGTGCCCTCCACGCCCTCTAGGCCAGCAGAACGGGAGATGCTGCAGTCTCAGATGTGCTCTCTCAGCCTGTTTCTGAGTGAGAGTCCTGTCCAGGTCAACTGAGCCTGAGGGCCTAGACAAAGTCAGGTCCTTCCCCAGGAGACCTTCCCTGAAAATCCTGGCATTTTTGCTGAAAATCATTAGCCCTCTGATTTATTAAGCACCTCAAAGTACATCACAGAACTGAGTGCTAATAGGTGAGGGACCAAAACAGGTAAAGAGGAGGCCCTACCTTGACCCATCTTATACCCTAGAAGGGAAGATTGGGGGACAATTATCAGAGACAGGTAGGACTGAGCACTAACACCCGTGACTACAAACACCCCCCTTTGCCTGGGGCTCTCAACCCTCTCCTGGCTCCACTATTTCCCTTCCTAAATAAAATAAAGGTTTATCAGCCATTCTAGACCTGGAATCGTTATTAACTAGCTCCCCCAGGATGCAAGGATTCTAAAGGGGCTTCCAAATCAAAGAAAGGTTGAAATGACACTCTGTTTCAGAACTGAGTATTTTGTTGCATTATTTTCTAAACCTTTTACAACTGACAATCCAGATAAGGTATTGATTAAATAGATCACTCACATCTGCAGCTAGGCTGCTAGCAGAGGTCACTGTCACAGCCTTTCGGCCCTTCCTGGTTGAATCTGGTGCCTCACAAGCGAATGGCCATTCAAATCCCTGCACTCAGTCCCTTGCAGGGACTCTTGCAACCCTGCAGACACGCAGGGCATCCTACCCACAGGTTGCACCGTGCCCCAGCTCTGGGAACCTAAAAGAACATTTCTAAGGCTTTATCTGGAGAAATCACACCAACATATGGTTTTACATAAATCCTGCTAATTGAGAAAATTTAAATTCTATAGCAGCTTTCTAAAAATAATTCTAATTTGAATAGAAAGTCCAGCCCTGTACAGATCCCAGACTGGTTTGCTTTCTTCCCCCCAACACATGGGAACTTGAAGAAGCTGCAACAGTGACAAGCAGACAGAGCAATGGGTAATTCATCTGGGAACGAACAATAAACAGCTGTCACAATGGCTGGAAAGAAGCCAGAATTAAGAAGGGTGTGGAGGGATGCATGTGACAACCAGAGACCTCTTCGCACCGAACGTGAAGACGCATAGCAAACTTCCTCTAACTGCAGGCTGTCTGCAGAGAAAGGCTTCCTCTGACAGCCAGATAAATTGACTTAGCCAACAAACCATCATACACATGAGATACATCAAAAACACACACAACAGCCAGGGCATGTGGTCTCAGAGTGAAGCTCTAAATGATCTTGCCAATTCACAAGGATTTTGCACACTCTTTATGGGAGAAATTCTCTACTAAACTTTTCACACGTGAGAAACACAATGCATGTGGGATGTTTCATTACAGTCACCTTCAGAGCTGCAGGTCAACTTAAAGAGAACCATGGCAAAAGGGGAAAAGGAAACACATTCCATCAAGCTTATTTACTCTCCGGGTTCTTTGCATGCATGTTATGGGGCCATCACTGAGGATAATGTCACGTGTTGTCAATGACTTTACCCACAAGGAAGGAAGACTTGGGCACTTCCTTACAAGTCATGTGAAAAATATTCCCTACTATCCCAAACTGTGCTCAAGTTTGCACCGAACTTATCATTGGCTATTTAAACTGTAGAAAGTTATCATTTAAACATGGCCCCTTGGTAGCCCTGTTAATGTTGAAAGTAGCTGCATATTAAAGCGAGGCTTATTTGAAGTCAATCTAATTCTGCCTGGTCTCCAATCCTAAGGCAGTTTAACATCTCCCCACCTTAGCTCTAGAGCAATTCTTTTCCTTCACCCCCATATTGCATCTGTCCTTGACAGTCTCTGGGTATTATGAATCAGGAATGGGCAAGGGATTATTAATTGTGTGGAGTGTTTTTATTAGGCTGATGGTCAGTGCCCCAAACAAGACTACAAACTCCTATTTGAACATTTTAGACACATTCTTGTCTTTAGCACCTGGAGTATAAACTCCCTGAAGGTTGAGCCTTCCTAGGCATGTTCCTTTTGTAAGTCTCATGATGCCTAGTAGAGTGCTGGATGTTGAGTTAAGGTGACTATATTTCCTAATAAAAAATCTGATGCTCACTGTAATAGGACATAGCTTTTTTTCCCCCTGTGCTATACAGTAGGTCCTTGTTGATTATCTATTTTATATATAGTAGTGTGTACATATTAATCCCAACCTCATAATTTATCCCTCCCCACCCTTTCCCCTTTGGTAACTGTAAGTTTGTTTTCTAAGTCTGTGAGTCTGTTTCTGTTTTGTAAATAAATTCATTTGTATCGTCTTTTTAAATTCCACATACAAGGGATATCATATGATATTTGTCTTTCTCTTTCTGACTTACTTCACTTAGAATGGTCATCTCTAGGTCCATCCATGTTGCTGCAAATGGCATTATTTCATTCTTTTTTATGACTGAGTGATATTCCATTGCATGTATGTACCACATCTTCTTTATCCATTCCTCTGTTGATGGACATTTAGGTTGCTTCCATGTCTTGGCTATTGTAAATAGTGCTGCAATGAACATTGAGGTGCATGCATCTTTTCAGATTATGGTTTTCACTGAGTATATGCCCAGGAGTGGGATTGCTGGGTCATATGGTAGCTCTATTTTTAGTCTTCTAAGGAACCTCCATACTGTTCTCCATAGTGGTTATACCAATTTACATTCTCAACAACAATGTAGGAGGGTTCCCTTTTCTCTACACCCTTTCCAGCATTTTGTAGACTTTTTAATGATGGCCATTCTGACTGGTATGAGGTGATATCTCATCGTAGTTTTTATTTGCATTTCTCTAATAATTAGCAAAGTTGAGCATCTTTTTGTGTGCTTTGGACCATCTGCACGTCTTCTGTACTAGGACCTATCTTGCAGTGCTTCCAAACTGGGTGGGGTTAGACATCCCCCAGGCTTCCAAGGGTAGGTCCCAGAGAAGTGTCCCTGATAAGGATGGTGCCAATCAACCTCCTCCCGAAGAGCTTCCACTGTTTCTCATTTACTCCTCTCCCACTTCTACCTGTAACCCACTGATTAAAGACAGAGGCTGGGAAGGAGATTGTCAATGCCAGAAAGCTATATGTGCCGCTCACTGATGTCAATACTGCAAAGAATCTGCCAGATCATCACAAAGGGGAAAGAGACCCTAGGAAGTGTCTGTGATTGGCCTCAGGACAAGGCATAGAGAAGACCCAGGAGTTTTTGGTCTCCTAAGCCTGATCACTTCCCTCTTGGCCCTTGCAGACTGTGGTTTACAGAGGACAGGTGGTGCATGTATCTCCTCAGGAATTCTGGGAGTGGAGCTCGTTGACTTGCCTGGGAGAGGCACCCAGGAAACAAGAGGGAATTCTGCCCATTAGTGAGAGGTGCTGGTGATCCATAATGGGAACTTACTGAGCTAATGTAACCTTAGACAATGCTCGGTTTTGACTGCCTCACCTACAAAATGGGAATACCGAACGTCTTCATGACATCAAACATTTTGTATTCAGACATGATGCTCATGCAGTTGGTCTAATCCACTGGAGCCATCAATGAGAAAGGCTCTTTTGCTGTAGTCTGAGGAAGGTTATTAAGGTCAGCTCCCAAAATGGGTTCAAGTGAGTTTTGCATCCAAGAATATACCAGTAAATTTCCAATCTATCAATCTTTCCAAAGCTTGACCCACAGAAATCAAGTTCCCAGGCAGGATATGAATACAAACAGAGTTCACGTTGGTCTGCGTGTGGTCTACCCAGATGCAAACAGATTACTCAACCAGGGCAAACACATGAGGCGGCGGCATCAAACCCAAATGGTGACAGGGCCAATTACAACTCCTCTCACCTTCCCGAAGCTGAAATGTCACTGACTCTGGAGAAATCCTCTGTCTATAAAAGCCCCATAAAAGACGTACCACACCACTATGCCTTGCATTCCCATGCATGCCCTGAGGAGGAGGCCAGGGGAATAGCCCACACGCTGTGCTATGCAGCAAACCTGTAAATGCCTTGATTTTGGAGAAGAAATCTTTAATTTAATCCAGAAGCCACAAACTCACATGAACTCAAAGGCCCTGGAGGTAACAGACAATGAAGAGGGCTGGGTGGGTGCATGTGAAACCTGATAATCACATGATTTCCATTCCAGTGGTCACTTGTCATGGAGGGATTAAGGCCTGGGGATGCCAGATCTTTCCATTTTTCAAAAGAGGTCAGAAATCTAGATTATTTATGGCAAGCTTCCTGATATTAAAATATTGGCAACTATAAATTTTTGTAATTCCCGTGCTGGCAAACAAGACACATCGAGCAGGCAGATTTGGCTTGTAAGTTACCAAATTCCTAGGTTTCCTCTATAGATAAAATTATAGAGGTAGAAAGAGTCAAATTGCAATGGTTTCAATGTAAACATATTCATAACCAAGAAACAAGTGTTTAAACACTAAATTTTACCAACATGAACACAGAGAAAAAAGCAGTGTAGTCTGGTTCCTGCTGGTGGGTGGCAAAGTCAAAACAGACAGCTAGGTTTCCTGACTCCTGGCCAGTAAACTTTTCCATGAAGCTCTAGTTCCTACTAAACTCTTGGATCACAAAGTGCTTTCTCTGTATTGGTTTCATCGATATATTCAATATTAACCAGTAGGCTGGTGTTATTTGTTGTTGTTAATGACTAATGAAATTGATGTGACCCTATCTTAATTTATATAAACTGGGAAGAGGCAGGAGGAAAAAACAGTAACAGACTTTCTCTCTTATATAAAATCCAAAAGATAATTTATACTTTTCAACAAAATCCAAAGGATCCACTAATTTTCATTTTTTAAAAACTACTGTATGAAGTGCCCTGCATCCTGGTTTATTATATAAAATTAGAATTCGGTTCTCTTTTCGTCTGACAGTTCTGAAACCAACGGTCCTCAGGACCACCAACAGTACTGTCTGATGTCTGCAGGGAAAGAATGATACTTAGGTAGACAAACAAAATGATCCCAAACCACTGTTTGTCTAAACAGGGCTTATGGATATCAACACTGTCAAGGTAAAACACTCAGGAATCCAACATTATCTTCTATGAAAGCAAAACTGCATAAAAATATTTGGAATGCTAGGTAAGAGTCAGCATTGTAAAGTATCAGCAAAATCGATAGCTGCCCAAACATAAAGTTCCCTTCAAATCTAAGGCTAAAAACGGGGCCCTATTTGTTAAAATGTTTATTGGCTACTTTCTCTCATTCATCTGCACTTCCTTTCCTTTGTTCTTGTCTGTTCTTCACATCTTGTCTCCTGTTAGGACCTGATGCTCTAGAATCCCACTCCTCTCTCAGGTTCCCACCCCGGTTCCATGGCCACCACGTGGAGATCAGTCTCTTCAGAAAGTCTGTGTGAAGCACGCACAGCATCGCCATTTAACCAGGCTCTGGGAAGACTCTTCTCTCAGGAAGTTCCCTCCTCTGCTTCCTCATTTGTTTAAAGCTTCTCGTTTGTTTAAAGACTTAGTGAACACTCACGGGATTAGACACTGACCCTACCCATTCAGGCCCATTCATCCAACAAATGGCACTCTTTGGCGGCCATTGTCACCTATATCTAAGTAGGCTCTTAGCTTTAAAGCTGCAGAAATAACAACAGTCATACATTTAAGCCCTGAAGGCTTACTTCCAATCCCCTTCTCTGTCTACTTAGCCCTGATTCTATCAGAAAAAGTTAATCTCTCCTTGGCAATTTGGTCTCAGTCACCACAATTTTTTTTCACTAGTATTAAATATGTATTCTGTTACCTGCTAAGTTGCATTTTAAGCTCCTTGAGAAAAGAGACCAAGTACTATTGGCATTTGGAAACATTCCACCTAGTAAACACTGGCTAGAATGTCCTATACTTAGTAGGTGTCCTTGTAGTAACTTGTTGAGTTGAATTAGGCCCAAATTCATGTCTGGTCATCATTTTAAAACACATCGACCTTTAAAGATTCTTCTCGGTGCTCTCACTGGAGAAAGTGGGGTGAGTTCATCACTGTGCTGGGCAACGTGAAAAGCCAAATGGATCTGCCTGGCCTTCTGAGTTTGTTACACAAGCAGAATGCGAAGCTGGTGAGAAATCACATCTTTCCAGGTTGGCAGATCCATGAGGACCCCGTGAAGATACTAACATATGAGCCCGACAGATGAGAGTAGGCATTTCCATTAAAGGTAATAGAGATGAGAAGGAACCTGTCATATCACAGGGCCTATCTGCCCAAGGAGATTATTTATATATGTTCTGTAGAGCTGGAAAGACTCCATTCTTTATACCCCCTTGGGAATCTGGCAACGGACAAAGAGTATGTCCATTTTTGTGGGTGAAGCAAAGAGTAACTCAGTGAATAATCCCAGATCCCTTAGAGATTTAAGCTCTGTCTCCTGAGTTCAGACAATGGAATGTTTAGGCCACAGATTTCAAGACAAAGATTCTTTGGCAGGTTTATCTGTCCCTAATCAGAGTGTAAGAGCTAATGACAATGACATTTACTGTCATTTTCTAGGCATGGCTTTACAGAATGAGGCTATTTATTTCTTCCTAAATACATAAATGATTTAGATATTCAGTAGTGGCTTAACAACGGTTTCCTAGGCTAAAACACATATAACTAGCACAATAATTCCACTTAGGTAAGGTCTTTTTTCATAAAATAGACCTGCTTATTAATACAAGTATCTTTCTTTATATTTAGTCAAACAGAGTAATAGCAAAGAAATTCAAACACCTAGTACCATTAGGTGCCCCGTTTACAAACCTTACACTGTTATCAGTCACTGCTCACTCTAAGCGTGATCACAGATAAACCTGATTAGACCTCCTGCCACCTAAGTTTCTTACCTCTGTGTGTGTCTATGTGTGTCTGTGTTTTGGGTGGGGCTCTTTGCTCAAAAATCATCTATCCAGCATTATGAGTGTCTAACTCCACGTGGCCTTTCTTCATATTTAAGTTTTCACTTTCTCTAACATTGAAATTAACAGAATACATCTCTCCTGTCTGCCAGACTACTTAGCACAGAATATTCCCTTTTTCCCCTTCCAGATTTCCTGGTTTCTCTTCTTTGCATGGCTTTGGCAAAAAGGATAAAACAGGCACTCTAGAGATATGACCAATTTTGTGAACCCTTTTATAGTTTATTTCTAACTTGAGAAAGAGTTCTACAATGAAATTGAGTCACTCTGTCTGTTACTCTAAGGTTTATTCCACAACCCTCCGTAGCTGCTGCTCACAGATACTACACTATTTTCAAAGTACTTGGAATTACTTAAATACTGAAGTACCAACCTATTTCAGAACTTTTCTGTTAAAAACATGTAAATAAAATATTTTCTTTATACACATACACTACACACAAGCACACACAGTATTTAAGTGCCCATAGGAACACACTATATTATATCCTCTGACATTTGTTTTTTCCTAAGAGCTTATATTAAAATAGGCAACACTGACTCAGACAGACAGATAGTGGGCACTCAGCAAACACTACCTCATCACCAGACTGTGAAGGACAGTGAAATGCCTGTCCCATACACCAGGGGTCCCCAACCCCCAAGACACAGACTGCTACCGGTCTGCAGTCTGTTAGGAACTGGGCCGCACAGCAGGAGGTGAGGGGCGGGCGAGAGAGAGAGAGAGAGAGAGAGAGAGAGAGAGAGAGAGAGAGAGAGAGAGAGAGAGAGAGAGAGAGAGAGAGAGAAGCTTCCTCTGCCGCTCGCCATTGCTGGCATTACCGCCTGAACCATCCTCCCCTCCATCCATGGAAAAACTCTTCCACGAACCCGGTCCCTGGTGCCAAAAAGTTTGGGGACCACTGCCTTATACCACAGCCCCAGGGCTTCTGAGCTGAGAAGCAAAGATAGGTGTAAAACTGAGGAACACACTCCAAGATCTAGTGACACTCATTTCCAGTAGGCTAAGGAGGTTGAAAAATCATAAATACTGAGCTTATCGAACAAAACGAAGAACAAGGACAACATGGCTTGAGAAATGAAAAAGGGAGTTGGCTCAAAAGAAGCTAGAGATTATTAAAGGGAAAAATTCTGCTAATATTATCATAAGATCCAAATGAAGAAAACAGGAGTAGATGTGTAGATGATAAGTGGCTGCCCAGAAAGCTCTAATGAGCTAATCTTTCCAAAGGGTAAGAACAAAGGCAGTAAGCATGGGCAACGTGAAGGACACACAGTGTCAGAAAGGCTGAGAAAGAACCAAACAATTTTCAGAAAAATATAAAGAAACACAATAGCCTTTTTCTTCATGAGTCCTACTTTTAAGTTCAAGGAGAAAAGGAAAACAAAGGTAGGGCAGTACAGCTACCTGTAGCAGAGCAAATGTTCACAGCAGACAAGGAGTAGAAAAGCTCTTTTGCTGTCATTTCTCTATCAAGATGGTTTTCAAACAAAAGGGTCAAGCGTGGCAAAGACAAAATCTATTTATTTAGTTATGTACAAGCAGATTGGTCATTTATTAAGTCACTCCCAAGTGCCAGGAATTGTACAGTCCTTTGAATTTCTGCAAACTTTGGAGAGGAAGACAACATGGTCATTGATTGCATGGAACTTGCATTCTGGTGGCATTAACACTGAAGTAAAATCGGAAGATCCTTTGATGCAATCACGCACAGAACCTCCAAGGTTAGAAATGAAGTTATCCATCACTCCTTTGCCAACCTTGGAATATTGAAGATTCACTTTGTTAATGGAGCTGTCAGATTTCTTTCCAATGTCTAAGAGAGGATGAGGAAATAGTCATGAAGCACTTGACTGAGTCTGACACACCAGAGCCCAATAAATCAGATCCTAAAATGCTGAAGGCTTTATGGGGTAATTGTAGAATACTCAGTAAAACTCATTCTGTGTTTTTTTTTAACATCTTTATTGGAGTATAATTGCTTTACATTGTTTTGTTACTTTCTACTGTATAACAAAGTGAATCAGCTATACATATACATATCCCCTCCCTCTTGAGACTCCCTCCCACTCTCCCTATCCCAACCCTCTAGGTGGTCACAAAGCACCGAGCTGGTCTCCCTGTACAACGCAGTTGCTTCCCACTAGCTATCTATTTTACATTTGGTAGTGTATATATGTCCATGCCACTCTCTCACTTCGTCCCAGCTTACCATTCCCCCTCTCCAGGTCTGCAAATCCATTCTCTACATCTGCGTCTTTATTCCTGTCCTGCCCCTAGGTTCTTCAGAATCGTTTTTTTTTTTTAGATTCCATATATATGTGTTAGCATATGGTATTTGTTTTTCTCTTTCTGACTTACTTCACTCTGTATGACGGATTCTAGGTCCATCAACCTCACTACAAATAACTCAATTTCATTTCATTTTATGGCAATATTCCGTTGCATATATGTGCCACATCTTCTTTATTCATTCAGCTGTAGATGGACACTTAGGTTCCTTCCATTTCCTGGCTATAGTAAATAGTGCTGCAATGAACATTGTGGTACATGACTCTTTTGGAACTATGGTTTCCTCAGGGTATATGCCCAGTAGTGGGACTGCTGGGTCATACGGTAGTTCTATTTTCAGTTTTGGGGTTTTTTTTTAACATCTTTATTGGAGTATAATTGCTTGACAATGGTGTGTTAGTTTCTGCTATATAACAAAGTGAATCAGCTTTGCATATACATATCCCCTCCCTCTTGCATCTCCCTCACACCCTCCCTACCCCACCCCTCGAGGTGGTCACAAAGCACCTAGCTGATCTCCCTGTGCTATGCGGCTGCATCCCACTAGCTATGGGTTTTACATTCGGTAGTATATATAAGTCCATGCCACTCTCTCACTTCGTCCCAGCTTACCCTTCCCCCTCCCCCTCTCCTCATGTCCATTGTCAAAGTCCATGTCTTTACTCCTGTCCTGTCCCTAGGTTCTTCAGAAACTTTTTTTATTTTTTTTTTAGATTCCATATATATGTGTTAGCATACGGTATTTGTTTTTCTCTTCCTGGTTTAATTCACTCTGTATGACAGACTCTAGGTCTATCCACCTCACTACAAATAACTCAATTTCCTTTCTTTTTATGGCTGAGTAATATTCCATTGTATATATGTACCACATCTTGTTTATCCATTCAGCTGTCTATGGACACTAAGGTTGCTTCCATGTCTTGGCTATTGTAAATAGTGCTGCAATGAACTAAAGAGTCATTGTGGTACATGACTCTTTTTGAATTATGGTTTTCTCAGGGTATATGCCCAGTAGTGGAATTGCTGGGTCATATGGTAGTTCTATTTTTAGTTTTTTAAGGAACCTCCATACTGTTCTCCATAGAGGCTGTATCAGTTTACATACCCACCAACAGTGCAAGAGGGTTCCCTTTTCTCCACACTCTCTCTAGCATTACTGTTTGTAGATTTTTGATGATGGCCATTCTGAACGGTATGAGGTGATACCTCATTGTAGTTTTGATTTGTATTTCTCTAATAATTAGTGATGTTGAGCATTCTTTCATGTGTTTTTTGGCAATCTGTATATCTTCTTTGGAGAAATGACTATTTCTGCCCATTTTTGGATTGGGTTGTTTGTTTTTTTAATATTGAGCTGCATGAGCTGCTTGTAAATTTTGAAGATTAATCCTTTGTCAGTTTCTTCATTTGCAAATATTTTCTCCCATTCTGAGGGTTTTCTTTTCGTCTTATGGTTTCCTTTGCTGTGCAAAAGCTTTTAAGTTCATTAGGTCCCATTTGTTTATTTTTGTTTTTATTTCCCTTTCTCTAGGAGGTGAGTCAAATAGGATGATATAGAGTGTTTTGCCTATGTTTTCTTCTAAAAGTTTGATAGTTTCTGGCCTTACATTTAGGTCTTTAATCCATTTTGAATTTATTTTTGCGTATGGTGTTAGGGAGTGTTCTAACTTCATTCTTTTACATGTAGCTGTCCAGTTTTCCCAGCACCATTTATTGAAGAGGCTGTCTTTTCTCCACTGTATATTCTTGCCTCGTTTCTCAAAGATAAGGTGACCATATGTGCGTGGGGTTATCTCTGGGTTTTCTACCCTGTTCCGTGGATCTATATTTCTGTTTTTGTACCAGTACCATACTGTATTGATGACTGTAGCTTTGTAGTATAGTCTGAAGGCAGGGGGCCTGATTCCTCCAGCTCTGTTTTTCTTTCTCAAGATTGTTTTGGCTATTCGGGGTCTTTTGTGTTTTCATACAAATTGTGAAATTTTTTGTTCTACTTCTGTGAAAAATGCCATTGGTAGTTTGATAGGGATTGCATTGAAATTATAGATTGCTTTGGGTAGTTTAGTCATTTTCACAATGCTGATTTTTCCAATCCAAGAATATGGTATATATCTCCATCTGTTTGTATCATCTTTAATTTCTTTCATCAGTGTCTTATAGTTTTCTGCATATGGGTCTTTTGTCTCCTTAGGTAGGTTTATTCCTAGGTATTTTATTCTGTTTGTTGCAATGGTAAATGGGAATGTTTCCTTAATTTCTCTTTCAGATTTTTCATCACTAGTGTATAAGAATGCAAGAGATTTCTGTGTGTTAATTTTGTGTCCTGCGACCTTACCAAATTCATTGATTAGCTCTAGTAGTTTTCTGATAGCATCTTTAGGATTCTCTATGTATAGTATCATGTCATCTGCTAACAGTGACAGTTTTACTTCTTATTTTCCGATTTGTACCATTTTCTTTCCTTTTCTTCTCTGATTGCCGTGGCTAAAACTTCCAAAACTATGTTGAATAACAGTGGTGAGAGTGTGTAACCTTGTCTTATTCCTGATCTTAGTGGAAATGCTTTCAGTTTTTCACCATTGAGAATGATGTTGGCTGTGGGTTTGTCATATATGGCCTTTATTATGTTGAGGTAAGTTCCCTCTATGCCTACTTTCTGGAGGGTTTTATCATAAATCGGTGTTGAATTTTGTCAAAAGCTTTTTCTGCATCTATTGAGTTTATCATATGGTTTTTATCCTTCAATTTGTTAATATGGTGTATCACATTGACTGATTTGTGTATATTGAAGAATCCTTGCATTATTTGGACAAATCCCACTTGATCATGGTGTATGATCCTTTTAATGTGTTGCTGGATTCTGTTTGCTAGGATTTGGTTGAGGATTTTTGGGTCTATATTCATCAGTGATATTGGCCTGTAATTTTCTTTTTTTGTGATATCATTGTCTGCTTTTGGTATCAGATTGATGGTGGCCTTGTAGAGTGAGGTTGGGAGTGTTCCTTCCTCTGCAATTTTTTGGAAGAGTTTGAGAAGGATGGATGTTAGCTCTTCTCTAAATGTTTGATAGAATTCACCTGTGAAGCCATCTGGTCCTGGACTTTTGTTTGTTGGAAGATTTTTAATTACAGTTTCAATTTCATTATTTGTGATAGGTCTGTTTATATTTTCTAATTCTTCCTGGCTCAGTCTTGGAAAATTGTAACCTTTCCAAGAATTTGTCCATTTCTTTGAGGTTGTCCATTTTATTGGCATATAGTTGCTTGTAGTAATCTCTCATGATCCTT
Source organism: Tursiops truncatus (assembly GCF_011762595.2). Taxonomy (NCBI): domain Eukaryota; kingdom Metazoa; phylum Chordata; class Mammalia; order Artiodactyla; family Delphinidae; genus Tursiops; species Tursiops truncatus. The sequence goes on along the minus strand of NC_047043.1, from coordinate 47,662,262 downwards.
TGCATTTCTGCAGTGTCAGTTGTAATTTCTCCTTTTTCATTTCTAATTCTATTGAGTTGAATCTTTTCTTTTTTCTTGATGAGTCTGTCTAATCGTTTGACAATTTTGTTTATCTTCTTAAAGAAAAAGCTTTTAGTTTTATTGATCTTTGCTATTGTTTCCTTCATTTCTTTTTCATTTATTTCTGATCAGATCTTCATGATTTCTTTCCTTCTGCTAACTTTGGGGTTTTTTTGTTCTTCTTTCTCTAATTGCTTTAGGTGTAAGATTAGGTTGTTTATTGGAGATTTTTCTTGTTTCTTGAGGTAGGATTTTATTGCTATAAACTTCCCTCTTAACAACTGTTTTGCTGCATCCCATAGGTTTGGGTCATTGTGTTTTCATTGTCATTTGTTTCTAGGTATTTTTTGATTTCCTATTTGATTTCTTCAGTGATCTCTTGGTTATTTAGTAATGTATTGTTTAGCCTCCATATATTTGTATTTTTTACATTTTTTTTCCTGTTATTGATATGTAGAGTTATAGCATTGTGGTCGGAAAAGATACTTGATACATTTCAATTTTTTAAAATTTACCAAGGCTTAATTTGTGATCCAAGATATGATCTCTCCTGGAGAATGGTCCATGAGCACTTGAGAAAAAAAGTGTATTCTCTTGTTTTTGAGTGGAATGTCCTATAAATATCAATTAAGTCCATCTTGCTTAATATGTCATTTAAAGCTTGTGTTTCCTCATATATTTTCATTTTGGATGATCTGTCCATTGGTGAAAGTGGGGTGTTAAATTTCCCCTACTATTATTGTGTTACTGTGAATTTCCCCTTTTATGGCTGTTAGCATTTGCCTTATGTATTGAGGTGCTCCTATGTTGGGTGCATAAATATTTACAATTGTTATATCTTCTTCTTGGATTGATCCCTTGATCATTACATAGTGTCCTTCTTTGTCTCTTGTAATAGATTTTATTTTTAAGTCTATTTTATCTGATATGGGTATTGCTACTCCAGCTTTCTTCTGATTTCCATTTGCATGGAATATCTTTTCCCATCCCCTCATTTTCAGTCTGTATGTGTCCCTAGGTCTGAAGTGGGTCTGTTGTAGGCAGCATATACACAGGTCTTGTTTTTGTATCCATTCAGCCAGTCTATGTCTTTTGGTTGGAGCATTTAATCCATTTACATTTAAGGTAATTATCGATATGTATGTTCCTATTACCATTTTCTTAATTGTTTTGGGTTTGTTATTGTAAGTCTTTTCTTCTGTTTTGTTTCCTGCCTAGAGAAGTTCCTTTAGCATTTGTTGTAAAGCTAAAGATGGTTTGGTGTTGCTGAATTCTCTTACCTTTTGCTTGTCTGTAAAGCTTTTAATTTCTCTGTCGAATCTGAATGAGATTCTTGCCAGGTAGAGTAATCTTGGTTGTAGCTTTTTCCCTTTCATCACTTTAAATATGTCCTACCACTCCCTTCTGGCTCACAGAGTTTCTGCTGAAAGATCAGCTCTTAACCTTGTGGAGATTCCCTTGTATGTTATCTGCTGCTTTTCCCTTGCTGCTTTTAATATTTTTTCTTTGTATTTAATTTTTGAAAGTTTGATTAATATGTGTCTTGGCGTGTTTCTCATTCGATTTATCCTGTATGGGACTCTCTGCACTTCCTGGACTTTATTGACTCTTTCTTTTCCCATATTAGGGAAGTTTTCAACTATAATCTCTTCAAATATTTTCCTAGTCCCTTTCTTTTTCTCTTCTTCTTCTAGTACCCCTATAATTCGAATGTTGGTGTGTTTAATGTTGTCCCAGAGGTTTCTGAGACCATCCTCAAGACTTTTCATTCTTTTTTTTTTAATGATGCCCTGTGGTAGTTATTTCCACTATTTTATCTTCCAGCTCACTTATTCTTTCTTCTGCCTCTGTTATTCTGTTATTGATTCCTTCTAGAGAATTTTTAATTTCCTTTATTGTGTTGTTCATCATTGTTTGTCTGCTCTTTAGTTCTTCTAGGTCCTTGTTAAATGTTTCTTGTATTTTCTCCATTTTATTTCCAAGATTTTGGATCATCTTTACTATCATTACTCTGAATTCTTTTTCAGGTAGACTGCCTATTTCCTCTTCATTTGTTTGGTCTGGTGGGTTTTTACCTTGCTTGTTCATCTGTTGTGTATTTCTCTGTCTTCTCATTTTGCTTAACTTACTGTGTTTGGGGTCTCCATTTCACAGGCTGAAGGTTCATAGTTCCCGTTGTTTTTGGTGTCTGCCCCCAGTGGATAAGGTTGGTTCAGTGGGTTGTGTAGGCTTCCTGGTGGAGGGGACTGGTGCCTGTGTTCTGGTGGATAAGGCTGGATCTTGTCTTTCTGGCAGGCCGGACCATGTCTGGTGGTGTGTTTTGGAGTGTCTGTGAACTTATGAATTTAGGCAGCCTCTCTGCTAATGGGTGGGGTTGTGTTCCTGTCTTGCTAGTTTTTTGGCATGGGATGTCCAGCACTGGAGCTTGCTGGTCATTGAGTGGAGCGGGGTCTTAATGTTGAGATGGAGATCTCTGGGAGAGCTGTTGCCGATTGATATTATGAGGGGATGGGAGGTCCCTGGTGGACCAATGTCCTGAATTTAGCTCTCCTAACTCAGAGGCTCAGGCCTGACACTTGGCCAGAGCACCAAGACCCTGTCAGTCACACGGCTCAGAAGAAAAGGGAGAGAACAAAAAAAGAAAGAAAGAAAAGAATATAAAATAAAGTTATTAAAATAAAAAATAAATTATTAAAATTAAAACATTTTAAAGAAAAAATAGAAGAGAACAACCCAACCAATAAACTTATCCACCAATGATAACAAGCACTAAAAACTATGCTAAAAAAATGGACAGACAGAACGCTTGGACAAATGGTAAAAGCAAACCTATACAGACAAAATCACACAAAGAAGCATACACATACACACATAAGCGATATAAGAATTAAGTCTCCCATTTCTCTCTTCCCTGACTCTAAATGGAAAACTCAGTATTTCTGATCTTTGGTGACCTTATCTACTAGTCTCTTTCACAAGAAGCTTCTGTGCATCATGAGTTCTTTTTTCCTCTTTCTGCCTCCTATACATCATGTAATGATGACCACAGTAAGTTTAGTGAATATCCATCATCTCTAGATTACTCGGTTTTTATAAAAAGATACAGTTGAGAAACAGCCAGACAGAAGAGATGACTGGGAGAAGTATGGAGAAAGGGCTCAGAGCTTCCAAGCCCTCTCTAGGTGAGTCACTCTCCCCAAACCTCCACGTGTTCACCAACGTGGAAACTCTCCAAACCCTGTCCTCTTAGGTTTTTATGGAGGCTTCATTATATAGGCACAATTTTCTCTCTCAGATTTTTCATCATTAGTGTATAGGAATGCAAGAGGTTTCTGTGCATTAATTTTATATCCTGCTACTTTACCAAATTCATTGATTAGCATTAGTAGTTTTCTGGTAGCATCTTTAGGATTCTCTATGTATAGTATCATGTCATATGCAAACAGTGACAGTAGTAAATCTCATTCTTTAACAATTTTTATAAGAATGTCAAAAACTAGAAAAGTATGAAATGTTTTTTTTTAAAACAAGTCTAACAATACAAAGAGAATCCAGAAGACAAAGTTATGGGATCATAGCAACATTGCAGTCAAGGTCCTTGTGCACACGTCTAGAAGCAGCAGTGTGCTAGAGCATGTCTGTAGGATTGTGTGCATCTTTCCCCAAGTCTGCATGTTCCTAGTTTGAACTTGGCCATGGTGGGAGTATTTACAGCATAGAAACTGGCAAGTGCTACAAATGAGAGATTTTCATTCTTCTTTTCCTTTCTTCCTCTCTTTTTTTCTTGAGAGCCATTGGTTAAATACTCACCAGTACACTGACGTCTTGATGTAATAAGCTGTGACTTCTATAGAACTATGTTTCCCAGTCGGCTTACTGGGTGTGTATTTTTTAATTTTCATACATGCTACCAGATTTTATTTTCCTTAATAGATAAATTTATGCTGCGACCATAATCATATGAAAGGATACACAAAGCGGAGTCCTCGTCAGTTATATGGTGAATGGTACACCTGATTTTAATCATAGCCGATCGAAAGAGTGGAAAATTTTATTCCAATGTTATTTTAATTTGTGCCACCCAGATTACAAATGAGGTGAGTGACATTTTTGTAAGTTATTGGCAGTTTGCATTCTTTCTTCTGTGAATGGCCTCTTCATATACTTTGCCCACTTTTTAGTTTTATATCATTTGGTGCAATCATATTAGTTACATTAACTTTTGTCCTGCCCTGTGTTAGAAATACTTTTTTCCAAGTCTACTTTTGATCTTTAGATTCTGTCTTTGGTATCTTTTGTCAAACACTTTTTGTTGACCAATGTGTCTCTCTTTCTTCTATAACTCCTAGTTTTCTTGTTTCACCTAAGCAGTACCCTCTCCCACCCAGGTGCTATTTTCTGAAAGTTTTGTGTCCTCCCCAAGTTCATATGTTGAAATCTTAATGCTCAGTGTGATGGCATGAGGAGCTGGAGTCTTTGGGAGGTGACTAGGTCTATAAAAGAGGCTTTTGCCATGTAAAGACCAAGGAGAAGTCACAGCTGGAGGAGGGTCCTCACTGGACCCTGCTGACCCCCAATCTCAGACTTCCAGCCTCCAGAACAAGAAGAAATACATTCTGCTCTCTGTGAGCTGTGCAGTCTGTGGTATTTTGTTATCGCAGCCAGTACAGACTAAGACACCCAGGCTTCAAGGAAAGTCACATTGTCAGGTAACTAAGACCATGGCTCTATCCTCAAACTGCTTCATCTCGATTCCAACTCAGCTACTGAGAATGCTAATCTGCTCTAAACCTCTGTTTTCCCATTTATAAATTGGTCAAAAAAAAAGAGTAACACATTCATAGAGTGATTTTGATAAGAAAGTATTTAACTATATATTGTGAAATTCACTGTTCATCACTGTCCTCCGTCTTGAAATGTCTATTCTGGTTCAATTTTCATTTGGTTATGTTAGTTCATCCAATACTTTCACAGACAGAGCATAAGAATAGATGGCAGCCTGAGGCTTTGCATGTCTTTTCTCTGGTTGATGAGTGAAATCTCAATGCTCTCTCAACACCCCACTGCTTTCTAGCTTCAGTGATTGCAGGCTAGTGCTGGTCTGATTCTCCTTCCCAACTAAGAAATATATTCTTTCTCTCTGGAAGCTTAGAAAAATTTCTGTGTCCATGTGCTTCCAGAATTTCACCAGGAGTTAGAGATTATACATATATACCATACATTCTGCTATATACACACAGCCCTGTGTGTATGTGTGGATTTTATTTATACATAGTGCTATACATATAAAACATACACACCCACATGTATTCACGGATGTGTTTACATGTGTGTATATATTTATATGTGTGTATAAATATTTGTGGATATATACATGTCTGCACATATGTGTGTATATACACATATATACACATATTTTTGTTTTTTCATGAAACCAGCCTGGACCTGAATTATATTTTTCAAACAAATTTTAAGTCTTTCTTTATCTTAAGGAACTTCTCTTCTTCTTTTTTAAAAATTATTATTGCTCCTTTATCTGTTCCTTCCCCCGCCCTCAGAAAATTTTAATTTGCAAATTAAATGTCTTGGAACTGCCTTCTACATCACATATTTTCACCCAGTATATTCATTTCTTTGTATTTTTGCTCTGTGTTGTGAGATAATCATTACACTTGATCTCCTAGGAATCATAGTTGGTCTTCAGAAGAGACTATTCTTTCAAATTGTGTGCTGATTTTTTTTCTAATTTGCAAAGCATTTTTTCTTACTTCTAGAATTTGGAGATTCTAATTGCATCACTTAAAAAAATCTTCTTACCTTTTTGCTAAAGTTTGCATCTGTCAATTCTGTTACTTCTATCTCAATAGGAAAACCTTTTCAACTGGTTAATTTGGCTGTTCACACATATTTCAGTCCTCTCCATTTTCAGTACATAGTGGGTTGTACTTCCTGCCCACATGAAGTTCAGTGTGACTTGCTTCTGCCGTTAAATTGAGGAACGTGTTGTGTGTAACTTCAGAGCAGAGCTTTAAGGCATAGTCATGCTTCATAACACTCCTTTCTCTCTGTCCCAGCAACCACCACTGTTCAGAGAGAAGATTTTCTATCACCTTGAGCCTCAGAGTATGAAAAATGATGCTGTAGAGAAAAGCCCTCTGATCAGCCTTCTGTGAACATAGCAGGTGGGTGAGAATTAAGCTTATTTTAAGCCACTTAATTTGGGGGTCTTTTGTTATTGCAGCGGTCTCACGTGTCCTACTGTACAGCCTACTTAGTCTTCCTCTCTGGTAAAATTGTGCTTTTCTAGTCACTATTAAGTAACTTGTGCAGATAAAGATGTTGGACTTTCTCATGTGGTGAGAGTGAGCAGAAACGGGTATTTCTTACACTAATAGACTAGCTATGAATGAGTTGGTTCTTCTCAGATATGAGAATGAATACTTTCTAATCTCAAGTTCTCACAGTACAAATGATATTCTCCTTTTACATACCGAGACTAGGAGACATTCAGCTTCCCTATGGAGTAAAACACTGTGTTTAAATGGAGTCAGCACTTGGGGACCCTCCAAAGAGCAGAAGCAGTCAGTGGGGAGAGGTGGGCTCCTCACAAATCTCAGAAGTCATCATCTTGAGCAAGCCCAATATTTATGGTGAAGTAACCCACCTTCTGTTGCTTGTCCCTTGACTCTTGTCCAATGACTCTGAGAAGCAAGCTCAATTCCTGTTCTCTTGGGAATCTCTGGGGAATGTGAGGTCACAGGCTCACGCTCAAGGGTTCTCCAGCCTTCTTACTCTGGTTTCTGTAATGCTCCAGAAAAGGAGGTAAGAGGAATAGATGGACAAAATGAGTGACTGGGTAGCTGTCTTCACAGATATCCCCTGGAGATTTAAGAAGAATAGGAGAGCTGCCAGATATCCAGAGAGAAATAAACGTCCTGATTTACAAAGGGAGTGGGGATGATCAATGAGGAAAGAAAATAGACTCCAGAAATTAGTGAGCTTGATATCATGCCTTAATTAAATTCTAATGTGTATCTACTAACCCCAAACTATTACATATAGGATGGATAAACAACAAGGTCCTACTGTATAGCACAGGGAACTAGATTCAATACCCTGTGATAAACCATAATGGGAAAGAATATGAAAAAGAATGTATATATACGTATAACTGAGTCACTTTGCTGTACAGTAGAAATTAATACAACACTGTAAATCATTGATACTTCATTTAAAAAATTTAAAATTCTAAAGCTTATATTAAATAAATTGTGGCTGCTTTAAAAGAAGATGTGATTACTAAGAATTAATATTTGCTTACCTAGATAAAGTTGCCAAATCTGGCTGATTCAGGGACATAAAATACAAGCTCAGCAAAAGATTTTACTGTTTTAAGTACCCTTTTAAAGAACATGGAGAAAGGACTAGGAGTGAGATGGATTAACAGCTGGTTGAAAAAAATATTCCCAAAGAGTGTTGATTAATAACTTCAAATCAATGTAGAAGAAAATCTGTATAAGTTGCAGAAAGTTTTTATCCTTTTCAATGACATATATCAATGTCAGATACAATAGCAGAAATCTGGCTGAACAGAAGCTCATATAAATAAGGCCCAGGGACTTTCAGTAGCCACAAGGTCAAAATGATGCATGAATAATACACTTGCTGAAACAGGGTAGGAAATCTTAGGCTGTATTTTAACAATGCACAGAGTCTAGAAGGTGGGCAAGGTGAGAAGAGGTCAGAGTAATTTACTTGGTACGGGCAGGCCTGTATCATGCCTTTGTGATGACGAGAAAATGGAGGTCCCTCCTCTGTGAAGACACTACCCAGGCAGGGGGTTTAGTGGGAGGAGCGCAGGCTGGAACTTGGCCTCCCTACACCACCTTTGCCAGGCACCACTGCACAGTGTGCAGCCTGCACAAATGGACAGCAGCCTTGGTAATAAACTGCTGTCAACTGCACTGCTCAGACCTCACTTGGCAGATCTTGCTCTGAACTGGGTATTCCTTTTTTTAATTGAAGTATAGTTGATCTACAATGTTGTGTTAGTTTCAGGTGTACAGCACAGTGATTCAGATACATAAATCTAAATATATATATATATATGCATCTCCCCACAACTAGGGCACCTGCTAGATGCTGGTGGGGGGCCTTGACACCCAAAGGGACAGAAGGAACTCCCGAGTGACGGGGTAGGATGTGGGGGGGAGTGAGGGAGAAGTGGAGGCCAGATGGTACCGGTGTCCCTAAGGGGTGGCTGGGGGAGGGGAGGGGGTTCAGAGGATCAGGGGAAATGCAGCTACCATTTCCCCTGCCCACTCGGGCCCCGGAGAGCCTGCTAGGCTCCCGGGCCTGTTCCTCCACCCTCCAAGGGCCCCTCTGGCACCTTGCGTCCTAGGGGCATGGGAGGGAGGGGGTAAGAATAGAGGCAAATGGGGAAGGACCCTCTGGGATTGGAGGATCAGGGGGGAGGCACAGCAAGTGTTTCTGCCAGCCACTCAGGGCCCAGGGAGGCTGCTGAGGTCCTGGGCCTGATGATCCACACTCAAATGCCAGAGGTACTTCAGGGCACCTCCAGCCATGCTGAGCCTAAGCTCCGCCCCCACCCCCCAGGGCCTTTTCCAGTTGCATGGGTCCTAAGCATAGGCCCCGCCCCCCACCTAAACCCCTCCCCTACCTAAGACTCAAGCCCTGCATAAGCCCTGCCCCCCACAGCCAAGGCCTTTTCCGGTTTTTTTTTTCCTTCTCTTTTGCTATTGTGGCTCTGTTTTACCTTCCAGTTGTTTCATCTATATTTTTATTTTTTCTATCATATCTGTTAGTGTTCTAATTTTATTTTATTTTTTATTCTTCGTTATTGTTCTGCTTCTTTTTTTCTGGTCTTTTTTTTTTTTTTTTTTTTGACTCCCTGTGTGGCTTGTGAAATCTTGGTTCATGGGGAAGAGGTTGGGCCTGAGCTCCTGTGGTGGGAGCTCTGAGTCCGAATCATTGGACTAACAGAGAACCTCAGATCCCAGGGAATATTAATCAGGGTGAGGTCTACTGGAGGTCTTCATCTCAGCACCAAGACTTGGCTCTGCACAACAGCCTACAAACTCCAGGGCTGGAAGCCTCAGGCCAAACAACCAGTAAGACAGGAACACAGTCCCACCCATCAAAAAAAAAAAAAAAATTGAGACAACAAAAAAATATGTTACAGATGAAGGAGCGAGGTAAAAACCTACAAGACCAAATAAATTAAGAGGAAATAGGCAACCTACCTGAAAAAGAATTCAGAGTAATGATAGTAAAGATGATCCAAAATTTCGGAAATAGAATGGAGACACAGATTGAGAAAATACAAGAAATGTTTAACAAAGACCTAGAAGAACTAAAAGACAAACAAAAAGTGATGAAACACACAATAACTGAAATGAAAAATACACTAGAAGGAATCAGTAGCAGAATAACTGAGGTAGAAGCACGAATAAGTGAACTGGAAGATAGAAAGGTGGAAATAACTGCCAAGGAGCAGAATAAAAAAAAAAAAAAGAATGAAAAGAATTGAGGACAATCTCAGAAACCTCTAGGACAACACTAAATGCACCAACATTTGAATTATAGGAGTCCCAAAAGAAGAAGAGAAAAAGAAAGGGTCTGAGAAAATACTTGAAGAGGTTATAGTCAAAAAGGTCCCTAACATGGGAAAGGAAGCACATCCAAGGCAAGGAAGCACAGAGAGTCCCACACAGGATAAACCCTAGGAGAAACACACCAGGACACATATTAATCAAAGTAACAAAAGTTAAATTCAAGGAAAAAATATAAAAGGCAGCAAGGGAAAAGTGAAACATAACATACCAGGGAATCCCCATAAGGTTATCAGTTGATTTTTCAGCAGAAACTCTGCAGGCCAGAAGGGAGTGGCAGGATATACTTAAAGTAATGAAAGAGAAAATCTACAATGAAGATTACTCTACCCAGCAAGGATCTCATTCAGAGTTGACAGAAAATCAAAAGCTTTACAGACAAGCAAAAGATAAGAGAATTCAGCACCACAAAACCAGCTTTACAACAAATGCTAAGGGAACTTCTCTAGGCAGAAAACACAAGAGAAGAAAAAGTCCCCCAAAAACAAACCCAAAACAATGAAGAAAACTGTAATAGGAACATACATACAGATGATTACCTTAAATGTAAATGGATTAAATGCCCCAACCAAAAGACACAGACTCACTGAATGGATACAAAAACAAGACCAATATATATGCTGTCTACAAGAGACCCACTTCAGACCTAGGGACACAACAGACTGAAAGTGAGGGGATGGAAAAAGATAATCCAGGCAAATGGAAATCAAAAGAAAGCTGGAGTAGCAATACTCATATCAGATAAAATAGACTTTAAAATAAAGACTGTTACAAGAGAAAAGGAAGGACACTGCATAATGATCAAGGGATCAATCTAAGAAAAAGATATAACAATTATAAATATATATGCACCCAACATAGGAGCACCTCAATGCATAAGGCAAACACTAACAAGCATAAAAGGGGAAATCGAGGGTAACACAAAAATAGCAGAGGACTTTAACACCCCACTTACACCAATGGACAGAACATCCAGACAGCAAATGAATAAGGAAACACAATCTTTAAATGACAATAATAGACCAGACAGATTTAATTGATATTTATAGGACATTCCATCCAGAAACAGCAGATTACAATTTCTTCTCAAGTGCACACAGAACATTCTCCAGGGTAGATCACATCTTGGGTCACAATTCAAGCCTTGGAAAATTTAAGAAAATTGAAATCGTATCAAGCACTTTTTCTGACCACAGCACTATGAGGTTAGAAATCAATTACAGGAAGAAACCTATAAAAAAAACAAATACATGGAGGCTAAACAGTGTGCTACTAAATAACCAAGACATTACTGAAGAAATCAAAGAGGAAATAAAAAATACCGAGAAACAAAAGACAACGAAAACACAATGACTCAAAACCTATGGAACACAGCAAAAGCAGTTCTAAGGGGGAAGTTTATTGCAATACAAGCCTACTTCAAGAAACAAGAAAAATTTCAAATAAACATCTAAACTTATACCTAAAGCAACTAGAGAAGAAGAACAAAGAAAACCCAAAGTCAGTAGAAGGAAACAAATCATAAAGATCAGAGCAGAAATAAATAAAATAGAAATGAAGAAAACAATAGCAAAGATCAATAAAACTAAAAGTTGGTTCTTTGAGAAGATAAACAAAATTGATAAACCTTTAGCCAGACTCAACAAGGAAAAAAGGGAGAGGATGCAAATCAATAAAATTAGAAATGAAAAAGGAGAAATTACAACTGACACCACAGAAATACAAAGGATTATAAGAGACTACTACAAGCAACTATATGCCAATAAAATGGACAACCTGGAAGAAATGGACAAATTCTTGGAAAGGTACAATTTTCCAAGACTGAACCAGGAAGAATTAGAAAATATAAACAGACCTATCACAAATAATGAAATTGAAACTGTAATTAAAAATCTTCCAACAAACAGAAGTCCAGGACCAGATGGCTTCACAGGCGAATTCTATCAAACATTTAGAGAAGAGCTAACATCCATCCTTCTCAAACTCTTCCAAAAAATTGCAGAGGAAGAAACACTCCCAAACTCATTCTACAAGGCCACCATCACCCTGATACCAAAAGCAGAAAAAGATATCACACAAAAAAAGAAAATTACAGGCCAATATCACTGATGAATATAGACCCAAAAATCCTCAACCAAATCCTAGCAAACAGAATCCAGCAACACACCAAAAGGATCATACACCACGACCAAGTGGGATTTGTCCCAGGAATGCAAGGATTCTTCAATATACACAAATCAATCAATGTGATACACCATATTAACAAATCAAGGAATAAATACCATATGATCATCTCAACAGATGCAGAAAAAGCTTTTGACAAAATTCAAGACCATTTATGATAAAAAAACTCTCCAGAAAGTGGGCATAGAGGGAACCTACCTCAACATAATAAAGGTCATATATGACAAACCCACGGCAAGTATCATACTCAATGTTGAAAAACTGAAAGCATTTCCACTAAAATCAGGAACAAGACAAGGATGTCCACTCTCACCACTCTTATTCAACATAGTTTTGGAAGTCCTAGCCATGGCAATCAGAGAAGAAAAAGAAATAAAAGGAATACAAATTGGAAAAGAAGAAGTAAAACTGTTGCTGTTTGCAGATGACATGATACCATACAGAGGAAAATCCTAAAGATGCCACCAGAAAACTACTAGAACTAATCAATGAATTTGTTAAGTTTGCAGGATACAAAATGAATGCATAGAAATCTCTTGCATTCCTACACACTAACAATGAAAGATCAGAAAAAGAAATTAAGGAAACAATCCCATTTACCATCGCATCAAAAAGAGTAAAATACCTAGGAATAAACCTACCTACGGAGGCAAAAGACCTGTACTCAGAAAAGTATAAAACAGTGATGAAAGAAATCAAAGATAACACAAACAGATGGAGAAATATACCATGTTCTTGGATTGGAAGAATCAATATTTTGAAAATGACTATACTACCCAAAGCAATCTATAGACTCAATGCAATCGCTTTCAAATAACCAATGGCATTCTTCACAGAATTAGAACAAAACAATTTTACAATTTTTATGGAAACACAAAGGACCCCAAATAGCCAAAGCAATCTTGAGAGAGAAAAACAGAGCTGGAGCAATCAGGTGTCCCGACTTCAAACTATACTACAAAGCTACAGTAATCAAGACAGTATGGTACAGGCACAAAAAAATAAATATAGATCAATGGTATAGGATAGAAGGCCCAGAGATAAACCCACGCACCTATGGTCACCTAATTTATGACAAAGGAGGCAAGTACATACAATGGAGAAAAGACATCCTCTTCAATAAGTAGTGCTGGGAAAACTGGACAGCAACATGTAAAAGAATGAAATTAGAACACTCCCTAACACCATGCATAAAAATAAACGCAAAATGAATTAAAGATCTAAATGTAAGACCGGACACTATAAAACTCTTAGAGGAAAACATAGGAAAAACACTCTTTGACATAAATCACAGCAGGATCGTTTTTGACCCACCTCCTAGAGTAATGAAAATAAAACCAAAAATAAACAAATGGGGCCTAATGAAACTTAAAAGCTTTTGCACAGCAAATGAAACCATAAACAAGATGAAAACACAACCCTCAGAATGGGTGAAAATATATGCCAAGGTAGCAACAGACAAAGGATTAATCTCCAAAATACACAAACAGCTCATGCAGTTTAATATCAAAAACAAAAACACAATCAAAAACAAAAACAAAACAGGCACTTCCCTGGTGGTGCAGTGGTTGAGAGTCCGCCTGCCGATGCAGGGGACACGGGTTTGTGCCCCGGTCCAGGAAGATCCCACATGCTGCGGAGCGGCTGGGCCCATGAGCCATGGCCACTGAGCCTGCGCGTCCGGAGCCAGTGCTCCACAACGGGAGAGGCCACAGCAGTGAGAGGCCCACGTACAGCAAAAAAAAAAAAATCAATAAATGGGCAGAAGACCTAAATAGACATCTCTCCAAGGAGGACATACAGATGGCCAATGGGCACATGAAAATATGCTCAACATCACTAATTATTAGAGAAATGCAAATCAAAACTACAATGAGGTATCACCTCATACTGGTCAGAATGGCCATCATCAAAAAAATAATACAAACTATAAATGCTGGAGAGGGTGTGGAGAAAAGGGGACCCTCTTGCACTATTGGTGGGAATGTAAATTGATACAGCCACTGTGGAGAACAGTATGGAGGTTCCTTAAAAAAACTAAAAATAGAACTACCATATGACCCAGCAATCCCACTACTGGGCATATACCCTGAGAAAACCATAATTCAAAAAGATACATGTACCCCAATGTTCATTGCAGCACTATTTATAATAGCCAGGACATGGAAACAACCTAAATGTCCAATGACTGATGAATGGATAAAGAAGGTGTGGTACATATATACAATGCACTATTACTCAGCCATAAAAAGGAACGAAACTGGGACATTTGTCGAGATGTGGATGGACCTAGAATCTGTCATACAGAGTGCAGTAAGCCAGAAAGAGAAAAACAAATATCGTATATTAACACATATATGTGGAATCTAGAAAAATTGTACAGGTGAACGTATTTGCAGAGCAGAAATAGAGATGTAGACATAGAGACTGGACTTATGGACATAGAGCGGGAAGGGGAGGGTGGGACGAATTGGGAGATTAGGATTGACATATATACACTACCATGTGTAAAATAGATAGTTATCGGGAACATGCTATAAAGCACAGGAAGCTCAGCTCGGTGCTCTGTGACGACCTGGATGGGTGCAATGGGGGTGGGGGGTGAGAGAGAGGTGCAAGAGGGAGGGGATATATGTATACATATAGCTGATTCACTTCACTGTACAGCAGAAACTAACACAAGATTGTAAAGCAATTATACCCATACAAAAAAAATAAAGTAAAATATAATAAGAGGGAGAAAAAATTCTTTTTAAATAATTTTATAGAAGAGACTTCACTAAGCATAGGCTGAGCTAGCAAAGCTCTTCCAAGATTCCACACAATTTCACAGCACACAGTGTTTTGACTTGCACATTCAAGAGGCTGTGAGAGACACAAACATAAATAACATTTTCTGCCATGTAGTTGGTTATAGTGTAGTAACAAAGACAGACATGTACACAGCCATCATGTTAAGCTACAAACAATTATTTCCTGAATGCACCCAGTATACAGAACCTGTACAATAGAAACCACATACCTTATTTATGTTCTCACCTGCAGGATTGGAGCCTGAAGCATCCAAAAATTTGCCATCCATGTTTATTCTCTTGTGTTCCAATGTGTAACCCCAGTAGGAATACGAAGAACAAATTTATTCACAATAACTCCCTAAAGTCTATTCTTAGGTATCAGAAAACAGACACAAACATAGTGTCCTCTGTACAATCTCATTAACGTTCAATCTTATTTAAATCAGAATTATCATTCGTGCTTCCTAGGGATCCCACACATCTGGTTTGCCCTGGAGGGTCCTGCTGTCCCAGAATATTTCTAATACCACCTCCTTCACTCTTAAGAGTGTCCATTTTGGACTATAAATTATACAGTTACCTGATGCTAACCTATCTTCTAAATACCCTATGCTCCATTTTGTGGAATACAAAGAAAGAAGAATAAAAAACACTATCTGGGTAGTTTTTTTAAATTTTATTGAAGTATAGTTGATTTACAATGTTGTGTTAATTTCTGCTGTACAGCAAAGTGACTCAGTTATACATATACATATATATATTCTTTTCCATTATGGTTTGTCACAGGATATTGAATCTAGTTCCATGTGCTATATAGTAGGACCTTGTTGTTTATCCATTCTATAGGTAACAGTTTGCATCTGCTAATCCCAAACCCCCAATCTATCCCTCCCCCACCCCCCTCCACTATGGCAACCACATGTCTGTTCTCTATGTCTGTGAGCCTGTTTCGGTTTCGTAGATAAGTTCATTTGTGTCATATTTTAGATTCCACATATAAGTGATATCATATCATATTTGTCTTTGTCTGACTTACTTTGCTTAGTATGATAATCTCTAGGTCCATCCATGTTGCTGCAAATGACATTATTTCATTCTTTTTATGGCTGAGTAATATTCCATTGTATATATGTACCACATCTTCTTTATCCATTCATCTGTCAATGGCCATTTAGGTTGTTTCCATATCTGGGTAGATTTAAAATTAAACAACATGCTCTCTAGGTGACCACCAGCACTACTTAAATGCCTTTAATACAAAGCAGATTAAAATAGTTACCTAAACAAAATACAAACCTCTATATAAGTGTGGTGCAGGAGGACAAGAGCCCCACCAACCACAGGAGGCAGAGCCTCTGAGAAGCAGCAAGTGTCCTAAACACTGAGGAGCAGGTGGGGCCTCGGTCAGCAGGAGGGCCTCCCTACTAGAACATGGCAGCACTTTCACACTCATGTTTATTCAGTCATTTCTTTACTCATCTAACAAATAAGAATATAAGTAAAATTGGTTCCAGGAATACTGTATTATGGAGGTAATAAAATAGGGAAATAGAAATACTGGGTTAGTCATTAGAATATCTATTCCTGTATCAACATTCCTTTTTGGTTGTTGTTAGCAAAAGAAATTGAAACGGAAGGAAAATAAGAGTAAATGGGTTTTCCAAGGTCTTTTACATATTATTGTTAGCAAATGTGGTTCAGTGTAACCATCTTAAATGGTAATAGTTTGTCCCACAGTGGTTTTCTTCATAGAAGTCATTTTTTCTCTTTCTCCTTCCTGGGGATTTATGATTTAACAGGCTTTAATAGGCAACATAAAGCCATTCATCATGCAGGCTTAATGTGGGAAAGTAAATTTAACCTGGTGAGCTTGATATATAAATATTGGCCTTTTGGGGAGCACACAGTGTGTTTACTTGAGTGTAAAATCTTGTCTACCTACTATGTCCAACAAATTTCTCGGGTCTGAGGTTCAGGGAAGGGTCTCTTTAGGTGATAGAGAACAGTGAGGATACGCCTGGGGGGAGGAAGAGGCTATGTGTTCCCCAGCCCTGCTCTCGTTTTGACAGAATTTTAATAACAGTACATCTTTCTCAGTATTTATATCTATATTTACATTTAAAGGACAATGGAAATGAACATCTTGTCACCTGGAAATTTGAGGGTGGGTCTGTTCTTGGTGGATTTTTCTCAAAGATGGTTGGAATGCCTATGACAATGGCAGGGCAAATGAAAATCACATTTTGTGAGTTTTAATGCCATGTCTCAACATTGTTCATCAGCCACCAACCGTATCATGTTCCAAACAGGCTTTGGGTGGTAAATATGGGGACTGTCACCAGGGGGTGCTGTGGGAAGCTGTACATCCACCAGTCAATATAGAGAAATATTGTCAGCTGATCAGTCAAATGACTTGACTTTTAGCCAATGATTCTAGCATTCTCTAAATAAAGCCGAGATTCAGACTCAGAAATTTGGAAATGCAGCTATACATCTCCATGTAAAGCTTTAATAATAAGAGCCATGCTTACAGTTCCCAGCTGGATGTGCCCCATTCATATAATTTAAAGTATCTTGGGATATTTGTCATTTTATTTTAAAGTATTTAAACTATTGCGAGGCTGTGTACATGAATAATGCAACTCTCATTAGAAGTGGTGATTAAGTCAAGCTGTCATCAGTAGCCAAAGGTTTTGCCAAAGCCAAAGCAGAAGCCATCTCAACTAGGACAACTTGAGTTAAACACAAATAATGTTCAGAAGCCCAGTTATCAAGGAATGCTATGAAATATCTTTTTTCTCTGAACATCTTTGAAACAGGCATGTATATCCTGTTAATTCAGTTCAAGAGGTAATTCAGTTCAGTTCAACAAAATGCAGAGCACCTATAACATGGTAGCCTCTGGGTGCTGGGGATTGAAAGTTATGTCAACCATGGTCCCTGTCCTCAATAAGCTTATAATCTTCTAGTTTAGGGGATCAGGCTAATATAAAGGCAAAGAGATGGACTCAGGATATTAATTTTCAATTTGCCCAACTGCTTCAACTACATATACACATATGTACTGGATAAGGAAGGGATATACACAATTATGGTAGTGAACCTGCCTTTGAGAAGCTCAGAATCCAGAATCTGGATTGTGGGGAGATATGCACACAGAGAAATTACAGGACCGGACGGTCCAGGGGACTGAGAACACAGCCAAGGTGGTCCCTAAGCTGGTCAGCGAAGCCTTCAGAGAAAGGGTGGAACTTAAAAGTGTATTGGATTCAGGAGGAGAGAAGGCATTCCAGGAGGTCAGGGTTAGCAGGAAAATCACAGCAAAGAAATTTGCAAATTTTCTAGAGATTGAAGTGGGACAGGAAAAGCAAGGAGACAGATGCTATGGCTCAGTTAATGTGACAAAGGACTTGAATGATAAGGCCAAAAAACATGTATGGAGCCTTACATTAAATTCAGTACCAGGGGGCGGGGAAAGAGCCAAGGATCAGTGTTGCCACAGACTTTCAACAAATCTCTAATTCACACGACCAGGCCATTCACGGTTATGATGGGTGACCTCATCCTCGCTGAGTGAGGATGCTAAACGGAAGACGGTTACTCTGTGAAATGCACCCAGACACTAAATACTTTGCACGCCAGGAGGAAAGGCTTCAGTTACCTAGGGGATCTGATCATGCACTCACCATTCTGTGCTGGAAAATAAAATCTTGGCTTGTCTTGAAAAGAGAGTTTGTGCATGCAATTAACTCACTATACACTGACTTGTCACCTCAAGGAAATTAGTTCTTTCCATCAATTTTAAGTACATTAGAGCTTTCAAGCAGCAAAACACATCCTGCATTATCAAGGACATCATTAGTCATATGTGTCAAGCCCTGAAATGTCAAAAGTGATTCTAACATTCTCGTAAACTGTTCGAAGTCCTGGAAGTCACAGAGGTGTGACTTTGTTTACAGACAACAGTAAATAACGGTGGGGAAAAAAAACAAAATAAAGAGGTGAGCAGGTAAATTACAACTATACATGTTTATTTCATTTAGGGCTTGAAGGTATTGCCCCTGGTGATAATATGACAGCATAAGCACTAAGCTTTTGATATAATTCTGACAAATGGCTCCAGAATAAGACTTGGGGGTATCAGAATGTTTAGCTGTATGGATTAGAAAAGGCATATGATTCGGGAAAATCATTTGGCTTCAAAATATATGGTTCTTATAGTTGTTTCTGTACAGATAATGATACACAAAATACTGTGTTCAAATTACATTTAGAAGAGTAATTTCCATTCTAGATTTCTTAGTTGAAAATCTCCTAACTGCGTTTAAAAGCCTGAGAAAGTATTCTCCGGCCCCAGTTGTTCACTCTTCTAAAATATTCTTCTATAAATAAGGCTAATAGCTTCATTTTCTTTACAATAATGGGATTAACTATTTATGGACATAAGGACAGGTCAAAAACCAATTTCCATTAACTGCCAGATGAAAACAATTCAGTAACTGCTTTCGGCTTTTTATTTTTAATGTGTTGGATGTAACACAACATTATTTGAGATAGTTATTGACCTTTGTCAGAATACTATCAGCACAAACCTACCCTGAAACTAACAGGCAGATGAGATGCAGCTTCTGCAAATTCAAGGGGCTGAAGGGCTAGGGGAGTGAACCGAGCCTTGACCGTGGGTCTTTCTGGTGGTGGCAGCTACTTATCCGAACACGATTTACAAAGTCAATACACACTCCAGCGGCTTTTGTGTTCCTTCTCTAATGTCAGTTCTTTCAAGGAGAAGGTGTCCCACAGCATCTGTGTGACAGTTTACCAACATAGCCAGCTACTGCTTGCCAACAATGAAACATAAACTGTTTCCTACAACTAAGAATTTTTAAAAATCAGTTTTCTATTAAAATAATATTGGCAAAGATAAAATTATAGGAATTAGATTCTTTTAGTCAATCTTAACCACACCGAAAGTTTTTCTAAAAAGGCACTCTTGATTATTAATGAGTTGGGAGGAGCTTATGCTGTTTCCTTCATTTTACCTAGAAGACCCATCCACCTTCCAAAAAACCTGTGATCCGAACTGTGGGGTCAGCATTCTGAACTACAGAAAAGAGATTCTGGTCAACACCTTCTTTTTGTCTGCCCTATAGATCCTCTCTCTGTGCATCCTTTCCTAACCCGGCATAGTCAGTAACTCACCCTACGATTGGCTCAGGAGGAATTAACTGGCTGTTCACCGTCACCCTGCGCTTTCTTCCCTCCTTCTCTTAGAGTCCACCCTACCCCCTAATTTGCCACTAGGAGGAGTCATTTCATTTTACCAAAAAAGCCTATAAAACATTGGTACCTCTTCATGGGTGCTTTACTCTTTACTTCGCTGGAGCTAAAGGAGGGCAAGTCTCCACATTACCCAATCAAACAAAATCTAATGCCAACACTAAGCTCATAACCTGCCCGAATTAAGATCATTTGTGTACAACATGTGGATTATCGGGGGCATCACTTGTACAGCAATTCTTTCCAGGACCTTAGTTCATTTCCTATTCCATCCTGACACCACTAGTGGAACTTGGTGGTTCAATGAGTCAAAATGAATCCAGGATTCCTCTTCCAAACGATGCATGCATGAAATTAACAAGATTTTGGAAATACTAGTGTTAATTGCTAATCATCAAATCACATTACATACAGATTACTTAGCAAGTACAATAAGTTTCTCAGTTAATTGGAAGCATAAAATAGAAGTGTTATTTTGCTTTTCATCATCAATCCTTCCCTATTAGGGGGATGATAAAAGTCAGGAAATCCTAATTTGTTAGATCTAGAGATCATCCCTGGGTCATTAGTTTCTAGCCACTTTTGAACACCTACACCCTGAGAAGACCCCTCCCATGCCCCTAAAATGTACAAAGGACAATCTGAAAACCACTTAGTATAGTCCATCCACTTTGCTTAACAGGAAGGATGGACACATGGCTAATTTAAGGTGTAGATTTCTCTCCTGGTTTTCTCTCTGTCTTTCTCTCTGTCTCTCTCTCTGTCTCCCCCCCGCCCCGCCCCTTTTCTTTTACCGCCTCCTCTTCCTCTGCTTCAAGATGAATTCCATTTGCCTAGGGCCATGTTTCATTTCCTACCGGTGTACTGCCTTCTTGACACATGGTTCCCTTATTGGTCTGTTTTTTGCATCTACTCTCAAGACCACATTCTCCCATTTGGAAATGAGTTTCAGTATACTTGGCCCCTTCAGTCTCCACCCTTATCCTCCCAGAAAAATATAACTCTGAGCGGTCTTTCTGCTCTGACTCACTTTACTTATTAAATAATAAGAGCAGTTATTTCTCACCTTCACTTTTTCTAATAAGAAAAGACTGATTTCTTGAGACAATATCTCCAGAACAATAAGAAGACTTGTTTTGATAGTGTTTTTTGCTTATAGCCCTCTTCCCCTCTACCACTTTTCAATATTTCTCTCACAGCTATAAAAAACACAGTGACAGTACTTCAACTGATGCCATTTACATTTCTAAGTACTCCTAATCTCAATACGGTTGAGTGTTTTTATTTTTCACTTATTTTTGTTGAAGTATAGTTGATTTACAACATTAGATTAGCTTCAATTCATTGTGATTCAGTATTTTTACAGATTATCCTCCATTAAAAGTTATTACAAGATTATGGCTATAATTCCTTGTGCTGTATAATATATCCTTGTAGCTTATCTACTTTATACATAGTAGTTTGTATCTCTTAATCCCATGGCCCTAATTTGCCCCTGCCTCCTTCCTTCTCCCCACTGGTCACCACTAGTGTGGTTGGCTGCTTTTAGAATCAATGGTTGTCCCATCTATCTAACTATCCAGCCAGCTCATGGGCTCACTCATCATCATTAATTCAGGAACTGCCCAAGGTTTCCTGCCTAAGATGTGATGAGATTGATCAGCCTCTCCTTCAGTCCCTGGTACACAGCAGGTACTTAGTAAATACTGTTGACTGACTGAAAGTGAGGAAAGCAATCTGATTAAACTAAGTCATACTAATACATGAATTCATGTTAACTCTTGTGAAATTCGTATTTCCAAATTCAGCTGTATATCTGGTTCCAGTTTTTTCTAAATGCACAGAATTCTAAAAAGCTTTGTGTTTTCTCACAATTGCTTCCCTACCAGGGCTCCAGCAGCAGGTAAGACATGTACATAGATTCCGATGATCAATTTGTGAGAAGGGATTGTTGAATTTACCCTGGTCCATTTCTGTGGAACAACAACATTATGGAACTGCTCCCTCAAAAATCCATCAAGCGTCTGTCATTGGAAGTGTGACTGTTATTTCACTGAAGGATCCTAAAGAGAGCACCCATTTTATATGTTGTTGCTTCAACAGTTTGAGAGACACACCCAAATTCAGCTTTGGTTTCAGAGGGAAAGGGAAGGGAAGAAACCAACATTTATGAAAATGTCTCTTAGGGCCAGACACTGCTGCATATTCCATTTACATCCTAAAATTTACAATCAAACCTATATTTTTGGAAATTTGTTAATTCACTCAATCATTCATTCACTGCACGTTTATGGATTATTTGTTATACGTCAGGTACTGTGCTTAGCACTGGAGATGAAAGGGTGAACAGGACATGTAGGAGGAAATGTATAGGTTAGAATGGTCCTTGTAAAGGCGGAGTCATTATCCCCACTTTCCAGATAAGGAAACAAGGCTCAAAGGGCTTAAACAACCTGTCTAAGTCACACAAGTTTCAAGTCATCATAAATCTCAGAGCCAGAATTCAAACCACCCAGGTCTTCCTGGTTATAAAGCTCAACCCCTTTTTGCTACAAAACATATTCCCCTTTACTGAGTGACTTCTACTCAAAGTATGGTCCTCAGACTAGGATCATCAGTGTGACTCTTAGGCCTCTCCCCCACCAGACCTACGGAAACAGAAGCTGCAATTTGTTTTTCATTGAACTATAGTTGATTTACAATATGGTGTTAGTTTTAGGTGTATAGCAAAGTGATTCAGTTATACATATATATGTATGTATCTATATCCTATTTTTATATTCTTTTAAAAATTATTTTCCACTATAGGTTATTACAAGATATTGAATACAATTCCTTCTGCTATATGGTAGGACCTTGTTGGTTATCTACTTTATATATGGTAGTGTGCACCTGTTAATACCAAACTCCTAGTTTAACCCTCCCCTCTTCCCCTTTGGTAACCATAAGTTTGATTTTTATGTCTGTGATTCTGTTTCTGTTTTGTAAATAAGTTCATTTGTACTATTTTTTAGGTTCCACATATAAGTGGTAGAATCTGCATTTTTGACAATCCTCAAGTGATTTGTGTGTACATCATAATCTGCACCGATCTAGGTCAAGAAGCTCTTTGGTGAGGTAAGGGAAGGAAAACAAAGAATCACAGCATTTTGTTAAAACTATACCAAAAGGGCTATAATTCCACCAGCGTTGTCTGCCCTTTGAAATAAAAGTTGTAGGCTGAGCCTTCACGTTTATAACCTAACTTAAATAGCTTACGCACTTACACTCAAAGAAAAGCACAAGACACAAAATCAAAGTTGCACTGAGACTCTCAGAACACACGCCAACTCCTGGAAAACATTGATTTGAATATGGCAGTTTGCTAAGAGTCTTCAGGATATGCCAGACTTAGACCACTTCTGTCCTCATTCAATAAATCCTCTTAATTAGAATGACCTTTATTCCCTCTAAGTTACCAAGCTAACCTATATTTCCTTCCAGACACAAGTTAACTACCACTTCCTCAGGCATTCACTCATCAAATTGTGGAAAGTCCCTTGTAACTGAGAAAGGTCACTTGCAGGAAGCAAGGGCTTTCAAAAGATGTCAGTCACTGCAAAACTTCTCTACAGGAACTTTTCCAACCCGCTGGCCAATAACCTCTCTCCATCTCATTCCTTTGGACCTGACCCACTGCTTCCTCTGTTAGTCCTGGGTTCTTGGCTTTAATTGTGACAGATGTCTTCTGAGCTCTGAGTGACTGAGACCTGGACCAGCTTGTGGTCTTTCCCCATCACTATGGAAAGTTCCAGTGCCTTTTTGTATTCACTTAAAACTTCATATCTAGAAACAGCTAACCAACCAACCAATAAGAAAACCCTTCTGAATGCTCTCTGAATCTTGGTCCTAAGACATGGCTTCCTCCAGTTCAGTGTCAGAGGTCACCAATAAACTCTAAATCATCAAATCTAATAACCGCTTTTGGCAGGCTACAGTATTTTAAGGCATTATTCTTCCTGAGAAACTCCTTCCTCAGAACTCCCAGGGCTCTTTCTAGAATGTGAATGAGTCACTCTGGGCAAAATCAGGAAACGGACTACAAAACTACTTCATTGTAAGTTCAAAAGCTACGCTTCAAAATGTACAAACCATTGGCACAAATGAGCAGGAAAAGAGGAAGGAGAGGAGCTGTGTAAGCGGGAAGGCATGAGACTCAGAACCAATATCCTCCCTAAAGTGCAGCATCCGTGGCCAGAAGCTGGGGCTGTGAGGGGCCAGCATCCAGATGTCTCTTCAGTGATGCCACTGAGGACACTGCAGGGCACACGATGCCTGCTGATGTCCCTCAACGATGACATCTGTCTGGTCCTGTGACTTTGCTCCTGATCCCCTTGGACCACTCCACACAGACATCCTTAATGATAAGGATGCTCGTTAACCCCTGGAGGTTCGAGAGATCTTGAACACCAGAAGGAGGTGGCGGGAGCATGATAAGGAATTTCCCACATCTGACCAAGGTAGGACCAGATGGAACCAGTTCAAGATCCTCTCTTTCAACAAGGCCCATGTTGTAATTCACACCCAGTTTTATTTTCCCAGATTGGTTATTCTTGAATATAACTGTATTGGCCATTAACCTTCCTTAAAACATTCTCTCTCCCTCATCAATCTTTAGGAACCGAAAGATCACAGCTCTTCCACTAAGGGTCCCTTCTGAAGCACTGGCTGTTTCTGCTTCTCTCACATCCTACAAAACTACTCCCAAAGCTTCCATCTACAGCCTTCTATTACCTGCTTGCCGCCTCCAAGGCCTTTTCTCCTAACACCTTGGTCAATAGAGCACTATTTCTCCAAATTCTTCAGTTCTTGGTCTTCCATTCCAATGTCTCTCCTCCTTTGTGTGTTTCTACAGTAGTTCTTGATTGATTTAAAGGTGACATTGGAACAATTTAGGCTGTAGATCAAAAGAACCAAGCAAGTAGATGGATAAATAAACACGAATGCTACACTGACTGAAAATGCTTACACTTTGGGAACAGACCCCAATTGTGTACCAACCACATGCAAAATTCAAACAGACTGAGCCTTCAATGGTAAGATAGATTGGAAAATTGGAGTAATTCACTGGGTAATTTAGTAAAAGAAATAAATAAATTCCAGCAATGAGGGGAGCAGTTTTTTTTTAATGAAAGGCATCCAGGTTGCCAGTGACCAAATTGATGAGAAAATTGCTCAATTCTCTATTTCACATTTCCTGGTAAACACAGTGGAAGACATCCAGATGACTGAGCAATTTCATAAAGTGACTAAAGTATATACATTATGCTCAGGCCTTAATGCAATGTACATGTGTGCAAATGCCTTGCATGTACTACCATGGAGAGATGAATCTGAGATGAATCTGTGTTTGCATAATGACCTCTGCCAACAGTAACCCTGTAGGTAGTATTTAAAAGAATACTGAAAGATCAGTGTTACACATCTCTCTCAGCAGCTGAAAGCTGGGTTAGGCTCTCCTTGGGGACTTTCTGGGTACAGTAGACAGTTCAGAATTTTCTAAAGGCAGCCTCCTATCTCCCTCAGGCAATATTCCTAAATTTTCTCAAATCAAAACAGATATTTGGTGACCATGTAGATAGTAGACACTCTAGGCTTTGCAGGCTACGGAGTCTCTGCTGCTACTACTCAATTCAGCTACTGCAACATGAAAGCAGCCCCGGGCAAGACACAAGTGAATGGGCATGTCTGTGCACCAGTAAAACACTATTTACAGAACCTGGTGAAAGGCCAGACTGGATCTGTTGGCCACAGTTTGCCCACCCCTAGTTCAGATTCTGGGGTGTAAAACTGGGTCAGAAAAACAGTCAGTTAATCACTCATCATCCTACATACCATATTCATCATTATGATCCTCATAATCATCATTCCCATTTTATAGATGAGGAAAGGCCAAAAGATACACTTACAAAGTTGTTTATAGTGTTTGGGACGGGACCCTGATGATCTGTTCTCAAGTCTAATTTTCTTTCCAGTTGAGCACAGTTTATTTTTTATATAACATAAAAATAAAACATTCTAAAATCAACTAGAAAAATAATAAAATAAAAAAATAAAACATTCTAATAGTAACAGTAGTTCAGTACCAGCGTAGAAGAAATGGCAAAAGAAAGAGGGTGGGGCAAAACTAAATTTAAAGGAGTGAAATTAAAGGAGTGCAAATTAACTGTGCACCTCAATAATAGTGTTCACTGGAAAGAAAGAAACATGACTGCCAATAGGAATTCTTACCTGTCTACTGTGAACCACATTCATTTATCTCTTTTTGGAGCTCCTTTTATTGGCTGTACCTCTCATTAACTTGGCTATTTTGAGTTTTAGTTCATAATTAGAAGTGTCAGAGTAACAAACATAGAACATTAGTGACAAAAAAGGTCAGCTTCTTTTAAGCACCTATTTCCCAAGTTCAGCAGTAGACTTCATGCATGAGTATACCTGAGCCCACAACAGGTAAAGATAATTCAGAACAGTTCACAGAAGCAGGTAAAAATATTCAGAATAATTTTAGTGATGCTATTGTGTTGTCTGAGCACATATATTTCATTAAAGATAACGAATTCAAGAGAATATTTTTATTCAGTTGTCCTATACGTTTGTTTTCAATAAAGTAATTTGTGTCTTCAGACAAGACATATGTACTAAAACAGAAATATTTTTTCTTGCTCTAAAGCATTCGACTCAAACTCCCTCAAATTTTTATTAGTCACTACTAATTATTCTAGTTGCATTTGGATTTAGCAAAATATTTGTTTTGAGATTGTTCTGTTCAGAGTGAATTGATTGACAAAAGGCAAACACACTTCTTGAATTTTTAATCCACACTAGATTTATCAAAATTCAAATACAGATAGTATTTTCAAAGAGCAAAGTTATTGTTTTTGTCTTTCCCTTCTCTTTGAGCCACTAGGCATGTATTGTTGGTTCACTATGATGCATCTCCCCTACTCCCTGGGCACACAGAAGACTCTGCTTCCCAGTCCCCCTGTAGCCGGTCAAGGCTCTGTGACCAGTTCTGGCCGACAAAACAAGAGCAGAAGACATGTCACCTCTGGGCTGAGGTGGTGACAGCCCCAGCACGGCCCTCCAGTCTTGTTGCCCAGTCTTGGCAAATGTGGAGCAGGTCTGTTGAGATGGCAGAGCCACAGACTAGAGCTGCTTGAATTACTGAGTTACCTGGTAGATGGAAGCTTCCCTGGAGAGTCTCCTGGCCCCCGCACGCACCCCTCCCCGACCAACAGGGCCAGGCTCAGGGACACGCCTATGGAATCACACAGGACCCTACACTCTGTGCTAAACCGAGCACAGAGTGTCCCGCTGTTAATGTTCTGAAATTCTGAATAATTGTTGGAAAGAGGGTTCAATATTTTCATTTTGCACCAGGCCTCACAAATTGATACTCAGTCCCACCCATGGAGCAGAGTTTGCATGAGGGGTGTGTGTGTGTGTTTGTGTGTATGTGAGTGAGAGATAGAGAGAGCACTGAGATTTTGAAGCTGTTGGTTTTTACATCATATCCCTCTCCTATGCTGACTAACACAATCGTGAAACACTTCAAGCCTCAGTAAGTAAAACCCTGAGCCCCTCCTCCCTCTGAGACAGATGCTTTCACTTGATGCTCCTACAGTACTATTATCTGTTCCAGCACAACACTTACACAATTTACTGTGGTTATATCCTAGTCTGTCCATCTCCCTGTGGTGGGTACCATGGATTCATTTTCTCCATACACATGCCAGCCTTTCTAGTCTAACTTCTTACATGGCAGAGACTGGAATGCTTAAAACTACATTGCCCAGATGACTCTGCAGTCGAGATCTCTGCTGTGACCTAGGTTTTGCCAAGGAGATGTAACCTGCAGAGGTTTGGAATAAAGAAGAAGGCAATGCAAGACCGCTGATGCTCCTGGGGAGATGGGCTCTTCCAAGCCTGGTGTAGGGGGATCCCTCCTGTGGCAGCGATGGCAGAGGGTCTTGCCTGATGTCACAAGCAAGGCTGTGGTTGGGTACCGCCCTGGCAGCTCTCACACTTGGCTGCATGGCATCCGAATGCAGTCCCCAAGGCTTTCCAAAGATTTTGTCAGCTACCTAACACCCTCAAATAAACAGGTTTTTTTTTTTTTTTGGTTAGAGTAGACTCTGTTGTCTGAACAACAACATAAACTTATACTCCCTCCCCACATGCCCCACAGAGCATAAGGTCTTAGAGGACAAGAACTGAGTCCAATCTATTTTCAAAATCACCTCTCTCTCCCACCCAGGACCAGGTTAGTGCTTTGATATTTTAGGAGGAAGGGCAGACAAGTAGGCAGGTAGAAAGGAAGGAAGGAAGGATCAAAGGAAGAGAGACATTCTTTCAAACATTTATAGAACAGGAATACAAATCTGTTAATAAATGACCCTCCTATTTTAAATGGATTATAAATGTAATATATGGCTCTGACACCCAGGGCTTCAAACAGCCTTGCAGCGATAGAAAAACTGAGCATCTCAAAAGTCACAGTGGATCTTTCCATGTGCTATGGTATAAAGGTAAAGTTGAGCATCTGTTCCATTTGGGTTTCTGTAAAGTATCTATTTGACCCACTCTGTTTCTCAGATAAGAAAATTCTTTAAAAAACAAAAATTACGCCTATACAAAAACACACCCTGTGCTTTTCCACGACTTGCAAGCCAGGTTTCCACCAGGCAAAGGTGCAGGGCATTGCCCACAGTAGGGTAGCTGCTGTCGTGGGTGGGGAGAGGAAATTTGTCAAAAGATTCCACAGGAAGCCCCTCCCTTCACCCAGGTTCCTAAGACATTTGCTCATAGCCCTGAGGGTAGCTTCTTTGGTGGTAGCAACACCTTGGGCTGCCCCATATTTAAAAAAAAATCTGAAGTCAACATATTCAGCAAATAAGAATCATGCTACCCAGGCAAATACACTCTTTGCTTCTCCAGATGTTCTCCTCAGTGTGGAATCCAGCACTACTTTATACAGTATCAGCTGCTTATTTGTGATTGCACAGTCGCTGCAAAGTAGGTCAAGACATACTGGAGCTTTCCCGTTTCCCCAATAGTATATGCCACATGTGAAAGCTAAGACTTATCAGGGCTGGGGTATAGGAGAGGAGGGAAAAAACAAGCAAAGGGGAAGAAGAAATGCAATCTATTTCCCTCTAAGCCCCTTCATAAATCTTCATCTTCTTTCGACAATATCCAGGAAAATCACAGCTTCACCCGAGACAGGGATGCTCATTACCCAAGTTCAAAACCTATGAAAAATTACAGTAGAAAAATCATTCATGACTGATTTATGGTGAAATGGAAAGAAGCAGAAGTGTTGTACCAATCACCTACTTTGTAAATATCCTTCAATCTGAAACCTACTCTAGAGCTTGGCTCCAATCTGCTTCTATAATTAGAGTACAAAAACATGAGGCATTAATACCTCCAAGAGATCATTAATCATCCCAGCTCCCTCAGGATGGGGGCCCAGCCACGAGCTGGAGGGAGGGCTGAACAAATAAAATAGTCATTGATCTCTATTTGAAGACCAGAGCAAGACCGTTTACGCCATGTGTGTTTGTTGGCATCTATCACAGTGGAATTGCTACGTAGACCATCAATAACAATACCATTTCACTCTAACAGACTCAAACAGAGACACAATGCACATTTTCTGGTAATCAACAAATTAAGATCCATTTGAGGTGCTTACACTTGTTTAGTACTTAGTCCCTAATAGGTGATTAAACAGCAACTAACATCATCGTCTCCTATTACCTCAGTATTGAGACAACAATTGATGTGTATGCAATAAAACAGTCCACAGCCTCCTTCATGGCTCCTTCATTAATCAACATCTTTTCTGAGAGCAGTAAAATCTCATTAATATGAACAGTGTAGAGGGCACACCTTCTTAACAATGGAGGAAAGTAGTCATTATAGACGCATTTTGCTTAAATAAGTGAGGTTGCCTTCCTTTTATGGTCTGTTAGAAATACCCTAAAATTAGGAGCCAATAGACATGGAATCAACCCCAGCTCATCTGCTTTGGTTGGAAAGATAAAGCCCTAAGTACCCTATTTCCCTCGTCTGTTCATTGCAGATCACGATACTTGCCCATCTTCAGAGGATGGTTTGGAAGATGCTAGGATATAATACTTATAAAGTAGCTTTGCAAAGTTGGGATCATGAAGACAAAGGTAAACTTCCACTAAGACAAGAGAAATAAATTTGGAGTCCTCTAAAGATATGTATTAATGAACAGATAAGGATAATTTACTAGCATATTACTAGTTTATCTATAAACGAAGGCTTAGCTATCACTTGAAAATTATCTTCAAGCAAAGCAATCATTTCTAATTTTACACATATGACTGATTTATTATGTGTTCTCTCTATATATGATTATAAGTATTAATCCCTAGACCCAGATCACATGGGAAGTAACAGGACTTCACTGTGCTAAAGTAGCCCCTGGTCACTGCCGTGCCTTAGCCAAGGGCCTCCTGCATCCCCTGTGGATATAGATCCTGAATAGAGGGGCACGGAGTCCCCTGCAAAAACACTAACTGGATGACTCCGAGAATTCTACCCCCATTCTCCATGAGCCTGTAGCAGAACACAGTGAGTGAAAGCCTCTCTGACTCTTTCATCATCTACCTTGTGACCAATAAGGACAGAACTAGGCATAGATACAGAGTCTGCCTCCTGTTCTGATATTCCAGGTACCCATGTGCTACTGAGCCTGCTGCTGACCTTGATTTAGGATGCAGGCAGCAGTGAACAGTAGCTATAAGTGAGACCTTAGTTCCCTGACCAGGAATCGAACCCTCGTTGCCTGGATGAAAACCAGGAGTCCTAACTGTTAGACCACAAAGGCCAGCGGCTAGAGCCTAAATCCCCAGTTCTTGCCTGCCTTGAATAGAAAATTCTGACGAGGAGGTGGAAGGTAAAGAGAAAAGTAAAGCATTTATTGGAAAAGCGGAGTACATGGGGAAAGACGCACGGGCGAACTCAGTAAGAGAGTTGAGAGAGTCACGGCTTTGGGGAAGTTGAAATCGTTTATAAGGGGGCAGTTTTCCAGGTCTTTGTCTTCCCCCTGGCCAATAGTCTTGCTTTGCCCCCATGGCTAATTTGTCTTAGGACCCTCCCCTAGGTGCTCACACACCCCTCAGCCAAGATGGATTTCAGCGCAAGGGCCTCTGAAAGGGGGTTTGGCGTGACTTATTATAGTCTGGCATCCCCTGCTTTTTGACCCCCGAGGAGGCTTTCTGCGCATGTGCAGTGTCTCCCTTGCCCCAAGGATGGGAAACATGTGACCTCTTGATCTTTACTCAAACAGGGGTTAGCGCCTCTCTGCTCCTGCCATGACTGTTATCTTAGAGTGTCCTCAGGAGACAAAGCCTGGCTACTTACCGTGTTTCTGTTGTTATTTCTATTTCGAAGTGTAAACAGGAGACTGATCGTAAATATCCTGGAGCCCACCTATCTCCTGCCTCAACCTGACGGACCTTCTAGAGCTCCTTCCAATACTTTCCAGATGCCCTAAAGCAGGGCTGTTCAATAAACTTCCTGTGACGGAGGAAACATTCTTTAACCTGAACTCGGCAGCATGACAGCCCTAGCCCTGGGCCTCGTGGGGGACGGCCCTGCTGCTTTTACATCACTCTCGCTTCCCCACAAGGATGTCGCCTCTCTCTGCCGTGCTGACCTTCCCACCCTCTTCAATGAATGTTTCCGTATTTCTCTGCTCTAGCCAGCTGGATGGTTATTGTTCAAATTGAATTCTTCTTTGTGAGGAGACCAGTGCTGGGAACTCCCACTCTGCCATCTCGCAGACATCACCCTCTAAGATGCTGAGCATTTGAAATGTGGTTGGTGTGACTGAGGAGCTTAGCATTTTTTAATTTAATTAATTTAAACTCAAATAGCCATATGTGGTCAATGGCCACTGTACTAGCTAGCCACTGCACCCTCCGAGTTCTTTTCCAGTCCAAACCCAGTTTTGCCATTCTCCTGGTGGGACCTTAAAAGTTACTTAATCTGTAGGAGCCTCATCTGCCAAGTGGTGGTAATAGTATCAAACCATGTAAAGTCCTGGTGAGAATTAAAAATAATGTATTAACTACCTGCAGGAGACACTCAGGCTATTATGACCCAAGATTCTCTCCCAACCTAAATCCTCCATCACCTTTGAGCATCACTTCCTCCAGGAATCCTTACCTGGTCTTAAAATTCAGCCTAAAGCCCCTTCCTAAGAGGTCCTTTACTAATTGTCTGTATTTCCTCACTAGACCTCGGGCTCCCAATTTACCACTATATTCCAAGCATCAGTGCCTAGAACACTGCAACTCAAATAAACTATTAAAAGGCCCTTCTACCAACTTCCAGCAGATTCCCAATACAGTAAGGCCCCTGCATACGAACAAGTTCTACTCCGAGATCCCATTTGTAAATCCGATTTGTTCATTAAGTCCAACAAAGTTAGCCTAGGTACCCAACTAACACAATCAGCTAGATAGTACTGTACTATAATAGGTTTATATTACTTTTCACACAAATAATACATAAAAAACAAACAAACACAAAAATAAAGAAAACATGTTTAATTTTACAATACAGTACCTGAAAAGTACAGTACAGTACCAGCTACATCACCACTGCTTTTACGCTTGCTTCCAGACATCCTGGGCTTGAAATAAAGATACTGTACTACTGTACTCTGTACAGTAGTAAAGTAAAGTACACAAAAGGACAACCATTTGTAGAGGATACACGCATGTGACAATGTACGCCAGGCACGTGATTGGACATGTGAACGCACGTTCGCATCTTTGAAAGTACGCAACTTGAAGGTTCGTATGTCGGGGACTTATTGTATACCACACACTGTAGGTGGTTCCTTCAGGGCTTGTAGTTGTTGGTTATCCAGGAACCATTGTCTATATTCTCATCACAGAAAGTAAATCTGGTTTCCTATGACAGTCAAGTAACCCGCTAAAAGCAGATTCACAGTGGAAGTACCCCGAATGAATCTTCCAGCCTCATGTGGACAGGAGGAGCTGAGTGAGTCTAAGTACTGTCCTGGGTCCTCTTGCTCACCTCTCTGAAGGGCAGCAAGCCCTGAGATCACCAATGAATGACTGTGTTGGCAATGCATGCTGGGAGCCCTGTTAAACCAGTAAAGTTAGCACTGCCGGCACCTTCACAAGGACCCCCCTGCCACCCTCTCCCCCCCCCGCCCCCCACCCCCAGTTCAGACAGAAAACACACGATTAAGCTAAGCACACAATAGTCTATGTGCAGCTTATAACCCTACGGCTACACCCAAATGGTTTCATCAGGCTTCCGCTCTTTTGTTTTCCTTCAGAAAGATCATTGGACTTGGAAGAGAGCAGTAAATTAGCCCAGTGCTTAAAGAAAGGATGGCCATTCTAATGCCTCAGTATAGAACCAATCTCATTATTTCATGGAATAACAGAGGGCTTTTACTGTTACTTAAACTTTATGAGACTCCATTTCCACATCTGCCAAATGACAGTAATAGTACCCACCATGCAAGTTTATGGTGAGTATCAAAAGTAATGCATTAAGTGTCGAATCTGTAGATTGCCTTGGATAGTGTAGTCATTTTGATAATATTGATTCTTCCAATCCAAGAACATGGTATATCTTTCTATCTGTGTCATCTTCGATTTCTTTCAACAGCATCTTATAGTTTTCAGAGTGCGGGTCTTTTGTCTTCTTAGGTAGGTTTACTCCTAAGTATTTTTCTTTTTGATGTGATGGTAAATGGGATTGTTTCCTTAATTTCCCTTTCTGATCTTTCATTGTTAGTGTATAGAAATGCAATAGATTTCTATGTATTAATTTTGTATCCTGTAACTTTACCAAATTCATTGATGAGCTCTAGTAGGCTTCTGGGAGCATCTTTTAGGATTTTCTTTGTATAGCATCATGTCATCTATAAAAGATACTCAGGCTATTATAAGGCAGCATTCTATACCTACTTAATTCCTATGTTGCTTCATCCATGAATCTTTACCTGGTCTCAACATTTGGGAAACGATCCTTCCTATGAGGACTCAAGACACCTGAATTTTCTCAATTTATGTATCTTTTTCCTCTCATTAGACCTTGAATATCCTGTTTACCACTGCATCTCAAGCATTAATGCCTAGAACACAATAGGAACTCACTCCATGTTTAAAGAATGAATGAATGAGTGAATGAATGAAGGAATGGATGCTTATTCCTTAGCCATCAATAGAATCATGCAGGCATGATTTGTTCTAGTTAGTTAGGGTTTATACCCTGTTGCCTTTCAGAACTGGAATTAGCTGCCAGGACAGGCCGAATAATGGCTCCCCAAAGCTGTCCACCTCATAATCCCCAGAACCTATGATATGTTAGGTTACACCACACAGAAGAATCCATTAATTATGGATGGAATTAACATTGCTAATCAGCTGACCTTAAAACAGGAAGATAATCCTGAATTATCTGGATGGGTCCAATGTAATGGAAGGGGTCCTTAAAAGGGGAAGAGGAGGCAGAAGAGTTGGGTCAGAGAAAGATGAGCCACAGAAGGAGGTCACAGTGATGCAGTGTAAGGAGGACGGGACTCACTGATGCTGGCTTTAGAAAAGAAAGGAGGAGGCCACAAACCAGGGAGTGTGGGCAGCCTCCAGAGCCTGGACGAGTTAGGGGGCACCTTCTCTACCAGAGACCCCAGAAAGGAATACAGCCCCACTAACCTCATGATTTTAGCCCAGTGAGACCTATGTCAGACTTTTAACCTGCAACATTGTAAGATAATAAATATGTGTTATTTTAAGCCACAAAATTTGCAGTAATTTGTTATACAGCAATAGAAAACAATCCACCTGGGTAGTTGAAAAAGTATTAATGGCTGAGTCCCATCCCCAGAGATTCAGATACAGTTAATCTGGGATGTCGCCAAGACATTAGGATTTTTAAGAGTGCTTAAGGTGAGTGAGATATGAAGCAAAGCTTAAGAATCATTCAATTATCCAACAGGATTTGGATATCCTATCGCGCTCTCTCTCTCTCTCTCTCTCACACACACACACACACACACACACACACAGACACACACACACACCTGACCAGAAAAAAAAAATCAACCAACTTCCATGCTCAGTTTAAGAGAAATAGGGGGACAAGCAAGTTTAATATTCCTTAATTTTTAACAGGAATGTGTATGTTCCTGAGCAGTGTTTTGCTTGGCCATTACAACAACCCAGGTAAATTGGTAACAAAGAGATCACAATTCAGTCCATCAAGGAAGGAGATATGAAGACAGGGGCAGAGCCATTCAGTGAATTCTCCAACCTGGGAGTCAGTAAGTCAGGAGCCCATCCTGAGACCACTTGGTGGCCAGGATCTCAAAAATCGAAGTGCCTTGGACCCTTGGAATTAGAAACCCACCCTTGAGTGAGCATTCCTGCACACCATGCCCAGGAATAACCAAACTAGGAAACAAGTGGTATGAGCATAAGTCACGAAAACCATTTTCACATTCTTGACTTTGAAATTGTGTCTCTCTTGCCATTGGTTCAATTTAGTAATGTACTCCCGACTCAGTTCATGAGTAGTCCATCAATGGAATTTCATCTTATCTCTTAGATCCGGTGTTAGCAAACCACAGCCCACAGGCCAAATCCATCCCACAGGCCAAATCCAGCCCACTCCTGTTTTTGTAAATAAAGTTTTATTGAAATACCACCATGATTATTTGCTTATATGTTATCTATGGCTACTTCCTTGCTACAACAGCTGAGTTGAGTTGAATAGTTGTGACAGAGACCATATGGCCCACAGGGCTGAAGATGCTTTTATCGTGTGGCCCTTTACAGAAGAAGTTTGCCAACTTCTACTCAGATCAAGTATGGGGGTCCTTCACTCTCCCCATTGCCAGCCACCATAGTTATTCTTCAGTCTGTTAACTTCATGAGGACAATTTAAAGAGCCTGGTAGAAGTGTCCAACAATAACAGTTCATGAATGTAGACAGAATGCCTAAGACTAATTTTTTTATAATAATTTTGATTTAACCAATGATTTAGTTCAGAGAAACTCAGTATTCTTTGAATGTTATCTCATTTTTTTCTGACAGTTTTTATTAGAAAAAAAGTTGGGAATAACCAATATATTAAAGACATCACTTTAATCATTTAAGATATTACCAGTTCCCTTGTGTTTTCTCACACTGTCAGTGTTTTGAGAATTAATTGCTCATTTGTGCATAACACTGTATAATGCAACCTAAAAAGACATGGTATTTGCCTTCTGGGAGCTTACACAATCTAAGACAGACAAGGATGGCAGAGAAACAGTGCTACTCAAGTGATATGCTAAACAAATCCATAAAACAAACAAATAAGCCTTAGTGTGATATATTCACAAAAGGTGAGTCCAGATTTAAAGGGAAGCAAATAAATGTTCATGAAAGTGACCCAAGCCTTCTAACAAACTAATTATTTAATGGCAGTTTTCCTGGAGATGAAGGTGTAGATGGAGTGATTAAGGTGACCTGAGAAACAATTCTAGGCATATGATTATTTATTTATTTATTTATTTATTTATTTATTTATTTATGGCTGTGTTGGGTCTTCATTGCTGCGTGCAGGCTTTCTCTAGCTGCGGTGAGAGGGGTCTACTCTTCGTTGCAGTGTGCGGGCGACTCACTGCAGTGGCTTCTCTTGTTGCGGAGCATGGGCTCTAGGTGCGTGGGCTTCAGTAGTTGTGGCGCATGGGCTCAGTAGTTGTGGCTCGCAGGCTCTAGAGCGCAGGCTCTGTAGTTGTGGCACACGGGCTTAGTTGCTCTGAGGCATGTGGGATCTTCCCGGACCAGGGCTTGAACCTGTGTCCCCTGCATTGACAGGCAGATTCTCAACCACTGCGTCACCAGGGAAGTCCCTAGGCATATGTCTTAATTACACTGAAAGGGGATAATTATCTGTAAGCATGGGCACAGAAATTCACCCAGGAAGACTAAGGAAAGTTGAAAGCATTCTAACATCCAACACTGGAAAGAAAGACCAGGCTCTGCACATGGGATAGCAAACATGGTGCATGAGTGCCCCCCCAACCCTGTCTCTAACCTCACACGGCAGGCACCTCCAATTGACCACAGCCTTTTTGCTGGCCAGGCGTAGACACGGCCTTAAAATCCTTTTTATCTCAGCACTCTAAGCAGGCTTTATACTGATAAATGATCAGAAGCAGCCTTTACATTTAAAAAGGAAAGATATCACCTCTACTTTAAGTCTTTATTCATTGGACATTGAGAGATGAATAACTCATTGCCCTGATCTCTGCCCAACGACCCAAAAAAAGGTTGACCAATGATAAATAATAACCTATATAGTCCTTAGATATCAGCTCAAAAGGCGCAACATAAGAATTACAGGTCCCCAGAGGAAAAAGCGACTGCTAATCAGTGTGAAACGTAGCATCATGAGAGGAGAAAGGAAGTGGATGCCAGAGGGCAGGGCAGAGCCTGCTCCCCATCACTGGGCAGGCAGTGGGCATCATGGCTGCACCTGGCTCCTTCACACCCAGGCACCCAATCCTCGGCTACCGGAAATGACCCTGCTGGTAGCACCCAATTGCATCCCTCCCCAGCAGAAGCCCTTGGTAACTCAAGGCTACACCGCCTCCCCTGGGAAGCCCCCACTCAATGACTGGTTGATACAGGAACAAAGCCTGGGGATTTTTCCCTGATTCCCAAGGATCATCCTGACTCCAGTCTCCCCTTGGGTTTTGTTGAGGCTTCAGTTGCAATTGCCTTGCAATTCAATTCCTCCTTCTGCCCAATCCAGCCACCCTCACTTTCTTAAAGATGCTGTTCCAAAGACCACTGCCCTCCAAAATCTTTTGCATGTAAATCGCCACCTCAGAGTCTGTTTCCAGGGAAACCAATTTAAGACAGAGCACCATCTGAACAGTGGATACCATTAGGTACTTTTTTTAGGTCTCACAACCATTCAATGAGATTATTATTTCAATGACCATTTGAAAGATGGCCGAGGCTCAGGCAAGTTAAGACACAGGCTTAAGGTACGTGCTATAGCCAGGAGGTGAACCCAGGCAGGTGCTACACTGTTGACATCAAGGACTGATTGGCAGTGTGACAACAAGAAGCCCAAACATTCAGAGGACCAGGTGACACTGGAAAGACGAAGGTTGAAAAGGTCAGAGGAGGCACTAGTCCAAGTCAAGAAAGGACGAGAAGTTTGAACCAACAGTGCGAATGAGTAGAAACTCAAAGCAAGACTAACTCTGAGACAGGAAAGGTTGCCCCTTGAATATCAATTATGTTTCTTACCCATGGGTAATCCCAAGCCTACATTTGTAAACAAAAAGCAAATAACAATAATAATAATAGTAGCTACCGTTTATGGGAAGGCAACCTCCAGCCAGGCACTGTGCTACTGGTTTTATATAAAATACTCATATACATGTATACTACCTGTGTCACACAGACCACCCATACACATATGCTACCTGCATACACATATACCACGCATACACATATACCACCCACAGACATACACTACCTGTGTCACATACACCACCTATACACATATACCAGGCACAGACATATATTACATCACTGCATGTAAGTATCATGGTACTATTTTGCAGATGAGCACAAGTGAAACTCAGAAAAGCTGAGTAACCTCTAACTGTGAAAGTCAGTACTGATGGAATATTACTCAGCCACGAAAAAGAATGAAATAATGTCATTTGAAGCAACATGGATGGACCTAGAGATGAAGAAAGTCAGAGGAAGACAAATATCATATGATATCCCTTATATGTGGAATCTAAAAAAATGATACAAATGAACCTATTTACAAAACAGAAAAAGAGTCCTAGACATAGAAAACAAAGTTATGGTTACCAAGGGGAAATGGGTGGGGGAGGGATTTTTTAAAAAAATCATTATTAAAATCCAGATCTGTCTCAGTGTCCAGCCCATCATGCTTCTCCTACCCCACAAAAAGTTAGTCCCAGTGGAATTCTATGAATCTAATATTTATATTAACAATAGCTAACGTATATTGAACACTTATCAAAAACTAGATATTTTCTGCCTCTTAAATCTTTAAAATATCCCTAGGAGGTAGGTACTATTATTATTATTATTATCATTTTACAAAAGACAAAAAAGAGACATGGAGAGATAGAAAAATACTTGTCCAAAGTTGCACGGCTAGTAAGAGGTGGAGCAGAATTTAAACCCAGGCATCTGACTCCTTGTGTAACTGATCAGAAGCTGGGGTAAAGGAGCTGGGGTTTCAGACAGTCCCTTCAAACAAATAATGAATCAAAATTGTTCTCAGATTTGTAACCTGAAATCTCGGAGATACAAGATGCTGCCGTCCACCGGGATGAAGAAACTGGAATCAGGTAAGAGTCGTGGAGTGAAGGTGAAATTACTACCTTTACCCAAGTAATTTTGAGTAGATGATAAAAATATTCTGTTACACTTCATATTCAGATGGTATTCAATATTTTCAAAGGGTTTCTACTATATTATAGAATTTCTATCTTATATGATCATTTATATGATTTATATGGGGCTGGGTTAAGCTGATGACCATTTAGGGGTGGCCAGGAGATGGGGGTGTCATCTAAGAGTGATCAATAGCCAAACCCAGAGGAACAGAAGCTGGCGGGGGGGGATGTCAGGACAGCAGAGCAGACGCAGGAAAGGAGACACCCCACTCTGGCTGGGGAGGGAGGATGCTGACAGAAGATGCCTTGCCTACCTGAGGGACAGAACAGCCTGGAACATCCTAACGACATTTCCATATATATCAAGCAGCAGTTCGCACTTTTTCCTTCAAATGCCTCCTTCCAAAACAAGTCTGGGATTGCTCCCCTCCCAAGCCTGATGTCACCTCTGGCAGCTTGGTCACCGCAGAAGAATGTTTCAGCCCCCAGGACCTTCACCCAGGCTAACACAACACCGTGCCCTTCCTGGGCGGTAGCAACTTCTCCTGGGCCTGATTCGGAGCTGTAGTTGAACTTGCCCTAAGCAGCCCTTGGAGCTGCTCTGGGAACCGTTTTCTTCACCACAGAGACTCTGCGTGGATGGCCCTTTGTTGGCCTCTGACACTTCAGCAGAAAGAAAGGAGGCAGCATCCTTATTAGAAGGCCCTTGCCATTTATGCTCCCTCAGCTCAGCAGTATAAGTTCATTCTCCTTCCTTCTCAGATATTCATTTCTCCTGGATTGCAAAATGCTGTCTCCTCCTCTTTTGGCCCTCCTCCTGGGTGGTGTCTCCCCTAAGAACTGGGGGCCTCAGCTCCTCCTCTGCACTGGGATTTATCTTCCCACCCTCACTTTATGGCCCTTTAGCGTTAGTCCTTCCCCTAGACTTATGGGCCCCAACTTAACCCATCCATTTTGCCCATACAAACAACAGGCATCTCAGCTTCACTCAAATCCTCCTATGGCTCTGCAAACCCGAGAACGACCCCTGTCATGTTTGCCATGAGACCTTGGCGCAAAGGAGTGCAGTGACTCACTGAGCGGTCACCAGCATCGCAAAGGCCCAAGTGGCTTGGCTCCTATTCCATCATCCTCTAGACCAAAGTCTCCTTCCTCCTTCAGAGCAGGATGACAGCAAATATACTCTCATCTTTATTCAAGCCAATAGCATCTCTAAGAGCAAATAGCTTTACCCAGTTTAGCAGTGGCATTCGGGAAGATCTCTCTACTTGCACATTCACGGCATGAAACCATTATCAAGTAATGTTGGCAAACAAGCATCAGTGCCTTCTAAGCACAAGACTCAGTGTCCCACTGAGTCACCCACGATGGACTAGCCACTTTCTCAGGTCTGGTTTTGAAAATGAAGTCACCAAGTGGTTAGAGGCACCTCTGGCTCTGGTTGTCTCTGGCTTACGTGCCACAGGAAATCCAGGCATTTCCTGAAACTGAATGGGTACCAGCTGCCTGCTCGCTGGGTGGTCCACTTACCCAGTCCAGCTTCCTCAGATCTGTTCAGATGAAGACTGGATTGTGATGGGAGACAGGCTGGTCCCAAGGTCCCTGCTGATGGGATTAGTGGGGATCAACCCGGGTCACCTTTCAGAACCACGATGTTGCAGAGGAAATTGCCAAATAATGAGCTGCCTATTGGATTGGAAAAGGGATGGGAAGCCACAAAATCTGGAAGCTGAGGGTCAGGGGAATCTTCAATGAGAAATTTATTATAATACGACAAAATTCATTGTCTTTGAGGTGAGTGACCAAGACCTGGTTTGGCCACTGATTTACTCTGAAAGTTTGGGCAGAGGAGCCATGAAGTGTACCTTCTGCCAAAAGAGAATGTCCTGGATGCCGAAAAAAATGAGTGCTTTACCATTCTGGTTGTAAATGTTATTGAATTGATAGAGAAAATAGACCCTGACCCTAAACCTAACCGCCTCTCCTTCTATACTCCCAGGGCCCCCACCACTCACACACACTCCCCACCAAACGTCCAGAAAAGCCCCCAGACCCCCATTAAGTCCCCTCTCTCCCCAGTAAGTCCCCACATCCAGAAAAGCCCCCAGGTCCCCAGCCAGACTGTGGAGGAGAGAAAACAGCAGAATGGACGACCAGGTCCCCAAAGGAATCAGGACAAAAGCAGCATCTGGGAAGCAAATCAAACAAGTCCAGAACCTCCTGCATCTTAAATCAACCTAGCATTTAAGTTAATATCAGCTAGGGCACTGGGGCCTTGTTGAATTGAAATAAAAATCAATGTGTTTTGCAGAACATTTTCCAGGAAAGGATGAATCTGTAAGAACGATCATTCATGGGGAAGAGAATAAGGGGAGCTGAGATGTCTTTTGGCTCTAATTTCAACCACCACAGAAAAAAAAACAAACAAACATGGAATTCTTCTCATATTTAAAATTTAGGAGAAGCTGAAGAAACTAAACTTGCTTATCCTTTATAAAACAGTGCTCCAAGGTAGGGCAGCATAGATAACCCCATATAAATCCTGGAAAGTAAACAGTGCTAAAAAAACAAAGGACTCTTTCTATCAATATTGGCTTTAAAACAAGAAAACGGCTGAGGCAGACAAAAGATTCTCCCCACAGAACCACTTGTCTTCCTGCCCCTACCACTAAAAACCAAGCAAGGCTGTACAGTCATAAGGGCAGGTGTGCAGCTCACCACCTGGCAAGTCAGGAGGGCCTCCGACCCACCTTACCCCTTCTGACGAGGCTGGTGCTCAGCTTGTCAGCAACTGCCCCAGCGCACTAGACACCAGAATACTTAAAGCAAAACAAAACTTCTAAGCTAGTTGGAAAATGGTTGCAGTCCTGAATCCCTGTGCATGTCCCCCACCCTGACTGCCTTTGGTCTCTCTTTGGGAACTTTCTAGAACCTCCCCACGATTCAGCATCTAAATGATAACAGCGGCCACTTCAGCTGCCACCAGGACCCTGCTTCAGGCTTACAGCCAGGATCTTTAGATTGAGTGGTCCCCATGCCTTACCACTTGGTGAATATTAGCATCACTCCATCCTTTTTCCTCTTCTTGTGGTTCACGAGTAAGAGGATCATACAGAGTTACTTCTTCCCAGGCAAAACCACCACCTCACCATCCCCAGATTAGCCCAGTGGAGCTATGGCTTTCAAAGTATCATTCTAGGGAGTGTCTTGGTTTTCTTCCTGAGCAATACACAGCACCTCAAGAGCGCAGGAAGCCTGGACTTGGCATCAGAGTAGCCTGGGTTTAAACAAAGACCAGATCTTCCCCTAGTTTAGTGGCCATCGTGCAGCCATGTTCCTGAGCGTCAGTTTTTCCACCTGCAATGCTAAAGACGACAAAGGACTCTTGCAGGATTTTAGGAGGATTAAAAATAATATATATAAAGTGCCAAGCATAGTGCTGGGCATCTTCTAGGAGCTTGATTAAATGTTCTAATGTTATGATTACACTAGGATTACACTATGATTACATGATTACACTATGATTACACTAGGAAAGGCAGTAGGTAGGACATGTGGAGTGAACACTCGTATTCAAGATACATTCCTCTCATTTCCTGAATTTTTTGTCTACTGAATCCTTATTTTGTGCAATAACAGTCAACATCCTGCTCTCAGAGCCCACTTGGATAGATGCTACTCTACTGGAAAACTATGCCCAGTCCAGGGGCCCCTGGTACAACCATATCTCTTGCCTCCATGATGTGACAGCCCAGGACCTCAAAGTCTGTGGACCATCCATAACCACCTCCTCACCTGGGAAAGGATTGAAATAATACCCGAGGCTGACACTCAGTGGACTTTGGCCTTGGAGATCCTGATACTGGGACGCCATTGAATCAAGATCTTGCCCTACGAACTGACAGCCACAAAACACCAAAGTCCAGCGAGACACCCCAGCTAGCTGGGTTCTGCCTGAGAGGTAATCTTAATGGTGCTGCTGCCTGGGCCACTGAAATGTTGCCTTCAGTGCCAATGCTATGAAATTTCATTAAGAAACCAGGTATGATGTGGTGTTGACAATTCACCCTTGTCTAGACAAGCTCAAGGCCAGCCTGATTTATACTGGATTTTGAAATGTCATAAGTTTGAGAATCAGGATATGTATATAATAGGCTGCAATGATAGCAGCTACTGTCCACTGAGCATGTTTTAGGTACCATGCCCTGTGTTCATTATCTTCCATATATCATTTACAATCACTACAGAACATAGCCATTGCCTCGGTTATACAGATGGGATGCTAAGGCCCAGCGAGGTAAAATAACTTGCCCTGAATCACGCAGCAAAGAAACAAAACCAGGATGCAAACCATGTCTGCTTTACCTTCAAAGCCCCTGCACTTTTCAGTGCGCAATACCTCTTATTCACATTTAATTCTGACTTTGGGTGGAAATCATCATCTCCATTTGGCAGGTGAGGAACCAGAAATACAGAAAGGTCCACACTTGTAAGTGTT
Source organism: Tursiops truncatus (assembly GCF_011762595.2). Taxonomy (NCBI): domain Eukaryota; kingdom Metazoa; phylum Chordata; class Mammalia; order Artiodactyla; family Delphinidae; genus Tursiops; species Tursiops truncatus. The sequence continues at coordinate 47,618,305 of NC_047043.1, read as the reverse complement.
AAAGACAGTATAAAAACCCAGGCACACTGTCTCCCTCCATCTAAAATGCACACAAGTGTGCAGACACTAAAAGTAGAAGACTCAGCATTTATTTCATTTTTAAAAAATTGGGGGCAGCCTTGGGTGATGGGCAGGGGAGAAAATATGAGTGAATAGGATTCAGGATCCAGACAATGTGACCTGCCAGGTGACCTGCAAGAGGCCTATCAACTCCATCTTCCCTGGAGACCATCTCCAGGGAAATGGTAACCTATGGGTTTCCCCCAAATCAAGTTTGCCCTCAGTCTTTGCTATTTTTTTTAACGGGTCTCACATTCCCAGATCAACAGTCTGGTGGAAGAAGGATATTTGTCACCTCCTGGCTGGGCTAACGGACTTCAGATCATCTGTTCTCCAGCCTTCAGGGGCTTGAACACAGATCTCTCAATTTATTTTAATCATGCAAATTGCTTTCTTCCCTTTACTTCTGACCTGATCAGTTCAAGGAGTTTTCCATGATCAGTGCAAAAGGCAACACGTCCCATCTGATAGGAACAGTCAATATTTGGCAAAAGGTTAACATGCGACTCAAATGGTCAAGACGAAATTGAGAATGAAATTAGCAAATGCTGCCTGCTGCATGTGCCCTCCAGAAAGCTCACTGGGTCTTGAATTCAATGCCTTTATTTCAAGCAAGCAACACAACTGCCACTGTTCGAGAATATTAAAAGAGTAAATAATGACACCTTTACACACTTGGCAGGCTCTCCCACCAAGTGGCTTCAACACCACTGCCATGAAACCATCCCACACAGAGTGAAAGGAAATAAAATCACTGCTCTCACCAGCAAAATAAATCAGCAGGCATTCCTCCCAGGGGGGTTTCAGGAGAAGTTTGCTCATGGAGAAGCTAGTATCGTGTAAAACTTAAACTAAAAAAAAGAAAAAAGAACAAGACAAAACTCTCTTCAGGATCAAAGATTTCACAGACTGAGAGAAGGTTCTGGAGCAGCTTTGCTAGTTAAGCTGGCTGAGGAGGCCTCTGCTGCCTTGGCTGTGATGGGAGATGCATCCCCACACCTCCCAACCCACACAGGACTCAGTCCCCCGGGGCCAGGGCCAAATGACCTTGGCATGCCAGCCTTACGCAAGAGGGTAAGTGTACATAATAAAACTCAGAGCTTCTGAGCCCCTCTTAAGAGTGGTTGCTTTAACTTAATGGGGCCCTTAGACCCAGATTTCTAAAAAAGAAAAATTATCATCAGAGATGATCAAGTTCATTTGCCTCTGTTCTACAGATAGGAAAACAGGAAGGCACGCATGGGAAAGGACTTGCTTAGGGGGCTCTTGGAAATTTTTTTTTTTTTTGGCCAAACCACACAGCTTGCGGGATCTTAGTTCCCTGACCAGGGAATGAACCTGGGGCCCCTGCAGTGGAAGTGTGGAGTCCTAACCACTGGACCACCAGGGAATTCCTTCTTGGAAAGTTTTAAAAAATATTTTAATAAATATAAGGGAGCCTAGAGTGAACCAGACTGTTCATAGAAAAATAAAAATTAGATTTTCCCCCATCTTCTTAATGAAAGAAGTCCATCTCAATTAAGGAGACCTTTAACAGGCCTTTATAAATATTAAAATCAACTTTTGCCTAATTAGGTAGTTGATGTTTTCAAAATTTACTCCCCAGTACCAACTTTCACCAATACTCATCTCAAAAAGCGTTAGCCTCATTCAGTCCCTACATTCTCCCGGGCATCCACCCCCAGAGGGGCCTGAGATATGTGAAACGTCTGTCTTTCATTTTCCTTCCACAGAACTGCAAAGGCCGGGGCCTTCCTGACTGTCCTCTGCAGCTGACCACCCACCTCCTAGCCAAGCACAACCTCTCCATCCCCCTCTGTCCATCCCTTGCTCAGTCTTCCTCAGCACAGAAAGGGTACCACCATCATCACAGCTGTTCAAACCAAGGGACAGTAATAGCAACTCCACTCCCCAGCTTTCTAATAAGATACTTCCAATTACCTATGATCCAGAAGAATAGATCAAAAACCTATTAGCACTGGATGCAGTGTAAGGATATATATGCTTTGAATGAAGATCTAAGTAAGGAGCTTGTATTTGGTCCTATAATTTTATACCTGTTCTAGCTGCTCAGGACACTATGCCTGCTTACATCACATTTATAGGTATGCTCTACAGGGCATGCTAAAGGGAAAACAACTTCTAGAAAAGAAGCCTAGTGGTAGTAATAGTAATAATAAATTTAATAATCATATCAAATCATATTTACTGAGCCCTTACTAGTTGCCAGAGAATTTCCTAATCGCTTTATATATTTTAATTCACTCGGTCTTCATAGTGATCTTATGAAGTGAGTACTGCTATTACCTTGCTAATTATACAGATGAGTAAACTGAGGCACAGAGAGGTTAAACAGTAAATTGCCAGAGTGAAACAGTTAGTTAATTAGCAGAGAAAGGATGTAAACCCCAAAAATCTTTACTTAAAATGTGTGCTCATAACCACTATCCCATGCTGCCTCTCAATGAGCCATTACTGAGTTGTAATTCTACACTTTAAATATGAATGGATTAGTCACGTATATATTAAAAATAATGATGTTTTAAAAAAATTTAAAACCAACAATACGTAAGTCCCTCAGTTACATCCCTTGACTTCTGGAAATGTTTAAAAAGACAGAAAAAAAGAATAAAAGGATGTATTTTTAAAAGTGAAGAAATCAATGGCAGGAGCAGACAGAAACTTGAACTAGCACTTTTGTACACATACAATCATGAACTAGAAGAATCATGACTTAGAAGAAATACTTTCTGTTGCTCTTCAACATGGAAAAGATATCACCACCACAATATTGTTATAAAAAAATTTTGACCTCGTATAATTAATGGCAAAATTAATTTAAACGTTAAAATAGTTGATGCCATTATATACCACGTGTCCTTGATGTGCACAGTGTGCAAGGGAGGATTGCTGCGTGGATGACTCAGGAGAGCGCCACCCAGGGGCACTTGAGACAGGCGTTCCCTTTACCACATTCTTGGAGACACACTGGAGACGAGCAGACTCATGACAGAGACGCCTGTTTTTGCCTGAGTTTCTGGAAAACAGAGCCTGGGTTAAAGGGAAATGGGAGCGAGTGACCTGGGGAGTGTGGTAGAAAGGGTGGAGGGCCAACACAGCAGCCACCAAGTGCCACCAATCTATGCCACTCAGACTGTGCCCAGGGGACAGAGAGCAAAGAACACATCTTCAGGCTTTGGTCTCCCTCTGCTCAAAGATTTGTCCTGCGTGGCAGGAAACGCTCACATTCCCAGGCTGAACGTGCACAGGCAAGACTGTGGTCCTCAGGGCATCTCATGCCTCTGTGTCAACAGGAAGGTCTCAGGACAGGCCAGAGGGCAGGCACAGTCAGGGGGCACCTAGATGGAGTCGAGGAGAGTCCACGTTGGGCAAGTCACAGCAGCAGCAGCTGAAGGAAATGCTGAAGCCCAGAGGGCCTGATGCACACAAGGCGTTCTGAGGAAGGGCTGGCAGGGCATACTTGTCACTGGCTGAATCACGGGGCCCAAAGAGGGCTGAGGCGCAGGTCCACTGCAGCCTGAAGAAGCCTAAGCACCAGGAAGCGTGGAGGGGGGTCTCATGCGCATCTTTATTACCTACTTGAATGAAGACACAGAAAGCGAGTTCATAACCATTCAGATGTTACAAGACTGGGAAAGATAACTAGCAGACTGAATGAGTGAATCAGAGCTCTAAAGATTTTGACAGGCTAGAACGATGGGTGACAACTAGTAAGATGAAATTTAATAAGGAAAAAAGATTGCTTGGGTGGGTTCCCTGGCTAGATGAATCACCAGGAGGAATGAACATCTGCAGTAAAAAAAAATCATGAAAAGAGAATGTTTTATCTCTAATTCTTTCTCCTGAAGGGCTGGGTAGGGACACCAGAGAGAACACAGCACAGCATCATCGACCAAATGTCCACGAGCCAGGCCTTCCCCCCTCCAGATGTCAATTCCCTGGTCTCTTTACTCCATCCAGGAAGCAAACAAGAATGGCTTGTTGGATTTGCTTCCCACGTTTTTGTTTTGAAAATGCTCAAACATAGACAAGTTAAAGAATACTACAATGAACCCCCATAGGCTTATCACCTAGATTTTAATTATTAACCCTTTGCCATGTTTTGTGTATGTGTTTGTGTGTGTTTACCCCAAGCATTTGAAAGTAACTCAAAACACTTCAGCATAGATCGCATGACCACATGCCATTATCACACTGACAACTAGCAACAATTCTCTAATAATATCCAATGTCCAGTCCAGATTCAAATTTCCCCAGCCAGCTCATAACATCTTTTATAACTTTCCTTTTTCACACTGAACCTGGCCAAGGTTCCCATGTTACATGTGGTCATCATATCTCTAATAATCTAGAAGAATCTCGCCATGTTTTTGGTTTTAGATTCATCTGGTTGTTTACTCGTGGTGCCATGTAACCGATTCCTGTATTCTCAGTATCTCCTATAAACTGGAAGGTACCTCTATGTCTTGATTAATTTCACCTTGTGCATTTCTGACAAGAAGGCCCCACAGAGGATGGTTTTCCAAAGCCTTGCATCATTTTAGGAGGCACATTGCATCCATCTGTCTCACTTTTAGTGATAAATCTGATTACACAGATAAGTAGTGATCACAAGATCTCTCCCTTATGAATACTATATGTTTCCTTTTTCAGTTAGCAAGTAATCTGTTGTATCATGTTTTCACACCATGTGAGTATACTTTTTTCCCAACAACACTTTTCATAAAGGTTTTAATATCCATTGACAATACTTGTCTGGGTCAGTTATTTCACAGGGACTGTCAAAATGGAGATTTTCTAATTCTGTCATTACTTTTTTTTTATTATTTATTTTTTGCTGCATTGGGTCTTCCTTGCTGTGCACAGGCTTTCTCTAGTTGCGGCAAGCGGGGGCTACTCTTCGTTGTGGTGCATGAGCTTCTCATTGCCGTGTCTTCTCTTGTTGCGGAACACAGGCTCTAGGCACGTGGGCTCAGTAGTTGTGGCTCACAGGCTCTAGAGCACAGGCTCAGTAGTTGTGGCGCACGGGCTTAGTTGCTCCGAGGCATGTGGGGTCTTCCCAGACCAGGGTTCTAACTCGTGTCCCCAGCATTGGCAGGCGGATTCTTAACCACTGTGTCACAAGGGAAGCCCTGCCATTACTTATTTATTTATTAGCTGCCATTCTTCATGAAAGAATTCATCCTTCATCAACTGCAGATAAACTACAATTCTTCCTAAAAATTCATACTGGATGTGTATATCTTCCTTTTATTTGAGAATTCCAACCAAACAGTGCATGGTCCGTAAGCAGGGATTGGTAGACGTTTCTACAAAGAGCCCGACAGCAAATATTTTAGGCTTTACAGGCCATATGGTCTTTGTTGCAAATATTCAACTCTGCCATTTCATGAAAGTAGCCATGGACAACCCAAAAGTAAATGGATGTGGTTGTCATCTGATAAAACTTTGTTTACAAAAACAAGTGGAGGGCCTGATTCACCCTCAGACCGTAAATCGCCTACGCTGATCTATAATAATATCATTTACTTTTGGTGCCTTTCATTTGCCCTACTCAGTGGCTTTCAAAGTCCTTTTATATCCATCATGCAGTCTGTTCTTCACAACAGCCCTGGTCCCTGGGTGGAGCACACACATGATTGCTGCAGGCAGATGACAGGAGGCTCGGGAAGGTTCCAGTGGGGCTGGAATCTAGTGTCCCAACTCCATGCCTGATGCTCTCATTCCCACTGTCTCTCTTTATGTGGATGGATATAGACCCCAAACCCACCAACATGAGCAACTAGCGCAATGTGCCAAAGACTTCTGAAAAATGAAAGGTCAAACACTCTAATCGCCAAAGTATGCCTTCCCCAGGGAGTCAGCTACTGATTTGCCAGAATGAAAAATAAACCATCATGGCATAAATATACTCTGAAGACTAACAGCTATATTTTCATTTCCATGATAAGAAAACAAATTTTTAAGTGTTCTGAAATGCATAACCCATATGTAAAATAATGTCTGGGCTTGGTTTGTTAACAGAACATAAAAGTAAGTAGAAGTGCAAACCCTTCACATTGCTGTTTAACTTTGCAGCTAGATCTATCAAAATGTCAGAAGCCACAGTTTTCTTCCCTGACTTATTAACAGGTGAAAAATACATATATACATGTGTATATATATACACACATGTGTATATATGTATATGTGTGTGTGTGTATATATATACATTTTTATATATAGGCATGTTGAACATTATAAAGTGCTACTCCATAGTCAGTTAATAGTGTTGGTGTCACTGCTGTTGTTAAACACAGAAATGATCCTTAAATGATTACACAAAATGCTTATTTTGCCTGACCAAGTAAGCTTGCATTCATGCCAGGAAAAGAAGACTATTTAAATACATAGGAATAAGCTAAAAATCTGGTCTTTTTATTATTGATTCTCACCGGCATACAGTCTTAGTGAAAACAGAACATTTAAGGGATCACATTATTTTTTTTAATGCAAAATTTGTTTTAAACTCCATGAAAAAAGACCAAATACTTAGAAAGTCGGAAACATCTTATCCATCATTTTCTAGTCCCATATCCATAAAATGTTGACAAAGTTTCAGAGATACAGCTGTCTTTTCACCATGAAAGACAAACAGATCAGGGAAGAGGAAGGAAGCTAACTTTTAAGAGGCAACTAGTACGACCCGACAGTTACATTAGGCCTAACCCTAATGTTTCCAGGGGCAAGAATACAAACTAAAGCCTAAGTACCCTAGGCTTAATGTTTTAAAGTTATATATAAAGCTAAGAAATAGTTACAATTCAGCAGTGCCTGGCTGACACGGCACAGCCCACAAACCCTCATGGCATTCAGGTCAGGCGTCTTTTGTTGGAGACGTGGGAAAGCGTGTCCCTGGGGCCCGAGCAGTATTAGGAGTCAGGACAGTGGGTGTTTAGCTGCCCTGCTGAGTGCTGAATGTTGAGAGGGAGGAAGGATGGATAAGGTGAAGAAATACAAATTAAATAGGAGATTGACATTTTAAGTGGATAACACTGAGACTTGTAAAAACTTTAAGTGGGATTGTTTTACTAGAAGTAAGAAAGTGGGTTTTGAGAGAGCAAATTGGTAGCAGATATTAAACAAAATAAAAGCATTTCAGGATGAGACAACAGGAAACCAGGAAATTCTTAAACATATTCCTCAAGTCACAGTTGGTGAAAAGGTGACAAAACTACATCACTGCACTACAGAGAAGTCTGGTGTGTTCCTAGAAGGGTCCCCTTACAGCCAGTCCGGGGAAGGCCAGCCCTGTTTGCTACCTCTTAGCTGCTCGGATTACAACAGAGATCGGATGCTGCTGGTCTTGATCGGAAAAGGCATTTAAAGTCGACGGAAAGTCTGGTGTACCATTTGCAAATTGTTCATTTGCAGCTGGGATCTCTTTCCGCCAAACTGCAGAGAACAGACAATTGCAGTCTGCACTGTTTTCCTTGTACCTTCTTCTTGCTTCTCATCTTCGTGGTTGCCCATTAAAAGTGATCGCCTTTGGAAGGGAGATCAGAAATCGCTGCAGAAGGGGTCTGTTCTTCCAAATGACGTTGTTAAGATGCGGGTGTTTTTTTCCTAAAGCTGTTTCTCTTCTGATCTCTTCACTTTGCAGCTAAAATCTTTCAGCCTCCTTGGGATGAAAGAAGAACTGCACAATATTGATTTTTTTTTCCTTCCCCTTGTAAATTCATGACAAACGGTGAACAAAAGCTTATCTTGAAGTGTAGACGTCCAATTAAAATTTTATTCTCAAGTGAAAATTTCTCTAAAGAAAAAAAAGGGGGCCTCCACTTCTGCGCAGTCCTCCTGCATCTCCATTCCCCCTGGGGACACGTCCCAGGGCAGCTCAAGAAACTAATCTTGAGATTAACTTGAAGAGTGTGCACGTGTGCGTCAAAAGTGAGAAGCATCTGTCAACATGCTTTCTTCCTGGGGGTCAAAAGAGAAGCAAGACACGGCACCTACAGGGAGGATGGTGGGGTTATGTGGATTTGGTGATGATTGGGATCCAGGCCCTTGGGATCTGGCCATGGAGGGCCAGGAGCGGGGGCCTGCCATCCAGGCTGAGTGAGCACATAAGCGTGGAGACAGGAACCAGAGGGCAGCAGGCCTGGCAAGGTGTGAGCACTGTATGTATGACAAGAAGTCAGAAAAACTCTGGAGAACAAATTGGAGCCATCCTCAAATAGGCTCATTTCATAAAGGCTTAGTATTTAAATTAGTTCTTTGCTCACTTTTTGTTTCTTGCCTCTGATTCTCTCTCTCCATCTCATAGCACCCCCTCCTACAACTGTGTCAGATAAGCTTTCTTCACTCCCTCTTTATGCCTCTTCTCCAGCCACCATTTGAAACTATTGCTGGAAAGGTAAAACAAAACAAAACAAAACAAAAAAACGCAATAAAAACACCGCCGATTAAGGAAATTGGTGATGAAATATTGAAACGATGATTGATGCTGCACCCCAGAACAGAAAGATAACCGCCTAGATACATGTATATATACAGGCATTCATGCATACACCTGCATGCACACGGCACACATATACACACATTCACCTGCTCTCACACATGTGCATGCACACACTTGCACACACCTACATGTGAACGCGTGCATACACATGAATAGACATGTGTATCTGTACACACAGAGAACAAAAAGACATGAAAAGAGAAAGTGATTCTCCCCTTTAAAATCAACGCTGGTCCTGAAAGTGCCTGCCCATCTTTTCACCTCCCAGGGTTCGCTATGTCACCCTAGTGAACTGTCCCACTGAAGAATAACAGCAACACTCTACTGATCATCCAACCTTGACTTGGTTGTCATTTCTTTGCAGTGCCACAGAACAGCTTTGAGTGACAGATTTAGAGGCATAACCTCTAGTGCCAAATCCTAACTTCCTAACTTGGGTTCAGCCTCAGGAGGTCCAAAGTGTTCTCAGGTCCCACGCTTCTCACCTTCCCCACACGCCATGCTAAGGGACGAAGGAAGGCATCTGAAACCCCACAGAATTATCTCGGAGAGGATCCTGGTATTTTGAGCCAAATACATGTTTCTCAAAACCTTGGCTTTATTGTGGATAAAGACCTACAATCCAAAGTTCTCAGCGCTCCATGTCACAGACATGGTTTCGTTAACTCCAGAATCAGAATGCCTGAGAAAGGGGTTTTAAGAGAGACACATGTTTTGAACTTATCTGACCAAGCAAAGTGGGTGGGGGTACTGATTGCACCAGGCAGTTGGGGTCCTTAGCAAAAATCTCAAAAACAGATCTTGAATATTTTCACTGACAGATAAACTAGTTCTCATAGTTGTAGACAAATGCTACACGGCAGGTACTCTTTTTCCTGCTCTCCTGAGCTTTTCCAACAACCCCCATGCACTTCAAAATCTCCTTCATCCATCCGTCCATCCATCCATCCGCTCATTGAACAAATGTTTACCGAGAGCCTACCCTGTGGCAGGCACTGCTGTGTATCAGGGACTCAGCATAGCCCAAAACAGATATAGCCCTTTCCTTCATGGACTTTACACTCCAAGAGGAAATAACAGTTATTCAAAAAGAAAAACAAATGAATATCATAAAATATTGTGCTAAAGACTATAAAGGAAAAAATGTCTCTGCAAGAGAATAAGCAAGAACACAGCCTTTGTGTGGTTAGGTATGGCTTCTCTAAAGGAATGACAACATTGCTGAGAAGGAAAGGATGTGCAGATACTATTCGGTGCGAAAAAGGAGCGAGGAAGGCTTTCCAGGGCAGGTGAGCAGAGACTATGTGAAGAACTGGAGGCAGGAGAGAGCAGAGGGTGTGGTCAGGTCCTGAGGGAGGCAGGTGAGACAGTAGAACAGTGGAGTGAGGTGCTGATTAGTCAGAAAGCCAGGCCACTCAGACCTTGTGGCCTCATGAGCCAGAATACGCAGGGCCCCCCAGGCCAGGCAAGGACTTCGGGAAATGTTACGAGAGGAGTGATGCCATCTGACTTAGTTTTTAAGAGACTGCTCCAGCTTCTGCCTTGACAATGAGCCTGAGGGCTGAGACAGGAGGTGAAGAGACTATTAATGGCACAGATTCCCAGCATGAGGTCTGAGGACTAGTGTCATCAGCATCCCCTGGGAACTTAGAGAAAGCAGATTCAGACTAACCGAATCAGGATCCCTGTGACGGGGCCCAGTGTTTTAACAAGCCCTCCATCAAAGCCTGTAACCACTAGTTTAGGAGGTTACCACGTAGTCCTGGCAAGAAACTATGATGACATAACAGGCTGGTGATGGTAGAGACGAAAACCATTAATCCACGAACAATTCTTAGGTATTAAGAGGTGTTCTTTACCAATATGGCAGAGATGAGTAAACAGAACACCTGTGCAGCTGAAATCAGCAAAACACACCAATTAGCCCCCCATTCAATAAGAAGCACCTATTTCACAGATATAGTTTCTTCTTTAACTGCTAGTTTTAGAAGGGGAACTGAACTGCTTAAGAGAGAACAACTTTGTGAGATGAGGTCCTCAGACGTGTGCATGCAGAATATTAGAATGTGGAGAGGGCACTAGTGGCCACCTAGTGTGACCTTTACCGAGGATGTCCAGGGGTCCAAGGTGTGTCTGAGGTCACATCAACCACAGCAGACCTGACACTAGGGCCGTCCACCTCTCCCACATCTTTTCTCTCCCAACACCCCTTCCAAAGACTCATGATGCTGGCTGGTGTTCATTTATATAAAAAACGTTTAAGTAAACTTCATTTGATGACTATGAAATAGCAGACAGTGGAGTATCCCAGCTAAGTGAGAGGCAGCCTGTTCAAATAGCTCCTGAACGTTCCAGCTAAGACTCCACTCCGTGTCCTTAGCCACCATCCTCCTCTCGGTGCAGATATGCTTGCAGGCTGCAAATACACTCATGAGAGGGATTAGAGACACTTCCAAGTGCAGGAGAGGGACCGAGCAACCAGGAGAGGCCTCTTCCTTGGCAACACTGATTAGGTGCTCCAAATTGCCCAGGGAAGCAACGTCTCTCTCCAAATAGAATGGAGATGGGGAAAAAAATCCATGGCAAACATCAAGAAAGAGGCAGCAGCTCCAATAATATCTTCATCCAAAAACAAACCCCAAACCTTAATATCAGTCAATGTTCTTTTTTTACATTATTTTCTCAAAATAAAGAACAGCTGAATGGAGTGGGAGTTTTGATGGGGACAAATGATTTCTATAATTTGTTCTGGTCGTTTTCTTCATTTGTTCTTAACAGATCAATAGCTACCTTCACCCACTCTCCCACAATTCAGCAATGTGGAAGAGAATGAGTTTCTGCAGAAAAGTTGTGACTCATTTGGGGGTTTGGGTTGGGGCATCCACACAGATTTCAATTCGGGAAAACCTTACTGTTCAGTATTGATGTCAGCACCTCAGCTGAGTTTAAATATCAAATATTTACTCAGGGGAAAATGTAATTACTTTTAAATTAAGGAAGCTTAGACATGAATAAAATAACAAAAAAGAATGATGCTTTCTCTTCAGTCCTAAAACAATCTACGACGGGAAACTCCTTCCCATGAAGATGGGGAGCTCACAGCCACTCAACTATGTCATTCCAGGTGTTTCTGGTGACCCAGATGGGCTATGCTATGGTTCTGAGGGGGCTAGCAGAATGTGACTTCAAGGGAACCTCTTTAATACACAGGCTTTCAGTGCCTGCTTTGCCCAGAGAGGCAGAGAAACCCAGAGGGAGAGAAATTAAAGAAACAGACACACAGAGTTGGAACGAGAGAGAGACACACACACACAAAGATTGAACACACACCCAGGAGTGGCTGCTTCAGCTGCCATGGTCTCCATTTCCTGTCCTTGGAATTCTAAAAATCTGCTCATGTCCTTAAAGCCAGGCCTCTCACAACCACAGCACACTGTGGAGAATAACCTCTGGTTCTGATGACTTTGGAGGCACTGGCTTCCATTTTTTTTCAGTCAACATGACTACACTAATCTACATGATAAATAATCATAATTCAATTCACAAATATTAAACTCACAAAGGAAGCAAATGCAGTCAGATGACTCTCTCCCTAAAATCTGCTGATGCTCTCCACTGCTCTGAGGACACAGGCCAATTTCTCCAACCTGCTTTCACCTCACCACCCACCTTGCATCCTGTGCTCCGCTCAGAACCATGGACAGTTACCCAGACCCACCAAGGCCCCATCTCTTCTCCAGGCCTCTCCATAAGACCTCCACCCTCCCCACAAGACCTCACACTGCCTTTTCCCATGGTTCACTAGCCAGTCCAACCTCTGGTTCTCAGCATTTACAGAACAGCCTTCTCTAAATCCCCTCAACTCTGATTCCTAAGTGTCCCCACAGGACAGTGTGGCTGTCCCAGTCACAGCAGTCTGGACTCTTTCTCCACCTTCAGGACTGGGTTGTACTTTGTATGTTCACTGCTATATCCCAACCTCCCAAAACTGAGGACAGTGTTTAAAGAGTGCAAATTTAGGGTCTCTGTGGGCTAAACCAGTCTTCATTTTCTTTGAGAATAACAAAAAGGAATTTTCACTAAGCGACATCAGCAAAAGAATTGCATCCTCCCAGAATTCCTTATGAAGGTCCAGGTCAAGCAACACCCAGATGTCATGGGCCCAGCTTTAGCTCACCGCCAGATGTGGGATTTTAAGAGGCAGCACAGCCCTGGACCAGTGTGGTTTGCTGGTAATGGGGGTGGGTGCTGAGGGATGTTGCCTCAATTTTCAGCCAGCCCACTGCACAGATAAGCAGACTATTTGTCTGAGCTTGAGTTCCCTGGGAAACAGAGTCTGAGATTTGTGTGCAGGAGGTTTACTGGGAGTCCTCTTGGGATCACTCCTGGAGGGAAAGGAAGGGAGCAGGATGAAGCAGAGGGAGGAGCTGACCTATGAGGTCCTCTCAACAAGGCCCTCTGGGTCCCTGGGGGAATTTGGGCGTTTGAAGGGCCTCTTAGAGATTGTCCTGAATTGAGGCAAGGGGGCCAGGCATTTGTGCTCTAGAGGAAAAGTCACTGGATGCTGGGATGGATCACGACCTTGGGCAGCGAGCAATTAGGAGGGAGAATGATGTCTGGGAGCTGTCTGTGGCCTCACTCACTGCAGCTGGGGAACGGGGCCTGGGCTGCACAGCACAGCAGCCACCACTGGATTTTGGAAGATGGAGAGAAAGGCTCTGATTGTTCATCACTTTCCATTGGCCAGAACTCATGGGTCCAGGATGCTCGTCAACTACAACTTGGCTTCAACTGATTAACAATACGATGATGGGACAGATTTCTTCCCAACATTCTTCCAGGGATAAATCTAAAGAGCTAGAAAGCACTTTTCATATGAAAATACAGTTCTCTCAAGAGACTTTTGGTAGTAGAGATGTGTAGCTTGGGTAAAGAGGGGTTGAGGAAACACAGAAAACTTTAGGGGACCTCAATTAAGAACAAGAAACAGTAGCTATGCATTATTCCTTCCACAGGCTTCCCCAGAGAAAGGAACAGAATCAGAATCAATCTAGATTAATCATGAAGATCCAGACCCTCAAAGGGAATTTTCCTGAGGACCTATAAGAGCATAGATAGAAACTTGATGTATATTTGTTTAACCAAATTGAATGAAATCTTACACAAAGTTATGGCACTCAGACTTTTATTCTGAAATAGGGAAGGTTTTAGTTCTAAAATATGCTAAGTCAGTCTTTTAAAGGTAAATTAATAAATATGTCCTGGGGTTTGGAGATGAAAACAGGAGGTAAAGGAAATAACAGAAAAGGAAAGGGGGTCTTATAGGAAGCAGGGAGTAGATAAGTGGAATCTTCTACTGCATTCTGGCTGTGTCTGAGCCAAGGAAGAAACTGGAAAGGCATCTAAGAGGGGCTGACAGATGTGGGCCCCAGGAAGGTAGAAATCAATAATTCTGAGTCATAAAACCAGAAAGGCATTGAACATTTGGATGGTGAAGCAGACTCAGGGGGGGGGAAAAAAAAACCTTGGGTTATGAACAATATCTGCAAAAATAAATAAACAAACACAAGCTACTTGCCACAACTGTTGGGAACAGAGGAATTACCTGACTACCCACTAAAAATGTATAAACTCTCACTAATATTGCCCTTATGTATGGTGCTGTTTTACATTATTTTAGTGGACATAAAAATTTATAAGCTTTCATAGACTCATTTGGACCTTCCACTGCCTTCCCTTATTTCAAATATGATGCCCTAGAATGTGAATTCTCCTACTATGAGGGGTTTTAATACCTAATCTCTGTGGTTAGGGAGAAGCTATTGCATCTACACACGTTTTATTAATGGACACATATGTGTTCGATTGCAGCTTATCAATGTCCACAAACTCAAGGAACTTAACAAGAAAGATGGCGGTCCCAGCTCCGTCATTTACTAGCCTCAAGATCTTGCAAAATCCTCTTAAGACATAGCTTTCTCATGTCTTAAATAATGTAGGAATGAATATTAAACAGTCCCTGTCCATCTTGCAACAATTTCTGATTCAAAGATTTTGTAAGTGAAAGTAATTTGTAAATTTTAAAATGCAAAACAAACATAAGTAATTATTATGACATGTAGAGAGTATAGGAGCCTATTACAGAAAGAACATAGAAAATTTCCAGTAAAATTGGTGAAAAAATATTTTAGATATAAGTTCATTTACATCTGGTCACTTTTCAACCTAGTGATAAAAGCTACCACAACATGAAACATAGTAAGAAATGAATTTCTTCATGGTTACCGTAGAAATGCTTTCCATGTTCTAAATAGCATTACAAAACAGCTGTGTCTGGTGTGATTAAAAAAAAAAGTCAATATTTACCAAGCACACTTAATATGGGTTCACATTGTTTTAAGGGTTTTATATGTATGAACTCATTTAAGAACCCCATTACAACCATCAGAGGAAGGTACTATTATTACATCCACTTTACAGATGAGAAATCTGAGGCTCCAAGAAGTTAAGTGTCTAACCCCAAATCCCAGATACAGGAAGTGGAAATCCTGAGAGGTGCAGCTCAGTGGTCTGTCTCCTAAGCCAACCCAGGGACACACCAGGAGACAGAGAATATCAACACTAACCTTGAAAAGTCATAACTGTGGGAAGCGGGGTAGGAAGCAAGGTCAGGGCAAGAAGGTATTTTTAAAATGTTACCGTGCTTAATGTTTTTACCTCTTTCAAGTGTATAAAACTATGTGATTAAAATCAAACCCCTAGCCCACAACAATCTATTTCTCCTTTATAAAGGAACAGACTTGTCCATGGTGGTTCTCTGCCTGATCTCACACTGACCTACCTCATTCCCAATCTTTAATGACCAACAATTCAACTCGAACCAGGGTAAATGGACAGTTTGGTCATGCCTTCAATCTGTTACCAGAACTTCTATGGCAACTACCTTAGAAAAAGGAAGTGATCCTGTAGCTTGGATCATCTCCTATCTTTCAGAAAAAGAATGCTGGAAAGCATCAATGATCCACACCTTTCAGCCAGCAATCTGTAATAATGAGCCCTGTTCTCCTACAGGTCAGAGCACGATACCCTACCATTCAGGGAGGATGGAGCAAGTCAAAGGTCTTTTGAGCTGATGTGACCACAGGAAAGCATGGTCATTTTCAACTGCCAGGAAAGCTTCATTCACTTCTCAAACACGAGCACCTTCTCTGTGCCAGGCACTGAGTCAAATCCCAGAACACAGAATAAGGATGGCCCAGTCTCTGCCCTGAGAAGTTCAAAACATAGCAGGGAAAGGCCAGAGCATAAATCTCCACCTGTGATGAGTACTATAAAAGAGACAGGGAGAGAGGTAATGGGAACACAGAGGAAGGAGAGAACAGAAAGAGATGCATATTCAGGAATCATTTCTGAGTAAGATGGATGGGACTGGGGGTCCAACCACATGAGGTGGAAGAGAAAAAGAAATGGCTTCAAGATTTCTAGCTCCCAGACCAGCTCAGACTAATATAAGGAGACTAGTTCTACAAAGCTGTACCTGAGTCCATTTGCTCAAAAGTCCAAAGCTTTAAACTACTATTAGCACAACCTGTTGGCCACAGTAGAAGTTGGCATATATTGGGCTGGCATTAAACTTTATCTAAATAAACTTTGGAAGTTTCAAAGTGAAAGACCATTCTGAATATGATGACATCCTTAACCTAGAAGAGGAGGAAAGGATAGTGGTTAAAAATATATGAGCTCTGCACAGACATAGAGAACAGACTTGCGGTTGCCAAGGGGGAGGGGGTGGGGGAGGGAAGGATTGGGAGTTTGGGCTCAGCAGATGCACACTATTACATAAAGGGTGGGTAAATGACAAGGTCCTACTGTATAGCACAGCGAACTATAGTCAATAAAACATAACGGAAAAGAATATTAAAAAGAATGTATACATATGTAAAACTGAATCACTTTGCTGTACAGCTGAAATTAATACAACATTGTAAATCAACTATATTTCAATAAAAAATAATTAAAGTATATGAACTCAGCAAATGGGCAATAAAAAGAAATAAAAGGCATCCAAATTGGAAAGGAAGAAGTAAACCTGTCACTGTTGCAGATGACATAATTTTATAAATAGAAAACCCTAAAGACTCCACCAAAAAAACTATTAAAAATAATAAAGGAATACAGTAAAGTTACAGGGTACAAAATCAACATACAAAAATCTGTTGCATTTCTGTAGGCTAACAATGAGCTAACAGAAAGAGAAATTAAGAAAACAATCCCATTTATAATCACAACAAAAAGAATAAAATACCTAGGAATACATTTAACCCAGGAGGTGAAAGACCTGTACACAGAAAACTATTAAGACATTGTTGAAAACAATTGAAGAAGACATAAATAAATGGAAAGATACTCTGTGCTCACAGATAGGAAGAGTTAACATAGTTAAAAAGGCAATGTTACGTAAAGCAATCTACAGATTCAATGCAATCCCTATCAAAACACCAAGGATATTTTTCACAGAACTAGAACAAAAAATTCCAAAATTTATATGGAACCATAAAAGACCCTGAATAGCCAAAACAATCCTGAGAAAGAAGAGCAAAGCTGGAGGTTTTACCCTCATTTATTCTAAAATACATTACAAAGCTATAGTAATCAACACAGTATGGAATTGGTAGAAAGACAGATACATAGATCAGTGGAACAGAATTAAGAGCCCAGAAATAAACCCAAACATATATGGACAATTAATTTACAACAAAAGAGCAAAGAACATATGATGGAGAAAGGACAGTCTTCAATAAATGGTGTTCAGAAAACTGGACACTTACTCACATGCAAAAGAATGAAACCAGGCCACTATCTCACACCATACACAAAAATCAACTCAAAATGGATCAAAGTATTGAATGTAAGACGTGAAACCATAAAATTCCTAAAAGAAAACTAGGCAGTACATTCTTTGACATTGGTCTTAGTGATATCTTTCTGAATCAGTCTGCTCAGGCAAGGGAAACAAGAGCAGAAATAAACAAATGGGACTATATCAATCTAAAAACCTTCTGCAAGCAAAGGAAATCATCAGCAAAACAAAAACCTACCAAGTGGGAGAAGATATTTGCAAATCATATATCTGATAAAAGATTAACATCCAAAATATATAAAGAACTCATACAACAGCACTTAACAAAAACAAAAAAAAACAATTAAAAAATGGGCAGAGGATGTATACACTAATAGGTATAAAATAGATAACTAATAAGAACCTGCTGTAAAAAAAAATAATTAATTAAATAAAATAATGGGCAGAGGAACTAAATAGACATTTTTCCAAAGAATACATATGATGACCAACAGTCACATGAAAGGATGTTCAACATCACTAATCATGGAAATGAAAATCAAAACCAAAATTAGATATCACCTCACCTGTTGGAATGGCTATTATCAAAAAGGCAAGAAATAACAATTGTTAGAGAGGATGTGGAGAAAAGGGAATCCTTGTGCACTGTTGGTGGGAATGTAAATTAGTGCAGCCATTGTGGAAAACAGTGTGGAGATTCCTCAAAAAATTATAACTAGAAACACCATATGATCCAGCTATTCCACTTCTGGGTATTAATCTGAAGAACACTAAAACACTAATTCAAAAAGATATATGTACCCCTATGTTCATAGCAGAATTATTCATAATAGCCAAGATGTGGAAGCAACCTAAGTGCCCATCAATGGAATGGATAAATACATGGCATATATATATATATATATATATATATATATATATATATATATATAGACACACACACACACACACACATATAGATACATGGTGTGTGTGTGTATGTGTGTATATATATATATATATATATATATATATATACATACAATGGAATATTACTCAGCCATAAAGAAAGATGAAACTTTGCCATTTGCAACAACATGGACAGAACTGGAGGGCATTATGCTAAACGAGGTGCCAGATAGAAAAAGACAAACACTGTATGACTTCAGTCATACATGGAATCTATAATAAAAACCAACAAAACAAAATCAAATAAATGGACAAACAAAGCCAAACAAAAACAAACATGTAGATATCAAGAACAGAGTAGTGGTTACGAGGGGAAGGAGCTGGGGGGAGGGTGAAACGGGTTAAGGGGGTCAACTCTGTGATGATGGATGGAAACTAAATTTTTGGTGGTAAGCACTCTGCAGTGTATACAGAAGTAGAAATATAATGTTGTACATATGAAACTTACATATTGTTATAAACCAATGTTTACCACAATAAAAGAAAAAATAAAAGAAATAAAAATTTTAAAGGATAAAAGCTCTAATACCAGACTGTCTTGGGGGTAAGTCAATAGTACATGACCTTGGTCAGGTCATTTGTCTTCTCTAAGACTCAGATTTATTCAAATCTAAAAGAAAAAATAAAATAGTAAATACATCATAGAGCTGTTTTGTGGATTATAACATGCACAGCATGAACAAGGACTCCCACACACTGCTCAAGGAATATAAGCTGACAGCACTATTTTTGAAAATTGACTGTCAATATCCGTTAGTGTTGTACATACGTTCTATGCTGCAGCAGCTTCACTCTTAGGAATTCACTCAACAGAAGTGTGTACACATGGGCTCTGAATGATACACAGGAGAATTACATAGTGTTCCTACATGTAATAATAAAAAATTAAAAATAATACAAATTTCCAGCCACAGAAAAATGCATAAATTGTGGTGTTCATCTGATGATAAACTATACAGTATAGCACAAGTAATAACAACATACAAAGAGATGAATGAATCTCACAAACATAATATTGAGGAAAGATGCCAAACAGTACCTATTATATGACTCCACTTAAATTACCTACAGAAATATGCTAAACTAATAAATGTTGTTAAAAGAATAATGATTAACCTTGGATTAGTAACTGGAAGGAACACTAAGAAAGCTATGAAGATTCTGGTGATACTCTGACCTTATTTGGAAGCTGCTAACCTGAATGTATTTACTTTATAAAAATTTATATGGCTATACATTATCACTTGAGCATTTTTCAGTATTTATGCTATATGTCACTTAAAATTCATTTTTTAAAGTGATATTCTACCTGTAAAACTCTCACACTACACAATTTCATGGCTTGGTACAAAGCTACAATAATCGAGACAGTGTGGTAGCAAAAGTACAGACACATAGGCCCGTGGAACAGAATAGAGAAATAGACCCACACACATACAGTCATCTGATTTTTAGCAAAGGACAAAGGCAATTCCATGGAAAAAGGGTGGTCTTTTCAACAAATGGCTCTGGAATAACTGCATGTCCATACGAAAAAAAAAGAGAAAGGGCAGACAGCAGAAGCAAGAAGTACAATCCTGCAGCCTGTGGAACAAAAACCACATTCACAGAAAGATAGACAAGATGAAAAGGCAGTGGGCTATGTACCAGATGAAGGAACAAGATAAACCCCCAGAAAAACAACTAAATGAAGTGGAGATAGGCAACCTTCCAGAAAAAGAAATCAGAATAATGACAGTGAAGATGATCCAGGACCTCGGAAAAAGAATGGAGGCAAAGATCGAGAAGATGCAAGAAATGTTTAACAAAGACCTAGAAGAATTAAAGAACAAACACCTAGAAGAATTAAGGAACAAACGAACAGATATGAACAATACAATAACTGAAATGAAAAACACACTAGAAGGAATCAATAGCAGAATAACTGAGGCAGAAGAACGGATAAGTGACCTGGAGGACAGAATGGTGGAGTTCACTGCCGCAGAACAGAATAAAGAAAATGAAAAGAAGTGAAGACAGCCTAAGAGACCTCTGGGACAACATTAAACATAACAACATTAGCATTCTACAGGTCCCAGAAGGAGAAGAGAGAGAGAAAGGACCCAAGAAAATATTTGAAGAGATTATAGTCGAAAACTTCCTTAACATAGGAAAGAAAATAGGCACCCAACTCCATGAAGCGCAGAGAGTCCCAGACAAGATAAATCCAAGGAGAAACACGCCAAGACACATAGTAATCAAATTGACAAAAATTAAAGACAAATAAAAATTATTGAAAGCAACAAGGGAAAAAATGACAAATAACATACAAGGGAACTCCCATAAGGTTAACAGTTGATTTCTCAGCAGAACTCTACAAGCCAAAAGGGAATGGCATGATATATTTAAAGTGATGAAAGGGAAAAACCTACAACCAAGATTACTCTACCTGGCAAGGATCTCATTCAGATTCAACAGAGAAATCAAAAGCTTTACAGACAAGCCAAAGCTAAGAGAATTCAGCACCACCAAACCAGCTCTAGAACAAATGCTAAAGGAACTTCTCTAAGTGGGAAACACAAGAGAAGAAAAGGACCTACAAAAACAAAACAGTAACAATTAAGAAAATGGTAATAGGAACATACATATCGATAATTACCTTAAATGTGAATGGATTAAATGCTCCAACCAAAAGACACAGACTCACTGAATGGTTACAAAAACAAGACCCATATATATGCTGTCTACAAGAGAGCCACTTCAGACCTAGGGACACATACAGACTGAAAGTGAGGGGACGGAAAAAGATATTCCATGAAAATGGAAATCAAAAAAAAAAGCTGGAGTAGCAATAGTCATATCAGATAAAATAGACTTTAAAGAATGTTACAAGAGACAAGGAAGGACACTACATAATGATCAAGGGATCAATCCAAAAAGAAGATATAACAATTATAAATATATATGCACCCAACAAAGGAGCACCTCAATACATAAGGCAACTGCTAACAGCCATAAAAGAGGAAATTGAAAGTAACACAATAATAGTGGGGGACTTTAACACCTCACTTACACCAATGGACAGATCATCGAGACAGAAAATTAATAAGGAAACTCAAGTTTAAATGACACAATAGACCAGACAGATTTAATTGATATTTATAGGACATTCCATCCCAAAACAGCAGATTACACTTTCTTCCCAAGTGCACACAGAACATTCTCCAGGATAGATCACAACTTGGGTCACAAATTAAGCCTCAGTAAATTCAAGAAAATTGAAATTATATCAAGCATCTTTTCTGACCAAAACGCTATGAGATTAGAAATCAATTAGAGGGTGAAAAAATGTAAGAAACACAAACACATGGAGGCTAAACAATACATTACTAAATAACCAAGAGATCACTGAAGAAATCAAAGGAAATCAGAAAATACCTAGGGACAAATTTCAACGAAAACATGACGATCCAAAACCTATGGGATGCAGCAAAAGCATTTCTAAGAGGGAAGTTTATAGCAATACAAGCCTACTTCAAGAAACAAGAAAAATCTCAAATAAACAATCTAACCTTACACTTAAAGGAACTAGAGAGAGAAGAGCAAACAAAACCCAAAGTTAGCAGAAAGAAAGAAATCATAAAGATCAGAGCAGAAATAAATGAAATAGAAACAAAGAAAACAATAGCCAAGATCAATAAAACTAAAAGCTGGTTCTTTGAGAAGATAAACAAAATTGATAAACCATTAGCCAGACTCATCAGGAAAAGGCTGGAGAGGACGCAACTCAATAAAATTAGAAATGAAAAACGAGGAGTTACAACAGACACCACAGAAATACAAAGCATCCTAAGAGACTACTAAAGTAACTCTATGCCAATAAAATGGACGATCTGGAAGAAACGGACAAATGCTTAGAAAGGTATATCCTTCGAAGACTGAACCCGGAAGAAATAGAAAATATGAACTGACCAATCACAAGTAATGAAATTGAAACTGTGATTAAAATTCTTCCAACAAACAAAAGTCCAGGACCAGATGGCTTCACAGGTGAATTCTATCCAACATTTAGAGAAGAGCTAACACCCATCCTTCTCAAACTCTTCCAAAAAACTGCAGTGGAAGGAACACTCCCAAACTCATTCTATGAGGCCACCATCACCCTGATATGAAAACCAGACAAAGATACTACAAAAAAAGAAAATTACAGATGAATATCACTGATAAATATAGAGGCAAAAATTCTCAACAAAATACTAGCAAACAGAATCCAACAACATATTAAAAGGATTATACACCATGAGCAAGTGGGATTTATCCCAGAGATGCAAGGATTTTTCAATATATGCAAATCAAACAATGTGATACACCATATTAACAAATTGAAGAATAAAAACCATATGATCATCTCAATAGATGCAGAAAAAGTTTTCGACAAAATTTAACACCCATTTATGATAATAACTCTCCAGAAGGTGGGCCATAGAGGGAACCTACCTCAACATAATAAAGGCCATATATGACAAACCCACAGCAAACATCATTCTCAATGGTGAAAAACGGAAAGCATTTTCTCTAAGATCAGGAACAAGACAAGAATGTTCACTCTCACCACCGTTACTCAACATAGTTTTGGAAGTCCTAGTCACGGCAATCAGAGAAGAAAAAGAAATGAAAGGAATACAAATCCAAATAGAAGAAGTAAAGCTGTCACTGTTTGCAGACGACATGATACTGTACATAGAGAATCCTAAAGATGCCACCAGAAAACTACTAGAGCTCATCAATGAATTTGGTAAAGCTGCAGGACACAAAATTAATACACAGAAATGTCTTGCATTCTTATACACTAACGATGAAAAATCTGAAAGAGAAATTAAGGAAACACTCTCATTTACCACTGCAACAAAAAGAATAAAATACCCAGGAATAAACCTACCTAGGGAGATAAAAGACTTGTATGCAGAAAACTGTAAGACACTGATGAAATAAATTAAAGACAATACAAACAGATGGAGAGACATACCATGTTCCTGGATTGGAAGAATCAATATTGTGAAAATTAGTATACTACCCAAAGTGATCTACAGATTCAATGCAATCCCTATCAAATTACCAATGGCACTTTTTACAGAACTAAAACAAAAATAATCTTAAAATTTGTATGGAGACACAAAAGACCCCGAATACCCAAAGCAGTTTTGAGGGAAAAAAATGGAGCTGGAGGAATCAGGCTCCTGGACTTCAGACTACACTAAAAGCTACAGTAATCAAGACAGTATGGTACTGGCACAAAAACAGAAATATAGATCAATGGAACAGGATAGAAAGCCCAGAGATAAACCCACGTACTTATGGTCAACTAATCTATGACAAAGGAGGCAAGCGTATACAATGGAGAAAAGGCAGTCTCTTCAATAAGTGTTGCTGGGAAAACCGGACAGCTACATGTAAAAGAATGAAATTAGAACACTCCCGAACACCATACACAAAAATAAACTCTAAATGGATTAGAGACCTAAATGTAAGACTGGACACTATAAAACTCCTAGAGGAAAACATAGGAAGAACACTCTTTGACATAAATCACAGCAAGATCTTTTTTGATCCACCTCCTAGAGTAATGGAAATAAAAACAAAAATAAACAAATGGGACCTAATGAAACTTAAAGCTTTTGCCAAGCAAAGGTAACTACAAACAAGACGAAAAGACAACCCTCAGAATGGGAGAAAATATTTGCAAAAGAAGCAACTGACAAAGGATTAATCTCCAAAATATATAAACAGCTCATGCAGCTCAATATTAAAAAAACAAACAACCCAATCAAAAAATGGGCAGAAGACCTAAACAGACACTTCTCCAAAGAAGACATACAGATGGCCAAGAAGCACATGAAAAGCTGCTCAACATCAATAATTATTAGAGAAATGCAAATCAACACTACAATGAGGTATCACCTCACACCGGTTAGAATGGGCATCATCAGAAAATCTACAAACAACAAATGCTGGAGAGGGTGTGGAGACAATGGAACCCTCTTGCACTGTTGGTGGGAATATAAATTGATACAGCCACTATGGAGAACAGTATGGAGGTTCCTTAGAAAACTAAAAATAGAATTACCATATGATCCACCAATCCCACTACTGGGCATATACCTGGAGAACACCATAATTCAAAAAGAGTCATGTACCACAATGTTCATTGCAGGACTATTTACAATAGCATGGTCATGGAAGCAACCTAAATGCCCATCGACAGACGAATGGATAAAGAAGATGTGGTACATATATACAATGGAATATTACTCAGCCATAAAAAGGAACAAAACTGGGTCATTTGTAGAGACGTGGATGGATCTAGAGACTGTCATACAGAGTGAAGTAAGTCAGAAAGAGAAAAACAAATATTGTATATTAATGCATACATGTGGATCCTAGAAAAATGGTACAGATGAACCAGTTTACAAGGCAGAAATAGAGACACCGATGTAGAGAACAAACGTATGGACACCAAGGGGGGAAAGCGGCGGGGGGTGGGAGGGGGTGGTGTGATGAATTGGGATATTGGGATTGACATATATACATTAACATGTATAAAATGGATAATTAATAAGAACCTGCTGTATAAAAGAATAAAATAAAATTTTAAAAAAGCCTAGGCACACAGACACATACCTACACCTTTCCAAACATAAAGTCAAAATAGATTATAGACCTGAATGTAAAATGAAAAATTATAAAACTTCTAGAAGAAAACTTAAAAGCATGATTCATGAAAGAAAAAATTGCTAAGTTGGACTCTATTAAAACCAAAAATTTCTCTGCAAAAGACAATGCTAAGAGTTTGAAAAGACAAGCTACAGGCTGGGAGATTATATTTGTAAAACACATATCAGAGAAAGGTCTTGTATCTAAAATATGTGAAGAACTCTTAAAATTCAACAATTTAAAAATAAACAACCCAATTTAAAAAGTGGGCAAAAGGTCTGAACAGACACCTCACCAAAGAAGATATACAGTTGGCAAATGAGCATATAAAAAGATGTTCCACATCATATGTCATTAGGGAATTACAAACTAGAACAACATTGAGATACCACTGCATACCTATTTGAATAACTAAAACCCAGAAAACTGTTGATATTAATAGCTGGTGAGGATGCTGACTAACAGGAACTCTTATTCATTGCTGGTGGGGATGCAAAATGTACAGTCACACTGAAAGACAGTTTGTCATTTCCTTACAAAGTTAAACATAACCTTATTATGTGATTCACCAATTGTGCTCCTAGGTATTTACCCAACTGATTTGACAAATTATGTCCATAAGTGCAAAAACCTGCACAAAACAGCTGATTTTAGGACTGAGGTAGGAAATATATGAGTTTGGAGCATTTTATAGTGCTAGAAAGTAAGAAGGTGCTCCAAAAAGAATATTCAAAAACATACATGGTAATGGGAGTATGCCAAAGGGAAACAGGAGCCAACTGGAAGCTCCTAATGACCAAAGCTGGAATAATGTGAGCACAAAACAAAGTAGCACTGGATTATAACCAAAGCAGAAAATAAGTAACCGTGAGTCCATAATGATATATCTAACTGATTGACTAATAAATGGGAGACAAGACCTAAATCTCCTTTGTAAAAGAATTCCAAATAACATATGTAGATATATGCTGCCCTCCAGTGGGTGGAGCATAACGCCCCACTCATGAAGTGTGGGCTGCATGTAGCGACTTCCTTCCAAACAGCACAGTATGGAAGGGGGGAAAAAAGTAACTTTACAGTGGAGAATCCTGAAAAACACCCCCTCAGTCAGGCGATCAAAGTTAACATCAACAATGAAATGTCATGCTGATAATATGCACCTTTGATATGATGTGAGGAAAGTGGTATTTACCTCTGTCATCTTCCTCTCCAAAACCCATAATGCCAGTCTAATCATGAGGAAAACGTCACACAAACCCCAGCTGAGGAGCACTCTACAAAATCTGATCAGCACTCCACAAGGGTATCCCAACCAAGGAAGGGCTGAAAAACCCCACAGCCCAGAGGAGCCAACGTAGACATGACTAATAAATGTAATATGGTACCTTAGATGAAATCTTGGAACAGAAAAAAGGTAAAAGCTAAGGAAATTATATTAATTTTTAAATAATGATATCCTGCTTTTAAAGCTCTCAGCACAGAACCTGGTTTGTAACAAGTGTTCTCTGTATATTAGGTATTAGAACATCATGTGGATGAAGAAGAGGAGGAAGAATTAAGTATAAGAGCAGTTGGGGGAGGAGGTTGGGGGTTATAAATTCTGCCACATTCAGAGAGAGACAGTTATCAGGCCAACAGACAGTTATTGAAATCATGGCAAAGTATACAATTGCTAAGGTCAGCTTCTAAGTACAGAACCTGGGAGACATATTATACACAAGGTAGACAGAGAAGGAATAATTTGGAAAAGAGACTTATTAGGAGGTGGGAAGAGAAGCAAAATAGGATCATCATTCAGAAACAAAGGAAACAGAGTCTCCCAGGAAGGATGGTGTCAAGAGTTTTAATGCTACATAAGACTGGGACAGATGAAAACTATATATAGACTTGTCTGTGACCCCAGCTAGAACTGTTTTAGAAGAGTTGAACTGGGAATGCAACTTAAAGGAGTAAAGGCAGTGAAACATGAACCACTAGGGCAATGAAGGTATGGGAAGAAATGTGACACTGTGTCAAGATGCAGTAGGTAATGGCAGTGTCTTTTTTACAATATTTAAGATGAGCACTTTGGAAAGAAAACAATAGAAGATACAGGAAAGATGGTGTAACTAACAGAGTAAGGTCTGTGAGGGGGTGTGAGGGAAATGATCCAGTTCCCAACTGAAGCCGTTAGCCTTGGAGAGGAGGGTAACCCATCTTCCTCTAAGACAGGCAAGAAAGAAGCAAGGATGAGTACTAATATGGCCTGCTGCAGCCGATTTTGATAATGGTGATGATGATGATGGTGGTGGTGGTGATGATGGTGGTAAGATGATGATGATGGTGTGATGGTGGTGGTGATGATGATGATTTTGATGATGATGGTAGTGATGGTGGTAATGACGCTGATGACGATGTGGTGATGATGGTGATGATGATTTTAATAATGGTGGTAATGGTGATGATGGTGGTGGTGATGATGATGATGGTGGTGGTGATTGTGATGATGGTGGTGGTGACAATGGTGGTGATGGTAATGATGACGGTGATGATGATTTTGATGATGATGATAGTGATGGTAATGATGATGATTTTGATAATGGTGTAATGGTGATGGTAATGAACATGATGGTGATGATGGTGGTGATGATGGTGGTGATGGTAATGATAATGACGGTGACGATTTTGATGATGATGATAGTAATGGTGGTGATGATGGTGATGATAGCTGCAGCTCCATTTATTGAGCTATTCCTTTGTGCTCTGTATTGGATGTCTCACTCATAGCATCACCCCAGGAAGCATGTACTATTGTTACTTTCACTGGACTCAGCTAGGTTAAATAAATTGCCCAAACTGCTAAGTGGCAGAACTTCACTGCTCCTCCCAACACTCTCCTCAGAATATTTCAGACCTTGTCCCCTTTTTGGTGGCAAGCAGTGTGCTTACATTTTCTCCCAGCCCACAAACCTGGGTGTGAGAAGTAAAGGGTACTCTGGTCCACCTTTAAAGTGCTGTGGAGCCTGCGTGAGTCACGTGTCATCTCTGAGACTCAGTCTCTCTGTGGAATGAACAGCTGGAACTAGATGAATCTTTTCAGATTGTTTCTACCTCCAACATTCCTTGATCACTTTTAAAGCCCCCGAAAGACATGGGAAGGCTAGGTGTACCACCTAGCTGCAAAATCTTTCATAGCTTTTAAAGTGAAGAATTGTGGCTACTCAACCCAGAGGTTAGTAAACTTTCTCTGTGAAGGGCCAGAGAGTAAATATTTTAGCTCTTTCCAGCGAGATGGTGTCTGCCACCATGACTCAGCTCTGTAATCACAGTAGAGAAAGCAGTCTTGGACAATACATAAGTGAATGAATGTGGCTGTGTTCCAATAAAACTTTATTCACAAAAACAAGCTGTGAGCTGGATTTGGCCCATGAACTGCAGTTTGCTAACTCTTACGACTTTGGAGCTGTGGCCATTAATACCACCTCTCTTCTATTTAGAGTATGACTTCAGATAAGTCAGTCAAGCTTGCCTCAAATCAGTAAGCTACAGACCACAGGAGGGGAAAAAATCAAGGGCATTTACCTTCGGTGAAAACAGGAGGCAAAGCTACTAACTTTAGTGTCAGTAAAACAATGGAAACAGACTTAGGGATATCACACAGTATGGCGGGGCCAGATGTTCTTCCTTTCCAGTAATAAATAAGAAAAAATAGAATGAAACTGCACCAAGAGTATTTAAGTTAAGAAAGAAAGAAAAAAAAATGAATGATTGCCTATGAAACAACATGCTGTCCTCTAAAGTAGAGGATTTGGCTTCTCTGTATATCTTCAAGAATTAAATAGATAATGATGTGATTGTTAAATCATCAGAAATAGGTCCAAACAGGAACTGATAGAAGGAAGTGAACTTGGAGCCCTCTTTCCTCAGCCTATGAAACCGACAAGGCCCTTCACTGCAGTGCACCACCACGGACACCTAGTCACATCCAAAGTATCCATTCAGTCCCTTCTGACACTCCCATTTACATGGGGACAAGCTGATTTCATCCCCCCCTCCAGGGGAACTGTAATCTGGTCTAAGCCAGTCAAGCAAGATGATCAGGAGTCTCGGGCTGATTCAGAAATGAAGAAACATGGGCACAGGAACCTTGTCTGGACAGGACCAGGTGTAGACAGGGGGCCTGGAACCACTGCAGCTGTTTGAGGGAAGCCAGGCCGAAGGGCAGGGAAGCACCAGGGTGGGCAGGCAGGCCAGGAGTCAGGAGAGTCACGAGCAGTGAAGTCAGGGTCCCCGTTACACCATGGCTTCTGGATCAAATGTCACTTGAAGACTGCTCTACTTTCGGCTTTGGACAGTTACATCACTGATACGTCCCCTCTGCTGTCTGAGCCAGAGCTGGTTTCACTATTACTTTCAAAGATTCCACCCTAACTGTTACATATTCTCTCCCTGATTTGTATCTGTAGCATTCTTTAGGCAAGGAGATGAATGTTTAAAACGATCCTAACACTTTTATCTATTTTTAAAGTACTTTCCTAAACTTTACATTGTTTTTCAAGCACAATAGGCAAATGATCACCTTCTTGTCACTGTGGTTACAACCGGTCAGCAACTCATTTCTTCCACAGCTTGTGAAAGCAAAAGACAGACTAGCTTGAAGTCCCCTCCCCTTTCATCTGATCAGAAAAGAATGATCATAATTCAAAGTCCTTGTCCTCATGAGAGAACTGCCTCTTGCTAATCTGTCTTCCAGTCTCTAAGCTCCTACCTCAGAGAACCTCTGAGTGAAAGCATGGTTTCCACCCCTAGAGAACTCCATCCAAAGGCAAGAAATAAGATATTAGGAATCTTTATGTCTTAGGGCACCAGAAAAGAGATTTCTGATTTAGAATGAGGGAAAGGGGCTAGAAAATGTCAGGCTGTGCTGTTTTGTGTGCTCCCTGCCTCTATTTTTAGTTTCCTCCAGGAACTGAAGGACCACAGGAAATTTTTAGTGTTCAGCATATTGGATACTTTATATGAACATAAAAACAAGCACAGGACAGCCTATTGGCCATCATAACATTCCTCCCTTGCTGACCAGCAGCAAAACAAAGATAATGTATGACCAGCTTCTCCGATCCATTCATCTTCTCAAGATATGCCAAATTCTTAGCCTGGAAAGATGCACGACGGTGAAAATCCATCTTTTAAATGTCATTGAAATAAGGCTACTACTTCAAACACAAAGTCATCTTTTTTCCTTCACTATTACTAAGGAAAACTTTTGCAAATGGCATGCCCTCCTGAAAACTCCAATACAGAGAGAACAGGCCCACTACAAAAGTACGCATGTCTCTACGTGCCCAGAATATAAAGGGAGTCAAGTAGGCCAAGTGGAAAGCAAACAGGAAAGCCAGTGGAAAGCAGACACAGGGACCTCAAAGGTAAACCTGGCTTCTTAAGTTCTGTTTCTGATGAACTTTCTTGGGATTCTATGCCTGTGAGAGAACGTAAAACACTGGAAAAGGAGGGCAAACAGTCTCAAAGCATAAAAAGGTGCCCAGTGGGTCTCTCAGACTCTGGCTGCAGCTTCTGCTTCTACCTGTCCTGATCCATCCATCCCCCTTCCCATCACACTACCTTTTCCTTCATCTCTTCCAAGGTAAAAAGCTCATCTACCAATGGCCCTGTCCTCTCTGGTGCCCGTGGGGCCTGAAATCCCATTAGCATTATTCTTGTATTACTTTTTCTTTCCTATGGGAACACAAGGGAGTAATGTTATAGCCATTATTCTAAGCAAGGAAGGCCAAAAGCCATGGTGCCTTTTCTTCGATGTATCTTCATGCTTGCTTTAAGAAAGAAGAAATAATGTTTGCAAATACCCTGCTGGAAATTCTTTGTATAAGAATCCTACCTGCTTTATCTTTATTTCTTCCTAAATAGTTTAGAGAAGAACTTTCTCCTTTATATCCGCCCCCCACCCTGCCCCGCCAAAAATCATACAAGGACATCATGGGTCAAAGTCACAATTGGATTATGGTTAAAATTATTTCCAAGAGCCCATACCTCTGACACCAAAAATAAAATTATAAAAGGTCCCTTGGGATTATTGAAAAGACCCACCTATGAAAGAAAGCTGAAAGAATTTGGAGGATTACACAAATACTTTGTGAATGTAGTCAACAGTATGTCCTATATTCATATTCTTCAATTCTTTTTCCTTAGCCCATTTTATCAGTGGACACACAACTATGCTAAGCATTTTACACATATTTTTTCATATAAATATTCCATCAACATATTTGCCATTTTAAATAGCTTTCTATCCTTAAGGACAGAAGAGAGATAGACATGGCAACTGTCCCACATACACATATATACACGCATATTTGCATATACAACTCTTCTTCTCCTTACGAGGAATGAAGCAACTTTAAACAAAAAGCTGAAGATAATGGGAAATGATGACTTTTTCTCTTCCCAGTCTGCATCTCTGCATCTCCACAGATAAACCAAATCACAAAGTTGGTTTCTTTACTTACTCTCATGAAAGACAAAATGGTGCAAGTATAGCATTTTCCAACCATAGCTCTATGTTAGAACCTCCAAGAGGATCTTTTAAAGAATATTATACCTGGGCCCCACTCCTGGAGATTCTGATGTAATTGGTTGCATGGAAAGGGCCTTAAATATAGAGTCGGATGGACCTGTATTTGAGCTCCTTCTCGATCACTATGAAGTATATACCCTTGGGTAAGTCACTGAAATTCTCTGCCTCAGTCTTCTAATCTGGACAACGGGAATGGTATTACAGAGAGAATCAGAGATAATATACTCAAAATTCCCAGCATACTCCCTGGCAAACAGTACATCTTCAAAATGGGCAGCTTATTATTTTTCATACTCACTAGTCTTCATGTTTCCTGACAGTAAAACAGAAACCACTGTAAAAGAGAAGGCTATGCAGCCTTCAAGGATTCAAACATGTTTTAAATGTCATGCTGTTTAGGAACTATGTCCATGAAAAATTGTACATGATCCGAAATACTATTGTGACATCTTAAAGAGGTAATACAATTCAGTGCTAAGCGATGATGTATTCTGACTCTTTTATCACACATTTCTTTTTATTAAATGTCTTTATCTAATTTAACACAAATATATTAACTGCCTGGGTTTTTACATGACCAATGTTTTTTTAACCACAATCGAGTATAACAGAAAGCCCTTTAATGTTTATTTAACAGTAGAGCATTACTTGTGTGTAAACAAAGCCCGAAATTGGTGGTCTCTTGTATAGTGGTATTGTTCTTTATTTTTACTTCCTAAGTTACATGTGAATTTATGCTGCATACAAATCTGAGTGGCTATAAGCTGGACACATTCCCAAGATGCTATTAAGTTGTCATGGTCTGATAGCGCTCAGTGTCATCTCCTTTGTGTGGTGCCTTGCTACCAAATGCCTCCAATGTAAAATGCGTGACTGCAAAAATCAAGTACAAACAGGAAGAAGACAAACATGTGCAAATGTGGGGGGAAATCTTTTCCTTTCGGTACATTGACCTGAATTACAAACTGAGTTTTTTTGCTAAAGCAATCCCACGTTTCTATAAACACAGCCCTCTAGTAGAAGAATACCAAAGAAAAAGATGCAAAAAGAGGTACGTTGATGACACCATAGGTCCTGACTTCTACAGGACGGCATATTCTTCCTCCTTTTCAGAGAAAAAGTTCCAGCCCGGTTACTAAAAGTGAAAATGAAGAATCCACAGGAAGAAAGGGTGTAGGCTGGTGTGCAGAATCTGAGCACTCAGGCTCACAGGAAAGGGAGCAAGGGGACAATGGTCGTTCTCCATCCTCACATTCTAGACACTGGAAGGAATAAAAAGGGTACTGGGAAAAGTGCCCCGAGGCACCACCCCAAATGTTTTCAATTACTATTCTGAACATTCATGAGCATCAAAAACATGCTATATGCTAAACACAGTCTTTGGTAGGTATCAATCAAAAGCACACTTTTTCACAAATGAACAGTGGGAAAAAAGCTGCAACTCTGGCATCTTTATGCCTCCTGATTCTTTTCTCTGGGAAAATATTGCTTTTAATTGATGTTTGTTCTTAAAATGGACTCGAGCCTTTGAGGTCTTACTGCTTAGAGCGTTCTTAATGTACAGTCAGTCTACACAGAAAGTTCGTGCTGATTATATGCAGCTCAGAGGATTTCAAAACATCTCCCTAGAAGCTTTGCCTTTCTCCTCAGAATTCCCAGATGAATTTCCTGGAGACTGATTTTAAACAGAGTCTCCTGTCGGATATGGATTTTGCACAGAAGTGAGATGCATCAAAAGTGGTGAGGGAGACGGTCCTGATTCCACCACACAGAGGAACCAAAGCAGCCTCTTCCCAGACACCACCAGTGTTGTGCAGGCATGAAGCACTCCCTTACCCTTCTCCCCTGTGCTTTCCTGGCCATTCTTCCCTCTGGTTTCATCCTTCACGTTTGGCTGGGCTTATTTCAGAGGTCCTGGGCCCTCTCTCTTGGAATTTCTACTAAATTCACTGGATTAGTTTGGTGTGCAGCTTTCTTGTACCTCTTCAGCATTTGGTGGGGTTAATTCATTTTTTTGGGGGGGGGGTCCTTATTACTACTTTATTTTTTATTTAATTTTTATCTTATAGTTGATCTACAACGTTGTGTTAGTTTCAGGTGTACAGCAAAGTGATTCAGTTATACACATACATATACCTTTTCTTTTTCAGATTCTTTTCCCATAGAGGTTATTAAAACTATTGAATAGAGTTCCCTGTGCTATACAGTAGGTCCTTGTTGATTATCTATTTTATATATAGTAGTCTATATATGTTACAATGGGGTTAATTCTTAAAAATGTGTTCACGCCAATGCAATGCCACATGTAGGCCTCAGTCTCGTTGGGGTCCTTCCCCTGCACCCTCACTTGTGGGGTCTGTACCAGCCCTCTCCCATCTCACCCAACATGAAGAATGACTGAAATGGAAAACACAGTATCAGTGATGCAGGAGGAGTGGCCAAGATGGTGCAGTAGGAAGACCCTGAGCTCACCTCCTCCCTTGGGTACCAAAATCACAGTTACCTACAGAGCAGCTATTGATGAGAATGACCTGGAGACGAGCAGAAAAGAGTTCCCACAACAAAAGCAGGAACCACAACAAGATGGGTAGGAAGGGCAGAGATGCTATACCGCAAGACCCCAGGAGGGCAACCCACAAACAAAAGGAAAATTACAACTGCAGATTCTCTCCAAGGAGCAAGCCCCACAGGCTCCCCAGCCTGGGGGTCCTGCACCAGGAAGATGAGCCCCCAGAACATTGGGCTTTGAAGACCAGCAGGGCTTGTGTACAGAACACTGCAAGAGCTATAGGACAGAGGCTCCCTCATGAGCACACACAAAATCTCACACACTCAGAGACCCAGCACAGAGACAGGAATTTGAAAGGAGCCTGGGTCAGATGCCCTAGCTGATCTTGGAGAGACTCCTGAGAGGAAGGAGGCATCAGGACTCCCCCAGGGACACACATGTTAGTGGCAGCCATTTCTGTCAGCTTGTTCTACCACGAGGAGACTGGTGCTGGAAAGAGCCATTTTGCCCTCTAGCTTTTTAGTGCCCTGGGCTTACTCACCTACCAGCCAGTCAGCCCAGTCCCAGGACACCCAGGCCAAGCAGCCAGCTGCATGGGGTCCCAGCATCACTCACCAGGGGGATGGCACCAGTTGCAGGCTCCCCCAGGTCCCCAATCAAGTAGCCTCAGGACCCAGCACTGCTCGCCAGCAGCCAACAGCCTCCACAGGAGGCAGGACCTGACAGCCAACTGGCCAGGGACCAGCCCCACCTACCACCATGCCCACAGTAGTCAACCCCACCATCACAGAAGGGCCCATGCAGCTCACACAGATGGCACCCCTATATCATGTCACTCTGAGGACCAGAGCGGAGTGTGCTGCTAGACCCCATAAAATGAGGGGATAGAAAAATGTATTCAATGAAATGGAAACAAAAAAAAGCTGGGGTAGAAATACTTATACCAGACAAAATAGACTTTAAAACAAAGGCTGTAACCAGAGACAAAGAGGATATTACATATGATAAAGGAATTAATCCAACAAGAAGATATAATAATTGTAAATAGTTATGCACCTAACATAGGTGCATAATGTAAATGGGGTGTTATAGTCCTGTACTATGATTGCATTACTCTCAATTTCTTCCTTTATGTTTTTTAATATTTGCCTGGCCTTAAACAACACATTAAATCAGATGTGTGTGTGTGTGTATATATATATATATATATATATATGATATTCCATTCAAAAGCAGCAAAATACCCATTTTTTTCAAGTACACATGGAACATTTTTCAGAATCAATCACATGCTAGGCCACAAAACAAGTCTCAGTAAATTTAAGAAGATGGAAATCATATCAAGCATCTTTTCTGACCACAATGCTATGAGACTAGTTGAGACAATGGTATAAGAAAACAACTGCAAAAAACACAAACAAGTGGAGGCTAAACAATATGCTACTAAACAACCAATGAATCAGTGAAGAAATCAAGAGGAAAGCAAAGAATACCTGGAGACAAATGAAAATGAAACAAAATAATCCCAAATCTAGGGTCACAGAAAAAGCAGCTCTAAGAGGGAAGTTTATAACAATACAAGTATACCTCAGGAAACAAGAAAAATCTCAAAAGAAAAAAAAAATCTTTACACCTAAAGGAACTAGAAAAAGAAGGACAAACTAAATCCAAAGTCAATAGAAGGAAAGAAATAATAAAGATCAGAGTAGAAATAAATGAAATAGAGAAAAAAAAACAGAGGGCTTCCCTGGTGGCGCAGTGGTTGAGAGTCCACCTGCCGATGCAGGGGACACAGGTTCGTGCCCCGGTCTGGGAGGATCCCACATGCCGCGGAGCGGCTGGGCCCGTGAGCCATGGCCGCTGAGCCTGTGCGTCCGGAGCCTGTGCTCCGCAACGCGAGAGGCCACAACAGTGAGAGGCCCACGTACAGCAAAAAACAAAAAAAAAAATTTTAAAAAAAACAGAAAAGATCAATAAAACTAAGAGATGATTCTTTAAAAAGATAAACAAAACTGATAAACCTTTAGCCAGACTCATCAAGAAAAAAAGAGAGAGGGCCCAAATTAATAAAATCAGAAATGAAATAGAAGTTACAAGCAACACCGCAGAAATACAAAGGATCACAAGAAACTACTGTGTACAATTATACACCAAAAAGACGGACAACCTAGAAGAAATGGATAAATTCTTAGAAACACACAATCCCACATGACTGAATCAGGAACAAATGAAAAACGTGAATAGACCAATTACCAGTAATGAAATTGAATCATTAATTTTAAAAACTCCCAACAAAGAAAGTCCAGGACCAGAGAGTCTCACAGGTGAATTCTACCAAACATTTAAAGAAGAGTTAACGCCTATCCTTCTCAAACTGTTCCAAAAAACTATAGAGGAAGAAAGGTCCAAGCTCATTCTGTGAGGCCAGAATCACCCTGATAACCAAAATGAGACAAAGACACTACAGAAAAATAAAAATTATAGCCCAATAGCACTGATGAACATTAATGCAAAAATCCTCAACAAATTATTAGCAAACCGAATCCAACAAGACATTAAAAGGGTCATACACCATGATCCATGATCATCACTGGGATTTATTCCAGTGATGCAAGGATGGTTCACTAATCAGTCAGTGTGATACACCACATCAACAAAGTGAAGAATAAGAATCATGTGATCATCTCAGTAGATGAAGAAAAAGCTTTTGACAAAAGTCAACATCCATTTATGATAAAAACTCTCAACAAAGTGGGTATAGAGGAATCAAACCTCAACATAATATAGGCCATATATGATAAGCCTTCAGCTAACATCATACTCAACAGTAAAAGCTGAGAAACAAACCCACACTTATATGGTCAATTAACCTACAACAAAGGAGACAACAGTATACTATGGGGAAAAGAGCTTCTTTAATAAATGGTGTTAGGAAACTGGACAGCTACATGCAGAAGAATCACACTGGACCACTTTTCCACACCACGTACAAAAATAAATTCTAAATGGATTAAGGACTTAAATGTAAGACCTGAAAACATAGAACTCCTAGAAGAAAACATAGCCAATAGGCTCTTTGACATCTGTCTTAGCCATACATTTTTTGGCTATGTCTCCTCCGGCAAGGGAAACAAAAGCAAAAATAAACAAAAGGGACTACATCAGACTGAAAAGCTTTTGTATATCAACACAACAAAAAGACTGCCTACTGAATGGGGGAATACATCTGCGAACTATATATCTGATAAGGGGTTAATATCCAAAAAACACAAATAACTAATACAACTCAACATCAAAAAAAAAAGATTTAAAAATAGGCAAAGGACTTGAATAGACAGATTCCAAAGAAGACATACAGATGGCCAACAGACACATGCTCAATATCACTAATCATCAGGAAATCCAAATCAAAACTACCATGAGATATCACCTCACACCTGTCATAACAGCCATTATTAAAAAGACAACAAATAACAAATACTGTCAAGGATGTGGAGTAAAGGGAACGCTCATGCACCATTGGTGGGAATGTAAATTGTTGCAGCCACTGTGGAAAACAGTATGGAGATTCCTCAAAAAAAATAAAAATAAAAATAGGACTACCATACAATCCAGCAATTCCAATTCTGTGTATAGTTCCAAAAAATCGCCTCAAAATCATTAATTTCAAAAGAAATATGCACCCCTATGCTCACTGAAGAATTATCTATAATAGCCAAGATACGGAAGCAACCTAAGTGCCCATCAAAAGATGAATGAAAAAAGAATGTGTGATATATATGTGTGTGTGTGTGTGTGTGTGTGTATATATATATATATATATATATATATATATATATATATATGAAGAATGAAAGCTTGCTACTTGCAACAACATGGATGGACCTAGAGGGAATCATGCTAAGTGAAATAACTCAGAGAAAAACAAATACCATACGATTTCACTTATGTGGAATCTAAAAAACAAAACAAATGAACAAACATAACAACAGAAATAGAGTCATACATACAGAAAATAAACACAGGGGACAGGGATAGGGAGATGAGTGAAATAGGTGACGGAAATTAAGAGGTACAAACTTTCGGTAACAAAATAAATGAGTCATAAGGATGAAATGTATAGCATGGGGAATATAGTCAATAATAATGTAATATATTTGTATAGTAACAGATGGTGACTAGACTTACTGTGGTGATCATTTGTAATATATCAAAATATTGAATCACTATATTATATAACAAGAACTAACAGAGTGTTGTCAGTCAATTATACTTCCAAAACAAACAAACAAAGAAATTTATAGAAAAAGAGATCAGATTTGTTGCTACCAGAGGCAGGATGTAGGGGAGGGGGAA
The DNA here is from genome assembly GCF_011762595.2 of Tursiops truncatus. Taxonomy (NCBI): domain Eukaryota; kingdom Metazoa; phylum Chordata; class Mammalia; order Artiodactyla; family Delphinidae; genus Tursiops; species Tursiops truncatus. The sequence goes on along the minus strand of NC_047043.1, from coordinate 47,579,790 downwards.
TCGGATGCAGGTGGTCAAAAGGTATAAAGGTAAGATAAATAAGTACTAGGGATGTAATGTACAACATGATTAATATAATTAACACTGATGTATGTTATACATGAAAGAAGTTAAGAGAGTAAATCCTAAGAGTTCTCATCACAAGGAAAACATTTTTTTCTTTTCCTCTTATTTTGTATCTATATGAGATGATGGATGTTCACTAAACTTGTGGTAATCATTTTATGATGTTTGTAAGTCAAATTATTATGCTGTACATCTAAAACTTATACAGTGCTGAATGTCAATGATATCTTAATAAAACTGGAAGAAAAAAAAGAAAAGAAATAATATTATCTAATTCAACAGGATACACAGGAGGCAGGAAACACTCTCTTTTACCTAAGTCTAGAAAGTATCTTCCTAATAGAAAAGGTTATAACCACAGAGATAAACCAATTATAAGAAAGATTATTTTCCTATCTGAATCATAAACATGGCTCCAATTTCTGGCTTGCGCTTTTAATGTTCATAGCTTCCCATATTTTACACACACACATACACACACACACCAGCCACTGTATCTGGCTCAATGCATCATTTGATTTCACCAGCCACTGTATCTGGCTCAATGCGTCATTTGATTTCATGTCTTGGAACACCAAGATGTACTCAACTCAGGCAGCCCAACTGCCCTAGTGCAAGATCAGGCTTAGGAGTAAGGGGAAAGCAAAAGGGATGGGGAAGTAGTTTAAATTCCAATAAAGGAGCAGAAAGCTAGAAACATTACTTGGATCCCACCCCCTACAGCTTTCTAAACATTTTGGTATTTCTTCAAAATAATGGATATTGTAAATCAAAGTCAGGAATCCAAATACTACAGAGGCCCAGGAGATAAGTGATGGATCCTGAGTCAGGGGCCTTGGGTGGTCGCAGCACAGGGCACTGTGCAATCTAGAAACATCCTCCATTATCCGATGGCATTTGTCTTGGCTTTTGTCCCACAGCAATATACCCTGCACTTGCTATATAATAGAATTCCTGAAGTTCACCCTTGGCCCAGTGTGTTATGAATATTCTATCTGGGCAGGTGCAGAGTGAATTCTAACATCCAGCTGGGAACTCCAGCTGCCACCTCTCCTTCTTCCTTGCCAGCTTCAGGTCTTTGCTCAAATGTCCCTTTTCAGGCAGACCTTCCCTGACCTCCTCTGCCAGCAATTCCCCTTCCCTGCTCTACTCTTCTCCATAGTTCTTCTCATCTGACTTAATATAACTGTTATTTATGTGTCTGCCTCTCCTTCCTTTCGGAAACAATCTTTGTAAGGGTAGAAATTCGGTCCATTTTTTTTACTGCTCTATCTTCAGCACCCAGAACGGTAGCTGGCACAGAGCAGATGCTCAACTACTTGTGGGTCGGATGAAAGACTTCATCCTTGACCGGGAGATGTCAAGAGTGACTGGCCCCATCCAGGTCTTCCAGCTGCTAATGGAGGAATGACAGAACACAAGAAGCTGAGAAGTCCACAAGATGAAAATGAACCCTAAGAGCAGCAATGAAGCCCCCACTACACCTCTCCTGATAATGGAATCAACTGCTTCGTAAGGGATGTGTGTTGTCATGGTGACACAAGGCAAGAGAATGGAGAAGATGGGAGGGAGCAATAGCTATACCATTCGGAATGGTTTGCTTCTTCAAGATGGATTTAACACACTTCACAGCCTACGACCATGGGACAGCAGCCAGCTCTAAGTTAGTACCTAATGCTTAAGGTTTGCAAATCAGACTATCTGCCCTGGAGAAATAGTAGGGAGGGCTCAAGTCCCACAGGTGGCGATGGGGCCAGAGTGGTGCTGTGATACAGTGAAGTGAGGGTCAGAATGGACTTGGTCTGGCTTCCAGTCCCAGCCACGCTGATTCCAGCAGTGAAAAGCTGGAAGAAGGACCTCAGCTCTCATCTCCTCTGAGGAAAGAATTCAGCAAAGGGACCAATACTGTGAAAGAGATAAAAGCATTTATTAGAAGCAGAGCACGTGTGAAAAAAACACATGGGCAGACTCCGAGTGAGTTACACGCCATAGGGGTGGCTTAGATTGTTTATATAGGGGCAGTTTTCCAGGTGTTTTTTTTTTTCCTGGCCTATCATTTCCACATTTGGTCCTGGTGTGGGCATGCATCTCTCAGCCAAAATGGATTCCAGCTGGCACAGGCCCTAGACTGAGGGCCTGTGTCTGGCCGGGAAATCCACAAGAGTACACCCAATCAGGGCCCAATGCTCCCGCTGGTATCCCATCTCAGAGCAACAGCAGGAGGTCAGCTACAGCTGCTCAGTCTGGGGTCTATCTCCTACCTCAATGCCATGGACCACGTTGCCTCGTTTGCTCAGTAAGGTACATACTGTAGTTCATTTACTGCTCACCCTATCTCTGAACCCATCACTTCATTTGAAGCATTTTTTGAGAATGCCTACCAGGTACAAAGCATTGTACCAGGTACCATAGGGAAGAGAGCAGAGAATCAAGTACCTGCCCTCAAAAACTGAGTTATTCTTTGGAACGCTGAGATTGCTGGCTTGTATGAGCCTCTGAGTTGTATCTGGGTCAGGGGACCTATGGTGAAACCCGGGCCGAGAGAACTGTGTCTTTCATATCTGTCTTCATTGGTCCCTTTTAAATCTATCTATATTCGCATGTCCAGGAATGCTAGAGACGCCTATTTCATCATTATTTTGTTTTAAGAAAGCTGTGTACTAGAATCAGCGCAGGGCTTACTGGCTTTTTGTGACCCCAGGCCTTCCAGAAAATTAATACAATTACGTTGTTAAGCACTCCCAAATGTGACTGAATCATTATATTCACTACGCCCAAAGGCAAGGAGCCCAAAAGAGAATCTACAGTTTTATAGGAAGGTGCCATAACACCCCGTGACCACTATCACCCCCAAAATAAGACTACCCACCAAGTAAATCAGGTCACATGTGAAGGGAGTGGTTACTAGAACCTTTCAAACCAATACACAAAAAAAGATGGGAGAATGTAAACTAAGAACCATTTTGAACAAGAGTTGGGTGGGTGGAAAATGACTGGTAACAGGCTAAATCTGAACTTGTAGAGTGACTGCCAAGTCAAAGGCCAGCATCCAGAAACAGTCACAGGAGCCGTAATGGGTCAGCACCACACTGACATTTACATGGAAGGTACTGCTCAGAGGTCAGGGGATCTTTACATGGCAATCTCCTTAGAAGGTGTAGTGCTACACACTCCATTTTGAACAAGTCCAGAGACGGGAGGTAAAAGAAGGCAAAGGGATAAGAATTGGCTATGATACCTAGAGAAGAGGTTAAAAATAATACTTCTTAATTAAAGAAATGAGACATAGTCAGGACTATGTCTGCAAAGAAACAATCCAAAGCAAGAGCTTGGGGAGGTTGGTACCTTCATCTAACAGCTACTAAGTCCACCCACCAGAGACAAGATTTCTCCTCCTAGGGGGAAAAAAACACCAGCAGCATATTGTGGACATGGCAAATCTGAGTGCTGAGATCAGAGATTCCTCCTGAAGGAAGACGTTGGCAAAAAGGAGAAGCTGCGATCTCCTGGGTGGGACAGTCAACACGAGGTTACATAAACCCCTAGGCAGAGTGGTACAAAAGCAACCCCTCAACAGCCCTCTCCTGTCATCTTGTTCTGAGATGCAGAGGGAGAAAGAAACAAATAAATCCAATTTCCAATAACATTTTTTAAAATAAATTTATTTATATTTGTTTGTGTTGGGTCTTCATTGCTGCGTGCGGGCTTTCTCTAGTTGCGGTGAGTGTGGGCTACTCTTCGTTGCAGTGTGCAGTCCTCTCATTAAGATGGCTTCTCTTGTTGCGGAGCATGGGCTCTAGGTGCGCAGGCTTCAGTAGTTGTGGCACAGGGGCTCAGTAGTTGTGGCTTGAGGGCTCTAGAGCGCAGGCTCAGTAGTTGTGGTGTGCATGGGCTTAGTTGCTCCGTGGCATGTGGGATATTCCTGGACCAGGGCTCGAACCCGTGTCCCCTGCATTGGCAGGTGGATTCTTAAGCACTGCGCCACCAGGGAATCTCCTCCAATAACATTTTTGAACAGTGACATCACAGCCTTACATTTTGAAGTGCTAAGTAGTTGCCCCCTAGCGTGACAACACAGAATCAATACCATTTTTCAATTTACTTCACAAAACAGAAAAATTGAGCATTTCCTAAAAGATACAGCAAGAAATACTAGCAAGAAAAACTTAGTTTCAATGTGTTTGTATATTAAAGTAATTGAATAAAAAACATGGGGCAGGGACAAAATGATTCTTGTATTAAAAATTGCCTTCTCAGAAAGCTCACCAAGCAGTATCATACAATGAAGAACTTAAAAGGACTTAACCTTTCTGCTTGACCCATGGAAGAATTAAATTATATCTTCCCAACCTGATTTCTCCCATGAAATCTATTCTGTTTAGGATGAAGGTCAAGTACCAAGTAAGAATGACTTAGTGCTGCCCTTCAAACCCAATTCCATAATCACACTCTTGTCTCAAAATACCAGCCGGACATCAAAGATGAAAAGAAAAAATGACACCAAAAAATGCAGCCACACTCTCAAGAAAATTATGAAGCTAGAATAGGACCATTTCAAATTCTATCATCCTCAAGTACAAATAGCATTTTCATTCATCAAATACTAAGCAAACACAGAGTCCATAGCTGGCCCCACTGTTAGCAGCATCTCACCTTTCACACTGAGCAGCGGAACTTGACTTCTTTTGAAAAGCTGCAGTGCTTACATTAAATTCTTTTCTTTCCCTTTCTGCCCATGCATAATAGTCACTTGACTCCAGAGAAAGGAAAATTTGACAACCCATGGCATTACTGAAAATTCTTCAAAAACAGGCAGGACCAAAATAGCACAGAGGACAAGGAGAGCAACCGTTTGGTCTATAACATAAACCTATCAAAAGTGTGGAATGGAAAAAGAAATAGTCTTTATTGATTATTACCTGCACAATGATGAACCAGGAGAGTTTGGGAGGAGGAAGATGTCATTTAAATAGAAGCCCTAAATCAAGTTTGAGCTAGGCAAGACAACTGCACATTAAAGGAATTTTTTCCGCTGCTCTCTCTTCTAAAGCATTGTTGAGGCATGCCAGAGATTAAAATTATTCTTCATGGATAAATCTGGGTTTTAATTAAATAAAGATGAATTAACCAATATAAGTTTATTGAGTACCAACTATGTGCTCTGCTTTCTACTACATCTTTACAAAGTAATAGAGGAAATGTTGTTTGGTTCTAACTAGGGTCATCAGACACCTTGGTGTCAGAAGCTAAATTATAGGGCAAAACAGCAAAATGTAAGTTGTCTCCAGGTAGTACATGACATAACTTATGGTTGTGTGATCAGAAGCGGTATAAATTCAAAGGAACAGGATGGCACCATGAACTTGGCAGACTGAGATGGACCTTGACATAAGGTTAAAAGTTCTGGCACTTTTGCAGGAGAAGAAAGAACAAAAGAGTTGGGGAAGGATCACAGGAACAGAGCCTGAAGGCAGAACGCCTTGAATCCACTTTAGGAAGCAGACAGAGTGCAGCTGGCTTGGCAACTCCCTTGAGGCCAGTTCACAGCTGCTCAGGTCTAGTTCAGGACATTTTATATATTAGGGGCTACACATCTATGTGACTATCTGCCTAACACCCTTCTTCTCATGCTCATGGCAATGGACAAGTTTACCTACCTCTTCACCTGTTGTTTCTTTCTTTCTTTTTTCTCCTTATGATTGAGCATCTTAACCATTTTTAAGTGTATGCTTCAGTGGTACATTCACATTGTTGTGCAAACATCACTACCATCCATCTCCAGATTCTTTTTTAGCTTGCAGAACTGAAACTCTGTACCCATTCAGCAATAACTCCCCACCCGGCTTCCCCCAGCCACTGGCAACTACCATTCTACTTTCTTTCTTCTTTTATATATAAAAAAAAAATCTCCTATTTTCTCCTTGTGCCCCAGCCTCCAGTAATCACCATCCTACTCTCTGTTACTGTGAGTTTGGCTTTCTTTTTTTTTTTGGTAAGATCATGCAGTATTTGTATTTCTGTGTCTGGTTTATTTCAGTTAGCATAATGTCCTCCATGTTCATCTATGCTGTCACTAATGGCACAATTTCCTTCTTTTATAATGCTGAACAATGTTCCATTGTGTTTGTATACATCTCACCACATTTTCTTTATCTATTCATCCATCGACTGACACTTAGATTGTTTCCTATTGTGAATAATGCTGCAATGGACATGGGAGTGCAGACATTTCTTTGAGGTAGTGATTGTATTTCTTCTGGATATAGACCCAGAAGTGAGATTGCTGGGTCATATGGTAGTTTTATTTTTAATTTTTTGAGGAAACTCCATACTGTTTCCCATAATGGTTGTACTAATTCACATTCCCACCAACAGTGCACAAGGGATTCTTTTTTCTACCTTTGCCAACACTTGTTATTTCTAGTCTTTTTGATAAATGCCATCCTAACAGGTGTGAGGTGATATTTCATTCTGGTTTTGATTTGCATTTCCCTGATGATTAGTGATGTTGAGCATCTTTTCATGTACTTGTTGGCCATTTGTATGTCTTCTTTGGAAAAAGTCTAATCAGATACTTTGCCTATTTTTTAATTGGGTTTTGTTTTTGTTTTTTTGTTTTTGCTATTTAGGTGTAAGCGTTCCTTACATATTTTGGATATTAACATCTTACCAGATACATGGCTTCAAATATTTTCTCCTGTTCCGTAGGTTGCCTTTCCATCTTGATTGATTCCTTTGCTATGTAGAAACTTTTTCATTTCATGTAGTCCCACTTGTCTACTTTTGTTTCTGTTGCCTGTGTTTTGGGTGTCAAATCCAAAAGATCATTGCCAAGACCAATGTCAAGGAGTTTTTACCCTATGTTTTCTTCCAAGAGTTTTACAGTTTCAGATCCTACATTTAAGTCTTTAATCCATTTTGAGTTGATTTTTGTGTATGGTGTGAGATAAAGGTCCAATTTTATTCTTTTGCATGTGGACATTCAGTTTTCCAACACTATTTATTGAAGAGACTATTACTTTTCCTATTGTGTATTCCTGACACCTTTGTTGAAAATTAGTTGACTGCATCTGCATGGATTTATATCTGGGCTCTTGATTCTGTTTCATTGATCTATGTGTCTGTTTTTGTGACAGCACCATACTATTTTGATTAATATAGCTTTCTAATATAGTTTAAAATCAGGAAATGTGATGCTTCCAGCTTTGTTCTGCTTAATCAAGATTGCTTTAGCTATTTGGGGTCTTTTGTGGTTCTATATGAATTTTAAGAAATGTTTTCCTATTTCTGTAAAAAATGAAATTGGAATTTTGATAGAGGTTGAATTGAATCTGCAAATCACTTTGGGTAGTATGGACATTTTAACAATATTAATTCTTCCAAACTACGAGCATATGATAGTTTTCTGTTTAGTTGTGCCTTCTTCATTTCTTTCCATCAACATTTTACGTTTTTCAGTGTACAGATCTTTCACCTCATTGGTTAAATTTATTCCTAAATATTTTATTCTTTTTGATGTTACTATAAATGGGATTTTTTTCTTAATTTCTTTTTCAGATAGTGTCTTTTAATATCTTTTTCAGATAGCTTGTTGTTAGTATATAGAAACACAACTGATTTCTGTATGTTGATTTTGCATCCTGCAACTTTACTGAGTTTATTAGTTTTAACAATTTTTTGGTGGAGTCTTCAGGGTTTTCTATAAATCAGATCATATATTCTGCAAACAGAGACAATTTTACTTTTTCCTTTCTGAAATGGATGCCTTTTATTTCTTTTTCTTGCCCAATTGTTCTGTCTAGGACTTCCTCTACCATACTGAATAGAAGTGATAAGAGCAGGCACCCTAAGATCAAGTCCTGATCTTAAAGGAAAAGCTTCCAGCTTTCCACTATTGAGTATGATGTTAGGTGTGGGCCTATCATTTACGGCCTTTATTATGTTGAAGTACATTCTCTTTTTATATCATTCATTTAGAGTTTTTATCACAAAATGATATTGAATTTTGCCAAATTCTGCACCCATTGATATGATTATATGATTTTTATCCTTCATTTTGTTAATGAATTTTGTATCACAATTATTGATTCGTATATGTTGAACCCAAGTGTACCTTGCATCCCAGGGATAAACCCCACTCGATCATGGTGTATGATCCTTTAATGTGCTGTTGAGCAGACATTGTTGATTGGCTAAAGTAACAGTCATTCCTAACCTGTACTAGAGTGCTGCCTCTTACAACAGAGGCTGGTAAGCTAGTTGCTTGTTTTCCCAGACTCCCTCACAGGTAGAGACATTCACATGGCTCCATTTTGGCTGACAAGTCATAAAGGAAAGTCTAGTGTGGGCTTCCAAAAAAAGTAGGTGAAAAAGATAGGAGGAAGAAGCAATTGTGCTAAACCATGCAAGCACTTCTCTTCTTGCCTTGAATATGTACATGAACCTTGGACCTCTCTGGCAGCCATCTTACAATGAAGAGATAACAAGCAAGAACATGAAAAGTCCATCCAGGGAAGACAGAGTGAAAAGGTAGAAGGTCACTCATGCTGTAATTGAAATAATGGTTCAACCTTAACTCCAGATTTTTTGTTGTAATAGTAAATAAGTATTAAGCCACCATTAGTTTACACTACTTTGTTGTCTGCAGCCAAAAACATTCCTAACAAATTTACCTGCCCTCATCCTCCATAATGCCAAGTCTACAAGGATGCCTCAGGAGAAGCTATATGCTTCATGCCTTTACTCTCAAACTACAGTTAACTGTTCAACCATGAGGCCCTGACACAAGTTCCTTCCTGGGATTTTTTAAACTGAATCTAGGAAGGAAACTCAGTCCTCTCACATGGCTAGAGTCTTATAAAATGTTAAACTTGGGTCACAACAGCAATGGTTTTTGCACTGAATAGAATGCCTGTCTACAGTGAGAAACATAAGTGTCAATGTGCACATAAAGGAAACGCGAAAGAAAGTCCTGGTGGGACTCAGTTCTCTGGTGCTGGCTGCTCCCGAGCCCAGCTGCATTGGTGCCCTTTCTATAGTTTGCTGGGTCAACCATTCTTTGAATTCTCATAAATCTGCCTTTTGGCCTAAATTAGTTTTGAGTTAGCTTTCCTTAATTTATAACCCCCAAAATGTAAACTATATATAATATTTCATATTCTTCCCAGAAGAACTTTCTTATGTGTTTTCCCTTAAACTAATATGAGATGCAAGTATGAATTTTCCACAAGGTCAAAGTATAAGAAGAAGGTAGAGTTAATCTTTTCTCCTAAATCAGGCTGGGAAATACTATTATTATTCTGGGTTCAAATTCTAGCTCTATCCTTAGCACTTTAGTGACCTTGGGTAAGTTATTTAACCTCTCTGGGCCTCAGTTTACTTATCTATAAAATAAGGATGACAACTGTAACTAACTCAGAGTGTTTCTAAGAATTAAATAAATCAATACATATAAAGAACTTAGGACAATGTGAGGTAATAAGGGCTCAATAAATGTGAATATTCTTAGGCCTACCTCAAAATCCTAAAAATAATGAGATACGTGATCCATGAAAGATAATAAATGAACTTTCAGCCGTGGGTCCAACAAATTAATCTTTTAAGAATCTACTGTTTTTGTAGCACTTCATAGTGCTTAAAATAGTGCCTGATACTAATTCTTAAAATAAACCTATTAAGTAGCTTATAAGTATAATCATTCTAGAGGCAAGTAAACCAAAGATCCAGGAAATTTAAATAGTATGTCCACTAGGGCATAACTAGAATTTGAACCCAAGGTTGTATGAATTATAAGACTCAACTTTTCTCATAAAACCATACAGCTACAGGATAAGAATACATTCAATATTTTGGTTCTGGGTAGTAAAGTAGAACAATTATAGTAGACTAATAGGGTCTAAAATTATATTTTAAAGCAAAAATTAAGTACAGATAAAATGGCCCTTGCAAAATCTCTTAATTCATCTATAAATTTCTAGCACTTGGGTCCTTAAAAGCACAAACGCCAAGAATTTATTTTTTTAGTTTTTCTCTTTTTTTGTTTTTAAAAAATCTTTGAGGGAGGGAGTACATGGAGCCCCATGGGGCAAAGGGACATCTTTTTGTAAGTTCTTTTTTTGTTGAATTGGTGTAGCTGAATCTGTGCCAGTAGAATATATAGTGTGACTTCATGGTGACCACTACTCAGGAGAGCACAGTCTTCATTGAATAGCATGGCTACCCACTCCGGATACAATCATTTAACTTCCCTTCCACCTTCAGGAAGGATGAAACAGCTGACTCAAGGTCAGGGAGAGAAAAAAAGAGAAAAGTACAAATATTCAAATATTTCTGTTTCCTCAAAAGAGTTAAGTAATTACATATTTGCCTTCTCACTCTATGGACATATACTGCCTTCATACATCTTTATGTTTTAATAAATTTTGACATTTTAGCTAATATTGTCTGTTGAGCACGTATGTTTATTACCACTCCGGCTCAAAATCCCACAAATCATAACAGTAGAAAAAAATTTTAAGGCCAAAAAAGAAAACCACACGAAGAAGAGGAGAAAAACAATGATTGAATTTTGAAAGCTGGAGAGGAATTGAAATTAGCAGACCAGACGAAGTGTTTCAGCAATGAGGAACCCCCTTTCCAAGAGGGTCTGTACCGCCAGCCCCCAAAGGACTCAGGATGGGGCGCAATGGATATGGATGAAAGATGTAAGTTAAGCAGAGAATAAGGGAATGGTTGGAAGTCAAAAAACAACCAGATCCCCTAGACTCCCTCCACCAAACTCCCTTATGCTGTCAAGCTACATCACACACCCAAGGGCATCTTCTTGGCAGGAGTAACAATGGTTCCAGGCAGCCCCCTTCCTGGGGCCCCGAATGTTCACAGGACACACCTGAGCAGTCTTTGCCCCACCAAACTCAGGCTATATCCTCCCATTTAACTGGATCTCTCCTTTCTCTCTGCAGCATGCCCTGTACAGCAACTTATTCTTCACTGCCCTGCACAGCCTGTCCTCAGACACACATTTCAGTCTTGCAGCTGACTTGGAATTTTCTGTATTTTGCTACCTAGCACCTTGGATGAAACAGAATTTAATATCCTATCACACTTACATAATCAAATATTATAAACCGAAATACTGTTTTTTAAAAACATCATGACACACCTATAATAGGGGAGGTGTCTGACTTGTCGTGAGGGGAAGAGCTAAATCCTTATTTGCCAAAGGAGAACATTAATAGATAATACCTAAAACTGAAAAATACATCAAGAAATGGGAGTATACATCGACAGATGAATGGATAAAGAAGATGTGGAATATATATATTCCATATATATATGCAATGGAATATATATATATATATACACATACACACAGATATGCAATGGAATACTAATCAGCCATAAAAACGAATGAAATAATGTCATTTGCAGCAACATGGATGGACCTAGAGATTACCATACTAAGTGAAGTAAGTCAGAAGAGAAAGACAAGTATCATACAATATCACTTATATGTGGAATCTAAAATACAACACAAACAAACATATCTACAAAATAGAAAAAACCTCACAGACATAGAGAACAGTCTTGTGGTTGCCAAGGGGGAGGAGGGTGGAGAAGGGAAGGATTGGGGTTTGGGGATTAGCAGGTGCAAACTATTATATATAAAATGGATAAAAAACAAGGTCCTGGGCTTCCCTGGTGGCGCAGTCGTTGAGAGTCCGCCTGCCGATGCAGGGGACACGGGTTCGTGCCCCGATCCGGGAAGATCCCACATGCCGCGGAGCGGCTGGGCCCGTGAGCCATGGCCGCTGAGCCTGCGCGTCCGGAGCCTGTGCTCTGCAAAGGGAGAGGCCACGGCAGTGAGAGGCCCGCGTATCACAAAAAAAAAAAAAAAAAAAAAAAAAGGTGCTACTGTATAACACAGGAAACTATATTCAATATCTTGTGATAAACCATAATGGAAAAGAATATTTACAAAAGAATATATATGTATAACTGAATCACTTTGCTGTACAGCAGAGGTTAACACAACATTGTAAATCAACTATACTTCAATAACAAGAAAAAGAAGTAGGAGTATAAGCTTGTTTTTTGGAAACATGGAGATTAAACAGAAGAAACAGCTCTAAAAGCTGGAAGCAGTTGGCTCTGGAAACTAGGAAAGGAGCTGAGAGGGCTACTGTCATTCATGGGGAGTTTTGCAGGACTGTGTGATTTTAAAATTATATGTAACCTTGAAAAAATAAAAATCAGACAAAATAAAATACATATGCAGTAATCTGTTCCCTCTCCTAGTTGCTAACTCCGTGTTCAGTTTTGCTTTCACATCCAACGTGGGTAAGTCACATCAGGATGTCAGAGTGATTAACCACAAGTGGACACTTTAAACAAGCCTGAGAAAATCCACACTGAAATACTATAAACTAGGAGATGACACATCAGTCCATAAAGTCTTTCCCAAATGTATTCTTTCACACAGTGAGGTTCTCTAATATATCAAAAATGACTCAATCGGTTTTTAAATGTGACTTACATATAGCTTTACAGCAATATATTCATTGAATGTAGAAAAGAAGGGCTGTATTCAATCTGCAATTTCCACACTATCACACTGAAGATGATGTGATTATGTGAGATTACTACCTTAAAAAACTTGAAACAGTCACTGGTTATATTTCAATCAAAATACCCACTTTTCAAAATTTTTTGAATGAGGTGATCAATCCGTCATGATATCGCTTAAAGCTTATGAGTTAAAATGAGTACTCTGTGAATGATTTTCTCACCTTTACAGTAGCTCTGAAACACAGATTCACAAGCATTATTAGAAGTGTGATCAACCCCACTGAGGACTGTGGCAAATATAGGGCTTTAGTAAAGCTGACTGTTGAAACCTGCATTCACTGTCAACATTCAGCCGTTTTCCCCTCGTCCACAAAGATTGCCCTCAGATCACACCTTGTTTGATAACTTCCCCAGCCCTGGATATTCTGGAGTTGTTCAAAACACTCAACTTAAATTTGTTTTTCATTACATCATAGTGACTTTGGCTTCTTGTGTTTGACACACCATAGGTTTCAAATTATCTTTTTTCACTTCAAAGGAACATGTGTCTAGAAGTTCATTGCCTGTACTCACAAGATTTCCCATGTACATTTTCACAGATTTATAAAGATGCCTAGAACTACTGAAATCTCTGGGCATATGTCAACTGTGGACACCAAATTTCTACCATGAGCTTAGCTTAAAATTCACTACTGTACAAGGTCTAGTATACAGAAAGTTCTAAAATGGTATCATCAAATGTTATTCTTTTTATACTTTTAAGAAGGTAAATCATGTAATATTTAATATAGTTTTCAGGAAATTATTTCCAGGCACAGATAGTAATTGAAATAATTGGAGTGGCTAAAATCAAAATTTTTCAGATAGTGCCAGTAGGCAGCATTAGCATGTTTTTATAAGGCTTTTTTCATTATCCAACACATGTTTAAGGCTGTACATTAAATTCATTATCATTTTTGTCCTTATTAGAAAGCTTTATCCAACTGTCCTGGGGTATTCCACACTATATGTGTAGGCTTAAAAATGATTCTCCTAATCAGTGATAAAAATGAACAAAATCAGTTAACACAATATTGTAAATCAACTACACTTCAATAAAAAAACTAAAAAAAAATAAAATAACAAAAAAAATAAAATGAACAAAATCAAATCAGCAATGAATAATACATCATCATTATCATCAACAATGACATGAGGCAATGGTCCCACATTTCCAGCAATATAGGTGCCATAAATGATCTCCTTTGAGCTAAAAGAATATAGCAAAATTTGGCATTAACTCCCCTTCCCGAGAAAGCAGTGCAGTGTAACCAGGAAATGCTAAAATGTCTCACCAGCACCTCTCAAGTGTGAGGTTCCAGTGAGAAAGTGGGTAAGAGTGTGTCAAGAAAGATAGGAAACCCTACTTGGAATCAAGTCATCCCTCCTTCTATCCACAGCACTCAGGCCACAGGTCCTTAACCAGGAAAGACACTCCAGGCGCCATCACTGAAACTGGGGACAAAGAACTTCGAGAAAAGTCAGCTGTGCAGGGATGGAGTACATGCCCCCTCCCCTCTAACAGGCCCTGAGCCCACAGCATCACTGTACCTCCCTTCTCATAGGATGCCCATGCCCCCTGAGCAAGGAGAAGCCTTGAAAGCCCAAAGGGCAAGGAAGGCAAGGATGACACATGAACATACTCCCTCAAGTTGATAAATCAAGTGATAGAAATGATATGATAACATAGACAGATGCCCAAAGGCAGCTGATAAAATTCAGCATCCATTCCTAATTAAGACACTTTAAAAAATTGGAATAGCAGACACTTCTATAACATAATATCCTTAATAGTGAGAGTTGAAAAAATCCTCATGGAAAGAAAGATTTCAAAAAATCAAGGATGAAGGCTGGAAGTTTTAGCCAATTCAGAATAAGAAAATGAAGTAAGTGGCAAACATTTTTTGGAGGTTATTGGCAACATGCATCAAAAGGCCTTTGACTAACCACTTCCACGTCTAAGACTTTACCATTTGAGATAAGCCACCAGGGGTGTGCACACATGCCTAAGGGCCTGTCACAATGGGAGGTGACACAGATGTAAACACCGAATAAAAGTAACTGCAAAGGAACGTGTGTGTGTGTGTGTGTGTGTGTGTGTGTGTGTGTGTGTGTGGTCCAGCTAACTGTTAATACTATGCAGTCATTAAAAATGTTACCCAAACTACATAAGGATATGGGTAAATGATTGCTATATTTTAAGTATTGTAAAATAAGCTGAATAACAGTATGCTCTTCATTCTGTAAAAAAACAAACAAACAAAAAACAATGCCCACGTCCACCTATGCACAGACATACATAGAACAATGTGCGTAAATTTTTAACAGTCAACAGTACAAAATTATAAGTAATTTCTAATCTTTGTACTATTTAAGTATTTTCCAACCTTTATCTAGAGTAGACAAATATTCCTCATAAATTCTGGAGCAGTAAATATGAAGTGGTTTTGAAGCATCACAGTAGGGTCTGTGCCAAGCCAGGCAGCAGGCTGGAATTTGGTAAAGTCCCAAAGAAAAGGCTTCCTCCAAGTGACACGACTGAAATAGAGGCAAAGACAAGACCATGCTGAGTACCGAATGCTTGGAAATTCTCGGTAACCCAGGAGGAAATAATTAGAAAACACACAAACACAGGATAATGGCTAGATCATCATGTTAAAAGCCAAGAAAGACCTTGTCAGATGCCTTTTAAAAGAGGTTGTGAAGCAACCTAAATGTTCATCAACAGATGAATAGATAAAGAAGATGTGGTACATATACACAACGGAATGTTACTCAGCCATAACAAAGAATGAAATAATGCCATTTGCAGCAACATGGATAGACCTAAAGATTATCATACAAAGTGAAGTAAGCCAGACCAAGAAAGACAAACACCACATGATATCACTTATATGTGGAATCTAAAAAAAAATAGTGATACAAATGAACTTATTTACAAAACAGAAAGAGACTCACAGACTTAGAAAACAAACTTATGGTTACCAAAGGGGAAACATGGCAGGGGAGCGATAAATTAGGAGTTTGGGATTAACATATACACACTACTATATACAAAATAGATAATCAACAAGGACCTACTGTATAGTACATGAAACTCTACTCAATATTCTGTAATAACCTATATGGGGAAAGAATCTGAAAAAGAATGGATAAATCTACATGTATAACTGATTCACTTTGCTGTACAGCAGAAAGTAACACAACACTGTAAATCAACTATACGCCAATATAAAATAAAAAATTAAATTAAAAATAGAAGGTGTGATAGTTACCCCAGTTTCAACAACGCCCAAAAACCAGCGTGAAGGATGGCCTGGCAGGCTACGCTGTAGCATATTCTATTTCACAAGAAGGTGAAGGGAAAGATCACCAGAGGTGGGTACAAGATGCAGGGCAGTGGTGGTGTCTTTTGCACCTGTGCATCTGGCCGCAGGCCTTGGGAGAACTACAGCTAGAAACCAAGTGGTAGGGGCTCTGAAGAGGAGCGTGTCTGAATGATCACAATTCAAAAAGCAAAGCAAGGAAGTCCATGATAAAGTTCACTGTCTGCACATCATGAGACAGAACCCCACAGATTATAGGCATCACCTACTGGAAGAAGATGAAGTTGCTTCCAGTAGACACATCTCTCTGTGCACAGAAAACAAGGCACTCCAGCCACGGAGGAGATGCATAGGAAAGCGGGTGCTTGGAGGCAAGACAGTGCAGTCTGAGACAAACCCGAAGAAAGAGGTTTAAATAAAAGGTGGAAACTGCCCCCAAATGTCTCTTGTCCAGAAAATAGATTGGGTTGTTCAGAAAGGCTCCTAAGAATTTTATGAAGATTTTAAAGCATAATACACATTTATTGACTCAGCAAAAATGTATGTATACTTTAAAACTTCCTAGTTCTGGTTCATGCCTTGTTCATGAGTTCTAAGAATAGAGTTCCAAGAACAGAGGTGAAACTCTTTAGATCAAAAAAATGAGGTCAAAAGTCTAACATGCTTTCAAATAAGATATATTTTTCAATCTTAAAAACAAGTCTCTGGCCCCTCTACCCAGTAGATTCCACCAGCAACCTCCACTCTTGCAGTTGTGACAACCAGAAATGTCCCAGAGGAGGGGCAAAATTCCCCTCCCCCCATTTGAGAACCACATACCTAGCAGCATTTTGACCACACACTGGGATATTTCAAAGTCTGTATATTATAGACAGTTATTGGGGACTTTATAAACCTCAGTGCACTTGCTTAAAATTGAATTTAAGGAGAATAACAACATGATTTTTAGTTGTCTGCTGTGATTTAACCTAATCTGAGGAAAATGTAAAATTTACCAGAGGGTGTGTTGAAGGGTGAATCTCTTATCATAAAAATAAGACCATCTCATAAATTTTACAGAAAGTTTCAGTCATTCCTTTATGTTTCCATGGCTGGCAAGAAAAGTAGGACTAGGCTAGAAGGCAGAAGTACAACATCCTGTTACCAACACAAACTACTGCATAATTAGCAGATACAGGTTATGTTAGAATGAGCATATGTATATATCATCAATGGATTCTCCATTATATGCACACAAGAATGTTCTATTTGGTGAAAACAGTCACTAAGTGTGAATAAAGGGGTTTCTGCCGCAAAGTAAATCTATGGAAACATATTGAAATCTTGATACTCTGCTCTAATCTCTACCCATCTCTTTTCTTTAGATCCTTTTTTCAGTTCTAACATACACTTTAGACACCAAGCACTTTCTGAGACTTCTTTCTGTGAGAATGACACTTGCATCATTCAGGGGTATCTTTCAAGATGCCATAAAAATTGTATTCCTTCACAAATCACATTCACTTGTTTTTCATACTCTAAACATCCAATCCTCACCTCTCCAGGACCTTTTAGTTTAGATTATTATAATATTTATTACTTATTATTAATTACTATTGACTCAGAAAACTTTTAGTTATTTAAGTTCCTTCTCGAATTTTCTTCTCTCCCTCCTTCTGAAGTCTGAATTCTTATCTTCAGCCTGTTCTCTTCTTTCTCCACATGTTTCTCTCTCAGAAAACTCAGACACACTGACAGTAAAAGTACTAATCAAACAAAAACACTCAACAGAGTGTTTCCTAAGAGCCCAGCCCTGGACCAGGTGCTATGATGCAGGAGATGAGTAGATACGGAGGTTCCGCCCTGGATAACTCTAGAACACAGGTTCAGCCACAGAGTCAAAGGGCAGGAAATAAGAGCACAGGTGCCCCTTTGCCGAGTCATCCCCCACCTCCAAGCAGGGCTGCTCCTCTGAGCATAAAAGTCCAGGCAGCTCAGCACCAGGCGGGGCACGCGGGCTCCTGGTCCAGGCCTCAGCTCCATCACCTACAGTGTGAGGCGCACCAGGCATGTAACTGCACGAGGGTCCACATCTCTTAGGCTGAACCATATTAAACCGCCGGTCTAGGACTGTTCTGACCTACATCAATCACAACAGCAATCTCACACGGTTCAATCTAATATAAAATGGGAATACTCATCGTACCAACACTCCTGGGATCATTGGAAGGTTCAAATGAATTAATGCAAAAAAGCACTTAGAACATTCCCAGCCCATAATGAACACGCAGCACAACTTTATTATTGTCATGACTAATTTCTGATATTCATTTCCTTCCATGAATTTGAACTTCCTGATGTCTAAGCCTCTATGTCATTCACCTCTGAGTTTACCCTTACCCTAACTCCAACTCCTAGAACAGTACTGGACACCTAGTAAATGATTAATACATGTGTGTTGATGAGTGAATAAATGAAGTGGAGCTGCAGAACGGACCACAAAGGTGAAGGAGGATTTGCACAAAGGGGTCGGCCCATGAAATCGACAAGATTCAAATGTGTACAAAGGACTAGGGAGAGTGTGTTAAATGGCATGAGGGAGGAACTTGTACAAAGAATGGAAAGAATTCTGTGCAGGCTGGCCAGGGCCCCAGCTCTACAGAATGACCTGTGTGAGGGAGAAAAAGGCACTTCTCTGGGCCACTGCAGATATCAGCCGCCACTAGCCAAGGATCAGGAGCCTTGGGCAGTGTGCGCCCTGCACTACCATCCAGAGTGGCCCTGAGGTTGGCTCCCTGAGAGGCAGCAGAGGACTTCGTTTTCCCAGCAGGTGCGCAGGACCTGAGTCTGCTGGTAAAGTGGCTGCTGCCATCAGCAAACCCTCTCCTCAAGGCTCCAGGTGGCCGCTCTCATTTGCCTCTCTACCTCTAGACCTCAGCTAACAGACAGCACCCCACAGGGTTTGAATTCAGCTCTGCTGCTTATGTGACCGGGGGTGAGTTAAACTTAACCTGTCTGTGCCTCAGTTTCCTCATCTGGAAAATGGGATGGTTGACACCTGCCACACTGCTGCTGTGAGGAGCAGGCTGAGAAGCAGGTGTGCAAGACCCTCAGCACAGCCCAGGCTCCAGCGACACAAAATGAGGGGCCCCAGGTACCACCCAGCTATATGATGTTACCTGCATTTCCAATACGAAGCATTTGGAAAGCCAGCTTTTCAAAATGAAAAGAGTTCTTTATACCCCCTTGGAGATGGGGGATTATACATTCTCACACTTTAAATTACCTTTCTTATTGAGTACAAGAAGTTGGTGCTATGTTCTTAGCTAATAAAACACTAATATTAGAACACTTCTGAGGATCAGAAACTAGGAGAAAGCATTTAGGTTTTTTAACCTAAATGTTCATAGTTGCACAGTCTCTTATCCTTGAGAAGTACCCCAGAAGGATGGTTAGAATTCTCTTCCTCAATTTACAAATGAAGAAACTGAGGCTCAGAAACACAGAAGGGCTGGCCGGAGGGCACACAGGACTAGTAGCAGAGCCAGCTGAAGCAGGTCAGGTTTTGAGGGATCTGGAGCTTATACAATAAGCGATGACCAAGAAAAAGAATTCAATGTTATGAACACAAAAGGAGGTACAGCACGTTGGAAGGACCCTTGCACGTGAGTGGGCTTGAAGCTTTAACTTTATTCACTGCAAGACAGTTCCTCCTCTGGCTGGGATTACAGGTGATTTATTGCATTCAAGGCCATGTTACGGAGTGTGTGGGGCCTATGCTCAGTGCTTTACTGACCATAATTCTGGAAGCACCCACCCACCCTCATGCTCCCCAACCTCCCAACACCACTAACCCTGAGTGTGATGGTCAGTTTTATGTATCAACTTGTCTGGGCTGCTGTACCCTATTATTGAATCAAGCTCTAACCTTGGTGTTGCAGGGAAGGTATTATGTAGATGTGGTGAACTTAAAGGAAATTACTGCCGATAATGTGGGTGGGCCTCACCCAATCAGTTGAGGACTTAAGAGCAAAAACAGGGGCTCCCCAGAGATCAGTTCTGCCTCAAAACTGTAACATAGGAATACTGCCTGAGTTCGCAAGCTGAGAGCCTGCCCTACAGATTCCACACTTGCCAGCCCACAACTGCATGACCCAGGTCCTTAAAATAAATCATCTGTGTACACACACACACACACACGTATATCTTTTCTATATTTATAAATATCAGTACTTATAAATGTTACATAAATATACATTATACACACACATACATGTATATCTACATATCTCCTCTTGTTCCTATCTCTGTGCAGAACCCTGGCTGAAACACTAGGCCCCCTCCTGCTCAGGGGGTGGGTATGGTCAGCTCTTCGCTGGGTGTGCAGCTCGGGGTGATACACGGCACAGCACCGGGCCACCTCTTCTAGATGCCAGGACTCTGTTCCATGAATAAGCATCCCCCCCCGACCCTTTCTCATCACACCTGTCCTCATGGGAGAGTGTCCCTCCCATCAATTCTTAGCCTCACGCTTCCCAACCTCCCAACACCATGACTACACCCACCCAGGTGGGAATCATTCTAAAATAGGACAATCCAGGACTTTGCCCTGCACATACCCCCACTATTCAGAAGTCATGAACTCTCAGCAGGAGGGCTGAATCCCGTCCAGAAGTGTTTCATTTGTCCCACATTGTTTCAAAATAATTCAGGCCAACATTTAAAAATTCATTACAGTTCATGTCAAAAACTAGCATTTCCAGTTTCCTCTGAAAATACTGCAATGCCTAGAAACACCACGGGGGTGGGGCTGGCTACTGCTTCCTTTAGGAGAAAGCGCTCACCTGTCCATGCGCATCTCCACCACATCCTTTATCACACCAGCCTCCTTCTTTTATTAAGGTTGCCCACTTGAACCCTATAATCCATCATTGAGGGGGGGATTTAAAAGTGACTTTGAAATCCTGCCACCAGCCAAGAGAGAAGTAAGGTTAGTTGCATGAAGCCTTTGGCTGTGGGCTGGATGGGCACCCGGGAAGGCTGGGCCCAGTTCCCCTGCATCTTTGTACCCGCCCCCCATCCCAGCAGGAACTCCCTGAGGGCCTGGCTGATGTGCAGCCTCCTGCACTCCAGCCCATTTATTGGTCATTAGAGCAAACAGGAGATGCACAGGGGAAAAAATACAAGTTATTCATGTTTTCTAATCAGCAGTTCTCAAAATAGAATCAGTGGGTGCAGGAATTGGAAAATCTTGGTTGAGAGGGCAATTAAGGATTACATGAGACCTTTACTTTTAAATTCCTTCCAGCTCACCTACGTACAGTTGGTGCTAAAAAAAATCATCATTAGTAGGAGATGCTTTTAAAGTTAATATTCTGGTAGAGAGGAAAGGACTGTCACGAGTTATCTATATGATTATGAAACCACTTGAAAATAACAGCTGACTGCTCTGAAGTGTAGACTAGATCATGGGGTGGGTGACAAGAGGAAGCTGGTATTCATACTATGACAGATCTTTATTTGGGGCAACAGGCCTAATGAAACAGGGAATTTATCTACTCTTCATATTCTCCTTCAGCTGTTGGTAATCATGGAACAGGATGATGAAATCCTGAATTTACTACCATTGCCACTAGCAGACTATATGGTGCCTGTACACAAATTAGATACAGCTCTCCCCCCACCCCGAGCAGAACAGTGAGTACAAGGTACCGGGGAGGGGGCGGGGTGTCATACATGGGGGAGAAAAGCCCCACGGACACTTGAAGTGGCCAAAGGACAGTTGTGCCAGGGGAAGAAAAGGCAGCTCCACCTCTGATTAGATGGAGCTACCTGCCAGGGCGCATGGCTGGTGAGCAGAGCGTAGGCTGAATTTCAGTGCCAAGCTGTCTTCCTGTCTGGACACATCTATGCAAAACTAAAACAGCACCGCTGTCCTCAGCAGTCCTACCTGGGGGATAAAATATTATACTTTCTTGTCTACAAGTAAGATACAGGAAAAGGAAGGAGAGACAGAAGTCGGTTCTTTTTTTTAAATTAATTTTATTGAAGTAGAAGTGATTTACAATGTGTTAATTTCTGCTGCACAGTAAAGTGACAGTTATATATATATATACATACATTCTTTTTTATGTTCTTTTCCATTATGGTTTGTCACAAGATATTGAATACAGTTCCCTGTGCTACACAGTAGGACCTTCTTGTTTATCCATCCTATATACAATAGTTTGTGTCTGCTAATCCCAAACTCCCAATCCATCCTTCCCCCACACCCCTCCCCCTTGGCAACCATAAATCTGTTCTCTATGTTTGTGAGTCTGTTTCTGTTTTGTAGATATGTTCATTTGTGTCCTATTTTAGATTCCACATATATGTGATATCACATGGTATTTGTCTCTCTTTCTGACTTACTTTGCTTAGTATGATAATCTCTAGGTCTATCCATGTTGCTGAAAATGGGATTATTTCATTCTTCTTTATGGCTGAGTAATATTCCATTGTGTATGTGTGTGTGTGTGTATATATATATATATATATAGCACATCTTCTTTATCCATTCATCCACTGATGGACATTTAGGTCATTTCCATGTCTTGGCTATTGTAAACAGTGCTGCTATTTACAAGAACATAAGGATGCATGTATCTTTTTGAATCATAGTTTTGTCTGGGTATATGCCCAGGAGTGGGATTGCTGGATCATATAGCAACTCTATTTTTAGTTTTTTGAGGAATCTCCATACTGTTCTCCATAGTGGCTGCACCAGTTTACATTCCCACCAACAGTGTAAGAAGGTTCCCTTTTCTCCACACCCTCTCCAGCATTTATTGTTTGTAGATTTTTTAAAGACGGCCACTCTGACCCGTGCGGGGTGATACCTCATTGTAGTTTTCATTTGCATTTCTCTAATAATTAGCGATGATAAGCACTTTTTCATGTGCCTATTAGCCATCTGTATGTCTTCTTTGGAGAAATGTCGATTTAGGTCTTCTGCCCATTTTTTGATTGGACTGTTAGTTTTTTTGTTACTGAGTTGTATGAGCTGTTTGTATATTTTGGAGATTAAGTCCTTGTTGGTCACATCATTTGCAAATATTTTCTCCCAGTCCATAGGTTGACTTTTCATTTTGTTTATGGTTTCCTTTACTGTGCAAAAGCTTATAAGTTTGATTAGGTACCATTTGTTTATTTTTGATTTTGCTTCTATTGGCTTGGGAGACTGACCTAAGAAAACACTGGTACCATTTATGTCGGAGAGAGAAGTAAGTTCTTTAAGTGAGTAGGAGCTAAACATATTTTATGACAGACCCAGACACTAAAGTCATTTACTCATCTGTTTATTCAACAGTGATTGAGCAGTTAATATGTGTCAGTTAAGGAGGATTCAAAGGTGTCTTAGACATGGTCCTTCAAGATGCCAAGGAGAAGGATGTGTCAATAAGAGCTTAGCAGGTGTAATGATTTCAGAAGAACATTGGAAGGTTGGGATTACTGGTGGGTGGGAAGGCTGCTGATGGTTAGGCTAGTGCTTTCTAGCCTTCATACTCACAGGCACTTCTGAAGGCTCTACCTGCATATTCTGCTTAGAAGGTGCAATGCTGAAAAATGGGAATTAAAACCAACATATCCAGTTTTTACCCATTTCCTTAGAAAGACAGAGAAAGACAGCTAATTTTAAAAGTGGTAGGCATCAGAGTGCAAAATTACATGATGAAAAATGTTCCCTACAATAGTAAAACTGGCTCTATTAATAAACAGAAAAGATTCATTTCTTTTTGCAACATAGCAAGCCAGGTACAGAAGGTTTGAGTCTAAAGCATGAATGCAAAGGGAGAGATATATTGAAAGTACCCTTAAGGGTCCAATACTGTATTTTTAGTTACTAAAAATAATCTCATGAACCAGAAACTGGCTTCTTATTAACTGCTCTGAAAAATCCTCCAGATTCCAAGTAGTAACCAACCCATATTAAGTTCTATCTTCCTTTTCAAAGTTTAATCTCATGAATATTCTGAGGGATATTAATAACAATAGACAATGGTTATTGAGTCATTTTCTATATGCCAGGCATTCTTATGGCTGTTTTGCTATATTAACTATCTTAACACTTTTACAGCATTTCCTTTTCCCTGCTAAGGAAAATAAGATACAGACTGTTTAAGTAATTTGCCCAGAAACACAGCAATAGTTAGCAGTGAGACTGAGATGTCAACCAAGGCTGTCTGGCTCCAGCATCTGGGCTGTCAACCACTGCACTTCACTGCTTCTATGACAGTCATCATCTTTCTATTTCACTTATCATACTGAATTATAATGATTGGCTTAGATGCTTAAGTGCCCCAGGACATCATGTGTTCCTTGAAGACAAAGACTCACCACTCACCACTCACTAGCACAGGGCCTGCTACATATAAGGCAGCCAGTAAATATTTGCTAAATAAATGAATGACACATACATATGCTTATGGTTCTGTCTTAAGCTCTGTGTAGCCCTACCAAAAGAACTTACCACATATACCACAGGAAACAGGCAGAAGCTGGGAGAAAAGAAAATCCTAAATACACAAAGGCAGGTGGTTGAAGAGTTTTGTCAAAATTTTCTGACAGCCTGCAATGCAGTCCCAGCTCAAGAGCATCGTCCAGGATGCTGGGAATAATTGCAAGAGGCCGACAAGGATCTGACTTTACAACCAGGTTAAGAGTGAGTGTGTGCATGTGTGTGTGTGTGTGTGTGCGCGCGTGTGTTTGCGTGCGTGTGTGTTTAGGGGTGGGGAAGTGGGGGCAGGGAGAATGAATACCAGCCTTTATAAGGTGTGGGCTGTAAATGAATGTGGCTGAAATATTGCAAATAGAATACAAAAGTTAACCACAGTGCCCAGACCAAGAAACCCAAAGGAACAATCCAGAGCTGCACAGAGAATGCAATCAACACCAGTCAGCACAATCAAAGCATAATCACAAGCTCATGCCAGATATTCTGCTTTCACAGAAACCAGATAGAAAAATATACCCAGAAACTAGCTTTTACTCTTGACTGTCTAAAGAGAGGGTAGATTATAGCTTTTAAAACTTTAGAAGAGTTAAAATGTAGAAAGTGAGACACTATCTCCCAAAGAAGTAAAGAAATGCAATGTCCTCTTGGTGTAAAATCCAATGGAATGGACCAAAGATTTCACGAAACCTAATTCCAATCATCACCATCTCCCCTACCAACTCTAACGTGGCTTCAAACCAGACCCGAGCCCAGTAACTTCCCCAAAGTTCCACTGGAAGATACCAGAACAACACCCAGCCGCAGCCTTCAGGTTGAGGACCTGCCCATGACTGCAATAAACTCCACCAAAATATTCCCTGTCCAAACAATGGTCAGAGTGATTTTTTTAATCACACATTAGATTACACCATCCTTGTTTAAATATTTCCGTTGCATCTATAATGAAACACCATGTGTCTACAAGGCCACGGGTAAACCCACTCATCTTGTCTTACTCCCTGCCAAGCAGCCTGCAGTGGCCCTTCTGTGATTCAAACACTCGTAAGAAGTTTGCACCAGCTGCTTCTTCTGCTTCACAAAATGGCATTTCCCTAGATCATTTCCTTGTTCTTTTCTTCTTAGCATTCAAACTTCCCCTCCAATATGTTATCACCTTACCATTTTTTAAAATATTTTTATATATTTATTTATTTATCTATTTTTTTTTGGCTGCATTGGGTCTTCATTGCTGCGCATAGACTTTCTCTAGTTGTAGCGAGCAGGGACTACTCTTTGTTGCGGTGCGCAGGTTTCTCTTTGCAGTGGCTTCCCATGTTGCAGAGCACAGGCTCTAGGCACATGGGCTTCAGTAGTTGTGGCACGTGGGCTCAGTAGTTGTGGCTCGCAGGCTCTAGAGAGCAGGCTCAGTAGTTGTGGCGCATGGGTTTAGTTGCTCTGCAGCATGTGGGATCTTCCCGGACCAGGGCTCCCACCCGTGTCCCCTGCATTGGCAGGCGGATTCCTAACCACTGCACCACCAAGGAAGCCCCCGTTTTCTTTTCAATATTTTATTTTCACCATCTAAAGGTATCTTGATCTGATTCGTTGATTTCTTTAGTATTGTTTTATCCATTCAGATCCAAGCAGGAAATAGATGCCACAAATAAATCAGGCGTCACTTAACGGAAAGGGCTCCTTACAGAAGTACAGGCAGAATGTGGGAAACTGCAGGACAGCACAGTCCCCAGGCCACGGGACAGGAGGGATGTGAGGCCTGGAGGGGAAGGGTGGGTGCAGATCTGGTATATGGAGGTGGAAAGGGTTTTGCATTTCGAGGGCCACCTGGTAGGAGCTGTGACCTTCAGAAGCTGGTTCAGCCAACCTGCAGACTCAAGGAGAGACAGGCAGGGAGTAAACGTCCTGAAGCCCACCCTCCCCTGCCCCTTGACCTCCAACACCTGCTCCCCATTGGCCAAGCTCAACAAAAACAAGAGGGCAAGGAATCTTTGAGTGAAAGCCAGGGATCAGCAATTTTTTTCAATAATGGGTCAGATAGTAGATATTTCAGGTTTTTTGGGCCAAAGGGTCTCTCTCAGTTCTGCTGTCTCAGGGAAGAAAGCAGCCATGGCCAACAGTAAACAGATGAGACTTGTACATACTGACACTGAAACTCAAGTCTCATGTTATTTTCATGTGTCACGCAATATTCTTCGTTGGATTTTTTTCATGCATTCAAAACTACACAAATCATTCTTACTCACAGCCCATACAGACAAAAAAAGTACTCCCACTCCCTCCATTTCTATTTAACATAGTATTGGAAGTCTTTGTCAAGCCCTGGACAAGAAAAAGAAATGAAAGCCATCCAAATTGGCTGCTGGGAACCCACGAGGACTTGACACACAGGGGGCCTGGCTATTTCAGGGGGTCCATGCCAGAGGCCCTTCTAACCAGGAAGCCTCTAACAGCCTCCTCTAAACTGCCCTCAAGGTCCTGATTTTTCCTCTGATGGCACTGGCCAGAGTTACACCACTGTCCTGTACAGATGGAAAATCTGGGCTGTAGACCCTAAGTTAATGATGCAATGCCATGCTGCTTGTGTGGCGTCCTTGTCTTATTCCGGATTTTAGAGAAAAAGCTTTCAGCTTTTCACCACTGAGTATGATGCTAGCTGTGGGTTTGTCATTAATGAGTACTTAATTTTGTCAAATGCTTTTTCTGCATCTTTTGAGATGATCATGTGACATTTATCCTTCCATTTGTTAATGTGGTGTCTCACATTGTTTGATTTGAGAATACTGAACCATCCTTGCATCCCTGGAATAATCCCACTTGATCATCATGCATGATCCTTCTATATATTGTTGAACTTGATTTGCTAATATTTTGTTGAGGATTTTTACATCTATATTTATCAGAGATATTGATCTGTAATTTACTTTTTTTGTAGTATCTTTGTCTGGCTCTGGTATCAGGTAATGGTGACCACCTAGAATGAATTTGTTCCATCCTCTTCAATTTTTTGGAATAGTTTGAGAAGAATAAGTATTAGCTCTTCTTTATATATTTGGTAAAATTTCCCTGTGAAGCTGTCTGGTCCTGGACTTTTGTTTGCTAGGGTTTTTGTTTTTTTTTTTTAATTACTAATACAAGTTCATTACTAGTGATTGGTCTTTTCAGATTGTCTATTTCTTCCTAATTCACTCTTGGAAGGTTGTTTATTTCCAGACATTTTTCCATTTCTTTGAGGTTATACAATTTGTTGGCATATAATGGTTGACAGTATTCTCTTATGATTGTTTGTATTTCTGTGATAGTGGTTGTAATTTCTCCTCTTTTATTTCTTATTTTGTTTATTTGGGTCCTCTCTCTTTTTTTCTTTATAAGCCTAGCTAAAGGCTTATCAATTTTTTTCTTTTCGAAAAACAGCTCTTGGTTTCATCGATCTTTTCTATTGTTTGTTTGTCTGTTGACTTATAACTGTATTTGTTTTAAACAGTTAATCCTTTAAGTTCAAACACATTCTAAAAGATCCACATTTTTTTACTCCCTTCCCCCACACTTTGTGTTTTTGATGTTATACACCTTCATGTTTATCCTTTTACTGATTATTGTAGTTATACTTGATTTTACAATTTTTTTGTCTCTTAATCTTTATACTAGCTTATTTAAGTGGTTGATCCTCAGCCTTTACTATATATTTTCCTTTACAAGTGTGATTTTTTTCCTTTCCTATAGATACTGACTTCTTGTTATAATCTTTTCTTTTCCACTTGGAAAAGACCCTTTAACATTTCTTTTAGGGTTAGTTTAGTACTGATGAACTCTTTCAGTTTTTGCTAACCTGAGTTC
The DNA here is from genome assembly GCF_011762595.2 of Tursiops truncatus. NCBI lineage: Eukaryota > Metazoa > Chordata > Mammalia > Artiodactyla > Delphinidae > Tursiops > Tursiops truncatus. The sequence continues at coordinate 47,551,488 of NC_047043.1, read as the reverse complement.
TTTATCTCTCCTTCAATTCTAATGATAATCTTGCTGGGCATGTATCCTAGGTTGAAAGTGTTTCCCTTTCAGCACTTTAAATATATCATACCACTCCTATCTGGCCTGCAATGTTTCTGCAAAAATGTCAGCTGATAGCCTTATGAGGGTTCCCTTGTATATGACTCTTTGTTTTTCTCCTGCTGCCTTTAGAATCCTCTCTTTATCTTTCACCATTTTAATTATGATATGTCTTGGTGTGGGTCTGTTTGGGTTCATCTTGTTTGGGATTCTCTGTACTTCCAGTACCTGGATATCTATTTCCTTCTTTGGGTTTGGGAATTTTTCAGCCATAATTTCATTAAATACATTTTCCACCCCCTTTTCTCTCTCTCTCCTCCTTCTGGAGCCCCTATAATGTGAATTTTGGTATGCATGATGTTGTCCTAGAGTTTCCTTAAATTTTTTTAAAATTTGTTTTCCTTTTTGCTGGTCTGATTGGGTGATTTCCATTATTCTATCCTCCAGACCACTTATGCATTCTTCTGTTTCACCTAATCTGCTGTTCACTCCTTCTAGGATGTTTTTCATCTCAATTATTATATTCTTCAGTTCTGACTGGTTCTTTTTTATATATTTTTTTATATTTTCTAGTTCCTTGTTAAAATTCTCACTGTGTTCATCTAGTCTTTTCCTCATTTAGTTAGCATTCTTATTACTAATTCTTTGAATTCTTTATCTAGTAAATTGTTTATTTTTGTTTTATTAGTTTTTCTCAGAGGTTTTCTCTTGTTCTTTCAATTGACACAAATTCTTCTGTCTTCTCATTTTGCTTATCTTTCCCTATCTCTATAGAATTAGGTGAAACAGGCCTATTCTGGTTGTGAAGGGGTGTCCTTGTGTGGAAGCGTCCCTATATAGTCTGCGTGTGCCAGCTGCTTTGGTGGGCGAGCTGGTGAACACAAGTCACATCTTCCCCCAGTGTGGGCTGGCAGCTCTCACCTTGGTAGGAGATGGGGCTGGAGATGGATGGGCTAGAGCCAGAGCCGGGTGTGAGCTGGGGCTTCTCCTGTGCTCAGTGGCCAACATCACTCTACCAGGGGCGGGGGCAGTTCTTAAGCCGCTGGATCAGAAGCCCTGAGGGTTAGGGTCCAGGCTGGTGCAGTTCTTTTTAAGGGTGTGCTCTTCCCCATCCTAGCACCCCCACCCTCATCCCCAGAGGGGAGCCATGCTGAAGTAAGAGGGGCTGGCATGGATATTTGGTGAGGACCAGGACACTGGGTGTGGCAAAGTGGCCACTGTCAGAGATTCAATCTTCCTCTGATGCACTGTCTGTACAATCACCAGTAACGGCTGTCCCCTCCCTGCTCAGACACCACTTAGAGTTTGAGCCACCACAGCATCTCACGGCCGAGCTTTTTCCTCAGTCATGGCGGCCCTCGCTCCCGTGTGGAGCTGCGAGATGAAACAAGACTTTAGGGTTAGGAGCATTCACCTGACTCAGGCTGGGGTGTACACCGGGGCAGTCGAGGGAAACCAGTCAGCTACCCTCCTGGTTTCAGTCCACCCTCTCCAACCTGCTTCAGGAGGAAGCAAACATTTGTGTGCTCCTCATGGCAGAATCCAGGCTTCCCACAGCCCTCCTGTTAGTCCCACCAGCCAAGGGGGCTCATCTTCCCTGTGTCAGACCCCAGGACTGGGATGCCCAATATGTGGCTTGAACCGCTCATTCCCAAGGGAGGGTCTCCACCTCTATTATCTCCTGTTTCCTCTGAGTCCCCTCCCAGGGGCACATGTCCTGACCCAATCACTTTTGCTCTCTTCCTACCTAATTACATATATATCTTTCTTATAGCCTTGGTTGTGCAAGAGTCCCTCTGCAAGTTTTCAGTTAGTTTTCAGTGAGAACTGTTTCACATGTAGATGTATTTTTGGTGTGTTTATGTAGGGAGGTGAGTTCTGTGTCCTCCTACTCCACCATCTTGATCCGATTTGAGGATACATAATTATTTTAACAAAATAGCAGATTTTCATTTAGCTTAATATATAAATAAATGTGGCATAAATAGTCATTTTTGTACTAGGAATATATCATATTTCTTTTTAACATGACAAGGCTCAGACTTTTACAAAAAAAACTAGCTGAAGTTCCATATTAATAGGAATTTGTTATTTATACCACTTCTGCAAAATTCACTTGTGTGATTATTTTGGAAAGCTTCCTGACACTGAGGTCAGGCCTAAATTCTAGAAAAAGCTTTCTTCCGTGGGTGCTCTGCCTCAATGAATTTCCTGAAATAGCAGTCCCTTTGCCCCAGCTGTCACGGGTCTCTGATGACAGTGGCCCCTGAGAGCCCTAAGTCTGTGGCAACTCTTTCCCATCAAGCACTCAATCAGATGACTGACTCCCCATGTAACCTTTAAAATGTACTAGACAGCTTTAAACACAAAGTCAACAATGAAATATCCTAAGAGTGAGAGATATCTTCCCACCCAAATGATCACATCATCTTCTCTTCTCCACCCAAAGATAGACCCCTTCATCATCATGCTTTGTCCCTACTCTCAGCTGCTCTCCTATTCATCTTCCTGCATCCAGCAACAAGGATTTAAAGGTCCTGAGTACTGCACTGGAGTTACAGAAATTATGACAATTCTGGCTCACAAGGAAAAAGCAAACAAATGAATATCCTTATTGAGGAGCAGAAATATATACGCATTAATTTTTGACCCAAGTAACAATGCATTTTGTGGCATTAGTATTTTTACTAAGTATTTATAACAAACAATCTTCAATTAACACAGTGACCTTGTTTTCAGAAGCATATAGCACCTCACAACAAATAAAAAATAATTTAAGAGTAAGCAGAATCCAAAGTGTTTTAAGTGTTCCCACTTGAAACAACAGGAGAGCAAGAAGAAAATTCAACATGGAGGCAACAATCATGGCAGCATGACTGAGCCCCAAAGCAAAGCAGAGTGGAATATTTATAAAATAATTTCAACAGCCCTATACATGGACTTATCTCCAGTTTCATAACCATGAAGCCCACATGGTCCATGACTATGAATTCACTCCAGTATCCTGTCCGAGACGTGAAAAGGCCTCTCCATTTCCAGTTCCCATGGGGAGTCAGCATCTGATTTTATCACAGAGACTCAAACTTAACATGACAACTGATTTTAAATATACAATTTCCTAAGAGTTCTGAGATTTGGCATACGGAATTTTGCTTTTTAGCATGGGAAACACAATTCCCTAAAAGAGAAACCAATTTGTTAATCAACAGGCCTGAGTCTTGATTATCAATTAAACAGAATCTAAAAACATCTAAATCGATGCTAAACATATCTATGCAGATGGTCTCATTCAGTCCACAAATCTCAAGAGAGAAAACTCGAGCCCATTCATGGAAATTTTATCTCCTGCAAAGTGATGGGAACATGCCATTGAATGCAATTGGTCTTTTAAAAAGAATAACATTTGATATTTGTATGAGAAGTGATTTAAGAAAGTTGAGTTAGAACATGGCCTGGGATTGGGTGCAGCAATAGGATTTTGAAATAAACAAAATTCTACAATCTTTTATTGGCAAAAATCACAGTATTCTTGACTTATGTGAGTATAAAATATTCAATGTTATCTTTAAAAATGCAATCTTTCCCAAGCAAGATTCGTATTGACCTCCATGGAACTTCTAAACTTGAAATAACTTTAGGGTTGCTTCCAGGTACAATTTAACAAACTCACTGAAAGACAGTCAAGCCTTTAAAAATTTTCCCGGAACGCCAGCAATTTTCTTTCAGGGATCATTATTATGGGAGATACTAAGAAAGCTTGTTTTTAATCATTCATAAGATTTCATATCTGTATTATACTAAAATCTTTCATTTTAAAACTATATCAAAAACTGTTCCAAAGTGGTGAGGATTGTGCTTTGAAATATAAAACTTGATTGGTAAAATTAAAAGAGGTACTCTGTAAATATATGGACAATTAGAACACATTTGCAATAAATGTCTTGTTTATGCACAAACATGGACCACTTTGTACAGTAATGAATATTTTCCTCGGAGTTCTCTATCTGTAAAGTTTGCCACGTGGGACAAGATGTGAATTTGGCTGGGCTGTTTACCAATTATTCCAGAGTGCTTGCAAATAGCTTCCCGTGTTTGATCAGCCAAATTTTCCTACATTCACAGGTGTGAGAATAGGAGAGATTTGGGGAAGGAAAAAAAATGGGACTGTCATGTGATGATAGAGCTTTCATTTTCAGAAGTGGTACTACTCCAAGAACCATACAGCTCTCCAATCTGAGAACATTCATTCTTTCTTTCCTGTTTTCTTAATCTTCACATTTGCTTTCTCTCTCCTTTACCCATGTGGGGTTAGCTGACAGAAGATCAACAATAGAGAATTTCCTTAGAAGAAATTTGGCAAGGATGTCTTTTTTTTTAAGCACAGGAAAGCAAACCTTCCAAATCAATGAAGAAGAAATTACATTTTCAACCAATATTGCCTAAAAATTTGCTAATTTGGTAAAAGAAAATCAAATTAGAGTCTCACCTTATACCACACACTCAAATAAATTCCAAATGAATTTAAGAAGTAATGTATAAATGATAGAGCATAGGCAAATATTTAACTTATTTGGGAGAAAGATTTTCTAAGAAAATATGCAAAGGAAAAGGTAGGAGGAAAAAATCTTAAATTATTTTCTTAAAGAATGCAATAATAAAGTTCTTTTACTACTCAGGTGTAACTACAATTAAGATAATTTTTCTACTTATAAAACTTTTACACTCTCACATTTGAAAATTTAGAAGCCACAAAAAGTAAAAACAAAACAAATAAATGCTTAAATCACCTACAATGCCACTCCAAGAGATAGCCACCATTCATGTTTCCTTATGTCCTTTTATTTATCTAATTATTTAATATTTTATATCAAAAAGGGAGGGACAACTTAGGGGTATGGGATTAAGAGATACAAACTACCATATATTAAAAAGATAAGCAGCAAGGATATACTGTATAGCACAGGGAATTATACCAATAATTTTCTAATAACCTTTAATGGAATATAAGCTGCAAAAATACTGAATCACTATGCTGTACACCTGAACTAACACAATATTGTAAATCAACTATACTTCAATGAAAAATAAATTAAATTAAAGCAACTGTCTTTCAAAAAAAAGGATACCATATATATACACTGGGCCAATGGGATTGTGCTTTGAGGTTGTTTGAGAGGGAATACACCCCCAGACTCCAGGCATGAGGCGCATAACCCAGATCCAAGACAGTTAAGACTTGATATGCACCGTGGCCACAGTGAACCACGCGGGGAAGGATACATGACCCATTCGGAGCCAGTTAGACTGCTGGGACTTCCAAAAAAAGAACCTCACTCCTCCTAACTGGCTTGGGGCCATGCTTGGCAGCCATCTGTGACCAGAAAGGGAGCTGCTGTGTGAGCACAGAGCAGAGGCACTAAAAGCAGAGCCAAGAAATAAGGAAACTCAATTCTAATTTAAGCCCTGAAGCCAACGGAGCCTAAAGCCAGCCCTACCCCAGAACTGCTGAATTATGTGAGCCAATATACTTAATTTCTCTTGAATTGATCATGTTGAGTTTTCCATCATTAGCAACTGAAAATGCTCCCACATTCATCTGTGAGCAGGGGATAAAAATAACCTCCATGAAGAAGAAAAGAGAAGCCTCCTACACTGTTGGTGGGAATGTAAATTGGTGTAGCCACTATGGAGAACACTATGGAGGTTCCTTAAAAAACTAAAAATAGAGTTACCATATGAACCAGTAATCCCACTCCTGGGCATATATCTACAGAAAACCATAATTCAAAAAGATACATGCATCCCTATGTTCATAGCAGCACTATTTACAATAGCCAAGACATAGAAACAACCTAAATTTCCATCAACAGAGGAATGGATAAAGAAGATGTAGTACATATGTACAATGGAATATTACTCAGCCATAAAAGAGAATTAAATAATGCCATTTGCAGCAACACAGATGGACCTACAGATTATCATACTAAGTGGAATAAGTCAGAGAAAGACAAATACCATATGATATCACTTATATGTGGAATCTAAAAAAACGATACAAATGAACTTATTTACAAAACAGAAACAGACTCACAGACATAGAAAACAAACTTATGGTTACCAAAGGGGAAAATGAGGGAGGGAGGGATAAATTAGGAATTTGGGATAACATATACACACTACTATATATAAAATAGGTAAAAAACAGGACCTTCTGTATAACACAGGAGACTATACTCAGTAACTTTTAATAACCTATTATGGGAAAAAAATCTTAAATATATATATATATATAAAAAACTTAAGTTTTAACTTATGTGATTAAGTTACATATATAACTTAATCACTTCGCTATACACCTGAAACTAACACATTGTAAATCAACTATACTTCAATAAAAAAATAAATTTAAAAAATGAAAAATAACTTCCATGAAGTTAGGTTTCCAATAATCAACACCTCTTTTTCACCAGTAGTTTCCATTTTCTTAGCTTAAACCTATGAGGGATACATTTCTGAAGATGTGGATTCACACAGAATTGAAAATTAGCACAAGAGCTACCTGAAGAAAAACCATGAGGAAAGGTAAACAAACGATGGACCATAAAACTGCAGCCATGCTATAAAAGTTACTAAGCAAAGTCTGGGGACATACGTAGGAATTTCTGTGGCAGGTAAGGATTTGGCCTGTTTTCCTTGGATTATGGGACTGTTTGGACCAGTCACTGTAACAGAACCTGTGTCTTCTACGGTTTTCCTCATATTCTCACTCTGAGAATCTCCTATACACGCAGCTCTGGCTAAAGAAGTCCAAAAATGGTAATCTCTTCCAGAGGAAAGAAACAAAGGAACAGCAGCTCTAACCACACTAAGGTATTTCACAGCTTCTGTTACCAGCTAGATGCCAATCACTGCCTTGAAGGATGAATAATTATGCACTAAAGTGCCACACCCATCAATCAGTAATATGAATTTATTTTATTTTTTTAACATCTTTATTGGAGTATAATTTCTTTACAATGTTGTGTTAGTTCCTGCTGTATAACAAAGTGAATCAGCTATACATATACATATATCCCCATATCTTCTCCCCCTTGCGTCTCCCTCCCACCCTCCCTATCCCACCCCTCTAGGTGGTCACAAAGCACTGAGCTGATCTCCCTGTGCTATGTGGCTGCTTCCCACTAGCTAGCTATTTTACATTTGGTAGTGTATATATGTCCATGCCACTCTCTCACTTCGTCCAAGCTTACCTTTCCCACTCCCCATGTCCTTGAGGACATGTCCATTCTCTATGTCTACGTCTTTATTCCTGTCCTGCACCTAGGTTCATCAGAACCAATTATTTTTTTAGATTCAATATATATGTGTTAGCATATGGTATTTGTTTTTTGCTTTCTGACTTACTTCACTCTGTATGACAGACACTAGGTCCATCAACCTCACTACAAATAACTCAATTTTGTTTCTTTTTATGGCTGAATAATATTCCATTGTATATATGTGCCATATCTTCTTTATCCATTCATCTGTCAATGGACATTTAGGTTGCTTCCATGTCCTGGCTATTGTAAATAGAGCTGCAGTGAACATTGTGGTACATGACTCTCTTTGAATTATGGTTTTCTCAGTGTATAAGCCCAGTAGTGGGATTGTTGGGTCATATGCTGGTTATATTTTTAGTTTTTTAAGGAACCTCCATACTGTTCTCCATAGTGGCTGTATCAATTTACATTCCCACCAACAGTGGAAGAGGGTTCCCTTTTCTCCACACCCTCTCCAGCATTTTTGTTTGTAGATTTTTTGATGATGGCCATTCTGACTGCTGTGAAGTGATACCTCATTGTAGTTTTGATTTGCATTTCTCTAATGATTAGTGATGTTGAGCATCCTTTCATGTGTTTATTGGCAATCTGTATATCTTCTTTGGAGAAATGTCTATTTAGGTCTTCTGCCCATTTTTGGATTGGGTTGTTTGTTTTTTTGATATTGAGATGCATGACCTGCATGTAAATTTTAGAGATTAATCTTATGTCAGTTACTTCATTTGTAAATATCTTCTTCCAGTCTGAGGGTTGTCTTTTCCTCTTGTTTATGGTTTCCTTTGCTGTGCAAAAGCTTTTAAGTTTCATTTGGTCCCATTTGCTTATTTTTGTTTTTATTTCCACTTCTCTAGCAGGAGAGTCAAAAAGGATCTTGCTGTGATTTATGTCATAGAGTGTTCTGCCTATATTTTCCTCTAAGAGTTTGATAGTGTCTGGCTTTACATTTAGGTCTTTAATCCATTCTGACATTATTTTTGTGTATGGTATTAGGGAGTGTTCTATTTTCATTCTTTTACATATAGCTTTCCAGTTTTCCCAACACCACTTATTGAAGAGGCTGTATTTTCTCCATTGTATATCCTTGCCTCCTTTATCAAACATAAGGTGACCATATGTGTGTGGGTTTATCTCAGGGCTTTCTATCCTGTTCCATTGATATATATTTCTGTTTTTGTGCCAGTACCACACTGTCTTGATTACTACAGCTTTGTAGTATAGTCTGAAGTCTGGGAGCCTGATTCCTCCAGCTCCATTTTTCTTTCCCAAGATTGCTTTGGCTATTCAGGGTCTTTTGTGTTTCCATACAAATTGTGAAATTTTTTGTTCTGGTTCTGTGACAAATGCCATTGGTAGTTTGATAGGGATTGCACTGAATTTGTAGATTGCTTTGGGTAGTAGAGTCATTTTCACAATGTTGATTCTTCCAATCCAAGAACATGGTATATCTCTCCATCTGTTAATATCATCTTTAATTTCTTTCATCAGTGTCTTATAATTTTGTGCATACAGGTCGTTTGTCTCCTTAGGTAGGTTTATTCCTAGGTATTTTATTCTGTTTGTTGCAATGGTAAATGGGAGTGTTTCCTTAATTTCTCCTTCAGATTTTTCATCATTAGTGTATAGGTATGCAAGAGATTTCTGTGCATTAATTTTGTATCCTGCTACTTTACCAAATTCATTGATGAGCTCTAGTAGTTTTCTGGTAGCATATTTAGGATTCTCTATGTATAGTATCATGTCATATGCAAACAGTGACAGCTTTACTTCTTCTTTTCTGATTTGGATTCCTTTTATTTCCTTTTTTCTCTGATTGCTGTGGCTAAAACTTCCAAAACTATGTTGAATAATAGTGGTGAGAGTGGACAACCTTGTCTTGTTCCTGATTTTAGAGGAAATGGTTTCAGTTTTTCACCACTGAGGATGATGTTGGCTGTGGGTTTGGCATATATGGCCTTTATTATGTTGAGGTAAGTTCCCTCTATGCCTACTTTCTGGGGGGGGGGGGGCGGTTTATAATAAATCGGTGTTAAATTTTGTCAAAAGCTTTTTCTGCATCTATTGAGATGATCATATGGTTTTTCTCCTTCAATTTGCTAATATGGTGTATCATATTGATTGATTTGCGTATATTGAAAAATCTTTGCATTCCTGGGATAAACCCCAAATGATTGTGGTGTATGATCCTTTTAATGTGCTGTTGGATTCTGTTTGCTAGGATTTTGTTGAGGATTTTTGCATCTATGTTCATCAGTGATATTGGCCTGTAGTTTTCATTCTTTGTGACATCTTTGTCTGGTTTTGGCATCAGGGTGATGATGGCCTCATAGAATGAGTTTGGGAGTGTTCCTCCCTCTGCTATATTTTGGAAGAGTTTGAGAAGGATGGGTGTTAGCTCTTCTCTAAATGTTTGATAGAATTCACCTGTGAAGCCATCTGGTCCTGGGCTTTTGTTTGTTGGAAGATTTTTAATCAGAATCTCAATTTCAGGGCTTGTGATTGGTCTGTTTACATTTTCTATTTCTTTCTGGTTCTCGGAAGGCTGTGCTCTTCTAAGAATTTGTCCATTTCTTCCAGGTTGTCTTTTTCATTGGCATAGAGTTGCTTGTAGTAATCTCTCATGATCCTCTGTATTTCTGCAGTCTCAGTTATTACTTCTCCTTTTTCATTTCTAATTCTATTGATTTGGCTCCTCTCCCTTTTTTTCTTGATGAGTCTGGCTAGTGGTTTATCAATTTTGCTTATCTTCTCAAAGAACCAAGTTTTAGTTTTATTGATCTTTGGTATTGTTTTCTTCTTCTCTATTTCATTTATTTCTGATCTGATCTTTATGATTTCTTTCCTTCTGCTAACTTTCGGGTTTTTTGTTCTTCTTTCTCTAATTGCTTTAGCTGTAAGGTTAGGTTGTTTATGTGAGATGTTTCTTGTTTCTTGAGGTAGGATTGTATTGCTATAAACTTCCCTCTTAGAACTGCTTTTGCTGCATCCCATAGGTTTTGGTCATTGCGTTTTCATTGTCATTTGTTTCTAGGTATTTATTGATTTCCTATGTGATTTCTTCAGTGATTTCTTGGTTATTTAGTAGTGTATTGTTTAGCCTCCATGGGTTTGTATATTTCACAGATTTTTTTTTGTAATTGATATCTAGTCTCATAGCATTGTGGTCAGAAAAGATACTTGATATGATTTCAATTTGCTTAAATTTACCAAGGTTTGATTTGTGACCCAAAATATGATCTATCCTGGAGAATGTTCCATGAGCACTTGAGAAGAAAGTGTATTCTGTTGTTTTTGGATGGAATGTCCTATAAATATCGATTAAGTCCATCTTGTTTAATGTATCATTTAAAGCTTGTGTTTCCTTATTTATTTTCATTTTGGATGATCTGTCCATTGGTGAAAGTGGGGTGTTAAAGTCCCCTACTATGATTGTGTTACTGTCAATTTCCCCTTTCATGGCTGTTAGCATTTGCCTTATGTATTGAGGTGCTCCTATGTTGGGTGCATAAATATTTACATTTGTTATATCTTCTTCTTTGATGGATCCCTTGATCATTATGTAGTGTCCTTCTTTGTCTCATAACAGTCTTTAAGTCTATTTTGTCTGATATGAGAATTGCTACTCCAGCTTTCTTTTGATTTCCATTTGCATGGAATATCTTTTCCCATCCCCTCACTTTCAGTCTGTATGTGTCCCTAGGTCTGAAGTGGGTCTCTTGTCGGCAGCATATATACGGGTCTTGTTTTTGCATCCATTCAGCCAGTCTATGTCTTTTGGTTGGAGCATTTAATCCATTTACATTTAAGGCAATTATTGATATGTATGTTCTTATTACCATTTTCTTAATTGTTTTGGGTTTGTTATTGTAAGTCTTTTCTTCTGTTTTGTTTCCTGCCTAGAGAAGTTCCTTTAGCATTTGTTGTAAAGCTAAAGCTGGTTTGGTGGTGCTGAATTCTCTTAGCTATTGCTTGTCTGTAAAGGTTTTAATTTCTCCATTGAATCTGAACAAGATCCTTGCTGGGTAATCTTGGTTGTAGGTTTTTCCCTTTCAACACTTTAAATATGTCCTGCCACACCCTTCTGGCTTGCAGAGTTTCTGCTGAAAGATCAGCGTTAACCTTGTATGTTATCTGTTGCTTTTTCCTTGCTGCTTTTTATATTTTTTCTTTGTATTTAATTTTTGATAGTTTGATTAATATGTGTCTTGGCATGTTTCTCCTTGGATTTATCCTGTATGGGACTCTCTGTGCTTCCTGGACTTGATTGACTGTTTCCTTTCCCATATTAGGGAAGTTTTCAACTATAATCTCTTCAAATAGTTTCTCAGTCCCTTTCTTTTTCTCTTCTTCTTCTGGGACCCCTATAATTTGAATGTTGGTGTGTTTAATGTTGTCCCAGAGGTCTCTGAGACCGTCCTCAAGTCTCTTCGTTCTTTTTCCTTTATTCTGCTCTGTGGTAGTTATTTCCACTATTTTATCTTCCAGGTCACTTATCCGTTCTTCTGCCTCAGTTATTCTGCTATTGATCCCTTCTAGAGAATTTTTAATTTCATTTATTGTGTTGCTCATCATTGTTTATTTGCTCTTTAGTTCTTCTAGGTCCTTGTTAAAAGTTTCTTGTATTTTCTCCATTCTATTTCCAAGACTTTGGATCATCATTACTCTGAATTCTTTTTCAGGTAGACTTCCTGTTTCCTCTTCATTTGTTTGGTCTGGTAGGTTTTTACCTTGCTCCTTCATCTTCTGTGTGTTTCTCTGTCTTCTCATTTTGCTTAACTTACTGTATTTGGGGTCTCCATTTCACAGCCTGTAGGTTTGTAGTTCCCATTGTTTTTAGTGTCTGCCCCCAGTGGGTAAGGTTGGTTCAGTCAGGCTGAACCTGCAGGTTGTGTAGGCTCCCTGTGTTCTGGTGGATGAGGCTAGATCTTGTCTTTCTGGTGGGCAGGACCATGTCCGGTGGTGTGTTTTGGGGTGTCTGTGACCTTATTATGATTTTATGCAACCTCTCTGCTAATGGGTGGGGTTGTGTTCCTGTCTTGCTAGTTGTTTGGCATAGCTTGCTGTTCATTGAGTGGAGCGCTGAGATGGAGATCTCTGGTAGAGTTTTCACTGTTTGATATTACGTGGAGCCGGGAGGTATCTGGTAGACCGATGTCCTGAACTCGGCTCTCCCACCTCAGAGGCACAGGCCTGACACCCGGCCAGAGCACCAAGACCCTGTCAGCCACATGGCTCTGAGACAGTCATAGCTGGCTTTAGGATTCGAGACAGGGATTCAGGGAACAATGCAAAGATGGTGTGCTCCACCCAAGACGATCTCCTTTTCATACTAAAGCCATCTGTAGAGAGTTAGTACACCCTGGTGACCAATTGCACTCTGGTGACCAAGGTGGTGGAAGTGGAGGGTGACTCAGGCCAGAACGCCTGGCTGTTGTAGCAGCTGTTCAAGGCCATGGAGCCCGGGCTGTTAGGCTTGTGGGTGCTCAACAGCGAGGTGTGCATGGCCTGGCTGCTCAGCGAGTATGACGTGGCCAAGCATAGGCTGGTGGTGCTAGTCAAGGACAATGGTGAGCTGCCACTGTTGGCCAGCATCACACTGTACGTGTTGCTGGTGGACGGCTTCTCGCAGCCCTACCTGCCAGCCCCAGAAGCCAGTAACATGAATTTACTGACCTCCTATTATGTGCCCAGCATCATGCAAAGTGCCCTCTAAATCAGAATGTGTATTGACACTGTATTAAAATGTCAAAGTTATTTTTGCAGCCCCTAAAGTGACATGTGGGAAACTCCATGCCGGCCTTTCCACTGTGTCCACCAACCGCACAGTTCTGTGTGACACTGGCCATGGGCACCAACTTACAAAGACTGATCAGATTTCATTTCTAGAGAAAAAAAATCACCTTGATGACAGTTTTATAATCATGTCACTGTGTGTGTGTGTGTTAAAGGTAATTGTCAAATGCAGAAAATAAGAAAAGAGGGATAAGACTAAGATACTAACAGTGTATAAAGACCATTATGAGTAGTGTTTTATTGTGTTTTTACAGATTTAGACTTAAACTGCAGAATCCAGACAGCTCTCCATATCCTTAGGTTCCACAACTGTGAATTCAACCAACTGCAGATTGAAAATATTTGTAAAGAACAATTCAGAAAGTTCCAAAAAGCAAAATTTGAATATGCTGTGCACTGGCAACTATTTACGTGGCATTTACATTTTATTAGGTATTATAAGTAATCTAGGGACTTCCCTGGTGGTCCAGTGGTTAAGAAGCCACCTTCCAATGCAGGGGACGTGGGTTCAATCCTTGGTCGGGGAATTAAGATCCCACATGCCATGGGGCAACTAAGTCCAAGCTCTACAACGAAGAGCCTGCAGGCCACAACAAAGTGCCCACATGCCGCATCAAAGAGCCCGTGTGCCACAACAAAAGACCCTGCGTGCTGCAACTAAGACCCGATGCAGCCAAATAAATATTTTAAAAAAGAACTGAAGAAACTAAAAAAATTATTGTTAATAAAAAAATAAGTAATCTAGAGATGATTTAACATATATAGGAGGATGTGCATAGGTTATATGCAAATAATACGCCATTTTATATGACACTTGAGCATCCTCAGATTTTAGTATCTGCCCAGGGTCCTAGTACCAACCTCCTGCAGAAACCAAGGAATGACTGTGATTTGTTCTTTCTTGTCTCTCTTCTTGCTTTGGGAGCATATAAGAGACAGAGAACAGAAAAACTGTAAGGAAAAACAGCACCATTCCATTGAGAAATTTTCAACAGCTGCTGAGATTGTGGCCTGCCACAAGAAGGTCAAAGTTTTGAAACACACCAAAGCACCAGAGACACAGCAGTTGGCTATGCCACAGAGAAACCTGTGACCCCATGAAAGGAAGCAAGGTGAATTAGGACATCAGGATTATTGAGAGTTCAAGGGAAATTAGGACAAATGGAAGCAGTTGTTAGCAACTGTTTTTCCTAAGTGAAAACTGCATCTGTGGTGGACACTTACTGACCGCTTGGCTACTGAGTGTCCAAAAGTACTCTTTGGTCTTGGTAGAATAACAAAGCCAGGCACACCCCAACCCATCCCAAGAGCCAGTCATGTAATCCAAGCTTCAGCCATTGCACAATTTAGTGTAACTTACAGTCTTCAGCAAAGTGGCACGAGGTCACAAATGATGAAACAGTTAGGTAGCCCCTGTCGCTGGATGCCCAGAGCTGCCTGTTCCTCAACTATCACAAAGCATCATCCTTCAGTCTACTATCCATTCTGCCATCTACTCAGTATCCCTTCTCTAAATGCCCTTTTTATTTTTTACCTTGGACAGCATTGGATCTGTTGCTTACAGAAAAGGCTCTTAGCTGATGAAGTATCCAACCACACCTCAGTGTTTGTATTTCTTTGACTCTTACTCTAAGATGCATGGCATTCTTTTAAAGCTCAATAACAGATACAAATTAAGATTAGGAGCATTTGCAGGATAGGTACCCATTACCTAGACGTTGGTGGCTCAGAGTAATTTGTTTCTTGACTAAAAGTACCCCCACAGCCATAATCCACACATATTACCATGATCTGTGGGTTACTTTTATAGCCACAAAACCTCAAGCCCAAACCTCCAACCAACCTAACCCATGTCCTTCTAAGAAGGAAAGAGAAATGAAGGAAGGGAAGAGAAAGAAGGAAAGGATAAAAGAGTTAAAAAGGCAAAGGAGGAAGGAAGGAATGGAAAGAGAGAGAGAAAGAAAGGAAGGAAGGAAGGAAGGCAGGGAGGGAGGGAGGGAGGAAAGAAAGAAAGAAAGAAGGAAAGATAAGGGATCACAATATCTTTTAATACTATTTTGCAGGGAAAATATATACATGTTCTTGATTTTTTAGCAATCTTTCCACTCCTATGATATCAAAAAGTTCTACTTTTTATCCAATATAATTCTACTAATTTGTGTCTCCTTTATCCTAATTTATCTTGGTAACTTAATTCATTATTTTTCTGGTAAAGATACTACTGTGTTTCTAATAGCACAAGTTATATAGTGGGATCATTACCATCAGTACTAGAAGACAGTTTTTGTTAACAGTAAACCATAAATGTTAATAGCTATATTTTGACAGAGGGAAAAAAAAGTAAACCCAACTCAAAAAGATATGCCTATCAGGTGTATTAGTAATGCTGATGGCTGCAATTTACAGATTATCTACATCCGCCAGGCACCAAGTGGGATGCGTTACATACGTTCTCAGTAGTCTCCCATGACAATCACAGGGAGCAGGGACCATGCTCCCACGTTACTGATAAGGAAATCAAGACAGGTCAAAGCTAACCTAAGGCCTGTCTTCTCCTTCCCAAAACACTATACCACTCACAGCTGCCTTTGCTCCAAGGAAACCAGGCCACACCACCCAAGTAGCATCACAAGGTTGGCTGCCCAGGCTGCAATAGTCATAATCAACTAGTAAATAAAGCTCTAAAAACCCTTTCAAGTGATGTCATCACTTCCCAGAGAGTTTCAAAAGAATCTTGAACATTCTCCAAAAAGATACGACCATTTATAGACTGATGACATTCAGTCGGATTCATACCTTATTACCAAAAAGAATGAAGTGGATTATTTAAGAAAAAAATTCTATAAATTAAATTGAATTCATTAAGTCATGCTAGCAGGCACTGCAAGAAGATGAGAGCTGGGCTCAGCCTGTGTTTTTGTGTCTAACTCTGCAGAGCATAAACATCATCCAAAGTCCTTGAACCAGTCGCCCATGGAGGTCTTTAAGCTTCTGGACTGCAGGACTCTTGCCCAGAAATGCTGAGAAGTTTAAACGTTCTTTGGTTTGTGTCTTATGGCCTCTCAAGTTCTTTGTCCACCCTTGGCTGAAATGCAAAGGACAGAAGGAATGGTAAAAAGACTAAATGACCCACAGAATCTGACAATCTATTAACATAGCCATTCAGACTGTGCATCACCAAAATGTTGCTATATTAGTAACAATGCTAACATGCCCTTTGTATGCAAAAACAAAGCTTTCATAATTACCCTGAGAGCAGCCAGAGGGAACCATGTTTGGAATTTCTGATCCACCTGATTGTTTCTAATGAGATTTTCTTAATCAAAAATGAGGTGAGTGAATTCAGTTTATCCTTTCAGAACCAGTATAGGGGGTGGTGGTTATGACTTGAGACACTAGAACTGCATTGTTTAAACCACGAGCCACGTGTGGCCGCTGAGCACCTGAACTGTACCCAGTCCAAGTGAGAACTAGCAGGAGTGTCAAACGCTCGATGGATCTCGAGGATTAGGTAACAAAAAATCAAAAGAATGTAAAATAGCTCGATAACATTGAAATAATTCTTTGGATATATGAGGTTAAATAAAATGCATTCTTAAAAATATTTTTGCCTGTTTCTTTTTACTTTTTACAACATAGCTACTAGGAAAGTTAAAATTACATTCTATTTCCTTTGGAAAGCACTGCTCCACTGCCGCAGAAGGTTTGGGATCTGTCATTCACCAGCTGGGCTGCCACACAGGCTGTGTGGACTGTGTGAAACACAAGGGTACCTGGCAGGGGACCTAAGCAGAGGCTGAAATCCATCCTCTGCTCTGGCAGCCAAGCCATCACCAGAATGGAAGCCTTTTCCTAATTTGCACACAGTGCTACATGGGCTAGGCGTAGCCCTGCTTATTAGCTGCCCTACTTTAAGTTACTTCACTCTCATTCTCATTTCCATCCTCCAAATAAATGGGGCAACCTGGACTTTACAGGGCTCTAGCAAAGAGTAAATAAGTTAATGTCCAAGGCCTAGCCCCTGGTTTAGTACATAGTAAGTACTCAATAAATGTTAGTTACTATTGGCTGTTCTATATAAATTATTCCAAATTTTGAGTCTTCTACAGAGACATTTTGATTCTAACACCAGTCCTTCAAGCAGGTAACAATTCTCTAAGTCAGACAACCATGATTTAAAGGAAAGGAAGAGTGAGTGGCCAGGCATGCTTTCCCAACAGTTGACTGATGAAATGGAATCAACCCAAGAAACTTCAAACGTTGGATTTCACCAAAAGAAACTGTACCATAACAATTGAGAAAGATGTATATAGATGGAAATTTTCCTTTTAAGAGTCAAATGGAAATCTGAGGAAAGAGAAGAAATGCCAAATAAATTATATCTCATCAACTCGCAGTGACTATACATTTTCCCCTTGAAATGAATGCCAGGTGTATAAGAAGGATAAAATTTCAATTAAGCTGCTACATAAAGATTAAATGAACTTTAAAACAACTAGTATGCTTGAAAAAGTTATTCTTCATCATTAGGGTCTGTGTCAACCACGATCCAAAAGTCTAAGGGCTCAGACTGGGCACAGCATCTCCAAGGTGGTAATATTTCACCTCTAAGTGCAAGGTGAGGAGGGGCACCAGAGGAAGCAGGAGGGTGTTCCCATCAGGGGGGAACTGTCATCTCGGCCTGTTTTCCCACTAGGGGGAAATAAGTTACCGACAGAGAGTTCATTAAGCTGTAAGCCCAATTACTACCACATGGCACCAACCATATTGCAATTACAGCCCTTCCAAGAGGCAGCCAGCCGCCGTTTTCAGTAGAGAAACACTGGTTTGGACAAGGTTTATAAATGATTTCCATTAACTATCATTTACCATTAGTGCAAATCAAAGCACTAAATGCCCACTTTGCTGTAGAGAGTGACCTTTGGCCTGGATTCTCTCTCTAACTGATGAGGGCTAAATGTATTGTGACAACTCCTAATCACATTTAGTGCAGCCCATGATCTGATGGCACTGGCTGTCCCATCAACTACAAACAGCCCTGGCAAGGCCATTATATTCCATTTCCTTTTAGAGATATGCATATCAGATCCCAGGGACTCAAGAAATAGAAGCCTCTTCCAACCATCCGGAATATATTTCAATAGCTTAAAAAACTCATACAGATACACCATTACCGACAAAGAATTGCTGGCAATGAGAACATATTTCTCTTCTTTATAATTCAGGTTTATAGGCCTAAAATACATTAATCCGATCAGCCCAACTCTAGTAGGATAGATAAAAAGCCAGTCATCAGAACCCACCCGTCAGAAACAATTCTCTCCAAATCCACACATAATGATTGCAGCTCGGCTTCAGCTCATAAAAAGTGAATACAACTGTGTGATACTTAATACCGAGGCATTGGTGCTTGATTTTGTACTAATCCAGGATAACACGTTTCCAGAAACGTCCAGGGGAAACACTGGGAAATCTAGACTCATAACAGGAAAATGATTTCCTCTGAAACACTAACGCCTCGATTTGAAGGAAAGCAAGTAAATGGCTACCAAACGTTCAAAAAATAAAATCCTAAATTATGAGTCTGACTCCACATCGTGGTAGGTAATAGGTTTCCTGTTCCTGAAAGAGACTGGATCATATGCTTCCCCAGCAAACATCTGACACGATAACAGATGCTAAGGACCCAGGCGGAGGCCAAGAGGGAAAAGAGGTAGATGATTTACAGAGTGATGCAAAGGTTGCTTTCTAATAAAAAGCTAAAGCCAAGAGGCAGTTAACAATACATTAAATACTGCCCGTGCTGGGACCTTCTCAGGCAAGTGTTGGTTCTCATCCATCAATGTCCCTGCATCACTGAGGCCGGCTGTCCCCACCCTGTGTTCCCTGCTCTTTATGCTGGGGGAGCAGCCAGCTGGTGCCCACCCTCTGTTCCACAGGAAAGTGACACCTATTTGTGGAAAACTCAGGAAAAGGTGATGGCTTTTATCTCGATACAAATATTTAAGGAAAAGAAAAAACCCACAAAATCAGAGGCTACTGTAGTGTTTTGGAAGTTAAATGGAGAGTTTACATACACAGGGCCCCTGTCCACAGACATTTGGCAAAATGCTATGTATGTGTTTTATCAACCTCAAAAGAGCTGAAATGATTTTTAACTTGGTTACATGGACATCCTTAAAAACAAACCAAAAAAGCCCCATTATCATTGCTTTCTATACTTGGAATCTGTGAGAACTTAGAAATCAAGGAGAATGTTTCCTCTGCAAGTAAAACTGAAAATCAGAGATGTGTAAAGTCACTTTAAAGGTACAGAATCACTTCTATGTGAAGAAGGGAGCTCCTTGGGCAATTGAAGCATGGATGATACAATGATGATGGTTTCTCGCAGGTCAAGTACTTTGCTAAACCATTTATCCATCCTTTTTCATTTATAGGAAACTTGGAGCACAGTGAGGCAAGTAACTTGCCCGAGGTCATAGGGAGCAATCCCAGTAGGCAGTGCCCACACAAGCACCACTTAAGGGATCTGGTCCCACTCTTTTGTGGAACTGATGTAATCAATGATCAGCCTCATGCCACTGAATATTTAAACCACGTAGCTCAGTCATCTTGGCTGGCTGCAGCTTCACTGGGCAACCAGCTGACTACAGTTTGTTGTCCATGCCTTCAAGGACTTAGTGAGTTGGAGGGTGACACACATCAACCCTTCTGGCAAGTGGGGTTCCCTGTGTGTTCATCAGTTGGTTTTCTGGTTTTACGTATTAGGATCTGAGTTTGTGAGTTTATGAGTCCACAGCCCAGAGAAGAAACCACTAGTAGTGCACAGACAAATGGGTGTGCTGAGCCACTGGGACTGGGCCCAGAAGGTGACAAATTCTCAAAACTAATGGCATCCTGCAATGAGATCCCCAGCAGGTTTGGGGCAGGAAATCAGAACACTGTCATTAGACAAATTAGACCCCTCTTCTTTTAGTTTACTGCACACAATTACACAACTCAGGGTCTCTGATATCCCATGGTTTTCCAAAACATGTTTTAAGTGCAGAAAATAAAAGCCTAAGGTCATACAGTTAACCTACAAAGAGCTCATTACATCACCTTTTAATCCTACCTTACAGAAAGATTCCCCTGAGTCTACCAAGTCAGGACATGCCTTATTTATACCTCTTCATGCTATTCTACACTTTGGATATGGATTATAGAATCTTCTACGCTGCTTTTTTTTTTTTATTCAAACAGAAAATCACAAAAATTATAATCATCCTCATCAGTTCACTCAGTCCCATGTAATTAATTTTTTTATCTTGATCTTTTGTTAGCACTTTTATGAATTCATCAGTTTTCCATTAGAGTTCTGAAAATGCTCATTCATTCAGTTCAGCAGTATAGTCAGTTACCAGAAACCTGTGATTGTCAGAGTCTTTTCCATGAATTCCTTGAAGATGAAACCCTTTTATAGGAACATTTTTACAAAAGCATCAGAGTACACCCAGAACTGTCTGTAAATGACAAAAGACTTAAAAATGACCACAGTTAAAGATTTGATGAAAATTCATAGTAATGCAATTGACAAGGAAATTTAGTTATTTCTGAGATATATATTTTAAAATAATAACTAGAATTATAACTTATAACATTATACCAGAACACATAAGATTTTTAGCAATTTCATGTAATGTCTGAAACATTTATATTAACATATTTCCATACAAATAACCCAAAGAAAGTTTAGTATTAGTTGTTTGTTTTTTTGTTTTTGAATTTTTGAATTTTATTTATTTTTTTTATACAGCAGGTTCTTATTAGTCATCAATTTTATACACATCAGTGTATACATGTCAATCCCAATCGCCCAATTCAGCACACCACCATCCCCACCCCCCACAGCTTTTCCCCCTTGGTGTCCATACGTTTGTTCTCTACATCTGTGTTTCAACTTCTGCCCTGCAAACCGGTTCATCTGTACCATTTTTCTAGGTTCCACAAACACGCGCTAATATACGATATTTGTTTTTCTCTTTCTGACTTACTTCACTCTGTATGACAGTCTCTAGATCCATCCACGTCTCAACAAATGACCCAATTTTGTTACTTTTTATGGCTGAGTAGTATTGCATTGTATATATGTACCACAACTTCTTTGTCCATTCATCTGTCAATGGGCAGTTAGGTTGCTTCCATGACCTGGCTATTGTAAATAGTGCTGCAATGAACATTGGGGTGCATGTGTCTTTTTGAATTATGGTTTTCTCTGGGTATATGCCCAGTAGTGGGATTGCTGGATCATACAGTAATTCTATTTTAACTTCAAAGTCACTAAAACTAAAAGCTTTGCTCCCTTCTTTAAAGTGACGCTATTACGAACAAGCTACCATTAGAAAGAAAATGTTCTAAATGCTTCTTCAAATAGATGGTCCGTGTTTTAGCAAAACAGGGCAGTTCCACTTAATCCAATTCCCTTTGAAGAAGAAGTGCTTTGGAATTCAATCTTTATAAATGGATCAACTGCAACTGTGTCGATTTTCTAATTTATTCATTGCCTTAACCTTGACCTGTCTGACTGCAGGTCAAGCTGGAGTTGAACTTAGGGGGAAAAGCACCCTGAATGATCTTTAGAAAACAGAGCTGTGAGGCCGAACCCCAAGGAATGGTATTACAGCAGAGGGATGAATATCAAAGACTGAAGTTGGGAACATACAGAGATGAGAATCCCAGCTCTGCTACAGAAGAACTATTGCCCTCGGCAAGTTATCTAACTCCTCTGAATCTCAGTTTTCTCACATATGGACTGGAATAATTTTTAAAACTAACATTTAAGCAATTACTAGTTCCAGACATTATGCTGATTAGCAATTTCAGCCTGCCACTATATAATGAAGGTGGTTTATTGTTGCCATTTTACAGATGGGGGACTCAAGGTTCAGTGAAATTAAAAGACTTGCCAAGGACACACAGCTAGTCAATAGCAGAGCTGGGCTTGGGACCCAGGCTGTCTGATGCTGACTTGCCTCCTTAATCATTTTACTTAATACCACCCAGGGTGGATAATACAATTAAATGAGATGATACATGTAAAGCATGTTATCCAGCATGCATTAAGTATGCAGAACTTACAGGTGTTATTTTAATTTTTAATTATTAGTTTATTTTGCTGAAGTGAAAAAGAAATGTAGACCCTTATTCTTTCATGGGTAAATGCCTGTTTATGGAATGAAAATATTACTTATACTACTATAATAGCAGAAGCAATAATGCCATAATAGTCATAGAGTAGTTCAGGGCATGGCTCCAAGCTCAGAAGGTCTGGATTCCAAATCCAGTGTCATGGACTGAGTGCTTGTGTTCCTCAAATCTGTGTGTTGAAGTCCTAACCCCCAGTGTGGTGGGCCTTTGGGAGGTGATTAGGTTTGGATGAGGTTGTGAGGGTGGGGCCCTCGTGATAAGATTAGTGTCCTCATAAAGAAGAGGAAGAGAGGGATCTCTCCCTTCGTGCACACACTGAGAAAGGCAGTGTGAGGAAACAGCAAGAAGGCAGTTGTCTACAATTCAGGAAGGGAGCCCTCACTAGGAAACCACCTGCCAACACCTTGATCTTGGACGTCCCAGCTCCAGAATTGAGACATAAACACCTGTTGTTTAAGCCACCCAGTCTGTAGTGTTTGCTCAGGTGCAGCCTGAGCTGATGAAAACACCAAGTCTGCTTCTTACTGGTGAGATTGTGAGCAAGTTCCTTAATCTCTTGGAGCCTCATCTATATAAGGTCCCCTACTTCATAAGACTGTAGTGAGAATTACATGAGATGATACAACAAAAGCGCTTAGCAGGTGCCTGGCAGAGAGTAAGGACTCTCTAAATATCAGCTGTTTCTTTCAGTATGGCCCCCTTCTCTCATAGACTCCAAGTCTGTAAAATCAAATATTCCTGTTGATATGTCTGTTCATTTGGGGGCCAACACTCCTAGGAGGTATCGCTCATCCACCTCCAGGATGTTTTCTCTCCTACAACTGTTCACCATCACAGCTCCAGCAGTGATAACATATACACACAGGAGCCACACAGGCTTTTCTGTTTTCCCATTTTCCTTCCCATATCCTCTCAGCAAGTATTTTTTTCTTTTTAATGAACTCCTCTAGAAGTAGGTTCTTGGATCATTCTCTTTTTTTAATGTACTGATTTCTAGAACATCCCCTGTGCTGCCTCCTCCTGTACTAATCTAACTCCCCAGGCTGCAGTCACACCTGCAGGTGGCACCAGGTGGTCCCTCGATGGCGCTCGGGGGCAGTAAGCACCTGCTCTGAGCATCACAGCTCCAGGATCTCTGGTTCCACACATGAACATGACCCACTCCTCCTCTGACCAACCCTGGCCTCCAAAGAAGTCCATTTCATGTCCTGGAGACTGCAGATTTCCTCTACCTGATAATATCTGAAGTTAGAGAAACCAAATTACAGCTGTGTGCTGGATGTTGAGGGGAAAGGCATCATTTAGAGAAAGTTATTTGCTCTGGTGCAGAAAGAACAACCTAACATTTAGGCTGAATTTTTTCATTTTTCAACCAGTGGAGTCAGTATGGCATACATCAAGCCTTAAAACCATCTTTATTTCTCCCCAGCTATTTTGGATTATTAAAAAGTCTTTACTATTCCATTTCCTTTTTGCCCTGTAGTCTTTGGACCTCATTAGAAATGTTGATTATTGAGAATGTAAGCTTTTGCCATACAGCCAAAAAATACTGAACGTCTCTCCTTTAATCACCGATTAGCATCTTTTGGTTTCTCTTTTCTGTTGTTTATGCACTTTGCGAGTTAGACTCATTTCTCTGAAATGAGGCTAAGCCCTCTCACACCGATTTTAAATGGGGAAAACGAAAGTGGAACATTTTGGCTTTCTCCCTCCCTTTCTCTTTTTAAATATTTAAGACACAGGCGCCAGTCCTTTAAAAATGCATCATTTTATAATATATAATCCTTCCCAGAAAAGTGACTATATCATGCACCTTCTAGCCAAAACCACCTCAACAACAAGACTACATAATCAATTCTGGGTAACAGGGGGTCCTCAGGAGTGAGGATGCTCTAACAGTCTGAATGTTTCCCTCGAGAGCAAACATTGGTCACAGCCAGGCAACTTGCCCCCGCTCAGCCTCTCTCCCAAGGGAGCTGTCTCAGGTCCTACACAACCAAGTTCCCAACTGCCCTGTCCCCATCTTCCCTTCCCCCTATTTCTTTTTTTTTTTTTATTTTACTGAAGTAGAGTTGATTTACAATGTTGTGTTAATTTCTGCTGTACAGCAAGGTGACTCAGTTTTATATGTGCGTGTGTGTGTGTGTGTGTGTGTGTGTGTGTGTATACACACACATTCTTTTTCACATTCTTTTCCATTACGGTTTATCACATGATATTGAACAGAGTTAGTAGGACCTTGTTGTTTATCCACTCTATATATAATAGTTTGCATCTGCTAACCCCAAACTCCCCATCCATCCCTCCCCTAACCCTCCCGCCCCTTGGCAACCATAAGTCTATTCTCTGTGTCTGTGATTCTGTTTCTGTTTCGTAGATAGGTTCATTTGTGCCATATTTTAGATTCCACATATAGGTTATATCATATGGTATTTGTCTTTCTCTTTCTGACTTCACTTAGTATGATAATCTCTAGTTGCATCCATGTTGCTGTAAATGGCATTATTTTGTTCTTTTTAATGGCTGAGTAGTATTCCATTGTATATATGCACCACATCTTCTTTATCCATTCATCTGTTGATGGACATTTAGGTTGTTTCCATGTGTTGGCTACTGTGAATAGTGCTGCAATGAACATAGGGTGGCATGTATCTTTTCAAATAAGAATTTTGTCTGGGTATATGCCCAGGAGTGGCACTGCCAGATCATATGGTAGCTCTATTTTTAGTTTTCTGAAGAACCTCCATACTGTCCTCCAAAGTGGCTGCATCAATTTACATTCCCACACAGACCTTCACCTTATTTGTAATGTGCACACATAGTCGTTGTTCTATTCAGATGCCAACTCCACCACGTTTCACTCAGAGGAGATATATCTATCTCATCATTATTTAAAGCCAATCGCTGTGCCCCCAGTTCCAATGACTGCATTATAAAACAAATACATTTTGTCTTTAGAATATAAGGTCAGTCTTCTGGGCTTTGACCAGTTAGCTTGATTCCAAGAACAGAAAACCAACAAAGAGTATTTATCATTTTCATAAATATGTAGGTATCACTCACTTTAGATCAAGAGTGACACGTAAGGAATGTGTAACATAAATCCCTTCCAGCTGGAGATGTTTCCAGGCATCCATGCCAACAGACCTCTGCCTTCTGTCCAACTTCTGTTCTCTTGACTCACCTCTTGTTCATGCTGCTGAGATACTTCCTATTACAGTCTTTTCATAAACTGCCTAAATTTTTACACATCCAAAAATATCTTATTTTGCCTTCCTACTTGATTGGTAATGTGACTGAGAATAGAATTCTAGCTTCAAAACCTCCCCTGTTTGGGACTTCCCTGGCGGTCCAGTGGTTAAGACTCTGCACTTCCACCTCAGGGGGCATGGGTTCAATCCCTGGTCAGGGAATTAAGATCCTGTATGCCATGTGGTGCAGCCCCCAAAAAAGAAGTACCATTTGATTGTCTCAATAAAAGCAGAAAATTATTAAAACAAAACAAACAAACCCTCCCTTGTTAGGTAGCTAGTCAGACATGAGTAGGTCCCACCCCATCCTGGACACTCATCATGTTTCCCTCCACCACCTGGACACTGGTGACCAGAACACGCCCAGAGATCCTCCCTTTTGTGGTTAAAGACCGCTAAGTTTCCAGCCTTATCAGGGCCAAACGAGATATCAAAAACCCAACAGGCTTTCCAAACCACCAGCACTGGCACAGGCGCACCAAGACCTAAGAGGTGACTCAGAGTAACCTGGGGTTCATTATGCCATATTTATAATAAATTAGCATTGCGGTTTTTTGCCCCCCCCACCCCCGCATTGGATTTCGCTTGGGTGCTTATGGGTAAGTGCCTGTGCACAAGGAGAAAAGTTGTATAACCTAAAGTTGTCAATCAACTTGTGGTAAGTGATGCAGGACACAGGAAGGGACCTTCCTTCCGTCACTCTGAAATACCAACCTACCCCCATTGCGGGGTTACTTCTGGTTCCCAGACAGTCCGCTCTCCTACTTTTCTCGAGACTATACTTTCACTTTGCTTAATAAAACTCCTGCTGCTTGAAACTGCTCTGTGTCTCTTGACAGAATTCTTTCCTTTGGGAGGACGAGAACTGAGATATCACCATTCCATCAGTGATACCCCCACCCTCTCTGCATCGTGAAGACACTGCTTCCTTGTCTTCTGCTGACAAAGGCAGTATATCACTCTAATTCGGATACCTGGGTAAATAATTTGTTTCCTCTCCTCTCTAGAAGCTTTTGGGATCTTCTCTGTATCCTCAGAGTATTAGAATTCCCTCAGGATATAGTAACTATATTATCATGACTTTTGAGACAGAAACCCATGTCAAACTCTTCTGTTCTTAGTGGGAAGCCCAAGGGGTAGTGTAAAATCAGCTACAGCCACAGGGATGCTTTAAACAGTGCTATCAGCTTGGGTCTTTTTCTTCCCATCTCTCAGAGCTGGTCTCCTGTGTGGAGATTTTCTCAGCCTGACATGGTCCTTAACAATGACCCCTTTTGGTTTCATAGTCACTGGATCTGTAAGTGCTGGAAACCTGCGGAAGAGTAGGAACCAGTTTCTCGCAGCTTCTGCATGACTCCCTAAGAAGCACTAATTGGGCAGTTCTAGAACACGGTAGAGGAGCTCTTAGTTACCAAAAGGAAAAAAAAGCTGAACCGACAACAGAAGTCCACTAAATTGGCAGTGGGTTTTCTTTTCCTTCGTTCTGTTTGGCACTTGCTGGAACCTTTTAATCTAAGTACTTGTATTTCTTCTGCTAAAGAAAATTTTCATCTATTATTTGTTAGCTAGGTCCTCTCTTCTTTTTATTCTCTTTCTGGAGCTCCTGTTAGAATCAGCTTGGATGTCCAGACCTCTGCTTCCTGTCTCAGTGCTCTTTCCCAATTTCCTGACTCTGCCTCTTTACTAGTCAGTGTGGGAGGTTTCCTGGGCTCTGTCTTTAAAACACCAACATGGTCTTCAGCCCCATTCATCTTATTACCAAGCCAAGACTGTTTTAATATCAGCAATCTATGTTTTGATTTTCAGAAACTCTTGCCTGTTTTCTGGATGAAAACTACTCTGAGAACACTAATTTGAACTTTTCCCATCATTTGAATTATTTCTATTTAATTTAGATGAGTCATTCTGTTCGTCTTTGTCCTCTTGTGCTTTTCCTGATGGTTTTCATCAGATATCTGCTAAACCTTGTTTGACCATTCCTATTTTTGGATGTGTGTCGACTGAAAAAAAAAAAAACTGCACAACCTAAAAGTTGAGAATTATGTTTTATTTTGCAGACACTCTGAGGACTTAAGCCCGGGACACAGCATCTCAGATAAAACTGAGGACAGCTCCAAAGAGACAAGGAGGAGCCAGGATATACAGGAGTCTTTGCAACCAGGTAGTTGGAACATCAAAAGATTCCCATTAATTAAAGAAAACCAGACATCTCAAGTTAAGGAATTTAACGATATTCTATGTATGGGAAGATACAAGAAGCTGGGCTCGTTGAAATCATTCCTTTGATATGCACCTCAGCTCTCTGGGGCCAGTATCCTGCTTTTCTCCATCTTGAGTCCCCTCAGGGTGCACTGTTTGGTTGGGGTTGGGGGGGGTGTGCAGTGGCTGAAGGCTTGGCAGTGGGCAGCCTGTTTGCCTCCAGCCTGAGTTCCCTCAATGCTCACGGTCCCAGTAGCTGTAATGTAATGGCTTGATGGCTGCAATATCCTTTGTTTAATGATATGACAGGCAATATTTTTCATTCACATATGGTTTAGGAGAGGCAGCGTGGATTTTCTTTAAAGTTTGTTACACCAGCATCTGGGCCTTGAGGAGAGGCTGAGTGCAGGTTCCAGGTGGAACAGTGGAGCATGGAAGGGTATCAGCGGGCACACACCCTGGATACGCCCGGGCACGGGGCCTGCAACGGACAGGGAACAGCCACGACCACCGTTGGGGTAGACTAGTCTGTTACATTTCCTTCCTGGGTGTTGCCTTGTCTTCTGTTTTCCTTACCATGTCTGTCCCGGCGATCAGGATTTCCTGCACACATACCACCACCTCACTCACAGACTCCGACAGTCTCACTGGGATGTGTCCCAAGACAAATCACTTTCTTTAGGAAAGTCCTTTTGCCTTAGCTCAAGAGAAAAGCCCATTCCAACAAGCTGTTCATATGCATAACGGCTGGGCTGTCAGAAGCACCGTCTACACAGTGAACAGCTCTAGTGGTTGCTCCATGGCCCAGTCTAGCCCCTATGTTGATGTTGACCTTGGCCTGGAAGCTGCCCTGGACTGGTTTCTACCTGAGCTTTCCCCACCAGGCCAACCCCATCCATTTTCTACCTTCCACACACTCTTCAAAAGTTCTGGCCACAGAAAGTACCTTCACTTGTTCTTCTTATACCTTAATTCTTTAAAAAACTTTTTTCTGTAATTTTAATGGAAGGGAAAAGAGTTAGATGCATATCATCAGACTACCATTTTGAGCCAGAAGCCACTGGGTACCAATTAAATTCTACTGGATTGACAAAACTTAAGTGATTAGTAACACTGGGAGATGGCAAATGTGTGAGAAATGGGCACTTTGCCTGTAGAGAAAAGGAGTCTAGAACATCCTTCTTGGAGGGAATTTGACAGTCACCATCAAGAAATTAAATGTCCACAATCCCTGATTTTATAATCACACATTTATAATCTACTGTACAGAAACACTCGCATGACTATTAACGATATATTATATAATTATGTTTACCAAAGCACTCTACCCAAAAGGTGGAGGCACACAGAGGGCAATGATTGAACAAGATTGTGTATCCCTAAGATGGGTAAAGAATGAGGTAAATCTATTTGTGATGGCTTTGAAAGATGCCCATGATATATGATTGACAAAAGCAAGTTGCACAAGAGTATGTTTATGATGATGTTATTTTAAAATAATAAGATAAAACAGTATGTATTAATGATGTGCCTTGCACATCCTGACATATTATAAAATGCTTCTAATATATTTCTTTTGCCTTTCCTACTTCCTTCTTTCTTAATTTGCAATCTCTGTATAAACCAGACATAGTTAGTAGCTATCAATTAAAATCAAGCAACAACAATGCATGAAATGCAAGATTTCTCTGGAAAAATAGAAAGTACTGATATGATATACAGACCCCCAAAAAAGTGTTATAAATCATAAGTAAAATATTTTAGTATTCTAGAACATTTTATTTCCTAAAATTTTCATATTCACGCCTCCCAAATTTTAGGTATGCCAATTCTATAGCTAATGTCAGTATCCTTCATGCCAAAATCTGAATTCATCTTCATTAAGGCAAAATATTTTCACCAAATATCTGTGTGACAACTTACTGATTTCACCAAGAGTCAGTTTCTAGTTGTACATCACGTGGCGAAAGGCACTGTGTACTGTTCTCTTTCCCTTCACTTCCTCCACAAGCTCTCTTTACCCTTTTCTTGGACATTTTAGAGTAAGAATAGCAGAGCCAGGATTGGAATTTATTAGGTGAAAAGCAAAGTTTTTCACCAAAACAATAAAGCTTAGACTTGTTTTACAATTTCAAAGTGACATTTGAATACACTCATTGCATCTAGAGGCACTTAAGCAAGTTTTACTAATAAGCCCATCAAAGTCATTCTCCATTTCTGTCACAGCAGTTTTGATTCAGAAAAAAGAGTTTCTTTTTTTCCTTTTTTTTCTTTTTTTTTTTTGCGGTACGTGGGCCTCTCACTGCTGTGGCCTTTCCCGTTGCGGAGCGCAGGCTCATCAGCCATGGCCCACGGGCCCAGCCACTCCGCGGCACGTGGGATCCTCCCAGA
Source organism: Tursiops truncatus (assembly GCF_011762595.2). Taxonomy (NCBI): domain Eukaryota; kingdom Metazoa; phylum Chordata; class Mammalia; order Artiodactyla; family Delphinidae; genus Tursiops; species Tursiops truncatus. The sequence goes on along the minus strand of NC_047043.1, from coordinate 47,521,289 downwards.
CCGGGGCACGAACCTGCGTCCCCTGCATCGGCAGGCGGACTCTCAATCACTGCGCCACAGGGAAGCCCTAGAGTTTCTTTTTTATTCTTTCTTAGAATTTGCATCTCTCTGCTTACATTGCCCACCTGTTCTTGCATGTCATCCACTTTATCCATTACAGTCCTTAGCGTATTAATCACTCTGAACATTCCAACATCCCTGCCATATCTGAGTCTAATTCTGATGCTTGCTCTGTCTCTTCAAACTGTAGTTTTTGCCTTATAGTATGCCTTGTCATTTTTTGTTGAAAGGTGGACATGATGTACTGGGTAAAAGGAACTTTAGTAAACAGGCCTTTAGTAATGTGGTGGAGAACGTGGGGGAGGGGAAGCGGTCCATGGTCATGTGATTAGGTCTCAGTCTTCCTGTGAACCTGTGCCCCAGGCTGTGACCTTTACACATGCTTTTCAGTCCCCAACCCACCCCTCTTAGGTGAGACAGGAAGGCAAGAGGGGGCTTCTCTTCCCCATGGTGGGTTTTGATAAAACACCAGTCAATTGTGCTCTAGTGAAATAGTTTATCTTGAAAGCAGGTCCTGTTAAGAAGAACAGAATGCTCTGGCATATTTCAAAATGGTTACCTTTCCCCTCTCCATGTCGGAAGCACACAGGGATTTTTCTTCCATCTTCACTGTGAGAACCTGGTGCTCCTGGAGCTAAAACACAAGTGTGGGGATCCCCAAAGACCAGGCCCCCTTAGAGTTCTTAACTCTCAAACTTGGCCACACTGGGTCTCCAGAGATTCATCAGTTCTGCTTCAGGTATTCATACTCTGGGGTTGGTTCCTGCAGATATTTTTGCTCCAGGGTTTCTCCTCTGGTAAGTTGTGATTCTCTGTATTCACTTGTCTCTTCAAATTGGGGGCAGCAGTTTGCCCTGCAACCTTGGTTCTCTGATGGATCTAAGAAGAGTTGATTTTCCGTTTGTTTACTGTTTCTACTTGTTGGGCAGACAGGGGAGAAGACGTCCAAGCTCTTATTCACCACACCAAGAAAAGGGAAAATTTTACAACCCTTAATACTGGATGCTTACTTGAAATGTCTCTGTGATTTGGCAGTGTCTACTCCAAATCATATTATTTATTTTTTTAATGACAAAATGAAGGACGAAATCTTAAACTTATTCAATAAATTAGCAGCAGGTCACATGAGAAGAATAGGGTCAAACTTACCTCCAGTGGGATGCCCGGAACTCTTTCTGGCTGTTAGAAACTGGTGGTTACAAAGACTTTAACTCTAGCTCGTGAGGGTGGGGGTAGGGTGGAAGAGAGATCCTACTAATCATTTGCTTTTACTAAGACTAAGTTACTAATGAGATTAACAGTTCACTCCTTCAGGTAGACAAGGAAGCTATTAAGAATTAGGGCAGCTTCCAAAATCATCCCAAATTAAACACACACACACACACACACACACACACACACACACACACACACACCCCCCACAGAAGGGGAAAACCAAATGGCTAAGAAACACAGGAGGTGTTCAAATTTACTATTAATAAGAGGAATGAAACTAAATGTCAGTAGGGTGGCCAGTTTAGAAAGGGGGAAAATTTCAAGTGATGTTACGAATGATTCTCATATATATGTCTCATAAACCTGCTTACACTACTTATAGAAGATAAAGAGGTATGACCATTCCAGAAAGCAACGTGGCAGTATCTACCTCATGTGTCAACCCAACCCCCAGTACACGCCCCACAGCCATGCTGACACAGCGGAGCACTACCTGCTGTAGCTGGGAGTGCAAGGTACTCCGGATGCCTCCCACTAGGGAGATGAACCAGCAAAATATGGTGACGCACACTTGGAGTATCACGCAGCTGTTAGAAGCAAATCGGCTGTACACAAAGCATAGGCAGATATTAAGACATTGTCTTGGGGTAAAAGAAAAAACCAAAGGTGAACGATAGTATAAAACACAAAACAAGATAACAGATTTTGTGGGTATCGTTAAGGACAACACATTAAAGTCGGTGCCTATGTGGAAGAGAAGAGCTGAAAAGGGCAGGGGGTGTCATGGGGTAAAGGTAAAAAATGAACAAGGAATAAGAGAGAAGCTTTACATGGGAAAGAACAATAAACCCATGCAAGCCCTCTCTAGAAGACTCTACATTTCACCCAACTTCTTCTGCTGTGGATCTGCCAACTCACAACAGAAAGGGACCCTATGCCTAGGTCTGTCTTTTTCCTCTTAATTTTTCCCAGACGCCCCTTGTGTACCTGTTGAGTTCTCAGCCACGTAATCATTTGCCTCCCATGGGCTGGTTCACCACTGAGTGAGTCAATTTTAATAAATCACTTAATTCATTTCACAAATTTTGACTTGTTTTGTCATTTCAAAAGTGACATTATGGAAAACAGTATGGAGGTTCCTCAGAAAACTAAAAATAGAGTTGCCATATGATCCTGCAATCCCACTCCTAGGTATATATCCAGACAAAACTATAATTCATAAAAGTACAACCACCCTTATGTCCATATCAGCACTATTCACAATAGCCAAGACAGGGAAACAACCTAAATGTCCATCAACAGATGAATGGATAAAGAAGGTGTGGTATATATATACAATGGAATACTACTCAGCCATAAAAAAGAAGGAAATAATGCCATTTGCAGCAACATGGATGGACCTAGAGATTATCATACTAAGTGAAGTAAGTCAGAAATAGACAAATATCATATGATATCACTTATATGTGGAATCTAAAATATGACACAAATGAACTTATCTACAAAGCAGACACAGAAACACACATAGAGAACAGACTTGTGGTTACCAAGGCGGAGGGGGCTGGGGGAGGGATGCAGTGGGAGGTTGGGGTTAGCAGATGCAAACTTTTATATGTAGGATGGACAAACAACAAGGTCCTACTGAAGAGCACAGGGAACTGTATTCAGTATCCTATGATAAACCATAATGGAAAAGAATATTTTAAAAAGAATGTATATATATATGTATTACTGAGTCACTTTGTTGTATAGCAGAGATTAACACAACACTGTAAATCAACTATACTTTAATTTAAAAAACAAGTGACACTTCATTACACTCAGAGCATTTAGGGGCACTTAAGAAACTTTTATAATCCTTGATACTAAATGCTTACTTGAATGTGTCTAATCTGAAAGCATGTATTCCTATTATTGTACACATGAGAAAATCTTGCTTATACAAATAAACCTAGTAAATTAGCATCAGGCTGTAAGTGAAAAGTTAGGATCCCTGCCTCTCAGACGAGCTCCTCTACTCGCAGGGTAAAGCCCAGGGTGGCAAGCGTTGCCTAAGGCCTCAGCGCTACTTCCAGGCCGTCAGGTATAGACCACAGGTCTCGAAAGTCCCAGTTCCAAGAGCTTTGTCTCCTTGTTGTGCATCTCTTCACTGATTCCAAATGACTAGGTGTTGCTCACAATGCTCCCTTTCTGGTGAAACCAATACTTTTTTTTAAGGAAGGATACGCAGCTCTCTGATGCCTACTGCTGTCAAGGGGAAAGGACCACAAACACACATACCAGTGTTGGAAAAAGACAGAGTCAAGGGCACAAAAAAACAGGGACTTTTGAGGGTGGTTGGCAGTTCCATCCTTTTATGCTTTTCATATGAAATCCAAAAAGGCAGAACTTGGTTACCTTTTAAATATTTTCCCACAACCAAATAAAAGCTTCATGCTGAAAAATCCAACATGATACAGTCATATTTCCCTGAAAACCCCCACTTTCTTCATTTATTAATCACATTCTGCCATCGTGGTAGCATTATAAAATTAAATTAGTTGTCACTGACCAAATACTTAAAGGAAAGAAAGAAGAGGCTCAAACTGCCTCCCAAAAAAGTAAAATAGTCCCAGCTGACTGAATTAAAATGCTCATTTTAGTTTTCCCGGGGTCTAAATCTCCTCAGGCACCTTCTGTGATCTTTTATTTAGAGGAAAAAATTATTCAGCTGCCCGCCTATACTTTCTCCTTAAGGCATTTAGCCCTAAAGAAAGAGGAAACAGGAAAATATTTCTAAAGAAAGCCCAAAATATAAGAAATGAAGAACCAGATTAGAATCGAAGCAATTTCTGCAGGAGGTGGACCATGGTGTCATTTGGAGTAAGCCTGAATGCACAGATGACATGTGACCCACTCTGATCTTTCATAAAGAAGTGGAATTCATATTGATAGAAAGAGCTCCCAACTCTAAGAAAACAAAAGTAGCAACAATCAACAACGCTGATCTCTTTTCTCACAGAAGCGCTATTCATGGACAAAGGAATTGAAGTGGAAAAATAACTTCAGATTTCAATCTACTCTATGGAGTGATTCACACGAACATACACAGAAAAGAGGCTTAAATGGTAATCACCTGAACAAAGTACAATAAACCTGGGTAGCGGCGCCTCTCCCGGGGTGAAGACTGAATTCGTACACTTACCAACAGCCCAGAGGTCACCAGGAGGAACGTCTCATTCTAACGTGAGCTCACTTAACCACTTCTGCCAAAGGAGATTCTAAAAAATGCTGAAGGTCTCCAGATAACACTGCCCACTGCCGAGTCACAGCCAGGAACACAATGCAAAGCTTAAAAGCCTCCACTAACAGGAAATGATCTCATGTGGGGAACTAACTGAAATCTCCCACCCCAGCGACTTCACCTGTCTCTTCCCTTGTTGATTTCAGAGGCTGATGGTGCTCCGGTGATGAGCTGGTCCCTAACTGGAAACGGGTCATCAGCTTGTCCTTTGGGATGAGCTGCTGTGCTGTTTGACCCCTGCTTCTGGTTCTCCCTTCACAACACTCCAGATACATTGGGGGCTCCTGAGGAAACCCTCTGACTCATGAAAATAAGTCACGTGAAGAGAAGAGCAAACAGGTCCTTCCTATGAATTGTAAGGAGCCGGGAGATGGCCACGGTGGGGCCTCTGAGATGCTGGGGCTGTGGCGGGAGCTCAGGACAACTTTCCAAAGGATGTGGGGAGACCAGTGATTCCTTTCTAACCTTCATCCTGAAGACAATTCCTAACACTAACATTTACCTACTAACATTTATCTACAGGCAATGTTCACTGCAGCCCTGTTTACAACAGGGGAAAACTAGAAGTCACCCAAAGTCCATCATTAAGGAAATAACTGCTGATACTTATATGGACATTGAGTAGGATATTATTCATCCATGAAAAGCAATGCTGCTAGATGCATATTAACACAGAAATATTTTATATTGTGTTATTTAAGAAAGTAGGCTGCAATACTACATACACGGAGCATTCTGTTTATGTTTCATTGTGTATGCGTTTGTGTGTGTATCTAAAAATACGGGTCTAGAAAAATACACACCAGGATACAGGCAGTGGTGACTGCTGGGTGGTAGGATTATGAGAGTTTTGCTCTTCTTGTTCTTAACTATGAATATGTTCTGATTTTTCTCAAAATGAACATATATAGCTTTTGTAGTCAAAAAAAATTCTAGTGGTTCTCTCATGTTTGAAAACCTCTCTTAGGGAAGGTGACTTGCTACTTTGTACAAAACTAAGTAGAAAAGTGGAACAGTTCAGATAAATAAATTCGATAAATTTATTAGGGTCAGATCAGTAAATTAGGGTGTAGACAAGGGTACCTTCCAAAATGGGGGACATGTCAGAGAAACAGCAAATGAAAAGTTAAATGAGGTGAGAATCATCGGTTTCCCCACATCCTGCAGGGTCTCTAAAGCTCCTGGGGATGCCCCACCCTCCTGGCTGTCCTCACCCTCTACTGCCCCTTCATTCTGGCACCCACTCCTCTTCCCGTGGCCCTGGGCTTATCTCAGCTATTGCTCTGTACCTGGACCTTCCACCACGCTCTCTCCTGGCCTGTAGAAATAGACTCCAACCCCCAGAAGTCCTCTGGATGCACGCAGCTCTGTGTACGCAAAACCACGCACATCACCCCCCACCCCAACAACCATCCCCTTTCCCAGGATTCCTTCTCTACTCAGGGGCATCATCAGCACCCAAGCTGACATCTCAGGGTTACTTTGAACCCTTACTTCTCTCTTATTCTTCAAGCAATTCAGGACATGTGATGCCATGCCCACTACCTAAATGCCTCTGGTGTCTGCTGTCTCCTCTTAATTTCCTCCCAGCCTTAGCCCAATCCCCCATCATCCCTAACCTGCATCCGATACTTCCTCCTTCCAGTTCAAAACAGAAGTTCATTATCTCTTCCCTGTGCAAAGCCATCTGGCACCCACTCGCCTGCAAAATCAAGTCCAAATTGCTTTCTGCTATGCACAAGGCCCTTTAAAATCTAGTTCCAACTTGCCTTTCCAGTATTAACACTCCTCGACCACCACCACCAACATCATGCCCCAACTTACACACACACACACAAAGTACCCACCAAGTCCCAAACATGTAATGCATACAACGTCCACATCACTGCATCCCATTTCTACTGCCTGAAACACCCCCCCTTTCCTCTCCTATCATCCGTTCTTTAGCATCTTTCTCAGACACTGTCTCCTCTCTGGTCACTAGTCTCAGCCCCACTCCTGTGCAGTCGTTTTTTCCCACTCTGCTTTCACATCAGCACCATCCTGTTTTATGCTTCTTATACCTTCATTCCCACACTGCCCCCATCCGCAAATGAGACTATGAGAGGGTCCTTGCCCAGGTCTTCTGTTGCAACTGGGAAAGCTAAATAGTCCTTCTCCAGCCTCTCTTGCAGCCAGGGACAGTTGTGTGACACAGCTGGCCGAGGAGACACCAGTGCAAAACTGCTGGGGAATCTCTGCATAATTTTTCTGTTTCCCTGATAATAGAAAAAAGCACAGCTGACACTTTCCTCTTGCTCTCACCTGGCACATGGATATGACAACTGGGACTGCAGAAGATATCTTGCCCACATGAGGGCAAAGCCCAGAGCATCACAGAGGTTACAGCCTGACATCTTGGAGCCCCTGAACAATACTTACAGCCACCAATCTGCAGACTTATAAGGTGAGAAAAGTCAACTCTGGTTTTATAGCTATTTTTCAAATTGTCTGTTGCTTGCTGCATCCCTAACTGATATTTTTATAAGCAAATTAATGTAGCAATAACTACTGGGGATCTATCAGTCTCCTGACACTATACTGTGCATCTTTGGACTCAGCTGCTCCATTTCTTGGCCCTTGTGGACCAGTGAGAGCCTTGGCAAGGGCTCTCCCGCAGAATGTAAATGACCTTGGCTTCCCCACCCTTTCTCAGACTGGATGCATCTGACAATTTGCCCTTCAAGAATGCCCGACCACAAGATGCAAGGAGTCTGGTGTCCTGACTCACTGCAGGAAGAAAAGCCACCACTGATCGGGAAACACACATCTTGGACTGTGACGTTAGTGAGAAAGTTTTATAGTGTTTGAGACATTATACATCTTTAGGTCTTCTTTTTTAACAACAATTCTGCCTCTCCTAACTAATAAAGGTTCCAGAGAGGAAAGTTACATGAAAGATTTGAGTCAATAAGACAAGTTGGGATACTTACACAAGAGACAAAAAAAATCTAGGTACATAATTGCAACACTCTAGGAGAATTTTTTTTAACTGAACAGTCAGCATCCACTAGGATGTCCAGCTAGCGTATCTGACAGGGGCTATCAATGGCACAGAAAAAAATTCTGTACCCATCAGATATATGTTAAGTTTTACGTCTCTGTATGAAAAGCCTAGGTTAGTATGGCTTCCATAGGTTCAGAAAGGACCTTTGCTGAAGTTTCTATCTTCATGCAAATGAAAACTAAAAACAGATAGTTAATTGAAGAATCTTTCAATCTAGTAACTCGCTAGAGGAGCCCACCTCCAAGATCCCGACCTCTTGGTACTCACACTCCTGTGTTGTCCCCTGCCACACTGAATAGGGCTGACCTGTGTAACCAGTAGGGTACTGCACACAAGACCAAGTGTGACCAAGTCTGTCAGAAAGACACTGTCGCTTCCAACTTCCTCTCTCTTGGATCGCTTGTTCTGGGAGAAGTCAGCCACCATGTTGGAAGGATACTCAAGTAGCCATATGGAAAGATTTAACTGGTAAGGAACTTAGGCTCCCACCAACAACCAGCACTGCCTTTCCAGCCACATGACTGGGCCATACTGGCAGCTAACGACCCAGCCCCAGTCAAGCCTTGAGATCCCTTCAGTTCTGGTTGACATCTGTGTGCTGCAACTTCATGAGGGACCCTGATCCAGAACCACCCAGGTGAGTTGCCTGAATTCCTGACCTACAGACATTGTGTGCATTGAAAAGTTTTTATTGTTTGTTAAGCTGCTACGTTTTGGGGTAATCTTTTATGCAGTGATAGGTAACTAATTCACTAGCCTCTTTTATAGATAAATAAACAGACAGAGAGGTGGTCCTACTACGGCTGAAAAGCTTTGCTCATCTTTAATTCTTTTTAATGCTTCCTGGAAATATGGGAATAGGCTGTGCCAGACATCATGTATCATATTGAGTTTTCTTCAACTGAGTCACACGATGAAATCAGTTCCACGGCAGCAGAGGTTTTACTCTTGAACTTGTTCATATGAAACTTGCTCATATGAAAGGCAAATGTAAAGGTTTCTTTGTGTGTGTGTGAAATGTGTGTATACATGTGTGTTGGTTGTGAGAACTGAAGAAAACAGGGCTAATTATTCATAGTAGAAACTTCATTCAGGGAATCAGAGACTCTGTCTTAAGAGCCTCACATGTCACATGAAGTGAAGACTCAGGGCATTCTTATGCTTGTGCTCCGCAAGGTATGCGGGACGTCTCCCACCCCATGACTGAGAACCCTCACACAAAACTCCTGCAGTTTTATCTTTCTTGACTGAGTGCACTTAAGGTAAAGTGGGGGAAATCTCTCCTTGCCTCACAGGGCAACTGGCCAGCTGGTTGGAAGCGTCACAGTGTCTGGTCACGCTGGCATGATCACTAATCATTTCTCTCTTTACATTTTTAGGAACCCTCACTCGTTCTGACCTCATATCAGCTGACACTGACCAGGCCTAGCAACAGAGCCCCACAATGGAAAACTACGTCAGGAAGGCCCAGAACCTACTGAACAAGACTGTGCCACACTACTACCAGGGTCAGAAGCCAGGATGTCTGATGACCGTTGTGTGAGATCCACCACTCTGACCAGCAGGCCACTGCACAGCTCCAGTCGTCAGGGGATCCTCATTTGAAGTGGCTGATTTCTTTTTTTCCCAATCTAAATCTTCACCAAATCTGAAATCTAGCAAATATTAAAAAATGACTTGGTATTTTTATAGTAACCTAACAGACCCTATGAGATCATTTCCATGAACACTGCATCACTTTTTAATAAAAAGTGTGTGTAAGGTACCCTTTGCCTTTTACCTTGTTGATGGTCTATAGACCAGCACTTAAGCACATCCTGCAATGATTCCCCACCTGGGGTCTTTGAAGGTGGTCCTGCAGTTCCATAAATAATCCTCATCATTGCAAAAAACATAACAGGAACTCTGTACTTGCCTGTGATAAAGCTGCCTGGGGTGAGTTAAGCAGGGGTGGGCACACTAGGGTCTGGTGGCCAAACGGGGCCCAGCACCTGTTTTTGTGAACAAAATTTTATTGAAGTGCAACCACATCCACTTATTTGTAGGTTGTCTGTAATGGCCTTCATACTACAACAGCACAGTTGGGTAGCTGAGGTGGAGAATTGTACGGCTCACAAAGCCAAAAATACTTATTGTCCGGCCCTTTGCAGAAAAAGTTTGCCAACCTCTGAAATAAAGCATCACACTCACACTTCTCACCTTGGGCTCAGCAAGAGTTATCTGATGTGGAGCCCTTCCCTGGCGCCTCACACAGATTGAGAGTTAATTTCTTGGTTTAATAAAGTTAACATAAATTTTATACATTAGATCATTTAAGATTTAGGGTGGAGTCAGCAGAATTTTCCTTGTTAACCAAGAGTTTCCTTACTCGTGCTTATCAAAATTAAAAATGGAATCTGGACTGCTCATATACTTTTAACAGTTTTTAGATCCATTGGGCAAGTTTAAGCAGCTGTCTTTTTTCCAACATGACTTATTTAGTTGGACACCACTACTTTACAGAGCTAACTGTTCTTACTTAGCCTTACAGTGTGTTTTTAAAATGAAAACATGTAAACTATTTGGGATACAATGTTTTTCTTGATTTGAAAAGTCATAAGCATGGATTAATCCACATTGTACAAGATAGAAAATGCTTGTAGCAAAATTTGATACAAGTATAACAGCTACAGGATTTGAATTCACTGGTTTGGAAACACGAAGCATGTATTTTTTTGGCACTGCGAGAGAGAATCTTTGTTACAGTCTAAGAAAATTATTTTTAGGGAGGAGGATTCCAATCTTCCACCTTCAAGGCAACAGAAAGAGTCTCAATGGGTATCAGTTTTATTAAAAGCAAAGACAATGCTTGGAATTCTTGGTGTAAAGAACTTTCTCCTCAGACTTGCCTCTTAGAATTAGATCTGACAAAAGGATGAATTCACAGATTTGGGAGTCCTGACAACTCTGTAACAAGGAAAAGCCTTAGACATTCTGTTTAAAACTTCCCCTCACAATACTATCCTCATGAAGTATATATGAAGACACGATCCAAATATCTAGAACATTCTCTAGATCAGGGTTTCCAGCCTTGGCACTGCTGACGTTTGGGGCCTGATGATTTACTGCTGTGGGGTCTTGTGCATCACAGGAAATGTAGCAGTGTCCATGGCTTCTACCCACAAGATGCCAGGAGGACCCCACCCCTGGTCTAGAACCAAATATCTGCAGGTATTGCTAAATATTCCAGGGGGGCAAAGGGAGGAGAGAATTGTCCCCGCTTGAGAACCATTGCTCCAGAGAAGATCAGACCTTTACCTTGTCAAAAGATGGTTATTTCATTCAAACTGTACAAACCAACTTATCCATACAGGTGGAAGCAAAATTTATTCCCTTCTGAGAGGACGTGGCTACATGTCTTGTCCCAGTTTTCATCACTCCCCCACTAAAAAGGAGAATACTTTGTTCAGAAAATTCCTCAGAGTTAGTTTCTCTGGTTGTCATCTTCTGCTGCGGTGCCCAGGTTTCCTCCCAGAGGAAATCTGCATCACAGGCATCCACAGAGAGACCCCCTTTCCAACTTGGTGTCTTCGCAGCCTGCCCTGACTCCGCAGCAGTGAAGGACAGACTCTTGTAACTGATCAGGACCGGAAACTAAGCAGGCTGCATCCACTGAAGGGTCCACCCGCGATGGAGTGTTGGCTCGCACGCTGACATTAACAGAATTTCTCATGACAGTGCCAACAGTTGGATGTGGCTGTTTTCCTTATGATCCCTTTAAATCCCCAATTCAATTACCAGGCTCATTTTTCTGATGAATCATCAGCAGAAAACCAGACTGTCTTTTAGAGAGAACTGTGACCCTCAGCTGAAACATCTCTTCTGTAAGACTCCATTTTACCTACTTGGCACTAAACAGACACTCTCAGTCTGGCCCTGAAGAAGGTTAAACCTTAGTACTTAACCCAGCGTGGAATTAACCCTTTCGAGAACTTGCAGTGTCTCTTACACAATTGAAGAGAAAATGAAAAGGGAAAAATGAAACTAAATAACGGAGCCAAGTGTGTGGTTACTGGACTGTTGTGTCTACATTTGATGGCCTCAGAGATGCAAATCTCAGCTCCAGGCCACAGTTAAATTGATGTATCAGAATAAGAACTTCTCGTATATTTTCAAACATCACAGCAGCTGTGAATGCTAGGTCCTTGGGATTGCTTTTCCCTCCAGAAGCTCCTTTTCTCTCTCCTCTACTCCCCTCGCCAGAGGGATCCTCACCAAGAAGGCAACATCTGACATGTCTACAGTGACGCAGAGACAAAATCCCTGTAGAATTCAGGGCCTGTGCCGCGAATGAGGATGTTTCTTGGAATTCCAAAATTGTCTGAAAACTGAAATAGGAGAAAAAATGGACAGGTGCCTGCCTAGCACTTAGGCTATGACTCCAAGCTGAGTGTCTTTGTTACAGCGACGCACAGGTCGCTCACTACACACCTGCGAATGGTGAGCATGAGAAGCCTCCGTGGTTACAGCAGGGAGGCCCCAGGGACTAAAAACCTAGTTGTGACTCGATTTTCCCTTGTAATGTGCACCTTGTTAGGTTCCAAGGGGCTTGAAACTGTTGATATCACAGCCACCATGATCCCATCTTTGCATCCTCAGTATCCCAAGGGTGAGACATGGGCCCTCAGCATCCCGGGGGTGACACGTAAGCCTGCCTGATGTTCGGGACTCCGGAGTGAGCTGGACTCCTGTCCTCAGTGCAGAAAGAAGGAAAGAAGAAGGTAACAGCTAACAGGAGATTGTCGTTACCTTGCCTACAACTCTAACTTTTGGCAAATATGTTCTTTCCATACCTCTGTGATTTTAGTACTTGTTTAAATACTACCTAAAAATACCAAAGAGGTGTCGTTATTACTGACATAGGCCTGTCCCTTTTTCTTTCTGGACTACTGTTCTATTAGCTGTGCTCTCACGCGCAGGCCCAGATGACCTGCCTCAGCTGGACTGAGGGAGCACTCACACCCTCACCCCATTTCCAGGCTTTGCCACGTTCTGACTGTGGAGCCCAGGGGCCACCCTGCTAACCGCATGTGTAAATAAAAGAGTTTTAAATCACTTCCAGGTGTCGTTCAAATTTTCATCCTTGCTCGAAGGGAGTAGAAGCACCAAATCCTCCCTGGGGCCATTTCCCAGCTCTTCTCCTGCAGACACTCCTGCAATGTGCTAGACAAAGGCGCAGCAAGCCCCATAGTTGAATCTTTAAGGACTAACTCCCCAGTCCTTCCTCCAACCTCAAGAAAGATCACTTTTCTCACTCACGAATGAAAAAAATGTAATACAAGAAGCACTGAAAAGGTAGCTTTTATTATCAGACTTTTAAAATTCATATCCTCTTTTCCTTATTTATCCATCCCTGAAACCACTATTAATTGTAATGTACTTGGAATTTTACTGAGTGAGATAGAAGGATAGAACACCTTAAGGGTGTAACTTTGGAATTTAGTACTCTTAATCCATTATATAATTTGGAAATTATTCCCTGAATGGTTGTTGCAAACATAGGGGTTCTGTAATGACACTGGACTTCTCTGCCTGTGTATCTGATAAGTACCATCACAATAACCCCACAGTGTGACGACTGTCATCAGTAAATGGCAAAGAGGAAGTGTCAGTGTGGTTCAACTCCCCCCTAATAAAGGCTCTGAACTTGGATAATAGAAAAGCCATCTCTTGGAACCACTTTACCAGAGACTTTTTCTATAATGGCAGGGGACAAATACCAAGATTCACTGGAACACCTAGATAAAAATAGTAACACCATGACTCAAAGGTTATGAATGAGATCTTGCTCTAAGCAGCCTCTATACACGACAATACAGGTAGTTCAAAAACAATTTGCAAGTAATTCACCAAGAACCTAAAGCAAACCCCAGGAAGTTGTAAAGTCTTCACCCTTGTCAAAGGATTGGTTTCAGAGCATCTCAGAGGGATTTCAGTCAAATGGGGTAGGCCAGGAGAGATGAAGTCACCCTCTACCACACTGCTCTCCAGTAGAACTTTCTGCAATGACAGAAATGTCCTCTACGTGCACTGCCCAGCATGGTAGCCATTAGACTTAGAGATTTTGACCATTTGAAGTATGCCTAGACAAATGGAGAACTGAATTTTTAATTTTAATTACATTTACATTTAAATAGCCACATGTGTCTAATGACTGCCATATTGGATAATGCAGGTCTAGAAACTGAAGAGGAGGGTGTTGAGGATTGAGTGTCTGGTGAGTGCAGGTGAGAAGGTTTTTGGAGGAAAGCTGTAAGCCCAGGGCAAGGACAGCACCAGCTTCACTTTGCCAGCCACCCACAACTGAATGTCTGCTCCCAAGACTAAGGCTGAACTCATTAGGAAAGTGTACTTAGTTTAACCAGAGAGGCATGACCTGACCACAAGAAAGGGCTGGGGGCATATATGCTGTGATTTCCCGATGCCAATGTGACAAGGAGAACTTATACTCTGCAGAGGAAGTAGAGAGAAGCAGAGGAGAAGGCCAGGTTTTGAGGCCGTAAGATAGAAGGCAACTCTAGGAAACAAACTGGATGATGGTTATTTCTTCACTGCCCTGAGCTGATGCTCTTGTATAAATAGGGTTCATCAGGGCTTCTAAAAACATGCCTGAAACCTGACAGCCAGGGGGCCACTGGTGTCAGGATTTATTTAGTTGTTTATTCATTATCTATCTTGTTTATTCAGTTGTTTACTAATTTAGTATCTGTCACTCCCACTAGAATGTGTGCTGCATGAGGACATAGATCATTCTGGGCCAGAAAGTAGGTATTGGGTAAAAGGTTGTATGAAATTAGTATTCATACCCAATTATTGGTCAAAATATAGTTGAAGGCCTACTCCATGGAATGTACTATGTTAGGGTTGGAGAAATAGCCATGGAAAACACAGGCCTGGTCCCTATCCTCATAGCTTACATTAAACAGCTAACGATACAATTAAAAATGTATGCTGAACATTGCTAATTATTAGAGAAATGCAAACCAAAACTACAATGAGGTACCACCTCACGCAGGTCAGAATGGCTATCATCAAAAAGTCTACACTTAACAAATGTTGGAAAGGGTATGGAGAAAAGGAAACCCTCTTACACTGTTGGTGGGAATGTAAATTGGTACAGCCACTATGGAAAATAGTATGGAGGTTCCTCAAAAAACTAAAAATAGAGTTGCCATATGATCCAGCAATCTCACTCCTGGGCATATATACAGACAAAACTATAATTCAAAAAGATACATGCACCTCTGTGTTCATAGCAACTCTATTCACAACAGCCAAAACATGGAAACAACCTAAATGTCCATCAACAGATGAATGAATAAAGATGTGGTATATATATATATACAATGGAATACTACTCAGCCATAAAAAAGAACAAAGTAATGCCATTTGCAGCTATATGGATGGACCTAGAGATTATCATACTAAGTGAAGTAAATCAGACAGAGGAAGACACATACCATATGATATCACTCATATGTGGAATCTAAAATATAACACAAATGAACTTATCTACAAAACAGACGCAGACTCACAGACATACAGCACAGACTTGTGGTTTTCAAGGGGGAGGGGGGTGGGAGAGGGAAGTACTGGGAGTTTGGGATTAGCAGATGCAAACTATTATATATAGAATGGATAAACAACAAGGTCCTACTGTATAGCACAGGGAACTATATTCAATACCCTGTGATAAACCATAATGGAAAAGAATATAAAAATGAATATATGTGTGTGTATGTATAACTGAGTCACTTTGCTGTACAGAAGTAATTAACACAACATTGTAAATCAACCATACTTCACTAAAAATTTTTTTTTTAATTTTAAAGGAATGTTTAGTACCCTATCAGCAGGGACCTGACCTATGCGGTAGACAGGGGAAGGTTCTAATAAGGGAGCACTTCCTTGAACTGAATTTTGAAGGCTTAGTAGGAATTAAGCGAAGGGGTAGGGGGCAGGTGGTCAAGGGAAATGTCTTGGCCACAGGCTGGTATTACTGTCATCCAAAGAAGAAGCAAGACAGAGTGGCAAGAGGACAAGCTGTCTGGGTCAGCCAGCGATGTCCCCAGAGGAACATCACAGCCCAAACCCAGCCCCGTGGGCCTTCCAAACACCTGACCCCACCCAGTGCCATCTGAGGGCACCCTTCCCAGAAAGACCACATGCTCCTATGGACCCCAACTCACAGCACCTTTAACTCCAAGGAGATACTTTTTTGATCAATTTCTTAAACAGGGTCCCAGAAAATCATGGGGGAAACTCACTTATCCCACAAAACCAGAGAGACTTACACACACACATACATACACACAGACACTCACACTCAAACTTGTGTAAGAGTTTACAAAAGGCTTTGCCCAAGTACTATCAAATTTGAGTTTCTAGTTCAGACAGTTCTTAGAAAAGTGAAACCATTTCACAGTTGAGGACCCTGAGGCTCAAAGAAAATGTGACTCTTTGAGAGGTCCATTAGAAGGGGCAGAGCCAAGATTCACAGTCACAGCACCCAAGTCCCACTGTCTTCCGAACGAGAGCAGTTTCTTCCTAACTGAGAACCTCCTGGGAAACGCCGAGCCTGATTCTTTGTGACGCGAACCCTACCAACTATGTGATTTCTAAAAAGTTATTTGTTGGGGTGATTCTTGTCCTGCCAATGCAGGCCGTCCTTGAAAGAGCCCTTGGTCCTCCAGCCAGGGAGACTTTTTGGGCTCACTTTCTAAAGCACACTTACTTCCTGGCTGGAGGCCTTGGGGAGCTGCCTTGAAAAGTCCTACAGCCACTTACTTGGAAAGGTGATGCTATTCATCCAATGCAAATCCATAGCCGTGCTTTTGAACTATTTTTTAAGCCAATGTGGAGAACCTGGAATCCTTCACAGGGCCTCATTAGTTCTGAAACACCTTAAGTCATTTTCATACTCATGGAGAGAATGCCCCAAAGCCCGTTCAACAGTGACAGCTCTGAGAGCCTGTAAGGGTCCAGACACTTTACAGGTGTCCTGTAATCAGGATGACCAACTGTCCTGGTTTACCTGGGACCCAGGATTTCCTGAGATGGAGCAAGTTGGTCCCCCTACTGGTTATTTCAATCCTCACAACGCTCAGGTGTGGTAAGGGGGGCCTTCTCCATCATCTTTACTGATAAGAGAATCCAAACCAGAGCCTTCACAGGGTTTGCCCATATTCCTCCAGCCCGTAGAAACAAAACAGGGGTTTGAACTGAGCTCTGATTCCCAGGGCTTAGTCCCACCCTGGCCCTCTGGGTACCCACAGCACCGAGATTTACCTGAGAGAGATGGACATCCTTGGGTCCTGACAGATAAATGATACCTCAAACCTTCCATGTCTCTGGAGAATTCTCACTTTTCCACCTTATGAAGTGGATAGGATTTTTTCAGGACTGAAATAAAACTGGGAGCACTCTTTTGCCCTAAGCTCAATGTCCTGATTTGCACGTCAGTGGCAGCAGTGTTATTTCACCTGAGGGCTGCTTTTACAACACCCAGAGCAGTGCAAGCAGACTGGGCTGGGAAACTAAGGGGAAATTGTGGAGAACAGGCCTTGAGTCACACCTGGTGAAGTGGAAGAAGTAAGAGTAAGACAGACTTAAATGTAAGGCCTTCCTCTGCCATATCCTAACTGTGTGACCTCGGGGCTAATAATAAGTTATTTTGCAGGGTCGCTATGGAGTCTGGAATGAGATGACCCCATCTGAATCTACCTTCCTCCATGACTGGCACAGGATAAACGCCCAGTAAGTGTTAGTTCACCAACAACCCTCAAGAAAAGAAACTCAAAAAATGTCCCTTGCTTTGTAACCTGTTCAAACTTCTACCAGGGTTTCTGGAGCCTAAACCTATGTGAAAATAATAAATTGTATCAAAACAACAAGAATACAAACAACCCAATTATTTTAAAATAGCCCAAAGATTGGAGCAGACTTTTCCCCAAAGAAACATACAGATAACAAATAGGCACAGAAGATATTCAACATCATTAGTTAACAGGGAAAAACAAACTAAAGCCACAATGGGCCATTATTACACATCTACTAGAATGACAAAAATTAAAGATACTGACAATAGCAAGTGTTGACAGTGACGTGGAGCAACTGGAATTCTCATGCATGGATGGTGGAAATGCACAGTCTCAGCACATTTTAAATGGCTGCTCTTGAAAGGAGATTGGCAGCTTCTTATAAAGTTAAACATCCTTACCATACGACCCAGCAGTCCCATTCCTGGGAATTCACCCAAGAGAAATGAAAATATACAGTCCACAAAAAAAAAAAAAAAAAAGAAAAAAATTATAGAAGCTTTATTCACAAAGGCCAAAAATCTGTAAAGAACCCAAATATCCATCAACAGGTGAATGGATAAACAATACACATCCAAACAATGAGATAAGACCCAGTAAGCAAAAGCAACCGCTGATACACACCAAGGTAAGTGAATATCAAATACGTTTTGTTAAGCAAAAGAAGTCAGATGCAAAAGGCTACATGCTATTTGATTCCATTTATGTGAAATTATGGAAAAGGTGGGGTGAGGGGATTATCTGCAGAGGGACACAGAGGAACCTTTTGGGGGTAATGAAAACCTTCTATATCCTGTTTGGGGTGGTGGCTACACAGATGTATACATTTGTCAAAACTCATTGAACTGTACACTTTAAAAGGGTGAATTTTACCATCTATAAATGATATGCCAATAAATCTTTCTTTAGAAAGAAAATAGATTATAAAATACAGGGGGTTTAACCTGGGGAGGGGAATGCAAGCCTGCGAAAGGGGTGGAGATGGGAGCCTGGGAAGGATGGAGGGGCTGACCAGCCATTAGTTTTTGTGAAGGGGATGTGATGTGGGCCTTCAGTTATTGGGGGAGCAAACCAAGAAAAAGGAAGTCACTCACTGGCCAGTGTCCCTAGGTGTCCCACAGTCTCATTCCACTTGGCTACTTCCAGTGCCTGTTAGGCCAACACTTTACCTTAAAAACGTGTGAAATGGCCCCACTTGTAAAGAACGAGAGGCAGAGAGGCTGTACCTGCTGTGCCCCCAGGTACCTTTCTGGCTGAGCTCAAGAAGGCTTTAAAAAAATGCACAAGACAACATTCTACTCTGGGAAAATGGACCCTCTTACCACTGATTTCAATTCCACCAAGGCTGCACCATGAGGAAAGGAAGAGCATCTCAGTAAAAACACCTCTCCCTTGAGCACAGGCTGCCGTCCGGGCACCCAAGCAGTGCCCAGACACGGAGCATCCGTGCACAGAGGTGCACAGAGGATGCAGAGAGTAAGGCCAGCAGGCAGGACTGGATGGGAAGTACCTGAGAACCAGGGGTTCAGGGCTGGGGGCCGTGCTGGGTGAAGGCTCTACCTACTCCTTCTCAAGAAAGGTTACTCTATTCTGAAATAAATTCTATTTATTTGTTCTTTTCTCTGTGCTTACATGTCCTTTATTCAGGCAATGATGTAATGTCATCTCTTTGTCACGCAATAAATAGGATTTAATTCTATTTCTGTCTCCTTGAAATAGAGGAGACATGTATGGATCCATGAAATTCCCCCAAGAGGGAGCCTTTCTGGGCCGTGGAAACAGTCTCAAACCTCCACTCTGAACCTATTCTTTATCTGAGGGCGTCCAAACTTCCTGCCACCCTGTCATGTGGCCTCCACAAGAAATACACCTCCAGTCAAACCTCCGTAGACCCCACAACGAGCTTCTGAATACTTCTCAGCCCTTATGACCATGGACGCCCTCCCTACATTCCCAGCATTCCTTTTCCTCCAAGACTCCACTCCACACAGCCTCCATGCAAGTAGCTCCTGTTCTCACTTCTCTGTGGCCCTCAGCTCCTTAGAGCATCAGGGTCTGTGTATAGGTGTGTGTCCTCCATGAAGCTGTGGGCTTCCCTCTTTCAGTGTTGTAATCCCAGCATCTAAGGAAGGGCTTGATGTGCTGAATGGACACGGCCAGGCAGGGGTCAGTGGACCTGCTATTCCCCGGGTACCCACTGTGAGCCAGGCCTGGTGCTGGAACAGTGTGTGTGCCCAGGAGTTGAACATCTGCCACCCAACAGTGAGAAACACACGGCCTGGGGTGCCTCTTTCTGTAGGACCTAAGATCCAAATATGAGGACAGAGATACCTTGACATGAAGATTCAAAGTCAAAGAAAAAGCTGTAGGGATTTGAGCAGGAAACCAACCTGCTTTAATTTAGGGGCAAACAAAAAAAAATGTTAATATATTCATTCTAATGACATGAGAGTCCCATAGAAGGTCTATGTTTTAAAACATCAGCGCCCTATCACATTCATCCTCAGATTATCTGCTCAGCAGATGTGAACTGTATCATTCATTTCACTTTATAAGTGGGGAAACTAAGAATGAATTTCAGAAGCAGACTCCATGTCTTAGGCTAAAGGGCCTTCAAGTGCCAGCTCTGTGTTTGGGCAAATCACTTGTCATGGTGCCTCAATTTTCCCATGTAAAAATGTGGGGGGCAGGGTCCAGACTCGGTAGGCCATGTATTCCATTATGGTTTCCTAATTCTGGGGGTCTCACATGGCAAATCAGAATAAGGAGCAAGTCATCATTTATTCTGGATTCTTTCTTTTCAAATGGTAGGAAATTAGTGCCAAAAAATATTCCAGTTTCTTGGATAAGCTCATTGTCTGTCTCTGTCTGTTTGGTTCTCTCCTTTTCTCTTTCCCTCTATTTCTCTCCTTTTTTCTTCTCTCCCCACTCCCTCTCCCTCCCCCCAACCTCCCCTGAAGAGAAGTTATACTGGCTATTTTGCCCCTAATATCCATTCTCCTTGGTCTGGTAACAGTACCTTGATTTTCTCCCCCATGAACTATACCTCTTCCAAAGGACCAATTTACCAGAACCTTCTATGTGGATGTCCACTCTTCCCTGACCAAGAAACAGACATCTGACCCAAGCAAGACCAGTTAGATAAACTTCCATGGACTCTGCTCATCAGAGTGACAGAAAGGCAAAAAAAAAAAAGGTTGGAATTTATTCTTCTTATGTCAGTGGCCTCAAGGGACCATTCATCACTTTCTACTACTCAGATCTTCTGAGATTCCCTGGCTTCAGTATTTCCCCAAAACCACTTTTATCACTTTTCCTTTGATTCCATGATTACCTTATAATAAAATACCTTTTTGCTCAAATTAACGTCAGTTTCTGTTGCTTGCAACCAAAGAGCCCTAAAGGATACAACTTCTTATCTCAATCATTTTTTTAACTCTTAAAATTTGCTACCTACTTCTTCTAAGAAGTCACAAATGTAATGTGTAAAAGTAGGGCAATCCACTTGTTTTATTAATGTCCTGTGTGTACTCCTGGGACCTGGGCCAGGAGGCAGGAGCCTTCCATCCCGGTCTTCCTTGGTTTTCCTGATGAGAAAGGAACAGTCTATTGACAAGTCAAGATAAAGAATAATTCTTTCCTAAGGTCCTGCCCACCAGGAAAAGAACTGGGAACATCTCAAAGCCCACAGGGCAAAGTCAGACCAAGGAGCACCAACCTGGTTTGATTGTAGAACAGTGTGTCTGCATCATTTCCAGCCCCACAATTCTCTGGGAAACTGAAAATTCTAGGTGAACTTGGCCCCAACTCATTCTCCTCTTCAGAACCCTGGACCAGAAGAGCAATAATAATCATCACAGTTATTACTAACAATTACTGAGTGGTCAATAGCTATGAAGCATTGAATCAAGAACTTTATATATTTTACCTCATTCAAGCCATAAAATAATAGGTGGTGGGCCCTATAATTATCTTATTTTACAGATGAAGAGACTGAGATTTAAAAAGGGTAGGATCTTCTCTGAGGTTAGTAGCTAGTGAAAGGCGGAGCCAAGACCAAATGATTTATGATTTCACTCTTCATCAAAAAGCCAACACTGATCACAATGGCATCCTGCCTAACATGGGCAAGTTTCTGCTTCTGTGCTCGAAATCAGAGTTCCCCGGGTGAGTACAATGCAGAAAGGAAAGGGTTTCCGCTACTTTTCATGCCAGGAACAAACACCCAAGGGTTTAGGCATCAAAGTGAACTGTCTTGATTTTATCCATCGCCTTTTCTCCTCTACTTGCCACTTGAGACTCTGCTGTCCTCTGTGTACTGACAAACCCTGTCTTACTTGGAGCGGGAAATGTTTTTCAGGATAAAATAAAAAAGAAGACTATCATTCCCCACAGCACTCAAGAGTTTTGCCAAAGGTGTAACTCCCACAGGGCTCAGGGCAGCGCGGCACAGGACCCCAGGACCTCAGCCTCTGACTTCGGGAGCTGCCCACCCGCCAGGAACAGGGCGCACAGTTAACCTGAAGTTAAATTTGGCTCTTAAATACCCTCTCACAGAGTCTTTCAGGTGTTAAAAAAAACAAAGTCTTAAGTCCTGGGAGGACAGAATGAAAAACATTGATATGTTACACATTGACTCAACAAAAACTGGATAGAGGTTAGCTAATGGTATTGTACCCATGTTAATTTCTTCATTGTAATATACAGACCATGATTAAGTAGGATGTGAATATTAGGGGAAGTTGGGTAAAGGGTATATGGGAACTCTTGTCTTTGCAACTTTTCTATAAATCTGAAGTTATTTCAAAATAAAAGGCTTTCAAAAATGAACTGGATGAGAGACTCCCGACAGCATCCTCTGTGAGACTGATGGTTTAGGACAGTGTCACTGATGGGATGCAGGCAGGTGAGCATCTTGGGTCATGTCCATCAGTGAAATATCACTGAGAACAACAGCACAGGCTCTCTCTAGTCCAAATCACAAGAATAACATATCTTGCAGACCAAGGCTTTAATGAGAGCTGAACACAAAAGAGAGTTTGGTCATGACACCTATAGCTGTGCCATTAATACACACTTCTATAAAAAACATCACAGTAAGTGGTGTGTGTGTGTGTGAAAGAGAGAAAGAGAGAGAAAATGGGGGGAGGGAGGCAGGAAAAGGGCGAATACATGAAGCTGAAGCAGACAAGAAAGAATCATTTATACATCACTCACCTGGGGTCGGGGAAGAACCCACACATTTGTGAAAGCAACTTGATAACAGATGGAGTAAGAAACTGGGGTGTTAGTCCTCAACACAAGGAACTTTAAAACAAACTTTTCCAAACAAAGTTTCAGAAATACCCATCTTAGATTTACTGAGCACAAGCAAAACATTTCAGAATGGTTTTAAACATCACTAAAAGGATGGAATGTGATGGCCTAAGGAAACGCTGCAAGAAAGTTTTGAGGATGGTCCAATCCATGGTTGAGAACACTTTCAAGGATTTGGAGGTCTCTTATTCAAGGTGAGTGACTATTTAATCTTCATCTGCAAGACTGGAAGAAAGGAGTTTGTCCAGGTGGGAGAACCTCTTTTCAGATATGAGGAAGAAGTTCTTGAGCTCATGGGTGAGGAAACATCTCACTAGGTCCCCACAGGGGGTCATCACATTGTCTTTGCCTGTCATTGCAAGGAGAGGAGACTGCCTTTCACAGGGTTTAAGGTAAGCCTGCCTTAAAGCCCAGGGGACTGGTTGATTTAGGGTCTTCTCCAATTCATGGAATCAAAGCATACACAGCATGTAGCTGCTATAGCATCTCTCTGAAGAGCAGTTGCTAGAGAGGAATCAGGCATTGCAATTCTAGGAACAGAAAGCACCAGTCACGTCATGAAACTGTGGCATAAAAAATCCCTTGACTGATCCAGTTCTCTAACCTTCCTTCCTATTTCAGAGACTTTCTGAGGACATATGAACATGAACCTGCAATTTAGGAGACAAGCTGATCTGGCACTAAGCTCCAATTTCTTTTCCAAGAAGATAACTGGGGTAAACTCAAGAGAAAATAAAATCATGACCCCAAACCAGAATCTGGAAAAAAATGCCCTGACACTTTTGCGGGAAGAGGAGATTTAAGATAAATAATATAGTACTGAAAATTCATTTTTTATTACACTTGTGAGTAAGAAACAAATATAACAGTCCAAAATATTACATTTGTACATTACTGTGTTTATATCCTATCATGATCATCTCCCTAACTTCACCCCAAACAGCTTGGTGAAACCACATTCCACTTTAACCCAGTTTGTCTTCCATTTATATCTTAGTAGAATAATTTGATCAGATACCCAAAGGCCTTCCCACTAATGAAACAAGGATTTGCTAAGAAAAATCAATGTATAACTTGCCTTAGTATCCATCAAAGACAAAAAGAGTTATTAAAGTCTGAGACACAGCCACCATCCTCAGACTCTTAGAAGAACCGGTAGGAGAGTAGCAGAGACGAGCAAAGGGTTAACACAGCTGATTTCTGGGTGGAGAGAAGGATGCAACATAATTTTTTAAGGCAAACACCTGGAGGCAAAAAAAGTAGTATTTTGTTTCCACCGCAAGAAACTGCAGACATACAGAAAGCCAATCACATCGGTGGAATACTCAATTATCTGCACATGCTAATTAACGAAATATAATCAACCCACTTTCCGTCCATCCTTTCTTCACCTGCTCTAGTATTTGTCATGCACTGGCTTCCTCACTCCTCACAACCCACAGAACATCAGAGAGTCTGCGTGGTGTATCAAAGGGAAACAAATAAGCACAGATTTTTTGCTGATGGCAGGAATTTCTCATGCTCAGAGCATATGAACAAACAACGTGGAAATGGCAGCACTTGCTGTATATTTTAATGATTGCCCACACCTATTTTGCAAATGAGACTTAAAGTTCAATTAGGTAATACGATGCTCAGTTACGGTTATTTCATTAAACTGGGCGCAGTCATTTAAAGTAGTAAATATGCAGTCATGACAGAATTAAATATTCATGAAATCAAATGCGACTGAAAAGCTGAGGATGTTAGAATATTAAGATTCCTCATAGTTTGGCAATGTAAATCTTGTATGCATCACCCCGGCCCAGTCTAGAGAGTGTTCAAATGACAGTTCCTTGGTAGAATGCCATATAAGTTATAATATTGATCTTGGTAGATAAACCACAATCTAAATCCTTAGCTCAGTATCCAAATGCAAAACAATTTTGAGGATTTGCAAATACCATCTTGTTAAGGTAAGCCTGTCTGCAAGTACAGAGAGGCAACACTCAGTGTGATCCCAACATGTTTGGGATACTGTTTAGTCTACTAGCACCTCTAGGAACGTCCAGCAGAAACCCAGGCAACCTCCCAGGAGGAGCATGTCATGACTCGCTTTCCTAACCAGGCACGGTGGCTGTTTCCTTGCACGCTTCCTCCAGTGAGCCACAGTGAGAAAGTACCTCAGCTGACTCCTCTTTGGTTGGTTCTGATTTGTTGAACCAGCTTTTCCCCAACACTTGCAGCCACTTCCAAAATGCATTAACAAACACATGTATACACTTCACAGAGATACAACTGGCCGGCACTAGCATCCACAAAACTCAACTCCAAGTGTATATGGAGAAAGAAAACCCTGCTCAGAAACCAAGCTGCAATAAATACACTCCAAGAATATCACACCAAGGCATTATTTTCTATGCCACTTCCTCTACCTTACAATTTTCTCAACAGGAAAAAACATCAGCACCAGAGAATGGCATTTGAGCTATTTCTTACTGGAACCCAATTACCTGAGGAGCTCCTCTCTCCACAGTCAGTAGCCGCTATCCCGGGGCTACAATGACACAGCAGGGCTTCAAAAGGTTTCCAGAGCTCACCTGGTGCCAGGCACCTGGCCCCTGCCCTCCCAGGCAAGAGGATGCCAGGGCAGGAGCAGGTGTTCCAGCTTAGAGCTGGGTTAGGCAGAGCTCTCCATTCTGCAAAAGAGCCAAACTTTGCTCCCACTGTTGTCATCTTTAGGTTGATGCCACCTCCCTTCAAGGAGTCTCAGAAGCCACTTGGCAGCTCCTGAACACGTTTCCCCTTGACCTAGATCATCCACATAAGCTGTGGCTATACGGTGCGGGCGAGCAAAGTCTCTCAATCTCGCTCTCCCGGGGTGCTGCGCTCCACCCAACATCACGTTGCCTGGACCAGAAGACTTTTCTCTGCACGAACACTGAATACGGAAACCAGGAGGGACTTCTGCACGCGCCTTCCCGTTCAGAAAGTCACTGTCGCCCAGCGATTCCCTTCCATCTTACGCCTTCCCTACATCTGCAACCCTCACCACCTCCCGGACGAGGGAAGGGGGTGGGGGAGCGCAGGGGTTAAAGTGACAGCCGCTGCCAGAGCTCCGTGGTTTTGTTCAAAAGGTGTCACAGCGCCAACGCGGCGGACCTACCTTGCTCTCGTCCTTCTCGCCGCTGGCTCTCGCTTCGGGATCGTCGCTGTCCTCGGCGCAGGCACTCTTGCCGGGCGGATCATCCGGAGCCGGATGCTGCGGCGGCGACGGCGGCTGTGGCGGCGCCTGGCAGGCTCCGCCAGCCCCCTGGGAGCGGGGGATGGGCTCTGGGCACGGAGAAACTCCCTCTACATCCATCTCCATCTTCCCATTCACTGGAGGACAAGACAAAAGCGGAGCGCAGATTTGACAGCGGCGCCGGCGGCGGCTCAGCTGCCGGTGGCACGCATGGCTCGCCGAGGAGGAGACGCCTCCCGCGCGCCCTCCCTCCCGCTAGCCTTCGCCCGCGCGCCCCGCAGCTCCGCTCGCCGCTCGGCTCCGGCACCGGCGGCGCCGGCCCGGGGAGCGCGAGCAGCGGGTGGCCGCGCGTCCTCGGAGCAATGGCCTTCAGGAGCCCCCGGCAGTCCCGCTAAGCCGAGCGCATCCCGGAGGCGGCGGCAGCGACGCCTCCCAGCCACGCGCCCAGCCCCGGGGCCGCCCGAGGACTCCCGCCTCAGCTGGGCCTCCCGATCCTCGTCGCTTTCCAGCCTCTCCGGGGTCCTCTCGGCGTCTCCCCTCCCCTCCGCCTCTGAACAAAGTTACTGGAAGAACAATCGCATCGCTGGGACCTGCCGGCGAAACTGACAGGAGTGGGGCGGGTCAGGTGTAAGTGAAATCTACCATCCCCGCCAGCTGACCAGGCACCGACCCCTCACCCTGCCCGCTCCATCAGAGGAAGGCAAGGCTTTCCGATTTGTGCCAGGCGGCGGCGGAGCCCTAGGAGGAGGGGAGCCGGCAGAGGGCTGGCGTCCGGGGCGCCCACTCCAACCCCGGGCGACCCCCACCCGCACGCCGGCCCCAGGCCCCTCCCGCGCTCCCTCCCGCGGCCGCACGTGTCCCCGGGGTCACCCCTTCCGCGCGCGCGAGTGCATCCCCGCGCTCCCGCGGCCCCGCGCCGCCCAGCCAGCGCCTGAGGACTAGGACCGAGCAAGCGGTAGCCAAGGCCGGGCCAGCAGTTCACCTACCCTCGCCTCCGTCCCGGTCGCGGGCGGCACCCGCAAGGGGTGGGGCCCCGCGCCCAGGGCGAGGACGCGAGTCTCGCAGCGCAGCAGAGTTCCTCGTAAAGGTCGGCAGCAGAGGGGCAGAGGGGGAGGCGGAGGGAGAGCGAGGGGTCGCGGCCAGGCATCGGCCGCCAGGTGCCCCGGTTGGCGCCAGCTCCCCGCCAGCCTTCTG
The DNA here is from genome assembly GCF_011762595.2 of Tursiops truncatus. Lineage (NCBI taxonomy): Eukaryota > Metazoa > Chordata > Mammalia > Artiodactyla > Delphinidae > Tursiops > Tursiops truncatus. The sequence goes on along the minus strand of NC_047043.1, from coordinate 47,494,095 downwards.
CGCTGGAAGGGCGTACTCCGCCGGGCAGAGCTCCGGGAGGTGCCGGCGGGGACTCCAGGCGGTGCGGTGAGCTGCGTTTGGTAAATCTAGAGAGACAGATGGAGATGACAAGGGTAGACTTGGGAATTCTTACACGGGGCTCTCCGACAGTCAGGTGATTAGGGTGACTTCTATATTTAACACTACTTGATCCTGGGGAGTAGCTTACAACTTCACGGGGACTGTTACAGCGACTCTGCACTCCCGAGGGACTTTCCGGCAGCCATGGAAAGAAATAACAGATTATTAAGAAGCTGTTTAATGTTAAATAGAGCCCATTGTTCTGGGCTTTGAGTTCCATAATGCCCCCAAATGGATCAGCAGATAAATGAACTCTCCGTGCATTTCTTAGCAGAGCTTACTTAGCTTTCTTCCTCCAGCAACAATTGCCTCCTGAAACTAGAAAGTTAAGTTGTTTATCTCCTGACTGCTTTGCATTAACTTAAAGACAACTTGGACTATTTCAAAACACACTGTCCCAATAGATGCAGTTACACAAGAACACAGCATGAGTCCTATCCTTCAATACAATAGCTTTAATCTCTGACTCTGTGATAGGAATTAATTGCCACTTTAATTTCATCAGTGCAGACAGTCAATCTAGATAATGCAATGTGAACATGCTTTTGGAAAGAAAAGTTTGGGGATGGAATTACTCATTTTTTTTCTTCAAAATTATGAAAAATTAGATTTCAAGCTCATTTTCTAAATTGGGAACTTGTTCAAAATAACATGAGCTTGCTTTAGTCTGACATTCACTATACTTTTAAAGTGACATTATGACCTTTCATGTAGTAATGTGCCAGCCAAGAAAATACAGAGCTTTGTACCTTTAAAGAAGTTACTTGCGGACTTCCCTGGTGGTGCAGTGGTTAAGAATCTGCAGAGTGAAGTAAGTCAGAAAGAGAAAAACAAATACCGTATGCTAACACATATATATGGAATCTAAGGGAAAAAAAAAAAGGTCATGAAATACCTAGGGGTAAGACGGGAATAAAGACACAGACCTACTAGAGAATGGACTTGAGGACATGGCCAGGGGGAAGGGTAAGCTGTGACAAAGTGAGAGAGTGGCATGGACATATATACACTACCAAACGTAAAATAGATAGCTAGTGGGAAGTAGCCGCATAGCACAGGGAGATCAGCTAGGTGGTTTGTGACCACCTAGAGGGGTAGGATGGGGGGGTGGGAGGGAGGGAGACGCAAGAGGGAAGAGATATGGGAACATGTGTATATGTATAACTGATTCACTTTGTTATAAAGCAGAAACTAACACACCATTGTAAAGCAATTATACTCCAATAAAGATGTTAAAAAAAAAAAAAAAGAATCTGCCTGCCAATACAGGAGACACCGTTGGATCCCTGGTCCAGGAAGATCCCACATGCTGTGGAGCAACTAACCCCTGTGTCATAACTACTGAGCCCGCATGCCACAACTACTGAAGCCCACGTGCCTAGACCCCATGCTCCGCAACAAGAGGAGCCACCGCAAAGAGAAGCCCGTGCACCGCAACAAAGAGTAGCCCCCACTCCCCACAACTAGAGAAAGCCCCCGCGCAGCAAAGAAGACCCAACGCAGCCAAAAATAAATAAATAAGAAAAAGAGAAAAATAATATTTGTTTAAAAACAGTTACTTGCTCTCCCTTTCCTCCCCGGTACATTGTAATGAATCAATCCTTATAGTATTTTTATAATGGTAAATTCGATGATCTGTGTAAAGAGCTTAGGAGAGTGCCTTAGGGCATAGGGAGCACTCAGTGCCTGTTCTACTGAAAATAGTTAAGATGATAGAAATTCACCATGAGCACTCATCTGAGAAGAAATTGCTAGTTTAATTAATCTCTTTCTATAAATTATTCTAAAAGATATTTGGCATCTTCAAAAAATGAAACCCCTTCTGAAGGCAGGAAGAAAGTCAATGGTGTTCTGTGCAATAAAGTTTTGAATTTGACAGATTTTCCTTTTACAGTGTAGAAATAAAAAGTACATGTCAGTTCCAACAGGAGCTGGAAGAGCTGACTGGAAAGTTACTATTCTTACATGCTTGTTACTTCCAAAATGTGTTTGTGAACTTCAGTGAAGAGTAAATCAAAACAAAGATCCAATACTTCAACTAAATTTGTTCTAAATTTAGGCAAGAGCTTGTAAAGATTCCCATTGTCAAAGGCAAGTATTTTTCCTTTCTCTGCCCTTCTATTTTTGGGGGGGACACAGTTTCTTTTTGCATCTGTCATAAGTAAATATGGGCTCAGAAAATATATTACATTTCAAAACTGTTGATTGCACCTAATTATGCATGTAAATTGCTACTTCAAGCATGCAGACAGCTTGCAACATTTTGAAAATTTTGCCCTGGTAGTCATCTGAGGTATTTATGTTACTATTTTCCTTTTGCCTTAAATGACTTCATTTCTCCATGAGCTTTCCAGTAATGATGGGTCTATGAACAATTCTGACCTCTTGATGTCTCTCTTTTGGATGATTCAAATGAGCAAATCAGCACTTTCAACAAAATCACCCTTATTATTGTTTATACCAGGCCACTTGATTTTTTGAGTCACTGAAATGAGAGTTTACGAGAAGGTATCCTGGAAGAGTCATCTAACCCCTTGCTACTCAAAAGGTAGTCGATGGACAGGTAGTGTCCCAATACCTGTATTGTGTGAAATACAGAGTCGCAGGCCCCCGCCCCAGACTGACTGCATCAGAGTCTACCTTTTAATAAGATCTTCAAGTGTTTCCTACCACGTTTAAGTCTGAGAAGTGCTGCTCTAACTCATAGCATAGTTGGCCTTTCTCCATTATAATTCTTTGGCACTGTACCTCTAAAATACCACTCAGAAAGACCTATCAGGAAAACACAATGTTAGACCCTTTTTTGTTTTGGTCAAGACATTATAATCCCTTCTCACTCTCCCCCAACCCCTGAGGATCTGAGATCTGAGTGTTGCATGATGAAAAATTACATCAATTAAGAATCTACCTATGTTGTATATATATCTCTTCTAATGAATTAGAAGTATACAATTTTCTAAAATCAAAAGGAATTAACCTAAAAGGGGAATTACATTTTATCTTGAATAATAAATTTTATACAAACATGTGGAACTAATTCCTAAAAATCTTGGTTATTCTTGACCTTCTAGTTAAGATGTGAAAGTCCAGTGCCCACACTGCTGGGATTATTGATACTTTCTGTTACAATGCAAGCAGAAACCATCACATTAGCGTCTGTGCCATGACAGTCTATTAAAGCTTCAATAATTAGGCATAGGAATGGACTAAATTATATGCTCCAATATTTTTAGGAACTAACAGAAGTTGTTGCTTTAAAGAATTTCTTTAAAGCACATGTACACAGATCAATAAGTTGTTACTTTTAAAGCCTACCTGGGGACTTCCCTCGTGGCACAGTGGTTAGAAATGCACCTGCTAATGCAGGGGACATGGGTTCGAGCCCTGGTCCAGGAAGATCCCACATGCTGCAGAGCAACTAAGCCCGTGTGCCAGAACTACTAAGCCTGCACTCTAGAGCTCGCGCGCCACAACTACTGAGCCCATGTGCCACAACTACTGAAGCCCACGCACCTAGAGCCTGTGCTCCACAACGAGAAGCCACCGCAATGAGAAGCCCGTGCACCGCAACTAAGAGTAGCCCCTGCTCGCTGCAACTAGAGAAAGCCCACACGCTGCAATGAAAACCCAACACAGCCAAAAAAATAAAAATAAAGGCTACTTGGAACAGTAGTTCTCACCTGTAAAGTACATGAAATCCCCTGGTGAATGTCCCTGGAAGGCAGATTGGGACTTGGCAGGATGGGGTTCAAGTCTGAGAATCTGCATTTCTAACAAACTTCCAGATGAGGCCATGTTTCTGGTCCTCAGACTTAATAGACTTGTTTTAACTCCATCAATGGTTCTCAAATATTAATCAGTTGGGGAGCTTTTTAAAATCTTCTGTGCCCAGATTACTACCCAGACAAGTTACATTAGAACCTCTGGCGTTGAGATCTAGGTGTCAGTGATGTTTAGATTCCAGCTGATTACGATGTATAGCCAAGATTGGTAATCAGTGCTGTCAACCTGTGTTTCTCCAAGTGTCCTCTCCAAGACCGAGGCAGCAGCATCTCTAGGGGAGTGGTTTATGAACACTGACTTTCAGGCCACACCCCAGACCTACTGAGTCAGTATCTGCACTCTAAGCTCTCCAAGTGCTGTGTCTGCACATTTCAAGTTTGAGAAGCACGGCTCTAGCGTAGCCCATGGGACACAGGGGTGGCACTCAAATAGCTGCAACCTGATGGTAACTACTTCACCTCTTGGCTCTTTACAGATCTATACCCATTCTGAGAAGCTTTCAGAACCCTTACAGATAAAGTTCCCATTGATGAGAGAAATCTACGAGCATCCCTGGCTGTTTTAACAATCCCGTGGTTAGCAGCACTGCCCAATAGGACTGCCTACAATGACAGAAATGTGCTGTGTCTGTGCTCTTCAGTAAGTGACTGAATGATGGCCAACGTGACCAAGAAACTTTTCATTTTCATTCTATTTCATTGTAATTACTTTAAATGTAAACCGCCTCATGTGGTTTCTGGCCCCCGTACTGGACAGAGCAGCTCCAGGGTAATCATCCTTCCTGTTCCTCAACCCTTTTTCAAATTCCCAGGTTGAACCCAGGTCTCCTGCTCAGCCTGTGTATTTATTAATCCCCAGTGAATGCAGAGACGACAAACATCTGCCTCACCACCTCATCTACATAATAAGTAACATTATGCTTATTATTTTGAATAAGAGGAATTTAACTTGAATTAAATGCCACCGAAAGTTGTCAAAACCTTTTCCATAGTATTCATAATCACGTAGCTTGAATTTTACAGCCTTTTCAAACAGCAGCAGACATGGGGCGCATTTGGAACTGCCTTAAGAAAAAGAGACAAAAGACTGCAAATGGATTTGGGGTAGAAGACACAAAAAGACACCTCACCTCCACCATCTTATTGGTGCACCAGAGAAAGTTCCATAAATTCAGAGGGTATCTGTGTTGAAAATAAATGTCAAAATTCGAACATTCCTCCCAAAATGGAAGATAAGATGCAAACAAAGGAGAGGTCAAGGTGGCAGAAGATAGCAAATGAAATTCAAACTAGAAATGTACTCAACAGTTACCTTGAATGTGAATATCTAATCTGTGGAATCAATGGGCAGGGAGGGGAGTAGGGCAGAGAGGGGACAAAAATACACGTGATTTGAAACAGGCACCAGCCCCCTGGTGCCTTCCCTTTTCCAAGGTGAGAAAATCAGCACCACCGCCCACAATCACAACACACTGCCTCCACCACGCAGGCTCCCAGGAACCCCGTGAGGTGGATATGTTCAGGAAAGAGATTATTCAGGGGAAATGGTTTTTTTTTTGCGGTACGCAGGCTTCTCACTGTTGCGGCCTCTCCCATTGCGGAGCACAGGCTCTGGACCCGCAGGCTCAGCGGCCATGGCTCACGGGCCCAGCCGCTCCGCGGCATGTGGGATCTTCCCGGACCGGGGCACGAACCCGTGTCCCCTGCATCGGCAGGCGGACTCTCAATCACTGAGCCACCAGAGAAGCCCCAGGGGACATGATTTTAACTGACACATCTCAGAGCAAAAATAAGCAAATTCCTACTTGAGAGGGAAGAGGACAGTGTCAGCCCTTGCCTTTGATTGAAAAGGTGAATTAGCACAACCTACCTCATACCAGGAGGCCAACATCAGGAAAACAGTTCATCAAGGTCTGTGCTTTGCTCAGCTGCCAGTTTGTTACCATGTGATGCAAGATTATGCCCATAAAGAAATGTGTAGCCAAGGGCAACAGCCTCACTTCTGAGGATGGTCACTTCTTAGCAACTGAAACCAATAAATAAAGAAACTCCAGGGGACTTCAGACAATAGGCTTTCAGGAGGTTGGCCCTGAGCTCAGAAGCCATTCAGAACTGTCCTGACATTCAGGCACCTAAGATCCCCATCACCCAGGCTCTCCTTTCCTTCAGAAACTGAGGGCAAGTTTCTTCACACTGATTGATTCACACCAATCCAGCTCAGAAGGGAGCAGGAAGATTGACATGAAAGAAGAAAATATTCACTCCCCTCATTAATGGTCTGAAGTTATCTGTTTACATAGCTTTACGGATGCCCTGCCTAAGACACAGCTAATAAAGATCAGGTCACAAGCCCCAGTCATTGCTCTAGGCAATGTTTGGAGGATTCCTCTACCCTTCACTTGTTCAAACACACACGTTTCTTGGCTAAATTTTTAGGTGTCGTTTATGAACATAAAGAATTCCAGGGATTCTGAACTTTAACTTCTGGGTCACCTAAAAATATTCCAGGAGATTGCACTTTTAAGAGCAGAGGTCCCAGCAACATGGGACCAAGTCTGCCTAGGAAGAGGGTCTGTTTGTCTTCCTGACTCTTGTACAGAATGAGAGTTTCGCTGAGTTGGTTCTAGATGTGACCAGTGTCAAAATATCCCCTTTATTACTGATAAGGAAGGAGCTGCTATCTGTCAGCAAATGGGCTTCTTATTTCTGAACACCTGGATCAGACAGACAAATCCACCCAGTCACATACCTCTCCTGGATCAGAGAGAGGAAGAGAGTAGAGAGACGCCAGGAGTGCATCCTGAACTCCCTATGCCTGGAAAGAACCCTCAGAAGTGGAGAAGTGTTAATCCCCCAAATGACCTCTGCTTCACTATCAGCCCCAGACCCACATCCTGTGTCCCAGTCGCCCTTGCTGCTTGGTGCCCCCAGTGGTGGGAGAATTCTGGGAGCCCACCCTGGACAGCTCCTCTTCCCGTCTCTTATATCCCTCACTGGTCCTAGGGGTCCCCAGGCCATCATCAGCTCTGCCAGCCCCACTCCCCTCAGTTGTAGAACTAACTTACCGGGTCTTAGACGTGATTGGTCAGAATTAACATTCGTCACACAAAGCTCTCAGGAATCACATTCCTCCCCTGGCTCCCATTAGCATCAGACAGACATCAACTGAGCAAACCAGAAATTTCATGGAGGGGTAAAACTGGCAGAGGTGATGCTCCAGCAAGTGCCTTTTTTTTTTTTTTTTTTTTTGCGGTACGCGGGCCTCTCACTGTTGTGGCCTCTCCCGTTGCGGAGCACAGGCTCCAGACGCGCAGGCTCAGCGACCATGGCTCACGGGCCCAGCCGCTCCGCGGCATGTGGGATCTTCCCAGACCGGGGCACGAACCCGTGTCCCCTGCATCGGCAGGTGGACTCTCAACCACTGCGCCACCAGGGAAGCCCCAGCAAGTGCCTTTTATCTTACAGGTGCCTAATAAATATTACATTTTCATAATTTGGCTTTTTAAATCAGAAATTATCTTTCATTCTCTTGCATAGTACATTTTAGAAGACCCACCTAATGCAGTGCCCTGCACAAGGTAGCCACTAAATAATGTTTGAGAAGGAATATTAAAAACCTTGTATGTGAAGGCTTAGAAATGACTGCATCTCATCTTGGAAAATTCAGTCTTCAATAAAGTAAAACAAGAATAGGCAATTTGGAAACTAGGCTTTTACCATGGACTTCCCGTGATCACGTTTGTATCAATGTCACTGAACCATTGCAAGAGGGTAAATAACTGTAACTTTGCACAAGCGCCTTGTCTGAGTCTCCATCTCCTTTTTTTATGAATCGAGGAACCTATAATTCCTTTTAGCTCAAAGACTCTGAGATAACAACAGTAGATATTTTCTGACCAGTTAATTGAACAATGAAAGCATCCAATAATCCAATGATGGGGAAACCCTCTTTCGTTTGGAATGATATATTTTCATGTATTAAATATCAAATCTCATATAACTACATCACTTTGCTGTACACCTGACACTAACACAACATTGTAAACCAACTATACTCCAATATAAAATAAAAGTTTAAACAAATAGCAAGTCTCTTCCCCTATTTCTAGACATGGCCATTGGTGTCTGGGTCATCATGTCCTTTATCTGTAACTTTGCTTTTCACTTTGGAACCAGAGTCTAAGTAACATGTAAAACTACAGTCATAATTAGGTAAGACATTTGGGGGAACCAGGAATTTAAATGTAAATACAAAACACACAGGAAACAATCCACAGAGACAGCAATAAACATAACAAATGAGCACGTAAGGAAAACCAGTATCATGTGGGTGATGACCAGCAAGATTCACCTCGATGTATCTCCAGAGAAAAGAGAAGGACCACTTGTGGTGAGGAAATGGAAATTTCACTGGGTGATTTATATCTTTATAATGGTGCTCATGTCTCTTAGGAATATCATACAAGCTTGGAAATTAAGGCCTAAGTGAACACAAATTACTTCTTCTCACTTCTCCCTCAGTGTACAGGCTGTCAGCCCTGTGCTCTGTGGGCACGGTTGTGTTACATGTCACTGGTCACCACTCTACTGCCTAAATCAATGCCTTTCTGGCTCCTGATCTGAGCTGCCCTGTATTTCACTCCAAACATCCCAGGAAGCTCCTCGGTCTTGATTCCCTCCTCATCCTCTGACTGCCCCCTTACCAACCGTATTTTTCACTCTTCTTTTCCTCCCCATCTTCAAGCAACCTGTTCTCCATGTGTCCTTTCTTCAGAGAGCTCACAAAACATCCTCATCTCGGGGAAACAGCATCCCTGTCAATCACCAGAGAGATCCAGCAGAGCATTAGGTATCAACAGGTAGCATCTCTTTTAATGATCATGACACCTCTCTGCAGAGCCATTACAAGCCCCATGTTATACACAAGGAAACCAGGGTTCTGACAGTCTGGATAACAAGCCTAAAGCCACCACCCTGGTAGTGGCAGAATCAGAGCCTGAACTCAGGCCTGCCTGACTCATTTCACGATCATACACCTATGCATATCAATTATCAGTGAACTCAATGCTCTACAGCACAATAGTCATTTGTGTTGCTCGCACACCTGTGGTGCACACAGAGCTGGGTGGCTGTGATGTGCTCCCGGCACTGTCTTCCAAGCGACTCAGCTGGGCTCACTCTGGGCACTGGCCACTGGCTGGGACTCCGGGGCCTCACCAGAGGTTAATTGGGCTTCCTCACAGCATGGAGGCCGGATTCCAAGAGCAAAGAGCCTAATGGAAGGAGGCAGTAGCACAGGGCATTTTTATGACTTAATCACAGTGTCATTCCTGCTGTGCTGTTGGTCGAGGCAAACACAAAGTCCCGCCCAGGTTCAAAAGGAGGCTGCATAGACACCACCTGTCAATGAGGAAGAAAGTAGCAAGGTACTAGATAGAAAAACCTGTAGAGCAGGAGGAAACCCTGTTGCAGCCATCGGTGGAAGAAACAAGCTGCCGCATCATGAGTCCTCTCAAAAGCCCACCTGTGAAGATGACTTTCAAACTTTTATCTCCAAGCCCTGACATCTCTGTTGAAGCCAGTTTCACAGTTCTGATTGTCTATTAGAATTTTTCAAAACCCAGATTCACAAAGCTCTTTGTTAAAACCAAGGTTTACTTATTCTTCAAGATTTACCTGAGCAGCTCTGTTCTTCCTCATCCAGTGCTGACCAGCTCATGTGCAGCTTTGACTCCTTGGTTCCCAGGTCCCGACAGGTGCCTGCTCAGACCTATTCCTCCACTCATCAAATATAATAGTTTATTCATTCATTCAAGAACATGTATTGAGTACCTACTATGTAATTGGCCCTGCCTTGGTTATTGTTAATTAGTGATGGAGATTCAATAATACACACGCACACACACACAAATATGTGTGGGAAAAATATATATATAAATATACATACTGTCTTTGCTGTCAAGTAATTTAGAGGCTTATGCAAAACGAATAGACAAGTCAACAAATCACAACTGTTATAGGTATTAGATTCCAAGTAAACTCGGATGCTGAGGTTGTAAAGAAAAGGCACACTAACCTAGATTTGGGTGAGGGAAAGGAGAAGGAAGTGAGTTCTGAGCCGAGTTTGAAGGAATAGTAGGAGTTGTGGTCCATCTGAGCTCACACATTACAAACAGAAATCCAAACAAAATGAAATATATGCCGTTCAGCTCAGGATGACTTTGAGTTGATCGCTGAGAGACAGTCTCTGAAGCACTGAATGATACCCAAAGCTGAACCTCTGACTCTATTTGAATGTGTCCAACCTGTAGAAGGTAAGTTAATTTAATTGAGATGAACCAGCATCACTGAGCACCATCCTGTTGGCAAGTCAGTGAAGGGAGATTTTTAAAAATTTTTCACAGAAATTTGAAGAGCTTTTTTCAGTGATGGGGAAAGACGTCTCTCATGGCCTGTACGCTTGAGCTTTGCCAGCTTCCTCTGACACCCATTCCTCACCATGTCTTTTGCATGTGTCACAGGAGATGACACGTCTGGACACCGTTGCGTACTGTCTTAATGTAAGTCTGTGGTAGGATGTGGAAAGCAGAGGGTGCAAGAGGGGGCTAGGGGCTTTCTCCCTTTCCTCTTGCCCCCACCCCTAGCCATCGGCTGGGGCAGCACCCACCCCCGCCCCCCACCATGTAGCCCGATTCTGGGATTAGGTAACACACCCTCCCCTGTGGACCTGCAGCCCTGGGGTGCACCCGCCTCCTGCTCTGGCTAGTTTCAGCATCCCCTGGCCGCCACCCCATAGCTGACACCTTCTATCACAACCCCTTATATCTGAAAGACTGGGGTGGTGTCAGCTTTCCTGACTGGACCCTGACCGATGAACCGAGCTAGCTCGTTTCAAAAACTTATTTTTAATTGTGGCACAATGCACATAACACAAAAGTGACCATCTTAATCATATTTAAGTATGTAGTTCAGTGACACTGAGTACATTCATGTGGTTGTACAACCTTCACCCCATCCATCTCCAGAACTCTTCTCATTTGTAAAACTGAAACTCTGTCTCCACTAAACACTGACCCCTCATTTCCTCTCCCCCAGCCCCTGCAGCCACCACTCTACTCTCTGTATGAATCTGACTACTCTGGGTACCTCATGTAAGGGGAACCATACAGTACTTGTCCTTTTGTGACTGGTTTATTTCACTTAACATAATGTCCTCAAGACTCATCCATGTTGTAGCATGTAGCTCATTTTAATACCAGAGCAGTTGGCTTTCAGTGGCAGAAATCATTGACTCAACCTTGTCTTCTAATCCTATGCTGAGTAATAAGTAGGATTTCTGGCATTAAGCCTACTGATCCTCTATGTTTCCATTACAAGTTTAAGTAAGAGACTTGCCAGGGTCCAGCAATTGAGGCCCCAGGAGGATTTCAGCATAAGACGGCTCTTCTTCCTATCCCACGTCGGCCACTCTGTGACCTTGGACAAATCAGCCTGGTCTCTCTCTGATCTCAGTTTTGTCACCATTACTCTTTGAATCATAAACCCTGCCTTGCACAGCTAGAAGAATTATATTTTTCCTGCATATTTACTTTTATTCCATATTCTTAGTTTTAAATATTTGATGCTTCATATCTTGCTAGCTTGTTTATATAGTTAAAACTTCATATGCCTTTGTTGACACAGTATCAATAAAAAGAACTGAAAATGTGCACATTTCTTTCCCTGGTGGCAAAGTTCAGAGTGGTGATTAATTAAGAGTAGAAGCTTCTGATGTCTGACAATATAATTTCAAATCCTAACTCCACCATCAGTAAATGTGTGACTTTGGAAAGTTACCTAAATTATTAAATTTCTCTGGGCCTCAATTTCCCCATCTGTAATATGGGTATAATAATAGTTCCTATACCTTTGGGTTGTCGTGGGGATTAAATGACAAAATTACCTCAAGCCTTTACTTATCACATTTATAAATATACATTAGGGATTATTAGACTCCATTTTAATTGCAAATTTAAAATCTTAATGGATCCAGCCTTGAAAGATCCCTTGAAACTTTTCATCCCATAGAGAGGATTCTAGTGTGGGTATATTAGGACACACTGATAAAGGATACTTCTGCCCCAATTTGCAGCCCTCACCTGCCTTTCCCAAACTCCAGGGTGCATGTAATATCAAGTTAGGTCGCCTGTCTGTGTGGGTTGGACCAGCTGCAGGGGCCTGATCTGCCCTCGATATGCTTGAATGGTGGGACTCCATGGTGCTATACTTTTTGTGTAGTCAGAAGTCTAGCTTTTGACTAAAACCCAAAACAGGACCAACCGTGGTCTTCTTACAAGGGCAAAACTTTTGCTCAACCACAGTCCAAAACTCTCAGGAGTGTATAGTGAGACTTACCCATTCATTTCTTCTTTGAGAGAGAGAACAAAATATCTACCTCATGCGTTCATCCATTCATTCCACAAGCCTTTCTGAGGCCTGTCCAGGAACTAAATAAAGATACCAGAGATACAGAAATGTAAAACACAGCTCTAGCCTTCCAGGAGCTCGGGAGACTGATATCCAGCCCAAGGTGCTGGGGGAACCCAGGGGTCAGGGAGGAGGTGATGGCAGGGCTGAATCTGGAAGATTGAAGAGGCCTTAACAAGGAAGAATAAAAGGGAGAGAGTGTAATTTTCAAGGTAGAGGGAACAACGGGACAGGGCGTGGAGGTTGACAGTGACAGGGCACATTGCAGGCACCCACGCATGTACAGGAGAAATGAGAGGGGGATGACAAAGGTTGGCTGCATCCAGACCATGAAGGCACTTCCATGTCATGTAAGGGGTCCAGACATTACACTACGCATGCCGGGGCTAGGGGGGATGTGGTGGTGTTTTAAGTTGCAACTAAGAAGAGGTAGGAAATTCTATGACAACTCTATGGAGAAGATAAGACTAGGAGGCAGGGAAACCAACTAAGATACCATAGCAGTAACGGAAGCAAGAAATAAGATTTTTAATAAGTCAAGTGGCCACAGAAAGGAAGAGAAAGCATTGGATTCTAAATTAGAATTAGCAAGTATGATCAACAGTACTGGGTGAGTCATTAGATGTACTTGTTTGCTTCTAAGTTAAGAGTTCTAGGACTTCCCTGGTGGCCCACTGGGTAAGGCTCTGAGCTCCTAATGCAGAGGTCCCAGGTTCAATCCCTGGTCAGGGAACTAGATCCCGCACGCATGCTGCAACTAAAAGATCCCACATGCTGCAACTAAGACCCGGGGCAGCCTAAATAAATAAATAAATATTAAAAAAAATAAATGAAGAGTTCCAAGGTCACTGAGCAAACTATAAATATCCTTGGGTCACGTGTGAGGACACCAAGCAAGGTTTCCAAAGCTGGTTAAAGTAAGAGCAAAATCTATGGGCCATGCGGTTATCAGATTTCAACAAAAGCTGACCTACTGTACCATCAGCTATGCATTGGAATATCAGAGGTCAACAAATTTATTGTTGAGGAGAAAAAAGGAAAAATCCATACCTTCAACATGTGGCACACTTTTGCTTCTATGTTTATAGTGTTACTCATTCTGAAGTTTCCTTTGAGTCCTTTGCCATGAAACTAAGTATATGCTTTTCTGTGTCAAATCTCAAACCTCCAAAGACTCTATTTTCCACTGTCCTTAAGCAACTCTTCACTTAACCATGTTCAAACAATGAGAATCCACTGGTTCTATTCTTAAGTATTACCAAATGCGAATGTTCCCTAACCTCCCTGAATAACCCACACCAGTTCTTAAAACCTTTCACATGATGCAAACTGTGCTCACAGCTGTGGTAACTCCCTCCCATGACCAGGTGAGTCTCCCCTCTCACGTTATGTGGAGTGCACTGCAGAATAGCTCTCGTACCAAATGTGTAGACTTGCATTGGACCAGATTGTATGAATGGAAATGACTTTTCCCTCAGAGGTCAAAGCAAGGCGAACTACACTAAATATAATTTGCTAAAATATTGCACTCCCCAGGTTCCAAAGCTAATCATTCACTTTTCACAAATAAAAGAATTTTGGTTTGCAGTGGGAGAAGTAATGACCCTGAACACCAATTCCAGAACAAGAGGCTTATCTTCAGCATTCTCTGGCCTCACAGTTTGTATATATAATTAGGATAAGGCAACCGTTTTGGATTATATGATTGAAAGACACTACGACAGGACACAATTATCATATGTTTTAATTTGCCAGGTCTAAGAAGGTCTTAGTGAGTGGATGACTGGCCCTTTCCATGGTCAAGCACTAGCCACATTTTGAGAAGGTATTTGGCAAGTTGGGCCGTAGGTATCAGGTGGCCAGGATCCAGAGTTGGAACCCAGTGAAACAACAAAGGAGATCAGGAGTGAAAGGTGGAGTCAATTCAGGGCTGAAACCAGAAAGGAATATTAGCTATCAGTTTCAGTAGAGATGTTTTTGGGCTGCAAGTAACAAAAAACGAACTCAAACTGTTTTAACAACGAAGGGAATTTATTGGTCCTTGGAACTAGAATGTCTGGAAATAATATAGTTTCTGGCACAGATTGAACTGGGCTCTGCTTTATTTCACGACCATTCTCTTGGACGCATCTTTATCTGTTGTATCATCTTAGCCCTCATGCTGGCTCCACAATTATTAGACTCACCCTCCCAGGAACTAATCACCACGGCCAACAAAGTATGATAATCTGATCAATGTAAGCCAATCACATCCTGCCCTGGATCTGGGGTGGGGGTCCATCCCACCCAACCACACGCCTGCCACAACAGAAAAGGGATGGGATGGATGCTGGAGAGGAGTCAGTGGTCACTGAGAGCAGGAGGGTGAAGCCAGGGAGGAGGGAAGCAAAAGAACCTGAAGGCACAGCAGCCACGACACTGGCATCAGACTCAACCCACTAAACACCAGAGGCCCTCGTCCTAGAGCAAAGCCAGCAGGGAATGGTAGGTTGATTGCATCCTTCCAGCTGTAACAGGTGCCTAAAAATAACTCCTGAGGGAGGATTGCAGCTAAGACCTACATTCACTACAGTCACTTCCAGATTTTAATTATTACAAAAGGAACAGAAAAGAACAATGACAACTATAATGCCAGAAAGCTCACAGCAGTAAATCATTGCTCTAGAATAAGAAAAGAGGCATTCATCCTTGCAAGCATCTAGTGGACTATTTAGAAAATACTTTGTCTGCTCTTCGGACAAAGTAGAACTCTGAAATGCTAAACATTTCATTAAATAAAACAGCTTGTTTCCTAAGAACTGCACTGTGAGCACTGACAGGATGTTCCAGGACTGATCCTTTGATAGGAACATGAAGTGTACATGGTAGTGTCCTATAGGGAAGGGTCAGCGTCACCACCACCAGGAAAGTGCATTTTACAGTATATCAAGATCTGAGTACAGAGTAGTGAGCAGCGTTCCCTGTGCTATACAGTAGGTCCTTGTTGATTGTCTATTTTATATATAGCAGTGTGTACATGTCGATCCCCAAATCCCAATCCAGTCCTCCCCCCAACCCTTCCCCCCACATCCTCCGTAACCACAAGTTGGTTTTCCAAGTCCATGAGTCTGTTTCTTTTTTATAAATAAGTTCATTTGTATCATTTGTTTTAGATTCCACGTATAAGCGATAACTGAATCACTTTGCTGTACACCTGAAACTAACACAACATTGTTAATCATCTATACTTCAGTATAAAATAAAAAGATCTGAGTACAAATACCATTTGTTTTGCTTTTGTTTGTATCAAGGAAGTCCATCTAAGAATAAGTCAATTAGTATTTAAAAACCTTGCAGAGGGCTTCCCTGGTGGCGCAGTGGTTGAGAGTCCGCCTGCTGTTGCAGGGGACGTGGGTTCGTGCCCCGGTCCGGGAGGATCCCACATGCCGCGGAGCGGCTGGGCCCATGAGCCATGGCCGCTGAGCCTGCACGTCCGGAGCCTGTGCTCCTCAGTGGGAGAGGCCACAGCAGTGAGAGGCCCGTGTGCCACAAAAAAAAAAAAAAAAAAAGTAAAAAAAAAGTAAAAACCTTGCAGAGTACTTGGTAAGTAGTAGGTACTCAGTAAAGGTTCATTGAATTAAAGCATTTACTGAGCACCTCATAAGCACTGTGACAGGCACTGGTGGTCATTTAGCAGACCCTGTATGTACTCCTGGGCACCCACCATTCCTGAGTACAGGGATGGCTTTTGCTTGGATTACAAGCATCCGAGACTGTGCTCAAGGGAGGCGCTTGGTCTGCACGTGGGGAGGCTGGAAGTGCTGGGCGGTCACTGTCCCTGCCAGCAGCTCTCCACCAATGATGTATGGGGACGGGGGCAGAAGTGCCCCAGCTTCTTTGCCTCCCAGGTGGGGCAGCTCTGAGGTGTGTCCTATGCTGTCTCACATATGTGTTGAGTTGGCCTGAGACCAGTTGCCTGCAGCACTAACCTGCTCATTAATATACATGGGCTTCCTTGCCTTCATTTTCTCATTTTCCTGCTCTCCTGCCAACGCTTCCTGGGATAACCTACTAAATAAGCCCTTTTTGTTTGTGACTTTGTGTCATGATCACCTTCTGGAGGAACACAGCATATGACGCAGCCCTTCTAACAGCCATTTTTTCTGTCTTCCTGAAAATGAGAACCCTAATATTTGGGGGCGGGGCAGTAAGCCTAGCCCCAGGAGATGGACTGTTACTGGGATACACCAAACATCACAATTTCATTTTCAGCTTTTCCAACCAATCTTGCAACCGCAAGGGTATGACCACCTTAGCCAGTGAGATATAAGCATAAAGCGGGTGGAAATCTTCTGAAGAAGCTCCTGTTCTCCTGATAAAACATTATAGATGCAACCGCCCTCTTCCTGCCTCGAAAGTATTGATAACTGTGGTACCATTTGACATTTTCTGCAACAAAGAGCTTCATGGAAAAGAATGTGCTGCCCCAGCACCCCTGCCCACCCACCACCAGAAAGAGCAATGGCCTATCCCACAAGAGGGGAAGGGAGAGCCCTATTTACGTCAACTTCATTCCATTTTCTGTTACATGCAGCCCAAAGCAGTCCTAACCAATACAAATACCTAGCATTGTGTTATGAGTTGAAAGAGATCAACAAGGAACAACCCATGACTACTGTTTCACTGAGGAGTGAAAACTAAGTTATAAGATAATTAGAACCAATTTTATTAACTCTAAGATAATGTGTGTGATGCAATAGTTTGTTCAAGCACAGGCTGAACAACTAGTTGGCACAGACTTGAGTGCTGTGAAGTGTTTGAGGCTAGAGGGGTCTTTAGATCCCTTCCAGCTGCAAGTTTCTATCATCCTTTTACTGCAGGGCAGGAACAAATCAGAGTAGTATTCCTGGAAGTGCTCAGGGAAAAAGAGGAGAAAGTAATGGGCATTGAGTGTTGGACAGGCTGTGAAGAAAGTGAAATAAAGAGCATGGCAACCAGAGCAAGGGGTTGGAAATACATGCTGCAGAAATGCTGGCCACAACTCGGGAGTCTCATTGTTGAAAACCCTGAACTTGGACCCTCCACTGCACACGTGTGCCTGCACACACACACGCACACACACACACAGAAAATGACGGGGCAGCAGAGGCAGGTGTAGATGTCTTAGCCATCTCAGAGGAGCATGTTTCCCCTGGAATGTCTGCTCTAACTGGATACAGCTGATCTTGCTTTAAGCTCTCCTAGGAATCTCAAAGTCAGCTCAATGGATAATGACAAAAGTGTGAGCTTCTGTTCCACCACTTTCTGCTGATGTGACGGGGATGTCCTCAGGTGTGACATTCAGTGCCAAGTGAAAAGAGAGTGGGAGAGATGGAGGCTGGACCCCGAGGGAAGCCTGGCATTACAGCACCTGTAAACCATTAGCCATTCCTAATCAAAACTCTGTGAACTGGCAGGCACCTCCTGCTGCTGGGCTGGGGTCACAGCGGGGACCATGGACTTGGTGGTGAGCCTGGACCCCCTGATGGTCAGTGACCTGAGGTCCAAGAATGGGAATGTGGAGAAGGGGAAATGGGGCCAGCCAGCGCCCACGGGCACTGCTGAGTCTCTCTCACCACTGCTGCCTCCCTGATGGCTTTTACCGTGCAGTAAAAATTCAGTCAGAACCCTTTCATCAAACAGCTAAAAATTCAACCAAAAGACAGATATTCATACATAGATATAAGTAAATGTTCATTCAATATTATTCATGAACAGAAAAACATGTTCCCTATTATGAACAATTAAAACAGGAAAAGGTTACATGAGTTATAGTGTAGCCATCAAATTATGTTGTTTTTAAAACTATTTAATGATATGGGGGAAAGATTATCACATACAATTAAGCGGAAGAGCTTGTGTGAGAGGGGTGTGTGTGTGTGTGTGTGTGTGTGTGTGTGTGCGCCAGTGATGCAACTTTTATAAAATTATTTTCATACACATGCAGAAAAATGGCTAGAAGGAAATATACCACAACCCAAGTGGGGGGTTATGGGTGATTTTTATTCTTTCTATATTTCTCTCCAAGTGATTATATAGTAATAATTTTAAATTGTCTAGTGTGATTCATACACTCATTTACATAGGCTTTTTTGTTTGTTTGCTGATGTGTGTGCATGTGTTCTGCCTTATTATAGAAGATATCTAAAATTTAAATTCCTGCCAAAAAATCCTCTTTATAAAAATTTATTTATTTATTTATTACTGATGTATAGGTGCCGCACAATACCATACAAGTTACAGGTACACAACACGGGAATCCACAGTTCCCAAAGGTGACACTCCATCCACAGCCATTGCAAAGTATTGGTTCTATTCCCCATGCTGCAGGACACATCCCTGCAGCCCGTTCTATACCTAAGAGTTTGTACCTCCCAGTCCCCACGCCCATTTGCCCCTTCTCCATTCCCTTGCCCCATTGGTAACCACTAGTCTGTTCTTTATATCTGTGAGTCTGCTTCTTTTTTGTTAAAAAATATCCTCTTTTTAAAAAATATTATGCCAACGCACTTATTAAAGACGTGAGGGGACATTTTTATTTTATTTTTTTAACATCTTTATTGGAGTATAATTGCTTTACAATGTTGTGTTAGTTTCTGCTGTATAACAAAGTGAATAAGTTATATGTACACATATATCCCCATACGCCCTCCCTCTTGCGTCAAGGGGACATTTTTAATCTCAGTGAGATAGAGGAACTGTTAGGAGACCACAGCTGGTCCCCTGGTCTCACCTTCAGTGATGCGATCAATAAAAGGGGCCAGGACAGTCCCCTCCGGAATGAATGGTTAGCCATGCTGCTCAGAGCCACAGACTCGGGTCGGAAGCCCTGCCCTCCATCCTCCCCTGCCCTCCCCCTCATACGCAAGGATGAGGGGACCACACTCTGGACCCTTACCAACTGAGGACCCTCACCTGCTCTCGGGGTCACATCTCCAGGGAGGAAAGGATGGTGCGATACTTCTGGCCACTCTCTCTCACACTTGCTCTCTCCTGATGTCCCCAGATTCCACCTTGTTTCACCAGAAAATAATTCTGGCTGATTTTCTCAGTCTGACGTCCACTATGCTCGTGGCTATGATAAAGCAGAGACGTGGAACAGACAGACATCCTGGAAGGATGCCCCTCGTTGTACAAACTGGGAGATGCTGTCTGTGGACCCTGACATATGGAGGGTGCCCAGGAGTGGGGAGGAGAGAACAGGGACCCACCACGTGGTCAAGCAGAGAAGCTTCTCAGCATCAGTCAGGCCCTGGCCTCCACCCACCGCCCCCCCCCCACCCAACCCCCAATGATGCAAACGTGCCAGGTACGTGTGGGGAGGCGTATGGAATCGCGATGGGCTTAGACCAGCCTCCCCTGTAGGAGTGTGATTCCTGTACATCTTGTTGATCTGGGAATACAATATGCTATATGTTTTACTTCTATGCCAATGAGACCCTCATCCAATTTCAGAGCCTCTGCAAGACACCCACTCAGTCTCTCAGGGGGTGACTTGGAATAACACACACTTGGCACAAGTGGCTAAATCATTTACATCCTCTTACCAGCAGGTTCCAGTCACGGCAACCTGATCAATCTCCTGGCCATCTACATAAATCCCCAAAATGACCCGGATAATCCGATTAGCTGCAGTGCAGCCCAGTCCCAATTTACAATAGACCATCTGGTGACAGGGTCTCCTCCAAGAGCAGCCCAGAAGGGCCATCTGCTCCAATGCTCCTTATGTCCTGGTGAAGGAGGCAAAGGTGAGGCCGACCACACACCAGCAAGCCACCCTCCTGACTTTGCATGAATCAAGACATCCTGAAATGCTCTGTAATTTAGCTGCTCATGTCCTGTGGAGCCTGCTTTGCATTCTCGGTGAACACATCGTAATATTCAGAATGCAAATTAAACTTTATGGGTGCCACAACCTTGGCCATTTATTGCAGTAGATTCCGTAATTGCCTGATGCTGCTAATACTGCCAAGACTACTTTGGCATTTTTTAAAATACTTTTGCAGCTAGAGCTGCCATGTTGATTAAGCAATCCTCGTGTTTCTTTGCACAACTTCTTAGGCTAATGTATTAGTTAAGGTCCTTTTGCTACAAGCAACCAGAGTCAGTCACAGCGAGAGAGTGACAGTAAAACTGAAGATAACATATATTAGTATACTCAAGTTCAAGTGTATTTCTCAAGTACCTGAGAACTAAGTAGAGGTAACATTCTAAGGGAAAATAGGGTTGCACAAAAACACGAGGAGAGTCAGAAAAAAATAGGTCAGTTTAAGATCAACCGGTGACTACAAGTTATACTAGACAGTAAAGTTGTTTCTTTGAATGATTTGAACCACGAAAGCATCTCCGGTTTGTCCCAACTTTGAAGAAAATCACGCAGCACTAGGATTATGGCCAGAGGAGAAAAGTCAGGGCTACTATTGACTTATGTGATACCTGTGTGTGAATTAGAGAAAGTCCCCATTCCTCTGGGCAGATCAAATCAGCCCTAGCCAGTGGAGCAGGCAGCAGAGTCTCAGGAGACATAGATCTGTGTTCAGGAGCCAGAAAGCCTCCCCAAAGGCAGCTGCCAGTGCCAGGCCCCCCCCAGGTCATACACTGTGAGTGATTCCTCCTTCAACCTATACCTCCTTGTACTGCCTATTAGTAAACATCTCACTTGGTTCCAAATACACTGTCGGCATCAAGAAAAGTAAATGACAATGAGACCAAAATCTGTCATCATCTCTGCTGCCTGCTGACCCATTCCTGGAATTTCTATTAACCAATTTTTCCCCTCTGCATAGATGTTTATCACCCATTTATCATGGCAAACTGTGATCACTGCACACTTACATCCTCTTATAAAAGGTGGCTTCTGCGGACAAGCTGGGACCTGGTCCTTCTACCAGGAAAGGCAGTTGCTCTGTGCCCTCTGGGCTTGAGCCCCATCCCAGGGGCTCTGCACCCCTTCACAGGTTCATCAGAAAGCCTTATCACAACCTTTAAAAATGCACCCCACAGAGTGGTCTTGAGGATTACATGTTCTATTATGAGCTTAGAGACCTAGCACAGTGCCAGGCACATACTAAGGGTTTAATAAATGTCAGCTATTATTACTCATGTAATAAGTACATGTAATAATTCTACTTTATGTAGAATTTGTTTGGGGCTTTAGATATTTAATGGTTTCAGGAGAACTTTACTTCTTTTTAAAATCTTTGGCTCACAAATGCTATCACACAGTGAACATTCTGTTCTTTACTTCGATCTCATTTGAGACTGGAAGAGTGACTTTGACCTTGTTTAGAGACACCTTGCATCCTTGGGCTCCAAGCTTTCTCTCCCGCACCCCAAGCTCCATTTAGTGCCAACAAAACATGACTTTATATTTCAAATAAAAATATCTTTGAAAAGGCTCATTAAAGGGTTCATAATATGTGTTGGTGTTTGAAATGAGTCTAAGGTGTATAAATGAATCAGGAACACACAGATTAAGTTTCCCTTGAAATAGAGTTTTCAAAAGAAAGGAATCCTTGGAAGAAAATAGTTATAAGGATTTACTGCTTTGTTTTGTTTGCTGGTTGTTTCATTTTGTTAAACATTTGAAAGACTGTTGAAATTTTTCTCTTCAATAAAAATACCCCTGAATTCTCTTAAAATTGCTGTTAAGAGACAATCATTTCTATGGGCAATAAATATTTAAAGTTCTTGTTACTTAGAGAACAAATTTCTAGAGGTTCTGTCAATCCCCCCCAAATTGTTTTAATATCCTAAAATGAAACATCTTTAAGGACTGGGCAATCTAACATGAATAGACTTCAGCATATGTTTACATTTATGCCAAATTTATAAAGTCATCAGCATTACAGCTCATGAAAAACAATTTGTAAGAAAGACTGAAATTCCTTTACATTTTGCAAATTCATTTGCTTGACTTCCATCAAAGCTAAAAAATTTTTTTTGGTAAATTATTATCATATCCAAATATCTCCATGTTTTAAACACCTCATTGTAATTAAATATGCACCAAAGAAAGATTTAAAAAAAAATACTTTTGCCTATGCATGACTAGGCTAACATGTAAAAACATTAAACGAGATTTAAAAAACTCATTGTTTTCATAACCTGTGCTATAGAGTAGATGCAGTTAGACCTGAGAAAAATTAATTATAAATGATACAACACATGCCTGGTCCTCAAATATTTTAAATTAACTTGCTTTGACAAAAATGTACAATAGTGGGTTTCTGGGTAACCTATTCACTAAGAGCATTTTCTCTTAGGTATTTCTAATATATTGCCTCTTATAGTTTGAATGGTCTATTACTTTTAAGAAGAAAAACACAGACAGTAATTACTTTTTCAATTTATAGATATATATATGTATTTTTAAAAAGTACTCTTCTTCCTTTTCACAAACAAATCCTAGTCTAGTTGTCCTTTTTTCCCTTCTGGTTACATCTCAATGGTGACTTCTCCTGTCTCTTGCCCCTACACACCCCACACATACCACATATATCACACATACACACACACACACACCCCACATACATACCACATACATCACACACACACCACATACCACACCACACATACACATACACACCAAACCACACACATAAACACACCACACACACACATACCACACACACATACCACAAACATCACACCCCCGCCAGGGATTCTTCTGTCTGTGTGTGTGTGTCTCTCTGGCTTCCTCTCTTGATTCTTTCTCTGTTCCCTACTTCCCTATGTAAACCTCTCAAAGAAACTTACTCTTCAGAATTAAAGCACAAATAAAATAATTAATTTGCCAAGATTATGCTGATAAAAAGGAGCAAATAATAAATGATGATAGCAAGTGATAAAAGCAAGCAAATCAATCAGTTTTATAAAGAGTGAACACCAGCTGCTGCCACAGAACAATACAGGAGCTCGATCATTTAACATGTTAAATGTGAGTTGCAGTTCTGCGTTATGCCTCTCTGAGAGGCGTTAGTTTATTCAATAAGGACAAGCCTGTCTCTCCGAGGTGAGATGCAAGAGTGACAGATTCAGCTGGCTTTGAACCACAGACATCACCATCACCCTGCAATCCAGACAGGACTCACCGTCCAGAGATCCTTCCAGTCACTGTGTTTCTTTCAGCGAGAGGGAGAAGGGGTGAAATCCACGGCAGAGAATGACAGAACATTTCAGAAACAGAATTGTATTTGTTCTTTTGTTGGGAGAGCTAATTACATGTCGATTTGTGACCTTATGTCTTGATAAACTTATATTGATTGAACAGGTTACTTCTTGCTGGTTCAGAAACATTCAGACATATTTGTGTTACTACCTATATAATTTATTGGAGGGCACTGATGGCTTTAATGAAGTCAGAAAGTTTCGAGTAGCAGACGTAATGTAAGGCAGACTGCAATCTATGAATTTTCTAATTTTTCATTCTGGCTAAAACTATTAACCTATTTTGATTCATTAGCCATGTTTATATGTTTACATAGTGATTTATTTACATAAGCAGGTCTGTGTAAAGTAGACCAATATCCAATGCCCTGTACAAGATCAGGAAACAAGGAAAGAGGGGTCCAAGCTCCCAAGAGGGAGATTTAAATGTGAACTTGGACCCGTGAGACACTCAGGCAACTGACTAGTGAAATCTGCAACAGTAACTGCAGCCTCAGCCACACTGGCTGCACCCCACTTTCTACTTCGATGGCCTTTGAACTTGTGGTTCCCTCTGCCTGGGCTGGCAGATGCATGCATGGCTCTTCCCAGATGTATGCATGGCTCTCGGCCCAAATGTCTATGGAGAAAGCTTTCCTGACACCCTAAGTCAAATATACAAAATAGCATCCTTCATCTTCGTTTTATTTTGTTCTTAGCTTCCTATCTTCATTGGTCTGGCCCATAACTTTAGTTTTATCACTATATATTTTATCCACTAGAATTTATTCCTTTTTGTTTACTGCTTTTCTTAGCTCCTAGAAGGGTGTCTGAAGGGCATTAAAAAAATAATTGTTGAATTGACTAGAAGGTAACTGTGAAGCATTAACATCATTTACCTTGACTAATATCATCTCAATACCATGCAAGTCACTGTGACAAATGAAAGACATGGTCCTTTTCTTCGAGATGCTTATAATCAATCTATTTGGTGAGACAAGCCTGCCACATATTATCTTAGCTATCTATTACTGTGTAACAAATTACCCCAAACATCAGTAGCTTAAAACAATAAATGTTTATTATAACACACAGTTTCTGTGGATCAGAATCTAGGAGTGGCTTGGCTGGGTGGTCCTGGCTCAGGGTGTCTCATGGGGCCACAGCCAAGACATCGGCTGGAGCTGGTCATCTGAAGGTTGCCTGGGGCTGAAGGGCCACTTCCAAGCGAGCTCAGCCACATGCTGTCAAGTTAGAGCTGGTTTTTGGTTGCAGGCTTCAGTTGCTCACCACATGGACCTCTCCAGAAGGCTGCTTGAGTGTCCTCATGACCTGCAGCGGGATTCTTCCAGGTGAGTGACCCAGAAGAGAGCCAAGTGAAAGCCTCAATGTCTCTTCTGACCTGCCTTGGAGGTCGCCCTCTGCCATGTTTGTAACTCCCTTATGGTCATACAGGTGAGCCCTATCTGCAAAAGAGTGTGAATACCAGGAGGTGAGAATCACCTTGGAGACTGGCTATCACACACATGGAATAAATAACGAAGCATATGTGTCCATGTATAATTAAGTGCTATACTGTGAAAACATTCTAGATTCAATCTGTTTTTAGAACTTGGATTTACATAGTTGGAAAGGCTTAGTTAGATAGCAAATTTAAACCTCATCTGCACAAAGGTTCCAGATATTTTCACAACATAAACCCCATTCATTTATTCAGTAAATATTTATTAAATAATTATTCATTAAATAAATATTTATACATAATATTTATTAAGCCACTGCTTGCTGTGCTAGGTCCAGTGTTTAGAATAAAGCTCAGATCCTGGGAAGGGGGAACTCACAGTCCAGGGTGTGTAAGGTCCAAACTTTGGAGCCATAATGGTTTTGAGTGAATTTAAATACTTTGTGCAGTGGGGCAAGGACCATCATCCAAAGCCAGTTTTTCTCTGGACACTAAAAACAGAAATTACACATACACAAAATATCTGTTACTGAAAGTGGGGTCTGGCTGCTCACTGCTCAAAAGCCAATAAAGAGCCAAAGTTGGTAGAAAGGAAAATTTGCTTTATTTCAGATGCTGGCAACAAGGGTGGGGGTCGGGGGGGCAGACTCATGTCCAAAGGCCACCCCCCACACTGACAATCAGTGGGCAAGAGCTTTTATAGGCGGAGGGAGGGGACTACATGCAGAAACAGCACAGTCAGCTCTGACAGTCATCTTGAAACTGGTCATCCACCAATGGTCTGACCATCATCATCTTGATTGTTTTAAGTACAGTTAATCTTCAGTTCCAGGGCTGGTTTGCTCCCATTTCTCTGAGGCCAGTTCTTGGAATTGTGTCAGCTTATGTCATGGCTACAGTCTGGTCATCATGCAGTTAATGTCTTCCACCTGGTGGGGGTTTCAGTATCTATAAGACAGCTCGCAGGATATGGCTCAGAATATTATCTCTAGCCCATGAAGAAGAACTAAAGGTTCCTCTTTACTTCATGATTAAACTATTATTATTTAGTCTTGTTGGACTGTTTTCCTTTGTTTCTGCAGTTTCTCACTTTTCTAATTAAACTAATTCTTTGGCTAAAGTTTTCCCACAGACAAAAGGCAGGCTGAGGACATGGGGGGCAAGGACCATATGGTCCTGCTCCATTTCATATTCACATTATGTGAATGGAAAATAAAATTGTCATCATACTCTCAGTATAAGCAATTTCAATTTAATAGCAGAAAGGTGGATTTTGGAAATAATCAGCTAAGTAATCTAACATCAAAAAATTCACCAATCATGATTACAAAATGTGAAGGGAAGCCACATGTGAAGGGAAGCCACATGCCCACCTTAACAAAAGGAATCAGTAGAAATTGATCTTATTCTCTAAAGCACCTCTACTTCCCCTCCCATGCCCAAATGGGAATGCAACCGATTTTTATGGGTTTTTAATTTATCAGGCCACCAAATCATGTTCAAGACCAACGACTCTCCATTAGTATTTGTCACAACAGTGACTGACCAAAAGGACATTTAGCATCTAAATTAAGTGACCATTGATTCTTTTAACATTTTCTTTTCTCCCTATCCATTGCCTGATTTATTATTCTTATCTCACTTTCAGGCCCAAGTTTATGGCCTATGTTAATGCTAATTTTCCTCCCTCTCTAAGGAATTAGAGAACAACTACCATCTCAGTCATTTGGTCAATGTTCTTTAATACAGAGATTAACCCAATGCACGGTTACAGGTAACATAAAATTCAAGCAGAAACCAAACCCCGAACAGTTATAGGATTGAAGGATCAAAAAAATAAAATAAATTTAAGAACATGAAAAAAAAAAAAAAAAACTCCAGCATAGCAGAGAAATAGACCCTCTACACCTGTGGTGGAGCCAAGGACAGACGTAAGAGCCTGACAACTGTACAGACACACTGACTTACTAATTCCTCTTCTAGGAAGGACAAAAATGTGAATGGACCCAAAGATGGAATGATAAGGATGTTCATGGCAGAGTGATGTATATTTGTGAAAACAGAAACAAATTAAATGCTCATCAAGAGAGTGTTTCATTGTGTGGATATAATTATCTAAGTACACAAAAAAGCAATGGAAACAATCGTGTGATCGATATTACATATGTGCTTTTAAGAGTACATATTTACTTGGAAATGAGGTTGGAAGGATTTTTACAATGCAGCAATGATTTATCTGTAGTTGGTAGGATTGTAGGTGATTTGCATTTTCTTTTTCCTTTTTTTTTTTTGGCCATGCTCCTCAGCTTGCAGGATCTTAGTTTCCCGCCCAGGAGCCCTCGGCAGTGGAAGTGCGGAGCCCTAACCACTGGACAGCCAGAGAAATCCCGATTTGCATTTTCTTATTGAGATTTTCTCTTCTTTTTCCACAAGCACACTTAGTGGATGCATCACATCAAACGCTCATCCCTACTCTCAACGACTTTGGCTCTGGGGTAGGCTGTGTGACTTGTTTGGCCAGCAGGATGTTAGCAGGCATGGTGCAGGCAGAGGCTTGGAAAGCACTGGCACGATGGACTTACTCTTGCTCTTGCCCCTCTGCTGTCTCCACAAGGACATGCCCATTGGGCAGATGAAAGGTGGTGGGTGAGTGAGGCAGAGCTGAGCTGCCCGTTTTCCCCCTGAGACTGCCCCAGCTCCCCAAGGGCCGGCCAGTCCCCAGATCCTGAGTGAGCCCAGAAGATCAGCAGAGTCCTGCTCAGGCAGACCTGCCAACCACTGGCCCAGAGCGTGAGACCAGAGGAAGGTAGCCACACCCCCCAGCCTTGCAGGGTCCCTAACTCAATCACATGCTTTGTTCTCTGCTGCTGGCATTTTGTGTTTGCTGGCTGCCCTGCATTCACGTAGCCACAGGCAACCAGGAGAGCACGATGGGAGTTGGAAGAAAAATCAACAACCAGCTCAGGTTCAAACCAAAGTTGTAGTATAGAACTTGCCAGAAGACATTTCTGAACAGGCTAGACTGGAAGAAAGTTTAAAATCAATATAAAAATGGAACTGATGTTCTAACATGTGCAAGGCACTGTGCCACGGTCTGGGTGGGTCACCAAGGGCAAGGACACACCCTGCTCCCCTCCTGGAACACACACTGCAGTCGGGGACCCTCCTGGCACAGACCCGGCTCTCAGACAGTCACCAATGACTGGATGCACGTGCCACCGCACTCAAGAGCTTTAAACTTGAAGGTAGTTAAAAATGCATCAGCTCTTCCCCAACCTGATGCTGAGAGCATCATGAAATCAAAAAGGCTGCTCCAACAACTGGATGAACTTAAAGTAACGAGGTCTCTAAGTTGACTCGAACAGAAGAAAATGATATTACGTTTTCAAGGAGGACAAATGAACGTATCTACCTGTAACCTTTCTGACAGCCAGAGACCCACTGCCATCGAAAATTCTGCGGCTGGGGTGCATCATTCCCAGCCAGCTGAGAGTTTATTAAGACATCGCAGAGACACCAAACCTTCCAGTCCGAGGCCGCCTGCTGGCAGCCCCAAGGCGCTCACTTTGGAAGCTGACAATCTGAGCTAACATCAGGGAATGGAGATGCTCAGACATGGAGCACAGACTGGCACAGGGATGTCCGCCCACTGGTCCCTCCCTCCCCCCGGTGCCTGAAGATTACAGAATGGTATGACATCCCAAACTTGTCCAGCACCCAGCACCCTTATGTGTTCATCCTGGAGATGCTGGGGGTGTTGCCAAGCCCTGCTGCCCTGTGGAACGAAGTGCTGCCTTTGGTGTGATGGACAAATCTTTCCTCGAGCAGAGTCCAGCCTGCCTGGCCAGCCCTAACTCCCAAGATCCTTTCCCTCCACCCGCTGCACTCCGCTTACCCAGGTTAAGTATCTGCTCTTCCTGCTTTTCTCACCTCTGTGCTCTGTGCTCGTTCAGCCTGTGACTCTCATCCCCTCCAGCCTCCCCCTCTTCTATCTTCCAATTTGGGCTTTGCTTCCTAGGACTCGCTTCCCAACTAGACTGTAAAAACGATCATTAAAGGACTTCCCTGGTGGTGCAGTGGTTAAGAATCCACCTGCCAATGCAGGGGACATGGGTTCGAGCCCTGGACCAGGAAGATCCCACATGCCATGGAGCAACTAAGCCCGTGTGCCACAACTACTGAGCCTGCACTCTAGAGCCCACGAGCCACAACTACTGAAGCCCGTGTGCCACAACAACTGAGCTTGTGTGCCACAACTACTGAAGCCCACGCGCCTAGAGCCCGTGCTCTGCAATGAGAAGCCACCACAACGAGAAGCCCGCTCACCGCAACGAAGAGTAGCCCCTGCTCGCCGCAACTAGAAAAAGCCTGTGCACAGCAATGAAGACCCAACACAGCCAAAAAAAATATTATGAATAAATTTTAAAAAAATAATAAAAACGATCATCACATAATATGCAACAAGCCAGGCACTTTGTTAGGTGCTTTGCCTGTCTTAGCTCATTTCATCCTGTTCTACAACTCTAGGAGATTAGCATCATTACTATTATTATCATCACCATGTATCCTAGTTTTCAGATAAGGAAAGTGAGGCATGAAGAGGCTGAAGCAACTTGCCCAGAGCACCAGTACCAGTGGGTCTGGAGGTCACATGTTCACTACAATATTACCAGTGCCCATCGCACTGAATGAAGGAACGAATGAAACTTCTCCTTGAGGCTGTTCCTGCAGGCAGAATTAATCGCACTCTCCTTTGCTTTCAAATCTCCACCTTAACACAGTCTACCTCATAAAACTGGAGCCCAGTTTCCAAATAATCTGCACTGTCATGCATTGCTGTGTATTCATACCCTAGACCTCCTTTGCCGGAAAGAAGTCAGGCTTGCATAGATCAGGTGACCTCCAGCTCTGGCACTGCCGGACGGCAGCTGCTCCTGAGACAGGCCCAGGAGACCACAGGAGAAGTGGGCAGAAGGGCTGTGGGCAGCCCTCACCATGAAGAAGCACAGCCTTTCCCCCTCTGATGAAGGGGCTCCAAGAGCTTGCTGGTTCACTTAGAACCACCATCTAAGATGCAGGTCCCCTGCCAGCCTCCCCTCCTATGCCTCCCACATCTTAGCTTCAACCACAGCAGTAGGTGAGGTTGTGGTGGTTATGGAGGAACAGGAGCAATGGGTTGCAGGCAGACAGCTCAGCAGGAAGTGGAGAGAGGAAACGGTGGTCATGGGAGCACCTAGAGTCTGAGCCAATTGTGTAGTGGAAGCATTGAGTCCCCTCAGGCCAAGACCTAGTGGGGTTTAAACATCAGGTGTTGCTGTCATTGGCCTTCTCTGCAATTCAAGAGGAACCAAAAAAGGGATTTAAGGGGGGAGTCCTAGTTTTTGCTTAACCCGCTCCAAATGAATAGCTGAATGAACATCTGTTGAATAGCTATTGACAGCCCAGGTCTAAAGCTGTCTGTTGACCTCAGAGTCTGTGAGGTATGGCATCTCACCTCTGGCAGGGGACACCTAAGAGGGAAGGAATTGTATGAAGGGATTTTGTAGCTATCTGGAAAGAGAGCTCCCTCTGCTTTGAGACATCCAGTTTTCAAATGTACTTTCTGCTTGGAGGACCCCTTATATTTTTCCGTTGCTCCATCACTAGATAGAAAATTCCAGAAGAAAGGGGTACAGCCACACACATTTCTCTCCTGCCAGCTCCTTTCCCTCTGCAAATTGCAAGAGGGTTATTTTATAAAATTTAAATGTATGCAATTTAATTGCCTGTCATAATAAGCAAGTGTCACTGCTAAAACAGACTAATTCTGATCAAATATTTTGGTCAGCTTCCTGGCTTTCAAAAGGTCTTTGGAGCCAGGGTCCAAATTCCACCTTGCTGGTTGAGGGTGTGCTTAAACACACATGGGCTCCCTGTGAAAGGCATTCACATATTTACTGGAATGCATCCAAAGAGACAAAGAATCCTGACACTGCCCATCAGTATTAAGACCCTCCCCCTCCACTGTCTTGAACTGAAAGTCTGTGAGGAAGGCAAGGTGATTTAAACCCACAGCTAAAGTTCAACAGTGAGATGTCCCTTAGAAGACAGACGTTGCTGTTCACATACCCATTAGAGAGAAAATGGTGATGCTGCTAGTGACGATTTCCAAAGATTAATTTCAAAAAGAGAAAAAAGGAAATCTGATATTGATGACTAGCAGATGGAGTAATACAAAACTAAGACAAGTGATCATGTCAAATGCATAGTTACATTTAATCTCAATAACTATAACTGCAATGTCCTTAAACACACACTTGGTTTCCTTCTAAAAGAATAGTAGATAAAGTTGATTTACAAAGCACTTTCACATAACATTTCTCATTTTTTCCTCACAATGCTTTGCTTTAGAAAGTTCCACCCCCATTTTACATAAGAGGAAACCAGATGAGCATTCTACCACCCAGCTAGTAACCAGGTTATTAAACAATATAGACAGTAATTAAGGGCATGGGATCCAGAGCCAGACAGAAATGTACTCAAATTCTGGCCCTTCCATTTACTGGTCATATGACTTAGACAAGTTAATAGTTAAAATCTGGACCCAAACTTACATTTTGCAACTCATAATCCTATGACACAATATCAAAGTGCTAAGGAAGACACAGGCAACACAAGGGGGAGGGAAAAACATGCCTACTTTTCTTTGTCAAATGAGACGTCCCACCATCATGGGCATATCTCCACTCTATGTGATTACTGTAGTGTCTAAAACTACTTACAAGGAACAAGTGACTCACTCTTACAAGCCCTTAGTGATATGTTGGTTGTGTTGGTATACTATTTATTTGTAATATCTATACATATGCTGCCTCCTTGATAAAGCAATAAAGTTTCCAATAAAACTTACCACTGTGGGCGGTGCAGGGGTGGGCTGAGCCAGTCTGAGGGGCCAGTCTGGGCCAGAACCAGGCAAAGCTGGGCAGGTCCAGGCAGAAGGCCTCAGGCTAGCACTCTGGGTCTACCCAGGAGGCAGGACTATTGTGACAGTAGTTCTAACCTAAGGAGAAAATGTTGCAGGTACAGCTGGGAAGCTGACACCACAGCTGGTCTGTGAGATTGTTGCTGGGACCAAGAAGCCAAGTGTGTCGGTTAACTAGGGCCACAATAATGCCGTGTAATAAATGACCCCAAAATCGAGTGGCTAAAAGCAACACTCCTTTATCCTATGGCTCTAGAGGTCACCTGGGGCAGCTCTGCTTCACTCTGCAGGTCTACAGTTCTGAGTTCTTGCCACGGTCTCGGTCTCTCCCTCTCCCTCTCCCTCTCCCAGAGGGCTTGTGGGGGCACATTCCTCTCAAGGTGATGGCAAAGGCACAAGAGAAAAAGAAGAAACATGCCAAGTCTTGTAAGGCCTTGACTAAAAATTGGCACTATCACTTCAGCCCTATTTCATGGAGCAAAGCAAAAGGCCAAGCCCAATGTCACAAGGCAGAGAAGGACACTCTGCCCATGACAGGGCCGTGGTAATTATGCAGGAGACTCAAAGAACTAACCCGAGCCAGTAATCCAATTAACTCTGCCCACCTCCACGGCCACATCATTATATCCCTCCAGTACAAAAAACATCCTCACCTCCATCAAAGGGCACCCAGAAGTCTCACCCAATTGTGGCATCAGGAAACATTTAGGACTCCATGATTACATATGGTCCAGATGTGAAATGGACCTGGGAACTAAAAGCACAAGCTACTGGCCCACCCCCTCCCACACCCACACAACAAGCAACACTGTAACAGAGACAGGATAATCACAATAGGCACCCCTATTCAAAACAAGGAAACTTGATCTTCAGCAAATCTGAAGTCCCTCTAGGCAAATTAGAAGAGTTCCCCTGCCATGGGAGTAGGAAGTGTTTCTTTCTCTCTTTTTAAAAAAAATTTAATATATATATTTTTTAATTCTTTTTTTAAAAAATTTTATTGGAGTACAGTTGATTTACAATGCTGTATTAGTTTCAGGTATACAACAAAGTGAACCAGTTATACATATATCCAATTTTTAGATTCTTTTCCCATATAGGCCATTATAGGAAGTGTTTCTTGATTGGATCTTGGTTCTGTTCCCATGGGAAAGGGAGGAGTGGATGGGGGAGGGGGTAAGGGTTGGGACCCACAGTCCATGCTCTCTACAGCTCCCGGCTCTGTCCCAAGATACCCTTGCCATCATGTTCCTCATTGCTTCTGAAGAGGACACTGAAAATTATACCTTTCATTGGTGGCTACGTTTTCCCAGCCTGCTTCCCACCTGAAGAAAATTGGACACACTCAAAAAGTGTTTCAGTCTCTTTAGTTCAGGCTGGTAGGACTTTGGTAATATCACTCTCTCTACAACTTAGTGGGCTTTCTATGGATTTGATTGCAGTTCATTCCATGTGTTAAAATCACAATGTTTTTCAAGACACGTTTCTCTCCAGATTTGAATTACTAGCACACTTTGGGCACATCCAGTGGCTGTGGACCCATGCCTCTGTCCAGCTGAAAGAGCTACAAAAAGTCATTTTGTCATATTTTGCAGTGTTACAGCCACACCCCTGATTGGGTCTTTGCCCTGAAGCCATGTTTTCTTGCAAGTCACCTGAATTTGGTCTTTGTCTTTCCTGTTATATAATTCAACAACCATTCCCTGGACTTAATCTTTGTCCCCAGGCTGTATCTTAATTTAAGAATCTTTTCCTGCCTAGACTGGCTGAAGATAACAGTTTTATTTTCTAAGTAGCAACTTCTGGGCTGCTTGCAAACTGTTCTTTTCTTTTGTTTGGTTTCTGTTTTGAGCGCATCTCTTCCTTGTAGTAACTTACTGTATGCATTTAAAAGCAAACAACTCATTCTTTCAAAAATTTTCTCTGTCTGCCCTTTCCTTTGGTTATGTTGCTCACTTCTTTGAGTGATTTTACCATGCAACAAATCAGTGGATGGAAAAATCCTAATATTTAGATTTGTTCACAGAGAATGTTGCACTTGGACCTTAAGACCAAATTTATCTGTACTAACCAACTCTTCTAGAACTCTACTGAGAGGTATCAAGAACTGGTTCAGCCCTAAAGAAATATTAGAATTTTTAAATTGTACTATTTCTCCTGTTGGGACCCAACAGAGAGAAAAATGATAGAATAGGACTTGATCATTTCAAAAATTTTCAAAATCTTACCTTCATCCTTTGGAAGGGCCACAGCAAATTCTACTGGTCTGGAAGTATCTGGAACAAAATGCTACCATTTGTCAGCCCCAATACGGTGGAGTCATAGATTACCTGCTATTTGGTAAAGGCAGTAGATGGCAGAATGATCTGGTTCTACTTAAAGCAGCAGTCCCCAACCTTTTTGGCACCAGGGACCTGTCTCGTGGAAGATAGTTTTTCCACGGACCCAGGGAGGGGGATGGTTTCAGGATGACTCAAGCACATTACATTTATTGTGCACTTTATTTCTCTTATTATTACATTATAATATATAATGAAATAATTATGCAACTCACCATAATGCTGACAGGAGGCGGAGCTCAGGCGGTAATGCAAGCTATGGGGAGCAGCTATAAGTACAGACAAGCTTCGCTAGATCGCCTGCTGCTCACCTCCTGCTGTGCGGCCCAGTTCCTAATGGGTACTGGTCCGTGGCCCGGAGGTTGGGGACCCCTGACCTAAAGCACTACACAGGTCACCTCAGATTCATGAATGCAAGGTTCTTCTAGAAAGAGCAAACAACCATTTTTTTTGTATATATATTTTTTATACAACAGGTTATTAGTTATCCATTTTATACATATTAGTGTATATATGTCAATCCCAATCTCCCAGTTCATTCCACCACCACCACCCCGCCCCCCCTGCCACTTCCCCCCCTGGTGTCCATACGAGCAAACCACCATTTTTTTCCACAAAGACTCTAGACTGATCTGCAAAGTTTATGACTTTGTAGCGCCTAGGTCTATAGTAGATGGGTTAACTAACTGTGGCCCATTGGCCTCCACTGCAGAGCCAGTAAGGTCAAGGCTATAGACATTACAGACTCTTGCAAGACTTTGTCCCACTGGAGGCAAAAAGAGACTAATCCATTCAATGTACACAGTTTGTCTCCAGTAAAGATAGAGCTAAGCCTCTTACCAATGGAAATCCCTGAATGAATTCGGCTTCTAGCATGGGGCAGATGGACCAGGTCTTCCTAGAATATAGGGTAACGGAGCTGGCTTCAGTGCTCAACTCTACAGCGTCTGCAGGTCTAACTGGGGACTCAGCTTCCAATGGGTGCTGACCCTCCCTAAGTTCATGGAGGCTGTAGACTGGGATGACTTGGCCCAAATCATTCCAAAAAGGATCAGGTAGCCTCCTCAAACTGGACAAAGAGGGGCTCTTACTCGAATCCAAATGCTTGGGCAGAAGGCCCTGACATATTGCCTTACACCTCACATATCAAACCTGGTGTAACTAGTGTACATAGAGTTTAACTTCCCTTGGAAGGCAGATGCAATTTCCTTACAATGTTTTCCTTGGGGCACAACTAGATGCTCTGGCTATAAACGTAGGGTACTGCTCACCTCTACGCCTGCCCTAGAAGGCAGCTAATCATATCCTTGGTCCCAGACCCGCAGAAGTAGGTGTCACCTCTGGCTGTGCTGAAAGGAAGATGTTAGTCTATTAGGACCCAGAGGAGCGTGGCAGCGGCAGTCAGAAGAGAAAGGCTCTGAGCCAATGACATTCATAGTCATAACTTGCATCTTTTCCATGTGTTCCAATTGTTACACACACTTTATGTAGCTTATTATGTTTCCTTTCACAGTAACCTCCACTCTACAGATGGAAAGAAGCCTAGGCTCGAAGAAGTTCAATAACTTGTCTCGGGTCTCCCAGCTAGTTGATGGCAGCACCGGGATCTGAAGGCAGGCATTCTGTTTCCACATGGGATGTTATCTGCGGGGAGGGTCTTCAGCCACGTGTGATTCTCAGCCCTGAGGACAGAGATGTTAGTTGACTGCACCTTCATCCTCTTCCTGGGCACATGGCATCTGGAAATTTGAAAGCCTGTATCTTCACATGAACAGAGGCTCCCCCAGCCTCTTCTTGGAAGGAGACTGCAGTTTCCTCTGCCGAAGAGCCAACTCAAATGTTTGTTCGCAGCATCATTTTGAGCTGCCCAAGCTCACAAAGACTCCAGTGGACATTCCAGACTCTATCACTTAGACCACTGCAGAGTCGAATTCAGTCTGGAAATTTCAGCATCTTACGTACGGACTCTCACTTTGATAAGCACCGGCTGCTCCACCAAGAGGAATTAGCCATAAGTGATCTAACCGACCTACTAGTTGGGGTTTAGATTAAACACCTGAATTGTGGATAAAGTCTTGCAAATACAGTTGAAGTTATTTTTATAGTTGATTCTAAGGAGTAACACACAATGGGATCAATTACTTTTGAGATATTTCGTAGGCTGTGAATATAAAATCATAGTGCTAAGGAAAAGTGAAAGAGTTTTTCTAAAATACTCTGGAGTAAATTCAGCTGGAAGAAAAAGGAAGCCTTAGCCTTCACTGTTTTAAACCACTTAGAATTGAAATACGATGTGTGGAGAGACTGTTCCTAGTCACTCTGGTTCGTAGTGTGGTGCTGAAACATAGATTTTGTTAAAGCATTAACAGCCTAGACTCTCAGCTGAACTTACACAGTTTGGCCCAAAGTTGACATGTGTCCTACGTTTCTAATATGCATGTGTTCCTACCTCAGTGAACAGCACTGTGAACACCAGAAACCTGGTCCCATGCCTATATCCAATCTCCAAGTCCTGATCATCCACTCATGTTAATCGAGCCTGACTCTACCTGCCTCTCTCCATCAAGGTACCACCATAATACAGGCTCCCATGCTCTCACAACCAAATTACCAAGTAGCCTGCCCGCTGATGCTCTTGACTCCACGGTCTCTCCTGCTCACTCACCCACACTGCACTGCTGTGAGTTTCCTCAAATGTTTGAACCTCTTCCCCAGGTTGCTTAGCCTGGGTACACAGCCTCCTCATCTGCTGTGGCTCAACTTCCCCCCATCACACTCCACTCCAGCTACTTCAACCAACACCAGGGCCCAGATGCTCTCTTTTCTTCTCTGCTTAAGCTTTGGTTTTTGTTTTTATGTGCGTGGAATGCCCTTTCCCCTACCCCTGCCCCCAGGGAGAGGGAGGTATAGAGAGGGAGCCAGAGCTAGAACTGGAGATGGATGCGCAGACACACAAGTTGATGAGCACAGAACATGAGTGAGAAGGACACCCACCGAAACCATTCATGGGGACCTCTAAGGAATGGGGCTCCAGGGGGGATGTTAAGGAAGTGGTACTGCAGGATGTACCTTTTACTTTTGTATATTGTTTAGATTTTTCTAGAGTGAATACGTTTAACTTACCTCTATATATTTTAAATTACATTTTCCCATCCTCACCTCCAGAGATACTGATTCAGTGGGGAAGGGTCCAGGATTCTAATCTTCCAAAGACCCTTCATAGACTCTGTTACTCAGTTAGGGAACTGTAGCTGAAAAGATTGTTTCCAGTATAATAAGGCAATTGACATTTTTGTTTTTTAAGAAAAGCTCCAACTCTATTACACAACCATTTTTTATTATTTCCTTTTATTTTACAGTAGCTTCTTTCTACTACAAATTCACATTCTCTAAGTATATTAGATTTGAAATATCTGTAAGAATTATAATAGCATTGGCAGTCATTTTAACAGTTAGCCACATTTGAACAAAGGGCCTAAATAATCATTGTAAAGCATGTATTTGTGAAGTAGGTTTCATAAGCCATTTTAAAATTAAGGCAAACAAGAAAAAAACCCTACAAATACAAATATCAGGGTTTCTCAGATTCTAAATTTATAACACTAACTTAATTACCATTTGATTGACTCTCAAAACAATGGATATTTTCAAAACACGAAGTAGAAAGTTATTAGAAATAACAACTTCAGTGTAATGTATACCTATTTCACTAAACATTTTTAAGTTTTGACTTTGGGAAAATGTAAAGATGTAAATGTTTTTATAATTAACTTTTGAAAATATCTGTAATGCCCTAAAATGCAGACATCAACGCATCTATTTCTTTAAACTTGTTAGTTATATTTTCAATACATTCTCCAGCTTTTAATCTTAGCCCATCAATTACAAGATAGTCCTCGTCACAGTGGTTCTCAAGCGAGCTGCCAACAGGAGCTTCAGGGCCACATTTCGATAACTGTAAAAATAATCATACAAGTCATCAAATTTACTTGAAGACCAGGCTTAATTATTTGAACAAAACATAAAGTTGTCAGTAACTCCTTAAGAAGGTGTTCCATTTGCTGGTGGTCAAATAATGATCCCCACATAAAGTATAACGTACAGTAAGTGTGTGAGTGTAAAAATAACACAGTATTTGGTCCTGTCTCTACTCTCCAACATCACACATTTTTAGTTAGTTTTAATTTTATGCTTTGGCAAAATGTGGTCATTAAAATTAAACTTCTGAGAGTTTTCTATATTTGTTTATTTTAAAAATGATTACTATGGGGAATACAAGTTAAAACTGTTTTAGTCACACTTTTCTGTTCTCATTTTCTCATAAGCATCTGCATTCTTTATGAACAGTGAGAGTGTGTGCTAGCTTAGTGGGAAAGAACACAGGTAAAAACAATGCAAACACACACACACACACGAGATTTACAACTTCAAGGGTCATTAAAGGCAGAGGTAACTTCCCACACAATGAAAGAAAAAAAATACATGCAGTTTATGGGACTTCCCTGGTGGTGCAGTGGTTAAGAATCCGTCTGCCAATGCAGGGGACACAGGTTCGAGCCCTGCTCTGGGAAGATCCCACATGCCGCAGGGCAACTAAGCCCATGCGCCACAACTACTCAGCCTGCACTCTAGAGCCCATGAGCCACAACTACTGAGCCCATGTGCCGCAACTACTGAAGCCTGTACACCTAGGGCCTGTGCTCCGCAACAAGAGAAGCCACTGCAATGAGAAGCCTCTGCACTGCAACGAAGAGCTCGCTGCAACCAGAGAAAGCCCACGTGCAGCAACAAAGCCCTGACACAGCCAAAAATAAATAAATAAATAAATTAAAAAAGAATACATGCAGTTTAGACAAGTGCTTCCATGTATCAAAAATGTACCTTTCATTACAATAATTATTAAAATAATTATTATTCAGTAAACTCTGTCTTATCTGTATATGGACTATCTAATTTGTGAATTATTCAGGTGGATTCTTATAATAATCTGAAATTAATTCCTTCCCATTTTTTTCCACGTCAGGTCATGTCAACTAGTGTTAATATTAGCTAAGAACATAAATTAATTAGAAAGGTGACTCTACTGAGGAAAATAATCTCAACGACAAATAGAAATGGATTTTGATTATCCATGTGTGTATGCTTTTTGTTCATGTTGCTACTCTCAATTCACTGGTATAAATGCTTGAGAGTAATCCACCTGAAACCTCATACATGAAATGAATGATGAAAACATCATCAAATGTACAACTTTGAAAATAGCTCAAACACTATCTGCCCAGAGAATAAACATGCTCAGAACTTTAAAATTATCAGATGGCTCCTTTTGATGTGTTAGTTTGTAAAGGCCATTTTCTCCTAAAAACAAAACACATCTTCAGTGTTAAGTGGTATTACCTTTGGAAGATATATTAATTTTTCCTACTAACAAAAAAAAGAAATCCCTTAGGTGATCATTTTTTTATTTTTAAGCTGTAAACTGCTCCAGCTTTGACAGTTGGTCTCATTGCTATTCTCCTTATTTAAAAGTGAACAAGGCCCTAAGTACCCTGAACCTGCCATGAATTCCAGACTTGTAAAGCTCAGTGTGGAGAGAAGCTTATGAACCAGTCAGCAGGTGGCACTCACCTGCCTACTACCAGCAAGTTAAAACGGTTAAATTTTATAATTTCTAAATGACTTTGAAAGCATAAAATATTACAAGAATCTAAAACAAAGAGCAAGCTCCTGGCTGGTGATGTATAAAAACTATGTATTTTACCTTAAGAAATAAAAATCAGAAGTAATTTTCTGTTCTATGAAGTTACTAGTTATAATGGCAAAATAGAAGCCAATTCTGTGGCTGTAAAAGCTCCAGGACATTTCTATAAAAATCAACCTGGCTGTATTTTTTTTTTTTTTTGCGGTGCGCGGGGCTCTTACTGTTGTGGCCTCTCCCGTTGCAGAGCACAGGCTCAAGACGCGCAGGCTCAGCGACCATGGCTCACGGGCCCAGCCGCTCCGTGGCATGTGGGATCTTCCCAGACTGGGTCACGAACCCGTGTCCCCTGCATCGGCAGGCAGACTCTCAACCACTGTGCCACCAGGGAAGCCCCTGGCTGTATTTTTGAAAAGACAAACTGATAAGACTGAAAAAAAAGAAAAACCACTGCAAAAATCCATATGGTGCTTAAACAGAACACACATTTGCTAGAAAAGAATAATTTGTATATTAACTACATGTATACAACATATATATCACCAATCTATAGCTCTTGTTCTACAAAGGGTAGGATCTATATAGAGACAACAAGTTTTTTGTTTTTTGTTTTTTTTTTTTTAAAAAAGGAACTCTAATTGGAAAAATGGCATTCACAACCCATGGAAATTCAAGTACAAGTTGGTATCGCTGACCAAGAAAACATTTATGTTTTTCAGCTCAGCAAGTGTTTTTATCATTAATTTTATTTTCCTTGACATTTTGATCTCAACTGTAAATTCTGTATATTTCTTGATTTCTAACTCAGTCAAGAAGGTATTTAAGAATCATCTTTATTCTTCTTGAAGTTCTGAATGAAATCAGCCAAAGTGGGTAAACAACCTTGTCCACTTACAAATCCACCTTTTCTGCATCTCAGAATAGACAGACTTGGGGATGGGTAGTTCCGCAAAGTGAGAATATGGGAAAAGAGACAAAGTGACAAATTCTTAGCTCATACTCTCTCCAGCGGCTGCCACTGACAATTCTCATCTGTAATAACAGCCAACCTTAGGTGTCAATTACTCTGCAAAGCACTTTTCCTGGTTTGCCTTGTTTCACCCTTGGCTAGGCAACCTTGCCAAGTCCCCCAAATCCTCACTGGCAGGACCAGGATGGGCACGTAGGCACTGTATCCTGAGCCTGTCTCCTATCCACTGCCCTCCTGACTCCAGGCACACTATATACCCAAATGAGGGAATGAGAGAAGGAATGAAACCTTAAGGTTCCAGGGCTCCCCACTGCTGTTTTTCTTCCTAACTACATAGGGAACAGCTGTACCACCTTGTGGAAGCGTCTGCCCCATGACTTATTTTTCTCACACCTGCCACACTGCTGCTCTGTGTTAATGAGCTGGGCTTGTACCTCATTTTATTTGCACAGACATGGAGCTGATGTGCTGAGCAGTGTGTCAACCAACTCAAAATTTCTGTTTTCATATATAAATATTGAATACAGTAAGCACACATGGCCTTTCTCAGCCCAATATAGCTGACCAAAAGAAAAAGACAATTTGGTTAAGAATGGTGAAATAGAGTCCAGTGAAAAACCCCACCTCCAGGATGTTACTAATGAGGTTTGTCCCCATGGAGGTCAACCCTGTGCATGAACCAGGTAGAGCAGGTTTCCTGAGCGGTTCTTGTCCTGGCCCTTCTCCTGACTGTAAAGATGGGCACCCCCTCGATGACGGTGAGCCCCTCCATCTCTCTTCATTCCAGCCTTAAATATCTAAAATAAAAGAGCTCCTTGGCTCAAATATACTTTTTTCAAAGACTGATA
Source organism: Tursiops truncatus (assembly GCF_011762595.2). Classification (NCBI taxonomy): domain Eukaryota; kingdom Metazoa; phylum Chordata; class Mammalia; order Artiodactyla; family Delphinidae; genus Tursiops; species Tursiops truncatus. Next base: position 47,452,283 of record NC_047043.1, on the reverse strand, counting down.
GATGCATCTTGATTTCTCAACAGGCTACTAGTTTATTATTCACCTCATGATAATCAAGGGCTCAAGTTTCAGAAGTGAAAAGCATTTCCCATATAGTGAAAATGAAGATCCAGGAACAATTTCTGCTGTTTAAGGAGTCTGGAGTTGCTGTTTAGGCCTGATGGTCACTATGGACCCTACCTTTTCTCCTGTATCTGTCTCCTCTCTGCGCTCCCCTTCGGACTCATCAGGGGCGGCTGTGGGCTCCCGCACTTGCTCTAGCATTTGCTCCAGCTCTTTTAGTAAAAGTTCTGTCTCAGAGACAACTAAAGGAACAACGTTAATATAGTCAAAAATGTTATATCTTAATTAATTCAATCTAATTCATACTATTAACCACCCCCAAAGAGGACATTTTCTAAAGTTATGAGATTAAAAAATAAATACTTTGTATAATTTTCAGATAGGCCTCTGCTTGATGTGAAATTACTATGGATTTCCAGGTGAATCTTTTATATTGAATAATTATTCCTTGAAAAATGTAGGTTACATTCTTGCTATGTGTAGACTATAAAGTATCCCTGAAACATCAAAAGCTCACTAGAAGTTTGCATTTTTAAAATAAGGAGCCAAGGGCACCAAACTAAATTGTTATTTATAGACCGAGGGTCAGCAACTTTTTTTCTGTGAAGGACCAGAGAGTAAATATTTCAGCCTTTGTGGGCCAGATGGTCTCTGTCACAGCTACTCAATACTGCTGTTGGATGCAAACCATACACATACACTTAAACCAAATGAGAGTGGCTGTGTCCCAATAAAACTTTATTTACAATAACAGGCAGCAACTCGTGGACCGTGGGCCACAACTTGTCAATTCCTGCAATAAACTATTAAAGCTACTGTTTAAAAGGGGAAGCCATGTAATTAAGTGGCAAGGCTAAGTCCAGACTAGTCTATTCCTAATCAAAATATCAATGCATCTTAACTGCCTAATCTGATTAAAAAAAAAACCCACACACTTATAAAAATTGTGGTTTTTTGGTGCTACTGTGACAGAAATATGTAAGTATGTAAAAAATCTGGTAATTGATTGAACTTGCTGAGATAAAATAATATCCCCATCAAAGAAATAAACACCTATTATAACTCTACAGACTCAATCACTGATTAACAATATCAACTGAATTCCCGATTTAAATAAAACAAACATTTTCATTTGATACCAAGTCTTGTTGAAGTAAAGATAAGGGGAAGGAGACCCGGATGGCCTGCTTCTGCAAAACAGACTGATGGGGCCCCTGAGAAGTCTTCCAAGGGCAGCATGATTGAAAGAGAAAGGCCACGAACACACACCCCATCACCTTCCACTCTGGTTATACAAATCTGACACACCACCCCTATTATGGACTGCTCATTGGCAAGTAACCAAAAATCACACGAGGTAGAGCAGCTGAAAGTTCATGGAACCCAAGCAGGACACACCCTTCAGCGCTAAAATATTATCAATGAATATATCAAGGTGTTCCCAGCAATCATATTAATTTAATTGTGCATGATATACACATCCATTTGTGTGTGTGTGTGTTTACACACACAGGTATCCTTGTAAACTAAGCATGCTATAAGGTAAAAACAGAGATTATTAACGTGAGACGTTCCAGCTCAAAAGAATTCATATTTTATTACCATCTTCTTTTATTTAATCAACAAATGTTTATTGTGTGCCTACTAAGGGTCAGGGGCCCCAGAGAAGAGCCACAGACCAACGAGCCTTCCTGGTCATCATCTCTATCTAGCCAGTCTTAGGTTTTCTTTGTGGAAAACTCTCACAAACAGTTTGAAAGAAGCTTTCTGATAAGCCATTCCATACCTCAAAACCAGTTCCTATGTTTAAAGACAAACAAACAAAAACCGTAACTGACATGTTAGTTGTAAGCACACAGATCTGTGTTAACTGCCAAAGCCTAAGAACACAGAGGATAAGCTATTACATTCTAGAACAATGATATTCAAAATCTAGGGGCACAAGGATCACCTGGAGACTTTATTAAAAAATATGAATGCAACACCATATCTACTGAATCAGAATTTTCTGTAGGAAAGTACATTTTCACTGAATCAGTTTTGTTAATGAGATTAACCTCTCTTTATGACAGATTTCTTACTTAGTAACCTGTCACTTAATAACAACTGTGTGGCTATCTTCACACCAATTCCCCAGTCCCACTCACAGATGTTGGGTTTTCCTACTTTACATTCTGAGTCTATGGAAATTGATAACTGACATTCAGTGCACTGCTGAGAAGGTGTATTTTGAGCTCTGCTGTAAAGGAAAAATGGCACACAAACTTCTTTTTATTTCTAAGGCTAGACTAAAATACAATCAATTTATGATAATGAATGTCATTGCCAAGCGCCATTGCAGGCTCTCTGTTTTCAAGTGATCTGGAAAAGTATGTACACTGCCTTTCGATCAAAGGGAAGACAAAGTAATGGATGACTTCATGAATCAACCAGGGTTCATAACACCAACTTGACTGATGTCAAATTCTGCTTCCAGAGCAACAGGAGGCTTGCTTTTCTAAATGGGTATTCCTATACTGTAAACGCAGAGAGTGCAAAAATAATTCTCAGAAATTGCAGTTACTGTAATCTACAAACTAGGTTATCAAAATTGGTCAATGATCTCCTCCAAAGATAGAGAGAGAATGCACGCCTGTGCTAACTGCATGACCAATCAACTTCTATCAATCCTCATTATCCTGTAGTTTTCCTAACTTGCTTCAATTTGTTGAGTGATAGCTGCTCTATCATGCAGAGAAAGTGGAAAAAAAAAAAAAAGAAAAGGAAAGGAAAGAAAAAAGTATCTCTCATACTGAAGTCCATATCTGGCTTTTAAAAATGACTTTTTATAAAATAAATCAGTGTTTTTTTCCATTCCTGATAAGAAATAACTTACTGTTTATCTCAATAAATCAGTCACTATTTTTTAAAATAAATTTATTTATATTTTATTTATTTTTCACTGTGTTGGGTCTTCGTTGCCACACGTGGGCTTTCTCTAGTTGCGGAGAGCGGGGGCTACTCTTTGTTGTGGTGTGCATGCTTCTTTTTTTTTAAACATCTCTATTGGAGTATAATTGCTTTACAATGGTGTGTTAGTTTCTGCTTTATAACAAAGTGAATCAGCTATACATATATATATATATCCCCATATCTCCCTCTTGAGTCTCCCTCCCACCCTCCCTATCCCACAGTGTGCATGCTTCTCATTGTCGTGGCTTCTCTTGTTGCGGAGCACAGGCTCTAGGGCCACGGGCTTCAGTAGTTGTGGCATGTGGGCTCAGCAGTTGTGGCTCGCGGCCTCTAGAGCACAGGTTCAGTAGTTGTGGTGCACAGGGTTACTTGCTCCGCAGCATGTGGGATCTTCCCAGACCAGGGATCGAACCGGTGTCCCCTGCGTTGGCAGGAGGATTCTTAACCACTGCGCCACCAGGGAAGTCCAATCAGTCACTATTTTAAAAGCCTTCAAATGTATATTTATGAAGTTTTCTTTACTCTCTATTTCTCTATTAAATGTCTAAAGAAGCTGTTTCCTCCCTTATATAACGAGGCCACTTGGCTGGGTTATTTCAAACCTGGCACTGAAAAATAGCATCTTAAATAAACTTTCAGGGCCATTTCAATGTTGAAATTTTGAAGTCATTCTTACAGAAAAGGAGGGTGAAGAGGAGGAAAAAGCACTTGGTTTTGTTTTATTTTCAAGTAACCACAAACCCTCCTCTGCGTGTTCATGATTTAAACGTAGAGATGAGTGAAATACAGGCTGAAGTGGAATGAAGAAGAGGACACCTTTCTGGGACACAAACAGAAACAGGAGGCACAAAGGCCGAGAGGTTAAAGGTGACTCCAAACCAAGAGCAGGTGGGCAAAGTTTGCCTTGAATAGCGAGACAGCACCCTTCTCCCCGTTAGCCTTTTACACCCCAGACCCAGGCCTCAAGCTTTCATCTCCTACTCGGGCTCAGCCACCATCCAGACCTTTCCTATATTAGCCATTCTCTGCCATGCTCACCTATCTCAGACAGCTAATGAACACATCCTTTGCTAACTTATTAATTAATGTTAGTAGATTATTAGTTAATCCAGGGTACTATGTCAATCTTTTATCTATAAAAAGTTTAATACACTGTCTACTTCCCAAAAAGAAATGAGGTATTTACCAACAGAAAACACTGATACAATAAAACAAATGACAAAAACTGAAAGACTGAAAATAAAAGAAGTCAAAATCAATTCATTAAGGAAGATACGAAAGGCATTACATTTAAAAAATGCTTAGACCAACTACCAGTGCTGTAAAGAAAAACCATAAGTTTAGCTTTAAGCTTCTGGTACTCAAAGCAACCAAGGAAATTGTTGCAAACTTTGATTAATTTTAAGACACTATGTGACCTTAGAAAAGTCACGTAACCTATTAAGTACCTCAGTTTCTCCACTGACAGAATGGGCGTTAAAATAATATCTACCTTATCTATCTCATATAGATCTTGTGAGGGTTAAATAAATTGATATATATGAAATGTTTAGAAAAGTGAGGACACATACTAACTGCTACAGGTGTTATCATTATTGTATTATTATTTCATCATCAATGGATTATTTTTTTTTTGGTCCCTAAACACTGAAAAAAAAATATAATACAAGATATTTCGGGTGGCAATTCTCCAAAAAAATACAGACATGCTCCACAAATAGCTATTTCTTAGATTAAATCTCTTTTTATAACCACTTTTTAAAATTGAAGTATAGTTAATTTACAATGTTGTGTTAGTTTCAGGTGTACAGCAAAATGATATATATATATGTGTATATATATTCTTTCCCAGATTCTTTTCCATTATAGGTTATTACAAGATATTAAATATAGTTTCCTATGCTATACAGTAGGCCCTTGTTGGTTACCTATTTTACATATATAGTAGTGTGTATATGTTAATCCCAAATTCCTAATTTATCTCTCCCTCCCAACATTAGATTAAATCTTTATACAGCCATGAATATACAGTTTAATTTATTTAATGATTCCTCAATTTTTTCTATTATTTTCCAGAAATAGTCCTCTCTTTGTCGGATAAGAGGGCTTCTACTGCATCTCTTTATTACAGATGAAGAAACTGATACTTGGAAAGGTAAAGTAGATCCACTTAATTGACTCTCCCTGGGATCTCTAACTAAGGGAAAGAGAGAAGCAACTGTAGAGCATAAAACCCATAATGGAATATCACAGCTGGGGCAGTAGACTAACAGGAGACACATTAGCACCTGGGAGCATAAGGAAAGAGGGTCCAAAAGTGGGGTGGACACTCAAGAATCTGATGGTATAATTTTCTTCTGTTGCTCGATCTAGGACTGATCCTACCTTAAGCTAAGAAGAAATGAGAGATCTCAGAGGCCTGCATCAAGGGATCCACAGAAATATGGGTAGTGGGTAAAAAATTTGAGGAGGGTACAAACTACTGAAACAGAACTACTCTTTCAGGAAGTAGTCAGCTCTTACAAAGAACACAGAAGACTAGATGTTTCTGTTCTTTAGTTCAAATGGGATTGAGGAGTGGAACACTGATCAGGTAAACTATTTTAACAATTAACTACTGAGACTTTCAGAGCCATACAGAACATGAGACTACTGACAGGGCTTCCCTTTAGTGGAAGACTACTGAGATGTGTTCACTCATTTACATGGAAGAGTCATTTCCAGTCAGTGGATTCCTGGCAGGCATGAATTTCTTCTGTAGGATCCTGTGCTAGTTGGAGAGGAGAAGGATCCAGCTGTACTATCAGGGTCACCTGGTGGTAACTCAGCCTAGGTCTAAAATGACTTTTGATATTTCTACAGGAATATCTGAACTGATCATGTGAGGCAAAGGAACAAAATAACCAAAAAAGAAAAAAAGCACCTTAAATAGCGGGAAAGCAGTAGCAGAATAAGTTTAAGAAGAGATAGAAACAACAGAATTTTGTAGTGGTTTAGGAGAGGAGCCAAAGAAATTTCTTTTTAAAAAATAACTACCTCGGGCTTCCCTGGTGGTGCAGTGGTTGAGAGTCCGCCTGCCGATGTGGGGGACACGGGTTCGTGCCCCGGTCCGGGAAGATCCCACATGCCGCGGAGCAGCTAGGCCCGTGAGCCATGGCCACTGAGCCTGCGCGTCCGGAGCCTGTGTTCCGCAACAGGAGAGGCCACAATAAGTGAGAGCCCCGCCGTACCGCGCAAAAAAAAAAAAAACCTACCTCGTCCTTCCTCTGCCTGCTTTCCTTTCTTTTACTGAGACTGAAAACAAATGGCGTATTTAGCCAATGGAAATGAGAGCCCCGTAGGGTCTTGGAGTGGCTTCAAGGAGAGGGAGTGTGGCACAATGACTTCTCTGGGTTTAACTGGCTTTGAAACCTCTTTGTATGGCTGCCAAAGTTCCACCTAGCAAACAAGCATGTGCCTGCTTTTCAAGACCAACGAAAATGTAGGAAAAGTAAAGTGCTTTTGAAAGTGAAGACCTTCTCCCTGCAGGCGACATTCTCCCTACTGTGGTCTAACTCCAATGGCAATTAATTCAGCTGGAAGCCCCAGGCTGCTGCTTTTCTTCCTTCTCCCCCTTTGGCACCCCTAGGACCCCAATAAATGTGGAATAGATAAGTCTGGATCGAAGCGTATTGATGCTGGTATTTCCTTCCACAACTGCTGATGCTTTATTTTAAAAAATTAAATATATGACAAAGCCAGAGAAAATTTAATTCGAGGGAATAGAAACCTGAAGACAATTGAAAATCCCTAGTATGTAAATCAATACCAAAAACCCATTAATGTTTCTCATATATGTATACATGTACATTTTTTTTTCTTCAAAGGAATACAATTATATGTGGTGAAATTAAATACAGGTAAAAGAACTAAAAGCAGGACAGGCCTTCACATACCCATGTTTTCCTTTGATAAGGCATCATCTGAACAAACATTTTCAAAAGATGATTTTAAAATAGCTTTCCTAGAAAAAGAATTTGACAGATTTATTTTCAAAAGATCAGGCATGTATATTTAAATAACTGTTCATGCATATTCATTGGTAACTGTAAATTATGAGTATATATTTCCTAACTTGGGGTACTTTTTCTTTGTTGTTGTACACAGTAAGTAAGGCAGTGAAAAACAAAATAATACTGATCTGAGCTCTCACTAGGTGAAAACCACTAGTAATCTACCCAGCACCTTACACAGCCTTTTTCGTGTAATCCTCCCTCCAAAAACCTACCAATTGTTACTCAGAGGAACTAAGAAATTTGACAACATAGGAAAATGGTTGAACGTGACAGTACTAAATTCTGTCAGACTGCAAAATCCATGCTTTTCCCACTACACCATGTTGCTGATTTAGAGTCAGAAAACATCTGTTCAAACGCATTTTCTCTAACCAGATCTTGAGAAAGTCACTTAAATTCTTTAAGGCACAAATTCTTCATCTTTTAGGTGGAGATAATTATGATATACCCCTATCTATTTGATGAGGTTACTGTGAAGTGTCAAGATTAGGAAGTGAAAGTCCTTTTTAAAAATTTAATTATTCATCTTCTAAAAAAGGACAAAGAAGAGAAGGACTGTCATATTAGGCCAGTCTTTGTCTTTGAGTAGGACTCCTTTTCACATAACACTGATTACTATTCATTAAAAAAATAAATAACCTGTATGGCTGGTTCAGTGATAAACACTAAAACTTGTCATCAGTGACTTATTATAAAGGCTTATTTCTGGTTTGCATTACCTATTTTTAAACTAAAAACCTGCTTCTTATCTGGTTGCTCACATGATATTAATCTTTGAAACTTATAGTTCAACACATTTGTACTAACATAAAACTTTCTCCATAATTCTAAGCCTACTACTTATCATTTTATTAATTCTTTTAGAAAATTTAAAACGTATTTCCCTAGAGAAACAAAATTAAGAACCAGGGGGAAATGTCATATAAAAATTAAACCCAATATATATATATATTTCAATTTTATCATAATAGTTTTTAATTTAAAAAAGCATACCTTTTCCTAAATTTAGGCTTTTTCTTTTGAGTATTATTTTTGGAAACTTGCATCTGTAAAGTAACAACACAAAAAGATCAGTTAGTTCATATGGGATACGATGAGTTCAGCATAATAATGGATCCTATATGGTCTGAGTAAGTTAGCCCAGAAGAAAAACTCTGGTCCCCAGCCCTAAACAACATATGTAATTCTAAGTCAGCCACTTCATCATCACTGCAATTCCACTGACCTGCTCAACTTCTAGGAATGGTCGACTCATCCAGTACAAATGCCTACCCCCTATATCCACTCTCCCTTCCTCACCTTCCACAAATACACAAAAATACTAAGTAAAACTACTTTTATATTTTCATTCATATATGATCTTTAAAGAAAGAAAAAGAAATATTCAGATGCCAGAAACATGTGGAATGCAAAGCTATACAGGTGGGAACTGACATGGTGAAGACCCACAGAGAATTTATACCAGAAAAGGGCCAAAAGGGCTTGGGACTGGGGTTTTAATGTCTAAGCAAGGACAAGATGAAGGATGTGGAGGAACTGGAACACTCGTACATTGCTGGTGGGAATGTGAAATGGTGGAGCCATTTTGGAATACTGTTTGACAGTTCCTCAATATGTTAAATGTAGAGTTACCCCATGATGCAGCAATTCCACTTCTAGGTATATGTCCAAGAGAAATGAAAACATACGTCCATGTAAAAAATTATATTTGGTCATAATTATGAAACTATGAATGTGCATAACAGCATTATTCATAATAGCCAAAAAAGTAGAAACAACCCAAATATCCATCAATGGATAGATATGTGATATATCCATGTAATGAAATATTACTCAGCCTTTAAAAATAGTGAAGTACTGACACATACTACAACGTGGATGAATCTTGAAATCATTACGGTAAGTGAAAAGTTGAAAAAAAGTCAGACACAAAACGCCACGTTGTATGATTTCATTTATCTGAAATGTCCAGAAAAGGCAAATCCATAGAGACAGAAGTAGATTAGTGATTGCCAGGGACTGAGGGGATGTAGAAATGGGCAGCGATTCCTAATGAATATCAGGTTCTCTTTTGGTGGTATGAAAAAGTGTTCTGAAATTAGATAGTGGTATTGGTTGACAACTGTGAATATACTAAGAAACACTGGATTTTACAATTTAAAGGACTGACTAAGTTATATCTCAATGAAGGTAAAAAATTTTTTTAATGCAGTGACATGGAAAAATTGAAAGTAAGGAGATACAATATATCAATGATTATTAACAAAGGGAATACTGCTACAGTATTACTGGTAGAAAAAAGCAGATATTAAGGCAAAAAGCATAATCAGAGATAAAAAGGTTATTACTTAATGCTAAAAGAAACAATCTACCCCCAAAATATAATAGCCCTGAACCTGTATATACCAAAATCTTAGCCTTAAAATATACAGAGAAACAGAATTACAAGTAGAAACTGATGAATTTACAGTTAAAAGGGGATATTTTAATTTACTTCTCATAAAAAATTATATCCTAATAATCACTCAGGGGAAGTTTGTATGAAACATTCAGGGAATTCATATTATTATGATGCTAAAGAGTAAGTGATCTTCTTTTTGTGATCTTCAACCTTAAGGTAATATTCAAATAGTTTTTCCAGGACTGTTATATATCTATATGGTAAAAAATACGTATAGAAATACTGTTGTCTAAATCATTGAACTATATCTCCAAAGACAATGTAATGCTATTATTTCTATCTTGTTATTAAGGATCAGCTTATATTACATGCATATTTGAGTATGAATTGAAAGGCTGGTCACAAGTGGAAATGAAATTCAGGTAACAAAGTGAAAACTGCTTTATAGGTACTAATAGAAAGAAATACTGCTAGACGACTACCATAAATTACAGTGAGTTGTGCTGGTCATAATAAATTCCTTTTCTCCTTTGTTAAATACTGCATAGCAGCCAAAATGGACTAGTCAGTATTTGCCAAACGCCCTGTGCTTTCCTGCTCCAGGCTTTGACAACGTATGATGGATGGAGAAGGGCACTGCATCTGGAAGGAGAGGGTCTGGATCTGGATGCTGACTCTGGCACCTACAAGTGGGATCACCTTTGGTAAGTCACTGACTACTGTAACATCCAGCAAGAGCCTGGCGTAAGGTAGACACGTAATAAATATTTTCTGACTAAATGACCATTCTGCATTTCAGGGTCTTCTTTAGTTAAATAATGCTAAAAAAATAACTACCTCAAGGCATTTGAGGGAAGATTAATTACACAACATGCCAGGAAGTATCCAACAGTGTTTGGCAATTAGTTGATGTTCAGTCACTGTTTCATTGTTATACTAGTCCACCAGGTCAGTGTCAGAACTCTACCCTTTTTTCTTAGACCATACGACAGAGGGAACTTGGCACTTTGATATGGCTGGACTTTGGTAGTGTATTAGTTTCCCAAATCTGCCATAACAAATTACCACAGATTTGGTAAAGCATCAGAAAATTATTGTCTTACAGTTCTGAAGGATAGATGTCTGTCTCATAAGAACACTTATCGTTGGATTGAGGGCCCATATTATCCAGGATGAGCTCATCTCAAAATCCTCATCCAAAGGATTTGCAAAGATCCTTATTTCAAATAAGGTCACATTCTGAGGTTCCTGGTGGACGTATCTTTCGGAGGCTACTATCCAACCCAGTACAAGTAGACACTGAAGATTACTTTATCTAATCTATCTCTTCCCCTTCTCTTCCTGTGTTGCACAGCTGATTCTCCTATGTTGTCCAGTCCAATGCTATTCAGAACAAGAGCCACAACATGACAGAATCAGCAACATCTGAGAGCTTGTTAGAAATGCAAATACTCATGCCCATCCCATGCATACCAAATCAGAAACTCTGTGGGTGGGGCCTGGAATCTGTACTTAAATAAGCTCTTCAGGTGACTCTACAGTTTTCCAGGCACTGATCTAGCCCACACCCATCCACACAAATATATTGCTATACAAGTGTCACTGATTTTAAAGAAAACAAAGCAAGTATTAATTCTTTCCTTGGACATAAAAACAAAGAGGTGTATGTATAGACAGCATATGCCATTTACTGAAAAAAAATAATTAGCATTGTGGACTAGAATGGCAAATGAGAGAACTGCCTTTTACTGCAAAGGATAGAAAATGTGTAAGAATTGTGTTTGTATCAGATTAATATAATCTGCATAAACTGACTTGATATTGCCCATTTCCTTAAGCCACTATTCATCTAAATTAAAAACCTTTTTTTGGCTCACACCAAGGAGTACTTCCCAGAACTTCTGCTGCCAGTGTCCTTGTCCCCACAGTGAGCCACAGCCACCCCCCGCCTCTGCAGGAGACCCTCCAACACTAGCAGAGACCCCTGATGTTGGGAAGCAGTTGAGGTCCCAGACCAGTCACTGATGGTGACCACACGAAGACAAGTTCTGGAGACTAGGAAGTCCAAGATTAAAGTGCCAACCAGAGCTTTGGGGGAAGATGGCGTAAGAGTAAGACGCGAACATCACCTTCCTCCCCACAGATACACCAGAAATACATCTACACGTGGAACAACTCCTACAGAACACCTACTGAACGCTGGAGAAAACCTCAGACCTCCCAAAAGGCAAGAAAGTCCCCACGTACCTGGGTAGGGCAAAAGAAAAAAGAATAAACAGAGACAAAAGAATAGGGACAGGACCTGCACCAGTGGGAGGGAGCTGTGAAGGAGGAAAAGTTTCCACACATTAGGAAGCCCCTTCGCGGGCGGAGACTGCGGGTGGCGGAGGGGAAAAGCATCGGAGCCGCGAAGAAGAGCACAGCAACAGGGGTGCGGAGGGCAAAGCAGAGAGATTCCTGCACAGAGGATCAGTGCCGACCGGCACTCACCAGCCTGAGAGGCTTGTCTGCTCACCCGCTGGGGTGGACGGGGCTTTGGTCGGAGTGCAGGGAGAGGACTGGGGTTGGCAGCGTGAACACAGCCTGCAGGGGGTTAGTGCACCACGGCTAGCCGGGAGGGAGTCCGGGGGAAAAAGTCTGGACCTGACGAAGAAGGAAGAAGCAAGACTTTTTATTCCCTCTTTTGTTTCCTGGTGCGCGAGGAGAGGGGATTAAGAGCGCTGCTTAAAGGAGCTGCAGAGACGGGCGCGAGCCGCGGCTAACAGCGCGGACCCGAGAGACGGGCATGAGACGCCAAGGCTGCTGCTGGCGCCACCAAGAAGCCTGTGTGCGAGCACAGGTCACTATCCACACCTCCCTTCCGGGGAGCCTGTGCAGCCCGCCACTGCCAGGGTCCCAGGATCCAGGGACAACTTCCCCGGGAGAACGCACGGCGTGCCTCAGGCTGGTGCAACGTCCCACTGGCCTCTGCCGCCGCAGACTCGCCCCGCATCCGCACCCCTCCCACCCTATGGCCTGAGTGAGCCAGAGTCCCCGAAGCAGCTGCTCCTTTAACCACGTACTGCCTGAGCGAAGAACAGACGCCCTCCGGCGACCTACAAACAGAGGCGTAGCCAAATCCAAAGCTGAGCCCCGGGAGCTGTGCGAACAAAGAAGAGAAAGGGAAATTTCTCCCAGCAGCCTCAGAAGCAGCGGATTGAAGCTCCACAATCAACTTGATGTACCCTGCAGCTGTGGAATACATGAATAGACAACGAATCATCCCAAATTGAGGAGGTGGGCTTTGAGAGCAAGATTTATTATTTTTTCCCCTTTTCCTCTTTTTGTGAGTATGTGTATGCTTCTCTGTGAGATTTTGTCCCTAGAGCTTTGCTTTCACCATTTGTCCTATGGTTCCTTCAGTCCGTTTTTTGTTGTTGTTTGTTTGTTTGTTTTGCTGTACGCGGGCCTCTCACTGTCGTGGCCTCTCCCCTTGCGGAGCACAGGCTCCGGACGCGCAGGCTCAGTGGCCATGGCTCACCGGCCCAGCCACTCCGCGGCATGTGGGATCTTCCAGGACCGGGGCATGAACCCGTGTCCCCTGCATCGGCAGGCGGACTCTCAACCACTGCGCCACCAGGGAAGCACCCGTTTTTTTCTTTAAAAAATTTTTTTTCTTAATAATTATTTTTACTTTAATAACTTTATTTTATCTTATCTTCTTTCTTTCCTTCTTTCTTTCTTTCTACTTTTTCTCCCTTTTATTCTGAGCCATCTGGATGAAAGGCTCTTGGTGCTGCAGCCAAGAGCCAGTGCTGTGCCTCTAAGGTGGGAGACCCAACTTCAGGACACTGGTCCACAAGAGACCTCCCAGCTACACATAATATCAAACGGCAAAAATCTCCCAGAGATCTCCATCTCAACACCAAGACCCAGCTTCACTCAATGACCAGCAAGCTACAGTGCTGGACACCCTATGCCAAACTAGCAAGACAGGAACACAACCCCACCTAGTAGCAGAGATGCTGTCTAAAACCAAAATAAGTCCACAGACACCCCAAAACACACCACCAGACGTGGACCTTCCCACCAGAAAGACAAGATCCAGCCTCTTCCACCAGAACACAGGCACTAGTCCCCTCCACCAGGGACAGGCACCCAAAACAACGGGAACCATGAACAGCCTGCAAAAGGAGACCCCAAACACAGTAAGATAAGCAAAATGAAAAGACAGAAAAACACATAGCAGATGAAGGAGCAAGATAAAAACCCACCAGACCTAACAGATGAAGAGGAAATAGGCAGCCTACCTGAAAAACAATTCAGAATAATGATAGTAAAGATGATCCAAAATCTTGGAAATAGAATAGACAAAATGCAAGAAACATTTAACAAGGACCTAGAAGAACTAAAGACAAAACAAGCAATGATGAACAACACAATAAGTGAAATTAAAAATACTCTAGATGGGATCAATAGCAGAATAACTGAGGCAGAAGAACGGATAAGTGACCTGGAAGATAAAATAGTGGAAATAACTACTGCAGAGCAGAATAAAGAAAAAAGAATGAAAAGAACTGAGGACAGTCTCAGAGACCTCTGGGACAACATTAAATGCACCAACATTCGAATTATAGGGGTTCCAGAAGAAGAAGAGAAAAAGAAAGGGACTGAGAAAATACTTGAAGAGATTATAGTTGCAAACTTCCCTAATGGGAAAGGAAAGAGTTAATCAAGTCCAGGAAGCACAGAGAGTCCCATACAGGATAAATCCAAGAAGAAACACGCCGAGACACATATTAATCGAACTGTCAAAAATTAAATACAAAGAAAACATTTTAAAAGCAGCAAGGGGGGTTCCCCGGTGGCACAGTGGTTAGGAGTCTGCCTGCCGATGCAGGGGACATGGGTTCGTGCCCCAGTCCAGGAGGATCCCACATGCCATGGAGCGGCTGGGCCTGTGGGCCATGGCCACTGGGCCTGCGCGTCTGGAGCCTGTGCTCCATGGCAGGAGAGGCCACAGCGGTGGGAGGCCCGCATACCTCTTAAAAAAAAAAAAAAAGCACCAAGGGAAAAACAACAAATAACACACAAAGGAATCCCCATAAGGTTAACAGCTGATCTTTCAGCGGAAACTCTGCAATCCAGAAGGGACTGGCAGGACATATTTAAAGTGATGAAGGAGAAAAACCTACAACCAAGATTACTCTACCCAACAAGGATCTCATTCAGAGTTGATGGAGAAATTAAAACCTTTATAGGCAAGCAAAAGCTGAGAGAGTTCAGCACCACCAAACCACCTTTACAACAAATGCTAAAGGATCTTCTCTAGGCAAGAAACACAAGAGAAGGAAAAGACCTACAATAACAAACCCAAAACAATTAAGAAAATAGGAAAAGGACCATACATATCAATAATTACCTTAAATGTAAATGGATTAAATGCTCCCACCAAAAGACACAGACTGGCTGAATGGATACAAAAACAAGACCCATGTATGTGCTGTCTACAAGAGACCCACTTCAGACCTAGAGACACATACAGACTGAAAGTAAGGGGATGGAAAAAGATATTCCATGCAAATGGAAACCAAAAGAAAGCTGGAGGAGCAATTCTCATATCAGACAAAATAAACTTTAAAATAAAGACTATTAAAAGAGACAAAGAAGGACACTACATAATGATCAAGGGATTGATCCAAGAAGAAGATATAACAATTGTAAATATTTATGCACCCAACACAGGAGCACCTCAATACATAAGGCAAATACTAACAGCCATAAAAGGGGAAATCGACAGTAACACGTTCATGGTAGGGGGCTTTAACACCCCACTTTCACCCATGGACAGATCAACCAAAATGAAAATAAATAAGGGAACACAAGCTTTAAATGATACATTAAACAAGATGAACTTAATTGATATATATAGGACATTCCATCCAAAAACAATAGAATACACATTTTTCTCAAGTGCTCATGGAACATTCTACAGGATAGATCATATCTTGGGTTACAGATCAAGCCTTGGTAAATTTAAGAAAATTGAAATTGTATCAAGTATCTTTTCCGACCACAATGCTATGAGACTAGATATCAATTACAGGAAAAGATCTGTAAAAAATACAAACACATGGAGGCTAAACAATACACTACTTAATAACGAAGTGATCACTGAAGAAATCAAAGAGGAAATCAAAAAATACCTAGAAACAAATGACAATGGAGACACGACAACCCAAAACCTATGGGATGCAGCAAAAGCAGTTCTAAGAGGGAAGTTTATAGCAATACAATCCTACCTTCAGAAACAGGAAACATCTCAAATAAACAACCTAACCTTGCACCTAAAGCAATTAGAGAAAGAAGAACAAAAGAACCCCAAAGTTAGCAGAAGGAAAGAAATCATAAAGATCAGATCAGAAATAAATGAAAAAGAAATGAAGGAATCAACAGCAAAGATCAATAAAACTAAAAGCTGGTTCTTTGAGAAGATAAAGTAAATTGATAAACCATTAGCCAGACTCATCAAGAAAAAAAGGGAGAAGACTCAAATCAATAGAATTAGAAATGAAAAAGGAGAAGTAACAACTGACACTGCAGAAATACAAAAGATCATGAGAGATTACTACAAGCAACTCTATGCCAATAAAATGGACAACCTGGAAGAAATGGACAAATTCTTAGAAATGCACAACTGCCAAGACTGAATCAAAGAAATAGAAAATATGAACAGACCAATCACAAGCACTGATATTGAAACTGTGATTAAAAATCTTCCAACAAACAAAAGCCCAGGACCAGATGGCTTCACAGGCGAATTCTATCAAACATTTAGAGAAGAGCTAACACCTATCCTTCTCAAACTCTTCCAAAATATAGCAGAGGGAGGAACACTCCCAAACTCATTCTACAAGGCCACCATCCCTCTGACCAAAACCAGACAAGGATGTCACAAAGAAAGAAAACTACAGGCCAATATCACTGATGAACATAGATGCAAAAATCCTCAACAAAATCCTAGCAAACAGAATCCAACAGCACATTAAAAGGATCATACACCATGATCAAGTGGGGTTTATTCCAGGAATGCAAGGATTCTTTAATATACGCAAATCTATCAACGTGATACACCATATTAACAAATTGAAGGAGAAAAACCATATGATCATCTCAATAGATGCAGAAAAAGCTTTCGACAAAATTCAACACCCATTTATGATAAAAACCCTGCAGAAAGTAGGCATAGAGGGAACTTTCCTCAACATAATAAAGGCCATATATGACAAACCCACAGCCAACATCGTCCTCAATGGTGAAAAACTGAAAGCATTTCCACTAAGATCAGGAACAAGACAAGGTTGCCCACTCTCACAACTCTTATTCAACATAGTTTTGGAAGTTTTAGCCACAGCAATCAGAGAAGAAAAGGAAATAAAAGGAATCCAAATCGGAAAAGAAGAAGTAAAACTGTCGTTGTTTGCAGATGACATGATACTATACATAGAGAATCCTAAAGATGCTACCAGAAAACTACTAGAGTAATCAATGAATTTGGTAAGGTAGCAGGATACAAAAGTAATGCACAGAAATCTCTGGCATTCCTATACAGTAATGATGAAAAATCTGAAAGTGAAATCAAGAAAACACTCCCATTTACCACTGCAACAAAAAGAATAAAATATCTAGGAATAAACCTATGTAAGGAGACAAAAGACCTCTATGCAGAAAATTATAAGACACTGATAAAAGAAAGATGATACAAATAGAAGGAGAGATATACCATGTTCTTGGATTGGAAGAATCAACATTGTGAAAATGACTCTACTGCCCAAAGCCATCTACAGATTCAATGCAATCCCTATCAAACTACCACTGGCATTTTTCACAGAACTAGAACAAAAAATTTCACAATTTGTATGGAAACACAAAAGACCCCGAACAGCCAAAGCAATCTTGAGAGTGAAAAACGGACCTGGAGGAATCAGGCTCCCTGACTTCAGACTACACTGCAAAGTTACAGTAATCTAGACAGTTTGGTACTGGCACAAAAACAGAAATAGATCAGTGGAACAGGATAGAAAGCCCAGAGGTAAACCCATGCACATATGGTCACCTTATCTTTGATAAAGGAGGCAGGAATGTACCATGGAGAAAGGAGAGCCTCTTCAATAAGTGGTGCTGGAAAAACTGGACAGGTACATGTAAAAATATGAGATTAATCACTCCCTAACACCATACACAAAGATAAGCTCAAAATGGATTAAAGACCTAAATGTAAGGCCAGAAACTGTCAAACTCTTAGAGGAAAACATAGGCAGAAGACTCTATGACATAAATCACAGCAAGATCCTTTTTGACCCACCTCCTAGAGAAATGGAAATAAAAACAAAAATAAACAAATGGGACCTAATGAAACTTCAAAGCTTTTGCACAGCAAAGGAAACCAGAAACAAGACCAAAAGACAACCCTCAGAATGGGAGAAAATATTTGCAAATGAAGCAACTGACAAACGATTAATCTCCAAAATTTACAAGCAGCTCATGCAGCTCAATAACAAAAAAACAAACACCCCAATCCAAAAATGGGCAGATGACCTAAATAGACAGTTCTCCAAAGAAGATATACAGACTGCCAACAAACACATGAAAGAATGCTCAACATCATTAATCATTAGAGAAATGCAAATCAAAAGTACAATGAGATATCATCTCACACCAGTCAGAATGGCCATCATCAAAAAATCTAGAAACAATAAATGCTGGAGAGGGTGTGGAGAAAAGGGAACACTCTTGCACTGCTGGTGGGGATGTGAATTGGTACAGCCACTATGGAGAACAGTATGGAAGTTCCTTAAAAAACTACAAATAGAACTACCATATGACCCAGCAATCCCACTACTGGGCATATACCCTGAGGAAACCATAATTCAAAAAGAGTCATGTAGCAAAATGTTCATTGCAGCTCTATTTACAATAGATGGAAACAACCTAAGTGCCCGTCATCGGATGAATGGATAAAGAAGATGTGGCACATATTACAATGGAATATTACTCAGCCATAAAAAGAAACGAAATTGAGCTATTTGTAATGAGGTGGATGGACCTAGAGTCTGTCACACAGAGTGAAGTAAGTCAGAAAGAGAAAGACAAATACCATATGCTAACACATATATATGGAATTTAAGAATAAAAAAATGTCATGAAGAACCTAGGGGTAAGACAGGAATAAAGACACAGACCTACTAGAGAATGGACTTGAGGATATGGGGAGGGGGAAGGGTAAGCTGTGACAAAGCGAGAGAGTGGCATGGACATATATACACTACCAAACGTAAAATAGATAGCTAGTGGGAAGCAGCTGCATAGCACAGGGAGATCAGCTTGGTGCTTTGTGACCACCTAAAGGGGTGGGATAGGGAGGGTGGGAGGGAGGGAGACGCAAGAGGGAAGAGATATGGGAACATATGTATATGTATAACTGATTCACTTTGTTATAAAGCAGAAACTAACACACCATTGTAAAGCAATTATACTCCAATAAAGATGTAAAACAAAACACACACACACAAAACAACAACAACAACAAAGAAAACCTTTTTTTTTTTTCTTTTGGCCGTGTGGCATGCAGGATCTTAGTTCCCCAACCAGGGATCGAACCCAAGCCCCCTGCAGTGGAGGCATGGAGTGTTAACCACTGGACCTCCAGGGAAGTCCCAAAATTAAAAATCTCTTTAAGCAAGAAGAACAAGTTTGTTAGCTGTGCTAAATCTGAGGTTGTAAATTTTTGATTAGCAATTTATGCTCATAGAAGACATAAATATGTTTTGTAACCTTTTGAGAATAATTGTCAGTCAGTAATCAGTAAAGAGCTGCCTACTTTGACAAAAGAATGAATCTGTATCTTGAATAATGTACATAAACTCCTTGTCAAAAGTCATCATATAGAAGGAAAAGCCAATATTCTCATTCCCCTTTAGTAAATCTGCTGGGAAATATATGCTTGGAAAAGGAAGAAAACTGGCTTCATGCAACATTGTAAAAGATGGTTATTACTTAATCTGAGTATCTGGAGAGTACCAATAATAAAGTTAAGTCTTCGGGTTCAGATAATATTTGTTTTTAACACTTCTTTGAAAACGAAGGAAGGTTGAAATGATCATTTTCTAGCCCTATTTAAACATGATTTCAACAGATCATCTACAAATCCAGTGTTTCTTACATAGATATCTGCTAATGACCAATGTTTCACTCTGGTCAATCTTCAGTAGAGGGGTATTCCTGTGAGATTTGGACAATATCAGAGACCAGTCCCTGGCAACATGACTTATAAACATCTAGTTGTCCCTTGCACTCTCTTCAGCCATGTATAAGTTCACACTAAAGCACTGTGGATTTCTCTGCTTTGAGGAGCTTACTAGAAAAAATACTGGAGTGTGTGGTCAAGCAGTGAGCTGAGACACAGGAGAATATTTTCCCCTAAAATAGAAATTGACCACTAGACCACCTTAAACAGAAGGCATGAAAAGGCCTTCTATTAACACCTCCCAATCTTGGCTGAGGACAGAAGTAACAGGACACCTCAAGGAACTATATGACTATGTACTTCACTGATAAATTTTGAAGTCTTGCACTTGATTTTTTTTTTAAACAGTCTTTGACCATCTAGCTATACCAGTGATAGAACACAGAAATTCAGGAAGTTTATTATTTTTTAAATAGCACAGATTGTACTCACATTTATATAGAGCTTCAGAATACTAAGGACTAATAGGAACAGAGTGTCCAGAGAGGAAAGAGTTCCATGGAAATCAGAAAAAAGCAGAACTTATATCAGTTGTTTATCCGATTGAATGAAGCTGGTAAGTTAGATTATTTGACTTGCAATTGGACACTGTCTAAAAATCCAAGTCTGTTGAAAACAATTCCTATTTGTGTATAGTTTTTCCTAAGTCACTGGATATTTTAGCAAGAGGAATGTTGGGAAAAGGTAAGATTTCTCAGGAAGACTGTCTAGAATCTACGTATTTCAATTAAATCCTAAAAAGTCGATGTACAGAGAACATTCAATGATTATAGTACCCATATTACACTATTCTTTCTGGACTAAAGAACAAATTTTGAGACCTTCATTATCTATTTTACCACTTTTCTCTCCATCAACTTGAGTAGTAAGGATAATTGGCCTGATTCTTTAACCCACAATCACTGTCAAATTCTGAACATTAATCCTCAGCAACATGCAAAAGAAGATGATCTCCCCTACACAGGAATAGACAGACTCTGCACAACAGCACACTTTTTTTTAAAAAAAAGACTATTCTTTAAAATATTTTATTTGGATCCAAGTCTTTACATCAGCTGAGGATCCCAGAGGTTGAAATGAAAGACATTCTTGAGCCTAGATTCATGGAAGGATATGCAAGATACACCTCCCTTTGTTTGATCTGGGTGACTGTGTTCCCAGTATGTGGGGGAGTACAGATTTAAGATGTGTACCTAATATACATATTTCATAACAGAGCAAATTATTTTTGAAGCAAAGTAAAGGTATTAGTACATAAAAAATATCACCCCAAAGTCATTACAATTTTAAAGAATTTAAAGTAATAATTTATGTGTCTTCAAAGAAAAGAAATAGGCTTGTGTTGTCTAATATAAATAAAAAGTTTGAAGAAGCTATTATGGGCAGAAGCCAAATGTTTATAAATTTAAAATTATAGATTCATTCTAATAAGTTATATGTAAATTCTACTAATTTTCACTAGCATACTTTTTCCAATGATAACAACTTCCCTCTGCAAACAGGAAAACAATAGCTATTTCTATTAGACATAGAAAGATCATTTTTAATATCTAGTGCAATAGCTACATTCAAATTCCTTTTGTATGTTATATCCACTTTTCTATGGATTAGTAAGATTGGTTTTGGTTATAATGGAATGGGATGAGGAAGGTGACGGTGAATGAGAAATATCCCAAACTTTGGAAGAAACACAGATTCATCGTGTGTGTAGCTTGATGTTGGAGTCATAATTTGTGTGTCTGGATGAGAGAAAGGACTACACTTGTAATGAATATAATCAACAAAACTGAAGAAAGCTGCATAATACAACCTTTAGTCCCAAATAACAAAGGACAACACCTGCTCTTCATGTGATTAGTAGGACTCAAGTTGAAAAGGTTTTTGTATCTTAACAAAAGAGCAATCACATTTTGTAGAATTCTTTTTATTGCCTTCTGGCTCAAAGTTAAAATATAGAATAGAAAACGTGGAGAGTTATGGTTGAAAAGTTTTGAATTTCTGGAATCTGTGACACTAGATTTTAAGTATTACTAAACTTGAATTCCAAGTGAATTAATACCTTGAGTGAATTTTCAAATGGGCATAATGTGCAGAGAAACAAAAATTAATACAATCTTCTATTATTATACATGGTGACATTTTAAAAATGATATTTTGTTTTTTAGTAATTAGGATGAAAACAATTCTTAAAAGTTAAGAGAGGATATTACTGATAAAGATGAATTTCTGTTTACCAAGTACCAGGTCTGCATAACTAAACTTTGAATTTTCTCAGATAAATCAGTGCACTGGGACAAGTCATCGGATTAGGATACCCCCCACCACTTCCACCTCTCAAAACACTCCCTTTCAGACCTGAAACCCCTGAAAACAAGAGGCGCCTACAAGGAGGTCAGTTTGATTGAAGTCAGATCCATAAACTGAAAGTCAAGTCAAAAACAGGGTTAAGCCAATATATAAGTCCCATAGTAGACTTTTCTATTTAAGAAACAAATATAATCATCCACACCAGAAAAGAATTACTCTAAATCAAGGGGTCTTTGCTTGTTCTCATAAATGGTATATAAAAGTTTCTGGATATCAACAATTAATCCATTTTGTCTAATTTTACTACTTTCCTACTAATAGTTATCCTACAGAATTCCTATAGATTTTAATTCAAGATAAGCTTGCAACCTAATCAGGTAGGTTTAGTTTTTAAGTTACTAAAGAATATCTTGTTAAAAATCACTCCCCTGGAAGGCTGTTTCATAATACTGCCATAGAGTGGCACAGAGTTTGAGAACAGAGAAACTGAAATTAGTACAAAAAGAACTTTCTATGTGAAGGTTTCCGCTGATGATTTAAAGTGATAAATGGACAATTTTCTATATTAATATATATTTATTTATATATTTGAAAATGCAACTCACATCAAAAGAGTACATTTACATCTTAAAATTTTGGTTAGGACACTTTTTGGGGTAATGAAAATGTTCTCTATTTTAATCTGGAATGGTAGTTACATGGGTATATACACTTAAGAAAAACTCATCAAACTCCACCCTTAAGGTCTGTGCATTTCACGGTGTTTAAATTTTACCTCAATAAAAAAATTAAATTACTAAAAAGGTTAATCAAATGAAAGAAAACTACAGTAACTAACAGCACAGAAAATGGCAAAATGATGATGGAATACCTGAATGATTCAAGTTTTGGGAACACTGGTCTATGGAAAGGTGAAGAAAAGTAAAATCCAAAAGGAAATTAAATGAGTTTTGAAACGTGACTGTGACTCTTCCCAAGGGGTTCTTCTACTTACTATTCTTTCCTGAGGTATCTCTCTGCCTGGTGCTAGAAGCCAGCCGTAGAGATCTATTATAATATTTATCTTTGTGGAAAGATGCATATAAAGCTAAGTGAATCAAGTGAGCTGCAGTACATGAATTCTATGTTAATAAGCAAGCTTATTAATTAGCACAAATATCCAGACATCTACTCATAAAATGTAAGCGACTTCTGCAATTGGGCTAATGAAATTTTCCTGCTTATTATGAAGAATTTTTGCAATAATTTGGGGGAAAATTTTTTTTATCCGAAAATATAATAGCTTGAATTCCTTATACATAAATGTATAAATCAAGAAAAGTGGTCATTAATTTTGCCTTTCAAGAGGTATAAGTTAAACTCTTGGCATTAATAAAAATAAAGTGTTAGAAAAAAAGATATGCATACATACATACTTTCTATATATAAGCTAAAAAAGTTTAGAGGGGGCTTCCTGGTGGCAGAGTGGTTAAGAATCCACCTGCCAACGCAGGGGACAAGGGTTCGATCCCTGGTCCGGGAAGATCCCACATGCCATGGAGCAACTAAGCCTGTGCACCACAACTACTGAGCCTGCACTCTAGGGCCCACGTGCCGCAACTACTAAGTAGAAGCAGCCTGCGTGCTGCAACTACTGAAGCCTGCACGGCTGGAACCCAAGCTCTGCAACGAGAAGCCACTGTAATGAGAAGCCCACACACCGCAACAAAGTGTAGCCCCCACTTGCCACAACTAGAGAAAGCCCACATACAGCAACGAAGACCCAATGCAACCAAAAATAAATAAATAAAAATGATTTTCTTTTTCATTAGAAAAAAGAGATCCTTTTCCAATTAGTAACAAATAATGTGGGAAGGCCTTAGTTAGAAATATGTAAAATTCTACATTGAAAAAAACTAAAGAAAAAATGATAAAGAGACATATTTCTACGTGTGTGCATTCACTTTATAAACATGTAATTTCTCTCCAAATGAATACATAGATTTTCTACAATACCAATCATCACCTCAACAGAATTTTTCCTGGGAGAATTAACTAAATATTTCTAAAGTTCATCCGTATGTTGTTAAAACTATTTAAATTGTGCCTTTATTGAGGTTTCCATGGGAAAGGAAATGTAGGGTAGGGTAAACAGTTTAGGACTGGCTACTTTGAATAATTCTGGAAGGCTTTGGTCTAGAGGGGTGGTCTCCATTGGCTGGAACCTGGGCCTGGGATAATTTAGGGCAGGGGCAATACTGGCTTGGTATTTGATAAGAAGGTAGTTGGGTGATGTGGGTTTGGAATTAGTTGGTCCATATGAAAGATGTACCCTGTGCTAGTCTTGGGAGGGACAGTCTCTCCCCAAACAGAAAGGGTTTTTAAAATGTCAATTCATCATAATATACATACAATCTGAAAAACTAAACAGGCAAGAACTATGAAAACAATTTTTGAAAAAGTAGGGTAATGAAGGATCACCAATCCACACATTAAAGAAAAGATAGAGAAACAATAATTACAGCAATTTAGAATTCTTTTAAGACTAGATAACGTGATATAGAAACAGATATTTTGACATGTTAAATGCCGTATGTTATATTATGAAGAAGGTATACTATATACTATAAAGAAGATAACAAAAGAAAAACAGTAAAGTAAAGAAGGGAAAGATTATTTATTAGTCAATAAATGGTATTCGGATAACTGGTTTTAGTGTAGGGGAGGAAAAATGTCTTTTTCCTCTATTCTTCTAAGCTCTCAGTTGGGGCCCCTGTAACAAAAGATAGATTAAAAAGAGAAAAGCATACAAATTTATCTAAGGTAAGTTTTATGTGACAGGGGAGCCTTCATAAGGAAATGAAGATCCAAAGAAGCAGTTCAACCTATAAATCAATCAATCAAAGTAAAAAAAGCTCATGGAAGAAATGGGCAAGGATATGCACAGGCAGTTTTCAGAAGAAATATGTCCAATAAATATATGAAAAATGCTCAACCTCACTAAAATAAAAGAATAAATAACAGCAGATTGAAATAAAAATGGCATATTTTTCTCCTTTCAAATATTGGCAAATATGTAAAAATTGGTGATATCTAAAGCTGGCAAGGGAGTGGGAAAAGCATTGATAGTGGTGGACACAAGGAGAGAAACTACTATTCGAGAATATTGTCACTTAAGGAGACTGTCAAGGCTCAACCTATCCCAATCACAGTTTTGACAGTAACTAGAGTTAAACATATCTCCACACACAATGTATAGAATGACATGTTAAATTTTAAAAATTCTTTTAAAATGCTATTAACTTTATAAATTTTCATTAAAAAGATTCATACAAATGTCTGATACTGTTCTCTACTTAACTTTAAGGTAAAGTCCATATTAAGCTGTGAATTTTAATTATTTGAATTTTCCATACATTATAATAACATGACATATTAAAAATATTTTAGTATATGAGAGCATGTACAAATAAAAGCAATTGTTTACTTGTTAACTTACAATTTTCTATTATTCTAATATTTGATAATTCTATAACATTGATAAAAGTAACTATAAATATTAAATTTTTAGTGTCAACTAACATTTAGAAGAAAAATTTGATTATATGTCATTTTGATTTAAAATATTAATTTAATTTTCTTTTAAAAATAGTGTTAATCAGATTGAATTTGAAGTCTGTATATTTGATTTAATAAAACATGATCTTACCCCTTTCTTGGCCACCACAGCAACTTTGCCATCTGCTTTGGATTTGTCTGTAAGATAATAAGGTATGGCTGCTTCAAAAAAGTGAACTACACTCCTATTCAAATAAATGCAACATTACACAGTTAGAATTTTCTACTTTCTCATACCATGATATGTGTTTTCAGTGGTTCTTTTGATCAAAATGCTAACAAACTCAGCTCCCAGAGTTGAGTAAAACAAAGTAATCCAAAAGTAATAACATCAGGGATTGGTATACTTATTTGACAAACCTCCTCCCTTAAATCTGATGGCTGGTTGGATGTCCACCAGCTAGCATCTAGTGTATCTCATTTCTAGACAGCTTATGGTCAGCCTATGTGCTCTAGAGTATGTAGGATCTGGAATTAAATCCCAGCTACCTCTATGCGTACATCTATTGGGCTGGCCAAAAAGTTTGGAAAAACTCTAACGAACTTTTTGGCCAACCCCATACTACCAGCCAGACATGTAATAAAGACTTTATAGAGACAATATCTTATTTAATCCTCATGATAATTTTAAAAGGGGCATACTCCATCTGCACTTCACTGCATGAGGTCATGCAGTGGGGGCAGATCCATTTGACTACAAATCCCTAAGTTTTATGCCTGCTGCCTCCATCTGGGGTCCCTGAGCTGCCAACAGTGCATCAGAGAAAGACTCAGCAATAATGAAGAGTCTAATCAAATAGAGAACAGATGACCTTTGAACAACATGTGGATTTAAAGTGCAGACCCCTTGCACAGTGAAAAATCCACGTATAATTTTTGACTACCCTAAAACTTAACAACTAATAGCCTACTGTTGACTGGAAGCCTTAGTGATAACATAAACAGTCGAGTAACACATATTTTATATGTTATATGTATTATACACTATATTCTTACAATAAAGTAAGCCAGAGAAAAGAAAATGTTATTAAGCAAATAGTAAGAGAAAAAACATTTACAGTACTGTACTGTATATATCAGTGCTGTAAGTTATCTGTTTACAAGATTAATCATCTGCCTGTCAGTACCTACAGCAATAATGTCTTCTATGATACAAAACACTGTAGATGTCATATGTATTACTAACACTAGACATCAAAAATTAAAAGATAATGTGAAAATGAAATTCATGTTTAACAAAGAAACAGCAACATGACTGCTTTATGGTTGCCTAGTGTAATTGATATGATTGTTTCACAGTAGCCTTTCCTATACACTAATGAATGAATGGTTATCACATTTTTATGGCATAGAGTAGTACAGTCATACTCATAAGATAGGATGGGAAACACTGTTACATTTTGTTTAAAAACCCTTACCTGTGATGATAGGTTGATATGCAGTATCTCCAATTATGAGAGAGAGGAAGAGAGACATACTGTATGGTAATATAATTCTTTGAAAGCAAAGTTATAAGACAGTAAGAAAACTAACATGTTATTACTTTTATGTTAAACATCACTCACCTTATGCCTATATAAGGTTAGGCTATCCACCTCAAAACACACCTTGCACACAATGTTCTACATGATGAATACTTGGGCGTTGATGATGATGAGGACACAAAAAGTCTCATACAGTACTTGCCACACAGGTATTCGATTTTCACATGAAGATACTCTCATAATACACAACAGATAAGTTTATTAACTGTATGGCAAGATGATTATTTACTATTCATTGAGTAGAAGTGGATCATCATAAAGATCTTCATCCTCATCAACTTCATGCTGACTAGGCCGAGGAGAAGGAAGAGGAGGAGGGGTTGGACTTGCTGTCTCAGGGGTGGCAGAGGCAGACAAAGTGGAGGAGATGGAAGGGGAGACAGGAGAGGCAGGCATATTTGGTGTAGCTTTACAGAAGTACATCTTAATTTCTGTCTGACTTTTTTGCTTTTTCATTTCTCCAAAAATGTTTCTATATGGTACCAACCCTTCTTCCACCGTTTGCTTTAGTTTCAGTGCCTGTATCGTAGAAGGGTTTCTGTTGTTTTGCTTTAGCCCATATCATAGAAGAGTCCATGTCGTAAAAAGTCAAAACCCGTCTTGAATATTCGGAAACCTTCTGCCAGCTTGTCTGATGTCAATTTGTTTTCTGGCACTGCTTCTTCTACATCCTCTTCCTCATCTAGCCCTGGTTCAGAAGCACTCATCTGTTAATTCCTCTCGTGTGGTGTCTCTTAGCTCTTGAATTTCTCCAAGATCCATATCTTGAAACTCTTTGCCCCCCACCCTTTTTGCCTTATCCACAATCTCTTTCATGATTTCCTTGATTGGCTCCATCGTAAATCCCGTGAAGTATGCCCAACATCTGGTCACAGTCTTCTCCAGCAGTGATTTATTGTTTCAGGCTTGATGGCTTTCACGACTTTTTCTATAACAACAATGGCATCTTCAATGGTATAATCCTTCCAGACTTTCACAACGTTCTATCAGGATTCTCTTCCACAGCGTTGACAATCCTTTCCATAGAGCACTGTGAGTAATGAGCCTTACAAGGTCCTTATGACCCTCTGAATTAGAGACGTTGTGTTTGGGGGGCAAGTAGGCCACTTTGACACCTTCAGTGTTGAACTCATGGGGTTTTGGGTGGCCAGGGGCATTGTCTAATATCAGAAGAACTTTAAAAGGCAGTCCCTTCCTGGCAAAGTACTTCCTGACTTCAGGGACAAAGCACAGATGAAACCAATCCAGAAAAAGGCTTCTTGTCATCCAGGCCTTCTTCTTGTAGTACAACCAAAAGACTGGCAGCTGCTGTTTATCTTTTCCCTTCAAGTTTTATGGGTTTGCAGCTTTATGGATAAGGGCAGTCCTGATCATAAACCCAACTGCCTTTGCACAAAATCATACAGTTAGCCTATTCTTTCCTGCTTTAAATACTGATACTCGCTTCTTTTGCTTACTAACAAATATCCTTTGTGGCATTTTTTTCCAGAATGCACTTGCGTTTGCATTAAAAATCTGTTCAGGCAGACATCCTTTCTCCTCAGTGATTTAATGGTGTCTGGGAACTTGTCTCTTGCCTCTTGGTGAGCAGAAGCTGCTTCTCCTGTTATCTTGACTTTTAAGCCAAACCTCTTTCTAAAATTATCCAACCATCCTTTGCAGGCATTAAATTCTCCAACTTTAGATCCTTCACCTTCCATTTGCTTTAAGTTGGCAAATAATGACCTCACTTTTTCTTGAATCATATTAGAGTCTAAGGTATGTCCTTCTGATAGCAAACCTGCACCCACATTAAGGCCACATCTTCAAGATAAAAAGGTACTGCACAAAAAGTGCAAGGTTTTTCACATGCTGGTGTAACCACAGTGACAGCTTCACAAATTTCCTTTCCTTCTCTTTTTTATTTTTAAACAATGGTTGGATTCACCCATCTTGAAATGGTGGCAACTTCAGCTGCAGACCTCAATCTATGGTACATACCAAGCATGACTTATTTCTTGGGAGCACTTCCAACATCACGAGTGGCACTTTGTGGGTCCCATGGTGTTATTCAGGGTTTATGGTATTGCAGTAAATATTATGGAAAATATTGGGCTGGCCAAAAAATTCGTTCAGTTAGTGAATACATTGTTCAATAAAATTCTTGGTAAAAATGAAAAACGCGTCTTTTATTTTTACTTAAAACCGAATGAACTTTTTGGCCAACCAAATACATGAGAACCACGAGAAAGAACTTTCTACTGTGATATGCAACTTAGTGGAAAGACGAAGTGCTCATGTAGAGGTGACTGGTGTCACAGCGTTTTAAGCAGATGTGCACTACATTTGGGCTCACTGCTACAGCAGCAGGAGATGGCTAGGAAAGTATTACCATAGTACAGTATGTATCACAGTTATCTTTATGCAATCATGCTTAATACTGCATCTTTATGCTTGTTTACATTTCTCTCGACTATGAATGGTTCCACATACGATCTGTGTTTGCATACATTTTGATAAATTTTAACTTTTTATAATAGATTTGTGCATATTTCATGGCAGTAAATGATAAAATAGACTAGTATCTACATATATTTTAATCATTCATGACATACCTTTTTCTTAATTTTTTCAATATTTCTAGGCTATGCAGTTCATCTGTGAATTTTTTCAAGTTGTCACAAATCTCCCCAAAACTTTCCATATACTTATTAAGTGAATTCGTTGAAATCTGCATGTAAGTGGACTCACGCAGTTCCAACCCACGTTGTTCAAGGGTCAACTGTATAGAAAATTACTTCAAGATATCATTTTGATATGAGCAAAAGTATACATGTGTGTGTATTAGTAAAAATCACTGGCACAACTGTTGGATTTTTAAAAAATGTTCAATCTGGAATTCCATAATTGAATAATTATATGTAAATATTTATTCATAGATATGTTTTAGAAACCTTAATATTGTGGTAATGAAAAATGCAAAGAGCTATGGACATTAATTGTAAAGTTTTAGGGTTACATTTAACATTAAAGAAAAATGTATAGAAATTTAATTTATCAATATAGAATTTTAATTCACAATGAACATGTAAAACAAACAAAAAGGATAAATACCCATGAATATAAGAGAAAATAAATGCTTGCTATCTAAAAGCAAATTTTGTAGTTAAAAAGCTATTTGCATAAAACATAGAAATCTAGAGGAGCAGGTTATTATATTTATACCTACAATTGTTTGGCCACATGTAAACTGCCCTTTTTCCTGTGCTCAGCTGTGTGCTTGAAATAATCCCTTCTTCTGGAGTACACTTTTTCCCTACTGATGAACGTACAAGACCATCTACCAACACATCCTTCAACTAGGAGAAATTCCCACCTCTTTTGCAAATCCATAGTCACCTTAGTCTATAGAACTTTCTAACTTGTACTGATATTATGGTTACTTTTATATATGTGTAAGCACTCTGCAAGGCTAAGATGTGCCTCAAGGCAGGGACCATTTTTCATATGTACAGGTGCTCAATTTTTTTATAGTTAATTAAATATATATGTATTTTATTCAAAATATTATATGGATCTGAAATATACATTGTACCTGAACAAATTAGTATAATGTATTAATTGAAATACAGAGAATATTTACACGGCATAAGTTACTATACTAGACAGTGTAAAATATAAAACACTGTATATTCTCAGACCTTCAGTTTCTTTACTGATAACCCAGGAGTAATATATTGGTATACTGTGAGATTTAAATAATATAATCTACATAAATAAAGCTCCTAAAACAATGTCTGGTGGATTTTAGATAATCAGAAATGTTCTCTTCCATTTTAGCTAATTGGTATGTGTGTTAGAGAAAGAGAGAGACCTCCTTGTAGTACTAGGAAAAATAGTTCATTGATGATATATTTCACTATTGTCTCTTTTTAAGTGATTCCATCATTATTCCATTTAAATAATTATTTGTCTTTCAAACATAGTTGGAAATAATTGATGAGTAATGATAAAATAGCAAAATGTTTCAAAAGAGAGGAAAAAATAAGATCGTGGCCCAGTGAAACCTGATAGCAGTTACAAGATAGAATAAGTTTTGTTGTATCTAAAAATTTTTTTCCTCCGTTCTTTTGAAGACCTCTGATAACAATAAAAAATCACAATGAAATATTAATCTGTACAAATGGCTAAAACTGCACAAAAAGAAACACAGAAACTAAAATTGGATCCAAAGGACCCTGATCATATATTGAGAGTTAATGATAACAGAATAGAAATTTATGTTTCTCCTCAAAATGTAAGTCATTCTTATGTAAAATTTCCAGTAGGGAGATGAATTGGGAACAGAAATATCCAAACTGTTGTTCAAGGAACATTTTATGCTCAAAAGTTGCGGAATCGTCTTCCAATGCAAGAGAACCACTCTAATTTCAAATGCCAAAGGGAAATTCTAATGTAATACTTAAAAACAAAACAATCACTAGCGGTTTCTCTGATAGTAACAGTAGGTCCATGTTCAACTTCAGCAGCATTAACTACTTTCTAAGAGCTACATTCTCCCTAGTGAGAAAGGTTTAATTTCCTCCCTTCAGAAATCTCTGCATGTAAGGACCCTCACATACAGAGTGAAAAGCAGTTAACCGGAAATGTAGATTTGGATAATTAAAAGGGCCTCTTCTGAGCTACATCCAAATCATATTTTTAAAGTATAAAAGAGAAGCTGCAGGTAGAAAATGAAAATGTTCCAAATGAGTAGTGATGGTTATGCCTCATGACCCATAACATATGTTAAAATTTTTATTTACAACCATATTAGAGAGAGGTACAAATATTAATATAAATCAATGGCTTCTCTTCTTTAAATAATTTTTCTAAAGCTTGTCCATTCATGGCCTCAGAAAAACTGTCAGTATGTTCTTTAAACATGACAGCTGAGAGCATTTTCTTAAATACAAAAAGGACAGTCCAGTTTTCTGTCGGTCAGTAAAGAGCTTGGAAGTCACCACTCCGTCCTAACAACAAGTAAAAGGATGAACAGACTGAAAATCAATAACTCTTCTTAGATCCCTCAGGGAGTGAGTTCACAGGGCAAACCACTGCCCCCAAATTTGGAGAGACAAATTGCTTACTGGCAAATTAAAAGAACCACAATTTACTGGAGTTGAAACCTTGCCAAGAGCCAATGCCTGGGAGGGAAATAGGAACTGAAATCCACAAAGTGCTGGAGGCTCAGTGTGAACAAGCCTGAGAGAGAAAAACCCCAGAGGGATCCAGTCCTGGGGGAGGGAGATGTACTTTGGTGAATTTACCTCCAGAAGCTCCATCAAGTTCTCACAGTGCCAACTGGGAAAATAATTCCCTGTGCTTCAGGCAGTGGGAGGAAAAAAGTAAGGGTTCTGAAATATGCCAGAGCTTTCAATTCTTCTAACAAGGCCTGTCCTCAAGAGAAACTATTTTACCAGAACCTAACCTACTGGGGTTTTTTCAGAGCCTAACCAGCCTGGAAGAAGGGAAATGCCCAAATCCAGCCTGTTGTAGCCTTCCATGTGGGGGAAGGGAATCCCAACTCCAGCCCCCTTTAGCTATCATGGACCACCTAAGTGGTAAAAAAAAATGAGAAGCACTCATTAAACTCAAAGCCCAGGACTGAGACCTAATCACAGGACTCCAAAATGCCTCCCCTACCTCACACACCTTACCACTGCACTAGTAAAGGCCTCTTTAACACAGTTCTTTTTACCTGGTACATCATATTCACC
Source organism: Tursiops truncatus (assembly GCF_011762595.2). Lineage (NCBI taxonomy): Eukaryota > Metazoa > Chordata > Mammalia > Artiodactyla > Delphinidae > Tursiops > Tursiops truncatus. The sequence continues at coordinate 47,419,341 of NC_047043.1, read as the reverse complement.
TTTCCACAAAAAATTACAAGGCATACTAAAAGGGAAATCACAGTTTGAAGTGACAGAGCAAGCGCTGGAAGCAGACACAGATATGGCATAGATGTTGGAATTATCAGACTGTGAATTTAAAGCAACTACAGTTAATATACCAAGGGCTCTAACGTTAAAAGTAGACAACTTGCAAGAACAGGTGTGCAATGTAAGCAGAGATAGAGAAATTCTAAGAAATAATAAAAAAGAAATACTAGAGATCAAAACACTGTAACAGAAATGAAGAATGCCTTTGATGGGCTCATCAGTAGACTGGACACAGCTGAGAAAAGACTCTCTGACCTTGAGGATACATCAATAGAAACTTCTAAAACCTATAAAGAAAAAAGAAAAAAGACTGAAAAAAAAACTGAACAGAATACCCAAGATATATGGGACAACTACAAAAGTGTAACACACGTGTAATGGGAATACCAGAAGGAAAAGAGAGAGAGAAAGGGACAGAAGAAATATTTTAATTAATAATGACTGACAATTTCCCCAAATTAATGTCAGACACCAAACCATAGCCCCAGGAAGCTCAGAGAACACCAAGCAGGACAAATGCCAATAAAAACTACACTTAGGCACATCCTACTTAAACTGCAGAAAAATCAAAAATAAAGAAAATTCTTGAAAGAAGCCAGAGAGGGGAAATTCTTATCTTTGCTCCTTACCTATAAAGGAGGGAATATAAGAATTTCATCCAGTTCCTCTCAGAAACCGTGCAAGCGAGAGGAGAGTGGAGTGAAATATTTAAAGTGTTGAGAGAAAAAACCCATGAAATTAGAACTCTGTACCCTGTAAAGTTATTCTTCAAAAGTAAAGGAATATACAAATTGTGAGACAAAGAAAAATTGGGGGAATTTATTGCTAGAAGTCCTGCCTTACAAGAAATGTTAAAAGAGAGATAGAGGGACTTCCCTGGTGGTGCAGTGGTTAAGAATCTGCCTGCCAATGCAGGGGACACGGGTTCGAGCCCTGATCTGGGAATCTCACATGCTGCAGAGCAACTAAGCCCGTCCACCACAACTACTGAGCCTGCACTCTAGAGCCTGTGTGCCTAGAGCCCGTGCTCTGCAACAAGAGAAGTCACTGCAATGAGAAGCCCATGCACCGCAACGAAGAGTAGCTCCCGCTCACCGCAACTAGAGAAAGCCCACGAGCAGAAATGAAGACCCAACACAGCCAAAAATAAATAAATAAAAATAAATAAATCTATTAAAAATTATAAAAGAGATAGAAAATGGTATAAACCAGAAATTTGGATCTACATAAAGGAAAAGCAGCAGAGAATGACTAAGTAAAAGTAAAAACTTTTATTTTTCTCATTCTTAATGTATCTAACAGAAAATACTTTGTTCAAAATGATAGCAACAATATATTCAATAATATATAGTGTGTGTGTGTGTGTATGAAATGAATGACAACAATAATACAACGGACAGAAGAGGAATCAGGAAATTTTTGTTAATATAAGGTACATTCATTACTCATGAAGTTATAAAGTGTTACTTGAAAGTGGACTTGGATAACTGTAAATGAATATTGCAAACTGTAGGAAAACCACTAGAAAAATTAGAAAGAAAGAATAATTGATATGCTAAGAAAGGAGAGAAAACAGAATTATATGAAGTGCTCAATTAACACTACAAAAGGCAGAACAGACTATAAACTACTTCATTTAACAACAGCAGATACACATTCTTCTCAAGCTTGCTTGGAACATTCACCATGATAGACTACATTCTGGGCCGTAAAACATACCTTAAAAAGTTAAAGAAATAGATATCATATAGGGTTGGCCAAAAAGTTCGCTCGGGTTTTTCCGTAAGATGT